>NC_053042.1:35460761-36710761 GCF_003473485.1 Medicago truncatula | reverse complement strand
GATATTGTCATTGGTCAATTTCATTAATGTCACCCAAGTACTACTCAAGTCTCTCACATTTTATGTTAAAAATATCATGGGAGATGTTCAGAAGAATTTGAGTTTGAATCTTACATCGATTTTAGTTACTCTAGCTTGAATTATGGGGTATTTTTTTATATGTTAAACGGTAAATACCCGTTCTCGTGAGCTTAGATCAGTTGGTATGGACAAGTGCATAATATATGCAGAGGTTAGGGTTGGAACCTCGAACACCCTGAAGGTGAGAAAAACACAAGAAGGGGGGTTGAATTGTGTTAGATTTTTTTTCTTTTTCTCCTAAGTTGTAAACACTGATCAGAAGCAGATAAAGTTCCACTTCTGAAGTGATGTTCGTAATTAGATGCAGCGGATAAAACAGAGAGAGAGAAAGAGAAGAAAGACACAAAGCAATTATACAGGTTCCTTCCACAAACTGGAAGTCAATCCTGTCTCCCTTGCACTTCCAAGGAGAGTTCACTATGTAATATCTGATTACAATTGCTCACTGCTAAAACTAACAAGAGACTTCAAATTGCTCAAGCACAACTGCAAGAGACTTCCTATGCTCCTGAACACAATCAAAAGACTTCTAATGCTCGAGCACAACTGCAAGAGACTTCTTAATTCTAACAGAATTACAAGAAAAATGTTTGAGGTTGAACACTTGATATACAATCAATGGTGTTCGCAATACAAATCAGATACAGACTCTTAAGACTCTAGAATTTCTAAGATATGAACTTTGATAAGAAATTCTAAGTGAACTTTTGAATGCAGAACAATTTCAGCAGAGTTTTGGCACTTGTAATTCTTGGTATTGTTCTGTATAAAACTCTAAGTCTTCACTCCTTTATATAGAGGTGTAAAAGAGACGTTGTGAATTGTCAGCGCATTCAAAATAGAGCCGTTTGAAGCTTTGATCAATCATCAATGATCTTTTGCCTGATATGGTTATTGTCCTATGAAGGATCAATTTCAAATGCATTCCCATTGTGAAGGAACATCTTTGCAAGCAGAGCTGTTTTTCTTGTCTTTTAGCGGAGACAAAAACATAGTAGTGGAGATAGTGGTTGTACACTTCGTACAATTGTACTTTGTCAACGCTCTTTGAAGAACAAGCATCCAATGCCTTCAAATCCTTTCAAACTAGTCGTTGCTTCACTTTTCCAGTCTTCTGCAATGCTTAGACGAGATTAAATCCATGAACAACCTTTGAAGCTTTAAGTCTTGCATCTCATGATGAACTACAACTTCTAGTGATTTTCAGCTTCTAATGAACTTGCTTCTAATGACGTTACCACTTCAGGGGCACTTTGCCTTCAGGAGCAGTTTTCTTCAGACGCTTTAAGCTTCCTTTTTGTTGATTCATTTGCTTTCTATTGTTCTTCCAGAACCTTTTTAAGATGTCAAATTTTTGTCTATGGTCCTGTATACTTGAACAAATATTAGCATATCCAATGGACAATTTCTAATACCTTGTTATCATCAAAACTCTCAAAGGGTAATGTTAAACACATTTTGTTCCAACACACCCCACTTCTGCACATTTAAAATGAGTGATCTCCAATGACTATGCTATTTGACCAAAAAAATACATTAAACACTGGACAAAACAATACAAGATAAAACAATATAATACAAGGCAGAACAACACAAGACAAACTTTTATGGTAATGAATAATTTTTGGTCTTAAACATATTTTTTTTTTATAAAAGCTATTTTGATATTTTTTAACAACTCGTACGTGGGAAAAAAGTTGTGTAGATTTAACGACGGATGAGAATTTCAGTTTTTGTCATATCTCTTGTCTCCGGCCAAAAACAGCTTTATAAATCAAACATACAACTGAAATTATCTTATCATATCCTTCACTTTTTAGCAAATCAAGCACACTCGTAGATTACCAACCTATTCTCTTGAGAATCAAAGATTTCTTTTAGAGAGTTAAAAGGTTTACGTTAAAAGAAAAATTATCTTTATGGATGTATGTATTTCATATGGATTTGTTGTGGTCAGTGTAATTATGATATCAAGCATGCCTCATGCATAGATGAAAATATCTCAAAAAATTGAGTTATACTATAATAAATTAGATTGTCATGCTAACAAAGGTTTTAAGGAGATTTGTTTAAAGAACTCACACAAAAAAATATTATCTTTGAAAATATAAGTTAAACACATGTAAAAATCATAACTACATAATTTTTAATGTAAAAATTGCTACTTTTAAATGTTTAAATAATGTCTAAGAGCATTTGTTAGCATCTTCCTAGATTTGATGAATCAATAATAACTAATAAATTGATTTTATAGTATTCTCTTCGTCTCATTTGCTATAGAAAAGTGTTAAAAAGTGTCTGTAAAATGTTTGTTAAGAAGATAAAAATAGAAATATTGTGTTAAAAATGATCAATTTAATTTATGAAAACTTTATAAATTTGTTTTCAATACAAACCTACTAATTTTGATTTTCTTAACCATAAGACTTGTTAACATTTTGTAAAATTTGACAAAAATAAACTATATTCATTAATTCAAATTGATAGAGTACATCGATACAATACAAATTCAAATTCGCTAAAAACAAAAATGATGAATTTTTTAACAAACTCACAACATTCATGTTAATAACATATAACGGCAAACTACTTATGCCTACAAATATGACTAATATGACTATATTTATGTCTCCGGAATACTCATGTCTCCGGATCTGCAACGTTGACGACGCTAAAGTCATTGTTATTGATCGAATTTGCACTTGCTCAAAGCTAATCTTTCAGCCTGAATCAAATAAACACCGCACTAAGACGGAAAATCAAAAGAAACATAGTCGTTCAGAGACGACGAAATCACAAAAACAAACAAAAGAAAACAGAAAATATGTGAAATCACTTATTCAATAAGGATAGAAGGAAAAACAATTCGGAGGGGTGATTTTTGGGTCAAAATTGACCCTAAATCACCCCTTTGAAAAGAAGAAGAAAGGGGTGACAGCTGGGGTTTGAGAAGAGAAGAGAGAGACGAAGAAAGGGGAGGATAAAAACACTTGTTAAAATGACAATTTACAATATCTAACTCAAATTTTTCTTAGTTACATTTCTTGCTGTAAAAAAAATGAACGGTATGCATTTAAATAAGACGGAGAAATACCAGAAAAGACTAAAATTAAATGTTAAAACATGATTTTAAGGCATTGTTTAAAGTATAAAAATGTAATTTTTACATAAAAATTTATGTTGTTATGATTTTGACAAGCATTCGACTTGTATTTTTAATACAAAATTTATTTTTAATGATTCTTTAAACAATATTCTTAAAATGCTTATTAGCATAACTTATCTTCAAAAGAAACTCAATAATATAGCTCTAAAACAATAGTAGTCCTTCGAAACGATCTTTAAAAAGATTAAATGATAAGTTTGTATGAAAATTTATGTATTCAGTTTATTATATGCTGACTATTATATGCTGAAGTATTTGATTTTTTGAACAAATACTTCCACCCCTCTCAAAAAATAAATAAATAAATATTTCATTCGGTCGCAATTATAAATAAATTTTTTATTTTTTAAGTTTATTGAATAAATGATATAGACCACACATATCATCTAGTATTGAATTTAAAAGGTAAAAATTGCTCATATTTAAGATTGAAGTTGTTAAGAGTCTCACATCGGATAATAGATGGTTTGACATGTGTTTATAAGCGGGGGCAATCTTCATCTCACAAGCTAGTTTTATGGAATTTTGTTAGATCCAACCACGATTTCTAAGATGGTATCAGAGTCTCTTCAAGATCCATTGTACCACCTGCTATCAGGTTTCTGCTATCAGGTTTCTAAGATGGTATAAGAGCCTCTTCAAGATTCATTGTAGCACCTGCTATCAGGTTTCTGCTATTGGTTGTGACGGATGTTAGATGGATAAATCTAATGATGGGGCAATCATCACCTCACAAGTCGATTTTGTTTGATTGAATGTATTGAAATTTATAATATTTAACTTTTTTTGAATGAATAATTTTTAAAATTAAAAAATTATTCATAGTTAGATAGATGGATAAAAAAGTCCTATGAATTCTCGTTCAATGTTCGATCTTCTCGTGTCAGAACCCCGACCTGTTTCCCATCCCTATTAATTTTCTCTGTCTCTCTCTAGAATTAGGATATTTTTTTGGGTGCTACGTCGTTCCACCAAGTCCAAATGCGTGGATACACTGTATGTATACTGTATACTTTGGGGATGTCTCCTTACTTATTTGGGGGCACACAGATTTAGCCTTAGATATGTTGATGGTATCAAAGTAAGGCCATCTTATTCTTATCAAATCCAAATCAAAATTAATAGTACAATATATGACTAAGACACGTACCATAAATTTAATAATACAGTCCTTGTTTAGTTGGCCTTATTTTTTTTTTTTGTCAAATAATCTAGTGATTAAAGCTCACACAATTTAATTGTGAGTTGACTTTATTTAACCTCTCAAAACAAGCCTTATTTAATGTGGGTTAGTCTAGAATCAATTAGTTGAAAATTTACTCATGAATTTTGATGATTTAGATTTGATACTCCGGCATGCTAAAAAAATTGTCTTATTTAAAATGAACGGGCTTTAGAGAATTGGAAATTTGCCGGGGTTGGTCAATTCGAGTTTTAAAACAAGCACCAGTCAAATTCGTGAATGAATATAGGAGGGTTCAAAGTCGTTCGATTTTGCATTTGGTTCTATGGATAACGCAAGCGGGTTAGACGATTACATATGGGTTGGGCCAATATTTCAAACAATTTTTTTCTATAGAGTTAGGCCTCCAAAGTTTGGAGATCCAATATATATATATATATATATATATCCAATATACTATTAGCGCGCTTATATTTTAAGTTATGCAAATTCGGCCTAGTGAGGGGATGGGAGTAGGCTACACCGCAAGGATGACATTAGTTGAATTGGTATAAATCTCTTTTGGTTACAAAATTGGTATAAATCTCTATGTCCATTTTTCTTTTCCCTATCTCTCTTTAATTTATGAAAATTTGAATACTTTGTTGATTGATTGCAAAAGAAATTTTTTAATCTCAAGAAATTTTTCTGCGCTATTTTTCAAACACAAGTTTTGCAAAGATTTCAACTTTTTCATGGTGTAGGAATTATTCTCAGAATATTGAAAAAATCTTTTTAAAGACTCAGAAATTCAGACTTAATTGTGATTTTTGAATTTCATGAGAGTGTTAATTTTTACTTTATTGTTGATATATCGCATTGAGTAGCTCAGTAGTGATTTTTGTGATAAGCGGTGTTAATTTGCTTGAGTTGATTCTTAAATAATTAGTAAATTAATTTGCTTTGATTATTTTATTTTTATCATTGTTTGTGTTTTTTGGTAGGGTTACAAAGTAACAAAGAGAAAAAAGAAAGAAAAAATTGGAGAAAAAAAAAGGAATTTAAGTTCCAAGCTTATCTATCAAGAGGAGCGACTCCATGTTCTTTGGGGGACGGTCTGAGGTAATAGTAGAAGCTAAATGAGAGTCTTATTTAACCATAAAGTATGCATTCGTATTTTGCTAACATAAAATATGCACCAAAGTAAAATTCACTTCTCGCGGTAAGGTCTCGGAGATATGTAGAATAGTTGAAGTATGAACATATATATTATGGCTACTGGAAGTCTGGAACCACCGAAGATATTCACAACTTTCAAGCCATCGCTTTCACAAATCACATTTGTCTAACCTCGATAATGACAAATGTCAATCCATATAAATATAGCACACAACTCAGCCAAGAGAGTTTCCCACCTCATAATAATGGGAAGATCCAGCGACCCATTCACCCTCATGGTTCCGGATGACACCACCCGCGCCAAGGCACAAAGATTCTTTAGGAAACTACCATCTACATTAAGCTTAAGCATACCCTCAGGAGGTGAGTCCAATGAACCAATAGCCGTGAAGATGATATATCAAGGCCATTATGCGGGTAATAAGTAATGCAATCTTCATGTAAAATGAATGTTTTTCTCACCGATCTCACCGAGAGAAAAAAAATAATGTTTTTCTCACCTCCTCTGTATATTTGGCAATGTTGATCTTAAAAAATGATTGCCATAAAACACGTAATTAAAATATTTGAGGCAACACTACAAACCATATCATGAATCCAAACTTTGACATTTGTTTGAAGGAAAGAAGTCGAGTGAAGGCCTATTCCCAAACAAAGCCAAAACTCTTTTGAATGAGAACATTCGCGTAAACAGCGAGAGATGTCCTCTATGGGTGATGAGCAATGGGTGAAGCTTGGGAAAGTTTCCATGTTGCAATAATGTTGACGTGCATTTGTGAGGAAGGCTTTATGGCAACAAAATCAAATAAAATGTTGTAGTTTTGCTGGGACTTTGAGTTTCCAAATCCAATTCATGTAACAATTAACATTTCAAGTTCTATTTTGTTTGAGAAGCCAATCTCATTGTTTGTGTTTAGAAATCACTTAAAAATTTTGTATAAAGTTATTCGAAAATAATGTTTTGTTTCGAAAATAATAAAGTTATCCGAAATGCTACTAGAGTCTTGAAAATTAGTTTTATCCATTTTCTTAAAAAGTGATCTGTTTCTATCCCCCAAAATTTAAAAAATATTCCTTTTGTCGTTTTTGTTGTAGATTTTAAAGGAAAGACTAAATTGAATTATGGAGATTACAAATGACAAATTTTAAAAGTTGAGACAAAAATGTCATTAAATTTACAAATGCCAAAGTAAAATTAAATTTGAAATGTTCCGTGAATATAACACAATTGGTAGAGACATTATATTATATATGTAAGAGTCATGATTTAAATCCCATACAATCGTTTATTCACTTTAAGGGTGAAGTTGACGAAATAAAAAAACAAATTTGGAACAAACTTTACATGCCTCCTTTTTATTTTTTGGAGAAAACTTAGGTGCATTTTTGTGTTATAGTATTGTCCTTCACTTAAGTAAGTTGTTAAGGATACATTTGTCAGGAATTTTTTTTAACAAAGGTCATACCAAAATTATATATCTCCTTTATATATAGTATAGAAGATATATATATATATATATATATATATATATATATATATATATATATATATTTGACAAAAGAAGATATATAATTTTGGTATGACTTTTTTATTCTATTGTTATACTTGATTTAAACTATTTTATGCTTTCTAGAATATTATTTAAATATATACCTTCATATAAAGGGGATACATAATTTTGTGTGGTATTTTCCTTCCATTTTTATCATTTATTTAAACTATTTAATTAACTATTTTATATTTTTTATAATATTTCCTTCAAAAAAAAATAATTTTTATAATATTATTTAAATTATTAGTTAAAAAAAGTTATATCATAATAAAATGAGAACTAGCCAACTACAATTAAGGGTGGCAAAACGGGTACGATCCTTCGGACCGATCCGTTTAACCCATCATTTTAGGCGGGCTGGGTTGAGGTTGTGAGGCCACCCCCTATAGTTGGTCTGTCCCGTTTAATCCATTGAAAAAGCGAGCGATCGCGAGGTGGGCGGGTTGGCCCGCATGCTCATTAAAAGTTATTTATTTAATTTTTTGTACTAATAAATATTAAATGTCTCAATTTTTTAGTTTTTTCCCTAAAAAAAAATTGAAAATTCTTTATTAGACAATTGTTTTTCTCTTTATGTGGGATTAAAATGTGATATCCCTCTTCTCTTAGTATAGTTAGGTCATCTTCAATCGGGGAGCTTGGCTTCATAAGTTATATTACCTTAGGTATCCCCGTTGGAGGGGAAATAAAAACGGTGCTTAATGGAAAAAATGACTTTGTTAAGCACAATACTTGGGAGAAAATGGTGCTTAATGGAAGAAAAAAAGTGGCATGTATTCTTGCTCAAGTGGGTATTTGTGGCTTTTCAAACACAGTAATTGAGATGTTCATTGTGACATGAATTGGATCTGGAAACTCAACGTCCCAACGAAGCTACATCACTTTATCTGACTTGTTACCATAATGCCCTCCCCACAAATGCATGCCGACATTATTGCAACATGACAGCTTTGCCAAGCTGCACTTGTTGTTCATCACCTATGGAGGACCTCTTTCACTATGTACATGAATGTCCTCATTCAAAAGAGCTATGATTTTGTTTGAGAATGGACCTTACTCGATTTTTTTCCTTCAAATAGATGCCATTGTTTAGATTTATGATAGAGCTTGTGGTGATGCCTCAACTCTTTTCATCGTGATGTTGGAGAAACAACATGATATTTGAAGATCAACATTCAACATTGGCAAATACATGAGGTGGCGAGGAAAACATTCCTTTTGCACGACAATTACATTACTTACTACGACATAATGACCTCAATGTATCCTCTTCACGTCTATTGGCTCATTTGGACTTCACCTCCTAAAGAAACTTTTAAGCTTAATGTATATGGCAGTTTCCTAGAAGACTCTTTGCGCCTTGCACTAGTGCTTTTATACAAAACTAGAAGGGTGAATGCGTCGTTGGATTTTTCCATTATGAGCTAGGTGGGGATGCTCTCTTGGCTAAGTTGTGTGCTATATATATATATATATATATATATATATATATATATATATATATATATATATATATATATATAAGGATTGACATTTTCCATAATTAAGGGTACACGAATGTGATTTGTGAAAGTGACTGCTTGGAAGGAATGAATATCTTCATGGTTCCATTAGCCATAACTTACATTTCATGCTTCGATCATTCTCGAAATCGATAAGACCTTAAAACAATAAGAAATTTTATTTTGGTGTATATTTTAGGTGAGCAAAATACAAGTGCAAATTTTATGTCTAAAGAAGACTCCTATTCGGTTTCTACCGTTTATTGAGACCATCTCCACTAGGTATAGAGTCACTTCTTCATAGAGACAAGCTTGAAACTTAACCCCTCTTTGTTTCTATTTTTTCCTTTCTTTTTTCTTTTCGTTACTTTGAAACACTACAAAAAAATTTAATTTTAAAATCAAGGCATTTTTTTTTAAAGAATTTTAAAATCAAGGCATAATGAGTTGTCTTTATGTTATTTATTTATATTAAATTTGGATTTTATTTTATTTTGTTACCAAATTGATTTTTTTAAGTCATAAAACGTGTCAACTGTTACTTTTTTTTTTTTTTTTTATCACTTTTCTGTCCAAGTCAAATTAGTGTTCATCAAATTCATGGATGTTTATGAGTTCTTAGTTTTTAAACTCAGAATTTGTTTCGAAGAAAATAGTCGTTGACAATTTTGGTAAAAAGAAAAGATAAAGAAAAACGATCCAGAACTCAAAACTGTAAGTTGAATGGATGCTATATCTCGTACGAGGAAAAGGTTACTAAGCATTGTAATTGAATATTTCAAGTGATGTTATTTCTTGTGGTTGACTAGGTCACAATTGTTGACGATAATATGAAACTACAGCAGTGCAATAGTATTCTTCAATCAAATCTTAAATTAGCTCATGCCTCATGAGGCTTTTAGACAGAGACAGAACAAAAAAAAAATCAATATCAATTCAAAAATCACAAAGAAATAACAATTAAAAAAAAGATATTTTTGTATTTTCCAATATCAATTTAAAAAAGTTAAATGATCACAAAATGTAAATTGAAGTTGTAGATTGAAGGAAGCAATGAATAAACAAATTACAATAAAATTTCCTAATATCAATGAATGTTTATTTTGAAATTTAGCTTAATTATTTGTTGCTTGGATATAGTGGTGGGTGACACCATGGACCGTGCACGACATCAGACTTAGAAAAACTCCCTTTTGTCAAAGACTTGGGGCCCTTTGTTTGTTCTCAGTACATTGTATTTTGTTTTCAACTTCATGTTTGTTGTGAATCTTTTCAACTGCCTTGTCACTCATTTTATTCCTTCTTTGAAATCAGCTTTTCCAAAACCCAATATTCTAATTTTTGACCTTTTGGGTATAGAACAAATTCTTTTTACAATTGCTCTTTTGATATATAGAAAAAGTCGAACGATACTACCGTTGGACACATTTTTAAATCGCATGAATTGAATTAGAAAGCGTCTTAACCGATCTTCAAAGTATTGAACGCCAATTAATTGTTGTTTGATGGGTGTTTGAAAGCAATCACTAGGTGCTTAAAAGCAATCCTCAATTCTTTTTCAAATTTGAGCTTGATGCCCTCCATCACGGTGTGAGATTTCACGCCATTGTGAAAATTCTGTTTTTGAATTTGATTTCGCTCCTCTGAAATGAGTGAAGTATAAAGTGATCAATTAATAGTTGTTATTTTAACAAACTCAATGTATCTACAACATACACATTTAATTTGTTTATGCAAAATTTGAAAGATTGTTTCGAGACATTTGATAGGTTCCTCTGAAAACTCCCCTAGTATTTTTGGAAGGATCACACTCGAGAAAAGTGTGATAGTTCAATTTAATTTCTAAATTAAGTCAAAAGCCTTTAAGAATTTCCCTCGAAGATGGACATTCGAAGAAAAGTATTTTCTGCTACAAGCATAAAGTCTGGAAGAGTGTTTTTTGAAGATTAATGCAGAGAAACTCAAAAAGAAATACTCCCTCCGATTACATTTATAAATAAATAATTTCTTTTTTAGATTCATTGAATGATTATTGCATCTTTACTATAATGTAGTTTAGATGCATCATGAAAAATAAATAGTTATTTATAAATGTGACTGGATAAATTATTTCTAAAGATATTCCTCTCCTTTTTTGTTACTTTAATCCCAAAGGTGGATGCCCCGTTGTCTTTAAAACAATACTGTCTCATCTCTCTTTTGGGAAGCTTGTATAAGCTTCTTTCAAAAGTTTTGGCGAAGAGACTTTCAAAGGTGATGAATTCTATTATCTCGGCTTCTCAATCGGCTTTTTTGAAGGGGAGACATTTGGTTGATGGAGTATTAATTGTTAATGAAGTGGTTGATTTGGCGAAAAGGGTGAAACATGAATGCTTGATCCTTAAGGTGAACTTTGAAAAGGCCTACGACTAGGTAGATTGGGGTTTTCGTGATTATATGATGAAAAGGGTGGGGATGGAGGATAAATGGATTAGATGGATGAAGACTTTTGTTTTCGGAGGTAATATGTCTATTTTAGTAAATGGGAGCCCAACCGAGGAGATAAGTGTGCAAAGAGGCCTCAAGCAAGGTGATCCGCTAGCCCCGTTTTTGTTTCTTTTGGTAGCCAAAGGTTTTAGTAGTTTGATGACAAATGCGGTTAATCACAATTTGTTTAGAGGCTTTGAGGTGAAAAGGGGCGGAATGGTGGTTTCTCATTTGCAGTATGCCGATGACACTTTATGTATTGGAGAACCAACGGTTGAGAATCTTTCGTTGTTGAAAGCCGTTCTTAGAGATTTTGAAATGGCATCGGGGTTGAAAGTTAACTTCCATAAATGTTCGTTAATTGGTATCAACGTTAATAGAGACTTTATGGAGGCGGCGTGCCGATTCTTACATTGTCAAGAGGAAGCAATTCCTTTCAAATATTTGGGGTTGCCGGTAGGAGCCAATTCAAGGAAGTTGTCAACTTGGGAGCCTTTGTTGGATCAATTGAAGAAACGACTCAATTCATGGGGAAATAAATATGTGAGTCTAGGAGGTATAATTGTTCTTTTGAATTCCATTTTAAACGCCATCCCCATCTTCTACTTATCCTTCTTGAAGATTCCGGCTAATGTCCTTGAGAAGGTTATCCGGATCCAAAGAGAGTTTCTTTGGGGAGGGGTTGGAGGAGGTAGGAAAGTTTGTTGGGTAAAATGGAGGAAGGTGTGTCAACCTAGAAGTAAGGGAGGCCTTGGAGTAAGCGATGTGAAGTTGGTGAATTTGAGCCTTTTGGCAAAGTGGAAATGGCGACTACTTCAAGAGGAGCAACCTCTTTGGAAGAGGGTTTTGGTGGAAAAATATGGTGACAATGTTAGTGGTTTGGCATCTAGTGATGTAGTTAGGTGGCCGCGCTTCACCTCTCTATGGTGGAGGAATCTAATCGTTGGAGGAGGGGAGTGGTGATTTTTGGTTTACAAAAAGGGTGTTGAGGAAATTAGCCGATGGAAGGAATACTAATTTTTGGAATGATAGGTGGGTAGGGATAGTTTTTGGAGGGGAGTGGTTGTGTTTCGAGGAGGAGGAGAGGGGGGGGGGGGGGGGGGGGGGGGCACTTGGAATATAACGTGGAGGCGACATCCGTTCATTTGGGAAATAAATCTAATTGTTAATTTGATGTCCCATTTGGAGGAGGTTGTGTTTAGAGGGGAGAAGGATAGGTGGGTGTGGCTTCCGGATGATGGATGTTTATTCTCAGTGAAATCATCTTATTCCATTTTGGAAAATATCTTGCTTTTGGAGGAAGGTGTGGGAGATTTAAATGAGGGGGTTTTCTCTACTTTGGATGAGTCCGGCTCCGTCCAAAGTAGTGGCGTTTTCGTGGGCGTTACTCGTATTCCGGCGAAGGTCAATCTCGTAAATCGTCACATCTTAGCCCCGAATTCGTCCCTTCTTTGTGTGTTATGTGGGAGGCAAGTGGAGACATCTACTCATCTTTTCTTACATTGTGATGTATCCTCGTTAATTTGGCGTGGCATATTGAATTGGCTTGAGATTAATTTTGTTACTCCACATAACTTGTTTATGCAATTCGATTGTTGGAATAGAGAAGTAATTTCCAAGAGACTAAAGAAGGGGCTTTGGTTGATTTGGAAGGAAAGAAATGCAAGGATCTTCAACAACCAAACGAAGGAGGTTGAGGATTTAGTGGATGAGATCAAAGCGGTTTCTTGGGTTTGGACGTTGAGTAGATTAAAGATAGCCTCATTCCTCTTTTATGAGTGGACTTGGAATCCTAGAGAGTGCCTAAATAGAAGATGAATGGGCTTGTGTATAGCATTGTTTTTGTGGTGTTTTGCTTTGTTGTAGCGCCTTCCTTTAACTGGCCTTATTTGCTGCCCTGGCCCTTCGCTGTGTTACAGTAGGCAAGGGTCTTTGTTTTGTAACAACTTCCCACTTTTGCACTACTGGTGTGTGCTGATCATATATATATATATATATATATATATATATATATATAAGCCGATTCTAAAAAAAACCATGTGGAGACCGTAGAAGAAGTTTTAAAGAAGTGGTTATTCTTGAGAAGTTACCAAGGACTGAAATTCGCTAAGACTAACTTTAATTGGGCACTAACTTTAATTGAACTTTCGTTAACTTGTGTTCCACTAGTTATAAGGTGATTCGCTAAGACTAACTTTTAAAGCAAGAAATGTGCTAATATAAGGTGATTCTCAATTAGTTATAAATCAACTAAAACATAATTACAAATGTTAAAACCCTAATTTATTGAAATGTTTCAAAATAACTAAAAGGCTATTTTCAAAGGTTGATGTAGTGAGTGGTTCGTGAATATATTCCTCGAATAGAAAAGTTCTAGGCAAATGAACTATCCCAAAATACTTTTGGATATAAAATCCTAAGCAAACATTTTGATAAGATTATTGAGTTTCAAAGAGCTATATCATAATATGATTTCATATTCAGAACATAAATACATTAGAACCAAGAGTTTGAAGGCTAGAGATTGTTGAATATCTAAAATACCCTACTTCGAATTATAGCAATAAATTGAAATATAAAGCTTTGTTCTACATCATAATTGGTGATGAACTGTATGTACAAATGTCTGATGGAACTTTAGCAAGATGCTTAAGTGAAGAAGATGCTTATGTGGCTTTGGTTAAAGTACATGACGGTATGGAAAATGAATTGGGAAATGGAAAACAATTTTTCCAGTTGATACTAAAACTCGAGGATCTGGGAAATGGTTCCCGAATTAGGAAGGGCCTTTCGTCATTGAGTTTTTTTTTTCTTCTTCTTCTTCTAATAATGCATATTTGATTCAAGATATAGGTTTGAGCAATCGAGAAATGTAAATTAATGGACAATATTTAAAATACCATAAACAAGACATTCATGAGATTAAAATGACTAATATTATTTTAAGTGGATTCTAGAGTGAGGGTTTAATTAAATCACACACCGGTGGACCACCATAAATAACAATAAGAGCCATTAGATTAATTGAGTTCATATAGTTTATTTTTTTTGAAAGAATTGAGTTCATATATCTTATTATTCACCATATACACCGAATCACATTTATCTTTTTCCTCTCTCCCCCTCTTTCTCCCCTTTATCCCCTCTATTCCTTGAATTTTTAAATTAATCTCAACGCTAGAATGGCAGTGATGGTAACAACCACAAATCAATCAGTTTTACTGAGAAAAAAAACTCATGACATATTTTAGAACAGTATCACTCACACACTCTAATCCAACAAAAGTGATTTTGTGAAAATTAGGAATATAATAAAAAGAAAGTAAAGAGAATAGAAATTCAATTGTCCTACGTATGATTATTTTATACAATCTTGTGCTTTTGGTGATGGATTTTTCCTTGAATACACAAACTTTCGTTAGAATTTGGAGGCATTTCTTTTGGTTTAATTTTTGGGTATATGTGTTATTGTTTGATATAATTTACCAATACACTACTAGAACATGGTAACCAAACCGCCAACAAGACACATTGTTGAACTAGTTGATGAAGGAGAGTATAATAAGAGGCCACATTTGCACCCTGAATGTTGAAAAAGGGTAAGCAAATTGAAACGGGATTTGAAATCTCAAACAAGCGTTTCTTGGAACAAATGGAGACCAAGCTCTGCCATGGTCCTTGTGCAACACAAAGTCAGATTTGCTAGGGCTAGAGAAAGAGAGAGGAGAGACATGATCGAGTGTGGTTATGACTATTGAGATCATATAGACTTATTTAATCTAATGGTCAATTAAAGTGGTACATCGGTGAGGGGCTTAATTGAGCCCTCACCTTAGAATCTACCATTATTATAAGAAAAAAGTGTAGGGTAAATATCCAATATACTTTTTTTTTTTTTAGGGAGGTAAATGGCCAATATACTATATTTCAAATAACATTAAAAAAAGAAAGGCTCCCTGACCAAAAAAAATAAAAAAAAAGGCTAAAATGCATTTTTGACCCCCAAATTTAAAAATAGCACTTTTGACCCCCTATATTTCACCCCCTTTGCAAAATCATGACCCCCTTGATTTTGATCTAGTCAAAGCTGATGTGGACACTTTTTTTTATAAAATATTGTCAACTGTTCAGACACTTGACTAAGAAATAACATCATTCCTTATTATCTAGCTACTAAGAAGATAAAAGTTTTTCACTATTCAAACCAAAACCCATTTTAATTTTTTGGTGTCGGATTGTTTTAAATCCAAGTTGATAAACTTGAATCTATAGATAATTTGAAATCAAAAGCGACAGAGAATGAGGACAAAAACCTACTTCAAATGCAAATTCGAAATCAGAAATTTAAGAAAAAATAGCTTCAAATCTAAACTCAAACCCCAAAATAATAGCCCCAAATTTAATTGGTTGAAGTTATTTCTTTTGACGTCGGTGATGCCGCTGTATTGTCAATAAGAAATCGAAAAGCTTGCAAAAATCTTGATCCATGCTATCAAAATCAAAGCAAATCGTGCTTGATTGTTTAAGTGGTTCTTCAAACAAAACAAAAAAAAGAAACAAAAGTAAGATTTGATATGTGATGAAATTTTGATTGAGGCTAACGGTGGTGAAGGGTATGAAAATGGTCTTTCTAGAGTGAGATTTTGAAGGTGAATATGTTGAAAGATGGTGATGGAAGAAGAAGTAGAGGTTGAAATTCACTAGAAGCAGATAGAAAATTCTTCAGGTGGGAGAAGAAGATATTGTTCTTGTTTATTTATTTTTAATTTAAACTATTTTTCACATATGTATGTAGTTGGAATTTTTTTTATATAAAAATGTCCACATCAGCTTTGACAAGGTCAAAATCAAGGGGCGCTATAGTTTTGCAAAGGGGGTGAAACTTAGGGGTTCAAAAGTGCTATTTTCAAACTTGGGAGGTCAAAATCGCAAGTTTTAAAAATTTGGGGGGGTCAGAAATACATTTTTGCCAAAAAGAAAAAAGGTAATATTAACATAACACAAGAAAATACATCTAAAGATTTGGAAGAGATGGGATTCTGGCCCAAGTTTGTTCCAAGTTATTATTTTTCTTACCAGCCACATCACAAACCCTCGCTGCAAAATTCAAATTTCATAAAAGATCAGACTAGGTTGTACAAGACTCTACAAACTCCATATCAATGTCATGGAGAATATATTTGGTTGCAGCAATAGCTTCCATTTCTTCCTCTTTCGAAGTTCTTCTTTTGGTAAGTTGATAGCATTATCGACTATCATTTGATTTTCTTAAAGCTTATCGAGGTTAGAAGAAACATTGCTACAATGATCACTCAAGTGGTTTGAACGAGCACGAGAAATGAGATATTATTCTCAATTATTGCCTAGAGAAATGAAGAGGGCACATGTATATGCAAATTTTGAATGATAGTATTTTAAGCGAACTAAGTCCAATATCTTTGAAGATCGAGAACAAGTCAAAAGTTTGAAGAGTATATTATTTCGAATAAGATATTAAGAAGTAGCGTCCAGAGTTACTCAAAGAATTCAAATTACACAACTTCTAAAAATTGCATATGAATTGTATCCAAGAAGTTTTCCACGCAACAATTATGAGCTTTTCAACGCCGGTGATTTAAATTCAAAGAAGAACCTTGCAGAAAAAGACTCTTGGAACGTTAGTAGACATGTGACATCCAAGCAACATATATATATATATATATATATATATATATATAGAGTTAGTTAGTTAGTTTATTTTCTAATTTTAAAAATTGTAGAATCAAACACAATGCAAATGAGATCATTTCCGTTTGATAAAACTTCGCCTAAGGGGATAACACATCCGCTATCATATATGATAACTTTTTACTCATAACTTTAAAAGAATGATGGATGAAACTCAATCACATCTTTATTATTAGATTTTTCTCTTTTGTAGGCTTCGTTCCTTTATTTTCCCTTTCTTGTGCATTTATTCTTTCACGTTTTATGCCCATAATTTCTTCATTATCCAATTGTGCGCTTGTGATCTAAAACTTATCAGCTAAAAATTCTATAAGATCTAACTTAAATCATAGATTGATCTTCTGAATTCATTTGTTGGAGAGAAAGATTTTCACCACAACACATTCTTACCAATTAGATAATTTTTTTGTTCTTCAAAGTAAAAATCTCTTGGAAGTCAACAAATTTAAGTTTTTAAGTCCCAATAAATATATCAAAGTTCATTTTTCATCCTCATAAAATAGGTGATATGTTTTTTTTCTGCTGTACTCTCATGTCTAAATTTGAGTTCTGAAAGTTAAGCTACAAAAGATCCAATCGTTAAATAGTACTCCCTCCATTCCTTTTTAAGTGTCGTTTTAGAAAATTTTCACGAAAATAGCAAATTTTATTTTTTCACATTTTCTTCCTATTATATCCTCAATTTAATCCACCAATATATCTCTATTTTTTTGGCACACACTTTATCTTTCCAATAAATTTAATATGTTATATTTTTTCCATAACATAAGACCATAACAAACATTTGTTACTTACTATCTTTTTCTCCAACAAATTCTTTTTTTTTTTGCACACTCTCTCTCATAACAAATAATTGTCAATTTTTTAAATATTGCACATCTCTTTAATTAATTTAAGTCAATATAAAAATTATTTCAACTTCACATTAATCAAAAGTTAAGAAAAAATTAACTTTCCTCCAACTCCTTTAATCAAAATTAAGGTTTCAACTATGACTTCAACCAATGTTAGATCCGCACTGGATGAAGATAACTTAGTAGAGCAGATAGAAAAGAGCAACAATGGTATTGGTACAATATTTATCTCTTTACATTTGTTTAAATATGAAGATAACAAGAAACAAATTTTGTTTTTTAAAAAATAAACTTTAGTTTTTCAAATATATATCATTAATTAGTTTTATTAAAAAAGATAAGATTAACCAAACAAAGAAAAAGATACGAGTAATTGATAAAGAGTATAATTGACAAATCGTACCCTTAAAATATCAAGACGACAGTTAAATAGAACAAAAAATTCACCCTAAAACGATACTTAAAAAGGAACGGAGGAAGTAAAATATAATTGAAATGAAAATTTATAATATACCTTTGAAGCTGCATATCTCTAAAATAAAATACATGGCACAAAAAAAAAAACTTTCAATGAAAATTGATCCGTTGATAAGGAGTTGGTTTGTGAGTTGAACTCTCGGTGCCAACCTGAGATAGGTGATATATAAGTAGCTCCGTTTACCCGTCGATAAATTTAACTCATGGTGTCAATGCAAGTATCTGATTTTGTAGGTACATCTGTTAGCGCGCAGATGAGTCTTAACAACTGTTTGACTCTTATGAACTCCGGAGCCGAATTCGAATAAACTTTCAATTACAATAAATAGATAAAATTAAAAAGGAAAATTTTCATTATTACAATTTAAAATAAAAAATAAAAAACAAAATAATTTTGTTTAGGGTTATGCTTTTCACAACCGCTACTGTTTGATTCCAGGTTCTTCTCCTTCTATTCAATCACCTCCTCCATTTACTTAATCATTTTTCTCTTACTGAAATATGATACAATGTGAGAATGTTACTGAAATATTTCTTGATCAGGGAATGGCTGGGGTGTTGAGTGAGGAGTCTGGAGTGGGAACTTCACGTGTGCAGCAGCAGGTTGAGAATGAAATCACGCCTACTTTGGCTCCTTACCGCGACACGGACGAAGACGATGGTGGTATATTCAATTTTTTCCTTAGTGTAATTCTACTGGTGTTGGTGTTGTTTTATTGCATGCATGTGTTGTTGTTTATCCAATTCTACTCTTGTTGTTGTTTTATTGCATGTATGTGTTTGTGTTTTCTAGGTGAGAAATAGATGCTAGGGTTTGTGTTGCGCCGTTCAGCTTCATCTTTCATCCATTGAATTCCGTTTGCTAATTACTGTTCAATGTGATGAGTTTCTCCTTGTATCATGTATTATTTGTATTGTTTGGATCCAAATGCCATTTTGTTCAATACGTGGACTTTTGCGCTGCTTGACTCTTGTTGCCAATTGGATTTGTGTTGAATTTTGGACAATTGGTAACCAATCCACTCATCATCGTTGCGGTTTCACAACACTGGAAATTAAAGGAGATATGTTATGCATGAAGATAACACATCACATATGTGAAAAGACTCTTGTGGACTGCCAAAGGCGGTTGAGCAACACCTTCTCTTCTAGGGCCATTTTTTCTTTGCTTTCCTTATTTTTTTTGGTTTCCCCCCATTTATATATATATATTTTCTCGGTGGCATAGAATGAGGGTGTTTATGCTTCAGACTCACCTTGATGCCTCGCCTATCTCTTAGCCTATAAAATAAAAGTTTTCTAGGTGAGGTATAGGGATGGTAATTGTGGTATAAAGAATACTTGAATTAGATTGTGTGACAATATTTCCATAAAAAAATTGTAAAAATCTTACTTCTTCTTCTCTTCGTAGAACAAAAACCTTCTGAGTTATATGGGAAATATACATGGAAGATAGAAAAGTTTAACCAGATTACCAAAAGGGAACTTCGCAGTAATGCATTTGAAGTTGGAGGCTACAAATGGTATGAGGGTCTAGATAAACTTATAGAAACGTGTAGTTTCACTCTGACTTACAGTTTTACTCTTTTAGAACTATTTATATGCAGGAATGTGTTGTTATGCTTGTATTATCCCGAGTCATTCATGACAGCAGTTTTACCTTGAGTTTTGATAAAATGTCGGTGTACTGTAATTTTTTGTAGATTATATCTCTGAGATGTCCTGATTTGCTAGGGCATTAAATAAATAATAAATTAAATTATTCATTTAATCAAGGAAAGCACGATGAATTTGGACGATTGAGATCCTCCATGGGAACAATGGAAAAAAAGGAAAGGAAGAGAATTATCAGTTGAGCACATTTGCACAATCCTTCTGTATATTTGTCAACACCCTTTAAGAAAGATTGCATGCTTTGCACCGTTTAGAAGTCAATCATCTAATTCCATATGAGCTTCTAAGATAACAAAATATCCTTCAAGATACAGGGTTTATGCTCCAACCAAATTCATAATATCATTGGCACAAATCACACGTTGACTTAAAATTTAGAAACTGGCCTGTATCACACATTGGCTTTTAAAAACTGGCCTCTTCAGTTCCACTTCTAAGTATTGACCTAAAAGGATGAACAAGAAATGTACATGTCATGATTACAAATGACAGGGTAAAGAGCAAGACATAATGTACATATCAGGGAAACAACTTTATGTGATCTGTGATCCTGTAGTATTAATTCTATCAAAGCACCACAGTTCAAATTATGTTTTGATTTTCGACAGAATCTTTCTTTGGTTATTGGCAGGTATATTTTAATTTATCCACAAGGATGTGACGTTAGCGATCATCTCTCACTATTTCTGTGTGTAGCTAATCATGACAAACTTCTTCCAGGTAAAATCAATGATTTTTTTCCTTGAGTTTAAATTAATAATTGTTAGTTTTACTTACTAAAGTTTGTTCCATAGTATTTGGCTTATTTTTCCTTTTCTTTTTGGGATGATACAGGATGGAGTCACTTTGCGCAATTTACAATAGCCGTTATCAATAAAGACTCAAAGAAATCAAAATATTCTGGTATGTTGGCTAATAATTGGCTTAGTTACTGGAGATTACAATTTCTTCTGTCATCATTACTCATCATTTGTTCTTGAGTTTTTCAGATACATTGCACCGATTTTGGAAGAAGGAGCATGACCGGGGATGGAAAAAGTTTATGGAGCTGTCAAAGGTGAATGGGCATGACGGATTTGTCGATTATTCTGACAATTTGATAATAAAAGCTCAAGTTCAAGTCATCAGGTATTCCATACTTAAATTTATGTTATTTAAGACTCCAAAGTTTGGCATGCCATCCATTTTATGACTGTTTGATCAGATGGGATAATCTTGTCATCTTGTTTGCCTTTTTAATTCAGACGTGTGAACATTTTATTTGTTATTGGTTGCTGATGCAGGGAGAAACCAGACAGGCCTTTCCGTTGCCTTGATTGTCAATATAGGAGAGAACTAGTTAAGGTATATTTGACAAATGTAGAACAAATTTGTCGGCGTTTTGTGGAGGAAAGACGAAGCAAGCTTGGGAAGTTGATAGAGGATAAAGCTAGGTGGTTGAGGTATATGCTCTCCTTTGATAATGCTTGGTGTCTCACTTCTGGCATATATGCATTGTCTATTATGTCACACATGATGTATTTTGTAATTACCATCTTGCGCTAAAGTGTCTCACATCTTCCTTAAAATATATTTTGGGTTGATTTACTTCATCTTCCATCGATAAAGGTGAAAAAGTTTGGTCAATTTGAGAAGAAAAGATACAGAAGTGGGTGAATTCCATTAATACGTCTAATTGTTGACCATGGTTTGATGTATTATAAATACCCATGGTTTGTGCCTAGTTTTGAAACTAAATCTGATTTTCATAATGCCATTTCTTATTTATTACAACGACACTGTTTCCTGATTTAATTAATTAATATAATGTAATAGTATCCATTGTCAGACCTTCAAATTGTGGGTGTCTGATTTTATAAGTTGATCAAACAGTTATTTGCAACATTTACAGTTTCTCTGCTTTCTGGAGTAAAATTGATCAAACATCTAGGCGCCGCATATCTAGGGAGAAGACAGATGTAATTTTGAAAGTAGTAGTGAAACACTTCTTTATCATGAAAGATATCACCTCTACTTTGGTAATGGAGTCCTTGTATAGTGGATTGAAGGCTCTCGAGGGTCAGACTAGCAAAAAAGAATGGAAAAAATTGTTGGATTCTGAAAAAATACCAACACCTATTGTTCGCGTTGAGAATGACATGTTTGTACTGGTGGATGATGTTTTACTGCTTCTTGAAAGGGCTGCTACAGAACCGCTCCCTCCAAAAGATGAAAAGGGTCCCCAAAATTGTACGAAGGTAAGATTTAGAATAATATTTGTTAAAGCAACTAAGGATTTACTTGATGACAGTTAAAAGATGTTGATATGGTTGAGCATTGAGCCAATTGAAATGTGATGGGTTCAAATATGGATTAGTTTATTCTAAAGTTGCACATGCTTGATAGCTTGATATTGAATTTTTTAGTATTTGCTCACCACTAACTGAAATATTCCCTTTCCAACTGAATTCATTTTAGGCCGTGTTTCCTTTTTTTCTTTACCATATCTCGTAGATGTTAATTAATGATAGTGTACATTTTTACATGTATAATTTAGAAAGAAACAAACCTATCCTGCTCGTATTTGAAGCATATATTAGGTATCTGAAATGGTATCTTCGGTAACAAGGAAGTGCCAAAAGGGCTCTGAAATCCTTTTGATTGCTAAGGACCTGTTTCCCATGTTCTTGCAGAATGGACACTCTGGGGAGGATTTCGACAAAGATTGTATTGAGCATGATGAAAGGTGTCTCACAGAATTAGGGCGCATGACTTTGGAAATATTTGTCCTTAACTATATATTCAGGTATCATACACAATATTTAGTTTCATTCTCTGCATTTCTCAACTTAACTAATTGTTTATACACTCCCGGATTTTGTCTCTCTGTCTGTGCACCGTTTATTCGCTAAAATTACTTGGGAGTAGACTCCACTAATTTAATCAGTTGGTTTTGTTGCGGTTATGGTTTTGGCGGTTTCCAGTTTGTAAGAGATGATCAGTACAAGGATAGCTCCTATGTGATTTCAGATGTATTTCAAGAGATTGTCAAATTCTATTTGGCTCCTATGTGATTTCAGTACATGGGTTCACTGCATCTGTACCACACTTTTTATTTATTTGTGCTCTTTACATTTATGTATTAAATTTAAATGCATGTAGTTAGAAATCCTAATTCCTAATTTCATGTATATATGCAGCAACAAAATTGAAGTTGCTTATCAGGAAGCAGTTGCTCTAAAGAGACAAGAAGAACTCATCCGTGAAGAAGAAGAGGCATCATGGAAAGCTGAAAATGATCAGAAAACAAAACGTGGAGCAAATGAGAGGAAAAAGAAGTCAAAGAAAAAGCAGGTTGTGTTACAATTTGATTTCACAAATGCTAAATGCTAATGCATTATCTTGTTCTCTTGTTAATTGTGTTTCGTTGACTATTTATCAGACTGAAATGCAATTGTTTGACTTGTTAATATTATGATTTTAGGCATTTATAATTCTATAAGGCTAATGCATAATGTTTGTTACAATTGTTAGTTTTTCACATACTTTTTTTTATTGCAGGTTGGTGGAAAATTAATGAAGAGCCTTGACTTAGATATTTTGAATTTAGGTTCTTGACTTTGATATTTTGTAAATGGAACTTAGGCTCTTGGTGAGCCTAACTTATGATTTTGATGCATTTAGGCTCTTGAACCTTGTTATTTTGTGAGCTGTGACTTTAGTTAATTTAGGACCTTGTACTTTGGTTATTTCTTTTTTATGCTTGCAAGCATTTTATGCAATTTTAAGCCCTGAAACTTTGGTTATTTTGATGCTTGCAAAGTTATTTGCAAGTATTTTATGATTTTGATATTCTCATTTATGTTATGTTTATGTATTTGATTTTAACAAATATAGTAAGATAAGTTACACTATCTATTAGGGACTCAGCGACCGGCTTACATTCTGTTTCGAACACCATAGATTGTAATCCCTTATTAATAGCCACTATGATGGATTCAAGGAGACCAATAGCTACAACTTCCATGGCAGTTGCCTTGTATTGCATCCAACATTATTTTCCAGAAAGAAAAGCCCCATATAGTCTCCAAAGAACATTCCATAACTCATGATTGTGCTTTGTTAAAGGTGGCACAATCAACATTACACTTTACTGTGATGAGGTTTGGCCCATGCACAAGAGTGATTTGTACCGTGGATATTGGAAGTTTTGCTCTTTGCATACAACCTCATTCGTTCGTAATATCCTTTGCTCGCGTGACAATGATCTAAGGAGAGGTTGTCATCGCCTTGCCACAATTTTATGTTTCGCTTTTTCCACATAAAATATGTGCATATGCATATCAGTAAAATACGTGCATATGAATGGATATGATAATCTGCCAAATAAATCAAAGAACATGTCAGTAAAATATGTGCATATGCATATCGCAAGTCACCCAATTATCACCACTAGCTACACATACTGCTCCATTCAACATGATTTGTGAGGAGGAGATGAATCAATGAGCGAATTCATACAAAATTATATATGCAGATTTCACAGTAGTCATCAAGTTTATAAATTACATTGTTCTAGGTAGTAATGAAAATGCATGCTTTAGAGAGATTACATTTTATTTTTGTTTCAACTAAGACGAGAGAGAGGAACTATTTTTTTTCTTTCTTTCTTTGCTTATGAAGAGAAGCAGTAGAGGATCCAAGACCAAGAGTCACACCATTTCGGGACCAACTAAGTCAAAGACTTTATGTACTCAATTATTTTTTTCTTTCCAAGTCAACAGTATGTATAATACTGAAATGAATGATTATCATTATGTCAAGTAGAAAATAATCTTGGAGGTCAACAAATGAGTATTTAATCCAGGTCTCTTATCAAAAAGAGGCGTCGTCGTGATATGCATTCAAGTTCCTTCAAATTCAGTTAACTAAGCAGGAAAGACTTTCATACATAAGATTTTAATTGTATATATTTCTATGGTATTATACCATTGTGTAATTATAATAAGATTATTTCCCCCTTTCAAATTTATGTTCATAATTTGTCCCAAAAAAAAATCATAATAATTTGTGAAAAAAAATATAGTAAGATTATTTCCTAAAATATCCACAAATGTGCTTATATGTATACATTTTCAAATAAGTTTCGGAAGTTAAAGTAAACTAAACTATATATTAGTTTTTTCGGATAATTCAAGAGACTAATATCTCAAGTTGAAAAAGAAGTAGTAACACTCTTGCTTAAAATTTTCATTATTGAATTCTGAAAGATACTCAAACGCAACAGAGATTTTGAGGATGTAATGTCTAAACATTTTTTTAATAAGAAAATGATATCACATACGAAAACTAAGAAACAAGATGAGGGAAGAAGAAGATCCTTTTACAATTACCAGAATCTAATAAAAATAAAGAAGAACGGGGTATGAAACTCTATAAAATCAAGCTCGCCACCATGTTCAAGATTTGCAATACAATCAACGCAACGACTAGCTTCTCAGTAAATGTGCTTGATCTCACAATTTCAATATAATCAATCCACGAGGGATGAATCTTCTTGAATAGTCCATCTTCTTATGCTTTGTGCCCCATCTAAAATCTAGAAGGGAGGGTTTAAAAGATTTATAATATTTTCTTAGAGAGATTAAGAGTTAGAATGAAAGACACGAGATCATACTAGTTTGGTCACATTTTTCCTTGCCTTGTGACCTAATCATGTCCTCTCACAACTTGTGAGTGTTTCTTTCATTTACAATATTAAATTTTTTTGAATTAATGTTCACAACAATAACTCTTTGAGCCCTCAAATTGTCTTTAATTCCCATTAAATCTTGAAATACTCAAATCTTGAAACCCTTCAAAATTTGGACCTCGATCTTCACCTTGAATCTGTCCAATTTCAATCTGAAGTCTTCGATTTGAATCTTCAATCCTTAATTTAATTGACCTTTTACATCATGAACGATAAAAAATCTTAAAACCCTAAATTCTCAATTTAGGTGAAAAGGATGTACTCTGTTTCCTTCAGATCTATAAAAGATTGAGCAATCCTTAATATATTTCATTGAAACACTAATGTACAAAGAATCCCTATCTAAACTTATAAGAATCTCACTCAAAGTTTGTGATCAAGAAGATTAAATTGAACCTCACAATGATGGATTTTAGAGTGAAATGAATGTTTAGATGTTCATGTGGCAATGGGTGAGGTTTAGATATGAATCAGTACCAGAAAAATAATTTAATGTATTAAAAATCTGAAAAATCACATGCATGATTAAGATTACATTAGTATGTTGATTTGAATCAACATTCTTAACCAATGCGATTCATATCACATTAATAGTTTGATTTGAATTTTAACTCTCTAATTGAAGTTTAAGACCTAAAATTTCTTAGGTGATTCGAATCACATAGCTAGATGATTCAAATCACTTCATTCTAATTCTAATTGACATCCTAAAACTTGAAAAAAGATAGGCGATTCAAGTCACCTTTAAGCATGATCGTTTCTTTTTTAAAAAATAAATTGTAATTCATTCAAACATAAGATGAACTGCAATGTTGCAAAATCAAATTGAGTAGACAATCTAATGGTGACCACTGACCTAATTAATTTACAATGCAAATATTTTTTTTCTTTCTATTATTATATATATTGTATGTAATTCATAAGAAGTCTCTCCCTATGCGTGTCTTTCTTCTATTCACATGATTATCAGATCAAACTAATACCCGTATAAACTATGACTGGACAAAAAATCAAAGTCTACAACGGTCGGAAGTGAGTTAGAGTTTTTCACTTTCAATTTTCTTGAGTGAGTCATTTTGGGCCCGAACTCGCCCAATGTTGTACTCTACGTGCGATATATACTCACATATCAACAACGATGAGGGTGAACCCAATCTACTAGCCATTCTCAAACAATGTACACAACCCTACAACTTTTCTACAACTAAAGTAGAATGCCCCATATGATATAAGAAGCCGCTAACATATATGCAATGTTCCGCAAATCGAGTGTTAACACTCTGAGTTTACGTTTTTAGGTACCAAAATCGTGTTAACTCTGAGGTAAACTCGGTTTCTAGTAAAATCGGGAGGCTTAACGAGTTTGACCGAGTTAACACTCACTAAACTCGTGTAAACTCGATCGAGTTTACTTCTAAAAAAAAAAAATTGGCCCTTTTTTTGGGTCCATTTTTTTCAAAACCCAATTCCTTTTCTACAAACCCAAAGACTGAAACGTTACTGAATAATTACATTTACGTTAACATGTTCCTGAAATGAAACATTTCTTTTTCTTTCTTCTCTGAGTTCTCAAACCATGAACAAGGGAGCACATATCAGTTAGGGTTGCGATTCCGACGGTGAAAATTCAGATTTCGACGCCGGTGATTGCGACATCGGTTAGGGTTGCGGGGGTGGTGTTTGTTGACCATTTGAAGAAATTAACTAGTTTATTTTTTAGATAGTTTTATTAACAATTTTTTGAACTTGTAAAACTTGGTTTTTTGGATGGTTTTATGGATGGAAGACTTATTTTATAAAAAAAAAATGGATGGAAGACTTATGAAACATATGATTTTGTGCGTTAATTTTTGTATTTTGATGCTAAGTTTAGCATAACGTTTTATTATGGTAGTTTGGTATAATTTGCCTTTGTAATTAAGTCATATTTTGTACTATTGACCTATTTACGATATTATATTAGCTTATATATATCTTGCATATAATAAATTTTATATTAATTTTTATTTTAGGTAAATTCGTACGAATTCTCGAGTCGAGTGTACGAGTCGAATTTACTTAGACAAAACGAGTTGAGGTAAATTCTCGAGTTATAAAACTTGCATATATGCATGCCCTTGGAACCATCATAAGTCGCAAGTCCAACGTAAAAATATATAATTGAAATTAAAATCTATATTTGATTGAAATAAAATAAAATAAAATTGAAAAGGAAACTTTCTTGTATTAAAATTATTAAAACAAAAAGAAGAAAAGAAAAAAATAGTTGTGTTGGGTTATGCCTTTGCTCTCTTCTTGTGTTGCTGCTCTTTCTCTCTCCTTCACTTCTCTCTCTTTCTCTCTCTAAAATTTCACAGTTTCGATTCTACCCTTTTCACAACCGCTCCTCTTTCACGATTCCAGGTTCATCTTCTTCTCCTATTCGATCCACTTTCATCTTCTTCCTCTTCATCTTCAACCGTTTTTCTTCTGCGCCATTTTTTCGATTTCAATTTTTTATTTTTTTGGTAATTACTGCCAATGATCTTCTTGTATTCATTGTTGATTGTGTTTTTGAATTCTGTTTTTTTTTTTTTTGTAATTTGGATTCACGAGCCTGTTCTTCAATTTTGTTGTTCTTGGTTGGTTATCTTGTTTCAATTTGTTTGATTTTAATTTCATTATCTGTTTTGAATTTAGGGTTTTTGTTTATGAATTTGGTTTTTAGTTTTAGTTTCATTGCCAGTGAATTGAAATTGGGAAGTTAACATTTATGAAATTTTCATTGGAACTGATAGCTTAGAATTAGAATTATTGTTATTTCATTTTGGTGTGTTGAATTCAATTTTATAGGATTTTTGAGAAGTATACACTAAAAATTGTTGCTTTATTTTTATAATTAATTTTGGGTTTAAGGGATGATTTAGGCTTTGTACAAGTGATTACTGAAATATTTCTTGATTAGGGAATGGCTGGAGTGTTGAGTGAGGAGTCTGGAGTGGGAAATTCACGTGGGCAGCATTCTACCGGGGAAGCATTGGCGGAATGGAGGTCTTCTGAGCAGGTGGAGAATGGAATCGCGTCTACTTCTCCCCCTTATTGGGACACCGACGAAGACGACGGTGGTAAAGTCAATTTTTTTTTTTTTCTTTTCCTTTTTTCGCTTATACAATTCTACTGAATTTTTGTTGTTTTATTGCGTGTATGTGTGTGTTTTTCTAAGTGAGGTATAGGGATGGTAATTTTGGCATAAAGCATACTTCTATATTAGATGTTGTGCTGTGTGACAATATTTGGCGATTTTGGGATTATACTTTCCCTCAGCGATTATGAGTCGCAAAATCTTATTTTGGTGGAATCCTGCATAATCTACATTACTTTGAAACGATTCTACGATTATGGTCGCGGTTTTGGAACTACAGAAGGCAACTTTAGTTGTTGTTTCGTTTGAGACTTATGAGTTTGATTTAGTGTTTTAATTAGATAAGTATTTCAAGTGCTATACTGTTGTTCTGTGATTGTGTTTTATTACATACTAAGTGTTTTAAGTTTTAATTTGTAAGGGTTATGCACTATGCTATTATTTGAGCTATGCTTATGAATTTAAATTTACACAAGTATTTCAAGTGTGATTTAAGTTTTCTTTTGTTTTAGTTATGCTATTTTATAAGCATATATATGAATGAATTTATATGCATATATTTGAGATTTATGAATTTTGTATGATCTTACAGTTGCATGATTTACGATTTAACATCTCCTTTCCGATCTTGCGTAAAATCTTATTTTGACTACCTTTGATCAACTCATCTTAATATATACATCCTGTTTTTATTACTTGGATACACTTTTATTTGTCTCAGTTTCCAATTTATAAGATTTCTAGTGAGGTTAATAGATCATCAAATTTCTCAGACTGTTTATAGTGGCAGAATGGAATATGGATGTAATTATGTTTCAACTTTTACAGTGTATGAAGGCAAGTTATACGAATAAGATGGGTAATTCTATTGTGCCGATTGCCATAAAAGGTACTCTGGTGCTTTAAAGTTCCTATCTTAAAGGGAAACATTTGTAGAGAATCCGAGTCTACAAATTTGAACCCACATCATCTTAGTCACGTCACTCACTTGGCAACAACTTGAACTGTTGTACCAAATGTACCTTCTGCCAATTTTCTTAAAAGAACCTTTTCTAGGCTAGAGTGGGGGAATTCAGCAGGAAGTTGTGTCTTGTTCCTGAACAGTTAGATTAAATTCTCTTCTAAATGATTTTTTTTATTTTTTATTTTTATTTTTTTAAATTTAGCTTGAGCTGATTCTTGATCCTTTCATGATGGGTGGTGGTTGATTGCCAATATTTTTCCATAAAAAATTGTAAAAATCTTACTTCTTCTTCTCTTCGTAGGACAAAAACCTTCTGAGTTATATGGGAAATATACATGGAAGATAGAAAAGTTTAACCAGATTACCAAAAGGGAACTTCGCAGTAATGCATTTGAGGTTGGAGGCTACAAATGGTATGAGGGTCTAGATAAACTTATAGAAACGTGTAGTTTCACTCTGACTTACAGTTTTACTCTTTTAGAACTATTTATATGCAGGAATGTGTTGTTATGCTTGTATTATCCCGAGTCATTCATCACAGCAGTTTTACCTTGAGTTTTGATAAAATGTCGGTGTACTGTAATTTTTTGTAGATTATATCTCCGAGATGTCCTGATTTACTAAGGCATTAAATAAATAATAAATTAAATTATTCATTTAATCAAGGAAAGCACGGTGAATTTGGACGATTGAGATCCTCTATGGGAACAATGGAAAAAAAGGAAAGGAAGAGAATTATAAGTTGAGCACATTTGCACAATCCTTCTGTATATTTGTCAACACCCTTTAAGAAAGATTGCATGCTTTGCACCGTTTAGAAGTCAATCGTCTAATTCCATATCAGCTTCTAAGACAACAAAATATCCTTCAAGATACAGGGTTTATGCTCCAACCAAATTCATAATATCATTGGCACAAATCACACGTTGACTTAAAATTTAGAAACTGGCCTGTATCACACATTGGCTTTTAAAAACTGGCCTCTTCAGTTCCACTTCTAAGTATTGACCTAAAAGGATGAACAAGAAATGTACATGTCATGATTACAAATGACAGGGTAAAGAGCAAGACATAATGTACATATCAGGGAAACAACTTTATGTGATCTGTGATCGTGTAGTATTAATTCTATCAAAGCACCACAGGCCAAATTATGTTTTGATTTTCAACAGAATCTTTCTTTGGTTATTGGCAGGTATATTTTAATTTATCCACAAGGATGTGACGTTTGCAATCATCTCTCGCTGTTTCTGTGTGTAGCTAATCATGACAAACTTCTTCCAGGTAAAACCAATGATTTTTATTTCCTTGAGTTTAAATTAATAATTGTTAGTTTTACTTACTAAAGTTTGTTCCATAGTATTTGGCTTATTTTTCCTTTTCTTTTTGGGATGGTACAGGATGGAGTCACTTTGCACAGTTTACAATAGCCGTGGTCAATAAAGACCCAAAGAAGTCAAAATATTCTGGTACGTTTGCTAATAAGTGGCATACGTACTGGAGATTACAATTTTTTCTATCATCATTACTCATTTTTTGTTGAGTTTTTCAGATACATTGCACCGATTTTGGAAGAAGGAGCATGACTGGGGATGGAAAAAGTTTATGGAGCTGTCAAAGGTTAATGACGGATTTGTTGACTCTTCTGAGAATTTGATAATAAAAGCTCAAGTTCAAGTCATCAGGTATTCTTTTACTTAACTTTATGTTATTTAAGACTCCAATGTTTGGCATGCATCCATTGTATGGCTGTCTGATCAGATGGGATAATCTTGTTAACTTGTTTGCCTTTTGACTTGGAACTTTTAATTCAGATGTGTGACCATTTTTTTTTATTGGTTGCTGCTGCAGGGAGAAATCAGACAGGCCTTTCCGTTGCCTTGATTGTCATTATAGGAGAGAACTTGTTAGGGTATATTTGACAAATGTAGAACAAATTTGTCGGCGTTTTGTGGAGGAAAGACGAAGCAAGCTTGGGAAGTTGATAGAGGATAAAGCTAGGTGGTCGAGGTACTTTATGCTCTCCTTTGATAAAGCTAGGTGTCTCACTTCTGTCATATCTGCATTGTCTATTATGTCACATGATGTATTCTGTAATTATTATCTTGCCCTAAAGTGTCATCTAATAAAAGTAAGGATCCTTAAATTTTTATTTTTCACAGTCCCCGATTAATAATAGCACTCAATTCATCTTCCTGAAAATCTATTTTGGGTTGACTTAATTCCTCTTCAATCAGAAAGGCGAAAACGTTTGGGCAATTTGGGAAGAAAAATGCAGAAGTGAATCAGTGATGTTGGTAAATTTTGTTAAAATTAAGAATCTTCAGATATTCCTCTAATTGTAAAACTTCCTAGATTGATTGTTATTACTCCTAGAGTATACAACTTCCTTGGGTAGTGCTTACTAAATAAGCATTCAATTTATTTATTGTAAAACCATTATAAATACAAGGTGTGTGATCTCATTATAGACAGACAGAATTTACACTAATTGTACATATTTCACAAATCTAATTGTTGATCATGATTTGATGTATTATAAATACCCTCAGTTTATGCCTAGTTTTATGCATATGCATTCTGAAATTACCTCATTTTTTAAATTAAATTTGATTTTTATATTGCCATTTCGTATTTATTGCAATGACACTTTTTTTCTCGATTTAATTAACTAATAAAATGTGATAGTATCCATTGCCACTTGTGCCAGACCTTTAAGTTGTGGGTGTCTGATTTTATAAGCTGATCAAACAGTAATGTGCAATATTTGCAGTTTCTTTGCTTTCTGGGGGGAAGTTGATCAAACATCTAGGCGCCGCATGTCTAGGGAGAAGACAGATGTAATTTTGAAAGTAGTAGTGAAACACTTCTTTATTGAGAAAGAAGTCACTTCTACTTTGGTTATGGATTCCTTGTATAGTGGATTGAAGGCTCTTGAGGGCCAGACTAGCAAGAAAGGTTGGGTAAAATTGTTGGATTCTGAAGAAACACCAGCACCTATTGTTCGTGTTGAGAAGGATATGTTTGTACTGGTGGACGATATTTTACCACTTCTTGAAAGGGCTGCTATAGAACCACTTCCTCCAAAAGATGAAAAGGGTCCCCAAAATCGTACGAAGGTAAGATTTAGAATAATGTTTGTTAAAGTAACTAAGGATTTATACGTTGACACCTAAATAGACGGCGATATGGTTGAGCATTGAGCCAATTGAAATGTGATGGTATTGATACAACCGTGGAAGGAAATTTTCAGAGGATAAAGTTTTGGTTATAAGAGTAGCACAGTTACGCCTATTTGTCGAACGAAATCTGTGAAAATATAATACCAAAAACTTGGATACTGTATTCTGAACTTCGTATGTTTAGATTGAGTTTTTTTTTTTTCTTTCTTTTCAATTGCTTCTTCATCTACTGGCAATCTATTTTTAATAGACTAAAGAACTCTTCAGTTTATGTTTGTTCGCTGCTTAGGTTTTTCCTGCTTATATTTCATATTTTTTGTTGCTTTTATTCTGTCATTTCTGACTGATCACACGTATGGTAGCACTTTGGAGTTTCATTGTTTGAAGAATAACAAGAAAGGACTCATATATATATATATATATATATATATATATATATATATATATATTTAGTTTTTGCTTGCCAATAGCTATTGAACATCACTTTGTGCCAAATTACATTATTTGTATAAAATTACGTAATCTAAAATGGGATCTAATAATGAATGACAGCAAGGCAATTATATTCATATTCTGAATTAGTGAGGCCATTCATGGGAGTTAGGCTGCTTAGTGTTAGGTCCATGAAATGCTTTCTTGTGCAAACACAATTGCATCTTGAAAATAAATTTCCACTACATTTAGTAATTTGATAAAAAATTGGTTTTGGCTGTGGGAAGGAACTAATTTTTCATCCCTGTAAACTAATATTGGGTGCAAATATGGATTATTAGTTATTTTAAAGTTGCCCATGTTTGATAGCTTGATAGTGCATTTTTTACTATTTGTACAACACTAACTTAAATATTCCCTTTCCAACATTAATTCAATTTAGGCCGTGTTTCCTTTTCTTTTTTCTTAACCATATCTCGTAGATGTTATCTTTCTGATATTAATTAATGATAGTGTAGATTTTTACATATATAATTTTGAAAGCAACAAATCTAGCCTACTGATTTGCATATATTAGGTATCTGGAATGTTATCTTCAACAATCTGGTATATTATTATAAGTACCAACAGGGCTATGGAATATACGACACCTTTTGGCTTTATAGGTTTGGAATCCTTTTGATTGCTAAGTACCCCGTTTCTTGTGTTTTGTAGGATGTAAACTCTGGTGAGGATTTCAATAAAGATTCTATTGTGCGCGATGAAAGGCGTCTCACAGAATTAGGGCGTAGGACTTTGGAAATATTTGTCCTTGCTCATATATTCAGGTAGCATACACAATTTTTTTTGTAATTAGTCTCGTTCTGTGTTTCTCAATTTAATTGCTTGTTTATACACTCCTGAATTTTGTCTGTCTGGGAGCTGTTTATTTGCAAAAATCACCCGGTAGTAGACTCTACTAATTTAATCAGTTGGTTTTGTCGGTTTCTAGTTTGTAAGAGATGGTCAGTACGTGGATAGCTCCTTTGTGAGTTCAGATGTTATTTCAAGAGATTGCCTTGGCCATTGTTTTCAAATTGCAAGATTTTATTTGGCTGTTTCTTTTGGAATTCAATGTACTTTCATTTTTTAAAAGTATGTCTGTTCATATCTTGATTGGGTACAGGATCTTTCATTTTTTATTTGACGAAAAAATGAAAGATATAGTTAATCAAGATATAAACAGATATAGTTAATAACAATTTTGTTAGCTGCAAATGACACAACACTCTAAAGCTTCATTATGAACCTTTGCTATTGGGAAAAACCCAAGTCCCACATAGAGTGAAGATAGAGCCTGAAATGAGTTTATAAAGGGTGGCACCCCTCACCTTATAAGCCGGTTTTGTAAGGATGAGTTAGACCCATTATACAAACATAATATGGTATCAGGCCTATCGATTGGGCCGTCCACAATTTATAAATTATAACCATGCAACAAGGCCAACAGGACTGGACATTTTAGAGGATGTATTGGGAAAAATCCAGTTCCACATAGAATAAAGATAGGAGAAATGCTTAATATAGCGAACACTCTTACCACGAAAATTCTACGAAAACACATACAACAACTGTGCTTTTTATGGCACTAAGATATGAAATATTGCTAATAAAAGTCGGTTTAAGGGTGATATAGCTTCGTGGTTCCATTAAACAAAAGGTGATATAACTTCAGTACTTATCATGCTAGCAATCAAATTCAACCATGAGTATTGCGGTGTTTTTTCTTTTGGAGGATGAATCATGTTTTCATTTTCATTTGGTTAAAACACGTGGTCCTTATTTTATTCTCCTATTTCATAGCAGTCATATAGCAGAGTTTTACGTAGCAAAGATTGAAAAAAATTAGTAGAAATCAATATTCGTGATATATTCGCATGAATTTCATTCGCGACGTATAGCACAACTCTAAAGATAGAGCCTGAAATGAGTTTATGAAGAGTGAAAAACCCCCTCACCTTACCAGCCGGTTTTATAAAAATGAATTTGACCCAATATAAACATCTAATAGCTGTAGCTTGATGCCAGTTGTTTCAGATGGTGTTGTAATTGTAAATTTGGGTTCCCTGGTGATTTATCCTTGTGAAAAAGCAGTGAAATATAAGTATTTTATTATGAATAAGTAAATCTATTTGTATAAATTCTCTACTGAGTACTGACATGCCCTCTGTTGCTTTCTATGATTTTGACTTAATAACATATAATGAGCTCCTAACTTGGTATCCTGACTTGGAGAGGGGGATACTTATAGACAGTTACAGATCCTAGTTTGTGAAGACTAGGTGTTAACTAAGTGTTTGATATGCTTACATGTAAATAATATTTGGGTATATCCTTACATACATTTTAAATGTATAATATACTTGCCGGATAATTGATTCCCCCATCGTGTGTCACATCTTTAATGGTTGTGCATGAATATGAAGTAATCATGTTACAAAGTATGTGCAATTTCACTTTTACGAGAGAACTGATGATTTGTGATGTGTGGAAAGATAGATAAGTTCTTAATAGTGTAAGGCATACTTTTTGTTTCACTACATCTGAACCACACATTTTTTTATGTGATCTATACATCTATGTATTGGATACACGATGTAGTTAGAATTCCTAATTCCTAATTTCATGGGTGCAGCAACAAAATTGAGGTTGCTTATCAGGAAGCTGTTGCTTTAAAGAGACAAGAAGAACTCATCCGTGAAGAAGAGGCATCATGGCAAGCTGAAGGTGATCAGAAAACAAAACGTGGAGTCAATGAGAGGGAAAAGAAGGCAAAGAAAAAGCAGGTTGTGTTACAGATTGACATTGCATCATTAAGGAATCTTTATATATCTAAATATTGATTTCACATATGCTAATGCATTATCTTGCTCTCTTGTTAACTATTGTTTTTTTATGGACTATTTGTCACAGACTGAAATGCAATTGTCTGACATCGTTAATATTATGATTTTGAAGTCAATAGAGGCAAGATGAAAGTTGAAACCATTCTCATAAATTCCAGTACAAATTTTTTTTAAAGAAAAGTGTTATAGGTGACAATTATAATGAGATCTGTTGAGATTCCCAACTGATTAGAGTTATGGTTAATGATCCGTATAAGGCTAGAACACCTTCACCTCTTAAACTAGTTTTTGGAGTTGAGGTAGAACTAACTCCAATTCCAAGATGGTACTAACTCTACCCTAGTTTTGTTTTTGGGCCAGGCATATTTGTCTGCGCTTCAGATACCAGTCCTGAGTGTAAGTTGTGCTAAGATCTCTGTTTTTGGGCCACCAAATTTGTCCATGCTACATATTTGTGTAATTTTAGGCGTGATAGGTGTGTTAAGATATATGTTATTGGACCAACCACGTGAATCCATGCTTCAGATATTTGGATTTTGCTTATATTGAGCTCTTTTGCTTCAAAGCTTTCTCGGTAAAATTGTGATTGTAATCCTTTTTGAACACAAAAATTTAATGCAAGCATACATGAAGTGCGATTTTGCATGATTTGCCAATCTTTATGTTTGAGTTGCTTGTTTTAGATTGGTTGCGTCTTTACCATCCTTGCCTTCGTAGAAATTACATTATATTTGATGCAACATAATAAAAACAGATCTGTGATGCATTATGTAGAAAAGAATGCAGCACTGTAACAAAATAGTTAAGGCAGGAGATTAAAGTGGAATGTTGAAACCTGGGGTCTAGAACCGCAGAGAAAGCTTCAGAACTGAAGTTTTGTTGACTTATACTGGTTATAATAATTGCATAGGATTTTATGGTATTCCCTTTATAACCCTGGCATCCTAAACATCCATTTTATAAAAGTTTTCAAGCAGAGCCATCCAAGTCCATTAATTTCACATGATGACCAGATGTCTTAATAAATGAATTTTGAGAAACAATGACTGCAGAACTTCTAATGATACATAAAAATATAAAATAAGTAATAAACTAAGGACCTAAAATATCAAAGACTCAAATTACAATTCACCAACTGGCTTGCTTTTCCTGTTTTTATGCTGAGTAGCCTTATCCATAAATTTTTTGTTTGACTTGTAGAAAAATATAATTTTGAACTTTCGGACAAAATATTATAATTTAGGAACAATTACTCAAATTTGTAGTTAATCAGTAACCATTTTTCAGTTGAATTGATACTTTCAAGATTTTTCTGTTGACATCTCATTTTCCTATGCCATACCATGTACATGGGAAAAGGAGAGTTGTTAGTTTATTTTCATTTTAGTTGCTGACTTGTGTTCCTTTCTTCTCACTGCAGGCCAAACAAAAGCGGAACAATAAGAAAGTAAAGGACAAAGGGAGGGACGAGAGGACTACTATGGCTGTGCATGAGACGAACCAAGAAGACAATGGAGTTGATGAGAAAATGGATTCTAATGAGGAAGCTCAAACTCTGTCTGAAAAGCCTGATGCCATGGAAGATATTTCTGATGTGTCTGACTCTGTGGATGGAGTTACTGAAATGCTTCATCCGGATTCAGAAGACAGAGATACTAGTCCGGTTAATTGGGATACTGATGCATCAGAAGTTCATCCTCTAACTGAGGCTTGTAACAAAGGCATAGGTGATGTTTCATCCGGACAAAATGGAATGACTGATAAAAGGTGCAGCTCAGCAATAGATGATAGTTCATCAACATGTTCTTCCGATTCTTTGCCATCAGTAGTCATGATTGACCCCTACAAGGGGAACTCTTTTTCAAATTGTAAAGCCCAGAAGTCACCCAGCAGGCAAGTATTTAGCTTAATTTTTTTTTTTTTTTTTTTTTTTTTTTTTGTGTTGACGGGTCGTATTGGTGATATTTCAGAAGTGTTATTTTGATTTGGCTCTTTTTATCTGCAGAGGTAAGAACAGAGGCATAGCATCATGCGACACTGGTGGTTGGACGAATAAAATAGATAGTCGGCCATCTGGTGCTGCAGCAGATGCTGGGGTTATTAACAAAGAGTCTGGAAGTGGAAAGGCTGGAAAAAATGAGTCTGAGGGTGCTGTTGTCACATTGAAGGATCGGTTAAAGTGGGCTGAGAAGCATGTTGTCAGAAAGGTTTGTCCCATTTCTACTCTTGTTGGCAATACTCGTCAAATTGTTCAAAAATAAATTCTTCTCCGGAGCTTATCTGTTAATTTCTTACTGATTGTTAATGTCTTTCCTTTCTGTCTATTTTATTTCTCCTTGCTTCAATGTTGTATGGCCTTCTCATCTTAGAGAGCTAGGGTCCCAAACAATTTTTCCTGTTTCTTTTTCACAATTTAGGAGGTGCAGAGTAGTTTGCTCTTTGAGCAATTTTAAAAGGAGGAGTGCTAACAACACTTACTCTCTCATTGGGTGAAATCAATGTGGACCCCCCTACTTTAAATGGGATCCACATTAATTTCATCCAATGAGTGTTAGAGAGTTTTGCTAGCACTCCTCTTTTTCAAAAGATAAAAAGGGTCTTAAAAATGGATTGATGACTGAACAACTTGTATTCCCTTATTTAATATTCATCTTCAAGAAATATGTCTGTTTTTCCATGTTGTTTCCACCACCCGGGACAAATCAACAATGATTTAGTCCTTAATTGATTCCACTCTTTTGTTATTCCAAGGGCCTAGACAGATGTACAAAGATTTCCATGTCTCACATTATAGACACCACCACCACCCCAAAAAGAATCTGAGTTGTTTATGATCTCTGAATTCTGTTTTCTGATTATTTTATTTTTGATAGATTTGTTTTCTGATTATTTATTTGCTATTTGTGATTAGTTTAAGGGAGAGGCTTGAATATTAAGGTTTTTGGCCTTGTTGTTGTTAGGTGAAGGCTCATAATTTTTTTATTTAACAATCATATTTATGAAGCTAAATGGTTTTAAATGTGTGATTTATGTACCAGTATAAAGCCTTGTATCTTTTCTAATTGATAGGACGAGGAGGTTCTTTCACTTCAAACGAAACCCAACATCAAAGACGAAGTTGGGATAGAAAGACTCACTGACAATGAATGTCTACATAAAGCTGTGCAATCTTCACCTGTCAGTCCTCCTAGTAGCTCGCCTGGTCAAATGTTAGTAAACAAGACAAGTGCTACTTTAGATCCTTTTCATGTCACTAAAACATCTTCAAATGGCTCCCAACAGACTGATAAAGATCCATCTCCCCCCTTCACCTCTGCCTCACAAGTTACAACTTCGTCCAAAACTGAGATCCAGAAGACTTCAACTGCAAGATTAACTGAAGGATCTGTATCACGAGTGCCCACTATCTCAAGACCTTCAAGTACTCCTTTGGTTTCTGGTCCCAGGCCAACTGCTCCTGTGGTCTCAATGGTTCAAACAGCTCTGCCACTTGCACGCTCAATGAGTGCAGCTGGCCGGTTAGGTCCTGATCCCTCACCTGCCACTCATAGTCAGGTTCCTCAATCCTACAGAAATGCTATCATGGGGAACACTGTGACCTCAACTGCTGCCAGTTTGACCCATTCTAGCTCGTCATGTTCAGGAGTAAACCCATCCCTTAGCTATTCTCAACCATCTACCTTGGTGTCATCACCAATCTTTCTATCCCGGAGCTCTGATAGAATGGAAACTAATGCTGTCCAGTGTGGTGTTCCCTTTGGCTTGAGAACACAGGATGTTTTACAGAATGGTCCCCAGTGGATTGAAAGTTCTCAAAGAGAATCGGCTAGAAGCATGTATGATCAGCCCACTGGTCTTAATGATGATCAAAACCATGACTTGTACAGGCCACTACACAGCAGATCTATGGGTAACATGTTAACCGAGTTCCCAGCCTGCACATCCGGGCGTCAGAATCAAACGTTGTTGGTGGATGAGTTCCCACACCTTGATATCATAAACGACCTGCTTGATGATGAGCATACTGTTGGGAAGACGGCCAGGGCAAGTTTGGGATTCGAGTGTCTGAGAAATGGGCCACAATCACTAAATCGACAATTCAGCTTTACTGGAGACTTGGATGCAAATGATGACCGCGGATCCTCAACCAGTTCTTGCAGGCTCGAGCGTTCACAAAGTTACCATCATGATCATGGATTCCGAGGAGGGTATAGCTCGTCCCATGGGCATTTTGATTCATTTAGGGATTACGTCCCGCAAGTTACTAGCATGCCTTACGTCAACGGACAGGTTGATGGATTGATTACAAACCAATGGCAGGTGGCCACCGGTCCTGATCTATTGTATGCAGGCATGAGAAATACAGAGAATGATGGCTACCCATATTATCCAGATTATTACTCAAATATGGCATGTGGTGTCAATGGTTATACTGTATTCAGGCCTTCAAATGGTTCTTAGAGGGAAGGCCTGCTCACAATTTAATGGTCGCCAAAAATGTAATGTATTTGAGGAAATGTTGGTTTTTTATTTTTTTTTAGATTGGAATGAGGTTGTAATCTCTTCACAAGCAAAAATATTTTGTAAAGAGTGTTGTGTTTTTTTCTGCCAGCTCTTTTTTTATGCATGTTTGGCATTCTAGGGTTATAGTTGAATCCAGACGAGGTCTGAAGCGTTATGTCATCATAACTCTTTACCATGCCTCTCATTTCAGATGCAATTTGTACCCAAGGCTGTAATAACCCTTGTCAGCTATGGATATCAATAAGACATTTGCAAATGCCTACAAGTAGTTTTACTTCAAATTATAAAAAGAAGGGTTCAATATATTCAGTGGCTTTATTAAACACCAGTTAATTAATTTATTGTTGTTATTTAGGGGATTGCAAAGTTAAGCAACGTTAATTTATTTATTCTATGTAGAGACTCAAATTCAGTTTCTTTGGATTGCAAATTAGTCAAAAATAAAAGTTGAGCAATCACAATTGTATTAGTACTAGTTAATTTCTTTAAAACTGTTGTTATTAAAGAGAAAAATGTGTTTGTGTGTGTGTCTATATATATATATATATATATATATATATATATATATATATATATATATATATATATATATATATATATATTAAGGGGGAAATCTAACAAGTTCATGACACTTGTTAAAAAGATTAAAGTAGAAATTTTACATTGGAAATTGTGTAATCAACACATTGAAACATCAAAAAACAGTCGTTTCTACATAAATTTATCAATTATTTCTATTTTCGAATACTTAACAAATGTGCATTTGTTAGCATAACCCATATTATATTTATTTTTTTTGGTTACCCATATTATAATTGCTTAAATTTTCAATAGATTTTAATTTGAAAACTTGAGGAAATAAATTTAATTATGGAATGTGAGGAATTTTAATTTGAAAATTAAAGCAAGCAAATGAGGTGAAGATATATTATTATAAAGAGAATTTACTTTGGAAAAATCTAGCTATTCATTGTGTGTAGTGCAATTGATGATTTATGAGATAATATTGTGAGACAAATGAGATCTACTTAAGGGGTGTCTGTTAACATTTGTTTTCTCATATAGTCACCGATCGAGCCTTCAATCATTTGGATAAATAATTCAAGCATCCATCATTTGTACCACACATCATAAATGAGAATTCATTTTTTTATTAAGAGAAAAAAGTTTATTTCAAAAACTAGAGAAAACAATTTATGAAGATTTAATTGTGAAAAGGAGAGTAAAATCAAAGTGAGATAAGGAGAAACCAAATTTTTGTATAGTTGCCATTCAATATTTTTTTTTAAAGTTAAATTATGACTTAACAAGATGACTTGTGCTCTTTAATGCAAAAAGTAGATCTTACACATCCTTTGCCATATGTACACATGAAATTTACAGTAAGAAAATAACATTTGTCCTATGTTATTAGGGATGATAATAAGTTGAATCGATGCAGAATTTTGGAAATTCAAACTTTGATCCAGTAAACAAATTTAAGACTTTGAGTTTGATTTGTTATGAGTGATAAATCTACTCTTAGATCGAGTATGACATTTTTTTAAAGTCAAGTATGAATTATTTTATATTGATGTTTTTAACTGTAATTAAACTAAAGAGCAAACACTTGAATGAAATTATGCCCCATTTGATATTTAACAATATATTTTAGAAAATCTGGATTATATTATATTTCAATATTATTTTTTCCATATGTAAAATTAATTAGAAAGGGTCCAAACCAGTATCATAGTGAGAGCGACTCTACCATCCTTCTATGAAGAGTTGTGGAGGGTCCATAAAATTATGTGTTAGAAGGTTGGGCACACACCATACAAAGTTAAAATACAATAGACTTGTTACAATACAAAGACATGGGCTTCTCTTTTCACCCTAATAATTTCTCGCCTGCCGTCCAATTTTTTTACCCCATTAAGATTGTATAATTTGAATTCTGTTTGCATCATTATGAATAATATAATTTGAATCCTGTCAAAACTCATAAAATATATTATAATTGATGCGAAAGTCTCTGCTGACCATCATATCATTCCACAAAAACCGCACATTAGTTTTAGTCCTCCATCTGAGTGAACTGAATGCTTCCATCTGATGGATTGGTAGATGAAAGACAATACTTAACAGTGTCTAGGTTTCTTGTGTCTATGTGGTTGGATTCACAAATCTTCCAAATGTAGAGCACACAAGGCCCAAACTGTTGTAGGAGATTTATTGAAACCATTTAATTCAAAATATGTTTAGTTTAGTTGATCATTAAAGGAAGACGATATGACATCAACACGGACCCTAAACATATTAGGTTTCTCTCTATTGTAGTAAACTACAACTATCTTAACGTTCATATTTATTGTATAAATATTCATAGTTATTTGGTGTAGTTTGCAAATGAACCAAACAAATAAATTATAGAAGGTTTTGTGCATAATAGACCATGAAAATTAATATATAGTAGAACCTTTCCTCAAATTAAATCAACATAATTTACCATTCATAACAAATGAAACAACTTGGTACAAACGATGTAAATTTTAAGTCTGATATTGTTCAATATATCTATGTAAACAATTATACTAATGTGAATCAAAGTACAAAATTTGTTTCATACATGAAAAACAAACAACACTATAGTTATATAAGTCAAAAATAGTCATAAACAAAATTTACAACACATAAGACCAATAAAATAATTTGATCTTACTCTTAGCACATATATCACAAGGTAAAAACAATTAATACATTCTATATGATAAATCAACGCAGGAGAGAGATTAGGATTTCCTCAACAATTAATACATTTTTAGTGGATTGTATAACATTTTTCATCAAATATATTTCTCTAAGAGCCGCAACTTTATTAAAAAATGTGTGGAAATCAATGCAGAAGAGAGATTAGGATTTCCTCGTGTTTTCTTAAAAGAAGGATTCCTTCGTGTAATAGTCACATTGGTTCTTGAATGAGTAACAAGTAATCATAGTGGTCCTTCAACGTATCAAAATTTTAAAATAATCTTTGATTGTACATTTCGTTAGTCAAAATAATCTCTGACATTAAAATATTTCGCTAATATTCTTATATTAATCATTCAATATACTTACTTACTGTCATATCAGTCTTGATACGTACTTACTTATTGTCATTTTAGTACCTATATCAAAAGAGTTATTGGGAGTATTAAGAGATTATTTAAGTGGAAGATACTATTTTGACTAACCAAGAGCACAATCAGGAACTATTTTAAAATTATAATAAATTGAAAGATTATTGTTGTGACTATTTGTTGCACATTCAGAGATCAAAGTGACTACTATCCATTAAAAAAAGCATAAAAATATGAGGAAATATTATGAACGATTTAAGTTATTGATATATAAATCGGGAGTGATTTTGAAAGTTGAAAAATTAGTTAAGGGTTGAGATGAGAGAATTGAGCAAACATGAGATAGGACAAAAATTGAGAGAATCTATTTCTACATGAGAATGTAATAAAATGTAAAATGGTCTCATTAATCCTACACGCTTAATAATTCCTTAAAAAGTAAGCATGGGTTGAGATAATTTCATAATCTATGATATATACAACACTTTGAGAATATCTACAAACAACATTATAGATCATTATGGGAATTTTAATTGGACACTTTTTTTTGCTGTTGTTGAAGATATGTGTGTGGAAACACCGTCTTTCCATATTTGTATATGTATAGATAAATACTACCATATCTTCTACTCCTAATAAAGATATCTGAATTAGCTTCTAGCAAGATTCTCAGTGTCTTTCATAATTTCTAAGTGTGTTACACATTTATCCATTTTTAGCGATTTTGCTTACTATTAAATAATCCAAGCACAATTACGTAGATGACTCAGATTCTACTCATCATATCTGGATTAATCACAAAGGACATGGACACAGATGAACTATGATGTGTTTCTGCCTGCGTAAACATAAGATGAAAAATTAAATTTTATTTAACGGTATTGACTTTTAAAAAGTTGATTGCGTAGTTTTCTAAGATTTATTTTGTTTACATTTAATTTTCTCTTTCTTTCATTTTTTCCATAATCAATGATTAATGAAAATTGTTTTTATATTTTTTTATAAAACTTTTTTTAAAGAAAACACAAAAAACTATACTCAAAATTCTTATGCTTTAGTTTTTTTAATAAGTGTGATTTTTTTTTTGCTTATAATTTGAAATAGAGGGAGTATATTTCTATAATGAATTCTTTAACATATTCCTTTAACTAACACATGTTAGCATATGTCTTTGTTTAACGTATATGTTACTTTTCTTTTTTACAAAACGTATATTTTACTTTTGTTTACAAATTGATATGTACATCATCATCCCCCTAAGCTAAATAATTATATACCCTAAAGGCAGTGCCAAGAAATTTGGCAAATTCGACCATCTACTTCTTTTTCCGGACAAAACATAGACTCAATCAAAGAAGAGCAAAGTAGTAAACTTTATCCTTTGATTTTAATCAATATTTATTTATAACTATAATTGATCTATATCCTTTTCAAAAGTTATATTCAATTAGGCTACGTGGTTAGAAGGAAGTGCGAGAAAGAAAATTAAAAAACCATGCATTCAAGTCAAAGACTCTCCATAGCAGGAATCATATATCATGTAACCAATTCAAAACAAATTTGATGTTTTTGTTTTTCTTCTTTCACATGTAGTAATATAATATGACAGTTAATTAATTAATAAATGATCACTAGTCAACATTAAATCGTTAAATAAAATAACACATGAGTCACACAATTTATTCTTTTACTCAAGAATGTTAGGCAAACCAATTAATATAAATAGCACGACCCCCCCATGAGATGCTTAAATATTATAGTAGTGCAATATTCATCTTGCTTACTAAATCTCCAATTCATTTTCAAAGACACACAACACCATGAAGGTTCTCAACGTTATTTTGGCCTTGCTTTTGCTTCTTACTATATCTCATGTTGAACCAAACATAGCTAGTAGGGTATTGAATACCAAAAACAAATTTCAACTGAGCTTACAACCTCTTGACAAGGGTCCTGTTCCTCCTTCAGGGCCTTCTGGCTGCACCTTTATCCCCGGAAGTGGTGGCCCAGTCTGCCCTCCTATGAAGCACGGACACCTCCAGGATTAGGCGTGTCTGACACTCCTATGACACTCGTACGACACGTGTCGAACCAGCGTCCTAAATAATTGTTATTTTTTACTTCGACACTCCTACGATCGGTGTCCGACACTATATAACACTTATGCGAGCCGTGTCAAACAACTCAGGCAAATATCTAAAACAATTTTTTTCTCTCTTGCTTCCACACACCATAGATACAAGAGTTACATATGTTTTGTGAAATGTTGATCAATTGGGGGTTATAGACATTACAATTGATTATCATTTTTAGCTTTTTTGATGGTAGATGAATAAATAAAGGTCAAATACTATATGATATCTTGTTGAACTTTTTCTAATTAAATAAATTGCTCAAGTTAGATGTTTATATATGTATTTTAATTTTCATTTTAGACCATCTTTAGATAAATTAACATATATGTAGTGGTGTCAGTGTCCTATATTTTTTACATTAATAGTGTCGATATGACCGTGTCAGTGTCGTGTCAGATGTTCGTGTCGAAGTCTGTGCTTCATAGCTTTCCTATGAAGGAAATGAATGTCGCCGGAAACACTCATCAGCGTCGAGGTTATCCCGTCTTTTTGTTCCATTTGGTGTTGCAAACAATCAATGAAGATCTCTTTCAAGGTGAGACACATGCACCTTGATGAAAGGGTTAAATTTCATTCATTATTGAAGACTATTTGTGTAACAAAAATAATTAATTAATTATTTTTTTCTTCTTTGGATATAGACAGGTTATGAATAAGGCAATTGTAAATTGTAATTATAGACTTGTCATATTTTGATATGTTATATTCATCTAATACAAATAACTTTTAAAGGGTTATATTACAACTTACAGATAATTTATTTATTTATTTTAGAAAAGTTGCAGATGTATACTTTGTTTTCCAGTACTGCTTCCTTGTTATTTGTATAAATATGTTTTTTTAATAAGCAAATGTTATACTTATATAAACCTCATTGTAATTTATGTATCCACATATCTCTTATGTTTCTTTTTATAAGAATGAGCTACAATTTCTCAATTTCAATACACTGAATATTTGAGTTTTCTTTCTCATTATGGGACAGATTATTTTCCCTATATCAAATGCACGATTTAACGAACTATATGATAATACAGCCGTGGAAAAGTTAGTTAATTACTTGGACAAATTTTTTAAGGAATGTGGTTTATTTTAATATTAGTTAATTCTATATAATATTAGTTTATGATAAACTCGTGCAATATAAACGAATGTGCTTGCGTGTGAGCTTTAGTTTGCGCGACAAAGGGCATGCGCATGTAGAATAATCGGGAATGTCTCCACCAAGTTGGTGAAATTCTTTATTTTTGCATATCTAATATCTATATTTCATTTTCAAGATGTGAATCTAGACATATTTTATTATATATTAGTTGTTTTGATATTTTCATACATACATTAGATCTTTGAGTCAAGAAACTTATACAGACATTAGATCTCAAACATGCATTGATGGAGTGATCAAAACACAAAAATTGTCATGGTAACTTTTTAGGGGTGTTTAGAGGTTCGTTATGCAATTGAGGTTGCAACCATATAGGCAAAATTTAGAAGCCGTGGATTTGGTTCTCTCTTGTTATATATTTTACAATCTCCACTTTTTCAAGAAATTTGAAACTTCTAATTCATCTCATATTTGCCACAATAATCTGGCCCTCAAGTGAGTCGTCTCATCCATTCGGTTATGCTCCCCACTATATAAACAAGACTTTTGATAGAAGGATATAGTTGAATCCTTCATCGATCCATATATATTGATAAACTTTTACTTATATATTGATAAACAAGACTAGTTGGACACTACATCTTAACCAAAAACCTCTAGACATTGATTTTATACGTCTAGTTACATATATATTGATAAACTTTTACTTTTCCAATCAATGTGGGACATCTAACTCATCTCACAATTGCTACGAAACAATCAATTAACGAGGGCAGTGTAATGAGACGACACCCCTATAATAAAGCAATAACTAGAATTGTTCTTCCTTTTCTCCATTGTCATCACTTTGAAAAACATGAAAGATTGACGATGAAGCCATGAACACACCAACAACACGGACAAGAGACATTAGGGAATGCGACGAACACGAGTCGTCGGAGATGAAAACGTAATACGCCTTTTGGTTTTGGAAGCATAACCCTAAAACCAAAATAAAAATATTACGCCCATTCTTTTGATTAAATGTTTGTGTAAAATGAAAAATTAAATTCCATTTAATGTATATGTTACCTTTTTTTTTACAAATTAATATGTATATCATTATTCCCCCTCGGCTAAATAATTATACACACTAAAGGCAGTACCAAGAAATTTAGCAAATTCGACCATCTGCTTCTTTTCCAGTCAAAACATAGACTCAATCAAAGAAGAGCAAAGTAGTAAACTTTGTCCTTTTGATTTTAATTAATAATTTATTTATATAATTGATCTATATCCTTTTCAAAAGATCTATTCAATTAGGCTACGTGATTAGAAGGAAATGAGAAAAAGAGAATGCATTCAAGTCAAAAACTCTCCATAGCAAATAGCATGAATTATATCATGTGACCAATTCAAAACAAATTTGATCTTTTTGTTTTGCTTCTTTCAAATGTAATAGTAATATAAGATAACCGTTAGTTAATTAATAAATGATCACTAGTCAACATTAAATCGTTAAATAAAAATAACTCATGAGTTAATTTTTTACTCAAGAATGTTAGGTACACCAATTAATATAAATAGCACGATCCCCCCATGAGATGCTCAAATATTTGTCTTGCTTATTAAATCTCCAATTCTTTTTCAAAGACACACAACACCATGAAGGTTCTCAAAGTTATTTTGGCCTTGCTTTTGCTTCTTACTATATCTCATGTTGAACCAAACATAGCTAGTAGGGTATTGAATACCAAAAACAAATTTCAACTGAGCTTACAATCTCTTGACAAGGGTCCTGTTCCTCCCTCAGGGCCATCTGGCTGCACCTTTATCCCCGGAAGTGGTGGCACAAACTGCCCTCTGAAAGAAATGAATGTCGCCGGAAACATTCATCAGCGTCGAGGTTATCCCCGTCTTTTTGTTCCATTTGGTGTTGCAAACAATCAATGAAGCTCTCTTTCAAGGTGAGACACATGCACCTTGATGAAAGGGTTATCGTTCATTCATTATTGAAGACTATTTGTGTAAAAAAAAAGAAAAGGAATAATTAGTTTTGTTTGTATAGACAATTTGTATAAATAAGGCAATTGTAAATTGTAATTATAGACTTGTCATATTTTGATATGTTAATACTGCAGAATGCAGATCTAATGCAAATATATTTTAAAGGGTTATATTATATTACAACTTACAGATAATTTATTTATTTTTTAGAAAAGTCACAGATATATAATTTGTTTTCCAGTACTGCTTCCTTGTTATTTGTATAAATATGTTTTTTTTCATAAGCAAATGTTATATAAACCTTATTGCAATTTATATCTACATATCTCTTATGTTTCTTTTTATAAGAATGATTCATAATTTCTCAATTTCAATATACTGAATATATGAGTTTTCTTTCTCATTATGGGACAGAATATGGTATGAGGTTCCATGATTAAAAAAAAAGAGGAAATAGTACTTTCAAATATTTTTTCACCATTTTTTTTAGGACCAGCTGACAAAAATCTAATTATTCTTATATATATGTCATATATTACATCTTCTAAATGGAACATAGGCAGTGGCAGATCTAAGACACTAGACCAGGGGTGCAAACTTGCTTCAACTTTGAAAATTTTGTATAACTATGTTAAGAAGAATAATATCATCAATATGACTTAGTTATATATGGACTAAAAATTATTTAAGCCATTCTAATTTTTAGCACTTGAAATTTTGGATGAGTAAATATATCAATAATAGATATATAACTATCACAATGATTGTTGTGAATTCGAACAAATAATCATAGCAATGAAATTTATGAGTGGAGCAAAGGAAGTGGTGATCAATGAGCAAAGTAGCCTCAAGCAACAACAACGAAACAGACTTAGATCTAAGTGTGAAGCAACACCACAAATATAATCAAAGCTACAATGAAAAGAAAGAAGAGAAAGAAAACTAGACACAAATATTGTGTACTCAGATCGATCCAAAATGACCTACTCTGGGAGAGAGAGAAACTCTCTGATCAACTATGATGAAGGTGATACAAAGAGGTTACAAAAAATTAGCTTAAAAGTTCATAAAGAACAAACCCTAATTTCTACCCATTTTTCAAGTCATCGACACTCACAATGAATCCTAAGAGAAAACCCTAAAGGAAGGATTTGATCATTCCTCTAATGAGATCTCACTACTTCCTTTGTCGCTAAGAAGTCGTTTGGACCTTGGAAAGTTTGGCTCATGACGACCTGTTAGTAGACGGAGAAAGTTTTCTACATTAACATCATAGCCACGATAACCAACCTCAACTTTTTCACCGTAAAAGTTGAGGCATTTTGAATGAATTGATTTTGGTAAAATGTTAGTTAAATACAAATTAATTTATGTTTAAATACATTCACGTAAAAAATCGAGTTCCACAATAAATTTGAGGTGATAAATTATACTCGGAGACAAGCAATTCTACTTGTAAACATGTAAAGTATGAAAATCAATTTTATACTTGTATCTGTTTTAAAAGTGAATCAAAACAAATACTTAATTTCCCTATTGTTGAGATCAGCCATGAACCTGCTTGTTTTGATGTTATGAACATGTTTGTAACATAAATCTTTTTTAAGCTTTTTTTTTTTTTGCTTGAATAAAATTACATTTCACCACTTTTCTGCAATCTGTACAAAAATCAAATGATTGAAAACACAACAATTGTTTTCTTGACATTTTTTTTTCTTTTTATTTTTTTTCTCCATTCCACAACTTATGTCCTTTTCCAAATACACATGTGCTCCCTCTCCTTCCCATGATCATAAAAATGAATAGATACAACATCCATTTCCCATCACCAAAATTTCACAAGTTCTTCACTTCTTCTTTGTCTTGAAGATCATAAGAATCATACAACAAAATTGCATTGACAATTCAGATCTATGATTTCATCATTTCACCAATATCTTGTCCTTCTTTTTTAGTTACATTATATTATTACTACCTCCTCTTAGCTAACTGAAATGTTCTCTTCAAAAACTGATTTGCAGCACCATCATTTCTATAGCACAAAACCCTCAACATTGTATTAGGATCTGCTCTATTCCATTTGCATGTAGTAGGAGGCATTGGTAACTTTTGTCCATTTCCCATCATACCTATTCCACTTGATTCACATGCAGCAATAGTGAAATCTTCCATCAACTGTTCAGTACTTTGTCCCATCAATGCAATCACTCCTTGCACCACTGCAGCCTCTCCATCCACAACATTTTCTGCTATCAAACCTTCCACATTGTTGCTGAAAACTCTCTTCAAATTCTCAAAATCATCTCGGAGTGCCATATGATCATGCCTGTGAAACACCCTTGAGGTTCCACCAGCAAGCAAAACCATAAGGAATGCGTCGAATGAAGCCTTCATTATTTCTTTTGTTGCCAATGGTTGAGCTCTATCTGTTAAAATTGTTGACATTTGTATCAGGTTCTGCTTTAGGTTTCTTACCACAGGCCTAATGTGACCCCTTGTTACACCGCCAACATAGAGCCTGTCGTAGAAGACAGAACTTGAGTCGAGGAATACAAGACGGTATGAAGTGACTTCTGAGACATGGCGGCATGCTGCTAGAATAGACAAGTTAAGGGATTCAAAATATGAATTGTTGTTGTTTTGTGCCCTGCGGTTGTTTGTGAACCGAAGACGGTTAGAAGGTACAACACCAGGGTTCATTGCTAGAGCTTTTTCAAGGGAGTGGATGTTAGTCATGAGATAGTGCAAGGTGTTGATACGAATGTAGAGGCGTTGTGTTCCTCGGCTAGTTGAAGGACGAGGATTGTGACTTTCGTGTGTTCCATTAATTTGATACGTGCCTTCATTATTAGAACCGCATGGAGCAGCTTTCTTCCATAGCTTGAGGAATCTTGAGTCCCGGTTGCATCTTGTCAATGGAGGAAGTAAAGGAATGTAACTTTGTTTTGAACCTGAAAAAAAATACAGGTCAAAAGAAAATACATGTACATTACACATTTTGCTTGTATATATTAAGGTAATGAGGCAATTTAGACACTTGAGGTGCTAGCTCAGCGGTGGGAGCTTAGCCTTCTAACCTCAAGGTACATAGTTCAAATTTCTTCGGGAACGGTTGTAAAATATCCATTAGAGCCACTTTAATTAATAAAATTAAAAAATAAAAGAGGCAATTTTGTATTATACTATTATGTTATTAGTCTCTTTTTTCTTACCACATGATGCAACAAATTTCATGTAGTCTAGGAAGAGGATTTCCAATCCATCAACAAGGTCTTGAACTAAATCTTCTGTAATTGCTATTGGAACTTGGAAGAATTCGTCCACGATCGTCTCTACCAATTTCATTAGCTCAGAAGCTGATTGTGCATATAGTTCTGTTTTAGACTTTGGATTCCATGTCTGCAATATAAATGAAAAAAAGTTGTAAACCATATATTCTATGGTAAGAAAGTAACACATAATTTTTATGTCCTTCAACTATGAAAGAACAATTATCATGACTCATAAATACAAAACTTACTTCAGTCTCTTTTGCCCTTTGCAAACTCTCTTTGCCTTTACTGAGTGATTCATCGATCCATTTTCCAAGAAGACTTAAAATCATTGAATCAACATCAAAAGGAACCATTTCTCCCACAACTGTTTTTCCACCATCATCACACTCATTAGAGTCTTCAACAACTATTTGGACAATTAGCTTTTCAAATTTACCAGTCCTTTGCAATACTTGAACTGATTCAGATGTCAATGAATTCACTTCACTAACATACTGCCTCAGAACTTGGCCATAACATGTGTGCAGCATCATTGCTGCAACTGCACCTGCTGTTGGATGCCATTTCCTTAGTATTGGACTGAAAAGTTGTCTTTCCTTCATCACCAAAACTTCAGTCTCGTGAGCTAATTGAAGCAGAACTTCACTCAATTCTTTATTTCTTTCAAACTCACCATATCTCGCATTCACTGCCTCCAATACCTTCATAAATAAAAAAAACACATTATGATTACATATTTCACAAACATACCTTTCTGATTCTGTTTAATTCGTATTTGTTGCTTTGAACTGTTAATCGATTAAGTAGAATATGATAACTGATTAGGCATTAATAATAACCGATTAGGATAGTAAGCTAATCATAAAACATACTAAGAAACCTTACTAACCCTTTCAAATGCATTTTTCATGGATGAACGAATATAGTTATCAACGCGATCACCAGACGAATCCACAATGGTAAAGTCTCCTCTCTCACCCTTTTCACCATCCGTGATTGTAAGATCTTCTCCCGAAATCTTTGAAGCTAACAACGCGACAGGAAAAAGGATGTCTATCTGAGAAGCATTCCCTCTTTGAAAATATTCATGATAATTGAGCAACCTCTTCTCAGCCCAACTCTGCATTGAAATCAAAACCGAAGAAAGAATCTTAACATACAAAGATTCCTTCTCCCTCTTAGCATCATTTGCAACCTCAGTCAACATAACATATGAAGCCGAAAGAAGATCAGGTTCAATCTGTCCAGTAGCTATATACTGATGAAACAGAACCCAAGTGAAGCAAATATTGTGAATTGGCAATGTGATCCCAAATGTTGACCATGTTTTCTTCATGAGTTCAAAAAGCTCATCAACTTCATCAAGGACTAATGTTTCGTCCCGTATATCAAAAATCGCTTGAAGAAGAGAAGTGTATAGATGAAGATTGAAAGGGAATCCATCTACCCAATGACAAACATCAGTTGGAGTACCATTGTTACTTCTCCATGCTAAGGAAACCACAGAGTTACAAAGGGTTCTCATTGTGTCTGAATTTTTGCCTATATCTATAGGTCTTGATTCACCACTGTCTATGATGTCTCTGAGGCGTGAGGCAAATGTGCTGTTGTTTTCCAAAGGGAGTGATGGGTATAGGAGAAGCCCTGCTTCAAGGATTTTGAGCTGTCTCTTTTGCCACATATGGTACTCATTTGAATCACTGAATTCTGATGGCTTTAGGTGTCTTATGAGTTCCAATGGTAGAATTATAATTTCTGATCTCTTTCCCATCTGCAAATATTATTCATGAAACTAGTTATTAGACCAAAAAACATTTTAATTTAGCCATCACTTCATGTTATAGGCTCATTTTCATTCATGACATAAAGAGACATCATCAAATCCTATGCAACAAAAGATATAACGGTAGAGCAAATAGTCATTTTGGTCCATGAGGTGGTGTCAATATCGTCTCTGTATGTATTTGTATCGAAATCACAAATGTCTCAAAGTGTCTCTTTTATTAATAATTTTCTGACTAAATTGATTGACAGAAAACACATTTGAGGACTAAACTAACTAACAAAAGACGACACGTTTAATAATGAATATGACTAACAAAAAACATATGTTTTTTACATTCAAGGACGATTTTGACGCGCCCTCAGTATATTTATGAACCAAAATGATATGAAAAAAATCTATTATAATTCAACTTTTAATTTTTTTTCTTTGTATCACATCACTTTTTCTCCTTTCTTAAAATGATTTGTATGTCTTCATCATCATCTTGTTTTCCCCAAATTAAAATATAAAATTATAGCACATGAATGAACATGAAACATTGAAAAAAAAATAGAAAGAACATACTTGACCAACAAGGGTTCTCATAAGGGTCTTGCGCAATTTATTATCATCATGTTCCGTAACCCTCATCTGCTGTCTCATAATCTCGGCAGCAGTCATTGGCCGCCGCGGCCTAAAAGGAGGCGGCGTATGAGAAAGAGGACTACCTCCAGCCACCGGAGACGACGGCAATGAAGATATTACACCACCACCAGCCATTCTCTTCGACGGAGACCTCTTTATCAACCTCAATCCCAACGCTCTCTTCACCCTACTCGTTGGTTTCGACACCGTCTGGTTCGGCTTTCCACCATCTCCACCACCTCCACTATTGTCATGGTTAGAATAAAACGTCAGCGTTTGACGTCCACCAAACCCCGGCGTTGATCGGCATGACGTGAAAAAGATCTCATACGCTGTCTCCCTCACATCATCAGCGCTCATACTTTCCACATTTCCAAATGGCCATTCCAGCCCATCTTCTTCACCAATAACCGTTTCAATATGGCGTTGGTGGAGGAAGTCGTATGACGCAGAAGGGTAGGACTCACGGCGGCTATGCTGACCCATGCGCCGGAGGGTCAGGATAACCGGTGGTGATGATGGTGGCGATGGTTGAAAGGATGAAGAAATTGTATGATCAAAAGGAGGGAGAGGGCGAGGGAGAGAGAAAGGTAAGTTGTTGGTATTAAAAGGGTTTGCATGTTGTTAGCTTAACGTTGTTGACAGCAGTTTCACGTGTGATTATGGGTTTGCCAACGTTGTTATTTGCGAAGAATACGAGATATGCTGTGGTGTACGTGTAATGTACTGTAATCTTCCTTCCTTGCTAAAACAGAAGATGCTAGCTAGTTCTTGCATGTTTTTTTTTTTTTTTCCTGCTTTTTTCTCGGATACAAAATGTAAAAAATAAAAAATAAAATTTGGTCGTTTTTTATTTACACGCGCTTTAATTTTTTCCTATTAGGTAGGAGGGTTAGTAATAGACACTTTTTTTGTAAGCACTTCTAACAAAACAATGACCATCCTTTTCGACCTTCCATATTTGTTTGTCTTCGTTAACTTGTTGGATCAAAGGTGTACGCGAGATAGAATTCATAGTTCCTTGATAAAATAACTATTGAATAGCATTTTGATTCCATTTTTGTTTCCACCATCAATTAGACCAGAAATCTCTGGACTTACATGTCGAATAAGAGAGAAAAGTCCTTCACATATGAAGAAAAGATAAGGTGACAAGGAATCCCTTGTCTTAAGCCTATGCATGGGATCAGTGGCGTAGCCATTGTAGCAAGATCATTTTAAATAATTTGGAAACCTTATTTTAATTTTGTAGCAGGGTTATCTTAAACAATTTAGACGTCAATGTACAATAATAATTTAGAGACCGATACCGATTTAGAGTAGTCATTTTGGTCTATAAATGTGTGATGTGTTATCCCTAAAATATTTGAATTTTATCAAAACTAAGAACACATTTTCAAATGTTTTTTCTTTTTTGAACAAGCCAAAATGAAATGCAATAATAACAAAGGCAAATCATCCCACAAAAGGTGTGCAAAGATAACAGCTCCAAACAAGTTACAACGTCACGGATGCCATAAAAATGAAGGCATCATTAAAAAACAACAATAATAATTACAAGTGGACACCCATACACAAAAGAGGATGTTTCCACCATTCATAAAAATTGTAAATGAACGACACCTGTTTTGATTTCACCCACAAGAAGGAATTGAGCTTAACCTTCTCAATGCGAGCTGAAGGGTCTAAAGCCGTATTTTTAAAGATACAATTATTTCAATCCTTCCAAAGAACCCAAACACAAGCAAGCCAAATAACTTTAAAGAAAATGTGTGGAGATCGCGGCATGCCTGCCATATAAGCAAACTGAACGAAGTGATGTCTAAGAGAATTAGGTGCAACAAAGTCTATATCAAGCCAAGTTCGAACATGATGCCATACGCTGTCAGATGTCGCACAGCCTAGGAAAAGATGATTTTTCGTTTCTGAAGTGCCGCAGTTTGACACATACGGAAGATCATTAGTGTGAAGAATGCTCCTTCGTGACAAATTGTCTTTTGTCGGTAATCTGTTACGAAGGAGTCGCCACGCAAACAAGGAAACCTTCGAAGGAATATTCTTATGCCAAACGTGGTCAGTTTGATTCCTAACCACGGGTTCATCAGTTGTAGTAAAAAAGCGATATACACCTCGCACCGAGTAACCATGAATAGGATCGAGCAACCATTTCCAAGTATCATGAGTTTGTTCCTGCAAAACAACGTTATGCAATAAAGCGGAACAGTCCCTCACACTCTCCTCCTCCCACGCTAACAGACGATGCCTCCACACCCACGACTCTCTACTGTCCGCCCACCCTAACCTCAACATCTCATCCACCAAGGACTCCTGATTCACGGCCAAATCAAATAGGCGAGGAAATTTGTTCATCAACTGAATTTCCCCGACCCAGTTGTCGTGCCAGAACAAACAGTGGCTACCGTCGCCTACCACCCTTCGAATGTCATCGTCAAACCAACTCCCCACTCCAACGGAATTTCTTTTGTTACAGTATAGTATTAGTGAAAAATATGTATAAGGATTAAATTAACTAATTAAAGACACATTTAAAAATCAAATTGACAAATAAAAAACAAAGTTTAATTTTGTAATTTTGATAGAAAGATTTTTTTTTTTTGAAAACTCGGTATCCGATCCAAAGACCGACTAATCCAAGGGGATCAATCCCACCGCCCACTTGCGGGGACCCCATTTAAAGCCAGAGCAAGCTCTGTATGGACTTGCCCACCGAAATTGGCACCATAGGGAATCGAACCTGAGACTTTGAGAGGAGCAAACTCGAAGATCCCAAGCCAACCACTAGGCCAACCCCAAATGGGTTTGATAGAAAGATTGATAACCCCTCTTGATTCAAAACCTTTATATTTTTCCATAATATTACGTTACATTAATATTATATATTAATTATTATTAAAAAAAAAAAATGAAACGAAGGCAAAAGATATTGATGTTGAGAAATGTCGTGAGTATTTTTGTTTCATAGGTTTAAATCAACTTTTTTTTTTTAGTAAATTTTATATATAAATAATATATGTATAGAGTGTGTATACATATATGGTGACAACTTGTGTACCCATCTCGCTATGGTGGGTATTTGTACCCATGACCTTTTAAGTCGGTTAAAATGTTAACTGACGTCATAAGATTTTTTAATTTTAATTTTTTTTAATTTATTTTTTTATTTATTTAGGAACGAGGTTTTCTCTGATACCAGAGTTTTAGCAGAGTGCGGAAGACTTTTTCTATAGACAAATTTAAATTTTTTTGTTTAGTTTTTCGAGTTGTAGAGATAACTTGAGCTTTGTAATAAGGCTAAAATATGGTTTTAGTCCCTGCAAATATGCCTCGTTTTGGTTTTAGTCCCTGGTAAAAAAAAAATTGTTTTTGGTCCCTGCAAAATTTTTTGTTTTTGAAAATAGTTCATGACCCCACTTTTGTGATGATTTGCATACGTGGCACATTATAACTGAACCAATTTTGTAGTTTTTGGTCCCTGCAAAAATTTTTGTTTTTAAAAAAGGTCCCTGCAAAATTATTTGTTTTTGAAAATAGTCCCTGGAGGGACTATTTTCAAAAACAAAAAATTTTGCAAGGACCAAAAACAAATTTTTTTTTTACCAGGGACTAAAACCAAAACGAGGCATATTTGCAGGGACTAAAACCATATTTTAGCCTTTATTTATCTCTTTTGGGTGGTGTTACTCTAAGGCTCTAATTCCTGATCAATGGTTTTTATGTTTCTTCGAATAGATATTTCTCAGCTTCTATCAAGGAAAAACTATTTCTTGCTAAATTTCTATATATACGTGACTTTAGGGTAACTAAAGGTTTAAATAATTCATCAATATGAATTGTATTTTTTCCTATAAATTCTATGGTGTAAATTCTATGCTATGGTGTGAATTACTCAAAGCATAATTAATTCTATAACAGATTGTAAAAGGATGATTACCCTTTTTTATAAAATTCGAGTTTTCCAACTTATAATGAAAAACTATAGATTTATCTAGATGTTTATCTTTTAGGGATATCCCATTTGTAAATTTATATCAAATTTTATTTTTCCATATTTTAAATTACATTTTACTTGTGCAATTTTTGCTTGTCTTTTGTCTAAAATCATAGAGTCTTCTAGCGCTATTTCTAGAGGTGAATCAATACCTTTCATAAAGGTACTTTTGATTAAAATTTGAATAGTTGATATATGAATATAACCAATTTTGCTTTTTTCTTTTTCAGAAAATGTTTCGATTCTTTTTTCAATTTGAGTTTTATGTATGGTAGATATGACTATATTTCCTTGAGTGTTTTCAATTGAAATTGCTTCTTCTCCTATCATTATTCCAAATTTCAAAATATTTTTTCTTGAGAAAAATTCTTTGAATTTATTAAACTTTCTTTTGAAATTTTCTTCAGCAGTTAAAGATAAATCTGCTTCTTCTATCTTATTATCTATTATGTCATCAACATAATAACTAGATGTTCCTTCAAAGTATGAAACCTCAGTCATATTCTATAATGTTTATTATGTCAATACTATGATACTGAAAAGTAAATTTTGAATTTAATAAAGATATATTCATACCTGATTTGATCTTCTTTGAGATTTTGTTGATATTTTTGGTTTTGTTGTAACTAGATATCATCTTCGAATGTTTATATTTTGTAAGGGTGGGACTAACTTTCTCTAATTCTACGTTGTATAATTCTGAAATTGAGTTTAGCATGTTGTAGGTTGTAGTTATGAGAATTTGAGAATTAAGTTTTGAAGTTGTAATGGGTTGTTAATAGAGTAGAAAATCCGTTGAATTTGGTAGAAGTGATGTTCAGATCATGAGTTATTTTTAGTGCAATGTTTTATATGGTTTTGTGTGCCTTAACATGTATAGAAATGGTTAGAAAAGTTTTTGGATCAAATTTGGGCATAGGGAAGTTAAAATTGGAAAAACGGGGTATTATTATATCTAACTACAACGAAACCAAAAATATCAACAAAATCTCAAAGAAGATCAAATCAGGTATGAATATATCTTTATTAAATTCAAAATTTACTTTTCAGTATCATAGTATTGACATAATAAACAACATAGAATATGACCGAGGTTTCATACTTTGAAGGAACATCTAGTTATTATGCTGATGACATAATAGATAATAAGATAGAAGAATCAGATTTATCTTTAACTGCTGAAGAAAATTTCAAAAGAAAGTTTAATAAATTCAAAGAATTTTTCTCAAGAAAAAATATTTTGAAATTTGGAATAATGATAGAAGAAGAAGCAATTTCAATTGAAAATACTCAAGGAAATATATTCATATCTACCATACAAAAAACTCAAATTGAAAAAAGAATTGAAACATTTTCTGAAAAAGAAAAAAGCAAAAGTGGTTATATTCATATATCAACTATTCAAATTTTAATCAAAAGTACCTTTATGAAAGGTATTGATTCACCTCTAGAAATAGCCCTAGAAGACTCTAGGATTTTAGACAAAAGACAAGCAACAATTGCACAAGTAAAGTGTAATTTAAAATATGAAAAAATAAAATTTGATATAAATTTACAAATGGGATTATCCCTAAAAGATAAAGATCTAGATAGATCTATAGTTTTTCATTATAAGTTGGAAAACTCGAATTTTATGAAAAAGGGTAATCATCCTTTTACAATATGTTATAGAATTAATTATTCTTTGAGTAATTCACACCATAGCATAGAATTTATAGGAAAAAATACAATTCATATTGATGAATTATTTACACCTTTAGTTACCCTAAGGTCACCTATATTTAGAAATTTAGCAAGAAATAGTTTTTCCTTGATAGAAGCTGAGAAATATATATTTGAAGAAACAGAAAAACCATCGATTAGGGATTAAAGCCTTAGAGTAACACCACCCAAAAGAGATTTTGAAATCTCAGAACAAAAAGAGATAAATAAATTACAAAGCTCAAGTTGTCTCTACAACTCGAAAAACTAGACAAAAGAATTTAAATTTTTCTATAGAAAAAGTCTTCCGCACTCTGCTAAAACTCTGGTATCAAAGAAAATCTGGTTTCTAAAAAAAAATTAAAAAAATTAAAAAAAAAAAAATCTTATGACGTCAGTTAACATTTTAACCGACTTAAAATGTCATGGGTACAAATACCCACCATAGTCAGATGGGTAACAAAGAATTTCCCTACATATATATGTATGAAGAAACCTTCAAAAATTAGTGGGGGCACAAGCCCACAGATTGCCAAACGTGGCTCAAAACTGCATGGGTTAATATTGGATTGACAATCTCTTTATTGACAATCACTGAGTAGTCGAGTGATTTGACATATAACATGATCCATTTCACCATTGTTGAGAAAACCTCATTTTCAACGTAACTTCTTTGAGATAATCCCAATCAACTAGATCATAGGTTTTGATGATGTCCAGATTAAGGGCCACATTATCTTCTCTGTCACACCTCTTGGACTTCATAGAGTGGACAATCTAAATAGCCACCATCACATTATCAAGAACAAACCTTCCTAGCACAAAAGTTTATTGATTATATCTGAAATGCATTTATGTGAAACGACTTTCAATCGCTTGGCAAGGAATTTCAACACCTAATGCAATAGGTCTCCAATACTTCATAGAGTTTTGTTAATTGCCTTTACGAATTAAGGCTATATTTGTCATATAGAGAGCCATAGGAAATTGTCCTGTTGATGAAAAATGTGGAAACTAGGACAAACTATTCCAAATAATAAAGTAATAAGTTATCGTCTTCACAAGAATTGTTAAAAAATTTACTAAACTTATGATTAAAAACTGTAAATTGAGTTTGCAAGATTGTTGTTGTACGATGAAAAAAAAAAGTTTGATTCAGAGAATCTAACGACAATTAGAATTCTTCGAATCTCTTTTGTATCTATATTGGATTATTGCATGTTCCTAAATCAATGACTATCTAAAGTTTGTATTTGTAAAAGTTAACAACAAAATGGACTATGTTCTTAATCGGGTATTAGGTCATCCTGATGTCGTATTGCTCCGCAACAAGTAGTCAGAATTTAAGCTCACAGACGTCTTAGAAAGTTTATAAAAAAAAATTAAAAGAGGGGTAATACGATTTGAACTTCTCATGTATAGAATATAATTTCAACTTTCAAAAAGAACATGAGATCAAATGCGGCGGCATAAAAAAAGACTTTTCGTACTACGACAGCTATAAGCATCCAAAAGTACAAGTCACATAACAACTTGTTTCAGATTTCTTGGGATGCAAGTTAAAATATTGAGCATATTCTAATTCGAAGGCACTCACAAGACAACAATTCCAAGTTTTATTAGTCAAGCACTAATTGACCGTTTACGTTGCAATGTTGATCCTATTTTTCATAGTTGAGTATTTTACACATATTAAAAAATATTATAAATAAACAAAAGATAATGACTTGACCAATCCCTCAAAAAAAAAACATAATGACTTGACCAAAAAATATAATATTGATTTTACTCAATTACACTACACTAACTAAGAATAATAATTTGGGAGTAGTGTGCATAATATTCATTTGGAACAATTTTTTACCGTTTCAAATTAGGTGTTCTTTTTTGGTTTTACACTGTTATTAAAAAAATAAGTAGTAGTGATGTTTTTTTTATTGTACAATATTAATTGTTTTTCTATTCAAAAAAACAAAAGAAAATGAATATTTTTTTTAGGGGAAAAGGAAATGAATATTGATTTAGTTTTGCTTTTTGAGTATATTTGTTTTCATTATCTTTTTGGCTTAATTGCGCTTTTAATTTTATCACACTAACAAAGATAATCTTCATTTCTTTAAATCAATTTTTTTGTCATTCAAGTATAACATATGTTGCAATTTCAATCATAACTTTAGCTTTTAAAAATGGTGAATTTTGACTAAAAAGTGGTGATTTGTTGTCTTAATTTGAATATGAAAATAAAATACCACTTTTGAGAGTCATTTGTTTTTAATCCATATTCGTCTCATTATAAGTGTCGTATTTGAGTTGTGTGTATTCTTAATAAAATTATTAATTGTGTAGATTTTAATGATAGAATAATTATTTATTAAAATAATTATTTATTAAAATACTTTTATTAATTACAATTAGTTAAATAGTTTGAAGGACTAAACATAATAAATAATAATATATTCATAGAAAAAAATATTGGTATTTTAAAGTCACAATTAATTTGAGATCCAAAAGTGTTGCATATCAGACATATGCTATGAAGTACGGACACCGAATATGACACGAACACTGATACGCCGACATCGTTAATAATTTGAGAAATTTACATAATTTAATGTAATTATATGTGTCAAATTATAAACATGTTTGATGTCGGGACACGTTTAATCTGAAGAGTCTTTGTGCTTCATAGGACATATGAGACAAAAGAAGTATTATAAACTTGTTATAGCAAAACAATGACTATGGTTAAATTTAGAAGATTCTCGACCATTCGATAGTGTTTGGTCTGTTTTGTGATAATGACATAAAGTGTATCTTATCAAATTATCGATATGTGTGAGACTATTATTCAACAACTACTAATATTTCAGTGAAATAAATACAAGACTAAGATTGAATATTTCCATAAGCCATTAAACAATTAACTGTACTATGAGCTCAATGGAGGAGGAAACTCTTCCTCTGAGTGTGATCCATGTCAACAAGTCCTTAGTTTTCATCAATAGGTTACACACAATCCTCCATTCCATTGCTCTTTGTTTCTTAGTTTACTATAGGCTTTGTTTCTTCTTTCAAGACTCAAAAACAAGAGAAACACCATTGTTACCTTACCTTCTAGTCTTTTCATCTGAAATCGTTCTCTCTTTCATTTGGATTTTTGACCAAGCATTCCGTTGGAATCCGATTAAAAGAACCGTCTTTCCAGAAAGACTACCTGAAAATGACAAACTTCCTAACATTGATGTGTTTATATGCACTGCAGACCCAACTAAGGAACCTACTTTAGATGTTATGAACACTGTTTTATCAGCTATGGCAATGGATTATCCACCTGAGAAACTTCATGTGTATGTTTCTGATGATGGTGGTTCGCCTATTACGTTGAATGGTATGAAGGAGGCTTGGAAATTTGCAAAGTGGTGGATTCCTTTTTGCACAAGATACAGAATTTCGTGTAGGTGTCCTGAGGCTTACTTTTCGGATTCTCAGAATGATGGTGATGATTTTTCTGAGAATGTCGAGTTTATTGCCGATAAGAGAATGATTAAGGTATACTCTAAATTGGAGGGCTTCTCAATTTTTGGAGTTTAGGCAGAATAATATGTTTGTTTTATGATGTTAATTTTATTTTGCAGGAAAAATATGAGGCATTCAAAGAAGGTATAATGAGAGTAAAAGAGGATCAGAACCATACTACTGGCATAACAGGTCAAAATCATCCTTCTACTATAGAGGTATAATTAATGTTACATATACACAATATTAATTCAACTGGAAATGGACTTTTTGGAATTTCATTTAGCTTACTCAAAGTTCAATTAGCATATATTACTACTAGAAAAAGTTGAAATAGTGACAGAATTTTAGAGACGGAAAAATATGAAATTCGTCTCTAGTTATGTCGTTAAGTATGATAGACACCAACCAAATTTGATGACCAATGCTATTTTTTTTGTCTCTAACATGTTGTTGGTGTTTGCACTAAGTTTCTGGGAAATGATAATTAATAAGTTGTATGTTTGCTTATGATGTTTGGTTAACAACTAAACTGTGATTATGGCATGTCCAATTACACAACTTATCAAATTAAGGATATTTTGCATTTTGCATTCATGGTATCTTTTCATTTTTTTTTTCTCCCTAATGTCATTGTTACACATATTGAGAAATTTATCTCAGACTAAGCTCTATAAATACTGATTGGTGGCAGGTGATTCAAGAAAATTGCAGTGGTGAAATAGAGCAAGTGAAATTGCCACTGCTTGTATATGTTTCCCGTGAGAAAAAACCTTCTCATCCTCATCATTTCAAAGCTGGAGCCCTCAATGTCCTTGTAAGATTATCTGTCTCTATTCTCTATACTCTTGTGATCAGTGATACCTTCCCCGAGTCCACAACTATGGAGCATTCACGGACATCGAACACGAAACTAACACTGACACGTCGATACGAACAATATTTTAAGAAAATAAAATAATTGAATGTAACTACATGTGTCGTGTCGTTTGGGACACCGAACACCCCTTTAACATAAAATATTGGTGCTATAGATCCACAAACATTAACAATAAAACTAGATATAAACTGAGATTATGTGAAATAAAACATGAGAACCCAAGACCATGCATTCTCAAACCTCTTTCAAGATTTGCAATCAAATATTTGATTACTTATAAAATATGTATATATTTTCTTGCAGTATCGTGTCTCTGCAGTTATCAGCAACTCTCCGTATCTTCTAGTACTGGATTGTGACATGTTCTGCGGTGAGCCAGCTTCAGCAAGACAAGCAATGTGTTTTCACCTTGATCCCAAGAAATCACCTTCACTTGCTTTTGTTCAATTCCCTCAGAAATTTCACAATATAAGCAAGAATGACATATATGACAGTCAGCATAGATCAACATATACAGTAAACACTTCAAATTTTGATATTATTTCATGTAATCTATATCTTCAAAATGATGATTCTGTATTTTTAATTGTTCTTTATTTTTTCTGCGACTTAAGGTTTTATGGCAAGGTATGGATGGAATTACGGGACCCTTATTATCTGGAACAGGATTCTATATGAAAAGGGAAGCGTTATATGGGAATTACAAAATTAAAGGTATAGATCATAATGGTTTATTCAACTTCTTTAATAGAGAGGTTGTAAGTTTGGACCAACATACCAGTGTTATCAAATGCAGATCGTGGGAAATAGCAAATTTTTCAGATTCTGCTAAGCAACGCAACAGTGCTATATCGGCTATTTGACAACATTTTGTACTAAATAGTGCTTCGCAAAACAATAACAATTTGTTCGAATTCCGCTGCATTATAGCTCTTTAGCGCAGCTATAGCCGCTATTTAACAACACTGCAACATACACATAAATTGTACATTACATACTACTAGTACTAGTACTATACATATTTATGTTTTTTGTTTTAATTTCAGACACAGATTTTAAACTCCAAGAATACGTTGGCACATCCAATGAATTCATCAAATCCTTAAAGCAAAATTGCAGTCCAAATATAGTCACTGATGGGAATGCATTGCCTATAAAAGAAACTTTGCTTTTGACTTCTTGTAATTATGAAATTGGAACTAAATGGGGTAAAGAGGTATGCAGATTTTATGATTAAAAATCTGTTTAATATTAACAATTTAACATACATAATGCACTTTAATACTTATTATTTGGTATGCTTGTTTGTAGGTTGGATTTATGTATGGTACTGTATGTGAAGATGTTCATACTTCAATCATGCTAAGTTGCAATGGTTGGAATTCAGTTTACTGTGATCCACCTAAGCCACAGTTCCTTGGAAATAGTGCCACTAATTTGAATGATTTGTTCATTCAAGGAACTAGATGGAGCTCTGGTTTGCTTGAAAGTGGTTTGACCAAAGTGTGTCCCCTTATAAACTGCCCTTTAAGGATGTCTCTACTTCTTAGATTCTGTCTTACATACATTACATGTTTCCCTCTACATTGCTTGCCTTTTTGGTGTTTTGCTATTGTTCCACAGATTTGTCTACTATCTGGAGTTTCTCTGTACCCTAAGGTAACAACTAAAATTATCCATCTCCTATGCCATATTAGTTTCTCCTTGGGTTATGTTTGGATAAATAGCTTAATCAAGCACTTGTAGTATAAGCTCTTATCATATACTCAATGTTTCTTCTTTTTTTATGTTTTGAATTTCAGGTCTCAGAACCATTTTTCTTCATTTATGCATTCATCTATCTATCAGCTCAAACCAAACATTTATTTGAAGCCCTCTCAACTGGAGGAACATTCAGAACAATGATAATAGAACAAAGAATGCGGATGATGAGATCAATCACATGTCATCTATATGGACTTTTAGATTGTCTAATGAAGGAATTTGGTTTAAGAGAAGCTAGTTTCATGCCAACAAATAAAGTGAAAGATGAGGAACAAACTATGCTTTATCAAATGGACAAATATGATTTCAGAATACCAAACATGTTTCTTGTACCAATGGTTGCACTCATCATGATCAACATTTCTTGTTTCATAGGAGGCATCTATAGAGTTTTGTCTTTGGGAGAGTTGGACAAGATGTTCATACAAATTTATCTTATGGCTCATATCATTCTTGTCAACTATCCAATCATTGAAGGGATTGTTATAAGGAAAGATAAAGGAAGAATTTCTCCTTCAGTAGTTGTAACATCTAATGTCTTGGCCACAATTCTCACTTGTGCACTTTATCCTTTACTAAGGAAGGTATAATAGGGTCATTTCTTTATGGCAAAAGATACTAATACATTATTGGTTTTTATGTACCCCAAACAGACTCACAGAAATGTTGTGTAGTAAAGAAATATAACAGATTCCAACAGCATCATCAATTGATGACTGTTGGATGGAATAAAGTGATATAGATTTCAGAATTATTGTCAACTTTGATTGCCATTTTTAATTTTGACATTATAAGAAATGTATATTGTAAAAATGAGATTGTATCTTGAACCATATTTTAACATTATAATTGGTTTTTTCCTGTAAACCCAAGAGCACTTGGATAAGATGGTAAGGGTCTGTTCCAACTTAACCAGAGGTCTTGGATTCAAATTCAATCTTAAAAATGCAATTCAGGAAGATCATTGTCATCAATTGTGGTCTTATCGATCTCGAGCTATTATTCTTTGTTGTTGTGAGCAAAGGATATTCTGTTCACAGATTAAGGAACATAATAGTCTAATAAAATAATAATTTACATATTATGATTACAACTATTTTTTTGGCAACAAAAGAATATTATTATAGAAGAGCAAAATTGGCATAAGATATGCCAAATACAACTCCCAGTCCAATATAATTCAACACAGCCTGATAAAGCGCTGATAGGACTGAAAAACACAGCAGCAGAATGTAATGTAGAGGCAATTAAATCAGACATGCCGCCCTGGGATCTCGCTCCTAGTCACAAATACACACAGGAGCCACAAAGAATAACATGAAATCCTTCACACCCGTCTAAAGGACTAGAATTGTGAGATACGACCAGAACACGACACACCAAAACAAACCACCAAACAGCAAAAACACTGCTAAATGCATACACTAGTCACCCAAGAATCCATCTGATACATTACGGCCCCCTCCAAATTTCCTCAACACAGACCGATAATAACAAAACGCAGCATAGCATTATAATCCCCGCAACAGTCCCCTCCACAACCCCTCAACACAGACCAGAAATAGCAGAACGCAGCGATTGAATCACTGCAAACAGATGGCAAAAACATTGCAGGCAGCCACCCCCCTGAACCAAAACCGCTTCCAACAAAGCACATATTTAGCGAGAACAAACATCCCCTGATACCTCTAAGCATGCTAGAGGGTTCAACCAGCACTTTCAAATCATACTTAAACTTTGACGACTCTAATCTCTGCCAACTCCACGATAAAAGCTTGACACTGTCCATAATCGATTCATCATCTCAATCCTTATGATGAAAAATCCTTGCATTTCTCGCCTTCGAAATGTTCCACATACTCGCGAACCAGATGGCTTCCAGTCCCTGAACTGCATCTTTTGTTATGGGAACCAGCCCTGTAAATGTAATAAAGTGGATGGTACTCATATTGTGAAACACCACCTGTACACCAAGCCATTGCGCAATTCTGAACCAGACTTTTGAGACAGTCGGGCAAGCAAAAAATAAGTGGTTGGAAGTCTATCTCTCCACATCCTCCTATGCAATGTAACTCCTCCCTACCTATAATTCCTCTTCTACATAGATTGTCCTCGGATGGAATACGATTTTGCATTACCTGCCATACAAACACAAACACCTTCGACGGAATAATTTTATTCGAAAGTTTTTTTATCGGAAACTACCTTCCCTAACATTAACTTCCTCTAACTCCTCCAACATTGTGTTCAACATGTCTCCATCCCAACTATATAGCGCTCTAGACCAGTGCAGATCCCACACCCAAGTATTTTCAACTTTCCTCCTCACATATGAGACTCTAGCTTCCTTACATAATGACAGGGAATAAATCAGGTCAAACCCCCTTTTTAAGGTGACTGCACCAACCCATTCATCAGTCCAAAAAACTGTATCCTTGCCTCTCCCCATATTTCTACTAACCCGGTTTAAAAAATGTAATCAAAACTTTCGATTATTCTCAAATTTTCAAATCAATTCTTGTTAAAGCTTAATCTACACTATTTACACACACACACACACACACACTCACACTCACACGCAAAGGAGATTTATAGTTTTGACGTCTATTTTACAGTTTTTATGATTTTTTTTGTTATGCATCTTTTTTCATTGGTCTTGAACAATATGACAACTTAACCAGAAAAACATTGGTCTTAAACAATATGACAACTTAACAAAAACAAAAAACAATATGACAACATGAAATTCTGCAAGAACTTGAAAATTAAGAAACTATATTCTAAACCACGGTATACATACCATTGGAAGCAACTATTGAAATTCCAAATATTTATGACAACTAATCCTCATCACTACTTCCATAGCTTAGGCACAAAGATAACAGTGCACCATTAGTATTTGTAGAACGTTTGACATTAGAGGTCTCTGGTTTCTTGACAACAGAAATCATCGCCAAAGGATTAGGCTTTTGACGACCGCCGATCAATTTTCCTTGTTTGTCAGAATCATCCAAACCGGCTTTTGTCAGAGTACCAGCGGCTTTTTCTGAAAGATCTTTGGAAATTTTTCGCCTCTTCAGATTATTATTGGATGTTTCACCATGTCTGTCACGAATTCTGCTGATAGAAACTTCAGAATTATTCGAGAAAATTGATTTTATCAGTGCTTCATCTTCTTCTACCAGCCTTTTCTCCTTGTCTGCTGCCTTACGTTGCAAGGCAGCAAGCATTTTATCAACACTAACAGTTGCATGCCTAGACTTCATTGACTTCATCTCATCCAGTGCAGCAAGGATATCCATCTCTCTTTTAGAATCTAGGGTTTTATTCTCTAACGATTTCATTGCATCTCCAATTTCTTCGGCTTCCCTCTTCTTTTTCCTTTCGTCGCTTTCCTTATCCTCTGCGCGCCAAGGTTCAAAATTTCTCGTTGCACCAAACTCAACGACGTAATCTGAATTCCGCGGATCAGTCTTCATGGTATATTCAGCTGAGCAGCAGGTGCATTTGCCATAGAATCTGAAAATTTGAATTCCAAGATATGTCTCGCCTTCGACAACTTCTTTTCTGGAGTTTAACTTGGTACCTTTGTACATAAAATTACCGCAAGTGTTGCATCGAATGGTCATCGAAAGCATATGACGAACAGGGATTTGTTTGGTCTTTTTTCCTCGAGGAAGCTTGGCAGGATCGAAATCCGGTGGGTAATACTTGTTCAAAACCTTCCTCTCACCCATCTCTCTTCAAATTCAACGACGCGGAGAACAACCTAGATAGGGTTTCTTTCTCTCTTTCTATTTGTGTGAAGAGCGATAATTATCGGTTTCAAAAGGTTATGAACAATATATAAGAGCAAACTAGGTTATCAGAAAGACTCAATAGTGTATATATATATATATATATATATATATATATATATATATATGGATTCGCTAGAACACCCATTAGTTTTCGGTTTTCATGTAGAAGTGTTTTATCAAGTTATAACTAAAAAGTTAATAAATACATATGTGTATGTTGCTATAACACACCTTCTAAAAAAACAAGTGGGTGTGTTCTAGCAAATCTTATAGGCATTTGCTAGAATACACCCACTTATTTTTAAGAAGGAGTATTTTAGTAAGTGAATAACTAAAAAGTGGTTAAATACACCTTAAGGTGTAGCTTTGCTAAAACACTCCCACATAAAAACTAATGGGTGTGTTCTAGCAAACCATATATATATATATGATTTGTCTAACATGTGCAATATTGCACATGTTAAGGTAACTAAATGAAGTAACTTTTCGTTGAAAACAAACAATTATTGATTAAATGTTACATATTTAATATAAAAAACACAAGTTCCTAATCAAAATTACTACTTTAAACTTCTTTTGCACATGATATAATTATGATAGTAATTAAAAGTTTTATCCTATCGTTCTCACCAACAGAACCAAATTAAGTTTGATTGACCAATTGTGATTACGATTTGCAATTCACATATATTGCTTTTTGGGATCGGTGCTTCTGCTTCTGGGATTCCAATATACTCCCTCCGTCCCTATATCTAAGCACCCATTTGATTTTATTTTTGTCTCTAAATGTAAACCCTTTTCAAATTACTAGATGCGTTTATTATTTTTTTCATAAACATACCCCTAATTAATAGTCCCTTTGGTCCTTTATATAAGAAAAGAAACCAAAAATCATCAAAACCAAGACAATCATTAGTTGTTGTAATTTTTTGAATGTTTTTACAAATATATCCTCATAAAAATTTGTGAAGTATTAAATATACCCACTAATATTGAAAAGATCAACATTAAATGAGGGCTAGAAAAGACTTTTAAACAATAAATGACCTTAAAATTTGTGACTTTTTCTTATAAATAGGACCAAATTTTTTTTAAAAAATTTTGTTATATATAGGACCGGAGGGAGTACTATTATTTTGTCTTGAAATATAAAAAGTCAAATTTAATACACATACAACAAAGTATAATTTCGTAATATTAACACTAAGGGTGGGCAAAAAGAACCATGAACCGAACAGAACCGCACGAACCGAACCGAACCAAAAATAACCGAACCATTATAATGGTTCACAAACCGAACCGTTAATTTATTAACAGTTCTTGAACCATAACCGAACCATCTTGAACCGAACCGAACCGTTTGAACTGAACCAAACCACTTGAACTGGTTCTTTTTTTTTAAGGAAAGCACTTGAACTCTTTGTTAGATCTTTCCAAAAAAAAACAACTTATTTAAAATAGCTTATTTTAAAAAGTATATTTTATGCAAAACACCTTATTTTAAAAACAACTTATTTTAGAAAAACAGCTTATTCAAAACAGCTTATTTGAAAAACAACCTATTTTATGCAAAATAGCTTATTTTTAAAATAAAAAAAAATTATTCAAAACAACTTATCTTATGCAAAACACCTTATTTTAAAAAAATAACTTATTCAAAATAGCTTATTTTATGAAAACAACTTATTTTAAAAAAATAGCTTATTCAAAACAGCTAATTTTATGCAAAATAGCTTATTTAAAAAACAACTTATTTTATGAAAAACACCTTATTTTAAAAACAGCTTATTTTCAAAAAACAACTTATTCAAAACATGTTTTGAATAAAATAAGTTGTTTTGAATAAGCTGTTTTAAAATAAGCTGTTTTTTTTAAAATAAGTTTTTTTCATAAAATAAGCTGTTTGAATAAGCTGTTTTTTAAAATAAGTTGTTTTGCATAGAGTAAGTTGTTTTGATTAAGTTGTTTTTAAAAAGAGATCGTAACAAGCTATTTTAAGCTTTTTTGAATAAGTTGTTTTTTGAAAATAAGGTGTTTTGCATAAAATAAGCTGTTTTGAATAAGTTGTTTTTCAGAAAATAAGTTGTTTATCAAATAAGCTGTTTTGAATAAGCTGTTTTTTAAATAAGGTATTTTCACAAAATAAGCTGTTTTGAATAAGCTATTTTTTAAAATAAGGTGGATTGCATAGAATAAGCGGTTTTGAATAAGCTATTTTTAAAAAGAGATCGTAATAAATCGTTTTTCATAAAATAAGTTTTTTTGAATAACCTGCTTATTAAGATAAACTGTTTTGCATAAGATAAGTTGTTTTTGAAGAAATAAATTATTCTAACTTTTAATTTTAATTTGTTATTTTTTATAATTAAAGTGGTTTTATTCATTGAATAAAAAATATATGTTTTGGCATCTATTTATCACCATATTAAATAGGCATCCCTGTTGTAGAGTATAATATATGGGTGGCTATGAAGGAGGGTGTTATGGAGCACCCTCTCTCTTCATTTTCCATGGGTCACATTTAATGAATCTTAATAAATTAAATAAATTTTGTTGAAATGTAATGATATAAAATTATTTGTAGGACTTATTTAATAATTTCTTTTGAGGTGATGGGTTGGAGAAAATTGGTGCTTATAGTATTACCGTAAAATGAGTGATATGGACATATGAAATTAATTTAAGCACCCAATGTAAGGTCCTCTGTTGTGGATAATCGGAGGCCGGTGAAAGGGATACATTACCATTTCGTCCAATTGTTTGAGTTTAATGCATTTTTTTTAAGAATAATGATTTTTTTCTATAAATATATTGGGCGAGAGTGACTATATATTTTGATTATCAAACAAAAAAGTGAGTACATATTTTTTTAAGTTGTTTGTTAGGACTTATAGAAATTTATACCGAGGAAGAATTTGAGCCCCTGTGCAAGATGTGACTCTTTCCCAAAATTCATGTGTTACCCTTCCTCACATAGATTTCTGCTCTCCCCCGCACAAAACACTCGCGTTCTGCGATGTTGTCGAAAATGCTCCTGCGTTAGATAACTAACGTAAGTGTAAAAAAAATTGACTTAGTTTTTACACATGCGTGACGTAAGTCACGCTGGATGAGTTAAAGTTACTCCTCGAGTAACACTCGCCAATTTGTATTTGCATTTTCACAATAGAACTGAGTTAAAGTTACTCCTCGAGTAACACTCGCCAATTTGTCACCCACCACTTCACTATGCTATGCTTTTTTACACATACATAAATTCTCTTCTTTTTTTCCATTCTGAATTCAATTTTACAGCATAAATAACTCACTCAACTACCTCACTAATTTCATTAACTACGTCACCAATTTCATTATTTTTGTTCAACCAATTGTAACAAAATCAGTGTCTTAACATAACACATGCATGACCTCTCACTTGATAATAGAACTGTTCATTGAAACATTTTGAAAATGCAAAAACAAAACTTACGTGAGTTAACTCACGCAAGTGTTAATTTTAGCGTGAGTTAACTCACGCAGCGTGACTTAAGTCACGTATGTGTTAAAACTAAATCAAAATTTTTTTACACTTGCGTTAGTTAGTTAACTAACGCAGATAGTTAGTTAACTAACGCAGAGGAGCATTTTCGACAACGCTGCAGGACGCGAGTGTTTTGTAATGGACAGAGAGCGGAAATCCCTCACATAACCTTTGAATGGACTTTTCTTTTTAGGTACAATCCATTGAATGGACCTTTTATTGGCACACTTTGGGTTAATTCGTCAACAAATGATACAAGTATGCCTTAAATGAAGTGAATTTCTTATTTGCCTTCTCGTGCGCTTTACTTTTGAATTCTAAAATTTATAGGAAAAAAATTCGGCCCATTTGATGCATAGGATAAAAAGACAGGATATAATAACACTATCATATCCCACTTAAATTTTTCGTTTGGTGCATCATTAGGAAAGGATCAAATAAACCTATTACTTATCCTATCCTATTGCTCGTAACCTGATAAGAAAATTTCGCTTCATCTTTTCATTTTCTCCAACACCTCGACATCGGATGTATCACATCTACAATTAGTGGACTTAATGGATTTAATTTTTATTCTCTGTAATTGAAAAACACTATTCAATCCATTGGCTTTATTCCATTACCTTCTGTGATTAAAGAACTGGAAAATTGTAATCTTAATCCAGATCCATAAATTTAGATGCAATAAGATGATGGGGTATTTCATTTTAGCAAGAATAGAGAGGAAGATGGAGACGTAAGCAGTATCCATGGGAGGTAGGTATATTCACGAATGAGAATAGAACCAGGTGAGAAACAAAGAAGACGAGACAATAGTTACGGTAAACGACGAGGAGGGAGTCACTTAATAAAATAGGGCAAATAACTCTTTAAGTTTTTAAGGTTTTAGATAGGTTTTAAGTTTCGAGTTTGTTTCAGATCCTTTCTATCAACCTCCCTTAAGCTAAGGTTGATTTAATAGAAAAGATATATCCGAAACAAACTCGAAACTTAAAGGACTTATCTGAAATCTTAGAAACTTAAAGGATCTATCTGAAACAAACATGAAACTTAAAAGACCCGAGGAGGTATATCTTATCATGTGTGCACCAAACGCATGATAGCATAAGTATCTATCATGTTACTATCATATCATATTCTTATCCAACTCCTTATCATATCATGTGTCTATCCTATCATGTGCACCAAACGAGAGTTTTGAACATATATTATGTTTTTGGGAGCTAAAATCCAAAATGCATCAAGATGTTTGAGAAGAGAGAGTATGATGCCATAAGAAATTGACATGTTTGAAAACCTTGAAGGTAAATTCAAAGCTGCATCCATGTTTAAAAATTGTTTTTCTAACATCAAAAATTTTCTAGAAACACATATAAAATACAAAAATATCTTCGATTGTAGTTAACTATCGTTGACTTATAACTAAAAAACTGACGGTAATTAATTACCGCTGAAATTTTTAATCTTTTTCATGTGTTTTTAGAAAACATTTAATGTCAGAAAAGCAACCATTTACATGTTTCCTAGAAAAATATACTTGTAGGCCCAATTATCACGTTCTTCACAAACTACTTTTCTGCAAACTTAACGCCACCAAAATAGAAGCATGAAAGTGCAAGGTACGGCAACTTATTCAAAGCAGACTTCAAGAAATTAAGCCATTCTTTTACAGTAGTAAGTTAAAAAAAACACTGGTCCCCACTCCAATCCGTAAATTACCATTAACAAGCAGGGAATTTCATGGAACAATAATTGTGTGAATACTACTCATTTTACATAATTAAAGAGAAACATTAGAAATGAAAGAAAGAAAACAACAATTTTACCAAATTAATTTTATTCATCAATGTCTGATTTTTATTATTATAAACGTAAAGTGAAAATTATTAATTTATAAGCGATGCACATAATAAGTTAGAGCATGTCCTTCAAAAATTAGTTAGAGTATAATTGAAGGAAGAAACAATTAAAATTACATTTTTTTAAATATTAAAAAGTAACTACTTGGCTAAATTGGTAGAACAATGCATTATTATATGCAGGGCCGGGGTTCGAACCCCAGACACCCCACTTATTCACCTTATAAGGTGAATTCTAGCCACTAGACTATCTGACCAAAAAAAAAAAGTAACGCTCTTTCTAAGACATTTTTAACGGAACATGTTTCAACCAAGCAGCATCGAAAAGGCCAGTCTCTGTAGGTGTGTCAGACATCGTGAGGTACTGATAAGTCCCCTTAACCGTATAACCGCTAATAGGATCAAGAATCCAAAGCTACCTGTCAAGAGTGGAATCCTGCAAAACAACATTACACAACAAGGACGAGCATTCCACAACGGAATCCTCTTCCCACGCCAACAAACGCCTCCGCCACTCCCAAGCTCCGCCGCCAACTCCCCACCCTCTCTTCGCCATCTCCCTCACCGTCGCCCCTTTGTTTTTAGCCAGATAAAAAAGGCGGGGAAATTGCATGCGTAAGGGCGCTCCCCCCACCCAATTATCTAACCAAAAATACGTGGTACCTCCTCCACCAACCACCCGACCGACATTATCCTCAAACCAAGTCCCCATCCCCATCCATACTCCACTACGAATACCACACATCATCCTCCACCAAGCGGACCTGTTCTCTCCTCCATCCAGCAACCACCCTCCCTCCTCACTGTATCTAGCCTTTAAGACTCGATATCATAACCCCTCCTTATCAACCAACATACGCCAACACCACTTCCCAAGCAACACTACGTTAAACTCATGCAGCCTCCTAACTCTTAAACCCCACTCCGCCTTTGGTAAACAAACAGTGTCCCAGTCAAACCAAGCGATCTTCCTAACCTGGTTGTTGTATGTAACTCTTTTTTCTTCTTTTTTTTGGTACAAATATGTCACTCTTTTTAAATCCTGGCCTAGCATTTCTTGTGTCAATGTGGAGCTTTGTTGGTTAATATATTCCATTTATTTTATTTTTCAGAAATATCATATTTTTCAGAAAAGTTCCATCACAATTGCAAACTAAGCTTAAACATTTTTTTTTAATAACAATACAACTATTGTAATATTATAACAAAATAAGGTATGATATATAGGCAAATTCTATGGTACATCCAATATATTTGAGTGTACCGGTACACTCACTTTTTAAATCAATGGTTAAATGAGTTGTTTTTTGAAGAAAAATATTATTTTCTATCATTGATATTCATTACATTCAATGTGTTTGTAGTATAACTTATCATAGGACTATTACTAAAAAAATTATCATAGGACTAATAATAAATAAATTAAAATTATTTTTTTAAGTATTTCGTATATGTATCCTTTTTTTACCATTATATATGTGCTTTTATATATATATATATATATATATATATATATATATATATATATATATATATATATATGATTTAAGTTAGCTCAAATTCACCTAATTTGATTCATCAACCAAATTCCACAAATTCATTGTGGTGCCAAGTTTCGAATTATGTTGGAATTTTCAGGGTTCATTGCAAACCTACCTACCAAGTACGCATTTTCCCCATTGTGTACGTAATACATATTTTCTACTGGTCCATCTTTGTCACGTTAATTTGTTGTAGTTTATAAACATGTACCTTAATTACTTATCACGGACAGGGACCTTGTGGAGTGTAGTGGCAGCTGCAGCAGTACCCTTTGTTGGTCAAATATTCATGTGAAAACTGCAAGAACTATGTAACACATTTGTATGATAACATTGGATACTTATTTCAATAACTTACTTGTTACAAAACAGAAACGGATAAGAAATAAATGACTATGGTAAATGCTAACTGACATCTCTCTATTAAAATAATTCGAAGACTTACATTTTTACTATTTGTCACTATTATTTCACTTCTAAAGTTACTTATACGATTATTGGTTGTATTTTTTTTTTTTATCAAAATAAACTATTACTTATGTATTTTCATGTCATGTGATAGTGACCTTGCTTTTGTTGAACGCATTAGGATTATTATTTGTTTTGTTTTATCTTATAATTAGTAAGAACTAAGAAGGGTATAACTTATAAGTATAATATAACCAAGTGAACAATGTTTTTGGTTATTCAAGGATATTAATGATGCCAAATTGCTATTAATGGATTAATTAATTAATCATAGGGTGATTAATTTACACTCATCTAAAAACACTAAGGTGTAAGTTAGCAACATACATCCACTTGATTATATACTCATTTTTATAAATTTTATCAAATTGTTTGCACTCACCTCACTAATTTACACCCACTTTCATGATTCCAAATATTATTTTCTTAAAAGTTTGTCTATTACATGTTTTGTATCTTAAATATGTCATTGTCTTTTTTGTTTCTTTTTTTAAGGATCTTCCTTAACATAGTTACAAAACTGTCATTTTATTTAAATTTAATTAAAATAGAAATAAAAAGGTGTTTTTAGTAAAATTAGCATCCCCGTAATGATAATAGTCTTTGTAGTTTAAGTATTAGCAATATAAATAATACTAATATACTATATATGTATATATTATAGTACTTTTCTTGTTACAACTTGTCACGGTCTCCACTTTTGTTCACTCACTTGTTTGTGGAGGATTAAGTTCCACGAAGAACGGGTCCATTTTATTTAAGACTTTTGGATTCTTTATTTTATTCACATTGTTGCACAAAAAGAAAGTTGTTAATTTGAACCTTTGTTGTTTTGTTCTCATTGAGAAAAAGATAAGGCAAATATGAGAGTTGCAGTGGTTGGTGGTGGGATTAGTGGTTTGGTTTCAGCTTATGTTTTGGCCAAAGGTGGAGTCAATGTGGTTCTGTATGAGAAAGAAGATTACTTGGGTGGACATGCAAAAACTGTTAATGCTGATGGTGTTGATTTGGACCTTGGTTTCATGGTCTTCAATAGGGTAATTACTACTAATTCACCACTTTTTTTTTTACTTTTTTATTCTGCTTCAATTGTTCATAATTCATGAGGATTTTGCTTGGTTATGTTATAACTGTTTTATAAGTCAATATTGAATTGTGAAAATAATCTTAGCTTCAACATAAGCATTACATTATCCAAAACAGTGAAAGTGAAGCTTTTTGGATTTTATTTTCTTTCAAAGAAAGTATAATTATCTACATTTGTATGATTTGGTTTTTGAGAATTCAAATAGCTTATGTTGTCTGTGATGCAATGTGAATTTGTTGTGAATTGCATAGAACATTTGCATAGAACAGAGAAGAAAATTAATGACAAGTATAAATTAAGCAATATTTTATGGGTTTTTGCTAACGAATCCTCTGGAGCACTCTTTAAGGATTCAAAAGTGGTATTATCAAATAAGTTATATATTATACTGGTATATATTATAGAATATTTGTATAATCGATGCATTGAAAATTGAAATATCGGTTTTCATTAGTGGTATTATTAACATAAATGGTTAGTTATAGCATTTACACTCAAACTTGAGCGTCACTGTTTCCATCTTTAAAAAACTATTTTTTGGGCTGGAATGAAAACAACAGGAATATGGTGCCAAATAAGATAAAACAAGTGCCAAATACCAACAACTATTTTTAAGGTATTATTTAAGAAAACTATACAAAATTTCATTTATTGTTTAAAATTTTATTTATTTCAATGGTATATTAGATTATTCTTAATAAAAGAAGAGCAAGACACTCTAAGACAATAAATGAAGTCATCCTTTCAAGGATTAAATATATTAGATTTTTGTAGATATTTTTTGTGCTTATAAGAACCAGAGAAATTTTAAATCCACAGCAAAAGTTGGCATGTGGACCCCTCCACCAGTGGTCCTGCCATGACAGTTCATTCATGCAAATGTAGCATTCCTTTGGTTAACTAGATGATGGCTCTCACAATCTTAGCTAACCTTAATGATGAAATATCAATCAACAAAGAATGAAAATTACTTGTGTGCAAATAGCCAAATTTATTCCATGTAGTCTCGTCACTCTTTTTAAAAATTCTTGAATAGACATAAATATATTCCCACAACTTATAACAGTTGGACTAATTCTCAGAGAATATAGAATACTTATCATGTAAGTAAAGTCTGACCGATGATTGTTCCATCCAGAAATCGATTTAGGTTCTTCTAAACAATTCGTCATTTGGTGGAGTTCATTAAACCACTTGAGCAACTACTTGTTATAATTTTTACCATTTGATCATCATCATAATACATAAAATAAAATTAGTTGGATCATTTTTTTCAGTCTTGATTAATTAAAAATAGTTATCTTAAAAACTTTGGTACAAAAATTATCATAAACATTACAAGATTATGTAAGCTAGCAGCCTTAAGAATATCCAATACAGTGTGCAATATGGCAATCATTTTGAAACCATCCTGGCTTGATCCTGAAAATTTTAGTTATTGAATGCATTTGTATACCTTGAAATGGATCAATTATGTTATGAAAAATGATTATAAATTTATAAACAATGTTATTTTGAGAATATTGATAATGTAACATGGACTATTGAACAGGTGACCTATCCCAATATGATGGAATTCTTTGAGAGTCTTGGAGTTGAAATGGAATTATCAGACATGTCATTTTCTGTCAGCCTAGACAAAGGCCGTGGCTGCGAATGGGGCAGCAGAAGTTTGTCCGGCTTATTCGCACAGAAGAGAAATGCATTGAATCCTTATTTTTGGCAAATGATTAGGGAAATTGTCAAATTCAAAGATGATGCTATAAGGCAAGTACATAATCGATTTATCGGCTGCACTTACTTTTGCTCATCCATAGTACAAGTTCAATTTTTCTGTAGGTGTTTGACTGTTAGTGAACTCAGAAATATCAAGTAATATATTCAAATTAGATTGTGCTTTCTTTCTAAAAGAAATATATCCTGTGAAACAATTGGTATCTGCTGAGTATGGCTCATAATCACTGATAAGTGGACAAATGCTCAAGCGTAGTAGAGAGGTTTTTGCTGCATTGTACTCTACACCCTAAGAATTGCATAATTGAGAAACTATAGCAGTCACTCAACTGTCGGAGAATAGTTACAACGCGCAAAACTTCATGATCAATCGTTTGTGTTCTTGTGTGCGTTAATTTATGTGTTTTCATTAGAACTGAATTTGTTATTCTAACGGTGTCCCATAAAATTATTCAAAGTTGAGTGTTTTCTTCATGCATAATTCAATTTGCACTCAACTATGTAAAATACTTCAATTTGGAACTCAACTATGGAAAGTTGAAAATTGAGAAGAATACTACTGGACAACGTATTGGAGAGAGGTCTTCTTTTCGATGTCCTGAATTCTGATATATTAGTTGAGAACCTCATTTCCTCTCATTTCTCAATGCAGTTATATTGATATGTTTGAGAATAACCCAGATATGGATCACAATGAGTCTCTGGGGCAATTCCTCAAGTCAAGGGGTTATTCAGAATTATTTCAGAAAGCATATCTTGTGAGTTCAATCATATATATTAAACTATTCCTTTTTGTTTTCTCAGTAAATATCAACTTTTTTGTTAAGTGTACATTTATGACACTAAACATTTGTATGTAGATTCCAATTTGTGGTTCTATTTGGTCATGCTCATCTGAAGGAGTTTTGAGCTTTTCTGCTTTCTCAGTTCTCTCATTCTGTCGTAATCACCACCTACTTCAGGTACTAGGACAAATAATTGACTCTCTTACACATTTATATACTGATTATTATCCAAATAAATTAAATATTGCGTATTGATTCAATTGGTCCTCTATGCAGCTCTTTGGCAGACCGCAATGGCTAACTGTCAGATGGCGCTCACAGAATTATGTTAAGAAGGTACTATTTATTGATTAAATCTTAAATTTAACCCTAAGCTATATCGTACTGATACTTCAAATTGAAGACGTATCCGGTGTCTGACAAGTATCGGTGTCGTACTCATAATTATTTCAGAAATCACGTCTATCATTGTTAGTTGTTACTGGTATTTACGAGTCAGTGTCAGATTTTCAGTGCCGTGAATGTGTGTGGTAGTGTTTCATGGGTCCTAGATCACTTAGGGAGTGGTTTTCAGTGTCACTTAAACTTTACCATATATCTTGCAGCTTAAGCAATAAACCAAACATTCCACATTAACTATTTGTTGTTATAAAAATCAGGTTAAAGAAGAGCTTCAGAGTAATGGTAGTCAAATAATAACTAATTGCGAGGTGGATTTTGTTTCATCATCTGAAAAAGGTGAGTAAGTAATCTCAGTTCTCAACCCTTGTTACTCTTTTAATTCCTTCCCCTTAAGAAAAGGAAAGTAAATTTAATACTGTTTAAGTAACAACTATTGAAACAATTTCGCAGGATGTGTTGTTTACGGCAAAGATGGTTCTGAAGAAGTGTATGATGGATGCATAATGTCAGTACATGCACCTGATGCTTTGAGATTATTAGGAGATGAAGCAACATATGATGAGAGAAGAATTATTGGTGCTTTTCAATATGCATACAGGTAAAAATCCATATTAATATGAAGAGAGTTTTGTTGTCTAAGTCCAAATGCATAATTATTGATTGATCTGTATTGGCAGTGATATTTATCTTCATCGTGATAAAAATTTAATGCCGCAAAACCCAGCAGCATGGAGTGCTTGGAATTTTCTTGGAAGTAACAACAACAAAGTTTGTGTCACATACTGGCTAAACATTCTTCAGGTTGGTAACATTGCTATAAAAATACATTCATCGTGATTCATTTGTGACTGTGAGTGATTACTATTGATTCTAATTTTATTTGCAGAATATTGAAGAAGCGGGTAAACCTTTTTTTGTAACTCTAAATCCAGATCATGTACCAGAAAATACATTGCTTAAGTGGTCAACTGGCCACCCGGTCCCATCAGTTGCCGCATACAAAGCTTCAGTAGAGCTAGACCGTATTCAAGGGAAAAGAAAAATCTGGTTTTCTGGGGCATACCAAGGTACATTCCTGATTATTCTCTTTATTTACATCAAAATTCAAAAGTTTTCATAATTGTTGGGTCACGAATGGAGCCAAACCGGAGAGATCTCACATTTGGTTAAAGGTAAATTATACATGTGATCTGATCTAAGTAAATGTTTGTGCTTTTTAGGTTATGGATTTCATGAAGATGGATTAAAGGTAATCAAAGCTTAGTCTGTAATGGAAAAAGAAATTTATATTTTACTAAAAATATAATTCTAGTAAGAGTTCCCTTGCAAAATGTCACCAACCTGATGAAACAAAACAAACAACTGATGTGTAAGACTGAACTTTCAGGCTGGCATGACTGCAGCTCATGGAATTCTTGGAGACTGTTGTACCCTTAAGACCAACCCTAAACACATGGTACCTTCTTGGAAAGAACTTGGAGCACGCATCTTTGTAACTAGATTCCTGAGTTCCTTTATTACCACTGGTTCTTTAACGTGAGTTCACTTGTCTTGCACTAGTGTGTAAACTTTTAATATGAATTTTCCACACACAAAAATGTCTTGTAACATATTCTTCATTTATCATTTGCTTTGATATGATTGGAAAGGCAAAAGCATTCTCATTGATGAATTGCTTGGAATGAAATTACATAGGCTGGTGTTTATATAAGATAAACACAGTTGACAAAAAACTAGTATAGCTGTGACAGAATTAACTCTAATAAAAAACTATTAACTTGCTAGTAAAAACCAGTTGACTTCTAACTGTATAGCTGTGAGTTAATCTCCTAACAGATATTATGCTCTATATTGATCTTCCTATAAAAAAATTATTTCAAAGCTTAAGTTATTGATACTGATACATTTTAAAGATTAGAGATGTAAAAAATTAGGCATGTTAAAAATTATTGACTTTACTGATACATTTTATCTTGAGGTGTTACAGCTTATTGGAGGAAGGAGGAACAATGTTTACCTTTGAGGGAACTGGGAAAAAGTGTTCCCCCAAGAGTGTTTTGAGAGTTCACAGTCCCCAATTTTATTGGAAGGTATGTACTTCTAAATTTTGCAAGAACTGGGAATCTAGGATCAATGAATGATATCCTACTAGCTATAGAAGTGACAAGACACTATGTAGCCTTCATACTTCAGATTGAAACTGTATTTGGTGTCTGGCATGTGTTGGTGTCTGACATCGACGCATGTCGTTTTTTTTAGATAAGCAATGGTGCATGTAGTTACATTCAATCACTGTGATTTTTTCAAATTATTACCGATGTCTACGTTTCATTGTCAATGTCGTGTTTGATGTTTGTGTCTGTGTTGGTGCTTCATAGACAGGACATGTTTACCTGTCATGAAACACTAAAATTGAGTAGCTAGAAATGGCAATGATGTAAAACTTAATCATCTGTACATGTTTGTCAGGTCATGACACAGGCAGATTTAGGCCTAGCAGATGCATACATTAATGGGGACTTTTCATTTGTTGATAAAGATGAAGGTCTCTTGAATTTTTTCTTGGTAAGCATACTGGTCTAAATCTTATGCAGTATTGTACCTTTGGGATTTTTCTCTTTACTTCCATGTGCATTGGTGTTTTTAATGTAGGTTCTCATAGCCAACAGAGATTTAAATTCATCCAATCCAAAATTGAAGAGCAGGTAAGTTTATATGATGAAATGAAGCCTACACTAAGGCATATTAATTGGTTTAACATTTCCAACTATTCTCATGTGTCTTTAGGGGTTGGTGGACACCAATTTTATTTACGGCCGGTTTGACATCTGCAAAGTTCTTCATGGACCATGTTTCAAGGAAAAATACTCTCACACAGGCTAGAAGGAACATTTCTAGACATTATGATCTGGTATAAATTAAGACATTATGGACCATGTTTCTGATTTTTCCTTCTGTGATTTTTTATAGTTCTGACACTAAATCAAGATATTCTTCTTTGGTCTTTGTAGAGTAATGAACTCTTTGCACTTTTCTTGGATGAAACTATGACATACTCATGTGCAGTGTTCAAGGTAAGAACAACAATTATTTGATGCTTGAGCCTAAATATCATGTAAACACTACTACTACTTCAGTTTCTGCATTAGCTGATTAACATTTTTATATTTATTTTTCCCAAATAATATGATAGGATGAAGATGAAGACTTGAAAGAAGCACAAATGAGAAAAATATCTCTTCTGATTGAAAAAGTGAGTGACTTTGATCTTGATTATATTGCTACATATCAGATTCTATTTTGCATAATATATAACTTTTCCTGAAATAAAATCAAGGCTAGAATAGAGAAGAAACATGAAATTCTTGAGATTGGATGTGGATGGGGAAGTTTAGCCATTGAAGTTGTTAAAAGAACTGGTTGCAAATACACTGGTATCACTTTGTCAGAGGAGCAACTCAAGCTTGCAGAAAAAAGAGTTAAAGATGCTGGCCTTCAGGTATTAATCAACAACCTAAAGTTTTTTATTTCATGAATTTAATCATATAAAATCAGATATATTTCTCATAAGTTTAGCACAAAATCTAATTAAAATGTGTTCAAATTAAGCCTCCATAATATTTGTTATGTGTTCTTGATGTTAGCAAATCATGGTTACAGGACAATATCAAATTTCTTCTATGTGACTACCGGCAATTACCAAAGACATACAAATATGATAGGATTATATCTTGGTAAGCTTTATTCCATTTTAATTTTGCAGACTTAAGTATACATACCATGTATTTCCAACATATTCCATAACTTGTGTGAGCATATTTCAGTGAAATGATAGAAGCTGTTGGGCATGAATACATGGAAGAATTCTTTGGTTGTTGTGAATCAGTAATGGCAAATGATGGACTTCTTGTTCTTCAGGTATCTGTTTATACTGTCAAACTTTTGCTTTACCTTAGTTAGGTATGATGTTTATGCAATGTTTAGATTATAAACTTTCTGCAAGGCATGAATTGCTTATATGTGAATGAAATAGTCACTACAGATACATTGTTGTTGGTATTTAAATTTGTGCTAACTATTGAAGATGGTTTATGTTCTATAGTTCATATCAATCCCGGATGAGCGTTATGATGAGTATAGGCGCAGTTCTGATTTTATAAAGGAATATATTTTTCCAGGAGGTTGCCTACCCTCTCTAAGTAGGATTACATCATCCATGGCATCCACATCCAGACTATGGTACAATTTATATACGAATTCTTTTTCTTATAGTTAAAAGTTTAAGTGAGTTGAATCTCAAAAACTCATTAGGGATAAGACAAGGATAAGACCGTAGCCGTAACAATTCTATTCATTGTTCTCCCTTACTTAACTGAATATTCGCAAATGCAGCGTGGAGCACGTTGAAAACTTCGGAATTCATTACTATCAAACGTTAAGATTGTGGAGAAAAAACTTCCTGGAAAGGCAGAGGTATATTATTGATTTGATTGAAACATAGTACTTCTCTATGCTATATTCAAGTAACTTATACTAACTATTAGTGTGAACTTATTTTTTTGTTGCAGTGAAATTTTGGCTCTAGGATTTAATGAAAAATTTATCAGAACATGGGAATACTATTTTGATTACTGTGGTGCAGGTTTTAAGTCACGCACACTTGGGAATTATCAGGTACATTATTTACCATATTATAAATCTAGGCCAAACTACTTAATTAACAATATGGTTCATTCAACAGTGATATGTTTCATGTGGCATGTAGGTGGTTTTCTCACGCCCTGGTAACGTTACTGCATTCACCGATCCATACAAAAGCTGGCCCTGAGCACAAGCCTCACACTCATTCTAGCAGAATACTTACATGTTGATGCTATATAGTGTCTCTGTTGTGACTTGTGATTATCAACAAAAAAAACTAAAGAAAATCATTGTTGTTGTCGCCTGAACATGGTTAAAATTAGAGGAGCTGAATTGTGCTTTTTTCGAGTGGCAAACAACTACGTTTGTGATATTTATTTTCATGTAAAAAAAATTATACTTTTTCAAAAGGAAATTGCTACTGTTAAAATTAACTCTTCCCGTCCTTGATTCTACAACTTTTAACCGTTAGTAATGGAAGGAAGATAAACCAAACGAACTCAACACACACCAAGATTGAAAACTTCTGAGTATTACATCAACGTCTTTGTTGGCCATATATATACACGCCCATCAAGAGAATGAACATTAGCTCTTTTCACCATTCATCAATAAATGATAACATAAGGGTGACCATTATAATCTAATGTAAGAAAACCTAACGTTAAGAAAATGACTACAAGGCACTTGCATCATATAAAACACAACTCTTTCTACCGACTAAAAGTAGTAGATTCATGCAGTGTGGCTAACTAAGGTTTGAATCCCGACCAAACATACTCACATTTAGTATCAAACACAGCTTTAAAAAGCCAAGACCAGCTTTCATCTCTGTGATGCTGCATCCATTTCATTCTTTTTCCCCAAAACACTCGGCCCTATTCCATTATTTTCCTGAACTACCATCACTCATTTTCCTCCCACTCTTAATCTATCAATGAAATGAACCGCCATATTATCCCAATGGCCTGCTAGCTACAAACTCAAAAAAGAAAACCCTGGAGACAATACAACTTTGGGCATACATTGCCACCTTCAAGTTCCGCTAGATTCTCATCCTCCTTGTCCGCCTTAGTCAATCTTCACCACCACCACCACCACCAGAAGACATCAACACCCACCACTGTCAAAGAAACACAATATCTCACCATTATCTTAACCTTCTTCCCCTTCCCAATCCAAATACAACAAAACCCACATTCAGAAGCCACCACCAGATCCGCTACCATGGACGAGGTGGTTGTGGGATTGCAAAGGTGATTGCTTTTGTCTAGTAATTTGTGGGTAAAGATTTAGATGATTCCCTAAGTAGATGGTGATGGTGCAGGAACACCAGAACAGGGACAAAATTGTTTATTTTTTAAAATAAAATATCGAACTTGTTATAATTATAAAAATGATATCATGCACCTTCTATTTGATGGTGCATGCTAGACACCAGTTACTGGTGAATTAGTTATTTCTAACTCAAGCAGCAACAAATAAGGGTAACACAGTATAATATAAGAAAGCCTATCATCTATAAAACAAGATGAAAGCAGTTCCTACATTAAAAAAATGGCAATATAAACCCTTGACGGGTAGGACAGAAAGGCACTAGCATAAATAGCAAAACCAATTTCACAGAAGCTGAAACTGAAAGACAAATGCTGGGAATGAAGACAACAAGAAAAGTAAAATATCCTATCACAGTAAAATTGTTTTGACAGTTCTCCAAAGCATGAACTTTAACACATAACCAAACTCTAAGATAACACTCAACTAGACATCTAAAACACATGTCAAAATTTTAATGAGTCACAGCCAACTGATATAATCAATATGCTGCAAACCATCCCCCACAAATCTGTCAGCCACCACAAACCAGGTTGAAGGCTATGACATTTTATCACTTGAAAAGCCAGGAATCTCCAAATTTGATGATGTGTTGGCCCACAAATGCACAATAGACTGAATAAGTTCATTCCTTAGCCATGACATGAGTGGACACTTGGCTCCACTTCAAAACTCGTGCACCTCCTCCTGTACAACACAAGTGCAAATACAGGGGGAAAATGATTATGCCATCCTCAAAGTTTTTACTATCACTACCATTACCGCTACCATTATCGCTAGCCATTATGAAGTGATCAAACCAAGTGTCCACTGCTATCAGAAAATACCTTGACTACAACAGCTTATTTCTACCTGTACTAACAGTTAAAGCATGTGTCTACAAAATAAGATTTCCTATTAAAGGAAAGAGAATAAACCACAAAAACGACAACACAAATAGCTGCATCAAACCATCATATAAGGTGAAATATAATACTATAGCTGAAATGCTACAAGAACTGCCAAATCCAGATCAACTAAAACCATAAACACGCAATTTAAAACTACACGCAGAAATAAATAGTAAAATAGAAAGTATCATCTAGTATCTCTTCAACCATACTACTTATTATAAACTAGGAAAACAAATACTGCAAACTACTGAGATTCAAGCAACTCAACCAGTCCCATTGTGTATGAAGATCGAACGCGAGTTTTGCCGCTGAAAGAAATCATTGTAAGCTCATGTTGTAAGATTAACAGGCAGGGATAGTCAAGTTCAAGATCCAGCAAGAGATTTAACTATCAAAATTACTGCTGTTGGGCTTGTCGAGACTGGGCAGCACCATAGCCACCACCATAACCAGCTTGCCCCCCATTTCCCTGAGGAGTCCCATAATTACCAGATGCTTGAGCCTGTTCAGATCTCCAAGCTGCATTTCCATAGCCAGAATTTCCATTTGTGTCCCCATAGCCGCTGCCCATATAGCTGCCACTGCCACCACTACCTTGCAGTTCACTACCACCCTGACCACTAGCATTACTATTTGGAGCACTCCCAGTACGCCCACCAACAGCACCATATACACCAGGATTCCCATAAGAATTATCACTTGCACCATACCCGCCACCATAACCACCATACCCATAACCTTGATTCCCATATCCAGCCGCTGCACTGGGAGATTGACCTGCAGTTGCTGCACCAGATCCAGCACCACCACTTGGAGCACCCCAAGGAGCAGTGTTACCGTAACCCATAGAGCCATAGCCAGAGGGAGCCTGAGCAGGCCATGAACTCCTTGGGCCACCACCAGCATAAGCAGCATTAGGGACATTTGGGTTCCCATATGTTGCAGCAGCAGGTCCGCCATAACCAGCAGCGGCACCACCATAACTTCCATATGCTGCACCATAACCAAGGCCATTGCTAGCCGAACCATACCCATATCCAGCAGCAGCACTGTATGCAGAGGATCCATAAGGTGGGAATCCACCTGCAGCACTTTGAGGCTGCATATACCTAGAATCTGAACGACCATCATATGCATTTTGGTTTCCACCAGAAGCTCCATACCCTTGATAACCACCCATTCCGCCACTACCACCTCCAGCACCACCCATACGACTATTTGCACCAGGATTGGCATCCTTTGGGAGTGCACGCTTTACCTCTACTTGTTTACCATTTAAATCATGAAATGTCTTGTGCAAAACCCTATCAACTGCCTCCTCAGTATCAAAAGTAATAAACCCAAATCCTCGTGGTCGTCCAGTATTCTGGTCATACATAACTACGACATCAGTTACATGTCCATAAGCCTCAAAGTACTGACGGAATTTTTCTTCAGCCAGAGTGGGAGGCAACCCTCCAACAAATATCTTTTTGGTTCTCATATTTCCACCATTCCCAGAATTCATACCAGAATTGGAGTTTCCAGATCTTGAAGAGACAGAAATCTGTTGGTCCTCTCTTGAGAAAGCCCTCTTGGCATCAACCTGAATAACAAAATTACAACATTGCTAGTTAGGCTTATAATCGATAGTGGGAAGTAAAGCAAACACAGGGTCTGGGTCACAACAGATTTAAAAGTACAGATAAATTTTCAAATTACATATATAGCTTATAAGAAGCAGTATCACCTGTCATAAACATATGTAGCTTATAAGTAACAGTACATATAAGACGAAAACATAATATATTTGACACAACAGATCCAGCTTCCAGGACGTCAGCAGACAAACAGCGAAAATATAATTAAATGCTTTTCAAGTTCCCAACATATCGAAATCTTTTTCTGTTTCATTTAATTTTTTCGGCTTTATATATGCAATAAGGAGGGTTTCAGGAAAACAAGGTATTATTGTTTTGAAACAACATTATGATATTCCAATGTATCTTCTCCCAAAGTGAAACAATTCGATACATTCTATTTAAATCCTGTCACTAATGTACCTAAAACCAAGGAGATACCTATTCCACAATGGAAAAATAATGTACCTACAACCAAAGATGCAACATTTAACCTTTTCACGACTAACAAAGTTTTTACGGCAAACAAAAAGCAGGGGAATATGCATCCACACCGCTCAATTCCGTTACACAATAATCTACTAACGATAGTTAACCAAAGCTAGTAGCACAACTTTAAAGCCCAAACAAACATTGTCCACAAACACAACATAGAACCAAGTTAAGACAATCAAATCAAACCATGAACGAACTAATTAGTCTCATGTTATAAAACCCAGACAACAGAACAAACAATCAATCCATTGATAAACAGCTCATAAAAATTTAAAAAAAAAAAAAAAAAAAATCACTATACAAAGTAAATAACAGCCTTTACCATTGAACAAAACAAAACCCACCCACAAAAATTACCATGAAAACCACTAAACACACCCCCCCCGACCCCCCTCAAAATTAAAGCCTTAATCTTTAAACAAAACAAAACCCACCTTCAATTCACAACCCAAAACAGAAATAAACAATCTAAAACAAAAAAGACCAAATTTTTAAACAAAAAAACGCACATACATTCACATAACCCTAAAATAGGTAAAAGGGTGTACAAAAACATTGAAAGAAAATGAGAAAGAAAAAACAAAACCGACCGTTCTGCCATCAATAACATGTTTGTCTTCAAGAACCCTATCAAGAACAGAAGGATCTGAGAAAACCACGAAACCAAAGCCTCTAGGTTTACCAGTGTTCTTCTCTCTCATAACAGAAGTGTTCAAAACATCACCATAATTGCTGAAATGCTCCTTCAGCTTCTCCTCATTCGTATCCCATGAAATCCCACCGATGAAAAGCTTTCCTTGATCCGAATCCATTCCTTTTTCTCTCTCTTACTCTCTCTCTTACACTCTCACTCTCTACAAATATATAGATATAAAAATTGGGTTTTTAATGGTGTTGCAGAGAGAGAGAGAGAGAGAAGTTGAGGATTTGGGGGTAGAAGAGAGGAAGAAGAAGAAGAAGAGGAAGAATAAGGAGGAAGAGGGTTTCGAGGGTTGTGGCTGTGTATATGAGAGAGAAGAGGAAGAGAGAGAAACAAACTAGAGAGAGTATGTGAGAGAGAATAAATATATATAGGATTTAACGGCTCAGATTTCTTTGATTTGATTTGATTTACATTTTTTTTAGAATTAGAATATGCTTCATTTTTTTTTGAGGGAAATATGCTTCCATCTTTGTTAATTGAATTTTAACGGAATAATAAAACGCGTATATGCGGAGATTAATCTCGTAAGTTAATTCATTAAGCACTTATGAATGATAAAATTCTTTTTCGATAATTTTGACATTTTTTTAAGGAAAGAATTTTAACGTTGTTACTTTCTATTTTTGGAATCAAATTAGAAATCACTCAAAGAAACATGAAGCATTTTTAAGTTTTTTTAGTAGAAATATTTAAGTGTTTTTGAATTATGAATTTGAATTGAAAACATATGTGTTAAAGTTTTAAAGAGATGCCTAATTTAATCATATCTCAAGGTAATGTTATTGTGTAATATTATTTGTAAAATTTTCTATAAATAGCAATGTGATAGAATATAATTGGATGAATGTGTAAAACAATTACAATATAAAGTTGATGAGTATTTTAAAATATTAATTGAGAATTTTAAATAGTAAAATATAAAACAGTTAACTATGCATAATATTATGTGCTATATTTTATTTCGTAATTAACTACATTACGGCGCTTCTTTAAAAAAAACTACATTAAGACGCTTATTAATATTTACAAAATTGGTAAACAAAAAGAAAGGCAAATTTACATTTTTAGTCTCTTAACTTAATTTCAGGTAACAGTTTGGTCCTTTATCTTTTTTTCATTTCAATTTGGTCCTTTTTGTCCATTTTCATATACATTTTCAAGCTTCAAATCTAATATTCTTATGCAAACATAAACGAGGATCATAAATTTGAAGACTAAAGGACCATAAGAAAATAAAATCATGAATTTTAAGCTTAAAAATTCATACGAAAATGGACAAAAAGGACCAAATTAAAATGAAAAAAAGATAAGGACCAAATTGTTACCTGTAATTAAGTTAAGGGACTAAAAGTATAATTTTGCCAAAAAAAATATTTACCAAATTTAATATTAAATTTGGATTTTGCCCATGTGATGATAGGCGTGAAAGGATGAGTCAAGATCACGGACCAAACCTTCTAATTTATCGTTTTACGCGTGCCAGATTGGACATGTAACTCACTAATCACATGTCTTGTTTTGTTTAATAGAGCACGGAACAAGACAATTAGGTGTGAAAGGATGAGTCAGGATCACGCGCCAAACTTTCTAACTTATCGTTTTACGCGTGTCAGGTTGGACGTTTAACTCACTAATCACGTATATCCTATTTTGTTTAAGAAAGTACGGAACAAGACAACAACTTCTATAAAAAATTATAGCGTGTCTGGTTGGATCTTTAACTCAATAATCGCATATATCCTATTTTGTTTAATAGAGTACATAACAAGACAACAACTTTGTTCACAAAAAAAATAAGACAACAACTTATAGATCAATTAACTTTTAGATTTTTCAAGTTTTACTTTCTTATTTTTATATTTTTTAATTAGGTTTAATTATTTTTTACTTCATGAGATTTTTTGTGTCGACCCTTCAATTTTTAGGGGAAGGGAGTCATAGTAATCCGAAGTTTTGCGGAGAAGTAAGTAAATTCTGACAAATAATTGTTCTATTCAAAAATTCAACTCGGAATCTCGAATGATCTGTCGTTAGATGAAGCTCATATAAATTTTCCAAAGTTTGATATTAAAACTTTATTTGAGTTTTTACATTTTTATTTTATATTGAAAAAAAAAATATTTGCTTTTAGTCTTCATATAATTAAGGTTAAATTGATTGTTTGGTCCCCTAACTAATTTCTTATTTTTATTTTGGTCTCATAACATCTCAAACGTCCATATTGGTCCTTTAACTTTACATCCATCAGTCAATTAGTCCTTTTATGTTAACTTTAACCACAAATGTCTAGGGTGGACCAACATTATTCGTAGCCCATCGTAGACCTTATTAAATTTCTTAAATTTAAGCATTTTATCTTTTGTTTTAAAAAGGAGATGTTGGATGATACAGGTTTATTGTATTTTACTGTGCATCACCAACATCTAATTTTTTTTCCTACATTTCTTCATCTTTTTCCCTCTTCTTCTTCTTCTGCTTCTTCATCTTCATATACATTCATCCATAAAATCAAAAATCTAAAACTTTAATTTTTTTAATAAACTAAATATTTATCTTTTCTTCTCTCAAAATCAGATCCACCATAACCTATTTAACTTAAAATCCAAAAGTTTTCATCGTCATAACCTATCTAACCTAAAAATCGCATTACAACATGCATCACCTAAAGTACATCACCAAATGGAAATCATACGCAGAAAATTGAAAATTGTTTTTTAAGGGGTAAAAAAGCAAAGTGCACAGTGATAATGGAGTTAATAAAATAGGGAATGTAAAATGAAGGAAGATGAAAAAACAAAAACCTAAAAGGTGGAAATAAAATGGGTATGGGCAGATTAAGAGAAGGATGAAGAAACCTTGGAGATTTTCTCCATTAACAAAATTCCAGCGTTGGTTTTTTTTATGGAGGAACAATCTTATCAACCAAAACATGATTGAATGGAGGACATTGTGGTTTTGAGAAGAAAAAAAAAACTCTCAAAATCAGATCAACTATCTAGATATGATAAGGAGATGGATTGAGAATCATAGAGTTGAGATTCAACAGATTTGATTTTGAGAGAAGAAGAGATGAAGATTGAGTTTATTAAAATATTAATTTGGGTTTTAGATTTTTTATTTTCTAGGTTTATGGATGAATGTATGAAGATGAAGAAGAATAGGAGGAAAGAAAAGGCTAAAATGTTGTTTTGGTCCCTTAAAAAAAATTAATATCGCTTTGGTCTCTTAAGTAATAAAAAGTCTGTTCAGATCCCTTAAGTCCTTCTCTGTTACATGAATAAGAATTGAATGCAATTAGCTTTGAATATTAAAAGTGACAAGAAAACCAATGGTGATCTAATCACAGTCACATAATATATATATTATTGAGATTTTGAATATTATTTCATTAAGCAATCACTATGTTTTGGCATATTATTTTGCTTGAAATATCTTATTGAAAACAATTCATTTAAGCTACAAGTAGAGATTGTGTTCAACTAGTCGGGTTCATCAACATATTAATCCATTGATTTATCTGATTTACACAATTTAATATAAGTATAAGTGATACTTAAGCCACTTATAGAGTGTATATGACAGTCAATCCTCACACTTTAATAAGTTGAAGTCTAAATCTAACCACTTCAAGACATCAACTATAACATTATTGAGAAGGTTTTTACTTTATTTGAACTCTACGAGGTTTAATGAAATTAATTTTGACTCTTGTGGTAATATAATAAACTTGTGGACTGAGTTAATAACATTTGGTTTGAAATTAACACAAAAAATTAAGTTTGTCATTATGTTTGGTATGCAAAAAATCACATGAATTACTTCAAAAAGTATATGGTTAAAGAATATTTCTTAGTTAATGACACAACTAAACATGATCTCATAGGCTCATATAGTACAACTTGTTATGAAACACTTGGTTGTATTCAATCTAAATTGGAGAGATTAAAAGCATTTTTTGCTTATAATTAACGATGATTTAAAATTTATTTTATGATCGTAAAATCCTCTTATGGAGTTTATGTTATTTTCTCAATCACAATTTTTTATTACAAACAAAATTGTTTTGTAAAATTTACTATTGATGTAGTTATGAAACTAACTTATATTATTTTTCTCAACAGCCATTTTCTCAGAAGTTTCTATGTATATGTAAACTACAATAATATTTTAATTTCAATGTTTCGATAAAAAAACATTTCAATGTCAAATTCAAATACTATTTGAAATCCATGACCTAACTAACCACATCATAACCACAAAATCTATAATATTGAATTAAAAAAACAACATAAATTCCAATTCAATAAAAAAACACGAAGAAATTAATTTTGAATGTTCTGGTAAAATAATAATTTTGTAGTTTGATATAATAACATTTGGTCTGAAATTACCATCAATATAAAAAAAAGTTAATTTTGTCAATGATGTGTGATATTCCAATAATCATATGATTTATTTAGAAAAAAAATATAACGTAAAAGAAAATTCTTTAATTGATAACACATATAAACTTAATCTCTTAAACTTGTATTGTAAATCATGTTTTGAAATATTTGATTATATTTATGTTAAATTGGTAAGATTCGAAATATTTCTAATTTCTTGCTACTCATGAAGATTTGAATTCTACCTTCTGTCCGTAAGTTCTTCTTGTTAAGGTCTTTGTGTTGTTTTCTCAACGACCAATAAATTTATTGATGAATAAAGTTATGCCCAAGAACTTAGATTTTTTTTTTAATTATCATTTATTTAAGTATTTGTTTTGATTATTTTTAAACTTGTTTTGATGATGTATTTTGCTAAATTATATCATATTGTTCTCAACTATGCATCAACATATTTAGACATTCAAAACTTATTTAACAAAATGAAAATATCATATAACAACAATATAATGTATACAATGTTGTTATATGATATATTTATTTTTAACTCAATAAAAATGGTGTATAACAAGAACAAGAACAACAACAATAATAATAATAACAACAATAATACTTCTTCTTTCAAAAAATAATAATAATAGTCCTTCTAAAATAACAATAATAATAGTAGCTATTTATAACACAAACATATATATTATTATGATTATGAGCATTATTTGTGGTAAAAAATAAAAAATAAAATTGAGCATCATTTCAACAACAATCACTTTACTTTGGCTGGCACATCATTATGCTTATAAAATCTTATCGTAAATAATTAATGTAAGCTATTAGTAAAAGTTGTGTTCAATGACTCGGGTTTCTAAAGTTATTTATTTAATGATTTGTTTGATTTTCACGATTTTGGAAAGGTACGAGATTTACTTAAACAATTTATAGAGTTTGTATTTGACAATCAATTCTTACAGTTTAACATTTTGAAGTCCAAATCTAATCATTTCAAAATATCAGCTAAAACATTGTTGCAAAAGTTTTTAAATTGTTTAAACTCTACAAGATTTAATGAAATTTATTTTCACTCTTGTGAGAGGATAATAAACATCTTCGATCGAGCTAATTACATTTGCTTTGAAATCACCAACAATAAGAAAAAAATTAACTTTGTCAATGTTGCATGGTATGTCAAGAATAATATAAATTACTTCAAAAAAATATAAGGTTTAAAAAATTTGTTGGTGACAGAATATCTAAACATACACTTTTTAGGCGGCTTATATTGTACAACATGTTCTGAAACATTTAGTTGTACAATGGTCAGACGAGAGAAATTAAAAGCATATCATGCTCCTCAACCACCAACTTTAATTACAAACAAAAGTGTTTTGTAAAATTTAATACCGAGAACAATAAATGAAGTACACCCACGACGATTACCTTAAGATGAAAGATTGTTTGGTGAATAATTTTGTATTTCTCAAAAAGGATTGTCATCTCATGATGGACATTAACCTGAACAATACACAGGATGTTATTACATGTGTTGCAATTTTAGAGAAAATAAAAAACTAATTGAATTGTCTAAACCTATGAATACTTTGATTATTTACTTTAGTGATCACAATTTCTGTAAAAAGAAAAAAAAAAACTTTTATGACTGCAGCTGACGACATTCATGTAATGTAAATGATCAAGCACTCATTGAGATACTCAAAGAAATATATAGGGGATGTACCATAATTTTGATTATTGATGCGTGTTTTGGAGGAGGATTATTTAAAATAGTTGTTGAACTGGAGTATAAGAATCAAGTGGCAGATATCGCGGTTCTGTATTTACTAACTCTTATGGAATTTATAAATGTGAACTATCACAAAATCAATGATCATATGATAAGCAAGCTCCAACTGCAATCCATTGGAAGCGGATGCTTATAAACATCCGGTCTCATTTGCTTTGATAACAAATTACAATCAAAGATTTTTCAATAGTTTGTCTTTGATTTCAACTTGTCTATCATATCCTCAATACATATGATTTTTGTGTTATTTTAGCTCCTTGTGCTTTAATATGAGTAATGCTTATTTTTAATGGAAAACATTTAGCTAGGTTGTATTATATTTCATTTTAAAGAAATGTGATCATTTTTGTGGATTTAGGAGGTTTGTGGTTTGTTGCTTTGAACAAATAATTCTAGTTGACTTTTTCTTTCTAAAAAATATATTTAGACATTGTTGTTACATGATATTTTTAACCAAATAAAAATGTCATAACAACAATAATTACAGTATATCTAAAAGAAAAATAATAATCATAATAATAGTAACTATTTGTAATATATATATCACCAAGATTTTAAACATCATTTCAATAATCAATCGCTCTACTTTAACATATCATTGTGCTTACATGATCTTATTGAAAACAATGCATGTAAGCTTCATGCAGAGGTTGCGTTCAATGAGTCGGGTTCCTCAATTTATTTATCCAATGATTTGTCTGACTTTCACAAATTTAGAAAAGTACTAGAAACTCTTAAGCATTTTATACAGTTTATATTCAAAAATAGATTCTCACATTTTAACATCTTGAAGTCCAAATCAAGACATCGTTTAAATCATTGTTTGGGGAGTTTTACTTTATTCCAACTCTAAAAGGTTTAACGAAATTAATTTTGACTATTGTGGTATGATAATAATTTTGTGGATTGTGGTAATAAACTTCGATTTAAAATTATCATCAATAACAGAAAAAGTTAAGTTAAGTTTGTCTATGATGTGTGGTATGCGAAAAATCATATGAATCACTTGGAAAAATATAAGGTTAAAGAGAATTCCTTGCTTGAAGACACGTTTAAAATTGATTTCCATTTATTCTGAAACACATTGTTGTATAGAGGTTAAACTGGAGAGGTTAAAAACATTTATTGTTACCCATGAATATTTGAATTTTAACTTATTGCCGTAAGTTTTTTCACACATTCTATTTTTCTCATTCTGACGAGTTGAAGACACAAAAATAGATCTACACATCAAAACCTTAATCTTTCATCAATTTGAAAACAATAGTAAGAAACAACAACATTAAATTACTTGTTTTTCCTAGATTAAACCATCTTGTTGCGCCTTGTTGATGAACCAGTGATAAACTGTCTTTGCAGGAGCATCCTAGCTCTATTTCATTCATTTTTCAAAGCTCCAAGACAGATTCAACACTCTTTTTTTTCTTTGTTTCAATTTCTAGAAGGTAATACATTTTTTGTTGTTTGGATTATATGTTGATAGAGTTTGTTTATTTATATTGATAACAATAACATGACTTCACTCCTTTTCTCTTTGCTTTTCTCACGATGAAACAATGCAGAACATATGTTATTAAAGTTTCCTTTTGCTTTTCCCATTTTAGCAATTTCTAACGACTAACGTGAGAAGAGAGAAGATGTCTCTATGAGGTAGTTGTTATGTATGAGGTCATGACTATTTTTTTTTTTTTTTTTATAATAAAAAAACTCTTTTATTGCTTAATAGCATATACTACTAAAATCATATAGGCATCTATCATGAAATGAATATTAATAATGTATTAATTGGTAGCAATTTAAATTACGTTGTAGAATTAAATATGATTTAAATTCTCTTAATATCAATAAGAATGCTCGGCGGAGTTGGCGTAAACTATATGATATTTTTAACCAAATAAAAATGTCATAGCAACAATAATAATAGTTTATCTAAAAGAACAACAATAATCAATCACTATGCTTTAAGACATCATTGTGCTTACATGATCTTATTGAAACCAATACATGTAAGCTTCATGCAGAGGTTGTGTTCAATGAGTCGGGTTTCTCGATTTATTTATCCAATAATTTGTCTAACTTTCACGAATTTAGAAAAGTACGAGAAATTCTTAATCAATTTATATAGTTTATATTTGACAATAGATTCTCACACTTTAACATCTTGAAGTTCAAATCAAGACATCGTTTAAATCATTGTTTGAGAGTTTTACCTTATTCCAACTCTAAAAGGTTTAACAAAATTAATTTTGACTGTTGTGGTATGATAATAATTCTGTGGATTGCGGCGATAAAATTCGATTTAAAATTATCACCAATAACATAAAAAGTTAAGTTAAGTTTGTCTATAATGTGTAGTATGCCAAAAATCATATGAATTACTTAGAAAAATACAAGGTTAAAGATAATTTCTTACTTAGCTTGAAGACACATTTAAACTTGATCTCAATTTATTCTGAAGCACATTGTCATATAGAGGTTAATATGGAGAGGTTAAAAACATTTATTGTTACTCATGAAAATTTGAATTTTAACTTATGGCAATAAGTTTTTCTTGTTGAGGTCTTTGTGGTATTTCTCCAATGTCCAATTTTGATTACAAACAAAATTGTTTTGTCAAATTTATTGATAAAAAATGTTATGCAAAGAACTTAGATTGTTTTTGAGAATTATCATATATTTAAGTATTCTTTATTTTTTTTAAACTTGTTTTGATGATGTATTTTGCTAAATTGACTAATTTTGTTCTCAATTATGAATAGGCATATTTAGACATTCAAAACTTATTTAAATCATTGAAAATATCATACAACAAACTTAAAATGTAGAAATTGTTGTTTGAGTTTAATAGTAGTGTGTCGACCGTTCAAAACAACTTTGTACACATAACCAATCAAAACTTTTAGAATTGCCATATCAATTAATATTTCTAATATATGTAGCAACTATAAATATTTTGATTAGTTGTGTATGCAAAGTTATTTTGGACGGTTTTTCCATCATTAAAAAATATATATTTTTTGTGATATTTTTTAATGTAATAATAATTATTGTTGTTATATTTTATTATGAAGTTTACTAGTCTATTTTAAAAATATTTTTAATTTAAGTTAGGTTTTAATAATTAAAATTGAAAAAAAAATTCTACAAAACAACAACAAAAAAAGAAAAAGAAAAAAAAATAGTCTTCACGAGTCCGCCATTTCAATTGGCATACTCGTTGCCACGTCACGTTCAAGTGCGCCATATGATTTGGCATACTCATGGTTCAAAAATTCAACTAGGGCATATTGGTATTTAATTTTTCAAGTAGGGCAAATTGATAATAAAAATTCACATGTGGGGCAGACACGTGAAAAAGCCCTAATTATCAGATTATAATTGTCACATTGCCTACCAAAAAAAGTGTTTTACTTTTTTTTTTCTTTTGTGAAGGCTAGATTGGATTTACACTATTTTTTTTTAAACTCGATATCTGGTTTAAAGATCGATTAATTTGAAAAGACCAATCTTTTCGTCTACAAAAAAAAAAAAACCCATTTAAATGTAAACTAAAGTTCCGTATAAACTGTTCCATGTAAATCAAAATCGAAAGGATAAAAGTCGATATTCCAAAATGAACACTTGTAAATCCCAAATTACCACCACCGGACCAATCTTATCTTAGTCCCAACAAAAGATAAATATTCAAACAACAGAGAACAAAAATTTTCAGATCTAAACATTGTTTCTTTCTCTCATAAGAATAAAAAATGGTTGCGCCCACAAAACAATCATCATTAAAATCCTAACGTTAGCATTTTCGAAACCTGTTGGAGCTTTGTCAAAAACAGAAACTCGTTGGAGCCAAACGGCTTTAAAACTTTGTCACATGTTTCTCTCTCTCTCTCTCTGAGTTGCATTCATATCACTTTCTTTAATTACTCTTTAATAACAACACCAACATAAACATTCTTTCTTATCTTCTTCTCTTTCCATTGAAAGAGAAAGAAAGAAAGAAAGAAAATGGGTTGTTTTCTTCAGTGTTTTGGTTTAACAAGCAAAAGAAAACGAAGAAAGACTCTCTACAAAGTCCTAGCTGGAGAGAACCAAGTAAGTATATCAAAACAACCCATCATTCTTAAGTTCTTGATTTATGCAAATTCACTGAAAAAATCTTATCTTTTTGCAGAAATATGGAAACTATCAAGTTCTTGCTACTGTAACAGAGAAATCTATTGTACCATATTCTAAAATCAGGTTTGTATTTATTGATCTTTTCATGTGAAGAAATATTATTATGTGTGTATCTGTAAATGGATGGATATAAAGTTTGATTTTTTATTTTATTTGTTAGAGGTGGAGATCAAGAAAAGGAGAAGAGTGGTGTTAAGAGCAAGAAGAAGAAGAAAGTTAGCTTTAATTTGAATGTTGAGATGTATGAAGCAAACCCTGGTTCTTATCAGGTTTTGGATGATGACGAGGAAGATGAAAATAAGGAGACTGCTGTGGAATCGGAGAGAGAAGGATCTGTAGTGTCGATGATTCGATACCCGTCGAATCATAGATATTATAACTGTAGTTATGACAATGAGGAGGAGGATGAAATAGTGTATGAGGAATCTGATATTGATGAGTTTGATGATGATGAATTTGATGAAGGGTATGATTGGGATGATGAAAGTTTGGAGAATTACTGGGATGCTGAAGTTTGTGATGAAAACAGTGAACAGAAAGAAGATGCGATGAAGAATCAGAAGTCGAACGATGCTAAGTTGAAATCGAATTTGAGTGAACCAGAGAGGAGCATAAACATGAATTCCGTTCTGCACCCGGTAGAGAATCTTACTCAATGGAAAGCGATCAAAGCAAAAGTTGCGTCAAGTAAACAAACGAGAAAGGAAAATGTTCCATCAGAGCAAAAAACAAGCATGCTGCCTGTAGTATTGGAATCAAGCTCAAAGTTCTCGCCTTGCGTCTTGGAATCGAATGCCATTCAGTCGAAGCCTTTGTTGCAGGAAATTGCAGTTGATGCTAGTCTTTCAAACTGGTTGGTTTCTCCTAGTTATAATGTCTCCACTACAATTCGTTGTCAATGATGTGGCCGAGTGCTTGAAGAAACAGAAACTTAGAAAATATACAATGCATCGAATTTTGATGCTTCTGTGGATTATTCATTCATTCATTCATTAAAAGTTTGTTGGGATGATTTCATTGTATGTGTGTCTAATTCTTGTGTCCTGTAATTGTTTTGTTTTTGGTTTGTGAATGGTTATGTTGTGATCAATGAAGAGTGTATTTGTTGCTGTTTATGTTGCAGCTATGCAATTTGAGGTGTTCTCAAATCTTATGCTCACAAGGCAATGTTTGAATCAGTTAAAAGTAGTTTTAGTGTAGACAATCTAAGCAACATAGGTTGTTAATATATGAAAAGTACAACTGTATACAAACTCCAGGGACCAGGAGCGCACAAACTGATATAACCAAAGAACCCTTGTAGCAAAATTGCACGAGTAACTAGGAAATTAAAAGGAAAAAAAAGATTGAGGTATCTCCTCTTTCATTTACAACATGAACTAAGCAATTGAATGTATAATATTTCGAGAAGCATGAAACTGCTCATTTAGTTTTCATACATGGAACCTATGCTCGAATCAGCACCGTCCAAATCAAAATTGATGGATATCATGTGTTTAGTTTGATCTGCATAGAGAACTTGCAGGTGTCCACCCAAGAAATTGTCAAAATCCGGTTAGATGAACTAGATCTCTATCTTGGTTGTTGGAGAGTTGCTTTATATTTACTTCAAATTTGGGCTCTGCGGCCCCAATAATGTTCCTTCGATTAATTCAGTAGAAAGTTTGAGACAGGTTATCAGAATCATCTCTACATTATTGAGCAGATACAAGAATCCTCATCATCCGAGTCACTAACATCACTGCACACGCAATTTGGCGACCAAATGTCAGATAATAATGGATACATGACACATCTAGAGATATAGAAGTAAAACACATTTTGACATATCATAAGGAGTGTATTCAAAAGTGTATTGATAGCATTTCTGTTCTATTCAAATTTCTTTGCTACAGTGTATCCCAAGTAGACAAGAAAGCATTGGTTATTTTTTATTTATTTTTCCTTCTCTTCCAGCATCATACATAGAAGCAGCTCCTATCAATTTTCACCGTTGCATTATACATCTAGTTACAAGTTAAGTAATTCAAGAAAAAAGACCACCTATTGTGCTAGTTTCTGCTCTCCCTTTCCCCAACAGTTTCTATCATATCACAATCAGTTTTAATGGAGCTGCAAGTTTTATTTCCAGTTTCTATGTAATAACTGAAGTATTTTTTCCACCAAACACTTGTCTTTATGGCATGAATTTCGTTAAGCAGAAATGTTGACCAATAAACCTCCCTCAATTTAATTAGTGTCATCCGTTCCTTCAGAATCCACTATGTGCTTGTCTGTATCACTAATTCACTATCCCACCCATCTCATTCTATTACCAGCCAAAGATGTATTCCACCACTTCAGTAATATTTAACATTTGCAGATGTTAATCCTTAGGTGCTAAGATTTGGATTTGCTGTAGTCAGTAAATCTATGCATTGATGCAGTCAGACATCTGTGACAGTTGGATCAAGATTAGACAGTTCATCTTTTAATGCATATTTGATTTTAAAAAAACTGAAATACCATCTTAATATCTGGACAGACAGATCTCGATCCAACGATGTACGAATGCGTGAATTGTTGACTGCAGCAAATACAAATTCCTCTAATGATGTCCAACTTAGAAGAATGTGTGTTTCAAAAGGACTACAAAATATGCAAAACAGACTAGACACTACAAAATGATGCAATCCATTATCCAGCCCAATCAGTTCCTCATTCATACTTCAACTTACCATTCAGACAGACCAGAAAGTTGTGTCTATTTATGTTGTTTTTCAAAAACACTGGATTTGGATTCTCTAAATACCAAAATCACTGAAGTTTCAGCAGCCATTTATACAGATCGCAAAGTTTTTTTAATCTTAACCGCACCCTACAAATCTGACTCCAAATCATCTCCTAATAGGATTTTGCCTAAATGTAGGAACTTCAAGGATTTTGGAATTTATCGAATCCAAATCCCACAAACTCATTTTCACATTCTAACCATAGCTTCCCTTGGCCAAGAACCACAGTTCATATTTCAGAGATAATGAATGTGGAAACAATAGACATGAATGTTTTACAGATTTGATCAATTTATTGAATAATAGTAGCTTATTTACCAAAGATTCCATTCCATATGCAACATTAAAATAACAGACATAACATCACATTGCTTCACACACTTGTACAAAACAAGGAAAACAAAACAAACCAATTTCAACTACTTTTTTCTAGTATACACACTATGGTTAAAATGAGTTTTGGTCACAACTATAACAACTTCCAATAACAGTTGATATACAACTCAACTGAACCAGCACACACTGTTACTGACACACACAATTAAAGTTTCAGCATATATCAAAAGAAAAAACAATTACTTTGGTTGTAAAATGTAATGTAACTGATAATTTTTTTACCTTGGTTCATATTCCAACACCTCAACAAGCTTGTTTCCAATGGTATCAGTCCACTGCACTCTCCTACATGTCTTATCCAATTTTCGAGCCATTCCTCCTCTTTTAGGGAGTGTCGTCAACAAAGAATTGGAATCACTATCACTTTTTCCATTGACATGACCATGATCTTCAACCTTTTTACAATCCAAAGAAGCCACATCCACAGGCTTATTCACAGAGCCATTAGCAGTATCCATTTTGGTCACAGTATCATCCATCATCAACAACAAGTAGCAACACTCTTCCAAGATGATAAAGACAAATTCAACAAAAAAAAAAATATCAGAAAAATCAAGGAACTTAGAAGAAATCTATTTGAACCATTTGGCGGAAAATCAAAACCCAGTTCTTGAATTCCTCCAAAAATTTGAATTGAATTTTTGGAGGAATCAAAAGATGGGTTGAATTCAAAACAGAGGAAAAACAGGGGAAACAGAACAGAATGAAAATGAAACTGAAGATTGAAGGGTAGTGAGAGAATTTGTATGGTTGAAAATTGCAAAGTGAAAAGAATCCACAACAAGAATCTGAATTGATTCACGGAAGAGTAACACACACAGGGTTGACAGTTGAGACGGAACAGAACACAAGTTTCTCAAATTTTAAGAAGGGATTTTTTTTTATATTTTTTTTTACCACAGGATCTAAATATGAAGGATCAAACAAAGATTTTCATAGAATACAACAAAACAAAATGGTGATGATGATGATGATGTTATGTGAAGTGTGTGGGGTTAAACTCCACTTCTTGTCACTAATTAATTTGTAGTTGTTGATGAAGGTCAATTTGGTGAATTTTTGTCTTGTCAATTTTAGAAGAATTTTCTTTTTCTTTCTTAATTCTTATGGCTAGATTCACGCATCTTAAATGTGGATAAATAATCTATGATTTACTATATAATAAGTAAATTAATTTGAAAATGTCAAAGACTAATTAGATAATACATTCGATCTTATATATATAAAAAAATTAAATCAACAAAAATTAATGCAATTCATTAAAATTTTGGTCTAAATATATCATTTTTGTTGACATGATCTTTTTATTTTTCATTTTTATATAAAATCGAAAGGAACAATATCGAAAACTTAATTGAATTACGAGAAAATTGCATGAAATTAAGTATTAAATTGGGTCTTTACTTATTATTTTATTAAATGAAATTAATTTTTTTCAAAAAAAAAATTAATTAATTTTTTTTTTCTTTTGAAAGGAATATCAAATGAAATTAATGTCCTAATTGAAATTGGTTTTTTTTTTTTTTTAAATAGGATTATCTCTTGCAAATAGAACATGCAAGGAAAAAAAAGTATCAAACACTTTTTTTATCAAGTAATTTAGTGGTTAGTAGTTCACTCTTAAGATGAATAAATGGAGAATTTAAAATTTAAATTCATTCCTTGCATATATAATACGATATCAGGACCATATGCTTAAAGAATTTAAGTTCCTTACCACTTAGATCAAACAAATTTGGTATAAAAGTATCAACTCTATTATATAAATTGGTAAAAAAAAACTCTAAGGTAGCATAGAGAGCTAGATTATAAGCTATCTCTTTTTCTTGCTATCTCTTTTTCTTGGAATAGGAATGTGTATCAGGGATGAAAATGGTACTTTTGTTCTGGCTAAACAAGTACGTTTCAGCCCCATTTGCGAGATGCACATTGGTGAAGCTTTAGGGCTTTTGGCTGCTTTAGATTGGGTGCATAATTTAAGTTTAGGACCTCTGGATTTTGAGTTGGATGCGAAGAGAGTGGTTGATGGCTTTAATTCCCTAAATTGCGATGTCACTTAATTTGGGAATATTATTGAACATTGTAAATCTCTCTGTAGCAATTTTTATGTAAACTCACGTATCGAGTTTGTGCGGAGACAAGCAAACGAGGTTGCTCATAACTTAGCAAAAGCGGCCTTGTTATCAGCTAGTTCCCAAATAATGGTAGAAATACCATATTGTATTGAACACATATTGATGAATGAAATGCTATAGATTTAATTCTCTAAAAAAAAAAAAACTACAACATCGTTTACATTCATCTAAGATAACTCCACATTTTTATTTTTTTTGGAAGGAAGATAACTCCACATTTTGTAATGTTGTTCTTGCCTTGCGACTTTCTTTGCAACAAGCTCAAAATCAACTTTGGTAATATTATTAATGTGATTAAATTGACTTGTTTAATTAATGTGATAAAAAACTATAATTGAAATTGACTTTCTTTGTTATAATAATCTATCCTTGAAATTGACATGTTGAATTAATGTGATAATAACTTTAATTGCAGATATTATTTTACAAATTTTTTTGAAAGATTATTTTACAATTTTATTAATTTAAAAGTCATCCCCTAAAAAAAATTAATTTAAAAGTCAAATTGTCAAAATTTTCAATTATAGAGATTAAATACATGATGCGAAAGTCCAAAACTTTTTTTTTTTTTTAAGAAACAAAAGTCCAAAACTTAGGTGACCCTAGTTTTTTAGTGAGAGAAATTCCAACTTTTCTCTAAGTTTTCTTTCTCTTTCACTCGTCGAGGAGGGGTGGTTTTATGTCATTTTTTGACATAGAATCATCCCTCTGCACCAATTTTATCTTTTCTTTCAATTTAAATAAGTGATTTCCACATATATCAATTGTTTTATTTTGGTTTTTTTTCGTGATTTCATCGTCTGAGTGCGGCGTTGTGTTGTTCGTCATCTTGTGCGGCGTAGTTTGATTTCGCGTCAATCACAGATTCAATCGATGATTTGGACGCCAACATTGCAAATCCGGAAGCATGAGTATTATGGTGATTTAGATTTCATCATATTTTTTGTAGGCATTTTGCCGTTATATGCCATTAACTTGGATGTTGTGAGTTTGTTCGCAGATTCATCCTACGTTTTTAGCGATGTTGATTCTAATATATTCCATCAATTTGAATGAATGAATATCGTTTTGTTTTTGTCAAAAAAAGTTCAAAACTTAAGTAGTTATTCATATAACTCTTTAGGAATACAAAATATAGAAGTTTTTTTTTTTTTTTTTGACAAAATTAAATATAGAAGATGAAAGTAATATAATTAATATTATATTATTTAGATCATTAATCCATATTTATTATTACATTATATTCTAAATAGAGGTGTCACAATGGGGTGCCTATTTAGCATGGTGATAAATAGAGGAGGGACTCCTCATTGTAGATGGTCTAAAATTATTTGATGCAATTTATTAGATCATCTTACTTTTGTGATATGAATACCAAAATTACCTAAAAATTTGTAGATACGAATATAGAGGTGTAAGTGGTTCGAACAAAACCGATGAAATCGAAAATTCAAACCGAACTAAGCCGAAAAAATATCCGACCTTGTTTGGTTTGGTTTGGCTCGGTTCTCGGTTTTTAATTTTGAGATCCAATGAACCGATGAATCGAACTGATGCTAACCTCACTCCCCATTTTAGTAATATTATCCCTCATAACACACACTTATGATTAAACTCAAAATTAAAGTCAACATAAAATACTCGTTAATTTATTCATTTTCTCACATCATGATCTCATCTCATCACTCATAGTCTATTTCGTTTCTACTAAAAAAGAACACTAGCTATCCGTTACACCTAACCCATCGTTTCTCATCGCCGCGGGGATCGTCCATCTCTTATTAGTTTTTTCATGTTAGTTATACAAAGTAGTTCGAAAAACAGAGAACATGAAAAACAAAGTTCTATGAAATATTTGAGCATGTTTGTATGCATGAAATACAAATTTATGAAAATATAGATTTTTTTAATTGTATTTTAGAACAAATCGATCAACCAAACCGATCCAAACCGACTAATTTAGTTCAATTTCTTTTTTTAAAAGCAGTAAAAAATAAATCGATAAAAATTTTATTAGTTCGAATATTATTTTCACTAAAAACCAATCTAAATCAAACCGTTACACCCCTAACAAATAATTACACAACTGAGGTCAAATTGATCCCTAAGAGGGAAGAAGAAAAACTAAGGTCAAATTGATCATATTTACATTCTACATAAAATTAGTGGAGGGGTCCTGATATTAAGTTTGACATTTGGTCTGCACATCATATTATATGTTTATACTTTAATGAATCGTCATCTTACCAATACATGTTTGACAAATTAAACGAATACCATCTTAATACTAATATTAACATGGACAAAATTTGGCACAAAAATGAATTCAAAATGTTTTTGAAATATTTATTAAAAAATATAAAAAATGTCCCATAAATGTAGCTAAGCTGGTAGCTACCATAGACATCACGTGTAGAGATCGAGATTTGAACTATGAATTTTCTACTTCTCCACACATAACGAATATGAATCTTGTCACTATGTTATTTGACAAAAAAATATTATAAAGTGATATTAATATATTATATACCAATAGAAGTGGTGCAAGTTCTTTGAAAGACTACTTTTATCAGTGGTCCACCGTGGATTGGTTCTTAAATTATAAAAATTGTAACGATAGTCAATAATATTCAATATTATTCATAAATAAAAACTCAAGACCTTTGTCCTATAAGTATAACAACCAGACTTTTCACTTCTTCATATTTTGCATGTGTGAGATCCAGCCATTAAGATACTTGACAAAAAATCCTTCTCATATCTACGAAACTTGATTGATGTCATTTTAACACGAACTACATATTTATTGTCCGTTCTTTTTATCAAATTCGTTTCAATTAAGTCAATATTCCACTCATAAAAATAAAGAGGTTCATTAACATCAAGATAAGTAATTCAATCAAAGATTTGGGCGTCAACGTTGCAGATTCGGAGGCGATGGATATTCCAGTCACTTTAATTTTATCATATATTTTTGTAGGCATTATGCCGTTATATTAACTTGGATGATGTGAGTTTGTTCGCAGATTCATCTTTTACGTTTTTAGTGGTGTTGAATGATGTAATCTCTTGATTTGAATGAATAAATATCATTTTATTTTTGTAAAAAATAAAAATAAAAAATCTATCACTAAGAAACGACCTACATAATGGTTGAAATCTTAAACAATTTTTAAGTACTTATGAAGATATTCATATGGTAAATCCTCAGGTGAAACAGGATTGAGTGTGAAACTATAATTTTTTTTTTTTGTCAAGGTGAAGTTATCAAGCTATCAACCTTATAGAGTTATTGTCCTGGCTGCCTATGTTTCTTTGCAAAAACTTAAATAACAACCCACATTATTTGAATCTTTAGACTAGTTTAATAAAATATTTTGTTTACAATAACATATGAATGAAATCTTACTACTGTGTATATATAATGAATACATTTTATAAATTTTCACTAATTTTTGATACAATTTTTATAATTTTTTTATGGGAGAGTCTAACTATTTGGCTAGACCCAATTCGGTTAGTCGGTACACTATATTTGTATCTGCTCAACTATCAAACAAAAGTCATGTGCATTTTTCTAAAAAAAGTTGTTGCAATCCATGAATTTGATTACTATGAATATGAAAACACACGAGTAATGGATAAAAAATACACTATAAAGATTAATCTACCATTCGAAAGTTAAGTTAATGGGATAATTAGGATAGCAGCATTTGTGTACTATAATGGTATATACCATTGTCCAATTAGATTGTGCCATGTGGCACATGCTTTAAAAAAATATATCAAATAAAGCATTTATAAAGTAACATTGGTAGGTGGTGCATTCTAATTGGCCAATGGTATATACCATTGGTACCTTAATGGTACACAAGTGGAATCCATTTAACATCATACCAACAAAACATATATTCACACCACTTATCAGCTGCTATATTGTGGAAGTGGAGCAACCAGTTTATAATAATTTAATAATAATGCAAAAAATTTCGTGTCATTTTCAATTATGAATAGTCGTCATTTCTTCAAATGTCAAATGATATTCTAAATGAAACAACAAAGAGAATCAATCAAAATTATGGCGAGACAAGTTCTTATTTTAATTAGCTTATCTATTTTTTTTATTTTTATTTTACAATAAAGACAATTTTACTAACGAAATTGACAATAAATCAAATGTTAAGACGTAAAAATATAAGGTGAAAGTCTTTTTGATTCATATGCAATTCAAATTATGAAGAACATATTTAGTTAAATAATAGGCAACTTGATTGACTTCACACTTAACATTAAAAAATTTAAATCATGAAAACATAAATTAAACAATCCTCAATAATAGAGCCGGCACAGGTGAAAGATTGTTGATAAATATTCAACGCCAAAACCATATTAAAAAAGGCACGCCTTTCGTAAATTTAAAGGCTACCGTTTAGCTAAAGTTTTTTCAACCTTTAGATATGATAATAAAAAGACCTGCCAACAACTAGCAGCAAGGTCAACACCTTTATTATCTCTCAACACAACACCAATACCCGAGTTATCGGCCCTCCTCTATTAGATATGCTCCATCAATATTAAACTTATAAAACCCACTAAAAATAGGTGTCCAATTAAGAACATATATTGACAAAGTTAAACCTCCACGTCTTCGTGTCTTCAACAACACTAGTTTATTTGCTTCTTCTATTGACTACTTTCGAATAATCTTTTGACCTCAATTTTGCACTCCATTTGACATATATTGGTGTAAATCAGCAGAGGACAAGTATCACCTCCTAACTTGACACAATATAACCTTGCAAACTCATGCATGTACGCCACGTAACATGTGGTTCATCGCTGGCTCTTTCTACTTTCTCCATCTATTTTTCTCTTTACACCCCTCACCTTTTATTCATACCTCAACCAAAGTATATATAATATATAGTTGTTTCCCTACAAAACCATGAAGTGAAAATTAGGGGAATATATCATATTGAGCAAGCTTAATTAACTCAAAAGAGAAACAATCAAAATGTCTGTGGAAATGGAGAGGGAATCAATGATAACCGAGGCTCGTAATGCCCCTGTTACTGCTCAGAGAAGGGTTAGAAGCGACTTGGAAACTTCTATTCCAAAGCCATGTAAGTTTCAATTCTTTAACTCCTTTTTTTTATTTATTTTAAATTCATTTCCTCAAAATAAGGTAAAAGAAGTTCTAACAACACAAGTTCATACACTTTATATATTGGTCAGACATGGCTAGAGCATTGACAACTCCTGATACAAGCCATCCACAAGGAACACCAGGAAACAAGCACAACAATTTGAGTGTTCTTCAACAGCACTGTGCTTTTTTTGATCAGGATGGAAATGGAATCATTTACCCTTGGGAAACTTACACGGGTAAGATTTTTGATTTTTTTCATTATATTTCCAACCTTTTTTCAATTTGAGGCTTCCATGTTTCAAAGAGATGAATGATTCTTGACCTAAAGAATTTTTCAGGGTTTCGTGCTCTTGGATTTAATGTGATCGTATCAGTTTTTATGGCCATTTTCATCAATCTTGGACTGAGTTATCCCACTCTACCTGTGAGTCATTCATTCTTCTTGCAATGAGAATAAAGTGTACTTTTTTTAGTGTCTTGAGAAAATTAACCATTTGTTAAGCCTTGATAAAGAATTGTAATGTTTACAGTACTGGTTTCCTTCACCTCTTTTTCCTATATACATACACAACATACATAGAGCAAAACATGGGAGTGACTCTGGAGTCTATGATACAGAAGGACGGTAAGTGATGCTAAATTGAATAGTCATAAATTAGTTTTCTTAGTTTTTGTAATTTATTTAACAATTTTTCTTATATTTAAAAACTTTAAACGGCGGATACTCTTTAGCAAGACCCATAAACCCTAATATTAATTATGCAACTATATATATATTTTGACTATGAAGCCTCATAAACATTTATCTATGTTTTTTTGAAATGACATGCAGTTTTGTACCAGCAAATTTTGAGAACATATTTAGCAAGTATGCTCTTACAGTACCTGACAAGCTAACACTTAAAGAGATATGGAACATGACTGAGGGAAACAGAAATGCATTAGATCCATTTGGCTGGTAAGTGACCACTTTATTGTAAAGTTTGTTGATTAATTAGTTAATTATTGACATATATGAATGAATGTTTGCAGGGCTGCTGGTAAATTGGAATGGGGGTTTCTATATGTACTAGCTAGGGATGAAGATGGTTTTGTGCCAAAAGAAGCTGTTAGAAGATGCTATGATGGGACCATATTTGAATATTGTGCAAAAACAATTGCTGCTAATAAAGATGAGGCCAAGATGGGTTGAACTCAATTCTCAGTTAGTGGTGTGGAAATATTGTGATGTAACAAAATATAAAGAAGACTGCACTTGCACCATTTGACTGTTCTGTAATATAATCCTGTTGGAATACTACTACTTTGTTTGGTAAATGTAAATTATAAAATATCTGGTTCATATCCTTTTTTTTTTTAACATTAATTTCTGGTACATATCTTATGGAAAAGGTTGAATTTGTGAACATGATTCTTGAAGTCTAAAGGTTTAGAAAATTTTCACAAAGAAATTCAATTTTCTTATTCAAACAAACTAGACAAACTAAAATTGAATTAAACACCGAGTATCTAAAAAAACACTCAAATTTATACATCTAGTTCAAATGTATCGTCCTCACCAATAGGCTACATCATCTAGTCATTGCCGTAGACAACATATTTTCTCTTTATTATCAATTATGAACACTCACTGTTTGTTGATACGATTACAAGAAAATTCACTCAACCTAGCACTCCTAATTCTTCAAATCCTTCAATTTTAATCTTTGATAACCAAGAACCCTAGTTTGTGATCCCCACACAAACTAGTCTTCAAGATTTCACTTTGATCTTGCACAAACTTCTTGATTATGACAATTCAAACTCTTGAAAATTCACCAATCTTATGTTGAGCTTCCAATCAAAGCATAAACAACTTTGAATTTGAAAAGGTTATACACAATACTATTTTCCTTAAAACACTCATGGTTTTTCCTATAGTACTCATGAATACTTGTCACGCTCATGACCTATTAGTATTAGAGCAAAACAACATGAACAATAAGAGTTTTGGGGTTTTAACGTGATTGGTGTAGATCTTTAGGCTTTGTTTGCAAGTTTGAAGGTGAGGGGAAGAGAAAACTTTGAGGAGTGGAAAATATAGAAATCTCAAAATTTTAAACGAGTAGTTTTTTTTAGAGAATGATAAATTAATATATATGATTATTATATTTTTAATTTTAAAAATAATACAACAACATAGATTAAATATGAAGAATTCATATAAACCTTCCTTTAATACAATTTTTTAGTTTCTCAAACGAGGAGGGTTTAGTATGATGAAGAAAAGTTAACCCCCCAAAGCCGTCCTCTCTTGTTTTCCTCTATTTCTTGCACTTCCCCGTTTGGATAAACAACTTATATAGATGCTTATAGCATTAGAGCTTATACCATAAGCTCTTATACTTGATAAGCTATTTATATTTGGATATGTACATTGAAAAGTACTTAAATAAATTGAAGTGTTTGGATGTGACATTACATAAACAATTATCGAAATTTTAAATATTTTTAATTTAACAAAAAAATCAAACAATCGAACCACAATTATCAATTTTTTTTTTTGATAAAATTAATCAAGATGTAAAAAATAATATTATAATATATTAATTATAATTATATATATAGTATAATCAATATTCGTCCTTAAAAAAAATCATATAAGACAAAATTAACATTAAAGGTGTAAATAAATAGTCTAAACATCATCATACACAAATATAATAATATATGATAAGCTTTCTTTTAAAAAAATATTATAATAATATAAATATAATAGCAAGAAATAATCACGTATGTAAAAGTTTAATAGTCTTACACCATTGTTGAAAAATCTTTATAAATAATAGTTAAAAACAAAAATAAAATAAAATAGATATCAGTGTACAGTTTGTTACCAAAAAAAGACAAGTTAAATTTGTTTTTTTTTATTCAGTTGAATTTGTTACGTAACAAGAAATTAATAAAATTCTTCCTTAAAAAAATAATAAAAATCTTATTTACGTGTTATACTTTAGTAAGATAAGTATAGCAATTTTGTTACTCACGCAAAGATAACTAACAAAAAAAAATATATGTTTTGAAAAGTGGATCCAGAGAGAATCGAAGGGGGTTACATAAATTCATAAGCTCCTTGTTAAGCCGAAGGGTAAGTTGAAAATTTAGGCTTATTAAAATATGGCATAAGTAGCTTATGAAACTATGATAAGCTATTTTTATTTATTTACCCAAACATCTTTAAAAAGGCTTATGGGAGTAGATAAATCCACATAAGCTCAAAATAAGCCAATCCAAACGGGGCCTTACTCATTCCTTTTTTCCTCTTTTTTTGATTTTCTTTTACAATTCCTCTCATCCCATCTTTCTTCCTTTTTTTCTTTCTTTCTTTTTTTCACTACGCTAGGAAAAAAAAATCTAGTCAGAAGATACAAGAAAAATATCTTTATGTTCTAAGAAATCTAGCGGCAAAACTCAAACATTAAATTTTGAGAAGTGAAAAATTGTGGATTCGAAACCTATCCCTACATATGAAATGTTTATGCAACATTTACCATATGAGTTATACTTACAAAACAATATAAAAAAAGTATTATAGTGTTTCGGATAGGACTATTGCCCAATCCAAGGATTTAAAGTCCCAATAAGACGCTTGGTTAAAAAGCATACCACCAAAACCACCACGAGGGCACAAAGTAGACGAAAAGGAACTCAAAGTTAATCTCGGTCTTTTAATCACTGTCACATGGCTGTTCGAACAATACGTTGGGTAAATCGCAACCGTAGAAGGAGTCCCTACTAAATAAAGGTACACAATTTATTCTAAAAAAATCTCTAAACACCACAGCTCTTATTGATTTGAGAATGAAAATGTTTTGCAAGTATGCCACACTTACCCCGTACAAGAACATCCACTAACACCTAATTCAGTCGTACTCTCCAATCATAGACAAATCAAATACAATTTTTTTTTATTTTTGATTTTTTTACAAAAAATACAATGTTAAGTGCTAAGGAAAGATATAAAAAGGGTATTTTGGGATAATACATTAAATAATTTGTGTGAAAGGGGTGTGTAAGTATTTTAAGGGGTGTAAGTAGTAAAGAGAATATAGTTGTAGTTTTGATTGGGTTTAGAGAATATAGCTATACGATGGACCATATCAACCAGTTTATGTTCAAAACGTTAGCTGCTTTACCGTTTGCCGCATCGTACTTGCCGTGAGGTGCATAGCAGAGCGACAGAGACGATACTCCGCCCTCTCTTTTTCCGCCACCGCCGGTTAGTTTCACTTCCATTCTTCCATTTTCGTTCCTTTTCAATTCTTCCTTTTGTCTTATAATTCACTGTTTATTGTTGTTTCATTCGTGAAATTCACATAATTTTTCTCTTAATTTTCAATTACATTACATTAACTTTTGTTCTACTATGTTTTAGTCACACATTCATCAATTCATGAAATGCACCTATGAATAAATGCTTCAAATGTTAAATTAACATTTGGGGTGTTTTTGTTTTTGGTGAAATGGAGATTGTTGTTAGAATAAACTATCAATTTAGTTCTTAGATTAACATTTTATCTCCAATTTAGTCCTTAAACTATAGTAAATATAATAAGTAGTGGGTGAAGTATATGAAATCCATCAAGTTAAGTTCTTGATAGACGTTCGAGACTAAAGTGACGAATTTTAATATCGTTCTAGACTGACGAATTTCATATACTTTAGGGATTACTTATTATATTTATATAGGGATTACTTATTATATTTATATAGTTTAAGGAATAAAGGGGATAATAGTCATTTTGATCCCTGAATGTGTAACGAGTATTCACAATAGTCCTTCAATGGATCGAAATTTCAAACTTGTCCCGGATTGTGCACTATGTTAGGCAAAATAGTCCCTTACTTTAAAATGTTTCGTTAATAATATTGTCATACCAGCCTCTCAATATACTTACTGTCATATTTGTCCCTATATGAAAAGAGTTCATGTCAACATTGAGGGATTGTTTTAACATCAGGGACCATTTTGAGACTATTTTGAAGACTATTGTGACTACTCGTTACACATTCATGGACCAAAATGACTATTACCTGAAATTGATACTTATCATTAAGGTGACACCAATGGCACTGTGACTATTTTACAACTGTCTTCGAGGGAATTGGATCTGTCTCTTAGGTTACATAGTTTAGAAATTTCGTAGTGTATTGTGTGGTTAGTATTGATTAACAACTAAAGATTGAAATTTTGTAACTGGGTTGTTTGTTTTGTTGGGATTGTGCGCAGCAGTGTATAAATTTGAAGAAAGAGCGGCTGAAGTTGTGTAGTATCAGAGAGATGGGAGATATTTGGTGGTCACTTTTGGGGGCAGCAGTCCCTGTCGTTGTTGCAGGACAAGCATTTAGAGTTAAGAAAAGGAATGCAGAAGAGCAAAGGTTGAAGAGTGCAAGGGGAAGAGAAAGGAGTTCTGATGAAATTTTCGTATGTGAAAGGGTCTGCACTTCAAAGAGGATGTTGAAAAAGGTTGGCTCTTTCTCAAAAGATCCAATTCCTGATACTTGTGTTACTGTTTGTGGTGTGTCCGATCTTGACGCATGTGCTGAAGCTTGTGCTCGCACGGTTTGTGTTAACCAACATCAAGTACCTAATTGGAATGACACATGTCTTAGGAGGTGTCAGAGTGAATGCTTGAAACTCTCTTCTCAATCTTCTCAGTAGTTAGTTGCATTTAGGCATTGGAATGTGTATGTATAATGAGTATTGTTATGATGGTCAGTGTTTTGGCTCATCATTCCAACTCCAGAATCTAGATTTGTTATAAATTCTATTGAAATGCAAATGGGGTTTTACTCAACTAGTGTCTAATTCTTTTTGTTGACTGTTCTAAATGTTTCTTTTGTTTCCTGAATCCTGCTATGGTGTTTGAAATTTGGAAGCTTTATGGAGGAGGATAGTGAAAATGTGAAATATGTAAAGGGTAAACTAACCTGTTCTACAGTTTACACCTAGAATTAATAGAATTTTTTCGCCTAAATGCACTGGTCATGTCGTTATAGTAGGTTTCAGAAAGCAAATCTCAACAAGCGATAAACAAATGTTGAATTACTTCTGAAAAGTTAAGAGGTGTAGTGTATGTTGATTTTAAGGTGTCAATTTACAATTTTTAAATTGTTATATGGATGAATAAATTTTGTTGATGAATCCTAGTAATATATATCACATGTAAATCACTTGAGTAATCAACTAAGGAGGATTTGAATCTGTTCTCATCGCCGGTTTAGATTCTTAACAATTAAGATTCGATGATGTATATGGTTCATTGTACGCCCTAATAGAAGGCGAACTTAGCACTTCCAAGGAAAAGCTAATGTAGCAACTAACATTCTAGAAGACACTGGCATGGATGGGGATGCCTAGCAGAAGCACTCCCTTAGGAGTTCTTCAGCAGATATCATTTTATTTAGTCGCCAGCTTACTGATAAGGATCTTGAGTGAATATAGGATTTCTAGCTGTGAGAGGATTTGATCAAACAAAAATATACTTGTTCTTGTTTAGGAGGCTGTGTTTGAAAAATACGAAAATCTAAGCATGGAGATAAAAGAAGAAAATTGATTGTCAACTAAGAGATTCATACAATACTTATACTCCAGGAAAAGCTTCTTCAACCAGAACCGTATCTATTATCTAATAGATACAAGGAGACTCACAGTTTTGTCACTCGATGTAGTATTTCATACATACTCTAGATGTTTTGAGAAATAATGCTCCATATAACTTTTGGGCATTTTTAGAATAATTATAAGCCTGCATGTGATTCTGGTAAGACATACAATATCCACATGGTCATGGATATGGCTGTCTGCCTTCTACCAAATGGATATTCCTTAAACACCAGTGCAGCTATAAGAAATTTAAAATGGGAAAGAAACAATGCTGTTACAATAGCTGATAAACTAGGCAACATAGTACATTGGATTTGGAAGTTTGAATGCTCTTATACCGCCAGTATTCCCCGCAATGCTGCTGAATTGGTCACCTAAAACTCCCCAAATGCGATAACCTTTACTAGTTAAATATTTTCTCACTTGAGACTTGTATTCTGCCACTGACACCAATTCATTAGTAGGATCTCTGCAATGGAGGGAGAGGGGATTTAGTTAAACTGTTATGAGGAGCAAATGAATTATAAGAATTAGTTAGATATAAAGAGAGGAAAAACTGGTTTGAACTGACCTCAAAATAAGACCTGTCCACCCATGGTAACCGACATTGACAAGGTTATCGATTGTAGCTGATCTGAGATGTTCCCTCCTCCCAGAAATCAAAATGATCTGAATTCCTCTAGATTTAATCTCATTGAAGAACCTCAATGAGTAGTCAAGAGCAGGGGCTTTACCCTTGCTCATCCATTCCTCCAATGCTGTCACATTGATTTTCTTTCCCCTATTGTCAATAAAAGGCTCATCAGAATAAGCAATATCAAATAAACAACGAACAATTAACGTAAAATGATTAGTAGATTAAGATGGATTCAGAATTATCCATACAAATTATTCTTGTAGAAAGGAATCGTTGAAAGAAGAGTATCATCAATGTCAAAAATCCAAGCATCTTTGCCATCTTTCTTCAGATTGCAGCTGGTACTAAGATAAACCAAGCATTCTTCAGTTGTTCTTTCTGAGTCAACTTTGTATTGTGTAGACTTGACATATTTTGTAATGTATTCAGTACATTCTTCAGGCACAACTTGGAAGTCTCTAATATTATGCAGCTCAACATTCATTCTCCAACTTTCACAATAATTCTTCAAACTGATCTTCAATCCATTGTGTGTCTTCTGATTTAATATGTTCCAATCTGCAACTGTTAAAGGAATCAAAAAGCATAACAAAACCAAACTACAAACAAATGTTCTCCCCATTCTTTCTTGACCAAACAAAAAAAACATGCAAAGTAGATATGGAGAATAATGGGATATAAATAGAGCCAAATATTCCTTTTTTAATTTTTGCAGTAGATCGCATCACATGGGTCCGAGGGCAGATAGTGCTACAAACGTTCATGTGCACCATCATCACCATGCTGTCATGGTTGACAAAAAATCATAAATTAAATAGAGGTCTATTATGAGGGGAAACATGACTATGAGATGCCTCTAATTAGAATATAAGATGACAAAAATAACATGCTTGCATTATCCTGTCACGGATCACAGATGGGTTTATTTGTTCAATCACATATATTTATATGTTCTAAATTTGTATAATATTTCAATTAAAATCTGCGAGAGCCAAATCAGAGATGACCTAAAGTAACTTTTCTTGTGAATTTTGGCTTATTTTGGGTACATCAACTTCTACCTACTTTGAAAGCAATATAGTTCCATAATTTGAACTATTTTTTGGTTATCAATAGTTTGAACTTTATCTCGTCAAAAAGAAAAATAGTTCATATTCTCCTTAAAAAAAAACTATATTTTTTTCATTTTAAAAAATATATTCATTTTTAAAAATCTTCCAAAATATAAAAATTTCGGCAAAAAATATTTGTTCCCCCAAAAATTAATTGCTGTACATAATTGATTATTATTTTTTTTTTTTTTATCATATGTTGGAAATTAGAATTAGCTTCAACATAGTTCAATATTATTATATTGACTATTTTTTTTCTCATCCTTCTTACTTCTCGCGCACCCTCCACTTTTCCAATTTCACCCATGCTTGGATTATAAAACTTGAAGCATTTTTATAGCATTTCAAAATATATATTCCGAAATGTCTTAAAAACTCAAACGAAACCAAACATTTCAATTTTTTTTTTTTTTTTTTGTGAAGAAGTTCAATGTCCATCCAAATTGACACTAAAGAGAATCAAACTTGAGACGTATATATACTCCAAAATCTCAAACCAACACACTTTGATTTCGAATTATATAATACGAAATGTGTCAAACCCCCTATCGGGTCAATTTTTAAAGAGCAAATAGTCACTTTAGTCCCTGATTCTGCAGCTCGCTGTCACATAGGTCTCTGACTCATGATTAAATACAAATAAGTCTTTGACTCTGCACTTCCGTTATCACTTTAGTCCCTGGCGTTACAAAAATCTGTTAAGTGATGATGTGGCGCATATGAGGTGTCACAAGGACCAAAGTGAAAGTAGAAAATGGTCACTTTGGTCCCTGAACACAAAAATCAATATCCCCAAATTGAATATCAAATCCCTAAATCTTAAATCCTTAAATGTCATCTAATTATCTTTTTTGTTCAAAATCAATCTTCTATTCAACACCAACCTACTGTTAGGTCCCTGACTGCACACACTTACTATCAGTTAGGTCCCTGACAGTAAACATGAAATTTCACTAAAGTCCCTGGCTATTAGGGACCTTTTTGGCTTGATCAACTCATAGTGTTGTGGTTATGTTACATCTTTCTCCCTTTAGTATATAATGGCATCATGATTACATATATAGAGAAATGAATTATTAACGGTGTGTTTAATTATAATCCCGGTAAGTATTTTAAAGTCATAGCTTGATTTTTGATGTGTCTTTCAACAACAATATCCAATTTTTGGTGGAGAAATTTGAATAACTAATGCATAAATTCACTTACTAAAATACACAGGCTTGAAGTTGCCTGTTGTGATTATTATTACCATAGTTTAAGACATTGTGCATAGACAATGACATTCAGATTTGTACAAGAAGGTGTTGATTCAATAGTATAAAATATCATATTCATGCTATTAAGTTACATGAAAGAACTTATGCTTTAGTTGCTTTAGCTTCTCATGAAAGAAAAAATTAAAGTGAGAAATTTGATAATAAACTTGGACACATAAACAACTTATGTTACATGTAGCACTAGTACCTACTAAGTTAAACAAATTATGAGTTAGAAATTATGTTAAAAGAAATTCAACAAAATGAATTATCATGTGAATATAACAATAATCAAGAGTAATAGATGCTAATGGATTTCCTAATTCATTGTCAGGGACCTAACTGATAGTAAGTATGCACAATCAGGGACCTAACAGTAAGCCGTGTTTAATGAAAGATTAATTTTAAACAAAAGAGAGAATTAAATCAGATTTAGGGATTTGAGATTTAAGGATTTAGGAATTTGATATTCAATTTGGGAATATTGATTTTTGATTCAAGACCAAAGTGACTATTTTCTACTTTCATTTTGGTCCCTTTGACACCTCATATGCGCCACATCATCACTTAACAATTTTCTTAACGTCAAGGACTAAAGTGATAACGGAAGTGCAGAGTTATTTGTATTTAATCCTGAGTCAAGACCTATATAACAGCGAGGTGCAGAGTGAGGAACCAAATTGAGTATTTGCTCATTTTTAAAAGGAGTAATAACCAATCACGGAATCACCACCCATCCCAAAATGTAAGAACTTGCAAATACCAATCTGAAATTGAAAAATGTGAATTCATTTGTGGGTCGGTATGTGTGTTAGGAATGAAAAATGTAAATTTATATCTGCTCAAACAATGTGGAAAAATAGTCAACGAACTCCTCAAGAAACGAAAGCATAAGGCCTAGGGCAAGCACTTTTGTGGCTTTAGAATTTCAATTTTACTCTGACGGTGGAATTAGATAGCAAGCTAGAATTGAGTGCAAGTTTAAATGCTTGCTGAAATGTTTTTCCCCCTCTGAATTTCTAATGTTTTTGTAATTGGGTTGTTGTGAATCAGGAGGATGATGAGTGATTACAAGGTGGAAATGATCAATAATGCCACGCAACAGTTTTTTGTTGAATTCCATCGACCTAAGTTACACACAGTAAGTTTCTTGCATCCCTCTGATGAATGAATGTTTGCCCATTTTCCTCAATGAAGATGAAATGCATTGTGATGTCAAATTCGGTGTTCTTTGGTTTTTGTGGTTAAAAAGTTAAGAGATAGATATATTTTAGCACATAAGGTGTATGACATACAGTGTCAGTATTTTGATGTTCAAATAACACAACTGTGACTTTAAAGGTGGAAGTTTTTCTTCTCTTTGTTTTCAAAACTATGGCACCAACACTTTTGATTGAAGGCGTGTCTCGTGTCCAACATCGACACGACACTGACACACGTTATTACATTCAATTATGTCATGTCGGGTGTCTGTGCTTCATAGAATATAACCATGTGTGTTAGTGTCGTGTTGGTGCCGGACATTGGACATGCCTTTAATCTGAAGAGTCCGTGCTACATAGGTTTTCACTCACTTTTATTTGGACTCATTGCAGGTCCTTATCAAGAAGGCATATGGAAGATAAGAGTGGAGCTACCTGATGCTTATCCTTATAAGTCTGCTTCTATTGTTTTTGTCAACAAAATTTACCATCCTAATGTTGGTGAAATGTGAGTTTTTTATAGCAAGCAAAATTTCATTGTTTTCTATGGGACACCGAAGGAGTTTTAAGATGAAAGTTCACGGTTCAAACCTTATAAACTAACACAACTACTAACTTGATAACGTTTTCTTGTAAAAAAATAGCTTCCTTGTTTTCTATCATATTTAAGCAACACCATTGTCCTCCATGGAACCTCTATTGGCTGTTGCTCAAATAAATTGCTAAACTCAACAGCTGATAAAAATCTTTTTCTTTGATATTCAGGTCTGGTTCAGTTTGTTTAGAAGTTATTAACCAGACTTGGAGTCCCATGTTTGGTAAGCATTATTACCTTTACCTTACATATATTGGTGGTAATGAATATTACTAAAAACGCACTTGCTATGCATTTGATTCAACCTTGTTTGATTGTTATTTTTGCTAACTTACATTTTTCTTATTTTCACTCAGATCTTGTTAATGCATTAGATCCATTGAATGGTGAAGCTGCTTCCTTGATGATGCGAGATTGTGCTGCATATGAACAAAAAGTTAAAGGTAGTAATCCTTGTTAAGTTTCTCCAGAATGAAACTGTAATGGCTGTTATAATATATTTATGTAATCTATGTTAAAATTATGAGATCTTCATTATTGTTGACCATAAGTTGTCATTTTACATATAATTCCAATTGGGGGAGATTTCATCAATTGGTAAATATAAAGATTTGATGACGCAAGATTGTGCAAAATGATTTATGTTCCATATCAAATGCATCAACTCCCACCCTCACAAATAATACACAAAAAGTAATGCTAGATGAAGATTCACTTTTTTTCCATGAATGATCCCTGCTGAAACCAATAGAATATGAATGTCTTTTGTCCTCACTTGCCAACACACATGTCAGCAGCACCCACACACTTATCGTAGTTTTGTGTACTATAAGCTCTTGGGTTTGTATTCATATGGGGAGCTAAAACGTTAATGTTTTCTTTTTGGGTTGGGAATGGGAAATTAGATTTCTCAATTTAATGATGTAGACCTGCCTATAATTTATGGCAACCAACATTGATTCATTTGTCAAAAAGCAATCACGAATGGTGAAGAAAAAACAACAACCAGTCTTTTTCCTACTAGGTCGGATCGTTTATATGTATCAATTGATGCCAACAGTCCTGTCATGTATTAGGTCCAAAGATAGATCATCTACCTTTAAATCTTTCTTCATGATTTGACATTTTTTTCTTGATCTCCCTCTCTACCTCCAACTATTGGATCATTCTTCATCTGGTCTACTCTTCAAAATCTTGCTTTTATCAGTCTAAGATGAGATTCTACCCTGATTCTCTCTTCAATGAACATTTTTATAACCCTTTCTCAGTTTTGTGGTATAACTCATCATAGACTTTCTTGCTTCATTTTTCGTTTGGATAAAAAGTACGCTGAATGACCTGTTTGCACTGTATTGCTTATATGTATTGATCAGCACTGCTTTATAATAATGATATCAGTGTACATTTATTGTATAAAATAAAATGATGACATACACAAATAATGGCATACTCCTTATGTTGCTTATAATGATGTAATTAATGTTGGATATGATATTGATGGCTGTAATATTACAAAATTTTTGCCCTTTTTGTCTCGAAATAATTGATATGGTGCTGCTCTCTTCATTGCAACTTTTTCTTTGCTCCAATTGAAATGTTCTTCCTTTAGAACTATAGATTGTATATGTTTGAATTCAATGTGGGGTGTTATCTATTTGGATCAGCAGTCAACAACTGCTACTGAGTGCTGCTGGTCTTGTAATTGTACTTCAATCTATGACTGCTTAGCTTTAAGAGAAACAATTTTTTGACATCAAATTTTGGTGTCGAATACGGGTGTCATTTGGATTGTGTTAATTTTAAAAATGTCTGTAAGTTGTTGTAGTAGGTAAGTAGTAAGAGAAACATATACAACGTCTCTATTTTGATGTTCAAATAACACAATTGTATCTCAGATTCACACAATTGTAGAAGTGGGTTTTTCTTCTTCTCTTTGTTGTTTTCAGTTTCACTCACTTTTATTGGGACGCATCGCAGGTCCTTGTCAAGGTGTCTGGAAGACAAGAGTGGAGGAGCTAGTCTCCTTCAATTGGTTTTGTCAACAAAAGTTATTATCCTAATGTTGATGAAATGTGAGTTGTTTCTTGTTTTCTAGAGACATGAAAAGAGTTCTAAGAAGGAAGCTCAGGGAACAAACCCTGGATACGACTAGTAACTTAATAACATTTTACTATCCAAAAAAAATCGTTGTTTATTGGCATTTCAAATCTTATAAATTTTTACGAGTTAAATCTTTTAAAATCTTTCAAATTACAAAACCTTACTTTGTCTTTTAAAATATATAAGACTTTTATATAATCTTTTGAAGGTTTTACCCAATACATTCACCTAAGTTTGATTATCGCATACCTGACCTACCCAGGCCAGACTTTATAACCATTGAAATATATTATCAACAATATAAGAATGACTACATGTGTGTGTGGAAACAATTGTGTTGATTATACTTTTTTTTTGTTGTCAAGTAGCCTAGTGGCTAGAAATTCACCTCTTAAGGTGAAAAAGTGGGGTGTCCGGGGTTTGAACCCCAGCCCCTGCATATATAATGCAGTGTTCCTAGCAACCGACCTTATCTCACTGGGACGATTATACTTTTCTTTATCCGCACATTATTATTTTATTAATATATTTGCATTTAGTTTTGTAACTTTTAATATATTTGATAAAAGTCAAGGGGGCCCTTTGGGAAATTTTAAATTTATAGTAATGTTTTCAACCGTTATAAATTTTTACCATTTTGATCTATTAAATTCCACCTTTTTTTTTGACCAATTTTAAATCCCATCTTAAAAATTACAAAATTTTAGAAGTCATTATATATATATATATATATATTTATATATTTTTTTTTGAAGGAAATTCATTATTTTATTATAGTCTTTTAAAATATAGAAGAATTTTTATGTCAAAATTATATTTTAAGATCTAACCCAATACATCCCCCTAAGTTTGATTTGGGAAATGAATTTGGTGCGTAACAGCGTGACACAATTACTCACCTCTACCATCCGATTTAAAATTGATGTATGAGATGATTTGTAAATGCTTTAATGAATCGGTAATCTTAATTGTCTGATCTCAAATCAATGGCCGAGATTACCCATAGCGTGTATGGTTTCTCAACTGCAGTGGATTCATGTCCATTTTTTATTGTAGGTTTGACTTGACCTAATCGATTTGGGCTTTATCGGACTAGACTAAATTGGTCTGGCCCGCCCAATTAACAACCCTAGTATTTAGCATTATAAAGGAACAACAAGTGTTTGATTTTTTTTAATGTCAAAAAATATTTTGTTGGGAGGGATTTCGATTTCAAAGAAGGGGAATGAAATGAAGGTAAGAGAAATACCCCTGAGAGAAGAGGAGGGTTTTATTCTCATAATCTCTCAACCTTAGTCATTTATTTTCGCACCATATTTCTTATCCTTTTAAATAAAAACTCAAATTCAGCTAATTTTTTTCATACCATCAATTATCAATAATTTCAGGTTTCAACTTTGATCTTGTGATTAATTGTACCTATCTCTTCATACTGCCAGGAAACCCTTCATTTCCTTGATGTCACCGCCATTTTTGTGATGTTCTGTGTTTGTACAATCAACATAAACCAAAGGGCAAGCTAGGTTCTTCTTTGGCTCCTTTATTTTTGTTATAAAATTCAAAACATATCTAGTATAGAAGTAGAGTCAAAAGTTCATGGCAAACGGGTCATCCCTTGATCGGCCTGAAGCTGAAACTTTTACTGAATTTCATAAAAATGGCGGTTGTCTTGTCGAGGGTCGTGTTGATAGTGCTGATCATGACAATGACAAGGCTAAACAAAAATCTTTGTTTTTTCAACTTTTTTCGGCTTACCTAAAGGAGAATTGTAGTAGAGGCAATGTGAGGCCAGTGCCGGTCATGCTCGGTGAGGGTCAATTGCTTGATTTATATCAATTGTTTGCCCTTGTGAAGGAAAAAGGCGGGTATGATGCGGTATCGAGAAAAGGGTTGTGGAATTCTGTGATAGTTGAACTGGGTTTGGACCTTCGTATTCTAGCTTCAGTGAAATTAGTTTTTGACAAATATCTGAATGATTTCGAAGGTTGGCTCAGGAAATCTTTCGAAGAGAAGAGTTTAAAAAATGGGAATGATGGGTTGAACTCATTGCCAATAGATCTAGAAAAAGAGTTTCAAAACCTTTTTTGCTCAAATCTGAAGGACAAAGATGATGATTTTGTCCCGTTAGAATCGAGTAACATCATAAAGCACATTGATTTGGTTAACCAGAAGAGTGATGGTTATTTATTGGACACTAAAAACCAAAATAACAAATGTGACGGTGTCCAAAATGTTAACAGTTATGGTAATGGCGGCGACGATGAAAAATTAGGCACTGGTGTTAAGGATGTTATGACCGCCTCTTGTGTTGAAACTGAGAAGGAATTTAATTCTCGCAAACGTAATCGGGAATCGCCTGTAGCTCAACCATTAACAGAACCATCAAAGGGGAAGGAGTATAAAGGAGACCAGGACATTTTTGTTCAGATGCTGCGGGCACGAGATGTTCTGTCGGTCAGAAAGCATGCAGAACCAAACCGTGGATCATCATCCAAGGTATATTTTCACTACACATAATGATTTTATACATGATTTTACTCATTGGATTTTTTGTGCGTTTCATATCCTGAACCAGAATGTTTTCACATGAATGGCTAGTTATCTTTTTATTGTATTTATGATTAGCATTACGATGTACTTAATTCAGCATTCATAATAAATATATAATCACAATCTACAGGTTTCTTTCCTAAAACAATATATATATAATTCCAAACTCTCAGCTTGCTGCTAACTGCTATAGGTCAACAAGGGTTAATACAATAATAAAATACGGGAAATTGGATAGCTTTGGCGCAGTCTACAAAATTACAAACATTAAATAAATTCTATCATTATTAGCAATTGAGAAAAAAGTTTAGTTGCATTATGAAATAGTTAAGAACTGTAACTGCACTATTGAGCCTGGTTATCTATATATCGATTAAAAACAGCAAATAACCCAATCAATACTAATTGATGTGTGTATCTTTGTTGGATAGCAATCACAACAGGAATCTTGATTTATTGCGATGAATTACAACATACCCCTAAATCGCATGAATTGGATTCTGCTGTGGGCGCAACCTTGAGATGGACAGGGTGACCCATCTAAAAAGCCTTGAAACGGACACGGTCTTGCAAACTGGTTTGTAAAAAGCCTGTTTTATATATATTCCAAACTGGTTTGTAAAAAGCGACTATATATTATTCAATGAATCACTTTGGTTTTATTACTTTGATATCAAAACATTGAGAAATGATTCTACTAGTTGAAAAGATCTAAAAGAAGAAATTTTATTTAAGTGTTATGCAAAAAATATCTACTGAATTTTCTTATGCTTTATAGAAGGTGAAGATGAATCCTGCCAAGTATGAGGATCTGAGACGTAGTAAAAGGCTGTCTGTTGCAAAGTTGCACGGTATGGAATCAGAAAAAATTCCGATGGAGAAAACAACTAGCAAACCAGATGTCATGATCAAGAAGAAAAAATCAACTTCCAAAGCAGCTGTGACAAAAAAGAAAATATCAACTGCCAAAGCAGCTGTGACTGAAGAGAAAAAATATGACCCATTTAGTGATGATTCTCGTGATGTTTCTGTTGGTCCTCTTTTCCAAGTGGAAGTCCCACAATGGACTGGTATAGTTTATGGGAGTGACTCTAAATCTTTAGGCACACAAGTATGGCCTGTTAAAGATGATTCAAGACCTACCACAGAAACAGATCTTATTGGTAGAGGAAGACAAGGAAAGTGTAGCTGCAATGTTCAAGGTTCAGTTGACTGTGTAAGATTGCATATTGCTGCAAACAGGATGAAGCTGAAGTTTGAATTAGGTTCGGCATTTTACCATTGGGGATTTGATAAAATGGGCGAGGAAGTTTCACTTCAATGGACAGGTGATGAAGAAAAGAGATTTAAGGATATAATGAGTCTAAAAATCCCCTCCCAAAACAAGTCTTTTTGGAACAATCCATCCAGTTACTTTCAAAAGAGGACAAGAAAAGACATGGTGAGTTATTACTTCAATGTATATCTTATTCAACTAAGAAGTTATCAGAATCGAGTGACTTCGGAGACTGTTGACAGTGATGATGACGAAATCGAATTTGAATCTTTTGGTGATGGTTTCGGGAGGAAAGCTATCAAGCGTCCATCAATTGAATTCAAGGAGTGCTCAGAGAACAAGTAATGCTTTGATTTTAAGTAGACAAAACAGTCTGATAAGCCGCCATTTGAGGAAGAAATTGGAGAAGCTGCAATTAATTGTCTTACGTGATTCTGTTTATGCTGTAAAACTTTGTTTTCACTTTTCGACTACATTTGTGCTGTAACCCTAGCCGTTTAGTCGGAGCGCTTTGAAGTGTATGGTTTTATTTAGACATTTGTAAGTTAAAATTAAATAGTTTATTTGTGGCAGGTCTTTGACTTTGGAATAGTTTTTATTTTTTATTGCTTTTCATGAACATTCTTCTACTAGAGATCAACTATGTTGAAGCCTTCAGAGAGCAAATATTAGCTTGTTATCATGGGGCTCAACTTTGCAAACTGTGGTGGAGATATCCTTTCCCTATCTTTTGGGATTTCCTCCATTTCCTTCACCACTCTTCACCCCCACTGCCTCTCACCTTCCACCTCCAACATCCAACATGGATTCCTTCCCTATGCCAACTACCATCAGTTTTTCCTTGTCCAAATCAAGTCATTCGCTGCATTTTTACTCGTCACTAATCACTGGTTTTTATCTCAGTGGCCATGAGAAATGATTTCCACTAGAGTGACCACCGCCGGATTAAAGGAAAACTGTGAAGATACTCGCTGCTACTTTTTCCGAATCATATCTTGTTCATATCTGACCTCTTATCAAAGGCACCAAACGTAGGTCTGAAAATGGTGAATTTTGTTTGCTTTTAATGAGGTTTTTTCTGCTGTAAATAAAAAATGCCAAGTATCAAACACCCGAGTAATGAAATGATTTTTTTTTTTTTATTTTTAAAATATAAAGTGAAGATTAATAAAATTTTCAAAACTTTGCCACAGATATTTTTTAACCAACTTTGAACAAAATTTAAACAGATCAACTAATGAACACTCACTCTTGTGCCAAGGAAATTGAACCCCTAATTCAATCAATCTACACGATATATCTTAGCTGATGTTAAGAAAACCATTACCGAAACTGCCAACAATTTTGGATACATGAACGGTTTGACAAACAACTTTCATAAATTTAAAATTCAAATACTATAAGGCATAGATAGTATTCTTCGGTTGTCTTTGTGAGTCAACTTTGTATTGAGTAGACATATTTTGCAAGGTATTCAGTGCATTCTTCTTCAGAGGCACAATTTGAAAGTCTTTAATAATTAATATTATACAGCTCAACATTCATTCTCTAACTTTCACTCCATTGTCTGTCTTCTTCTGATTTAGGATGTTCAAGTATGCAACCGTTAAATGAATCAAAAAACATGTATATATATATGATCATTATATATGATCAACTAATCATCACTCAATTACATAACAAAGTTTTAACATGTATGGAAGATTGTTGTACTACCATAATATTGTGGAAAAGAAAATAGAACCTCAATAACATAACCCACCAACAAGCTGAAAAAGAAAAAGTTTGTATAGATTCTGGTCTTGAAAGAGGAACCCTAGATAGAACAGAATATGGATACAAAATCTGTAAATAAGCCAACAAAATTAAAATCTTCAGAAATTATTTTAATAGAATGCACTAGGGAATTCCTGACTCAATCTACTCGCAGTCAAATAGTCATTTCAAAAAATAAAATGAACATTATCAACTTGACCATGAAGAAGACAGGTCAGAAATTGCCAAAGTGCAACTCCAAGGTATCCAAGAGAATTTGGAGAGAGAGAGAGAGATTAGACTCCAATAAAACAAACAGCAACACAATAGGTTGTAACAATAACATTTATGTTTAAACAAACAGCAACACAAATAAAACATGTAATCAGCGTCATGAAAATTTTCAAGAAAAAGAGGATTAGACTCCAGCAAGAGCTTGAACTTTCCTACACAAATCTGAAACCTTGTCTCCCAAAGAAAATTCAGGCGATGTCACAAAATTCATAAAATCTTAAACCATAACCAAACATTTTGCTTCCAGACGAAGGAGCAAGAGCTTGAACTTTTCTACGCAAATCTGAAACCTTGTCTCCCAAAGAAAATTCAGGCGATATGAAAACATTCATAAAATCTTGATCCATAGATCCCAAGACCAAACTTTTTGCTTCGAAACTTAACAGCACACCCTCATGAATTAAGTCCGCAAATAGTTCAAATTCTTTCTCATTAAATCCTCTTGTTGTCATTGCTTTTGTCCCAATGGAAATGCCGTTGGAAACTAGGGCATTCTTGTCACCTTTGAAATTAGAACATGTTAGGATAATAAAAAAGAATAAGCAAAAGTGCAAATTAAGGGGTGTTTGAGAGTGAGATTTTCTTACCCACTCTTAATTTGGTACAATTAAAATCAACTAAAAGAACGTTAAACTATATATTCCCAATCATCAAAGTTGGTGGACTCAAGGACCAAATTGATGGGTGGAAGAACACTTTAAGGACCTATTAGTTGATTTTGGTCATGTAGCTTAGTGGTTTGAAATTCACTTCCAACTTCCCTTGCTGACTGAGCTTGAGCTATGCTCATCAGGGACAATTTGGGATATTAATTTAGCCAAATTGGAATGAATATTTTTAACACAACAACGTTCCTGTGAATAGGTTTCAAGTTCTATTTCTAAGTAAAAAAATAAAAATCCGAATGATTATAATTTTGGATATTAAATATGACAATTTGGGATAATAAATTGGACTAATTTATACGAATGTTTTTTTAACAAAATAACATCCCTATAAATACGTTCTATCTCTTGTTAAAACATTGTAGGAACGAAAAATGGCTCCACATACTAAAATGATATGGAACAAGGAGCAAGTCACTCACCAGACACTAAATTCTTGTTGCCGTTTATAAAAGCCATGTTGAGAATTTTCTTCACGAGAGCACCATCAATACCCTGAAGGATGTGATTGACTAATATGAAATACAAGGTACTAAAAAAAGCATAAAATCAAGGGTTAATTAAGTAAATGATCATAAATATCTAGAATTTCATTTTTGGTCCCTATAAAAAAATCCACTTTTTAAGCCATGTAAAATTTTCCGTCAGCATTTGTAGTCGTCCTTGTAAAAATTCCAATCAGCATAGACTTAGAGGTGGAAATGGGCTAGGCCAGGCTGGGATTTGTAAATCCTAGATCTGGCCTACTTCAAAAATTATAGACCCGAGTCAGACCTATTATCCGTCATAGGCTAATTTTTAAGAACAAGCCTGACGTTTTTAAAAGCCTATTTTACACTAAGGCCTAACCACACCTATAAAAGTCTACTATTAAGTAGACCAAATCCTATGACGGCCTAAAACACATGAATAGGTCTGCTACTAAACAACAAGATCGTATGAAGGTTTGATCCCACCCCGAAGAATAGACCCTGTAATAAAAAATGCAAAAGAAAAATGGTACAGGACTAAAAAGTGTGATTTTATAGGTGCTAAAAATGAAATTCTTGAGAAAAATCAATAAGCAAAATCTCGCTTGTCAGTAATATACACAACACTATGGATTTTTGAGAAAAATTCACAGGATTGCACCATTTCTACAAAGGATTAAGGAGGGGTAGACAAGAGAATTAAAATTTTAGACACGCAAAAAAAAAAAAAAAGAGCAAGAAGCTTACAAATTGCCCAAGATCAACAAGAACCATGTGATTATCATTACCACCAGAAACCAGTTTATATCCATGTTCAACTAATCGGTTAGCAAGAGCTATACAGTTAGCAACCACCTGCACGATGGTATGAATGAATGTTATTGGTCGGAAGTGGTTTACACCCAACTTTAACCAATGTTGAAAAGCGACAATGACACATACCTGCTTTTGGTAATTTTTAAATGCAAATTCTTCTATTTCATTTTGAGTAAAAAATGTAAGCTGAACCCAATATCAAAGCAAACCTTGAGGGTTGCGGTGGCAACAATATCACAAAACTCAAATGGATCGGCAAGCACAGACTCGGCAACAAACCCAAGAATATGAGTCATATCCATCATAAAAAAAGCACCTACTTCATCTGCTATCTTTCCTTGCATAAAAGATGCAATTAGTTTATCGCAAGGAATAAAATCACATTGTATACAGAAGCAGATGATGAAGATTAAAATAAACATACTTTTCTAATGCGAGAATAATTGACGTCTGGAGGATACACACTAGCAACAATGAGCTTTGGTCGGAATTCAGCAGCAGTTTTCTCCAGCCCAATAAGATCTGTTGTAATTCAAAAGCAAGTATGTTATTCCACAAATAAGCCAATATATCTAAAAACAATTTTAATGAAAATACAAACACCTGTTGATTCATCAAGTCGGTACGGCATAATTTCAAAATATTGCGAGGCGAAATTATGAGATAAATGTCCCTTGTGAGTCAAATTCAAATACTGGTAACATATAATCACTGACATTAGAAAAACAATGTAATGGATTTCCACTTTGGGATTGGAAAAATTAAACAAACTTTAAGTGAAAGAAAGATAGTTTACCATTATTCGATCACCTAGCTTAAGAATTGAAATGTACACTGCAAAATTAATCACGCTACCAGCTAATGGTTTAACACTTACACCCCACTTATTACAATCTAGATGGAATGCGGCAAGTACCCTTTCATCAAAAGGAATTTCACTCTCATCAGCTTCAGTAAAGCCATAATTTGGGAAACTCCTTCCTTCACCTAATATTTCAAATTAGCACATGATGCCGTGAACGAAGAGATGAATACATGGCCATATATATTAAAGGGTTAAAATATGCCATTAGGATAATTCTTGTAAACAAACAAAAAATTACAACCAGAAATTACCGAAATGACAAGGGACGAAAGTACATTTAACCCTATATTAAAACATCGGTGCGGAATTCAACTATATATCGAGTGCGACTATATATTAATATAATGGTATCAACGAATTTCCTCAAAACAATACATTTCCTCAAAACATTTCTCCATCCAAATACACTCTAGTTCATTGCTCTATATTCAACAGAAATTGCTCGCTCCCAACAGAAATTGCTCGCTTCCAAAGTTGTTTTAAAATCTATGATGCATAGGTACGGGTACGATACCTGGTATGTGTACTGGAACGTAACAAATATATATATATATATATATATATATATATATATATAAGCATAATTTTTTTAAGCATCTATACTTGTACTTTTAATTAAACAAGTCAGAGATGTAACGCCCTAGTCGTTATTTTATTTATTTTAGAATTATTTAGAGTCTTTTATGTGTTTTTAAATAATATTGTGATTTATGTGGTGTGTATTATTTTATTATATGATTTATTTTAATATAATGAGAATAATATGAGAAATAGAGTTATTTTGGAGTGTGGGGAATTAATTAATAATTAATAGAATTAAGGGGAGTTTAATGAAATAAGGGGGAGTTATAGTTTTGAGAGTTAGGAAAAAGAAAAGGTCAGAAGCAGTTTTACGTGAAAACAAGTTTTGGGAGAGAAAACCAAGAACAATGGTGAGAAGAACAAGTGGAGTCAGAGAATCCGATCGTTGTGCGTTTTCTTCTAAATTAAGGTAAGGGTGAGACTATCTCTCAATAATCATAGTATATAATTTCTGAAAATTGATCTAATTGAGTTGTTCTTGAAAATAAAAATTGGGAATTAGGGTTGATGCTGATTTGAAAGGGATGGTGTAAGAATCATGTTTAATGTGTTTAGTTTTAGTGTTTAGAATGATTTCTTAATCTATAATGTTGCTGTGATCAGAATTTTGAATGAGATTAGAATTTGTTGGATAAATTGGAGAAGTTTTGTATGATTGCTAGAATGATCTGAATTGTTGTTGTTGATGCCTGTTTTATGTTCCTTTAGATGCCTAATTGTATAATGAACCTATAAACAATCTTTGGAAACATGTTTGGGCATTGGGAGATCAAAATTGGGAGTTTTGGGTGAAAAGGGGGTGGAACCCGTAACATTTTTCTGCAGAAATTTTGAATGGTCGCTTAAGCGACGCTGAAAGTTGCTATCTGATGACTGTTCGCTTAAGCGAACGGGTAAGCGAACAGCTCAGAAGCTACTGACTTGAGTTCGCTTAAGCGAACGCTAAGCGAACGAGCCCAGTTTCAGCACTTTTTGAATTTTGTTCTGAGCTTCCTATAGCCAATCTGAACTGCTTAAAACACTTCTTTTAACTTGTATAATCATTAGTCTCATACTTAATTCTAATGTAACATCTCCTTGAATGAAATTTGGACTTGGCTTATGAAATCAAAACTTAACTTTGAAAATTGCTCAAAAACGTTGACTTTTCTGAAAAATGGGATCTTCAAGGAAATGGAATAGGATTAAGATAGTACAGAGATTATATGATTACTGTAAATTATAGTGATTGGTTTCCTTGAGTTTTATTTGATTTTGGTTTTGAAAATGGAAGATTCTTGTAAAATGTTAAAGAGAGACGAACATTGATGAAAATATCATTTTAAGTCAATTACCTTATAAATCCTTCATATTTAGTTTTGTATGACTATATGGAAGTATTTGATTGATAGATGAGTGTTGAATGTGATGTTTATCTTAAGGTGATGTAATTTTCTCTTGACTTGGAAAGTGGGCAAATCATATATCTGATGTGAAATTATGTAAGGGTGATGATATTGGTGAATCCATATACATTGTTTATTATGATATGGTGGGTGAATATATATGTTGTTGTGAATGTGTTGATGAATCTTGCTATTAAGAGTCGTTGTGTCATAGTTGACTAAGAGGTGGAGTTTGTCATAATTAATTATGTACATTTGTTGTTGTCGTTGTTGTTGTTGAGATGTATGTAGATATACACAAGTGGAGTCATAAGTCATATATACATATATGCATTGTCGAGTTGTATGTAGATATACACAAGTGGAGTCAGTTGCATAATCATAAAAGTGGGAGAGCTTCGGCTCTGGAACGCCTTGTCGTTCAAAGCGGTGGAACATTAGTTGTTCAAAGCGGTGTTTAGCGGTGATGACTTATGTCCTGAAAAGAATGCTTTAACCATTCGACAACGGTGTGGGCTACGGTCCTGAATATGGTACCACATGCATGCGCATTGTTGAGGAGTCTTAGTGGAGTCGTTGAGTAGTTGCATGAGTCGATGTTATTGGTTTTAATTACCATTTGTTGTTGATGTTGTTAATGATGATATACTTATATATTGATGAATTATTATTATGACAGGGTGTTAGATTTAATTGATGAATTAGATATCTATTATTGATGAAATTAAGATGATTAATGATGTTGTTAATGACGATTGATGTTGTTAATGATGTGGTATATTTGCAAATGCATTATGTGGAATTATATATGATGTTTAAGTTGTGTTGATTATCATTTGATATTGTTATATCTTGAGATGTCTATGTACTACCTGTGATGCTGTCAAATCTTAACTAAGATGTAAATGTTAGCCTAAGTTGTAAGCGTTGTTGAGTTATGAGAGGTGGTGTACTCTCACGTTGTTTATGTTGTCGATTAAGTTGTTGTCGTTGTTGTTGATTAAGTAGTAGTTGTTGTTATTGGGAGAGTTGTTGTCGTTGTTGTAGAATCTTGTTGTTGTCGTCGTTGTTGGTTGAATTAGTAAGTGTTACTAAAATTAAAGAATTAAGAATATTATTATGATGATTTGTTGTTGTTTACATTATTATAAGATGAGGATTATGTTGTGTCGACTATGTTACCATGAGGTGATGATTATGTTGTGTTTGTCTATATTATTATGAGGAGATGTTTATGATATGATGAATTATGTTGTTATACAATGATATTTACGATATGACGAATGACGAATTATGTTGTTATACAATGATGTTTATGATATGATGAATTATGTTGTTATACAATGATATTTATGATATGATGAATTATGTTGTTATGATGTTGTTTATGATATTGATTATAATGTTATGATGACTGTTTATGGTGTTGAATATGAGGTTGTTATGATGTTACATGATGATGATTATGAATGTTGTGATGATGATTACATGATGTTAAGTTATGAGTTGTTAAATGTACTTGATGATGGTTATGTTAAGTTGATAAGTTGTCTTTTATTCATGAATTGCTAATGAAATGTTTGATGAATAATTATTATTATGAATTGATGATGTTACGTATAGTTGTTAAGTTGTCTTCTATTCATGAGTTGTTAATGAGATGCGTAGTGGAGAATGTTAATACGAATTAATGATGTTGTTATGTTGTATATGATTATGATTAAGATGTTGATTATGATGTTAAATGATGCTGTTATGATGTTGTTTATGATATCGAGTTATGACTGTTGATATGATGAGTACATGATATGGTTTAGGAGTCGTTAAAAGAATTATTATTACTAATTGATGGAGTTTAAGTTGTTAGATGCATTTGATGAGTTATATGCTTATTATTATTGTTTGTGAAATCTCACCCCTTTTGCTTGAAAATGTTGCCCTTCGTATGGGTAACTTGCAGGTATTAAAGATTAATATGAGTGGTGGCTCAAGTGTCTTAGGGCTCTGATACGTAACGGGATGGGAAATTGTTGCTAAGTTTATCATTCCTTTATGTATCAATTTTGGAACATGTTGTTGAAGCTTTTATTGTCGTTAAATTAATTATGCTACAAAGTTTTAATTATTACGTTGTTGAAATTTGAAGGATAATTATTTAATTATTCCATTTGTGATTCTTAAGAAAAGAAGTGTAACATTCCGTTTAAGTTGTTTTACTCTGATTAATTTATGAAATTTTTATGTTGGGAAAACGGGGTGTTACAAGAGAAACCAGAGGGTTGAGATGGAGTAGTACCCACTGTAAGCAACAATACCAATAATGATTATTAACAATGTTAATAGATAAATAACGACGAAGAAGATCTCAATAAGCAACCTACCTGAAAGATTATCTTCATTCAAGCTGCAAAAGATCTTTCTGTTAACAAAAGAACGGATAGGAAAACCAGCATTTGCAAAAGATCTTTCTGAAAAAATCTGTGCGGTAGTGCCTAAAGCCAAAGTAGCGAAAGGCTTTGCGGAACAGTTAGAGAGAGATGAAATCGGAACCTTGATCGTAGTACCAACATTTAGTCGTAGTAAAGTCATCCCCGTCGATGAAATGAAAATTGTCTGTATTTCGTTTTCTGGGAAATTTTGCTAACTTCCTAAATATATATAGGTGGTTGAAGCCCAAATTTGTACTCAACCCTAATTCATTGGGCTTCAACCCATGAGGTAATTGAGAAATTTTAAAGAATTTAGAATTCTAGAAAATTTAAATGATTCAATTAAATTACTTTCATTTCTAAATACTTTTGTTTGGATGGAGTAATAAAACAAATTCATTGTCATTATTTTTGGGCAACTTTTATAAATTTTAATTTTTTTTGGCCAAATTTGAAAACAGAAATTAGGGGTCAAAATGTAAATTTCAAAAAATTAAGGGGTCAAATTATAATTTTTGAAAAAACTAAGGGCCCAATTTTTGGAAATTTATTGGGGTCAATTTGAATTTTTTGGAAAATTTGAGGATCAAAATGCAAAATATGAAAAATAACAACAATGAAGAAATTTGAAATTCTTAGCTTTTTAGGTGTCATTTGAAATTCTCTATAACTTGAACAAAAATACTTCATAAATTTCCATCATTTTGAAAATGCTTCAAATTAATATCCAAACAATGGTATTCACCCCAAAGTATTTGAATTTCCTCAAAACAATACATTTCTTCAAAACATTCCTCCGTCCAAATACACTCTAGTTCATTGCTCTATATTCAACAGAAATTGCTCGCTCCCAACTTAAATGATAATTTTAGTCATGCGTTCCTTAAGTCATGCAATATGATTTAAGTGTTACATTAATGAAATGTTATAAGCATCTTTTCTTAAAAAAAAAAAAAGTGTTATATGATAGCAACAAAAACGCAAAACTTCATATTTTCAACTTCTCTAAAAAAAATGTAACATAAACAATTAAATAAGTGAGATAAGTAAAAAAAAAATGTCACGTGTACTAACAAACACCGTTAAAAAAATAATAAGTAAAATAAATATTAAATTAGTGAAATAATCAGTAAAAATAAAAATAAGGATCTTAGTTTTCTTTTTCCTTGGGCTTTGCCCTCTTTTGTACCCAAAAAAAATAAAAATAAATCAATTATACTAACTACTTTATCACCCCAAAGCTTGCATACCACATGTTTACCGAAGTTCGGTAAAAGCGACAACTCACAAGGCCCCCCTCAAAAGGCATCCGGTCCGCCTCAAACTCCATATCAGGCTCCCCCTGAGCCTCAGCCTGCTGCTAAGGAGGTTGCTCATAATGTGGTTGCTCATACTGATATGCCTCCAGATACTCAGGTTGATACTCCTCATGATGTTGTTGCTGATACTGTATTGGGTCCACTGTGATGATGATCCCCTACAGCATCAACGTTTCCAATTCTCGTGCCTTAACCTCTCCCTCGATCACTCATTGGAGGGTGTAGTGCTTCATTTTCACTCTGTGCACTACCGGTAGAGGACTCCCTCTCTAACCTAAGTTTGTCAGGCCTTTGAGACATATCTGCACAACATTTCAAAAAGCAAAAAATAAATGAGACATTTTCATATGGACAATTCAACAACATTTCTAACAATTCATTGAGACAGTGTCATTTCAATCTGTAAACTACCACATTGCAGTCAGACTAACTACAATCAACTATAACAAATCAATTGCTAACAGATTCCATCATTAACAATACAAAAAACAAAAAAAAATCTTTGAGACATTTTATCAAACACCTACAGTGCAACTTTCAATAAACTTAAAATCAAACAATTTCAAGATCCTAAAACTACCGCATTGCACTCTAAACTACAATTCATAACTTAATTCATCGCTAATAGTCCTAAAAACTAACATGCAAGCCAAATTTTTAAAAACCTAAAAATGTTAAATTTATTCAAAGAAATCTAAATTTTCAGCCAAAAAAATGCAATGAGGTAGGATAATCAACACTTACTTGATATTGTCGGAGAAATTGACTTTGAATGGCGCAAGAATGAAGAAAATCGCATTTGGAGGGGAAAAATCGTATTTTGAGAAGTTTATTTGGAGGGGAAAAATTGTCGAATATGATGATTCAACTCATTGTATACTCCCGCAGAACTATGAACATTACGACGAATTGCTTTCTTAGCTTTTTAATGTCATTTGCCTAAAAAAAAATTATATTAAATAGAAAAATTATTTAAATTTTTACTTTATTTTAAATTCCTTCATTTATTGTCTTTGGTGGAGAACAAACTATTAAAAAACGTCAATGTCTTATGATGAGTTGATAAGATGAATACTTATATTATTTTAAATTTCTCACTTTTGATCTTTGGTAAATGAGTTACACACGTATCCAACAAAAAAAAAAGTACAAATTTTGATCTTTAATAGATGTAATATGTGTTTGGAATACCGGTGGAAAGCTCAAAAAAGCACGTCTAGGCAAAAGTTGGAATTTCCAGCTTCATAAAATCACGGTAAAAGTGACATTGGATAGCGTGCACCGTGAAAAAAACATGAAACCAAACACTACTGTAACATGTGGGAGTGCAAATAAAGGAAATAATGGTCAATGTTTCAAATTTAAATGGCAAGAAAAAATTCGCATCCTTATTTACTTTGAAATACATTGAAATTGTTTGATTGTCAACGATATTGCTATAAATACAATAATTATCCGTTAATTGGTATTATATATCTCTAAAAATTGTTTGATTAGAAATATGATATTGTAAAATTTGCACTAACATAGTAAATGCTGACAAAAAAAAACGGGATTAAAATAAAATAGAAGGGAGCATGGAGTAGTAAAGTAAGGTTAATAAAGACACGATGAAAAAACGTAATCAAATGAATTCAGTAAATTTAAATGATTATGGTCTTATTAAAAAATCACATGACTTTTTTTTTAGAGAAGAAAAAACAACATGACTTAATAAAAATCACATAAAAATGTCCTTCCATTGTTTGTTTGCAAGAAACGAAGATGTCAGTAATAGACGATTTTTTATCGGTAGCTCTATGGGGTTCTTCACCTCATTCTTATTCTTTCCGACCGGCTGTGGGGGCGTCTGGGGGTTTGTTAATTATATGGGACATTGAGGTTGTTGAAGTGTGGTCTTCGGTTAGCATGGAGCATGTGTTAATAATTCATGGTCGGTTTATTAGTTCAGATGATGAATTCTTTATTTTTAATATTTATGCTCCGTGTGATAATGGTGCGAAACAGTTGTTATGGAATTCTTTATCCGTATATCTTCAGCGGTTGGTGGGTAAAAATGTTTGTCTATGTGGTGATTTCAACGCGGTCCGCACTATGGATGAAAGAAAGTCACGGGGGGTTGCGATTCAATCCTTTGATTGCGTCCCTTTTAATACTTTCATTGATAGCAACGTTTTGGTTGATCTTCCTCTGCATGGCAGAAGCTTTACTTGGTACAAGGGGGATGGCAATTCCATGAGTCGGTTAGACAGATTTTTGCTTTCGGAGGAGTGGTGTGCAAAGTGGCCTTATTGCTTGCAAATTGCTTCTTTACGCGGTTTATCCGATCACTGTCCTTTGGTTTTATCAGTTGATGATCTTAACTAGGGGCCGAAACCGGTGAGGATGTTGAAATGCTGGGCTGATGTTCCGGGTTATCAAGTTTTTGTTCGTTCTAAGTTACAGTCTTATCATGTAGATGGTTGGGGAGGACACATTTTAAAGGAAAAATTGAAGAGGATAAAAGTTGATCTTAAAGATTGGCATCTAACTCATACTCACAATTTACCTAGCAAGATCAAGTCTTTAAAAACTCAGATAGATGATTTGGATTCTAAGGGTGAGGTGGATGATTTATCAGAGGAAGAAGTAAATGACTTGCATACTTTATCTATTGACCTTCATTCTTTTTCGAGGGCTAATGCGAGCATTTCTTGGCAACAATCTCGGTCATTATGGCTTCGTGAAGGGGATGCCAATTCAAAATATTTTCATGCGATTATGTCTGGTAGACATCGTCGGAATGCCATTTCTTCCGTTACAGTGGATGGTAACATCATAGAGGGTGTTGACAATGTTCGTGCAGCAGTGTTTGGTCATTTTCAAACTCATTTCCAAGCGCTACATCATGACAGACCAAGAGTGGATGACTTACATTTTCGTAGGTTGTCGACAATGGATGGGAATTTTTTGATTCATCCGTTTAGTGAAACGGAGGTAAAGGCGGCTTTATGGGACTGTGACAGCTTCAAGAGTCCTGGTCCGGATGGTATTCATCTTGGTTTTATTAAAGATTTTTGGTTTGAATTGAAACATGACATTATGAGGTTCATTTCAGAGTTTCACCGCAACAGTCATTTGTCAAAAGGGATAAACAGCTCCTTCATTGCTCTTATTCCTAAGATTGATTGTCCTCAACGACTGAATGATTTTCGCCCCATTGCTTTAATTGGATGCTTATATAAAATTTTGGCAAAATTGTTGGCTAATCGCTTGAGACAAGTGTTGTGGAAGGTTGTTTCTGAAACTCAATCAGCTTTTGTGAAGGACAGACAGATTTTGGATGGCATTCTTATTGCAAATGAAGCGGTTGATGAGGCTCGTAAAAAGAAGAAAGATATGCTTTTGTTTAAGGTTGATTTTGAAAAAGCGTATGATTCAGTTGATTGGGGTTATTTAGATGATGTTATGGGGAGAATGTCTTTCCCTTCTTTATGGAGGAAGTGGATGAAGGAATGTGTTTCTACAGCCACTGTGTCGGTGTTGGTGAATGGCAGTCCAACGGAAGAATTTCAAATGAAACGGGGACTACGTCAAGGTGATCCACTTTCCCCTTTTCTCTTTCTTCTTGCAGCAGAAGGTTTGAATGTTTTGATGACCTCGGCGGTGAACTCGAATCTGTTTACGGGTTACTCTATTGGGACGCATACTCCTACTACCCTTTCTCACTTGCAATTCGCTGATGACACTCTTCTGATAGGTGTTAAGAATTGGGCGAATATCCGAGCTTTGAGGGCTGTTTTGGTTATTTTTGAAAATATGTCTGGGCTGAAGGTAAACTATCATAAGAGTTGTTTGTTTGGTATAAACATTGAGGATTCGTGGTTGTATGAGGCTGCTTCTATTTTATCGTGCAAAGTGGGCCGCATTCCTTTCATTTACCTTGGCCTACCCATAGGTGGAGATCCTAGACGGTTATCGTTTTGGGAGCCGGTTATTCATCGTATAAAATCTAGGCTGTCTGATTGGAAAAGCAGAAATTTGTCGTATGGGGGCCGTTTGATTCTCCTTAAATCCGTCCTGTCTTCATTGCCTGTCTACGCCCTATCCTTTTTCAGAGCTCCCGCAGGTATAATCTCTTCCATCGAATCTATTTTTATTAATTTTTTTTGGGGAGGGGGTGAGGATAATAGGAAAATTGCTTGGGTTGATTGGAATTCCGTTTGCATGAGTAAGGAGGTTGGTGGCTTGGGGGTAAGGAGATTGAAAGAGTTTAACACTGCTCTTCTTGCTAAATGGTGTTGGAGGTGTTTAGTGGATAGAGACGGGTTGTAGTTTAGAGTTTTATTGTCCCGTTATGGAGAGGAGAGAGGGCGGCTTAGAGAGGGAGGTAGGTTGGGGTCGACGTGGTGGAAGGAGATTGTTAAAATTCGAGAGGGGATAGGTGTTGAGGGAGAAAGCTGGTTTGAAGCTAATATTTTAAATCGTCTAGGTAACGGTTTTAACACTTATTTTTGGTTCGATGTTTGGGTGGGGAATGTGTCGTTGATGGAGAGGTTTAGGAGACTTTTTGATTTATCAGTTCACAAGGATTTGACGGTGGGGGCCATGCATGCATTAGGTTGGGGAGAGAATGGGGTGGCTTGGAGGTGGAGACGTAGATTGTTTGCCTGGGAGGAGGAGTTAGTGGTGGAGATTAGGAATTTGGTGTCTAACGTTACTTTGCAGGAATCTGAGACAGATGTGTGCCTTTGGCGACCGGACATAATAGCTGGATTCACGGTTCGTGGAGCATATCATATGCTTATGAGGCAGGTGACACACGATGATGATGTTGTTTTGAGTGCACCATGGCACAAAAATGTTCCGTTAAAAGTTTCTATTTGCGCATGGCGTCTCATCCGCAATAGATGGCCGACAAAGGACAACTTAATGCGTCGTGGTGTTATTTCTGTTGAAAATCAGTTGTGTGTTTCAGGTTGTGGTCAACAAGAAACTTTAGATCACTTAATCATTCATTGTAATTTTTTTGGCAATCTTTGGAAACTTGTAAAGTCCTGGATTGGTGTTTACTCAGTGGATCCTTATCAAGCTACAGATCATTTTCAGCAATTTATTTACTCTTCAGGTGGTTATGCTCCTCGTCGATCTTTTCTACATCTACTTTGGCTCTGTTGCATTTGGGTAATTTGGAATGAAAGAAATCAAAGAGTCTTTGAGAACAAAGCCAACTCGATGATGCAGCTTTTGGAAAAGGTTAAGATGTACTCTCTTCGTTGGTTGAAAGCTAAAAATGTGTGCTTTCCTTTTGGTTATCATTTATGGTGGCAGCATCCCCTTCTGTGTTTAGGGATAGGCTGAAGGTTTTTTTCTCCTTTTTTAATTTCAGACAAGTTTTATTGTTGTAAACTTTGTTTTGCTTCTTAATGCACTCCTTGTGCTTGAGAGCAAGACTTTTTGTTGTTAATATATATCTCATTTTGGCTTGTTCAAAAAAAAAAAAAAAAAAAAATAAAAATCACATAAGCAATTGCTTGATTAATGGATCGTAAAATATAAAAAGTGAGGAAATATGCTAAATTTAATGGTTAAATAGTTAGTAATGCATTTATTAGGAAAACTATTGGAATTATTAGCATTTAAAAATAAGAAGAAAATTTGGCTAATTTGCACCTTGCACGTTAAATATTTTTGGCTATTTTTCACCATAAATCAATCAAAATAAATGACAAATTTAAATATGTATAATGCATTTTTTTTGAAGGAAAAATATGTATAATGTATGTAATTTAATATGTGTTGAAACTTATTGGAAAAAAAAAATGCTAACATGAATGAGTGACTAAGCAATACACCCAATAAGCAAGTTTTATTTAGATGATGAGGAGTGTGCGTGTTTTCATACAATATGTCTTTAGAGAGCTTGTTAATCATTTGAATTCAATTATTTGATTCATGTATTAGTCATATTGAGGTGTATTAACATATTAGTTATGTTTACCAATGCTTCTTATCAAATGTACTTTATTTTTTATGCTTTAAAGGATAATGTTTAATATCGCGACAATAATTTACCAACCACTCGGAATATATAGCAGTGCCGTTGTTTAAACTATATATTAATTTCTTTATTTGCTAGTAAAACAATTCTTCTTCTTTTTTTGTTGATAACAAACTATTAAAAAAAAATATGAAACTGTATTAAAACAATTCATTAAAGCAGTTTATTTAGGTTCTAGTAAGTTAAAGAGAATTCAAATATCTGTGGAGCTTGTTAGAGAAAATATGCTTATATAAAATGTTATATATATTTTTTTTATCTACCATCTGAGCCACTACATCCCATATATAAGATGCTATCTTATATTTGCATTTGAAATTGGATATGAGAAAGGAAAAAAAAAGTCTCCAATCTAAAGAGCATTAAATGATTTTCGTTGACCAATAAGAAGAGTGAATAAGAAGATTGTCTTAAAATTATCACAAAAATGGTTGTACAAATATCATTATTCTTTTCATTATTATCACTCCAAAGTAAAAAACCACTTTGAGTTTGATCTCAATTCAAACGTTTTGTGAAAATGTGATGCATTTCTTCTTGCCTACCGATTTGTTTCCTTGTCAAGTATAAATAAAATAAATAAAGAAAAACCAAATCTAAGCACCAAAAGAAAATATAAAAGAGTAAAATATTAAAAAGTAAAATAACAACATTACAAATAGAAAAAGCAGCGAGTATTAAGGTATTAAAATAAAATAGAAGGGAGCAGAAAGTGATTATATTTGAACCTAATAATATGAAATAGAAGGGAGCAGAAAGTGGTTATATTTGTTGTTAGATTAATTTTTACTAATTCTTTAAAGTTTGAACCACATACCTCAAACTTTTTATAGACATATTTTTTTTTTTTGGTGTAAATATCTTTACTTTTTTTTGAGGGAGTAAATATCTTTACTTATAAGTCTTATTTATTTTTTTTGTCAAGTATTTTAGTGGCTAAAAATTCTCCTTTTTCATTTATTATTCAATGTCCCTTCCAATTGAGCTAAGCTTATGAGACACTTATAAGTTATAAGTCTTATTTAAAAGCCACATTTTCAATCTTTTTTCTTGACAATAAAAAAACACATTTAATGCATATAAATTAATGTGGTTAAACATGTTTTAATGCACTCGTTTAATGCACAATATTGTTGTGTATGGTTTGCTGTCTTGAAGCAAATTTGAATGAGTTTTTTTTTTTGAAAGGACAATTTGAATGAGTTATTTTACTAATTAATTGTGTTTTTTAGGGAATTAATTAATTGTGTTTAAAGGGTAAAAACTCAAATGATATAAATAATGCATAAAATATGTAAGATTCGGGGTTCAAACCCCGACTTCCACAAAAAATAAAGTAGAAACTCGCCCACAATAACTTAAAGTAATGTAGTGGGTAAATATCAAGAACTTTTAATTTCATACACTACACTTTTAAATATGGGTAATGTTAACCGGTGCTCCGGAAGCTCCCGTTAAGAAAGCAAATGTAATATCATCATATTGATATTTGTACATTCAACTCATTAAAAGTTTAAAAATTATTTCTTTTTAATTTAAATCTTCCTTTTGTTGGTTTCCTTAATCAGTGTCCGGATTCACCGTTTAATAGAACCCTTTAAATATTCATCTACTCGATGAAAAATGAAAATAAATAAATAAATAAATATATATCACCAAAAGTGAAAACCTTCTCGTTTGGACATAGTCACTAGTCACTACTGTACTCTACTGTACAAAGATAAACAAACACCGAAACATGCATTTTTTGTTTCTGATTTCGAAGAGAATTTTTTTTTGGAATTTTGCTGTCTTTGTATTTATTTTCTTTCCTGATTTCAAACAGATTTTTCTTCTTCCTCTGAATCTTCTAATGTTTTTGTAATTGGGTTGTTATGAAGCAGGATGATGAGTGATTACAAGGTGAAGATGATCAATGATGTCATGCAACAGTTTTTTCTTGAATTTCATCGACCTAAGTTACACACAGTAAGTTTCTTGCTCATTGATTGTTTGCCCATTTTCCTCAATGAAGATGAATTGCATTTTGATGTCAAATTCGGTGTTCTTTGGTTTTTGTATTATTTTTGAAATGTGAGTAAATAAGGTGTCACATACAGTGTCTGTATTTTGATTCTCAAAGAACACAACTGTGACTTTAAAGGTGGAACTGAAGTGGGTTTTTCTTCTCTTTGTTTTCACCTGTATAGCATCAACACTTCTAATTGAAGGCGTGTCTGTTGTCCAACACCGACACGATGTCTGTTGTCCAACACCGACACGACACGACACTGACACATGTGATTACATTCAATTATAGAATATAACTATGTGTGTCAGTGTCTGTGCTTCATAGAATATATCCATGATGCTCAAATTATAAGAATTAAAATGACATAGATCGATTTATTATATGAAATTAGAACACACTTACTTGATGAAACCATGATTATCCGGACTTCGCCGAGATTTGAGATAGGAGTCTTCCTTTGCCTTTCACATGCTCCAACCTTAGGGTTTTCAATGGGGCAAACCACTAATGAGCGAAATAGTCAGAGTGATGGCAAAGGGGACCTAGCCTCTCTATTTATAACCATGCAACCCTAGGTACTACCCATCATGGGCCTAGTGTTTGGGCCTACACTATGTTTCTACACAAATCAGATTAAGTGCCCAAAAATCCCATTATCTATTAATCACTTTCATTAGGGCATAAGCATCATCAAACGAATCACAACATCAGTCCATTTTTACTAAAACCTAAACCAACAATTGATTGCAGCCCACAAAATATTAGAAGAAATTCTAACACAAATAACACAACTGCGACTTTAAAGGTGGAACTGAAGTGGTTTTTTTTCTCTTTGCCCAACACCAACACGACATTGACACATGTGATTACATTCAATTATGTCATGTCGACTGTCTGTGCCTCATAGAATATAACCACGTGTGTTAGTGTCGTCTTGGTGTCGGACAATGGACATGCCTTTAATCTGAAGAATCGGTGCTACATGGTTTTAACTCACTTTTATTCAGATTCATTCCAAGTCCTTATGAAGAAAGTGCATGGAAGATATTCAGGTCTATTGGCTGTTGCTCAAATAAATTGCTACACTCAACAGCTGATCAAAACCTTTTTCTTTGATATTCAGGTCTGGTTCAGTTTGTTTAGATGTTATTAGCCAGACTTGGAATCCTATGTTTGGTAAGCATTATTAACAACCTTTACCTTACATATAATGTTGGTAATGAATATTACTAAAAGTGCACTTGCTATGCATTTGATTCAACCTTGTTTGATTGTTATTTTTGCTAACTTACATTTTTCTTATTTTTACTCGGATCTTGTTAATGTGTGTGAAGTGTCTCTTGCTCAGCTTCTTATATACCCCAATGCATCAGATCCACTGAATGGTGATGCTGCTTCCTTGATGACGTGAGATCGTGCTGCATATGAACAAAAAGTTAAAGGTAGTAATCCTTGTTAAGTTTCTCCAGAATGAAACTGTAATGGCTGTTATAATATATTTAGATAATCTATGTTAAAATTATGAGATCTTCATTGTTGTTGATCATAAGTTGTCATTTTACATATAATTCCAATTGGGGTGAGATATCATCAATTGGTAAATATAAAGATTTGATGACGCAAGATTGTGCAAAATGATTTATGTTCCATATCAAATGCATCAACTCCCATCCCACATAATACCATACAAATAATACTCAAAAGTAATGCTAGATGAAGATTCACTTTTTTCCATGAATGATCCCTGCTGAAACCAATAGCATATGAATGTCTTATGTCCTCACTTGCCAACACACATGTAAGTAGCATCCACACACTTATCGTAGTTTTGTGTGCTATGAGCTTTTGGGTTTGTATTAATATTGGGATCTGGAACATTGATGTTTTCTTTTTGGGTTGGGAATGGGAAATTAGATTTCTCAATTTAATGATGTAGACCTGCCTATAATTTATGGCAACCAAGTGACCAACATTGATTCGTTTGTCAAAAAGCAATCACAGATGGTGAAGAAAAAACAACAACTAGTCTTCTTACTAAGTCGGATCGTTTATATGTATCACTTGATGCCAACAGTCCTGTCATGTATTAGGTCCAAAGATAGATCATCTACCTTTAAATCTTTCTTCATGATTTGACATATTTTTTTCCTGATCTCCCTCTCTACCTCCAACTATTGGATCATTCTTCATCTGGTCTACTCTTCAAAATCTTGCTTTTATCAGTCTAAGATGAGATTCTACCCTGATTCTCTCTTCAATGAACATTTTTATAACCCTTTCTCAGTTTTGTGGTATCACTCATCAAAGAATTTCTTGCTTCATGTTTCGTTTGGAAAAAAAGTACGCTGAATGACCTGTTTGCACTGTATTGCTTATATGTATTGATCAGTACTGCTTTATAATAATGATATCCTGTGTACATTTGTTGTATAAAATAAAATGATGACATACACAAATAATGGCATACTCCTTATGTTGCTTATAATGATGTAATTAATGTTGGATATGATATTGATGGCTGTAATATTACAAAATTTTTGCCCTTTTTGTCTCAAAATGATTGATATGGTGCTGCTCTCTTCATTGCAACTTTTTCTTTGTTCCAATTGAAATGTTCTTCCTTTAGTACTATAGATTGTATATGTTTGAATTCAATGTGGGGTGTTATCTATTTGGATCAGCAGTCAACAACTGCTACTGAGTGCTGCTGGTCTTGTAATTGTACTTCAATCTATGACTGCTTAGCTTTAAGAGAAACAATTTTTTGACATCAAATTTTGGTGTCGAATACGGGTGTCATTTGGCTTGTGTTAAATTTTAAAATGTGTGTAAATAGTAAGAGAAACACATACAACGTCTCTATTTTGATGTTCAAATAACACAATTGTATCTCTGATTAACACAATTGTAAAAGTGGGTTTCTCTTCTTCTCTTTGTTGTTTTCAGTTTCACTCACTTTTATTGGGACGCATCGCAGGTCCTTATCAAGAAGGTGTCTGGAAGACAAGAGTGGAGGAGCTTCCTGATGTTTATCCTTGTAAGTCTCCTTCAATTGGTTTGTCAACAAAAGTTACTATCCTAATGTTGATGAAATGTGAGTTCTTCCTTGTTTTCTAAGAGACATGAAAAGAGTTCTAAGAAGGAAGCCCAGGGCACAAACCCTGGATACGACTAGTAACTTGATAACATTTTATTATCCAAAAAAAATCTTCGTTGTTTATTGTCATTTCAAATCTTATAAATTTTTAGGAGTTAAATCTTTTAAAATCTTTCAAATTACAAAACCTTACTTTGTCTTTTAAAATATATAAGACTTTTATATAATCTTTTTAAGGTTTGACCCAATACATTCACCTCAGTTTGATCATCGCATACCTGACCTAACCAGGCCAGACTTTATAACCATTGAAATATATTATCGACAATATAAGAATGACTGTGTGTGTGTGTTTGGAAACAATTGTGTTGATTATACTTTTTTTTTGTCAAGTAGCCTAGTGGCTAGAAATTCACCTCTTAAGGTGAATAAGTGGGGTGTCCGGGGTTCGAACCCCAACCCCTGCATATATAATGCAGTGTCCCTAGCAGCTGACCTAATCTCACTGGGACGATTATACTTTTCTTTATCCGCACATTATTATTTTATTATTATATTTGCATTTTGTTTTGTAACTTTTAATATATTTGATAATAGTCAAGGGGGCCCTTTGGGAAATTATAAATTTATAAGTAATTTTTTCAACCGTTATAAATTTTTACCATTTCGATCTATTAAATTCCACCTTTTTTTTTTGACCAATTTTAAATCCCATCTTAAAAATTACAAAATTTAGAAGTCATTATATATATTTATTTTTGAAGGAAAGTCATTATATTTTTATAGTCTTTTAAAATATAGAAGAATTTTTATGTCAAAATTATATTTTAAGATCTGACCCAATACATCCCCCTAAGTTTGATTTGGGAAATGGATTTGGTGCGTAACAGCGTGACACAATTACTCACCTCAACCGTCCGATTTAAAATTGATGTATGAGATGATTTGTAAATGCTTTAATGAATCGGTAATCTTAATCGTCTGATCTCAAATCAATGGCCGAGATTACCCATAGCGTGTATGGTTTCTCAACTGCAGTGGATTCATGTCAATTTTTTATTGTTGGTTTGACTTGACATAATCGATTTGGGCTTTATCGGACTAGACTAAATCGGCCTGGCCCGCCCAATTAACAACCCTAGTATTTAGCATTATAAAGGAACAACAACAAGTGTTTGATTTTTTTTAATGTCAAAAAATATTTTGTTGGGAGGGAGTTCAAAGAAGGGGAATGAAATGAAGGTAAGAGAAATACCCCTGTGAGAAGAGGAGGGTTTTATTCTCATAATCTCTCAACCTTAGTCATTTATTTTCGCACCATATTTCTTATCCTTTTGAATACAAACTCAAATTCAGCTAATTTTTTTCATTTGCAGCATTGAAATTCTACAGCAGCACCAGTTAGTACCATCACCGCCACCATTAATTATCAATAATTTTCAGGTTTCAACTTTGATCTTGAGATTAATTGTACCTATCTCTTCATACTGCCAGGAAACCCTTCATTTCCTTGATGTCACCGCCATTTTTGTGATGTTCTGTGTTTGTACGATCAACATAAACAAAAAGGCAAGCTAGGTTTTTTTTTGCCTCCTTTATTTTTGTTATAAAATTCAAAACATATTTAGTATAGAATTAGAGTCAAAAGTTCATGGCAAACGGGTCATCCCTTGATCGGTCTGAAGCTGAAACATTTACTGAATTTCATAGAAATGGCGGTTGTCTTGTCGAGGGTCGTGTTGATAGTGCTGATCATGACAATGACAAGGCTAAACAAAAATCTTTGTTTTGTCAATTTTTTTCGGCTTACCTAAAGGAGAATTGTAGTAGAGGCAATGTGAGGCCTGTGCCGGTGATGCTCGGTGAGGGTCAATTGCTTGATTTATATCAATTGTTCTCCCTTGTGAAGGAAAAAGGTGGGTATGATGCGGTATCAAGAAAAGGGTTGTGGAAGTCTGTGATAGTTGAACTGGGTTTGGACCTTCGTGTTCTACCTTCGGTGAAATTATTTTTTGACAAATATCTGAATGATTTCGAAGGTTGGCTCAGGAAATCTCTCGAAGAGAATAGTTTAAAAAATGGGAATGATGGGTATTTGAACTCATTGCCAATAGATCTAGAAAAAGAGTTTCAAAACCTTTTTTGCTCAAATCTAAAGGACAAAGATGATGATTTTGTCCCGTTAGAATCGAGTAACATCATAAAGCACATTGATTTGGTTAACCACAAGAGTGATGGTTATTTATTGGACACTAAAAATCAAAATAACAAATGTGACGGTGTCCAAAATGTTAACAGTGATGGTAATGGCGGCTACGATGAAAAATTGGGCACTGGTGTTAAGGATGATATAACCGCCTCTTGTGCGGAAACTGAGAAGGAATTTAATTCTCGCAAACGTAAACTAGAATCGCCTATAGCTCAACCATTAACAGAACCATCAAAGGGGAAGGAGTATAAAGAAGGCCAGGACATTTTTGTTCAGAGGCTAAGGGCACAAGATGTTCTGTCGGTCAGAAAGCATGCAGAACCAAACCGTGGATCATCATCCAAGGTATATTTTCACCACACATAATGATTTTATACATGATTTTACACATTGGATTTTTTGTGCGTTTTGTATCCTGAACCAGAATGTTTTCACATGAATGGCTAGTTATGTTTTTATTGTATTTATGATTAGCATTACAATGTACTTAATTCTGCATTCATAATAAATATATAATCATAATCTACCGGTTTCTTTCCTAAAACAATATATATAAAATTCCAAACTCTCAGCTTGCTGCTAACTGCTATAGGTCAACAAGGGTTAATACAATCATAAATTACGGGAAATTGGATAGCTTTGGCCCAGTCTACAAAATTACTAACATTAAATAAATTCCATCATTATTAGCACTATTGAGAGGGGTAACCTTGGCGCAACTGGTAAAGTTGTTGTCATATGACTGAAAGGTCACGGGTTCAAGTCCTGGAAACAGCCTCTTGTGTAAAAACAGGGTAAGGCTGCGTACAATACACCAAATGGTGGGACCCCTTCCCAAACCCTGCATATGCGGGAGCTTGAGTGCACCAGGTTTCCCTTTTATTAGCACTATTGAGCCTGTAACTGCATTATGAAATTTCCATTAAGAACTTTAACTGCACTATTGAGCCTGGTTATCTATATATCGATTAAAAACGAAGCAAATAACCCAACCAATACTATTGATGTGCGTATCTTTGTTGGACAGCGATCACAACAGGAATCTTGATTTATTGCGATGAATCACAACATACCCCTAAATCGCATGAATTGGGTTCTGCTGTGGGCGCAACCTTGAAATGGACAGGGTGGCCCAACTAAAAAGTCTTGAAACGGACACGGTCTGGCAAACTGGTTTGTAAAAAGCCTGTTATATATATATATATATATATATATATATATATATATATATATATATATATATATATATATGGGTGGGGATATTTTGACTCCAAGAGTAAGTGTAATATCTTACTCTAAATCTTGACCTTTAATTTCAATATTGGTTAATGGTTTAGATTAATTGATATGATAGGCTTTAATTTCATTTTCTATTGTAGTCAACACTTATCACCACAAAATAACAAAACAATAAATGTCTTTTAATTGCATGATTTTTTTTTCTTCTTCCATTGTTTTTTTTTTTTGTTTCACGCAAAAATATTTTTTGAGGGTTAAATTAAAATCCTTTACTTGAAATAAAAATTTCAAGATTCACTCATTCTATTCCTTCAAAAAAATTGCATAATATTTTTTTTTTTTTTGCATATATGGCATTATGTTAATATGCAGAAAAGAACACTATACTTGTTGGTTTGGTGCATAGAACAAAACAGAACATGTTCAACTTCTGTTCTATTATCTTTTGTTTCAGGCCTTTTTAAAAAACTAAAACAAACAAAAAAAATAAAGATATTGAACAAACAAGGAAAAAGAGTTTTTAAGTTTTCTTCAATTTTTACCGATAAACATTTTTGCCATGCAAGAGTTTTTAAGTTTTGCTCTTAACCCTAAAAAATTCTAGCGTGAAACAAAAAAAAAAGTAATGGAAGAAGAAAAAAAAATCAAGCAATTAAAATACATTGTTTTGTTATTTTGTGGTGATAAGTGTTTACTACAATAGAAAATTGAATTAAAGCCTATCATATCAATTAATCTAAGCCATTAACCAATATTAGAATTAAAGGTCAAGATTTGGAGTAAGATATTACACTTACTCTTGGAGTCAAAATATCCCCACCCTATATATATATATATATATATATATATATATATATATATATATATATTGCAAACTGGTTTGTAAAAAGCCACTATAGATTATTCAATGAATCACTTTGGTTTTATTACTTTGATAACAAAAACATTGAGAAATGCTTCTACTAGTTGACAAGATCTAAAAGAAGAAATTTTATTCAAGTGTTATGCAAAAAATATCTACTGAATTTTCTGAATCTGTTGTGCTTTACAGAAGGAGAAGATGAATCCTGCCAAGTATGAGGATCTGAGACGTAGTAAAAGGCTGTCTGTCGCTCTTAAGTTGCATGGTATGGAATCAGAAAAAAGTCCTATGGAGAAAACAACTGGCAAACCAGACGTCATGATCAAGAAGAAAAAATCAACTTCCAAAGCAGCTGTGACAAAAAAGAAAATATCAACTGCCAAAGCAGCTGTGACTGAAGAGAAAAAATACGACCCATTTAGTGATGATTCTCGTGATGTTTCTGTTGGTCCTCTTTTCCAAGTGGAAGTCCCACAATGGACTGGTATAGTTTATGGGAGTGACTCTAAATCGTTAGGCACACAAGTATGGCCTGTTAAAGATGATTCAAGACCTACTACAGAAACAGATCTTATTGGTAGAGGAAGACGAGGAAAGTGTAGCTGCAATGTTCAAGGTTCAGTTGACTGTGTAAGATCACATGTTGCTTCAAACAGGATGAAGCTGAAGTTTGAGTTGGGTTCTGCATTTTACCATTGGGGATTTGATAAAATGGGCGAGGAAGTTTCACTTCAATGGACAGGTGATGAAGAAAAGAGATTTAAGGATATAATGAGTCTAAAAATCCCCTCCCAAAACAAGTCTTTTTGGAACAATCCATCCAGTTACTTTCAAAAGAGGACAAGAAAAGACATGGTGAGTTATTACTTCAATGTATATCTTATTCAACTAAGAAGTTATCAGAATCGAGTGACTTCGGAGACTGTTGACAGTGATGATGACGAAATCGAATTTGAATCTTTTGGTGATGGTTTCGGGAGGAAAGCTATCCAGCGTCCATCAATTGAATTCAAGGAGTGTTCAGAGAACAAGTAATGCTTTGATTTTAAGTAGACAAAACAGTGTGATAAGCCATTTGAGGAAGAAATTGTAGAAGCTGCAATTAATTTTGTCTGATGTGATTCTGTTGTTTATTGCGTCCTCCTTGGAGGCGCTGCCACCCCCCGCCCCGGACAACAACATTTATGCTGTAAAACTTTGTTTTCACTTTTGGATAGCATTGTGCTGTAAAACTAGCCGTTTAGTCAGAGCGCTTTCAAGTTTACGGTTTTAGTTAGACATTTGTAAGTTAAATTTAAAAAGTTTATTTGTGGCGGGTCTTTGACTTTGGAATAGTTTTTTTTTTCTTTTTCTTTTTCTTTTCATTAACATTCTTCTACTAGAGATCAACTATGTTGAATCCTTCAGAGAGCAAATATTAGCTTGTTATCATGGGGCTCAACTTTGCAAACTGCTGTGGAGGTTTCCTTTCCCTATCTTTTGGGATTTCCTCCACTGCCTCTCACCTTCCACAACCAATATGGATTCCATCAGTTTTTCCTCGCCCAAATCAAGTCTTTTGCCGCATTTTAACTCGCCACTAATCACTGGTTTGTATCTTTCAGTTTCCACATCAAACTTATGATCCCTCCCTACTATATGTATCTTTGCTGCTTTATTTCATCTTCTTAGCATCTTTGGAGTATGGAACATACCTATTACAAGGAGACACCTTAGTAGAATCTGTCTTCAACAAAAGCAGCAAAATCATGGATATTTTCATCACAATTTACATGGTTAATAGATATAATATATTTTAATATTGGAAAAACCATGTTTAATGACGCTAAAAAAATGTGGTTAATTGTGTTTAATGAATTGTTAATGAGTTGCGACAACTTGTTATATTCATTAGTCATTACTAAACGTAATTAACCACGTAATTGAACAATGTTAGCCATCTAAATTGTTGTCAAACTTATGTGCATTGAACCATTAATTGATGTTGCAAGTCTCATAGGGACTACAAGCTACATATTAATGAGGTGACACATGGTTGATCCAAGGTTTCAAATTGTGGTAACAGTTGTGTACCAATTCTTTATAGTGTAGTGAAGTGCAGCCAAATGTGGTTTATGCAACTTCTATCGCACGATCGCATTAGGATTGCAGAGGGACGGAAACTTGATGTCGCAACCAAGATTATGGCCACTGACATTTAAAAAAAAAATCTTGCTTGCTTAGTAGGAGTAATAAAAACATTGATTTGTACGCTACTAGAACTTACAAAACCATGAATCTTAAAAATCATTGGAAGAAACTTGAAATTTGACCTTTAATCCCACCATTCTTCACATGTTACTCGAAAATATACTTAACTTTGATTTTGAATTTTAATTGAATTAGAAATTTAGAACTTAATGTGGTTGGGTGCACCGGTCACAGGGCAACGAAAGAAATTATTAAGTCAAAATTTTAAAAAATAAATTTAGAGGATTTTCCCTCAACAAATATATTTAGAGAGTTGCTTTTCCATTCACCCCACCAACATAAATTTAGAAAACCAACTTTTAAAAAGAAGGAATCAAATTTTTAAGTTGGCTGGTGGGAATAGAAAAGAAGCTCTTAAATGTAGTAGAAGAAAAGAAGCTTTGAATGGTTACAAGGATAGGCTTCAATTTTATGTTTGGACATTTGATGTATTTCTCTTTTGATGTTCCGATGTGGGACATCAAAACTACTACCATAGTATATGTAACAATGTGAGAATGTCCACCTTTTTCTTCTGTCATATTCTTTCTACAGTAATCTAAGATCATCCTTTAGTAAATTCTGCTATAGTAAATTCTGCTATCTTATGCAACATTCTTCATCATTGAGGAAACCTTAAACACTACCTTAATAATACTAAATATTGCATTATGTCAAAAGAACATTAGTCATCCCGAATGCACATGTCAATCCCTACCTTATCGAGAGGAAGAGAATGTCACATCTACATTACACTCATACCTTCCTGGTGCAAGTTTCGACCAACTTTGACATCTAGCACTACTCGATTCTGACCGATCATTAGTGCACATACTTGTGTTTCTTGTCCTAACCTTTTGAGCTAGTTTTCAATTTGAGCATTGGACTCATCCACATGTTGCCAAAGCTTTAAGTTTCTGCTTTTCCATAAACTCTACAGAATGGCTACAAATCGTTCACATTGAGAAGCATGAAGAATATTTAACAACAAAAAAAAAAAACATATTCCATGTTGTAATGTTCCCGAAGTACACTGTCAATTACTTCCCACAAATTTGATGTTTGCCAAACTTGTTCAACTCTTGGGCATTCCAATAACACGTGACTGTTGTCCTCGTAACTCTAGTTGCAAAAAACACATTCTATGGGAAAGTTCATGCCTCTACCACTTAGGCAATCTCATGTAGGGAAGCAACTTTTGCACAAACGCCACACCAAATTATTTACCTTGGAGGAACTTAAGTTTCAAAATACATTCCCATTATCCAGACCGTCTCAATGTGAATTATCGGCAATATTACACACATACATAATATGTAACCACTATGTACCGTGTAATTGCCATACTTTTCAACTTTCCAAACCAACACGTCTTCCGTTATTTAGTGATGCAACAATATGTTGAGGATTAAAGACGAAACTTGCTTATCAAATAATCGATCAATAATAACACTCACCTTCACATTTTGTATCTGTGCAAAAGCGGGGCTGCTCCCTAATAAACTAATTCCATTCGACAACCAAGGTTCACCAAATAGAGATATTATCACATATTTCACCAGCGAGCTTCATTTTTCAACACAATTTTCTCACTGAAAATACTCCTCTACATGTAAATTAGATTATGACCAATCTTCAACCAAATTAAGTCACTATCACTCTATCAGGAGAACAACCCGCCTTAAACAAATGCGACACCAAGACTGGTTCTTTCAGTTTGAAATTTCCATCCATGCTTACCAAGCATGTCTACATTAAATGATCCGAGATCTTTGACTCCAATACACATCAAATGCAACCCACATCTTGGAGAACCTCCATGTCCCCACCAAAATGCATCACATTGGAAGGGATTTTGAACTTTAACTTGTAAGCAAACTTTATTAAGGATCTTGATATTATGATCTTTGATTTTTAATGGAACTATTTTCGCCTCTCTGTCTTTTCATTTCTTGTACTCTTGATGGTAACAATACTAATCTTTTTTGAGAAAGTGAACATTGTTCTTTTCATTCAACTTTTCATACTTTTATAGTTACAATCAACTTTTTAACCACCATTCAAAAATTAAAAGAGAGAGATACTATTTATTTTGAATTTCAAAATAAAACCTCATTGATTTAAATTACCATTAAACCAAACAACTATCACAAAATATGGGAGTAATAAACTCAATCTCAACCATAAAAGATGGTGATTCAACTTTTGTCAAACTTCCTGTCATTGTTAAATCAACATTACTGGCGCTTACAGTTACAAAATCATGAACCTACTTACTCTTGTGCCAAGGAAATTTGCCTGTAAAAAGGTGTAAAAGGGGGCCCTCTAAAACACACTCGTAATTAAAGTGTACCGATACACTTGTTTTCTAAATTCATAAATTAACAATAATTTTTTTATGAACTAAAGACCCTATTTATCGACTTTTATATTTTAGAAAATATCATTTCATACGAAAATAGTATAATTTCATTGTTTATAAGAATTATACAATTTTTTTTTACATTTTATTGTAAAATATAATCAACATTCTCTAGTAATAAAAATTCAGAAAAATTAATTTTTATTTTGCTGGTACTTTTAGTAAATAAAATTTAATTATTATAATTGTAAATAATTGAAAACAATAATTTATTTTTCAAAAAACTAATTTAGCCATTAATTTGAATATTTGGTGTTCTGTGCACTTAAATTTTCAACTGTACCATAGATTTTGCATGTAAAAGGTCGATTAAACATTTAGCAGATACAGTTATATGTAAGCATTCGTTTTATCAAAACAAACTACTAAACATCAAAATTAAATTTGAGAATTAAAACTTGAGAGCATGATATGGGTGGGCAGTCCCTCTCCTTCATTAGATAAATTTAATTTAAATATGAAATGCATATTAGATAAACATAAGTTAGCTCCTATAGTTAAGGTTAAACTGCAATCCCTATCACTATGTAAATGTGTTGTATATCATAGTTAGTTGTATTAGTCATTCCACAATATCAGGAGCATTCAAATGTACGCTCCATTGATACTAGGATACGCTCCACTAATAGTAGGAGTTAGTTTTCTATACTGTGTATCAGTCTGTAACTATATATTGCCATACATTATGGCCATCAGTATCAATTGAATTATCATTCCCTTTTAATGCATTCAGACAGGAAATTTAAGATGATAGTCATTTTGAGAAGGCCAAAATATGGTTTTAGTCCCTGTAAAAAAAAAAATTGTTTTTGGTCCCTGCAAAATTTTTTGTTTTTGAAAATAGTCCCTGACCCCACTTTTGTGATGATTTACATACGTGGCACAATATAACTGAACCAATTTTGTAGTTTTTGGTCCCTGCAAAATATTTTGTTTTTAAAAAAGGTCCCTGCAAAATTTTTTGTTTTTTGAAAATAGTCCTTGGAGAGACTATTTTAAAAAACAAAAAATTTTGCAAGGACCAAAAACATTTTTTTTTTTTTACAGGAACTAAAACCAAAACGAGACATATTTGCAGGGACTAAAACCATATTTTAGCCTTTTGAGAAATAATAATGTAACTTCAGAGGTAAGAAAGATCTTAAGAGTATATATCCTTTGGATATTTTCTTCCTTTGGAGAATTTAGAGATTGGAAATTGTGGTAACACCATATTTGAGTGATTGTAGTACCATATTGATAGTTGGAGATGTTAAGGGTTAGAATGGTGGTAAAACTATATTTGAACGGTCACAATACTATAGTAGAGTGGTCATATTACCATAATTGTTTGGTTTCAGTATTAAATTCTCGTTGGAGGTGTAATTCTTGAATGATTAGCTATAGTGCAGTAGCTAATTGCATAAATGTAGTTGAACTTATTTTATCTGGGAGACGGCGGATTGATAGTCTTCCTTTCACAATTTTGGATAGTGTTGTAAAACTTGTTAAAGATTCTTTTTCAAAATAGACTTTAAAAATTTAAATACAACAGTTTTGAAAATCCATAAACGTCATTGATGGATCCATTTCCTTCCATGAACAAAGAATATTCTTTGGTTATTCAGGAGGAGCGTAATAATAATAGTTCTATTCATGTTCCTGCTGTTGCACCTTTGTCCATAAATTTAAATATCACGCACTTGCAAAATTAAATATGCATTATTTTTTATTCAATGATTTTTATTATTAACAAAAAACATTGAGCCTACAATGCATAAATATTTTTTCATCTTTATGGTGCATTATTCAAACAAATAACTCTACATTGTCTAAAAAATTAAAATTTCCCTTTACTATTTTGAAAGGTTAGAAATCTAATGAAAATTAAAAAAAAAAAAATATTTTTTTATTATTAACAAGTTTGCTATGTGATCACCTTTCTACGTGTGCTCAATGGACAAACACAACACACTTGATATACATAAGAGATGTTTTGTAGTAGTTATAATTTTATGAAGGGGTTTTACAACTTCGTAAGAGCTAAAAACTATATACTTTTTGTAGGAGATCATGAAATTTTTACAATATAAAGAGATCAAATCACATTCTATTTTTACATACTAAAATGAAAAAAAATATGGCTCATATTCTAAAGTTTGTTTATGCTACGATTCTTGTTCTATTCTTATTTTTTGTTGCAACAAAAGTTGATGGAGGTAAATAACTTTTTCGTTCTTTTTCAAATTTCCTTCTTTACCATAGTTGGTATACACATTTTTTTATAATGTTTTAGTACCATTATTTATTATATTTTTTTTTCATTACAGCAGTACATAAGGAATGTAAAACTGATGTCGATTGTCGACAAATATGGTTTGTTACTAAGTGCATTAATCACGAATGTCAACCAATTCTATGAATACCAAACCCACGAGAGTACACAAACGCCCAATCAAGAAGAATGTTTTGTTATGCTACCAAAATAAATGTGCAATATACCGAATGCCAAAATATTTCATGATCTATCATTTAGTTATTATGTTGGTACCAAATAGTTGTATTTTTCTTTTCCTAATTTAAATGATCTCGTAGAATAAGAGATGTTGTATATGTTAGAGTAAACCTTAATAGATAATCTATGTTGATTAGATTTACTTTTTTATTATGACCTTGTTATACACACACAAAATTGTATTTATTATGTTATTTGTTATATAACATAATAATGTCCTTATAATAGGTAATATGTTTAATGTCAAAGATTTACTTCCAAATTGGATAAATGCAATTAATACAACTTAATTTGACTAGTTACATGATCATTGATGTCTAAGTAACAAACTTAATTAAATATTATGGAAATTAATCAAACAAATAACAATTTGATTCAATTAATTGAGTTAGTTAATGAATTGTGATTTAGAATTTAGATTCTCTTTGAGAAAAAGTAGATCTTTGACAAGATTCAATGATCATCAATGAGTTAAGAAAAATAAAAGAGTTATAAGGGTTAAGAAGATGAACATAGATATTTAAATGTAAAACCATAAACAATGCACACTCATTATCAGGAGAGCTTGCAAGAACCAAATAGACCATTTCTGAAGCAGTTGAAGAGTTCTGACGATGCAGTTATATCACTTACTTCCCATAGAATACTAGCAATAGAATCTTTAGTAGAGGAGGAAACATTCCTACTACAAATAGAACTCCAATAAGTTATTTCCTACATTATTTATTCAGGGAAACAAATATTCACATTTACACTGACGGTGAATTCAATAGGAAACAAGTAGTCATCTCCACACTTGGCAAGTATTCAATTTTATTTTGTCTTCACGGAAAACAAATTATTCATGGGAAACTTGACAAATACTCCATCCGTCCCATAATATAAGCAAAAAAAACACATTTTCTTTGTCCCAAAATATAAGCAAAAAAGACAAACTTTTATCTTTTCCAAGATTTTTTTTTGTTTATTCTCATAAAATTAAATGCAAATTACATTCAATTTTCTCTCTCTTTCATTTTTTCCATAACCAATGGCCAATGAAAATTGTTTTTACATCTTCCTATAAAACTTTTTTCAAAGAAAACACAAAAAACTACACTCCAAATTCTTATGTTTTAGTTTTCTTAATAATTGTGATTTTTTTTTTGCTTATAATTTAGGACGGAATGAGTATATATACCTACCTAATCGCTTAGGAAAGAGGATTTGTTAATGTTTCCAAAAGTATTTATTACATATTGAAGAAAAATATGTAACATAAATAGAGGTATAATATTGGTGAAGAAATAGTTAATGTACTTTAAAATTTGAAAAATATCTTATAAAAAGGGACAAAGAAAAAACTCAAAAGAGTCTTGTAACGTAACATAAAGGCTTGTGCTTTGAAATTAGATACCTAGTAGTAGTAGTATATGTTACTAGTTTTTTTTTTTTTTTTTTAAGGAATATGTTACTAGTTATCATTATAATATTCACACTCCTTAAAAAAAAAAAAATCATTATAATATTCACACAACACTTGGACAACATAAACAAATATATATTTTTTATGATGGCTCCCGACTCATTCTGCTATGTTTGTCTCCTGTCACTCCAAGCATCTAAAACTAACAATTGTTTCCTGGCATATAAAGGAAATAAGCCTATATATATCATATCATTAGCAATAGTTTTGTTCAATACATGTCAGGATAATAATGTTAAAAACAGATAACTTTTCATAGATGTAGCTGCTTTAACTAAATTATGAGCTACTACGTTAACTTGTCTCGATCAACGAGTTTGGACAACTAACATTTAAAAATAAAATACAATCTTTAACAATAAAACCAAAATAAGAGAGATCTTTGTTAGGTGTCCCATGTCGAAAAGATAAAAATGTTTGATATGGTATTTAAGACATGAGATTCTCACACCTAATAGAATAATAGTCGATTAAGGTTTAGAACTATGGAAAGTTCACTGTCTTCAATAAACTATTTAAAAGTTGTTTTATCACCAGAAATTGCTTTCAAACAAAAACAATTTTCCATACGTCCATTCTGCTTTTCAAAAATTTAATAATCAAACATCAAGCTGATAGGTAAAATGCTAAAAGGCATATAGAGTATTTATAATCCATACTTGCTTTGTTTTTCTCTTGATTTTCCGATGTGGGACTTAAAACCATTGCTGGCTGGCAGGGCTATTCATTTTCAAACTTCAACTTACATACGAAACATCAAACAAGTGTTATCTCCATTCTTTCTAGATCAAAAAAACATGCAAAGTAGATTATGACTATGACTATGAGATGCCTCGAACTCAAAAAGCCACATAATGCTACAAACGTTCTTGTGCACCTTCATAACCATGCTGTCATGATTGACAAAACTCAAAAACGTTAAAATTAACATGCTGTCAAACTTAACAACTCATAGATCAATATTGGTAAAATATCTCTCAGTTCCAGCTACTAAATGCTACTATCATATGATTTTGTAAGGTAATCAAGTTAGGCAGGAATTAAAAGTTTAGAACTTGTTTGGGTGGTGTGAAATTTTGAAAACTACCTTTATCCAAAACAGTGCATCCAGAAAACATTAATTTTTTTACTGTTGATGTTAAAGACAAAGGAAGTTTTCATAAATTTTTTCCAAAAGTTTTTTTTTTTTTTTGGCTACTTCCAAAAGTTTTTAGGGTAAAATATGTTTTTCATCCCTGTAATTATGGGCCATTTGATTTTTCATCCCTGAGCTTACTAATCCTCCCATTTTGCCCCTGTAATTACTAATAATTTGAAAATTCGTCATAATTACAAAATTTTGCTGAGGTGGAGGGTGATTAGCTACGTGGCACTTGGTGACTGGGGTTTTGGCAGGACACATCAGCAGATGGGGAGGGAAATGACAATTTTGCCCTTAATGAGTCTGGTTTCGCGCGGAATGACCGTTTTACCCCTGCCTCCTTCTTTCCTTCCTCACGTATTCTTCTTCTCTTCTTCTCAATCATACTTCTTGCTTTCTGAAACCCTAAAACATCCACTCTTCTTCTCCATTGAACCTTCACTCGCATTCCCTCATCTCAGATTTACTTTCTCCAGTTCGAAAATGTCAACTGGAAACAGCAGTACAGGGTACACGTATGGTTCTTTATTGTACGGTGAATTCGAAACTTCCCGTGGAATGCTTCCAATGTGTCGTTGTGAGTTGCCCATGGTCATCTACATTGCTAACACAAGAGCGAATCAAGGACGTCGATTTTGGAAGTGTCGCAATTGGATGAAAAAAAATACATGTCAGTTGTTGATTTGGGATGATGAGCTTGCTGCTGGTACAAGGCCAATAGTTGAAGTGACATCTAGGATGGCAGTGACAGAAGAGAAGGTGAAGGTTGAGGAAGAAGTGGAGTCTAAAGAAAATGGGGGGGCCAATCCAATTCAGACTCAAACAAGTCAAAGTTTTGATACTAATCAAACAAAAGTTGATAAAGTTCAAAGGAAGGTAAATTGTTTATTATATGCTACTAATTTGTTTATTATATGCAACTAATTTGTTTATTATATGCTACTTTGACAGAGAAAAACATCAACTCAAGGAAATCAAACAGAAGTTACTGAAGGCAGTTTTAGTGTTGGTACTGGATCAACAAACACTGAAGTGGGGGTAAATGAGAATAAGAAAAGGAAGCTGGTTAAATCTGCTATGTGCAATGGTAAATTCAAGCCACCTGCACCTGCACATTCTCTTCCTTCCAGACCAGTTAAAGCTCCAATCACCAAACCTACAGTTGCATTTATGTCAACCTACATGAAATCAAATTCATCCACAACTGTCAACCCCACTGCACAAGTTCATACCAATGTTCATTCTGCTCCAACCTCCAAAACTATTGTCAAACCAACTACAATAGTTTCCACAAATGTCAAGACTGCCCAAAACACACACAACATCATTAACCCATCTGCAATTGTCAACACAACAGTCAACACTACACCAACTTCTCAAACATTTACTTCTAAAACATTTGTCAAGCCATACACCATTGTGAAAACAATTATTGAACCTGTCTTAAAGAAACGTCCACCAAATCCAGCAACTAAGGTGAGGAGAAGTCGTAGGACTGCTTGGAAAAATAATGCTAACTTCAAAGGGCCTGGAAAAGCAATAGATGATCCAATTGAAGTGGCAGATGATGATAACCATGCTAAGACACAACATGCTACAAAAACTGCTGGTGATACTTCAAAAACTGTTGGTGATACTTCAAAAGCTGCTGGTGATGCTAAAGATGGATCCTGTTTAGGCCTGTTGAAAAAAATTGACACAATTAAATATGTTTAATTGGGCTAGCAATGTTTTGATGTTGTCTTTTTTGGTGTAATATGTGGCTTGGACCAAGTTATCTGCTAATTATGTAGCTTAGCCATCTTTTGATGTTAATGTACCTATTGGCTTAGACCTTAAATGTTTAGCTTAGCCATCTTTTGATGCTAATTTACATATTGGCTTAGACCTTAAATGTTTCTTCCTTTGATGACAATGTTATGCTATTTGAGTAAATGTTATTCTATTTCATTACAATCATGGGATACACCATCTTTGTTGCACAAAGTGATTGATGCTTCTGTAAAAACACAAACTTAAACAACACAAACTTAAACACTTTCTTGCAATCACATTACAATTCATTTAGATTGAAATACAACACACATTCATTTATATTGAATTACAACACTTAACACACAAACACTTAACAAACTAAACATAAAGCCTAAACATAAACACACTACCAATGGATCCACTTCATTACATAACAACCAACTACAACCCTAACTTAAACAAACTAACACTGCAATCGGAATCCAACTTGCCACCAGATGCAACTTCAGCCATTACTTTCTTCCATAAAACACACAAAAGAGAACCCAACTTGCCACCAGACTCCACTTCAGCCATGCCACTTTCTTTTTCTCAGCTAACATCTTCTTCTTCCACTTATCTTTCTTCAAGTCATAAATTCCTTCCATAGCTTCAACACAATTACACTTCTTTTCTTTAGACTCCACTTCTTCCTCAACCTTCACCTTCTCTTCTGTCACTGCCATCCTAGATGTCACTTCAACCATTGGCCTTGTACCAGCAGCAAGCTCATCATCCCAAATCAACAACTGACATGTATTTTTTTTCATCCAATTGCGACACTTCCAAAATCGACGTCCTTGATTCGCTCTTGTGTGTAGCAATGTAGATGACCATGGGCAACTCACAACGACACATTGGAAGCATTCCACGGGAAGTTTCGAATTCACCGTACAATAAAGAACCATACGTGTACCCTGTACTGCTGTTTCCAGTTGACATTTTCGAACTGGAGAAAGTAAATCTGAGATGAGGGAATGCGAGTGAAGGTTCAATGGAGAAGAAGAGTGGATGTTTTAGGGTTTCAGAAAGCAAGAAGTATGATTGAGAAGAAGAGAAGAAGAATACGTGAGGAAGGAAAGAAGGAGGCAGGGGTAAAACGGTCATTCCGCGCGAAACCAGACTCATTAAGGGCAAAATTGTCATTTCCCTCCCCATCTGCTGATGTGTCCTGCCAAAACCCCAGTCACCAAGTGCCACGTAGCTAATCACCCTCCACCTCAGCAAAATTTTGTAATTAGGACGAATTTTCAAATGATTAGTAATTACAGGGGCAAAATGGGAGGATTAGTAAGCTCAGGGATGAAAAATCAAATGGCCCATAATTACAGGGATGAAAAGCATATTTTACCCAAGTTTTTATTATAAACTAAACAGTGTATGAATAATTATGTGATTTTAAACTTACCTCCCATATATTGTTTCATATGTAGAGATATCTCTACCACAATTAAATAGATCCAATTTCTTAACACAAATCTCTTTTCAGAAAAGGTTAAAAAATATTTACTAAATAATCAGAATTATAAATCAAAAAACTTTTAATGAGTTTCAAAATTAATTCTCCACATTTAAAAAGATGTGTGAAAGCTTGACAAAAAAAAAAGGTGTTTGAATTATGATAATATCCATTATGGTCTTGACACAAAAATAAGTTCTACAATATCATCTTCTCTTAAAGTGTTGAATCCAACAATAGACATATGGACTCCAAAAGAAAACGAGATTTACACAATGGGCGGGAGGGAAGGTTGGCTATTTATATTGAACATTTGCTCTGTTTTTCTTTTGATGTTCCGATGTGGGACTTTAAAAAACGGGTAAAGATCCTCTTCATTTGGCATAATAAATGGAGTATCCAATTTGGAGAGAGATGGACATATAAATAGATAGTGGATCCTACTATTAAGTAGGTCCCACCATCATTAATTACTTTTTAGTTTTTTGATTTTTTTTTTGGATCTTTATCTCTCAAAATGGATGAAATAGAGAGAATAATAAATGGAGAGAATCTTAACTCTTAAAAAACACTACCGACACAATACAAAATTTGGCGATTCATTGGTACGTTATGTGTGAGAATTACACCCACTTACTAGTGAGTACTGAGTATGAGTGGGTCATTTCCATTTCCATTTCCTTTTCCCTTATCATAGAATGAGGTTTTAATATGGAAGATCGTTCAACCCACTTACTAGTTTCCACATCACTTCTCACCTTTGTCTGTCATTTAACTTCTTTCTTTTATATCTTTGAATGTTCCACTTCTTCCAATTTCAGGCCTTGTTTGTCATATAACACATCAAATTAATCTTTCAATTAAAATTAACTTAATGTTATCATGTTTCACATGTTATATGGTAGAATAATTTTATTTACGTCTTGTTTTCAATTACAAGGAACCTAACATTGCATGGAGAGATGGATCAGCAAAAGTTGAAGGAACCTTTGCCAGTGTTCAACAAAAACGAAATATTGGACATTGTTTATCATGGCCTGACTAGTTGTCATTTTTCAAGCTGCTATATGGTAGAGTCGTTTTAGCTTAAAGTCTTATTTTCATTAATTTCATGTATCACTAATTTTAATTTGAAGGTATACATACAAGCACATTACATTGAGTACAAAAATCAAGAATAAGTAGAGATGGCACGAGAAATGGAAGATATAGCATCAGAAATGTTTTAAGTGCACAATTATGTACCAATTCGAAGCATTGACGGAGATGTTTCTCGTCCACGCTCACCATATGCTTTCAAATCCTATTGTGTAGTCCATTAACATGAATGAGAGTTTGAATAGTTGGAGGTTTTAAAAAACGGTCGGTTACCGAGAAAAAGGCCGCCACAAAAAGGTATAGGTAGCGGACGTTACCGTTTTTCACCGTTTTTATAGAGTGAACAAAAATTACGACGAAACGTTGTTACAGCCGCGACGAAACACCGTTACGGCCCAAAGAAATGCAGTTCATGACAATAGACATAGAATCCGGGTATTTTTTCAATTGAGATAGATGAAAATCATATTTTTAGTACATATTTGATCATAAATTACATAAGTTATCTCCTTATCTAGTTTAAACTCTAAAGATTTCTCTAGTTTAAGTTATTCAAGTTACTATCGTTATTTAAGAGTTGTGCAATGTTGTGATTAATTTACACCGCGACAACCGCAATCCATATCGCAACACCCGTAACGGTCGAAATCGCAAAATCATGTATGCAACCGCGACCTTAACCGCGACCGTTTTTTAAAACTTAACACTGATTTGTGATTGAATAGCATTTATAACTATGACTTTGAAGAGTCTTCATATCATAATTATTCCCTATTACTGCATAAGCCCCCTTTTTGAATCCATAAGCTTACATTTTCCATCTTCTTCTATCAAAGTCATTGTCCTATACAACTGAAGACACACAAAAAGAAATACACTTCAAAAGAAAAGGATAACATGCATAAAAGAGAAAATTGTATGCAAAAATAATGAACAAAAACAATACTTTACTTTCCAATACTAAAAACAACAACCACACTCAACACTATTTTGTGTGACAAAAATGAAAAGGCAGAAGACAGAAAACAGAACACCTGCTATAAAAATAACAAAAATATAATAAATTAATTAATAATAAAAGAAGAGTATGAACTTTTTTAATTACTGGATTGTTTTCGGGTCATTATATATTTTTTTTCTTCTTCGCCTTTCATAAAAAAGGGAGAACATGAAAATGGGTTCCTTCTGAAAAATGGGTGAGGCCAAATAATCGTTGGAATTTTTCTTTTGACATGGCATCCATGGACACAATTTCAGAAATTTAAAAAAACTGAAATTTCTAGATTAAAAATGAAGGATTAAGCCAATAAAGTTGGCTTTGGTTGATCACCGACAAGGTTGGTTCAACTCTCGTTGTTATGAGGACATCTTTGGTGGATGATCTGAAGTTTAACTCATCTAAATAGAACTTACGATGAACCGAGTCAAATTTAATATAGTTTGAAATTCGATTCGACAATTAACATGTTGAGTTTGGTTATGATCCAAATGATCAGAAAAAAGTTCATTAAATAAATGATATGAACTTGAGTTACATATAGTTTGACTCATTTGTTAATGAACTACACACACGAAGTTTCTAAGTCGAAGAGAATTTTGATGATATTCTCAATTCTAGTTGTGGAATTTTGTTGGTATTTATCTAGTACTACATGTACTAATGTGCTTTTGTATTTCTGTTTTAGGGTGTTTGTAGGTGTCTATATTTTTATTTTTTATATATTTATTTGATATTTATATAGGTTAGTATTTGCATCTATCATTTAAACATAGTACGTTTGTTATAGCTTTTATTTGAATTTAATTTTTCCTTTTAAAAATAAAATAACATGGTCAAAAGATCTAGAAATTATCTCTTTTTATTGGCATGAAAAAAAATTGACTTAGACATTATTTTAAGCCATGTATTTTCATCTTTCAATTAAAAATCAACTTAATATTATCTTTTCATAATATTACACCTGAAAGTTTTCATATTACTACAACCGAGAGTTATAAAATATTTGAAGCTAAAATGTCTGAAGTAATGTAGGATTATTGAAGCTATCAGCCACCAACTTTGAATCTAATTCAAATCCAACATTGTCTACACTAACTCTTATTTAAGAGATGTAATGTAGAGAGACTTTGAATGATCCAAAGTTGTCAGGAAAAAATATATTAGTGCACGTAAGAACTCAAGATCGTAACAAAGCTCAATTATACCATGCAATAAATATTTAAAGGTATTATTGAGAAGTAAATATGAACAAAAATTTCTACTTAAGAGTAAAAATGCTGTAAGGCACATGAGGTATATTTATAATCCACATTTGCTCTGTATCTCTCCTCATGTTCCGATGTGGGACTTATTGAGACTCTAAACTTTCTTTCTTCCTTTCATCTTCAAATAATGTCATGAGTAATGGTCCGCTATCAAATAGCTATCATCAAATAGAATAATTAGTGACAAATATGAGAAAACAAACACAATATTAATGCTACATATTACCAAACTATCTCCTGCAAACTCTTTTACATTCTATATCCTCTTCAGCAAAAAAGAATGAGGAAGGAGATGTTTACAATTGATCTTGTCTCGTAGAAACAAAAATATTCCAACTTTATTCTCTGCAAAAGTCACGTCGATATTGCACGTAACTATTCCCTTATTTCCCCATTTTAAGGCGTTGTCATCGGTAGCACACAGACAAACCTCAACAGGTTCTTTGTCTCTGCCATCCCACAGTTTGATATTTCTGTTTCGCCAAAGGCTCCGCATCGTGGTGCATAAGATGCTGTACTACCCAATGTTCATTTGTTTAGGCAGTGCCAACACCAATCCAACAATGCCATCTACCAATAAAATATGGGGTTCTATATATTGCTACAAGCCAGCTTTTTTCCAGACCTCTATAGAAACAGGACAAATAATTAAAATATGCCAATTATTTTCCATATTGTTGTTGCATCTGGCACAATTTGAAGGACTCACGTAAAAAATACCAGATAAAGTTCTTCACTATCAGAGGCATATCCAAATTCCAATCTAAAGACCAATCACTGGGAATATGTAAGTAAGATGTGTCTATGAGTGTGTCGTGTGTTATGGATGGAAGAAGAGGCGTCTGAACTACCTTCTCTTCATCTTCTACCACAAACTGACAGCCCCCTACCTTAGGTGTCCCACTTTTTCACATCCTCGTGTCAAAGATCAATTGGATCATCAAGTTGTCAATGGTAGGATAACTAAGGTAGGGGGCTAATCATGGGTGTAAACTCGACTAGACTGGCAGATCACCGTCTATCTATCAGACTAGACGGGACACAATTTCTGGCTCTAAGCCCACCATGAACGCCTCTGGAAATCAGAATGCTCATACTCGATGAGCAGGCATCATTATATTGATTACAACATTCAGAAGGCGATGTGGTTTTATTTACACCAGATTTGTTTAGAAATTTTAAGCCCCTATCTCCTATTTTTTTCTGTCCTATTAAAAGGAATATGGTTTTTTAATGTGAACTCTGTCTCCATTACTCGACAACTATTCGAGCAAAAAGTGAAACTCGTTGATACATTCATCTTCCTAACAGGCGGCAAATCATCGTCAGCAATCTCACGACCATTTCTTTTGCCCTGTTTAAGTGAAGCTGATACACAGTCCAAAACCTTATCATATGTCGAGTCTAATATCTTCCTCAACTTTGCTATGTAAACCTCTTTCTGATCGTGCTCAGAAAAAATTAAATGAGGAAACCCTCCTTCCATGTACATTGGATGCGGGTGCGGAGAAAACCCGGATTTAGAAAATGGGGGCATGGGAAGGTGATATATGTCCCGCCCCCACCCAACCTACTTCCATTTGCTATATTACTCTTATATTTACTAACCTTATTATCCATTTACCATTAAATGGTACAATATTACCCTTTTGATTTTTTTAAATATAAGTTGTGATTGATTTTAGTTAAATGGTTCAATTTAATCGTTAATCTTTGATGAAGAAATAAAATGCAGTCATTCATAGACACACTTTGTTTTGTTGAAAATTACTAATCTTTGATGAAGAAATAAAATGCAGAGATTCAACTTAGAGCGAAGCCTTGTTTTACAGAATATTGAAGTTTTAACATTAAGATTGTGAAACCTTTTTTTCTGCTAGTTTCATTCTTGCAGATTTGCAGCAAAGCCTTAGATTCGGCATAAAAGAACAAATGCAGATTTGAGCAATGTTTTATGTATGGAATGAATAGGAAAAATAATAGCCCAACTTCTATAAAGAACCTTAGATGCTAATCATGGGTGTAAAATCAATGCAGATCAGAGGTTTTATTTTTTGGAATTTTTTATACATTCAAGAACTAGACACATTTAAGAACCAAAATGGTTGTTTAATCCAATACTAAAATACGACCTCACACATTTAAGGACCAAAATGGTTTTTCTTAATATAACTTTGTGTCTCATGTTATATGGTAAAGTAATTCACATTAAGTTTATTTTCAATTATAAGGTTGCATCTCACTATTCTCTTAGAAATCTAATAAACAACGAGATGTCTCTGCATACCCTGTTTAGGTTGCATGTCATGCTCCTGCAAAAGGAAAATCTAGATTTAATCGATTCATGAACGAATCACAGATATTGAACACGCGCATGATGGATTCACAATCCACTACAATAGAGACTTTGTAACTGTCTACTAGTGACAAAGTGGTTTGTGTGCATATTTTGCTGAGATTAGGATAAATATCACATTCTGCCACAACCTGCTAAAAAGTAGAAATTTAATAGATGTCAAGCTGCACCTAAGTACCTTGCTGAGATGCCTTAAGTGAACCCTCCATTCTTGGTTCTATCAAAAGGTAAGTTTGTAGAAAAGAAAAGCTGTAAAATGAAGACATACATGAAGTCGTTGGTCTTATAACGAACTAAATGAAAGGGAGGCGAATCAGCATTGTATCCCAAAATTTAAGTTTGAATGCATACATAGTGCAAATAAGGTATCTGCATACAACTAGCCATTTTTTAATAACTATCTTCAAATAGAACAATTAGGTGCTAAATTCCACTTTCCATCAACAAATATGACAAGTACAATCTCAGTTCTATAGTTTACCAAATTATCGCCAGCAAAAACCTTTTAGATTCTATCCTCTTCAACAAAAAAGAATGAGGAAAAAGATGGTTATCTTTGATCTTGTATATGAAATGTCAAAAAGGCTGGGCTGATATCGTTTGAACCCTGAAAATCGAAGTGTATGCTCATTTTGCTGCATAGTGAATGAATAATTGGCAATTGTTTAGTTAGAAATCAAAGAAAGAAATACAAAATTATAGATGCATACATTTCAAGAATATAACAAAATTGGCTTAAACTAATGATCCAAAAATAACATGAGATCACTAACATTGTTTAAAGATAATAGACGAAGAAGAAGAATAGAATATGGGATATTGTTTAAATATTTTCTCACCATATTGGATGATCATAGCAGATTTCTATGGGTCATTCTTTTAAAATCAAAGTCAGAAGTTTCTATTCATGTGAAAATTTTTATCCTCATGATCAAAACTCAATTTCATGTCACACCTAAATATGTTAGATCAGATAATGGGCCTGAGTTTTTACTTAATTAATTCTATGCTTCTCATGGCATTATTCATCAAAAGTCATGTGTTGAAACTCCTCAACAAAATGGCAGAGTTGAGAGGAAACATCAGCATATTCTTAATGTTGGTAGGGCTTTATTGTTCCAATCTAAACGTCCTCCTTCCTTTTGGTCTTATGTTGTTCTTCATGCTATTTTTTTTTTATCAATAGAGTACCTACCCTAGTCTTACACAATCAGTCCCCATATCATGTTTTGTTTCATAAACTTCCTGATATCCAACTTTTCAAAGTGCTTGGTTGTCTATGTTTTGCTTCTACCTTGCAATCTCATAGGTCAAAACTTCAACCTCGTGCTAGAAAATCTTTAATTTTAGGTTACAAATCTGGTTATAAAGGTTACCATCTTCTTGATCTATCCACCAGAGAAATATTTGTTTCCAGACATGTTACTTTCCATGAAAATATCCTTCCTTACAAATATACTGCATCATCCACTAACCCTAGCTGGAAATATTTTTCACATTCCACTACAGACACTTTGAACCCTATCAATGATACTTCCTCCATACCTCCTGCACCTCTTTTCATTGATGACACTATCCCTAATTCATCTTCTTCATCTTTACCTCCTTCATATGTTTCTCATTTACCTAGAAATTCCACCAGAAATAAAACTTCACCTTACTATTTGCAAGATTATGTATGCAATAGTATTAAATCTACTACTTAATTACTCTATTTCCCATTATCTCAATCATAATAAATTGTCTGCTAATCACTCTTCTTTTGTTTTATCTTTACATACACACACTGAGCCCAAAACCAATGCTGAGGCTAACAAGCTAGAATGTTGGAAGAAAGCGATGCAAGTTGAGTTGATGGCTCTTGAACAAACCGGGACATGGAATTTTGTGGATTTACCCCCTAATGTGAAGCCCATAGGATACAGATGGGTATTCAAAATCAAACGTAATGCTGATGGCAGTATTGAGAGATACAAAGCGTGTTTAGTTGCAAAATGATAGACTCAAGATGAAGGGCTTTATTACTTTGATACTTTCTCACGAGTTGCAAAACTCAACACTGTCAGATTAGTCATTGCCTTAGTATCTATTAAGCATTGGCATCTTCATCAGCTTGATGTTAATAATGCTTTCCTCCATAGAGATTTACATGAAGATGTTCACATGACTTTACCTTCAGGCATCTCAGTCAAGAACCTTAATATAGTCTGTAAACTAAATAAATCCCTCTATGGTCTCAAGCAAGCAGGAAGTGGTATGATAAGCTCACTTATGTTCTTATCCAACATCACTATACTCAAGCTAATTCAGATCATTCTCTTTTAATCAAGAAAGTTGGTACTTCATACACCATTTTACTTGTATATGTGGATGATATTATTCTTGTTGGTGATTCTTTAGAAGAATTTCAATCCATTAAATTCATTTTGGACACTTTGTTCTAAATTAAGGATTTGGGTCAGCTAAAATTCTTCATTGAGCTGCATTAAGAGTTCTGAGATATCTGAAGAACTGTCTAGGAAAAGGTTTATTCTTTCCTAGAGATTCACCTCTTCACTTGCAAGGATATTCAGATGCAGATTGGGCAGGTTGTGTTGATAATACTAGGAGATCCATCAGTGGTCAGTGTTTCTTCTTAGGGAACTCTTTAATTTCATGGAGAACAAAGAAACAAGTGACTATTTCTAGATCCTCTTCTGAAGCTGAGTATCATGCTCTAGCTTCGGCCACTTGTAAGCTTCAATGGCTGATTTACCTTCTTCAGGACCTCCTTGTTTCTTGCACCAGACTTCCTATACTCTTTTGTGACAATCAAAGCGTTTTACACATAGCAGCTAACCCTGTATTTCATGAACACACCAAACACTTGGAGATTGATTGCCACATATTGAGGGAAAAGCTACAATCTGGCGTACTCAAACTTCTTCTTGTTTCCTCTCAAGAGCAAGAGCAAGTTGTTGATTTCTTCACCAAAGCTCTTCATCCTCAACCTTTCAACCTTCTTTTATCCACGTTGGACTTGTTAGATATCTATCAACCTCCAACTTGGGGGGGGGGGGGGGGGGGGGGGGGCTATTGGATAATACACATAAGGATGAAATAACTTGTATCTCATGTAATTGAGTTTTTAGTTGCACTATAGTGTTTCATTACTACAATAGCTTATCATGTACACACAAATGTATATAAACCAATTGTATCTTCAATCACAAGGAATGAGAACAACACTTTTCATTCACACTCTTTCTCTCTTAATAATTTTCAACACAGTTTAGATGGTTAAAATATATATTGTATATTTTAATATTGGAAAAATCATGTTTAATCACGCAAAATATGTGGTTAATTGTGTTTAGTAGATTGCTAACAAGTTGCGACAACTTGTTATATTCATTAGTCATGATTAAAAGTAATTAGCCACATAAATGAACTGTATGCACCATCTAAATGAGGCGACACATGGTTATCAAATTTATGTGTCATTGAACCATTAATTGGTGTCTTATAGGGACTACAAGCTACATATTAATGTGGCGACACATGGTTGATCTAAGGTTTTAAATCGTAGTAACAGTCGTGTATCAATCCTTTATATTATAGAGAATTGCAGTCAAATGTGGTTGATGCAACTTCAATCGCGCAAGCGCTTTAGGATTGCAAAGGATTAGAAACTTGCTGCTGCAACCAAGATTGCGGCCACTGACATTTTTTTTAAGAAATATTGCTTGCTTAGTAGAACAAAAAGAAAATATATTAATTTGTACGCTACTAGAACTTACAAAATCATGAATCTCAAAAATCATTGGAAGAAACTTGAAATTTGACCTATAATCCCAACATTCTTCTTCAGTGTATCTTATCCTACTTCTCCTAGAGATAGCTCTATCACATAATTAAATCGGCCAAATTTCTCAACATAAAATTCCTCATTGGAAAAGGTTGAAAAATATTCAAAGCAGCATTGATTAAACATCTATTAAATTTCTCAGAAAATCTACTTCTTAAATTTGAATTTGAATTTAGAATTGAAATAGAAATTAAAAATTGTAGAACTTAATTTGGTGGGCTTTCACGGGGCAACGAAAAAGTAACATATGAAAACTAAGAAGCCACTAGATTTTTAATTAAGTGTACAAGGTTAGCATTTTTTTTTTATTAAGTATGTTAAAATAAGTTTGCATAGCTCAGTTAGCAGGGACATACATTTTATATATAGGGACCTAAATTTGAACCCCAGACACATGAATATGCATTTTATATACAGGAGTCTGAATTCGAATCCCAAACACCCCATTTATTCGCCTTGAAAAAGATGAATTCTAACCACTAGACTACCAGACTTAATCTCTCAACATGTAACACCACTTTCAAAATAATAAACTGAAATTTAGTCATGAACAACTTAGCCACCATTGAATTCGGGTTTGTCACAATCCACCACACTTAAACCACTAGAAGAGACCATAAAATCATAGTTATGTGATTTTGCGCAAAGTGTTGTTTCCTTTTCAAGTTTATATGATGAAGATATACTTAAACTACTAGAAGAGACCATAAAATCATAGCATGTCTGTGCTCCTCGATTTTCGGATATCAAATCATTGATTGATTTGAATCGTCAATCTTTGAACTCTCAATTTTTATTCGTGGGAAGGGACAAAAATGAGTAAAAACCCTTATTGAGACTTTGGATTCGGGGGTTGGTTACGCGAAGGGAAGGTGCTAGCACCCTAAGCGTCTACGGTATTCCGTAGGAACCTCTTACCTAATTTATCTTGTGCTACATTCATTGCTTATTTGAAAATTATTACCTAAAAATCTAAGTAAAAGAATGGAGGGAGAAGAAGTATGTTTTTGGTTTATTTTTATTTGATTTGGAAGGACAAGCCCTCTGCCTACGTACCCTTTTGGGAAGGGATCAAAACCGACGTAGTTCCACTCAAAAATTTCTTTGGTGGGTTAGGTTGATTTTAAGATTTTTGAAAATGGTTTTAAGAAGAGAAAGAGGCCTCAAGGCATGAGATAAAAGAAATGAGTGTTGTTGGTGATGTTCATATTTTTTTTTGTGATTTTTGTGTTTGATCTGTATTCTCTAAGGGAGAGAAAGGATTAGGGTTTGTGTTGATTGAGGGACAGATTTGACTCTGACGCAGCTACAGTGATTTTTCTGACCCTCTTCCCAATGATTGGACAGTGCATTTATAGTGACAAAATAGGGTTGGCTCAAGTACAGATCAAAGACCAGAATACCCCTGTTGGAGACTTGGGGACAAAAACTTAGCAAATAAATAAAAAAAATAAGAAAAAGGAAAAGAAAAGTGGGAAGAAAGAAAGAAAATCACGTGACTTTCCTTTCTTTGTTTGCTTTTTTCCCTTTTTTAAAAAGAATAATAAAATAAAATAATAATAAACAAAAAAGAAAAATAATAATAATAATAATAATAATAATAATAATAATAAAAAAAAAACAAATAAAATAAAAATAAAATATTAATTAAATAAAAAGGTCCCTTCGAAATTTGACATGAGGTACTTCAAAGTATCCTCCCTGCCGAAATTTCGATTGAAATGATTAAAAAGACACGTCTTTTAAAAAATACAATTAGACATTTTAAAATGACTTGCCTGTTATTATAAAACGCGTTATAAAAATGCAAATGGAGTGATTTTAAATGTTGTAAAAAAAATGCAAGCGAGGACTCAAATGCAAGGTGAAAGTTTTTAAATGATTAATGACGAAAAACACGAGTTTTAAAAGGTAAAAAAAACGAATAAAAGAGAATCTGAACTATTATAAAATGTGGACAAAAAAGATTTCAAATGGTCCAAATTTGGGGTATGACAGATGCCCCTATTTAAGTTTCTTCGTCACGAAGGTTTTAAAAGGGAAACTTTTAAACCAAGAGGTCGAGGAGACTTAAATATATAAAAACGCCAATTTTGGACCGTTTGAAACGCCCGAGATGTGATGCTGATGAATGTGATAATATGACTGAATATGATGTAAGTATGAAGGTAAAGATGATGCAGAGACTGACTGGGAGACAAATGGATAGGTATCACTGGGGAAAGAAATGATAGGTAATGCTTATGATTGTTGTGAGGTACCTTGAAACGACTGGAGTATAAATGATGATGTTTATTAACATTGTTTCAAGGCGAAAGTAAAGACATGATTGCCGACGAGTGGCGAAAGTAAAGACATGATTGGTTGCCAACGAGTGGCGAAAGTAAAGACATGATTGGTTGCCGACGAGTGGCGAAAGTAAAGACATGATTGGTTGCCGACGAGTGGCGAAAGTAAAGACATGATTGGTTGCCGACGAGTGGCGAAAGTAAAGACATGATTTATTGCCGACGAGTGGCGAAAGTAAAGACGTGATTGGCCGACGAGTGGCGAAAGTAAAGACATGATTTGCCGACGAGTGGCGAAAGTAAAGACAAGACGGACCGATAGGATTTGCTAACATTGTAGGATAGCAAACACACGGTAAAAGTGAAGACATTGTAAAGCTTGGTATCAAGGGAATGACTTGATAAAGATAAAGTTGAGGGGAACAAGGAATTTGTCTGAAGACAAAGGGGAATTGTATAGACTGATTACTGGTGAGACCTGCCACATGTTTGATTTGATGACATTTTGGAGTTAGACACACTGGGGGTGATATCTAAGGATATTGAAATAAGTCATTGGGTAAAAATGCAACTATGTATGAATGATATTTATATGCGTGCTATGTATGCATGAATGAATGAATATGTATGAGACTCATATGACGGTATAATGGTAAGATTGTTGAGACAGGACTGGGCAGGTCTACAAGGAGAATGGCCCGGCATCACTGTACGAACACTCAAAACCTTTACTGGGGATAAAGTCACGGGGGATGAATCAACCATTGTTAGGGTACATCCCTTAAACATACTGCTGGGGTAAGTCCTCACAAAATGGGGTAGAAGTCGCCATTTCCTCAATGCAACACCGTATTTTCAAGCTTGAATAGTCATTGCCTTTTGTATATATATTTGAAATCCCTAACTTTTGCCTGGATCGTCCTTTCGGATTTTCAATCCACCGGGGAGACATTTTTCTTTTTCTCTTTTTGTATGCCCCTAATTTTACCTGGATCGCCCTTTCGGGTTTTCGATCCACCAGGGCGCTCTCTTTTTTTTTTTTTTTTTTTTTTTTTTTTTGCAATGACTATTTCTTCTTTGTTGAACGTGCTTGTTTCGGACCAACTGTTGACACATACTTATGTGATACATGTTTTTAAAGATAATATGTTTGTCATTTTTGTTTTTTTTTTTTTTTTGGAAAGAAAACATAAAAACTTTAGAAAAGTTTTCAAAATTTTTGCTTCAAATACTAATACTAAAAACGAAAGAAAGATTTTTTTGCACATAGAATAAACAAGAATTCCAACAAAGGGGGCACATGCTCAAATTGATTTAATAGAAATGGTGACCGGCTAAAGGCATGGCACCATAGATTACAAAGAGTTGGAATATGGTAATTATAAGGGATAGGTACATTGAACACAATAACCGCTATACTTCTTAACCACTTTGAATTCCACAGTTTGGATGCTTCAATATTAGAGAACTTCTGACAGTCAAGGTGTCTCGGGCGAGTGATGTTTCATCTGATGCAGTTACTTGTCTCGATCCTTAATTTTTGCATAGATCGCCCTTGCGGGTTTTCGATCTATCAGGATAATTTCCTTTTTTTTTTTTATTATTATTTTTTTAATTTTTGCCTGGACCGCCCTTTCGGGTTTTCGATCCACCGAGACGCTCATTTTTTGTTTAAGCCGCCCTTTCAGGTTTTCGACCTACCGAGCTGTTCTTTTATATATTTAGACAAAGTATTTCTTGACTGCATCAGAATTCACAGGACGAGGTAACTCCTCTCCATCCATATTTGTAAGAATTAAAGTCCCACCAGAGAAAGCTCTCTTCACCACGTAGGGACCTTCATAGTTTGGCGTCCATTTGCCCCTAGGATCTGGTTGAAAGAATTTGATACATTTGAGCACAAGATCTCCTTCCTTGAATTCGCGGGGATGGACTCCTTTATCGAATGCTTGTTTCATCCTTGACTGATATAACTGTCCATGACACAAAGCAGCCATACGTTTTTCCTCAATCAAATTCAACTGGTCGTACCTGCTCTGGCACCATTCAGCTTCAGACAATTCAGCTTCCATCAAGACTCTTAAAGAAGGAATCTCAACCTCTACAGGTAGTACAGCCTCCATACCATATACCAAAGAGAAAGGGGTTGCCCCTGTCGAGGTTCGCACTGAGGTACGGTATCCATACAAAGCGTAGGGTAACATTTCATGCCAGTCCTTATAAGTAACTACCATCTTCTGTATGATCTTCTTGATGTTCTTGTTTGCAGCTTCAACTGCCCCATTCATCTGAGGTCTGTAAGGAGAAGAATTGTGATGTTGAATCTTGAAGTCATCGCACAACTCTTTCATCATGTTGTTATTCAGATTTGTGCCATTGTCTGTGATGATTCTGTTGGGAACACCGTAGCGGCTGATGATGTTGTTCTTGATAAATCTGACCACTACCTGCTTGGTCACATTGGCGTAAGATGCTGCTTCAACCCACTTGGTGAAATAATCGATAGCCACTAATATGAAGCGATGCCCATTGGAAGCTTTTGGTTCAATCCGACCAATCATGTCAATGCCCCACATAGAGAAGGGCCACGGGGAAGAGATGACATTGAGCATAGATGGTGGTATATGAATCTTGTCAGCATAGATTTGACATTTGTGGCATCTCTTGGCATGATTGTAGCAATCAGCGTGCATTGTTATCCAGTAGTACCCAGCTCTCAATATCTTTTTCGCCATGGCGTGCCCACATGAGTGAGTTCCGAAAGAGCCTTCATGTATCTCATGCATCAATTTTTCTGCTTCATGCTTATCCACACATCTAAGTAGGACCCCGTCAAAGTTCCTTTTATACAAAACGTCTTCGTTAAGGAAGAAACGGCCTGGCAATTTTCTCAATGTTTTCTTGTCCTTGTTGGATGCCCCAGGTGGGTATTTTTGAGTTTGAAGGAAAACTTGGATATCATGATACCATGGCTTGTCATCATCAATTGCTTCAGCTACAAACACATAAGCAGGTCGGTCGAGAAATTGGACATTGATTACTGGCACAGTATTGTGACCATTCACATTGATCATTGAGGATAGAGTAGCTAAAGCATCTGCCATTTGATTCTCATCGCGGGGCACATGATGTAACTCTACTTTGTTGAAGAAAGTCAGCAAACGCCTTGCATAATCTCTGTAGGGAATCAATCCAGGATGACGAGTTTCCCATTCTCCTTTGATCTGGTTAATCACAAGAGCGGAATCTCCATAAATGACAATTTTCTTGATCCTCAAATCGATGGCTTCCTCGATACCCATGATGCAAGCTTCGTACTCTGCGATGTTGTTTGTGCAATCAAAACGTAACCTCGCAGTAAAAGGGATGTGAGTACCCTTAGGGGTAATGAGTACCGCACCGATTCCACTTCCATAGACATTAACAGCTCCATCAAATATCAAACCCCATTCGGATTCAGGATCAGGACCTTCACCGAACACTGGTTCGTCACAATCTTTTGCTTTTAGATACATAACCTCTTCATCTGGGAAGTCGAATTTGATTGGTTGATAGTCTTCGATTGGTTGATGAGCCAAATGTTCTGCCAAGATGCTACCTTTGATTGCTTTCTGAGTGCGATACTCGATATCATACTCGGACAATAACATCTGCCAGCGGGCAATCCTTCCAGTTAAAGCTGGCTTCTCAAATATGTACTTGATAGGATCCATCTTGGATATCAACCAAGTTGTATGATTAATCATATAATGACGGAGACGCTTGGCAGCCCAAGCTAAAGCACAACAAGTTTTCTCAAGTACAGAATATCGGGACTCACAATCAGTGAACTTCTTACTCAAATAGTAGATAGCGTGCTCTTTCTTTCCGGTTTCATCTTGTTGACCCAAAACACAGCCCATGAAATCTTCCAGTACTGTTAAATACATGATCAAAGGTCTTCCGTCAACTGGAGGAACAAGAATTGGAGGTTCTAACAGATATTCTTTGATTTGATCAAAAGCCTTCTGACAATCATCATTCCACTTCACCCCTTGATCCTTGCGGAGTAACTTGAAAATTGGTCCACATGTGGCGATCATGTGAGAGATAAATCTGGAGATATAATTGAGCCTACCAAGAAAACCTCTGACTTGCTTCTCTGTCTTTGGAACAGGCATTTCTCTGATGGCTCTGACCTTGTCGGGATCAACTTCAATACCCTTTTGACTGACGATAAAGCCTAGGAGTTTACCAGATCTAACACCAAAAGTACATTTGTTGGGATTCAACCGGAGCTTGTACTTTCTCAACCGCTGAAACATCTTCAACAAATACTCAACATGTTCTTCTTCTGTGCCAGACTTAACAATCATATCATCTACGTAGACCTCAATTTCTTTGTGAATCATATCATGAAAGATTTTGGTCATACCCCTTTGGTAAGTGGCACCAGCATTTATCAAACCAAATGGCATCACCACATAGCAGAAAGCACCCCAGGGCGTGATGAAAGACGTCTTTTCTCTATCCTCAGGAGCCATCCTGATCTGATTGTAGCCGGAAAAACCGTCCATGAAGGAGAAAACCTTGCACTTAGCAGTATTATCAACCAATACGTCAATGTGAGGTAAAGGAAAATTATCCTTCGGACTAGCCTTGTTCAAGTCCCGATAATCAACACACATTCTGACTTTGCCATCTTTCTTTGGAACAGGCACTATGTTGGCCAACCATTGAGGATACTCTGATGTGACTAGGAAACCTGCATCAATCTGCTTTCGCACTTCCTCTTTGATCTTGAGGGCCATATCAGGATGAGATCTTCTCAATTTCTGCTTTACCGGAGGACACTCAGGCTTCAAAGGCAGTCTGTGTTCAACGACATCAGGGTCTAGACCCGGCATGTCTTTGTATGACCATGCGAATATATCAACATATTCTCTGATAAGCTCAATTACTCTTTTCTTGACAGATACATCCAACGATGCCCCAATCTTGATTTCTTTCTTGTCTTCCTCAGTACCCAGATTGATGATTTCTACCTCTTCCTGATGAGGTTGAATTGTCTTCCTTTCTTGTTCCAACATCCATTTGATCTCATTCGGGATCTCCTCATCCTCCTCTGCCACAGCCTCGTAAACCGGGACCTCAAAGTTGGGAGAAAGCATGGGGTCACTGTGTTCAACGGATTCACTTATGTTCAGTCTGCACATGATTCATGATTGATTTTAATGAGTAAATGCAGACCTTTGGTTTTGAAATTTAAAAGAAAAAGAGAATGATTTTTTTGGATTTTTGTATTACCATTTTTCCAGAAAAAGCAACAAAAAATAAAAAGTAATAAAAGCCGTGATAGAAACGACGATTTTTATTTGTAATAAAAGTACTAGAAGCAAAACAAAGCCCTACATGATTTCACTTTCGCCTTGGGCAGAACGAAAGGAGTTTTCTAAAAAACAAACAAAAAAAACAACAAAAGACAAGACAAACACATTACTCAGAGCGGGGTGTCACAGAAGGAATGTCAACAGCAATCCAGTTGCAGCAAGCTCCTCCCGGCGTCACAAAGACCGGTGTCACTCCTCCAGGTGCATCATCTAAAATTGCATTGGTCTCTGGCGAATCATGAATGAAACCAGCACTGTGGAAAGAACCTCTGGTGGGGTCGAACATCCCAGGCTTACTGTTAAGGAAACCAATTCCCTCTTTACGCTTGTTTTCTGGCAACTCCACTAGCTGACCCCAGCCTTCGGTTTTGCCTTCCTGAATTACTCTCCGGGCATCCTTCAACGAAGCCATACAAGTCTCAATCTTACCGACACTTTCTTCGGCAGAGAACCCTTGGAATGATGGCCCGTCTGAACTACTACCACCGATAACAGAGAAAGCAGACAAATTGCTGATTAAAAAGGCCGATTCGCCACTCACAGTGATCAACTTTCCACGACTTACAAACTTCAATTTCTGATGGAGAGTAGATGTCACAGCCCCAGCGTCATGAATCCATGGTCTGCCGAGCAAACAGCTGAAAGAAGCCTGGATTTCCATGACTTGGAAAGTAACCTGAAATTCATGTGGGCCGACCGAAATTGGCAAATCTACCTCACCATACACCGATCTCCTAGTTCCATCGAAGGCCCTCACTGTCACCTTGCTAAGTCTCAAAGGAGCCTCGGAGTACGCCAATTGGTCGAGAGTTGACTTGGGCATCACATTAAGTGCAGAGCCGGTATCTATCAGGACGTTGGATAACGAGTCCGTTCTGCAAAGTACAGAGATGAGTAATGCTTGATTATGCTTATTCCCCTCCGCCGGGAGATCTTCATCACTGAAAGTCAGACTGTTACACGCGGTCACATTCCCCACAATGCTTTCGAATTGACCCAGAGTTACATCATAATCCACAAATGCCTGGTCTAGTACTTTCCTCAGGGCATCCCGATGAGCACCAGAACTTGACAACAGGGCCATGATGGAAATCTTCGCAGGAGTTTGTAACAGCTGGTCCACCACCCTGTATTCACTCTTCTTGATCAGCTTCAAGACTTCATCGGCATCCTCAAAGTCAAACTCTTTGGCCTGCTCCCCAGCTTTACCTTTACCGGCGTTTCGCTCTTTTACTGGCTCATCGACCGGAACACTAACACTCTTCGGACCCACCGTAGGAAGGATGCGGCCACTCCTCAAAATCCGGCTATTCTCTGCGATATTATCCACAGCAACAGGTGAAGTTGTCTCACTTCCGGGCTCTAGAATCGTGCCTTCATACTTGTAGGGTACAGCTTTCTGAGCAGTAGTAGGCGTGGGCCTAGGCACACAGATTACCAAGGGAGTACCAACGGGCTTTGTACTGTTAGGGTTTATCACCAGCGGCCTCCTGGCTCTGAATACCGGAGTGACAACACAGACGTCTTTGCTTTCGGGTTCCCTTGTAACCACAAGTTCCCTTCTATTTAGGAGACCCTGCACATCATTCTGGACTTGTATACATCCACGAGGATCCATCAAACATATGTCACAAGCTTCATGATTGTGGTTGAAGAGAGTTGCTCTACACATTTTCACATGTATCGGTACCAGAGGAGTCTTGATATCACCTACAGAGAGAATGCGAGCCTCTTCCTGATCGTCTTGAATCATATTAACAGCAGGCCCATGAGTAGGCAGAGGATTGTTCTGAGCTACAGCATCAGGGTCGGTGAAGGTTAACTCTTTACTATTTATCAGTTTCTGAACCTCTTTCTTAAGAGCAAAACAACGCTCCACATCGTGGCCTGGTGCCCCTTGATGGTAAATACAATGAAGGTCCGGACGGTACCAGCGTGGGAGAGGGTCTGGAATGCGAGGAGGTGGTATTGTTTGGACCAGATTCTGTGCAAGTAAAGAAGGGAGCAATGCTCCATAGGTCATTGGCAAGGGGTCAAATTGTTGCCTTTGATTCTGCTGATTGTGAGGAGCCTGAGGACGGGGTTGTTGCTGTGGTCTTTGTTGGTATGGTTGTTGGGGGTAATATGGTTGTTGAGGGAATTGTTGTAGGTTGTATAGTGGTTGGTATAATGGGGGATAGTATGGTGCGGGTCCTTGAGGTCTGGGTGATTGATAGTTTGGGTTCTGGGGCGCGGTCATTTGTGGGGTGATGTTGGCAACAAAGGGGTGATTAGGGTACACGGGCTGAGGTCCTCCATGAGCCACCATGCTAACCTCTTGAGCATTCCTCTTTGGGTAACCATTCCCAAATTTCTTAATACCATTGGACGAAACCCCTGAAGAACCACCTGAAGAACTTCCCGAAACAGCTGCTCCCTTACGAGCCCACTCCTCGATACGCATTCCTGTTTCCACCAAATCAGTGAACTTCTGTGATGCACAGACAATCATCTTTTCTGAATAACAAGGGCTCAGGGTTTCATAGAACAATTCTGAAAGTTCCCTCTCATCCAAGGGAGGACGAATCTGAGCAGCTTTTTGAATGAAGCGTTGTGCGTATTCTTTGAACGATTCTTTATCTTTCTGGGTTAAGGACTGCAACTCTTTGCGACTTGGCGCCAGATAGGTATTATATTTGTACTGTTGCATGAAGGCCTCAGCCAACTGTTCAAAAGTAGTGACTCCTTTCAACCCCATGAACCAGGTATGTGCCGGACCAGTCAAACTATCCTGGAAGCAGTGAATGAGTAAGGGAACATTATTCTTGTAAGCTATCATCTTCCTAATATACATAGTTAGATGATTTTGTGGACACGTGTCCCCTTGATACTTCTCAAATACAGGCATCTTGAACTTTGGAGGTATGTTTACATCTGGTACTAAGCAAAGGTCATATATGCTTTGGACGACTGTTTCTTTCCCCTGCATATTACTCATCTTCTTCTCTAGAGCACCGAACCTTTCTTCCCAATCGATTGCTTTATCATCCCCCATTATACTGTCGGAGTGATAAATCTGCTCTTCATGTTGTGGCCCAACATGCACAGTAGGACCTGCTTGAGTCATGGTAGCTTGAGGAATCGGTTGACTCATCTGGAAATGTGCCGAAGTCTGTTGACCCTGTGTGAAAGGCATTTCAGTAGCGCCTGGACCAAAACCCCCGTTGGTTGCAATCGGCATGCCCCAAGGGTAGCCTGAAGGCATGGAATACTGAGGAGTAGCAAAGGGACCCTGGGGGCCAAGAGGACGGAAGCCTGAGTTGCCCATAGTTGCCATATTACCAGAAGAAAAATCAGTCATCAGAGGCTGGGTGAGACCGATAGTTGTAGTAGTAGTCGGAGATGGTTGCGGGGGACCCTCAGGTGCAGCTGTGACGACCACAACAGGAGTTGAATTGGAGATTGCTGCTTGCTCTCTCTCAGCCATCATAGTTTCCATCATAAGTGCCATTCTTTCCATCTCCCCCTTGAGGTTAACCAGTTCCTCTCTGAGCTGAGCGTTTTCCTGTTCTGCCGCTAACATCCTTTTCTTGATATGAGCTCGAGTGTTGTGAATGCGAGTGGGTTTGTACTGAATACGCCGGGCCACTTTGCTTTTCTGAGGCAGAAATGAGGAGAGTATGAGACTTGGATTTTGATACTTTTTATGAATGCAATATGATGCATGATATGCTATATGCCAAAATATGCAATTTTTATATATATATTTTTTTTTTTTATTGAAGGACCTATAGAAGCAGTTTTGTAAACATACCAACCTAAACAAATCATAAAAAAACAAAGTTGATTACAAGATAATTCCCTTTCTAACAACAAAGCCAAGAGATAGACTTTCAAAGTAAAACAAAATAATTCCCTTTTAACAGACTGAGCCAAGGGATAGACTCCAAAATAAATAAAGGAAAGACTAGTAAAAGCGTGTAAAACAAACTGAAAGACCCTCGAGCTCCTGAAGCGGACTAGTCTTCAAAATCAGAATGTGGGCCATCAAAAAGATCCATACGCCTCTTCTTCCTCCCAGGACAAACTTTGTCAAGAAAATCTTCCTTCTTTTGGAGGGCGGCACTCAGTTTAATGTTTTCCTCCTTTTCCTGGCGATTAGCCCGAATTTGTTGATCCAAAAGGCACCTCAAAGTATCACACTCTTGCTCCTTCTTGTGGTACTTCATTTCCCATATGGACTTTTCACGCCTTTCGACATCCAACTGCTTCTGGTACCCTTCTAAAGACTCGGGAGGTAGAGGTAAAGGTATAGGTGGGACGGTTGAGGTTGCAAACCTTTGTCGTGGGTATGGTATCCTCAATTTGTTGGCTCGATCAATAACCCATTGAACATAAACTTCATGTGCGATGACCGCTCTCTTTCCTAACTGACTCCTGCTTTTCTTGACAATGGAATGCCAAGCTTTCTCGAACTGCACGTTTTGATTCGCATCATCTTTCTTGTAGAGGAAGAAATCCCTATCTAGGATGAGGTACACAGGCTTCATCTCCATATAATACCCAAACTGTCGTCTCGCAAGAATTTGGTTGTAGCTAATTCCTCCCTGCGTACCAAGAAGAGGTACGTTGTTAAAATCACCACAACTGTCAATGACAAACTCTGGGTCACAAGATGGGTTAAACCAGATTATGTCCTTTGGGGTCCAAGTCATGAGCTTCTGGGACCAAGGGATAGGTTCCGGTCTAATACTGGGACGGGGCAAGTGTGAAGTAATCCAGCGGTGGAGTAAAGGTGTACAATAGACGATGGTCCCTTTTCCATGACTAGTGCGATCATGAATAGCAACATACGTGTCAGCGAGTAAAACAGGAACCGGGTTCTGGGTTAAGAAGACCCGTATGGCATTCATGTCAACAAACTTGTCAACTCTCGGGAAGAGGACTATACCATAGATAAGCAGGGCAAGGATAGACTCAAAATCATCGGTTTTGGATTTCTCGAAACAAGTGGTGGCCTTTTGGTGAAGGAAGTTGTAAGGTAAGCATGGGAGACCGTCTTTGGTTGTGAACTTGTCTTTTATGTCGGCTACTTCAAGGTGAAGGGCTTTTGCGATGGTAGGGATTTTAGGAATGGGCCCAAAGGCATGAAAGGGTACTTCATCGAGCACCGGTAAACCAACCCAATGGGAATACTCCTCTAGAGTTGGGAAGAGCTGAAAGTCTGGGAATGTGAAGCCATGGTAAATCGGATCATAGAACTGGACCAAAGTATTGAGAAGCATTACATCCACTTTTGTCTTGAGAATGTCGAGTAAATTACCATACCGCTCCTGAAAATGACCCGGGTTTTTCAACATCTTCGTCAAACCCCTCAAACCCTCTAAACTCTCTATATCCGGTGCCTTGAATTTATACCCGTGGGTCCTCCTTCCAACAACCTCCATAACCTATGATGTTTATAAAAAAACCTATATAAGTCCTTCAATATTTCAATGGATGAGAAAATATGTTTATGAATGAATGCATGTATGTATGATAATGCTCAAGTACATAGAATACATGGTGAGGGTAAGTTCCACAATGTTGGAGTCAAGGGTAACAACGCCATTTGGTAAGGACTATGGTTTAAATTGCACTTGTAACAAGGGTTCTACCGAGGTTCCCAAAGTCATTGACCACTTCCGAATATTATCGGATACCGAGAAAACACCCGGTCCAACAACGTTCGTAGGAAAGTCTCATTTGAGTGTAGTATCGCGTGTCGACTAATTCCGAGAAAACACTCGGTTAGCCACCGCACTACATCCTAAAAGGCCAAGATGGGTTAAGGGTTACTAAAGGTCCTTAGCTTCAATGGAAACTTAAGAGTAATAAAGTCTAAACGTGAAAACACACGCCGACATATATCACATCAAGCTCCTCCGCTAAGTGTGGTTATCTCACATGTGTCAAGACACGAGTATACTCTCGGTATGCCACTATGAGTTTACCACTCCTATCTTATATTTCCCTCGAGCTCGGTTGTAGAGCTTATTTTCTCACCCCTCACGTAATAAGGTAAACATGTAAGCAAATATTTACAAAGTATAAACAAGTAATAAAGCACAAAATAAAGAAAGTAAGGTGGGTTTAACCCGCGTAGGATCTAATATCCCCAGTGAAGTCGCCATTCTGTGCTCCTCGATTTTCGGATATCAAACCATTGATTGATTTGAATCGTCAATCTTTGAACTCTCAATTTTTATTCGTGGGAAGGGACAAAAATGAGTAAAAACCCTTATTGAGACTTTGGATTCGGGGGTTGGTTACGCGAAGGGAAGGTGCTAGCACCCTAAGCGTCTACGGTATTCCGTAGGAACCTCTTACCTAATTTATCTTGTGCTACATTCATTGCTTATTTGAAAATTATTACCTAAAAATCTAAGTAAAAGAATGGAGGGAGAAGAAGTATGTTTTTGGTTTATTTTTATTTGATTTGGAAGGACAAGCCCTCTGCCTACGTACCCTTTTGGGAAGGGATCAAAACCGACGTAGTTCCACTCAAAAATTTCTTTGGTGGGTTAGGTTGATTTTAAGATTTTTGAAAATGGTTTTAAGAAGAGAAAGAGGCCTCAAGGCATGAGATAAAAGAAATGAGTGTTGTTGGTGATGTTCATATTTTTTTTTGTGATTTTTGTGTTTGATCTGTATTCTATAAGGGAGAGAAAGGATTATGGTTTGTGTTGATTGAGGGACAAATTTGACTCTGACGCAGCTACAGTGATTTTTCTGACCCTCTTCCCAATGATTGGACAGTGCATTTATAGTGACAAAATAGGGTTGGCTCAAGTACAGATCAAAGACCAGAATACCCCTGTTGGAGACTTGGGGACAAAGACTTAGCAAATAAATAAAAAAAATAAGAAAAAGGAAAAGAAAAGTGGGAAGAAAGAAAGAAAATCACGTGACTTTCCTTTCTTTGTTTGCTTTTTTCCCTTTTTTAAAAAGAATAATAAAATAAAATAATAATAAACAAAAAAGAAAAATAATAATAATAATAATAATAATAATAATAATAATAATAATAATAATAATAATAATAAAAAAACAAATAAAATAAAAATAAAATATTAATTAAATAAAAAGGTCCCTTCGAAATTTGACATGAGGTACTTCAAAGTATCATCCCTGCCGAAATTTCGATTGAAATGATTAAAAAGACACGTCTTTTAAAAAATACAATTAGACATTTTAAAATGACTTGCCTGTTATTATAAAACGCGTTATAAAAATGCAAATGGAGTAATTTTAAATGTTGTAAAAAAAATGCAAGCGAGGACTCAAATGCAAGGTGAAAGTTTTTAAATGATTAATGACGAAAAACACGAGTTTTAAAAGGTAAAAAAAACGAATAAAAGAGAATCTGAACTATTATAAAATGTGGACAAAAAAGATTTCAAATGGTCCAAATTTGGGGTATGACAATGTCAATCCTTCAGCATCAGAAAAATTTGTCATGTTCAAATTGCTATTTCTAATTGAATCACCAAAATTTTAGATGTTTATTGTACTCTTTCTCTCCATTACTGTAACTAATTAAAGTCCACTCTTCTCCGTTCTCACTGGCCAGAGGACAATCTAAGAAAAGATTTCCATCAGAAAATTTATCTGTATTTAAGCTTTGTGATAATATCTCTATGGTTGTTGCTTTTGAGCTCATAGGTTTGTTCCATTGAGCTGCTTTAACTGCAAATTTATGCACCAATTTGAAGCATCGACGAAGATGTTTCTTGTTCACGCTCAAAATATGCTTTGGAATCCTTTTGTCAAGTCCATTAACATGTCCAAAGAATAAACCCTTGAAGAAAACTCTACTGATTTGTGATTGGAAAGTATTTACAGGTTGGATGAATGAGAGTTCTACCTTTTAATCAACTTCTTTAGCTGAGACTTCGAAGAATCTTTGTGCTCAGTGTATAGTTCTTCCGTATAGCTCACAAGTCAAGCAAGGAATCTGTTTTCCATTGACCTTGTTTTTGAATCCAAAAGCTTACATTTTCCATCTTCTTCTACCTCTACTATGCAGGATTATTGATTACAACCCTCTCTCAAAGTCATTGTCCAAACAATGAAGTCACAGAGAGAAAAATACCTCAAAAAAAAAAAGATAACATACACAACAAGAAAATTGTATGCAAAATAAGGAAGAAAAACTATAGTTTACTTGTACTAAAACAACAATACTTATCTATCTCATTCTCAAATATTGTGTAAAAATACTATCTGTATTATTTGTCACAAAAATGAAAAGCAAAGATTATTAGAAATAAAAGAGAAAGTCAGACATAAATCAACCAAAATACATCCATACGAACCAAAGGCTGGAAAATTCTCCAAGAAACACAAAAACAACAATTACCCTTTTTCTTCAAGGGAGTGTTTTTGTTTTACGGAGGAGAGCCATTTTTATTGTGCCATCAGCACCATCCATATCATTTATTTTCTTCTACAACATCAATTATTAGAACCAAAACCGGGGTAGGAAAGAACATCGCTGAGTGCTTCCAAAGATATCTTCTTCATCCTTTCAACAAGTGCTCAAAAAAATGTTGAAAAGTTAAAAATGTACATGCACAACAACAATGTTAGATGATGTTTTTTTTCGTCATAAAAGAAACTCAACATCATCATGAAAATTGGTTTTCTAGGTACCACCAAATTTTCCTTTAGCATTTTGTTGGGTTACTTCTAAAAAGTGGATTTTCCTTTGACATCCATTAACGCAATTTCAGACATTGCATCTCTAAATAGATCCTAATAGAAATATAGAACTGCAATTAAATCTAAAAAATAAAAATCTTAAAAAGAGTTCACCATTGGAATCCTAAATTTTGTATGAGCCTCTAAAGTATTCACTTTAGTATTAAAAAATAAGTGAGAATATGAAAATATGACACAAACAAAAGGCTCGCTTCGGATTTATACTCCACATTTGATGTATCCCTTTCTACATTTTCTGATGTGGGACTTAAAATACTGCTGCATGTGTTATGGGTCATTGTGACTTCCTTTTTTCTTATGAAAAAGATCGGTGGACATCCAAAATCCTTTGACACCTTTAGAGAGAAAAACAGAGCGAATAATGTGATAGATGTGATAGAGATAGAGAGAAAATAAAGTGTTGAATAAGCGTTGGAAAATAAAGGGTGCTTAAATATCATTGCTTCTTTGTTACATGATGAAGTTTTATCTTCCCTTTTCCCATTTTTCTCTGTCATTTACCTTCTTTCTTTTATTCTTCTGAATTCCTTTTTCATAGTGCAATATACATATTTAAACATGGATCATTGTCAATATATTTTTTTTTTCATAAGGAACCTATGACCACCCTCTACGAAAGGGTGGATTAGCATTATGTCATGAAGACACTGGTTATCACGATAATTTTGCCATGTTGCTAAGTTACTAACGGTTTGCATTCTTCTATCGATAAAAGCAATCAAGAAATGGCTTACTCGTCACTTTGAAGTGAACATTGCCTTTTTATAAGGTGGTCTTAGGGTGCGTTTGGCCCTACTTTTTTTAGGTCTAAAAGTCACTTTTAGAATAAAGTTGAAAATTAAAACTTTGAAGTTGAAGTTAAAGTTGTTTGGTATTTGTTGTTTTTTTCAACTTAATTAGTACTTTTAAGTTAAAATTTGTTTGGCAAAATACTTTTAAAAGAGCTTTGAGATTTTATTACAATTATCATATATAAAATAAAAGACATTTTTTTTTATAAAAAAATAAATTTTGTAAAGACCTGGTTTTTTTTTACTAAATGAAAATTTATAAATTATTATGTAAAACATTATCATAAATTAAATTGAAAGAGTTTGGAAATAATCCAATATTAGAATATAAAGATGGTAAACAATGACATTACCAAATGAAAATAAATATAAAGTAAAGTTGCTCAAATATTGCATAAATATCAATACAAAATTCTCAACCAAAAGCAAAATACCAAATGCCAAATAACAAAAGTACTAAAGATAAAGCATAAAGCAAAATCTAAACATCAAGCATGAATGCAAATATAACTAAAAAACCCAACGCCAATCTTAACCTAAATATTAGATGGTTTCTTATCAACATAGTTGTATAGAACCCACTCTACCAAATCTTCCTTCGAATCTTTTAAGGTCATCAGTAGGACTCGATTTTGTTCATCTTTAAGCATTTCTAAAGCATAACTAAATTGTTGACCATTCAAAAAACCATCATCCTTTGCACTTTTCAATAATTTAACGCAGACTGGAATAGAGTACTCTCCATGGACATGAGAGGTGGCCGCAATTTGAGCCTTTTCAACTTCATTATGACCTTCAGCTGCTTCAACTAACCGCTCAAATGTTTTTCTCATAGTTGTTGTTGTCCCAACCTTTGCCTTTCCCTTTGTCACTTTCTCTCCAATATTTGGTGAAACCTTTCTTTTCTTTTTGGGTTGAGTATTTTCCACAGGGCTAAAGTGGTCACCAATATCAAATTCACTATCATCAGAGTCAATTATTTCTTGTGGCACATTTGTAGTAGTATTTTTGCCATTAGATTCTAATGGCACACCCAAAGCCGGTGTCCATTGGTGTTGACTTGTTGCCACTGCATCCCTATATATGAATTCCAATTCATCAAGAAACTCCAAACCTTGATAACGAAATTTTAAATATTTTACATTCTCCTGCATAACCAATAACAAGAAAAAATATTTATGAAAACGAAATTCTACTATTCAATTTTCACAGGATAAAAGTTAAATATTTATAATACTCACCCTTATCTTAGCATCCCACCATGAAGCATCAGCATCAATATTTCCTATCTGAGGATTCCATCCCAAACCTGTTTCTTTACCAATTAATTGTTTCCATGTCGTCCAATCACTTCTCAAAGTATCCATTCTATTTTTCAACTGCTTTTGGTTATAATTTTTATCAGCACGTTTATTGAATTCTTCACGTATTTCCTCCCATTTCCTATTCCTAAAAGCAAGACCTGGCTTTCCATATTTACGGATCTCAACCATACATAAGTCAAGTAAAATTTTGGTATCCGATGGAACTTTCCAAGTTGCTTTTACTGAATTTTCATTTTTACCTGAAGGGATTTCTTTAGTAGCCATAGCTGCAATAAACCTTAATAAAGTTATAAATAATTATGATCAATCTATTTCAAAATATTGACGATTTCCGATAGAATTTGAAACCAATATACTTCACACAAAATTCAATATGCTATTGATGAAACTAGGACCTGACAGCCAACTAAATCCATTAGAATAATGCAACAGGACAAATTAAGACTAAAGGATAAAACCGAAAGCTAATAATAATCAGATGCACAAAACGTTAAAAAGCAAACTAATAAAGTTACAGGACAAATTAATACTAATAGAAATTAATACTAAAGTACTAGTTTGATCATGATAAATAAACAAAAGACTATAATAATCAGATCAGATGCACGGATTAAAACACAAGCTATTAAACAAATCTTGTAAAAAAAAAAAAGAAGCTATTAAACAAATGAATATATCAATTAAATTTAACAATATTGCTATTATTATTTAAAGAATAAAAGTACAAAAACAGATCATGATTGACACTAAAAAACAAAAGGACATATTCAGATCTAAAAGAATCAAGAGAATCAAATATAAAATGATATAACTGCATTAGATGTGACAGCGGCGGCAGGATCAAAGAAGGGATGGAGCAGAATGTATTTATATATAGAATTAGGTTATGTTTTTGGCGGGATTAATTGAAAAGAAAAATAAAATTAGCGGGAACTGTGCCAAGAAAAAACAAAATAAAATAAAATATGGTTTCTGCGGGAATCGATGTGCGGGCCTGTGAACAGTAGCTCCGAAAAGTTGTCTAGAAATTCAATTTTACATCTTATTTTAAAAGTCATTTCTATTTGATTTCTTTCCTTCCAAAAAAGATACTTCTCTTATTAAGAACTTTATTAAAATTGTGTTTGGCCCTACTTCTCCTTGAAAGTAGAAGAGAAGTGAAAAATAAGCAGGGCCAAACATGCTCTTAGAAGAAAATGTTTAAGGCTCTGTTTGGTAAAAATTAGCGCTGGCTTATGGCGGATGAGCTTATAGTAGATGACTTATAAGTTAACTTATAGCCGATAGCGAATAAATTAGCTGATTGAATTTGTAGTGTTTAGTAAAATTAGTGGTTGAAGTAGCTTATAAATATGAATTAAATGGTATAAAAAAAGTGCATTTAGTTATTTATTTTTTCAATTCAGATTGTAGGGGTAAAATGAAGATAAAAATTGATAAGCTATAAGCTATTTGAATTAGCTTATCAAATACCTTTATAAACACATGAAAATAAACTATAAGCTCGTGTAAAACTGATAGTTAGCAAACAAATCTTTTTTAATCATATAAACTTATAAGTTATAAGTCAAAAACTCATTATTATATCTTACCAAACAAACACTAAATGCAAGTTCCCTTTGGCTTAAAACAAAAGGGTGGAAGTGTGAAACTCGTATGGATGAATAAATTTAATTAGTTCCTACCATATTACTTGTTTTTTTTATTTTATTTTAGAAACACTTGATTATTACTCCTTTACATATAAAAATGATACTGTCCATGCCTATATTTTAGTATAATTTGGAAATATTTGAAGCATCCAATTGTTTTCTTATCCTCCATATAGGTTGGATGGATGTCATGCTCCAGCAAAAATAAAGTATCATTTCAAGATTGATATAAATTCTGAAATCCAATGGTTATAGTATATTTTCACAGAATTGAATTTGGTGATGTAACTGCGTGGACCAATAACCGTTCTCAACCATCCAATTTGAATCAACGACCGAGATCGATTAACTGTGTTACAATATATTTGCACTAGTTAGGAATGAATATTCCTAAACTTATTTCGCACACTGCGACAATCAGATTGCTGTTCAACATTAAAAGAATCCAAATTTTCATTAATGCCTAAAACACATTGAAATAGCTAGATTGCTGTACCAATTCTATATCGGGTTGATACTCTATTAGTATCAGTTGTAGTTAATGTATTTAATTAGTGTTTTATTAAATTCATTGTAAAGCTTAATAGCTTATTACATATGGAACAACTGTGATCTTGATTGCGACACACTTTAACAACAAACTAACTCCATTCCTATTAAAGTTTTATCTATTTGAGTCAACCACCATATATTATCAACTTATATAGCTCAATAGCGTGCGTGTGTATGAGAAAAACAAGTCCTACAGTAAAAAGATATAACGCATGGAACTATTTTTATAAAAGTTGCACTTGAACCCCTCACCACACAAGCTGATCTTGTAAGATATGGTAATCTTAATATAAAAACCAAATAGCATTAGTGCAACAAATTAGTAAATTAATGTTCGTGATTTTGCCAGTTACTTTCTGACAGAAAAACTGATGGTATTCCTGCTTGTTTCATTCTTGATAGTGCTGATCATGACAATGACAAGGCTAAACAAAAATCTTTGTTTTGTCAACTTTTTTTGGTTTACCTAAAGGAGAATTGTAGTAGAGGCAATGCGAGGCCTGTGCCGGTCATGCTCGGTGAGGAAAAAGGTGAAGGAAAAAGGTGGGTATGATGCGGTATCGAGAAAAGGGTTGTGGAATTCTGTGATAGTTGAACTGGGTTTGGACCTTCGTGTTCTAGCTTCGGTGAAATTAGGTTTTGACAAATATCTAAATGATTTCGAAGGTTGGCTCAGGAAATCTTACGAAGAGAAGAGTTCAAAAAATGGGAATGATGGGTATTTGAACTCATTGCCAATAGATCTAGAAAAAGAGTTTCAAAAAATTTTATGCTCAAATCTAAAGGACAAAGATGATGATTTTGTCCCGTTAGAATCGAGTAACATCATAAAGCACATTGATTTGGTTAACCACAAGAGTGATGGTTATTTATCGGACACTAAAATCCAAAATAACAAATGTGACGGTGTCCAAAATGTTAACGGTGATGGTAATGGCGGCGACGATGAAAAATTGGGCACTGGTGTTAAGGATATGATATAACCGCCTCTTGTGCGGAAACTGAGAAAGAATTTTATTTTCGCAAACGTAAACGGGAATCGCCTGTAGCACAACCATTAACAGAACCATCAAAGGGGAAGGAGTATAAAGGAGGCCAGGACATTTTTGTTCAGACGCTGAGGGCATGAGATGTTGTGTCGGTCAGAAAGCATGCAGAACCAAACTGTGGATCATATCCTGAACCAGAATGTTTTCACATGAATGGCTAGTTATGTTTTTATTGTATTTATGATTAGCATTACAATGTACTTAATTCTGCATTCATAATAAATATATAATCACAATCTACAGGTTTCTTTCCTAAAATATATATAAAATTCCAAACTCTCAGCTTCCTGCTAACTACTAGTTGACAAGATCTAAAAGAAGAAATTTTATTCAAGTGTTATACAAAAAATATCTACTGAATTTTCTGAAACTTTATGCTTTACAGATGGGGAAGATGCATCCTGCCAAGCATGAGGATCCTGTTTCTCTTGGTCACCAAGGTACGGTGAATTTTAGACGTAGTAAAAGGCTGTCTATGTCTCTTTAAGTTGCACGGTATGAAATCAGAAAAAAGTCCTATGGAGAAAACAACTGGCAAACCAGATGTCGTGATCAAGAAGAAAAAATCAACTGCCAATGCAGCTGTGACGGAAGAGAAAAAATATGACCCATTCACTTCAATGGACAGGTGATGAAGAAAAGAGATTTAAGGATATAATGAGTCTAAAAATCCCCTCCCAAAACAATTCTTTTTGGAACAATCCATCCAGTTACTTTCAAAAGAGGACAAGAAAAGACATGGTGAGTTATTACTTCAATGTATATCTTATTCAACTAAGAAGTTATCAGAATCGAGTGACTTCGGAGACTGTTGACAGTGATGATGACGAAATCGAATTTGGATCTTTTGGTGATGGTTTCGGGAGGAAAGCTATCAAGCGTCCAACAATTGAATTCAAGGAGTGTTCAGAGAACAAGTAATACTTTGATTTTAAGTAGACAAGACAGTGTGATAAGCCATTTGAGAAAGAACTTGTAGAAGCTGCTATTAATTTTGTTTGGCGCGGTTCTGGTGCTAAATGGCAGTTTATTGCGTGCTCCTTGGACGCGCTGCCAAACTCCCCTTTGGACAACAACTATGTGGTTCAAAACTTTGTTTTCACTTCAGGACAGCATTTGTGCTGTAAACTAGCCGTTTAGTCGGAGCGCTTTCAACAGCTCTTGACATCTATTAGAGCCACCATTTGTAGGTTAAATGTTTAGCGTTGTTGTTTGTTGATATTCTCTTTTCTCTTGGTTGGTTGTTTTTGTGAGTAGATTGTTTTAGGAATGCATCTCATAAGTTTGTTGAAATGCTTTATTAGAGCCTACACTTTGGTATACCAATCTAAGCATCCTCTCCGCCTATAATTTGATCTCAAAACATGTGATTTATTTGGACAAACATGGGACAACTTATAATTGAAATGAGTCATTGACGTCATTTATTAAATCATATGATAAGTTTCTTAAAAACCGATTAATTTCTCTAACTAGTGTCAATCAGTCCAAAATAGGTTCAGAATCTGTTGATAACTTCAAACCACCTGTTTAATTCAATTTAATTTGTTTCAAACCAATTTTATGTTAAAATTAGATTATTTTTTAACCTAATTTCAGTGCATTTTGGAAAACTGGCTTTTAATGATTATTTTTTGAAAGTTGTAGTGACATTTTGGTCAAAAAATTAAAACAAATGGATTAAAGACCAATTTTTCAATGAATTTTTTCTTAAATTATATTTTTATAATACAAATCGAAGGTTAATGAAATTTAAACAAATCAACTACTTAACTTAGAACACTCTTGTGCCAAGTAAATTGACCCACTAAGTCAATCAATCTGCACAATAATGAACAATATGGTTTCTCGTCCACGCTCACCATATGGTTTGGAACCCTATTGTCAAGTCCATTAACATGGCGAAGAAATAAACCCTTGAAGATTCTTCCTTGTCACTGCACAAGTCAAGCAATGAAACTTTTGAATCCATAAGATTGCATTTTCCATCTTCTTCTACCTTTACTATTCAGAGTTAATGATTACAATCTTATGTCAAAGTCATTGTCCTACAACTGAAGACAAACAAAAAGAAATACACTTCAAAAGAAAAGGGAAATTGTATGCAAAATAATGAACAATAACAATAGTTTATTTGCCAGTACTAAAACAACAACAAGACTTAACCATCTCTATTATTTGTGACAAAAATGAAGAAACGAACAAAGGTTCATTCAACCTTCCCATATGGATTCTATACATACAACCTTCTAATAACATTACTCAACAAAGCTAACGAAAGGAACACAAACGCAACAATAATATAATAATTTAATGACAAAAGAAGGTAGCAGTGAGAAAACAATACTATATAAACTCTCTCTGGCATCGTAGAAAAAACTTGAGAGAGAAGAGAAAGTAGAACAATATGGTGAACTAATGAGGAGTACTCAACCAATGGGATTTGGGTCAATTTCATTTCATTTTCACCTTTTTCTACCATTTACCTTCATTCTTCAATTCATATGAATTCGGTTTTCTTAATGCAATTATTCAGAAGAACCTGAGTTTGATTCCTTAGTGAACAATTTTTAGTCAGACTTTACTTAAAAAAAAACAAGGTCAAGTCTATAGTGCACAAATGAGACACATTTTCCATCATGCACAAGTAAGTTTTTGCCATTTGATCAATAAGTTTCATCGCCAAATCATTGTCAATATTTTTTTCATAAGGAACCTATGACCACCCCCTACTGTTTATTTCTTCCTACTATCATCAATGAGGTATGGAAGTATGTAAGTTACCTTTCAAGGTACAATGATGTCTCATAGTGACATTGTTTATCATCGAGGAAGCTATAATATGGCAAGGAAAGATAGATTAGCAACAATTCTAGAAATGTTTGCCAATGTGGAGCGGACCAATTCCGAAGAGACAAATTCTACCACTTACCTTCTTTCTTCTATTCCTCTGAATTCGTTTTTCTTAGTGTAAGATACATATTCAACTGATAAGATACATATTCATAGTGACATTGTTTATCATCGAGGAAGCTATAATATGGCAAGGAAAGATAGATTAGCAACAATTCTAGAAATGTTTGCCAATGTGGAGCGGACCAATTCCGAAGAGACAAATTCTACCACTTACCTTCTTTCTTCTATTCCTCTGAATTCGTTTTTCTTAGTGTAAGATACATATTCAACTGATGAGGAGCATGCAACCACTAGGAATGAATTTGGAAGATTGTGAAACCTTTTTCTGTCAGCTAACTTCTTTCTTTTATTTCCTATGAATTTGTTTTTCCTAAAAAACATGGATCTTTTTATTTCCTGATTGTTTCATTCTTGCAGATTTGCACCAAAGCTTTAGTAGATTCTGCATAAAAGAGAACAAATGCAGAATTGAGCAATGATTTATGTATAGAATGGATAGGAAAAATAATAGTCTAACCTCAATATAGGACCTTAGATACTGACCAAAATAATTGCTAAATAGCTACACGTTTGAGTCATGATATGCAGATTCCCACATTTGCATTTCCTTATAAGCTCTAATATCTTCTTCTTTTAATTAGCAATGTAAAATCGGGGGTTTTATTTGTTGGCATTTTTTATACATAATGACATTGTCTCACAAATTTAAGGACCAAAATGGTTGTTTACTCCAATACTAATAATATATGTACTCAGCGGATCGTTCAAAACATAGTGGGGGGAACATATCTTGATTTTGGTAGATTGGTGTTTTATTACATGATTTTGCTAGAGTACTTGCTGGCAGCAAAAATGATAGTATTCCTGCTTGTTTTATACTTGCAGAATTGCAACAAAGCCTCACAAAAACCAAATTAACCGCAGAAAAGACGGACCCAAACAACCACATAGCAATGATTTCACTATAGAATGGATAGAATATTGTCACCACTACATAGAAGCTTACGTTATAAAAGTCAAGAAGTCAACTAAACCAACAATCAATTATAGCTATAAAGACACATTAACTAATATCTTTATTTCTTTCCTACAATCTTTACCCTTAATGCCAACAAAGGAAATTTAGAGTGATACATCTTATGTATACATTGAGCACTTGTACAAATTGTAATTTCTCCATGTAACTAGGAGAGAGGGTGGACACCATATACACTATTTTATACCACAGACTGAGACTACATTTACACCCTTCAAGCAACTAAACAAGGAGACAGGGTGAGACCGTAGAATGGGGTTTCCAGCAAACATTATCCAACTTGGTATTGAGTAGACATGACATATTTTGCAATGTATTCTTCAAGTCGAACTCAAAATATAACAACGATCTTCTTCAGGTCGCTTCTAACACAGTTAGACTGACATCCCCACCGACATCCCCTTTTTTACTCATCATCATTTGAAGTCATCACTTCGAACACCTCGAACCGATGACTTATGTTCTGGACTAGCCAAATACCTAGCCCCGCCACAAACTAGGGTCCGCTTCAATGAAGCATTATAATGTCATGACGGCTACAATTATTATATATATCAAAACTTTGAAAACTGGCGCTATTGTGGATCGAACAGGCGCATAGGTAGTCACAAACTAAACAAGCACTAAGAACCACTCCGCCACTTCTGTTTGTAGCGATAAATAGTTGATTCATATTGATTATATAATATTTTAAGGGTTAAATATGATTTTAGTCCTTACATTTTGTGGAAATAAAAAAGGAGCTATCATAAATCATAAAAAATAGATGATTCTCGAGTGGATTCAGTGGAAGTTTGCTTTGGACTTTATATTGGACACTTGTTGTACTTCTCTTTTGATTTAACGATGTGTGACTTCAAAATTTAGCTATTCTCTCTTTTATGGTCAACTAATGACCACTCACTCAACCACCAGGATTAGGGTCATTGTCATTTCTTTTCCTTTATTATAATGAAGTTTTAGCATTAAAGTTTATTGAACCAACTTGTTAGTTAATTTCCACAACAAATTTATCTTCACTTTTCTCTCATGTTCCTTTCTTTTGATTCTCTCTAAATTCGTTTTCTTTATCAATGGGTTCAACAATCTAAGTCCACTCCCCTATTGTATCTTTACTGCTTCATTTCTTCCTCTTAGCATCATTGGAAGTATATATATACCTTGTTGAGAGGATCTATAAAGTGAACTATCCATGTTTAGTCCTGTTAAAAGACAAGTTTCTGGAAAAGAGAAGTTGAAAAAGGCTTGATAAAATGTGGATGAAGTCGTTGGTGCTATAATGAACTAATTCTTTTTGAAGGAAATAAGCTTCTGTCATATCATTTGCAATAGTCTGTTCAATAAATGCCTGGATAATGTTAAAAACATGAGAGCTAGCCATAGATGTTCATGTAGCCGCTCTAGCTAACTCATGAGCTACTCGTAAACTCAACTAATGAGTTTGGACAACTAACATTTGAAGATAAAATACAATCTTTAATAATAAAACCAAATAAGAGAGACCGTTCATAGGATTATTGAAGATATCAACCACCAATTTTGAATCTAATTCAAACGCTACATTGTCGGGAACAATCTCTTCCATCCATTGGCGAGTAGAGGCCCCAATGCTTCTCCTTCCTAGGAACATACCTTTTCCAACTTTATTCGCAACAAAAGCCGCACCAATATTGCACATAATCATTCCCGTATTTCCCCATTTTAATCTGTTTTTAACGTGCGCTGTTGGACAGTAGTTTATGCAGTATTTGCATCCTACCACCGCTGCGGGCGTGGTTATGGTGCATAAGGAAATCCTTATGCACCCTGCATAAATCTAGAAATGGTTTCTGTGAGTTGTATTTCAAAACCATTACATGTACTTAATGGTTTCCAGCACCCTGCATAAAATTATGCCAAAACCATTTTGCCGTGGAAATGGTTTCTGTGAGTTGTACTCCAAAACCATTTCTGGATTTATGCAGGGTGCATAAGAATTTCCTTATGCACCATAACCGCACCCCACATTATTCATTTGTTTAGACAGTGCAAAGTAAAAACACCAAATCAACAATTCCAACTTTCAAAAGGCGATGCGGTGTTATTCAGTGGGTTTGTTGAGAAATTCTAATCCACAGCCTCCTATTTTTTCTAGTCTATTACAAGGAAGATGGTCTTTTACAACAATGACAGCCATACCGAGTTATTAAAAAAAGAATAGCATGAATTTGGTACCTATTATTGGTTTGCAAGTGTGAGTTATATGTCCTACATCAGATAAAATAGTAAAGGTTGAACACCTTATAAGTAAGAGGACCCATAAACTCATTGTCTTAAGGTTTTGGGTAAGAGTGTGGTGTCTCTCTTACTTGTGCAATTGTATTACAACGTTGCTCTTGGGAATGAAAAAACTTTTATTTTTTTTATTAAAAACAATTATTCAATGCGGGGATGGGGCGGGGATACCCGAACCCATCGGGTACGGGGATGAGATTCAATTTCTCATCCCCGTTGGGTATGGGTAGGGTAACGGGTAAGTATATAAAAATCGGATATGGGTACGGAGAAGGTAATACTCGTCCCCACCCCACCCCATTGTCATGCCTATGCAAGTGCCAATGACAATCAAGTAAAGATTTGGGATGTTGTTGTCGAGAAGTGTGATATTATGATGGAGCGTCAGACTCAGAAGAGGCAAGAATGGGCAATTAATTTATATGTTGTCTATATTTTTTTTTTTTTTTTTGGTCAAGTAGCCTAGTGGCTAGAGCTCACACAATTTAATTGTGGAGAAGTGGAGTGTCCGGGGTTCGAACCCCGACTCCTGCATATAATATGCAATATCCCTACCAACTGAGCTAAGCTCACGGGGATTATGTTGTCTATATTTTAATGTTTATATAATATAACTCTTCGAAACATGATAATAAAATAGAAATAATAGCTCCTGTTTATGAGTATGCATATATATTTCCAAATAAGAAAAAACCACAATGTAATGTTAGTCAGTCCTTTTCATGAGCTTAGTTGTTATTGCAAAAATTCCATTCATAAAATACCAAGCATGTAAAATTGTAAATTAAATTAGCATATAATATAAGATTTTGAACTTATAACTACTAAATTACCAAAATATGACAGTATCAAGCATGGAAAATTCCATTCATTTCCAAGCATGAAAAATACATTACTTTTGTACCATGCATGAAAAATTAGCAAACTTATGGCAAGTTAAATCATTATAAAAATCCATTCATAAAATACCATGCATATGAAAAAGACTAGTGAATCAGACACATGTATCACAGAATAAAAAGTACTACTGCTAAATTACCAAAATAAAAGGTATTACTACTATAAACCTAATACTTGCATCCTCCTAATTAAGAGCTTTTGTCGGATAAGGTTCCCATCCAAGCAGGAGGCAACATGCCTGTTTGCTCATGGACAGTCTTAAACAGAGGTGGCAGCATCTTGTAAACACCAGCAACCTCTTTCATGCCCATAGAACCTTCCGTTATTCCGCCTCCATTAGTCCAAATACTAATCTTAGGTTCAAGTCCATGTACTGCCTCAGCATTGATCTTAGCCATCTCTTGAAACATGCCACCATTTATCATCAAGTAATCCCTTAGAGCTGTGTAGTCGTTTCCAAGTGCATTGAGAAGTGTACTTACATACACTCCTTGAGCATTCCCAAGTGTCACAATCCCTTCTGCCTCTTTTTTCTTTGCGTATAGCTCTGCTTCAGCTGCTTGCTTGCGCGCATAAAATGTTGCATCTGCCAATGCTTTCTGTGCTTCTGCCTCTGCCTTCTTCTCATACAGAATTGCTTCTGATTCTTTTTGTTTCTTGTATAATTCCCAGTTAGCCTCTTGTACCTAAACCATCCAAAATTTCAACCAGTACTTAAAAAATAAACATTGAAAATCATTCATCTAGCATACAACCTACTTTGTTATGTTTTACTTTTAAATAACTGTTTCATGTTAAAAAAATTGACAAGGTTTGGTTGGTAGTAATAATTCCATATTCTTCAATCTATTTGCCATTTACATACCATATGTCAATCATATTTTTTTTTTAATCCAAACAAAACATAGCATTTGCTAACTCAACAAACTTGACCAAAAGTACACAAAATAATAGCAAGCGAAGGGATCCACGATTTAGATTTGGCACATTCCTAACAAAATTAATTTAGAACAAAATTGTCATAAAACAAATATTATATGAACATACCGTATGATTTAGTTTTATAATGATACATAAATTTAGCAAATGATAGATTCATGTATGCCAAAATACTTGAACTACAGTGACTTATTTTCTACCAAAAGATATTGAAGTATTAATATTGTTGCTAGTAAACCAATTTGAATAATAATAATAACTAATAAATGAAAGAAGGGGTTATATTTGCATGGACTAACCTTGGTTTCATACTGAACACTAGCTTTGCTAAGTAAATCAGCTTTAAGCTTCTCAGTAGTAGTCAAAGCATTCATCCTCTCAACCTCACCCTGCAACTCAGCTTCCCTTAGAGCCACAGCTTTAGCAGCTTCGACTTCAGCCACTTGAGCCGCCTTAGTCCAAGCCGCTTTCTTCTTCGCCAACTCAGAATTAGACTCAGCCACTTCAGCCTCTCTTTGATTCTCAAAAACCTTCACTTCAGTCCTAACTCTAAATCCCTCCTTGTCACTCTCTCCAGCCCTCTGCATAGCAATAACTTTCGTCTCCGCGTTAATTTTTGCTGCATTCTGCAGTGTTTGTCCTTCCCTAGATTTCGAGCCAACTTCACCTTTCATCTTAGCTTCTGACACGTCAACCCTAGCTTGATTCGCTGCTTCCATTTGCGTCTTTTGCCCTAAATAGGAGAAATATTCATGACCAGGCACATCCACCAATTGCTTAACATTCGCATTGTAAATCAATAACCCGAATTGGTTTAGTTCGAGTTGAACTTTCTCGAATACTTCTTGTTTAAACTCTTTTGTTCCTCTGAAAACCTCTTCCATGGTCATCGAAGCAGCGAGGACACGTGTCTCCCCTTCAATGATTCCTTGAACGAGTTCCTTGACATGATTCGAGAGTTTATCATGAGGGGAAATCAGTTTAGCGTATTTGAGGAGGCTTTCCTGATCATCAACACGAGGACCAATTGTGAAGACAGCGGGAAGAACGAAAGGCAGTTTTTCAGCACTCATGGCTTGAACTTCGAAGGTATAGTTCACCGGTGAGAGGTCGAAGACGGTGCAAGATTGACCAGGGAAAACCCATGATTTCTTTGCAAGTTTGATGTCTTCGATTCCAGCTCCGGTTATCACCAGGTACTCGGATGCTTTTGCTACCCTGTACATTTTTTGATTTTGATTTGATTATCGAAAAACTCTTGAAAAGAAAATTGAAACAAAACACTTGTGAAAGTGAGTGTGTTCTTTCTTATGGCTTAAGGTTTATGTTTATATATAGAGACAGTTTGTTATGCGATAAAGGAAACTGGGAGGAAAATAGCATCAGTTGTTATTTGCTTTTCTTGTTTTTTGTTGAGAAAAAACCGTTATTCGTAACTACCCTTCCAAAAAATATAATTTTTTTTAAGGGAAAAAAATAACTAAATATATGTAACTTGTATTATACTGTAGTATGTTATCTATTGGTTTTTTTCTTCCGAAATTACCTTCAACTTTCAATACAGATAATAGATATAACAAATAGATAAAAGTAAATTCAAATATTAAAACAAAATGTAATAAATTTTATATGTTCGATTTTTTCTTTATCATTTAAAAAAATAATGGATGAGAGTGAATTTAAATATTAAAAAGTGTAACAAACACAATTTTTTTTGTTACACACAAAATATTTCAAGTAACAAACACGATATGAATATATGTCCTGTTTTAAGTGTAACAAATTAGGTCAATTATATGTTACTATAAATATAATCAATAAGAAAATTATCGTTATTTTATTTTTATTTTTATTTTATATACAAACAAATCAAAATACGTCAAGTTGATAAATAATTTCATTATATGTTTTGACAATATATAATTTGTAGATAAGTCGATGTACGAATAATTTTCATTAATATTTAATAGTTTAAAAATTACAATCAAAATTATACAAACAAACATAATAAAATACACACACGTTATTTCATCTCTCCAGACTCTATCAGAATTCATCTTCAGCAGTATAGTTATATGGCGGGGTTACCGCGATTTACTCGTTCTTTTTTTAATGTGATCCGACACGCTTGTGACTGGATCGTTTGGAATGAAAGAAACAACAGGATCTTCGAAGACAAAATACAAGACTTGGAACAAATTTTTGACAATGTAAAGTTTGTGTCTTTTACTTGGTTAAAGGCTAATAGGCTAACTTCCGCTTTCAGTTATAATGACCGGTGGTGGCACCCTTTAATTTGTATGGGTGTTATGGTGTAATGTGTTTTTCCTTCTTTTTTTGTGTTTGCTAGCTGTTAGGCAACATACAACTGGACCTTGTATTCTTTTGAGAAGCGTTTATCTCTGCACGCCTTCTGCGATGAACTCCTCTTGGTGATTATTTTATTTCTTTTTGGCTTGTTCAAAAAATAAATATACACACATACGTTAGTGCGGTAAAAAGAGCGGACAGACATAGTCACATATATATATATATATATATATAGAAAGGATAATTTTTCTTGTTATGTACTATTATTTTCTTATTTTTTTCCTAAAAAAAAACTATTATTTTCTTATTTTAATGTTATAAGTTAAAATATTTCATAAGATAACCTCTTTGGTAAGATTCAGAGATTAATTAACTCCTTCGAACAGTGCCTGCTTACCCTCGCTTACCTGTCCCGTTGAATATAGAGAGAACTCACCTTGCAAGGATGAATCCTAATATTCCCACTTACTAATATACACATTCATATTTATCTATGTTAAATATATTTTTGGTCCCTATAAATATACCAATTTTTCATTTTAATCCTTCTAAAATTTTCCTTCAACTTTTAGTCGCTATAAAATTTTCAATCATTACTTTTAGTCCCTCCTTTAAAGTAAACTCATATGTAGAATTCATATTTTTAAATAAAATTTTGCAGAAAAATGCATAATATATTATAAGGATCTCTCCAAAAAAAAATTAGAATTTTTTACTAAGACATGAATCTAATATTAATTTTTATATTTTTGACAATAAAAAATTCATATTTAATTCATGTTTTGTTAAAAAAATTCTAATTTTTTGGGGAGTGATTTTTACAATATTCTATACATTTTGCACAATTTCATTAAAAAATATAAAATTTTACTTAAAATTAGGGACCAAAAGTAGTGATTGAAAATTTTATAGGTACTAAAAGTTGTAGAAAATTTTTAGAGAGACTAAAACAAAACGTTGACATATTTATAGGGACCAAAAACATAATTAACCCTACTATATATAAAGAAATAACTCATTTCGGTTGTTTTGGACTGACTTTTTCTCCTTATAAAAATATCCTCTTTTTCAATACAAATAACACATGTATTAAATAGATAAGAATAAATTTAAATATTAAAAACAATGTAACAAACACGATATATATATATATATATATATGCAGGAGCCGGGGTTCGAACCCCGGGCACTCCACTTCTCCACAATTAAATTGTGTGAGCTCTAACCACTAGGCTACTTGACCAAATCGTTTAAAATAAAAAAAAAAAGGCATTTGACCAAAAAAAAATGTAACAAACTAGGTGAGTATATTTATACTTACTTTTTCATTATCACAATTATACATATAAACAAATTTTCCTATAATAAAGATTTTTAGTGGTGCCGTTAAAAAAAAGGATTTAGGGGGATGTATTGGATTATGATTCTATGAGATTTTAAAAAACTTTTTTATCATGAAAAAGTTATGTTGTATTCAATCAAGACTCTTTTCAACTTTAAAAAAAATCTTCTGGTATTCAATCAAGACTCTTTATCATTAAACAAGAATCTTGTGGCATTCAATCAAGACTCTTCATCACTTAAAAGAAGTCTTGTGGTATTCAAAATCATTCAAATTTTGAAGGATTGTTTAATAAATCGGATTTTGATGGATTTTGTGAGATTTTCTAGTGAAATTTTAGCATAAAAAAGTCTTTCATGAAAACATGAGATTTGATTGTTTTTTCTTTTAAGATTTTACTCTCTCTCTCTCTCTCTCTCTCTCTCTCTCTCTCTCTCAATTCTGCAAAGTCTTTTAAAATCCTAAGACCTCTCTCTCTCTCTCTCTCTCTCTCTCTCTCTCTCTCTCTCTCTCTCTCTCTCTCTCTCTCTCTCTCTCTCTCTCTCTCTCTCTCTCTCTCTCTCTCAATTCTGCAAAGTCTTTTAAAATCCTAAGACCTCTCTCTCTCTCTCTCTCTCTCTCTCTCTCTCTCTCTCTCTCTCTCTCTCTCTCTCTCTCTCTCTCTCTCTCTCTCTCTCTCTCTCTCTCTCTCTCTCTCTCTCTCTCTCTCTCTCTCTCTCTCTCTCTCTCTCCTCTCTCTCTCTCTCTCTCTCTCTCTCTCTCTCTCTCTCTCTCTCTCTCTCTCTCTCCTCTCTCTCTCTCTCTCTCTCTCTCTCTCTCTCTCTCTCTCTCTCTTCTCTCTCTCTCTCTCTCTCTCTCTCTCTCTCTCTCTCTCTCTCTCTCTCTCTCTCTCTCTCTCCTCTCTCTCTCTCTCTCTCTCTCCTCTCTCTCTCTCTCTCTCTCTCTCTCTCTCTCTCTCTCTCTCTCTCTCTCTCTCTCTCTCTCTCTCTCTCTCTCTCCCTCCTCCTCTCTCCTCTCTCTCTCTCTCTCTCCTCTCTCTCCTCTCTCTCTCTCTCAATTCTGCAAAGTCTTTTAAAATCCTAAGACTTTTTTAAACAAAAATTATCTTTTAAGATCCTAATCCAATACACCCTTAGATTATATTTTTTTATTATATTGTTGGTGTCATTGAAATAGATATCATAAATAGTTTGCTTTGTTATAAGTTGAAAATAACAAACATTTACACTCTTAGTTTTAATCAAGATCAAAGTTTCATAAAAAAACAACCGTTTATAATTTTCAAACTTTAACCAATTAAAAGAGCAGAAAATCAGACACGTTTAGCTAGTTTAAAATAAAATACAATTCTAAAATTACAAGGTATATTTATCCTCTAAAAGAAAAAGATATATCTATATATTTCATAAAAAAGAAAATATTCCCTCCGTCTCAGCTTAACTGAGTCAAAAGCTCTCATTTCACACATATTAAGAAAAATGTATAAATGAAGGTGAGAGAAAAATAATTTTAAGTGTTTTTGTTAAGTATTGATGCATTTTCCATTATCATAAATGCAAAGTGAAATATATTGAATTGAGAGTGATGAAATTATTATTAATTAGAGTTATAAAAAGAAATTTTTTATTAATATTGTATTTGAAAAGTAAACACCGTAAAACTATGGATGACAATTTAATCCATTAATCCACCATTCATACGATCCATCAATTGATTAATTAATTTAATTTTGTTTCTGATTTCGAAGAGTTTTTTTTTTGGAATTTTGTTGTCTTTCCTTCCTCTTCCTCTGAACCTTCTAATCTTTTTATTGTGAATCAGGATGATGAGTGATTACAAGGTGGAAATGATTAATGATGCCATACAAGAGTTCTTTGTTGAATTCCATCGACCTAAACACTGTAAGTTTCCCGTTTTGTTTCATCATTGAATGTTTGCCCATTTTCCTCAATGAAGATTAATCTTATTAGGAGGATCTATGACTGGTTGGTTAACTCTAACAAAAATTATTTTTTTGTTTGACATCTAAATTATGATGTCGAAATGTGTTTAGCACATACACTTTAACACTTCCTCAATTGGGTTTTTCACCTGTATAGCATTAACACTTCTAATTGAAGGTGTGTCTACTGTCCAACATCGACACTGACACTGACACATGTGATTACATTCAATTATGTTTTGACATCAGATTATAAATTGCTAAACTCAACACACAGATCAGCAGCACCCACACAATTATCGTAGTTTTGTGTGCTATAATCTCTTGGGTTTGTATTCATATTGGGAGCTAAAACGTTAATGTTTTCTTTTGGGTTGGGAATGGGAAATTAGATTTCTCAATTTAATGATGTAGACCTGCCTATAATTTATGGCAACCAACATTGATTCATTTGTCAAAAAGCAATCACGAATGGTGAAGAAAAAACAACAACCAATCTTTTTCCTACTAGGTCGGGTCGTTTATATGTATAAATTGATGCCTATAGTCCTGTCATGTATTAGGTCCAAATATAGATCATCTACCTCTAAATCCCTCTTCATGACTTGACCTCTAACTATTGGATTATTCTTCATCTGGTCTACTCTTCACAATCTTGCTTTTATCAGTCTAAGATGAGATTCTACCCTGATTCTCTCTTCAATGAACATTTTTATAACCCTTTCTCAGTTTTGTGGTATAACTCATCAAAGTCTTTCTTGCTTCATTTTTCGTTTGGATAAAAAGTCCGCTGAATGACCTGTTTGCAGTGTATTGCTTCATTTAATGATGTCATTAATGTTGGATATGATATTGATGGCTGTAATATTACAAAATTTTTGCCCTTTTTGTCTCAAAATAATTGATATGGTGCTGCTCTCTTCATTGCAACTTTTTCTTTGCTCCAATTGAAATGTTCTTCCTTTAGAACTATAGATTGTATATGTTTGAATTCAATGTGGGGTGTTATCTATTTGGATCAGCAGTCAACAACTGCTACTGAGTGCTGCTGGTCTTGTAATTGTACTTCAATCTATGACTGCTTAGCTTTAAGAGAAACAATTTTTTGACATCAAATTTTGGTGTCGAATACGGGTGTCATTTGGTTTGTGTTAATTTTTAAAATGTGTGTAAGTTGTTGTAGTAGGTAAGTAGTAAGAGAAACATATACAACGTCTCTATTTTGATGTTCAAATAACACAATTGTATCTCAGATTAACACAATTGTAGAAGTGGGTTTTTCTTCTTCTCTTTGTTGTTTTCAGTTTCACTCACTTTTATTGGGACGCATTGCAGGTCCATATCAAGGTGTCTGGAAGACAAGAGTGGAGGAGCTACCTGATGTTTATCCTTGTAAGTCTCCTTCAATTGGTTTTGTCAACAAAAGTTACTATCCTAATGTTGATGAAATGTGAGTTGTTCCTTGTTTTCTAAGTGACATGAAAAGAGTTCTAAGAAGGAAGCTCAGGGCACAAACCCTGGATACGACTAGTAACTTAATAACATTTTACTATCCAAAAAAAAATCTTCATTGTTTATTGTCATTTCAAATCTTATAAATTTTTACGAGTTAAATCTTTCAAATTACAAAACCTTACTTTGTCTTTTAAAATATATAAGACTTTTATATAATCTTTTGAAGGTTTGACCCAATACATTCACCTACGTTTGATTATCGCATACCTGACATAACCAGGCCAGACTTTGTCTTTTAAAATATATAAGACTTTTATATAATCTTTTGAAGGTTTGACCCAATACATTCACCTACGTTTGATTATCGCATACCTGACATAACCAGGCCAGACTTTATTATCGCATACCTGACATAACCAGGCCAGACTTTATAACCATTAAAATATATTATCGACAATATAAGAATGACTATGTGTGTGTGTGGAAACAATTGTGTTAATTATACTTTTTTTTTTGTCAAGTAGCCTAATGGCTAGAAATTCACCTCTTAAATGAAAAAGTGGGGTGTCCGGGGTTCGAACCCCTGCCCCTGCATTTATAATGCAGTGTCGTTGACAACTGACCTAATCTCACTGGGACGATTATACTTTTCTTTATCCGCACATTATTATTTTATTATTATATTTGCATTTAGTTTTGTAACTTTTAATATATTTGATAAAAGTCAAGGGGGCCCTTTGGGAAATTATAAATTTATAAGTAATTTTTTCAACCGTTATAAATTTATAAGTAATTTTTTCAACCGTTATAAATTTATACCATTTCGATCTATTGAATTCCACCTTTCTTTTTGACCAATTTTAAATCCCATCTTAAAAATTACAAAATTTTAGAAATCATTATATATATATATATATATATATATATATATATATATATATATATATATATATATATATTTTTTTTTTTTAATTTTTTTTTTAAGGAAAGTCATTATATTTTTATAGTCTTTTAAAATATAGAAGAATTTTTATGTCAAAATTATATTTTAAGATCTGATCCAATACATCCCCCTAAGTTTGATTTGGGAAATGGATTTGGTGCGCAACAGCGTGACACAATTACTCACTTCTACCGTCCGATTTAAAATTGATGTATGAGATGATTTGTAAATGCTTTAATGAATCGGTAATCTTAATCGTCTGATCTCAAATCAATGGCCGAAATTACCCACAGCGTGTATGGTTTCTCAACTGCAGTGGATTCATGTCCATTTTTTATTGTAGGTTTGACTTGACCTAATCGATTTGGGCTTTATCGGACTAGACTTAATCGGCTTGGCCCGCCCAATTAACAACCCTAGTATTTAGCATTATAAAGGAACAACAACAAGTGTTTGATTTTTTTTAATGTCAAAAATTATTTTGTTGGGAGGGATTTCAAAGAAGGGGAATGAAATGAAGGTAAGAGAAATACCCCTTAGTCATTTATTTTTGCACCATATTTCTTATCCTTTTGAATAAAAACTCAAATTCAACTAATTTTTTTCATTTGCAGCATCGAAATTCTTCAGCAGCACCAGTTAGCACCATCACCGCCACCATCAATTATCAGTAATTTTCAGGTTTCGACTTTGATCTTGTGATTAATTGTACCTATCTCTTCATACTGCCAGGAAACCCTTCATTTCCATGATGTCACCGCCATTTTTGTGAGGTTCTGTGTTTGTACGATCAACATAAACCAAAGGGCAAGCTAGGTTTTTCTTTGCCACCTTTATTTTTGATCTAAAATTCAAAACATATCGAGTATAGAAGTAGAGTCAAAAGTTCATGGCAAACGGGTCATCCCTTGATCGGCCTGAAGCTGAAACTTTTACTGAATTTCATAAAAATGGCGGTTGTCTTGTCGAGGGTCGTGTTGATAGTTCTGATCATGACAATGACAAGGCTAAACAAAAATCTTTGTTTTTTCAACTTTTTTCGGCTTACCTAAAGGAGAATTGTAGTAGAGGCACTGTGAGGCCTGTGCCAGTCATGCTCGGTGAGGGTCAATTGCTTGATTTATATCAATTATTCGCCCTTGTGAAGGAAAAAGGCGGGTATGATGCGGTATCGAGAAAAGGGTTGTGGAATTCTGTGATAGTTGAACTGGGTTTGGACCTTCGTGTTCTAGCTTCGGTGAAATTAGTTTTTGACAAATATCTGAATGATTTCGAAGGTTGGCTCAGGAAATCTTTCGAAGAGAAGAGTTTAAAAAATGGGAATGATGGGTATTTGAACTCATTGCCAATAGATCTAGAAAAAGAGTTTCAAAACCTTTTTTGCTCAAATCTAAAGGACAAAGATGATGATTTTGTCCCGTTAGAATCGAGTAACATCATAAAGCACATTGATTTGGTTAACCAGAAGAGTGATGGTTATTTATTAGACACTAAAAATCAAAATAACAAATGCGATGGTCTCCAAAATGTTAACAGTGATGGTCATGGCGGCGACGATGAAAAATTGGGCACTGGTGTTAAGGATGATATAACCGCCTCTTGTGCGGAAACTGAGAAGGAATTTAATTCTCGCAAACGTAATCGGGAATCGCCTGCAGCTCAACCATTAACAGAACCATCAAAGGGGAAGGAGTATAAAGGATACCAGGACATTTTTGTTCAGATGCTGAGGGCACGAGATGTTCTGTCGGTCAGAAAGCATGCAGAACCAAACCGTGGATCATCATCCAAGGTATATTTTCACTACACATAATGATTTTATACATGAATTTTACACATTGGATTTTTTGTGCGTTTCATATCCTCAACCAGAATGTTTTCACATGAATGGCTAGTTATCTTTTTATTGTATTTATGATTAGCATTACAATGTACTTAATTATGCATTCATAATAAATATATAATCACAATCTACCGGTTGCATTCATAATAAATATATAATCACAATCTACCGGTTTCTTTCCTAAAACAATATATATAAAATTCCAAACTCTCAGCTTGCTGCTAACTACTAGTTGACAAGATCTAAAAGAAGAAATTTTATTTAAGTTTTATGCAAAAAATATCTACTGAATTTTCTGAAACTTTATGCTTTACATTTGGTGAAGATACATCCTGCCAAGTATGAGGATCCTGTTTCTCTTGGTCAGCAAGGTAGGGTGAATCTGAGACGTAGTAAAAGGCTCTCTATGTCTCTTAAGTTGCACGCTATGGAATCAGAAAAAAGTCCTATGGAGAAAACAACTGGCAAACCAGATATCGTGATCAACAAGAAAAAACCAACTACCAAAGCAGCTGTGAGAAAAAAGAAAAAATCAACTGCCAATGCAGCTGGGACTGAAGAGAAAAAATATGACCCATTTAGTGATGATTCTCGTGATAAGGTTGTTTCTGTTGGTCCTCTTTTCCAAGTGGAAGTCCCGCAATGGACTGGTGTAGTTTATGGGAGTGACTCTAAATCGTTAGGCACACAAGTATGGCCTGTTAAAGATGATTCAAGACCTACTACAGAAACAGATCTTGTTGGTAGAGGAAGACGAGGAAAGTGTAGCTGCAATGTTCAAGGTTCAGTTGACTGTGTAAGATTGCATATTGCTGCAAACAGGATGAAGCTGAAGTTTGAATTGGGTTCTGCATTTTACCATTGGGGATTTGATAAAATGGGTGAGGAAGTTTCACTTCAATGGACAGGTGATGAGGAAAAGAGATTTAAGGATATAATGAGTCTAAAAATCCCCTCCCAAAACAAGTCTTTTTGGAACAATCCGTCCAGTTACTTTCAAAAGAGGACAAGAAAAGACATGGTGAGATATTACTTCAATGTATATCTTATTCAACTAAGAAGCTATCAGAATCGAGTGACTTCGGAGACTGTTTACAGTGATGATGACGAAATCGAATTTGAATCTTTTGGTGATGGTTTCGGGAGGAAAGCTATCAAGCGTCCATCAATTGAATTCAAGGAGTGTTCAGAGAATAAGTAATGCTTTGATTTTAAGTTGACAAAACAGTGTGATAAGCCATTTGAGGAAGAACTTGTAGAGGCTCCTGTTGTTTACTGCATCCTCCTTGGAGGGGCTGCTAAACTCCACCCCCCACCCCGACAACAACATTTATGCTGTAAAACTTTAATTTCACTTTTGGACCGCATTTGTGCTGTAAAACTAGCCGTTTAGTCAGAGCGCTTTCAAGTTTATGGTTTTAGTTAGATATTTGTATGTTAAATTTAAGAAGTTTATTTGTGCCAGGTCTTTGACTTTGGAATAGTTTTTTTATATTATTTTTTTATTGATTTTCATTAATTATTCTTCTACTAGATTAGCTTGTTATCATGGGGCTCAACTTTGCAAATTGTGGTGGAGGTTTCCTTTCCCTATCTTTTGGGATTTCCTTCACCACTCTTCACTGCCACTGCCTATCACCTTCCACCACAAACATGGATTCCTTCCCTATACCAACAAGTTGTATCTCCACTAGAGTGACCTGTCTGTCTTCAATATCAAAATCAAAATCAAATTTAAAAGGCTATTCATTCATTTAACATATTTAACAGTCTTTTCTTCTTTTCATTTTCAAACTTCAACGTACGTGAGCCTCTACACTGGGATTATTGAATCAACTTTACAGTTTCCACTACAAACTTATGATCCCTCCCTACTGTATGTATCTTTACTGCTTCATTTCACCCTCTTAGCATCTTTGGAGTATGGAACATACCTATTACAAGGAGACACCTTAGTAGAATCCGTCTTCAACAAAAGCCGCAAAATCATGGATATTTTCAACACAATTTACATGGTTAGTATATATTTTAATATTCGAAAAACCATGTTTAATGACGCTAAAAAAATGTGGTTAATTGTGTTTAGTGGATTGTTAATGAGTTGCGACAGCTTGTTATATTCATTATTCGTTACTAAACGTAATTAACCATGTAGTTGAACAATGTTAACCATCTAAATTGTTGTCAAATTTATGTGCATTGAACCATTAATTGATGTTGTAAATTTCATAGGGACTACAAGCTACATATTAATGAGGTGACACATGGTTGATCCAAGGTTTCAAATCACGGTAGTATCAATCCTTTATAGTGTAGAGGAACTCCAGTCAAATGTGGCTTATGCGACTTCAATCGTGTGATCGCATTAGGATTGCAATCAAAAACTTGATGTCGCAACCAAGATTTTGGCCACTGACATTTAAAAAAAAAAAAAATTGCTTGCTTAGTAGAACTAATAAAAATATATTGATTTGTACACTACTAGAACTTTTATAAAATCATGAATCTTAAAAATCATCAGAAGAAATTTGAAATTTGACATTTAATCCAAACATTCTTCTCAATATATCTTCTAGATATAGCTCTATCACATACTTAAATAGACCACCTTCAATTTTATCAAGGAGACATGTTACTCGTTACTCGAAAATATACTTAACAATTTGATTTATGATTTTAATTGATTTAGAAATTAAAAATTAAAAATATAGAACTTAATTTGGTTGGGTGCACCGGGCAAATGTCACGGGGCAACAAAAGAAATTATTAAGTCAAAATTTTAATTAATAAATTTAGAGGATTTTTCCTCAACAAATATATTTAGAGAGTTGCTTTTCCATTCATCTTACAAACATAAATTTAGAAAACCAACTTTTAAAAAGAAGGAATCAAATTTTAAGTTTGTGGGTGAAAAGAAAAGAAGCTCTTAAACATAGTAGAAGAAAAGAAGCTTGAATGGTATAGACAATTGCGGTCAAATGTGGTTGATGCAACTTCAATTGCATGATTTCATTAGGGATTACAAAGGATCATAAACTTGATGTCGCAACCAAGATTGTAAGCGTAAACATTTTTTAAAAATAATCTTTCTTTCTTAGTAGAACTAATAAAAATATATTGATTTGTATGTTGCTTGACTTTACAAGATCATGAATCTTAAAAATTGCATAGAGTACGAAGATCCATACATGACTATAATTTGATCTCTGAACATGCGATTTATTTACTTATAATTGAAAATGAGTAATGGAAGTCATTTGTTAAGTCACATGATAAGTTTCTTAAAAACCGCTTTAATAAAAACCAATTAATTTCTCTAACAAGTTTAAGTAGTGAGGAATGGTAGTGTACTTAGGTCAGTCTAAGTAGTGAGGAATGGTAGTTTACTTAGCTTACTTGTATTCCAAGTCACTAATAATTAGTTGCAAGTTACTCCACATTCCAAGTCTCTAATTTTACTGGGAAGAGCTTAATTCTTATCATCCAATGCCCAGGTAGATTTGTCTACGTCCATGCCGTTGTGCTGCGATGAACGAATCTCACAATGAGTATTGTTTGACCCTCATTTTAAATATTTAGCTGATGAATGTGAAGACAATAAGACATGCAGGACTTAATTCACTTCAACATTCCAAGATTTAGAAGGCTATTCATTCATTCGCATGATATACATTTCAGAGTCTACACTTTCTTTCTAGCATCTTTGGAGTATGGAACATACCCATTACAAGGAGACACCTTAGTAGAATCAGTCTTCAACAAAAAGCCGCAAAATCCAGGACTTGTTATATTCATTGGTCATCACTAAGCGTAATTAATCACATAATTGAACTGTGTTAATCATCTAAATTGTTGTCAAATTTATGTGTCATTGAACCATTAATTGATGCTGTAAGTCTCATAGGGACTACAAGCTACATATTAATGAGGTGACACATGGTTGACCCAAGGTTTCAAATCGTGGTAACAGTCATGTACCAATATCCTTTATAGTTTAGAGAATTGCAGTCAAATGTGGCTTATGCGACTTCAATCGCGTGATCGCATAAGGATTGCAGAGGGTCAGAAACTTATAAAAATCATGAATCTTAAAAATCTTCAGAAGAAACTTGAAATTTGACCTTTAACCCCACAATATATCTTCTTAAAACTACTACCATAGTATATGTGAGAGAATGTACACCTTTTTCTTCTGTCATATTCTTTCTTCAACATTCTAAGATCACCCTTTAGTAAATTCTGATATGTTATGCAACATTCTTTATCATTGAGGAAACCTTAAAGTACTGCCATATTAATAATAAATGAGCACACACCCTTTTCCTTGTATGGTCAACTAATGAACTAACAACCACTGGGATCTGGGTGATTTTATTTATCAAATATTGCATGACCATTTATATTATCTCTCTGTCATACCACTTGCTAAAAAGAAGAAATTAGATAACAATAGAAAACCTATTCACATTCTGTAGAAAATGTCTAGCATGTGCCTGAAGTAGAAATAAGATATTAATAGAAAACTTAATCACATTATATAGGTTTAGCTTAATCATGAATCTTAGCATTGCAGCATAATATTTTCTACAACAAAGTTCGTTTAGGTTTAGCTTAATTAAAAATCGCTATACCTGTAAGTAAAGAAACATAATTTATCAAGAAGTCAACTAAACCAACAATCAATTATAGCTATGAAGAACATTCAATTTTATCAAGTAAACAAGTTATCGCCACTGACTCCCATCAATAGATTTATGCTGAATTTAAGCTTTCTAATAACGTCGCTATGTTTGTTGCTCTCAAATTCATAGGTATGTTCCAGTGAGATGCTTTAAGTGCACAATTATGTACCAATTCGAAGCATTGACGGAGATATTTCTCGTCCACGCTCACCATATGCTTTCAGATCCTACTGTCTAGTTCATTAACATGAATGAGAGTTTGAATAGACCCTATAACACTGATTTGTGATTGAATAGCATTTATAGCTACGACTTTGAAGAGTCTGCATATCACAATTCTTCCCTATCTGCACAAGTCCTCTTTTTGAATCCATAAGCTTACATTTTCCATCTTCTACCTCCATTATTCAGAGTTAATGATTACAATCTTCTATCAAAGTCATTGTCCTACAACTGAAGACACACAAAAAGAAATACACTTCAGAAGAAAAGGATAACATGCATTAAAGAGAAAGAGAAAATTGTATGCAAAAATAATGAACAAAAACATACTTTATTTTTCACCCTTTTCTACCCAAATACATGCTTTCTTCTGAATTTATTAGATCAGATGGTTTCTTGAAATTTGAAAGAAAACAAAAAAAACAAAAATGGGTTTATTTTAAGGAAAAAGGAGTTAAGTGAATTGTTGACGAGGAGCAAAGTGCTTTCATAAATTTTCAATAAATATTTACGAATTCAAAATCTCTTCAACTTTGATAACAATTTATTAAATATAACATAGAATAATCTATAATATATCTCTAATAAATTGAAACCAGAATTTGAGAAAAGATTCAAAATCCATGATAAAAGGTAGCTTTACTTATTTCTGCATCTCATTCGCCCTTCCGCTTTTATATTCTACACTTTCTCTGATTTTTTCTTAGACAAACGATGTGGGACTTAAAAACTGTGGTGATACAAAACTTAGTAGGCTCATACACTTTCTTCGTTTCTTTTATATTGAAACTTCAACTTATAGCAACGCCTTATTTTACAGAATATTGAAGATCCCCACATTCTTCTTTCTTTTAATTAGCAATGTAAAATCAATGCTGATCAGGTGTTTTATTTGTTGGAATTTTTTATACATTCAATAACTAGAATGACCTCACACATTTAAGGACCAAAATGGTTGTTTAATCCAATACTAATATATGACCTCACACATTTAAGGACCAAAATGGTTTTTCTTAATATAACTGTGTCTCATGTTATATGATAAGGTCATTCACATTAAGTTTATTTTCAATTATAAGGTTGCATCTCGCTGATCTCTATGTTGTTTTCAAGTCCTATTTCTTGGAATCTAAGAATCAACAAGATGTCTCTGTATACCCTGTTTAGGTTGGATGTCAAGCTCCTACGAAAGGAAAATCTTCATTTAATAGATTCATCGACGAATCACAGAAATTGAACTCGAGCATGATGGATTTGCAATCCACTACAATAGAGACTTTGTAACTGTCTACTAGTGACAAAGTGGTTTGTGTGCATATCTTGCTGAAATTAGAAATTAAATAACAACAGAAAAATTAATCACATTTTATTCAAGAAGTGTCAAACATGTACCTTGCTGAAATGCCTAAAGTGAACCCTCCATTCTTGGTTCTATCAAAAGATAAGTTTGTAGAAAAGAAAATCTGTAAAACACAGACAAAATGCATGAAGTTGTTGGTCTTTAACGAACTAAATGAAAGGGAGGCGAATCAGCATTGTATCCCAAAATTTAAGTTTGAATGCAAAGTGCAAATAAGCATACAACTAGCCATTTTTTAATAAACCTTTTACATCAACAAAGAGAACAATTAGGTGCTAAATTCCACTTTCCATCAACAAATATGACAAGCACAATCTCAGTGCTATATTTTACCAAATTATCTCCAGCAAAACCTTTTATATTCTATCCTATTCAACTAAAAAGAATGAGGAAAAAGATGGTTATATTTGATCTTGTATATGAAATGTCAAAAAGGACAAAAATAGCTAGTTCTCCTAAATAATTATAACATTTGGCTCTATCAAAAATAGGAACCAAAGCTAAACCACATTTAAAAAACCAGATTCTTCTCTTGAGTTGCATTTATAATACAGTAAGAGATTAATGGCTGTAAATAAACTCAGTGTTTTTACTTGTACTATGACAGCTCTTGTGCACTGTTTGGCCGAAGAGTATGACCTTGCATATGAATTAAAGCCACAGCAATGGAGAAAGATGGTAGTGCTGAATAGAGGTTGGTAGAAATGGATATAATAATAGATCGTCGTGAACATTTACCATCCTTAAGGCCGGGCTGATATCGTTTGAACCCTGAAGATTGAGGTGTTTGCTCATTATGTTGCATAGGAAGCATTTGCCAATTGTTTAGTTAGAAATCAAAGAAAGAAATACAAGATTATAGATGCATAGATTTCAAGAATATAACAAAATTCGCTTAAGCTAATGATCCAAAAATAACACGAGATCACTAATATTGTTTAAAGATAATAGACGAAGAAGAAGAATATACATAAACAAACCTGAGTAACTAAATCAACCGACTCACACGATATACTAACCTAATTTTTTCACCGTCACTATACTATATTAACCTTAGATTTAATTTATGCAAAATGTCACCTCTTATTTCCTAAATGTTAAATTGTGACGCAATATTAACCCTGGATTTAACCTAATTTTTTCGCGTGACTTTACTATATTAACCCTAGATTTAATTTATGCAAAATGTCATCTCTTATTTCTAAATGTTAATCTGTATGACGCAATATTAACCCTAAATTTAACCTAATTTTTTCGCGTGACTTTACGATATTAACTCTAGATTTAATTTATGCAAAATATCATCTCTAATTTTTTCCTCTACACTTTTGTATTTAATGTTTATCTAAAATAAAATAAAATTATGTTCCTAATTATAAACTATTTTTTTTGAAAGGAATAACCGCAATACTTAATCTAATCTCTTACTTACTTGAGTAACTAAATAAACTGACAAGCACTCAGCCTTTTGTATGGCTTGTTTATATTTTTCTAAAATATAGACGGTAAAATACTGTAAGTGGACATCCCTCATCCCAACCACCACAGTCACCATTTCTAGTTCTAGGCCCACCATTTCTGTGAACTCTGTCTTTATAAATTATAGGTATAGATGAATGAGTTTGACCTTTTTAATCAGCTTCTTTAGCTGATCGCTGATCCTTCGAAGAATCTCCATGTTAAGTGTATAATTCTTCCCTATCACTACACAAGTCAAGCAAGGAATCTTTTTTCCATTGGCCTTCTTTCTGAATATATAAGCTTACATTTTCCATCTTTTTCTTCCTCTACTATTCAAGATTATTGATTACAACCTTCTCTCAAAGTCATTTCCAAGGTTGCTTTTGAAAAATTGGGTTTTCCTTTGACATGGGTAACTCTTGCAAGAACATTGTTGTTTTGAGTGTTTTCTTTGTCATTAAGGTTATATGTTCAATAACATTATGCTGATATTTCTTATTTTGATTTTGACAAGCAACCGAATCTCTTCATTCTTAGTAACTGTTAGTAACCGAACAACCTTAAAAACAAGTAGTATGAACTTAGATATTAATCAGCTCTGGAATAAAAACATTGATTCAATTCAAGGCTTTTCTGATGAATTTAACAATGTCCGTCCACTGTTACAATTTGTTGGGACTAGCATTTAATTTGGTATTCAGTATTCTCTTAAAAATGAAAAATTGACACATGAGTTTTTCTCGTATATTTTCATTTAAAACCCTTTCCTGAAATCTCACATAGTAGTAATATCATAGGGCACCGGGTTGACCTTTAGAATGAAAATCAACAGGTCCAGAAACTTGCTGCTTACAAAATCCAAGTATTCACGCTAGACACAATAATCAATATCACTGTTGATCTAGAAGCCAGGGAACAAAAACTGCAAGATGACGGTGGAAAATTCATATTAAATTGCATAATTAATATGAAGGACTCAAGTTGAGACTTCGAAGAATCTTTGCGTTCAGTGTATAGTGCTTCTTCAGAACCAAAATCAGAGTAGGAAGTAGGAACAACGTTCAGTGCTTCCAAATTGGTATCTTCTTTACCTTCATCATTACAAGTGCCTAAAGAAAATGTTGAAGGAAAAAATGCACATGCTCAGGCACAAACGTTAGATGATGATGATGATTCTAAAGTTATCTTCTTCGTCTCTAGATAGATCATACATCAAGAATTGCAACTTAATCTAAAAAAATAAAAGTCTTAAAAACTAGTTTTAAAGAGTGCAACATTAGATTGCTAAATTTTGACCAAGGCACTAAAGTGAATTAACAAAGTTAACAATATCAACTTCGTTCCTTAGCGACAAATCTAGCAATGCAATAGTGCACACCATATGAAAACAGAAAATTTCAGCAATGCACTAGTGCACACTAAAGTGAAGGTGAGTATATAAAACTCTTCTTTGAACAAAGGGCTCCCTTCGGATTTATATTCCACATTTACAGTATTTCTCTCTGCATTTTCAGATGTGGGACTTAAAACACTGATGTATGTGTTTTGGGTCATTGTAACATTAGGGACACTCAAAAAGATAAGTTACCACCAAGCTGTTGCAAACGCTAAGGCTCTGTTTGGATAAGTGAAAATCAACGGAACGGAACGGAATGGAATGGAATAAAGATTCCATTCCATTGTTTGGATACTTTATGATGGAACAGAACTAGTTTTCCATTCCATTGTTTGAAAAGTTAACAGAACGGAACGAGTTATAACTTTTTTATTCCAATTTTACCCTTATATTAAAAAGAAGTTGAATTCTCTACTCAATCCAATCAATATGTTGTTATTTTAGCATCATTTGTGAGTAGCAGTAACACATGCAATTTCATTAAAAAAAATCAATAGTCTTCACTGACGTGAATCCTTTGTATACAAAGTTACTCAAAAACAGTAACAACATGAGCAATATCACATTGATATTTGTTCCATGTCTGCTACAAGCTAATTGAAATCCACTACAAGCAAAATTTTATTGGTAAAGCTAGCACTAACCACCCATAATAGAGGGTTCATAAATTAGAAGAAAATCATCAAACATGAATAAGATAGGAAAAAAAGAAGAAACGTCACAATTAATTTGGAAAAAGAAGAAGAAATATGGGTTCATAAATAACAAGAAATAACAATAGAAATCTTGGTTCAAATATTAGTAGAAGCATCAAATATGAAGATGAAGAAATATGAGTTAGCTTATTGGAGCAGGTTGGAACAAGAAGAAATGAAGGAAAAAAAGTGAGGTAATGGTGCATGCTAAAATTGGGAATGAAAAATAAGGATCAAGTTGTAATTTTATTATTAGAGTGTTGAATACCTCCCAATTTGGGGGGAATGAAAAAATGACTAAAGGAGTGTGATTGGATGGGGGAATATTTTGAGGTAATGTAATGTTTTGAGGGAATTCAATTCTTTTGAGGTGGATTCAAACAATAGAATTCACCTCAAAGTAGTTGAATTCCCTCAAAACATTCCCCCATCCAAACACACTCTAAGGAAAATGTTAATGGGTGCTTCCGGGGCACTCTTTAAGCACCTTTAATAGTAATTTTTTACAAAAATTTATGTAAGTAATGTATTGGAATTTATAACATTTGACTTTTTTAAATAACATTTTCTAAATTTAGTATGCTTAAAGAGTGTCGCAGGGACACTCGTTAATAAGACTCATGATCTATTAATGAGTGGTTACCTTTTTTAACCGTTCACAATTGCTTATATGATAGTACAGAGTAATACAGCAAGTGATATAATTCATATATTTATGGAGGAATTTGGGGAATAGTACAGAGACGAATTTCTGCAACAATTCTAAGCATTTTCTCTCCTATTTACATCACTCTAAATCATTCTTCATTTCTCTAATGCATGATTCAAGTGTAGGAAACATATTTTTGTAAATTATTATCAAAAGATATGTTTGTTGTGTTTATGTAAACCACATCAAGGTATTCAAAGTATCCTGAAGGTGTATCTAAAAATCATTGTTTTTTATGATGCAATATACATATTTAAACATGGAGACACAAAAAACGCAAAATTGGACATGGCGTTACTTGCGTTGATATTGTTTATCATGGGGCTGATTGGTTGTTGTTATCATATAATATAACTCAAGTATTTGTAAACACATCAAATTAATCTTTTAATTATATTAAAACTAACTTAATGTTAGCCTGTGTCACATGTTATATGATAGAGTAGTTTTAGTTTAAGACTTATTTTCAATTATAAGGTTATATATCACTATTGTCTCTGTTATTTTGAAAGATACACTAAAATATTTGAACATAACTTAAGATGGATATGATATTTGATTATCCTAATCCTAATCTTAAACAACAAAATGAAATGGTGATGGGCATGGCTGCTGAATGATGTCGTTTTCAGTGTTGCTGTCAACCTGTCATTGTATGGCTCATTCAACATACTAAAGTAGCAAGTGAAATGAAAGGACTATCATTTCAAGATTGACATCGTTTCTAAAATCCAATGCTTACAATGTATCTTCACTAACTTAGGAATTAATAATATTCCTAAACTCGTTTTCTTGTATAATACGACAGATTGCAATACATGTTCATAAATGCTCGAAACACCTTGAAATAGATTGATTATTATTTCTAGTTTCAAGCCAGAATACAAAATAGGACCAATATATGCTTAATCAAATGTAGTACTTCCAAAAAAACTACATTTTCATAGTAAGCACTTAAGATTTTGTAGGTAATCATATTTGATCTAATTTAAAAGTTGACAAAGTGGCTGTGTGGGCATATCTTGTTGAGATTAGAATGAATATCACATTCCATCACCACCTGCTAAAAGGTAGAAATTAGATAACAACAATAAACTTAATCACATTCTGTAGAAAATGTCAAGCATGTACCTTCTGAGATGCCTGAAATAAGTTCCTCATGCAAAGTCCTATCAAAAGATAAGTAATTCTGGAAAAGAAAAGCTGTAAAACGTAGATAAAATGTGCATGAAATTGTTGATGAAAGCGAGGCGAATTTGCATACAACTAACCATAAATATGGTTACAAACACTTTCTCAATTAGGTGCTAAATTCCACTTCTCAATAACAAATATGACAAACACTATCTCAATTATACAATTTACCAAATTATCTCCAACAAACACTTTTACATTCTATCCTCTTCAACAAAAAAGAATGAAGAAAAAGATGGTTACAATTGATCTTTTGATCTATGAATTGTCAAAAAAGACAAACATAGCTAGTTTTCCTAAATATGATAACATCAGGTGGTATGAAAAATAACAACCCTAAACATAGGAACAAAACTTGAATCACATATAAAAACCAGACTCTTCTCTCGAGTTGCATTTATATTACAGTAAGAGAACTATGGCTGTAAATTAACTGTGTTTTAATTAGTTGTACTATGACAGCTCCTGTGCACTGTTTGGCCGAAGGGTGGGACTTTGCATATGAATTATAGCCACAGCTATGGAGAAAGACTGTAGTGCAGAAAGAGGTTGGTTGAAATGAATATAATATAGACCGCCGTGAACATTTACCATCCTTAAGGCCGGGCTGATATCGTTCGAACCCTGAAAGTTATATTAAGTAATTGTCAATTATTTTGAAAGCAAAGAGAGTAAATAGAAGATTATGGATGCATGAATGTCAAGAATATAACAATAAAAAAAGGCTAAAACTTAAGAAAAATATTGCCGTCAAATATAACACATTGTGGAATTATTATTACATTAAAATTAAAGTTTGGTGGTGGTCGTCAACTCTAGCAATGAACAAAGTCATTTCCCATTTTCACTACTATAGACCTCCTTCTGGTCATAGTTGATGATCAGAAGAAGGTCTATGTAGAAAATGTATCATTGAGGAGAAATACAATACAAAAGAAAGGAAAATCATATTAGTAAAATCAATTATTTACTGTTCGCATTATCGCATACTCTTCCCTCAGATCCAACGATAATATAATATGAGATTACTAACATTGTTTAAACATAATAAAGAAGAGTAATAGAATATGAGATACAAACAAACCTGAGTAACTAGATCAACTGACATGCACTCGCCTTTTGTATCTACTTGAGACAGAACCTCTACTTTGCTAGATCTTTTCTGAAGTACAGTAAGAGGACATCCCTCGTCCCAACCACCGCAGTCACAGTGACCACCAGATCTCCATCTATCTATCAGACTAGACGGACCACCATTTCTGGTTCTAGGCCCACCATGGAGGCCTGCTGGAATCAGAATGCTCATACTCGATGAGCAGTCATCGTTATTTTGATTACAACTTTCAGAAGGCGATGCGGTTTTGTTTACGCCAGATTTGTTGAGAAATTTTAAGCCCCAACCTCCTATTTTTTCCGGCCTATTACAAGGAAGATGGTCTTTAACAACAATGGAAGCCATCTCAAAATTCGGAGGAACATTAGCATCTAATAAATCAATTTGTGGATCCCACAGACAACTCTCAGCTACGGCACCAGATCTGTTAAACCTTGAGAGTGTTCTGTGTTTTGATGAAGGATTGGTTCTGAAAACTTGTGACACCTTTTTCTTTAGCCCCTTGTTCTTCATGTGATGAGAATACTCTGATCTGTTGTCATAAACTTCAATGTTATGGAATAATGTGAACTCGGTCTCCATTACTCGACAGCTATTCGAGCAAAGAGTGAAACTCGTTGATACATTCATCTTCCCAACAAGCGGCAAATCATCATCAGCAATCTCACGACCCTTCTGACTTCCCTTGTTTAAGTGAAACTGATACACATAGTCAAAAGCCTTATCATCTGTTGACTCTACTACCTTCCTCAATTTTGCCACGTAAACCTCTTTCTGATCGTCCGCAGAAAAAATAAAATGAGGTAACCCTCGCTTCCATGTACATTGGATCATACCCTGAGATAAAGTAGAGGTTGAAGACATCCAATCAGAACTAGTAGAGGTGGCGCTAGAAGTGGAAGCAAGCCTTTTATGGACAGGAATGGACCCGTAATTATGATTTTGCGCAAACGGTGTTGTTTCCTTTTTGAGATTATACGATGAAGATATACTTAAACCGCTAGAAGAGTCCATAAAATCATAGCATATCAATCCCTCAGCATCAGAAAAGTTCATCCTGTTCAAACTCTCCTTTCTATCTGAATCACCAAACTTCTTAAGCAAAGCACTATTCAATATATTTATCATACTCTTGCTCTCCATGACTGTCCCTAAAGTCCACTCTTCTCCGGTTTCAGAACTTATAACTACTCCCCTGGTCTCCATGGCTGCGGGACAATTAAAGACAAAAGATTCACCTGTACTCAAGCTTTCTGATAAAGTCCCTATGTTTGTTGCTCTTAAGCTCAAAGGTATGTTCCATTGAGTTGCTTTTACTGCATGGTTATGTACGAATTCAAGACAGCGACGAAGATATTTCTCATCTGCGCTCACCATATGCTTTGGAATCCTATTGTCAAGTCCACTAACATGTCGGAAAAATAAACCCTTGTAGAAAACTTTACTGATTTGTGATTGAATAGCATTTACAGGTATTGATGAATGAGAGTTTGACCTTTTAATCAGCTTCTTTAGCTGAGACTTTGAAGAATCTTTGTCTGATAATTCTTCCCTATCACTGCACAACGCAAGCAATGAATCTTTTTTCCATTGACCCTCTTTTTGAACCCATAAGCTTACATTTTCCATCTTCTACCTCTACAATTCAAGTTTAATGACTACAACCGTGTCTCAAAGTCATTGTCCTACAAGAAAAAATACACTTTAAAAAATGATAATATACCAACAAGAAAATTGTATGCAAAATAATGAAGAAAAAGTGAAAAACAATGGTTTACTTACCTGTCCTAAAACAACAAAATATATTTAACTATCTCTATTATTTGTGACCAAAATGAAAAGGCAAAGATTCTTTACAATAATTAAGGATTAAGAAAATAACAAACCTCAATAATCCCATAATTTACAACCTTAATCCCAAAAGACAAAGTCAACCATGTTCTAAAAACATAAATCAAACCAAACAGACTAATCCATACAAACCAAAGGCCAGAAAGTTCTCCAATAAACTATTAAACAAATTCAATAAAGAAATACAAAAACAAACACAAAAGCAACAATAATATAATAAACTAATAATAAAAAAGAATATATACCTTCTTAATTACCGGATTAATTAAGCTGAAGTTGGATCTGGAGAAAGAAAAAAGAACCTCAAGAAACCCACCAACAAGTTGAAGAGAAGTAGCTGATTTTTCACACAGAAACAGTTTAAGACCTCAAAAATTGAGCTTTTTTTGTTCAAGAAGAAAGGAAAGTAGAAGAAAACAAAAATGAGCACATGGGAGGGAAACAAAGAACATTAGCAGTATTAGCATACAACAAACAAAGTACAATAACCACCGCAAACAAATACTAGAATCCTACAACTAGGTTCCAAAATACAATTTTTCTTATAATGATAATAATGTTTTTTCAATAAAAGGGTGCAACTGTATTAATATTAATACTAAAGAGGAAAATTAACTAAACATAAACCATATTAACCAAAACAACGGTGAAAGTGAAACAATGAAGACAAGAACATGGGTAGGACGCGGTTGGAAATTTAGTACTAGTACAATGATGTTTGGTTTCAGTTTCACACATTAACCAAAGAATCAGGACAATAAAGTGGGACCCACTTGGATGACCAACAAGAGTGTACGTATCTATAAACAAATCCAACATGGAAAGAGAAATAAATTGAGAGAAAGTCACAGAGTTATGAGCTGGTGCGCACGATAAACTCTATGTGGGAATGTAATGTGACTCCACTAAAGCCAAAGGTGGTGCCACTACTACTTGCATATGCTTCCTCACCTACAAATATTGAAATTTGATTCAATGTCTAAATAAAAATATATTTTTTTTAGTGAAAAATTATGTTATTAGTGAACATGAATTATATTCAATTTTTGTACTAAGAAAATTAAATTCTTTTAAAAAGGTTAGTGATACATTTTACATTAGTTGGAATCAAGCTTGTTGGTCACATTGTGCACCAATCATTCGTAGGCATGGGAAAAAAACCATAAATTGAACTAAACTGCTGAGCTGAACTGAACTAAAAAAAGATGAACCATTCTAACAGTTCTGAAATTGAACTGATACAGTTCAATTCGGTAACTAAAATTCAATTTCATTTGTTTTTTCATATTTTTTTTTTAAAGGTATCAATAATAACAGTTCAGTTCGGTTTGAACACAATCCAATTCGAAATGCAAACAGTTCAGTTCGGTTCAGTTATTTTAAATTCAATAAACAATTCAGTTTAGTTCGGTTCAGTTTTCATCCCAAACCATATTCACCCCTAATCATTTGTATTAAACATGAATGGTAGGTTGATAACTATGAAATTTTGATACTTTAAACATGGAGATGTTTCGTTAAGAGTATTACTTCTCGATGAGTGTCGATAAAGTTGTAATATTGTCTTTGTTTCTTTTAAGTCATCGCCCTAGGGTTTGTCTTAGATGGAGGGCTTTGACGGGGAGATGAGGAGAAAACATTTTTATTTAAATATTTCTAAAAATAAATTAAATTAAATTGAATTATTACATGATTATTTATCATATTATTCTTTAAAATAATGTTGATTTAGCATTCCAAAACTTTCACCATTAAAACTCATCTAAAAACTACCCTCAAGGTTATTTGCACATGTTAAGAAAATCAATAAATTTTGTTACTTTAATTTGATGGAAGTATTTATCTTTGTTCTATCATATTTTTCTATGTTTATCATTTTTTTATTAATTAAAGTGATATTAATCGTCATTCTGCGATTGACTTTAAGTAGATTTGAATTTTGTACGTTGATATTACGAGATTAAACTTTACAACTTATTTTTCACCTTCAAGTATCTGTGCTTCATATATATTAAGTGTAATATATGAATTTTAATCTTATAACCTCAAAATAGAGAGTATTTTATGGACTGTATCTTATGAAGTTATAAAAAAATTAAAAAAAAATAATAAATAAAAAATGAGGCAATGACTTATATGAACATTAAAAATATTGAGATTCAACGCCGCCCAAGAAATGAATAAACAAGAAGGATGAATATGACTGCAATTAATGGCATCTAGATCAATAAATAAAGTAACGGAAAGAAGAATAAGAATGTGTCGCACTGTCATGTCATGTGTGAAACAGTGCAACAGAGCATGAGCATATAATATCCTATGTGCTATGTTATGTTGTAGATGTAAATGTAAATACAATCCTTTTATCTTAGTATTATGGTCAAGTGTTCCTGTGTTGGTCAATAGGCATGCAAAGGTACATATGTACTTGACCTATTCCACGTTAACCAATCCATCCTTTCACTTTCTCTCTCCCTCACATGCCAAATGAAACATTTATTCGTTAAAAAATCAAATACTCCCTCAGTTCCTTAATAGACGATCTAGTTGACAATATGCATTATTAACTTGTGACCGTATTTTTTTAGTAATTCACAAAGATAAATAATATCATGTAAGATGTTATTGGATTCGTCTCGATGAATATTTTTAAAATATTAAATTTTTATAATTTTTTTTAGTAGAGAATTGAAGATATCAAAGAGAAAACATATGCATTGGTACGTGTGTCAGAGTCAACTAAGTCATCTATTGAAGGACGGAGGGAGTATAATAAACTATTTTATCGTTTTAATTCAATTGATAGAAATATTATATTATGTTAAGCAATTTCTAACTAAAAAATTATTTGACCAGAATTAATAATAAATACTCTCTCTATTCCTAATAATAAATGATTTTGTAAAGAAAAAGTTTCAAATTATAAGTAATTTTACAATACTATTAAAAAAGATAAGCATAAATAACTTTGTTTAACATGTGCTGCAATGATTTCTCCTTATGTTGAGAAATGTGACTGTTTATCTCTTGCAAAATTACCAAGATACATGATAACCAAATCAAATGTAAAGAAATAAAAATTTAGAAAAACTCCCAAATGACAAAATTGAATGAGATGATCCGATAACAAGATGCATATATAATGCCTAACAAGATATCATATACTCCCAATGAAATCACAACCCAAAAACATATTTTCAACGCTTTTTTTCACACTATGTTCACTCACACAAAGCTGAGAAGTAGACCAAATGATATCTCGCCTGACCAAGTTATCCTTAGTACAAATCCAATTTCGTAGTAAAAGCCATAAAAAAAAAAAAAAAAAAAAAAACTTTTATCGAAAATGCTATATTCCAAGTAATATTAGTAATATCATAATGGTCAGCTGACTCCACCTGAAACAACAAATGATAAACTTCGTTGATTGTGTAGCCTTTAACCGACTCTAAAGGTCATATCCACCTCTTCTCCACATAATCATGCATAACAATATTATTTAACTGAACACATCACTCTCCCACCGCCTCTTCCTCCCACTCATACAACCCTCGTCGTCATTTTCATGCCTCACTCCCCTCCACGCACACCCCAGCCTAAAGAGTTCATCTCAACAACTGTCATCAAACGGTTCTCTACTAAACTAAAAGACGTCTGAATCTATCACGCAAACGACCACCCTCCAACCACACATTTGTCCACACACACAAAAAAAGACAAATTATAACCCTATCACCTACAACCCGTCCCAAATTGTATTCAAACCAACTACCCTCTCTCAACCCCAAACCAAATTGATTCTAGCCTTCTTTCTTAATTCACTCGCCTTCCTAACTGTAACACGCCACTAAAACTTGATATCACAAACACTATCGATCCACATGCATCCTCGTTTGTTTTATAGGGACTTAATTGTTTTTTAAACTATTTTAAGGACTAAATTGTTAATTTTTTATTATTGTAAAAAGTTACTAATCTCTTTTTTATAGTGATTTTGATAAGGACTACGTTGATCTAATTTATCTTAGCTAACCTTACCTATTGTTTTTATTTTTCTCAAGAGACCAAAGCAAATCGTATAATATTTTTCAAAGGCTAAACACAATCATCTTTTGTTTATATTTAAGTAGAAAACGTGTAGTATCTATTCATATACTATTGTTGTACATGTTTCTATATAGGCTAAATTGCATTTTTAGTCCTTTAACTATTTAGGTAGTATCGCTTTGGTCCCTTAATTAAAATTCGATTTATTTTGGTCCCTTAACTTCTATCGTTACACATTTTGGTCATTTCCGTTAGTTTTAATTCAAAAATATTAGGTTTTCTTCATCTTCTTCTCCTCTTTTTCATTTTCATATCATCTCCATCAACATTCAACAACAAGAATTCCAGAAAAATTTCAGAAGAAAACATAATGTTTTTGAATTAAAATTAACGGAAATGACCAAAATGTGTAACAGAAAGAAGTTAAGGGACCAAAATAAATCAAATTTTAATTAAGGGACCAAAGTGATACAGCCTAAATAGTTAAGGGACCAAAAATGCAATTTAGCCTTTTATATAAGACTCTTTTGTAAAATTTTGTTGTCTTTTTTTTTATAAAAGAATGTATAATATAATATTGACATATGTAATATAAAAATTGTTATTATTAATCTTTATACATTTTATCAAAATGAAGTATATTTAGGAACATAACGTTGGTTCGAGACTTTGCTGTAATCATGAATGACCTACATATATAAATGGTCTTTGTTTTCTTTATATGAACTATATAAATTGGCTTTTAGAAGCCGAAATTATAGAAAATTGCACTTATGACATACAAGGGGATACAACCAAAGATGGGTAGGTACCTTTTTCTTCTGACTTGATAATTTAAATTATATACAAAAATTAAGAAACTCCAGTGTGAATTTTTATTTTATTGTTTTGACAAGTCCAGTGTGAATGTAATTCTCATATTTTCTTACGTTTCCATTTTTTTCTTCTCGAGATTATATAGGTTGAATCTCTAATTACAAACCGGTAAAAAAGATATTGCATTTGAAAAGATGTTGGATAAAAATAATTATAAATTCATTTATAAATACTCTTTAAATTCAATTGTATTTCTTACTTTGTGGAGTGAAACACCGTCCTTTCATCCTAAATTTTTGTAATAAAAAAAATATACGTTGAACCTTTCGTATTTAATTATATATGTAGTATACTATTATAAAAGAAAATTATAAGAAAACTGAACTTTATCAAAAAAAGAGAAACTGAACTTGTTAAATATTATAATTTCTTCCCTTCTAAAAAAATAAGAATTTTCCGGTGCACTAAATAAATTAAAATGGTTGTGCAATTATTTTCAGAAATAAATTAAACTTTTTCTCAGTAGAAAAAAAACTATCTAAACTTTTTGGACATAAATAAATTTAAGAGCTTTAAAGGTACAATGTGTAAGCTTTACACTCATTTACGGTTAGTACACGTTTAACCTACACCACATGATAATTAATAAATTAATTATAAATGTATTTTTCTTTTGAATGGCCCCATCCCATTGAGCAAGGATCGTCAAATGAAGGTGTCAGGGGTTGGGTGATAACAAACTATATGTTGACCTTCCAATTTCCATGACAACAAACTACTTTAAAAAGTGTAACAATATAATTTGTCAAAACCTCAGCAAGAAAATACCATACAGTTGGACATCAGTTTTTTGAAAGCAATTGGACGTCAGTTCTGGCATGTTAAGTATGAGAGTATGGGTGCCGTTTCCCGTACGCGACCCTTATGGTCTTGCACAGTGCAAGAGCAATTTTATTTTTTGTCTGCAAATTAGTTTGTAGCCATTAGATATGTTTGGAAGGTAATAGATGGTTGTGATCTAAAGGTATCTTGACCTACCAAAATGTTATTTTTATATTTTAATATTATTAATTTTAGAAATCTGTCAAACAAAAATAAAAAAATGCAATTGAGCTTGGAGTTAAATTCTACAAGAATAATTCATATATCATAAATTAATAAAGGGTCTTGTTAACAAGTGCACCGAGACACTCTTTAAGAATCTAAAATTTAGTAATTATTATTTTAAAAATTCAACTATTACAATTTTCAATGCAGTGAATACACAATTTTTTATAAAAACTTACTATTTAAAGTGTTTAAAAGAGAAGTTTTTCTATTCACACCCTATATATTTTTTGTTACACCCAGTTTTTTTAAAAAGTTTTTAATAATACTAAAATTGTCCTTTTATATAAATTTTCTTAAAATCTTGATTTCATTCATTGTCACTCTAAAATTACACTCTCTTTCACCCACCAACGATCAAACAATCCTGATGTTCAATTAATCTCTATGGAAGATTAAAGAGTGAATCAAAACATCTTTCATTCATACTCGATTGCATATAAATAAGTGAATTTTTTTCTTCTTTTTCAATAATGTTGGTTTCAATTTTATTCTTCTTGTTAAACTGCACTGTACGACAGGTTCAGTTTTACATTGTTGAGGTTAACTTAAATTCAGTTTAAGTAGGTTCATGTAAACTTAGTTTACATAATCTACTTAAACTTAGTTTACATAACCTACTTAAACTGAGTTTACATGTACATACTTAAACTGATATTACGTATAATCATTTAACAAGGTTAAACTTTTAGATGTACACTTAAACTCAATTTACATGACCTACTTAAACTGAGTTTACATGACCTACTTAAACTGAGTTTAAGTATGTATACTTAAACTCAGTTTACATGAGCTACTTAAACTAAGTTTACATGATCTATTTAAAATGAGTTTAAGTATGTACACTTAAACTTAGTTTACATGACCTACTTAAAATAAGTTTATATGTACATATTTAAACTGAGATTACGTAGAATCATTGAACAAGGTTGAACTTTTAAATATACACTTAAACTCGGTTTACATGACCTACTTAAAATAAGTTTATATGTACATACTTAAACTGAGATTACGTAGAATCATTGAACAAGGTTGAACTTTTAAATGTACACTTAAACTCGGTTTACATGACCTACTTAAACTGAGTTTAAGTATGTACACTTAAACTCAGTTTACATGACCTACTGAAACTAAGTTTACATGACCTACTTAAATTGAAGAGGGATTTTAGGGTGTAACAAAAAAAAAAGGAAGATGTTTTTCGAAAATTAATTTTATAGAAGGGTAATTTTGTCATTTTTAGGTGCAACCAGGATTAATCATGGTGTAATTAGAAAAACTCTTAAAAGAGTGTCCGGGGACACGCGTTAACATTTCCCATCAATAAACTATAAATATTATTTCAGATTATTTTATGGATAGATCAATTCGGCGAAACTTAATTATAATACAAAACTTAACCGGCCTTTTTTTAAAATTATCTTCTTTTTTTGTGGCCGGGGTTTGAACCTCGGGCCTTGCATATATTATCTTAACTGGTTTTTTAAAATTATCTTCTTTTTTTGTGGTCGGGATTTGAACCCCGGACCTTGCATATATTATACATTGTCCATACCAACTGAGATAAGCTCACATGGACTTTTAAAATTATCTAAGTTCATTAATAAGCGTTCCTAACAAGAATTTCTATGAACAAAAACATGAAATTTTCTTTAGCAATTTTTATTTTGTGAATTCAAACACAGAAAACTTATTAGTACAAATTTCCAAAAAAAAAATACTATATCAAAAATATTCATTGACAGTAAAGGAGAGTACAGTTGAATTTAATTAAAATGAAATTTAATTTTAAGAGTTTAATGGCAATTATGAAAAATCCAATTTAGGACAATAGCGAAAACACTCTTTGTTAAATGCTATTCTAAATTCAATTGCGTTTTAAAAAATAATATATATGTTTAAATAACGATATATTAGAGGGTCACATATCTCCAAATCACAACCATTCAATACCTTTTAAATAGATCTCAATGGTTTACATCCATTTTAAAAAAAAAAAAAAAAAAATTCAAATCTTCTACGGTTGGAGACCTAACAAGGTCATGCACCCTAGCCTAAGCTGAGAGTATGTGGCTAACTAAAGTTCACATGACACTTTCCGCATGATTTTTTTTTTTTTTTTTTTATGATGTGGAATGATTTTTTATAAGTATTTTTTTTTTTTAAATAGACAAAATGGCAAAGCCATTATAACTCACATACAAAATTGAAGGTGTCGAGGTTCGAAACAATTTCTGTATTTTACCAGTTGAGCTGGAACTTCTTGACGATTTTTTATAAGTATGACTTGAACGTTTCTGGTTTATCAATGCATGTTTTTATTAATTTATTTATTATTTAGAATTTATTATAATACTAAATATTGAGATTTAGGGGTTTTAAGATAAAAAAAAAATATTCAATTCAATCGTTTGGTTGTGTTCCGGGGAAACCATAAAATACAAAACTTTAAAAATGTCTATGATATTTTTGAGAGTGATGGGATGAATCTAGTCCGTGATGGAACTTGGAGAATTTAGGAATCAAATGTGTTGACAAAATATTTTGGAAATTGAAAATTGATTATGTTTTATTGGAATTAAAATAAAAGTTTAAAACTTTATAAATAGAAAAACAACATATTTAGCCTTAATATTAAACATTCAATTATTTTGGCCTTTATAGATCATAATACTCCATTTGTCCTTATTTCGCAAAATCCTTAACAAAGAATTTGTCCCTAAATATAAATACTCATTCAAATTATTATTATTTTAAGAAGCCAAACTAGTTTGACGAAATTGACATTAAGGAAAATCGAACCTACCGTTTTAAGAGAAATGCATACAAATCTAAAAAAAAATTAACTCTTCAATTCTTAGAGAAATGGTCTTAGTAATTTGGAGTTCGACAGCGAGATAAGTAATTGTTTGACTGAGAAATTGAACTCGTGTTCTCTTTAACGATTCATCGGTTGGTATAATTCACTAACTATTTGAGCTCAATTACTTACTTAGTTTACCCAAATCTCAACTTGGTAAATACTATACATCAAACGAACATTTTATAAAACATTACCAAATTTTCTTAATGGTAATTTGTCGAGAAAAATCACTAGCCCTATCTTCCACAATTTCCTTTTTGTTTCTTTTGGTACAATCTTCCGCAATTTTTATTCCCACCTTCGTTTATTAATTTTGTCCATTTTCAAGATGAGGATAAAATGAGAGCATTTATGGAATCATCTAAGATTACAATAAACATGAAACATCCTCTGCAAGAATTTGAGTTAAAGAAACGGGAGTCTATCCGACATTGTCCTAGAGAGAAGACACGAATCCCCAACTAGAGTTTTGTTATAATATAATAATAATGTTCCAATCACAACTACAAATAAAAATTGATCAAACAATATTGATGTATTTGGTTTAAATTTTCGACCAAATACATTAATTATTGTTTTACCAAATTTTGTTTATATTTGAGATCGAGTCAAACATTAAATATAAAAAAGATCAATGATATTTTTTACTAGAGAAGTTTTTGAAATAATTCAGTCTCCCCAATGATATGAAAAAGATCAATTAGTTGACAAAGAAATGTAAATTTCAGGCGTAGCCGTCTCCCCAACATCCATTTTGAATTTGAAGGGAAGCATGCATGGATCCAAAAAATACCTAACTTCCTAGCTTCCTTTAATTCAAATAAATAGTTTTGTCCGTTTCATAAAATCTTTGTGGTCATTATCAAAGTTTGATAAATATAGCATTAATTGATACGTGTTGGGGGAAATTTCAAACCAAAGACAACGACATCCAATTCGATGACTGTATTTCCTATTTCTTCCCTAAAAAACAGTATTTCCTATATTTCTTTTAGTAGGATGAGAAAATTATTACTTAATTAACATAAAATCAATAATTGTTTTGCAATTGTCTTCAAGAGAGACTTAAAAATGTATGATTGAAAGTGTTCAGACTTTTGCGACTAAGTTGACACAACTCACACACATGATAATATTTTTTAGGTTAGGCTTAATGATGTGTTTTGTCCTTACAATTAGACGTCATTTAAAAATTAGTTCCTATAATCGCTAATCCTGATAATTTACCCTTGTAATGTTTAATCATTTAAAATTTCGTCCTTTGAACCCCCAGTCCAGTGTTGACTCTGTCAACGCTGACGTGACACCCTAAGTGAGGTGCCACGTGTCAAATTTTTTATTTTTATTTTGCCTTGGGTGGCCAAAACTGCCAAAGAATCAAAACATAGGGGCTGTTTTGTATTTAAATTAGTTAGGGGTCCATAACCGCAACTTTTGGAAAGATAGGGGTCCAAAAGTGCAATTAAACCTATTTCAAATATAATCAAAAGAAATGTTTATACTCCCTCCGTCCCAAATTGTATGACGTTTTGGGCATTTCACACATATTAAAAAATGTAATTAATATTGTGTGGAAAATAGATATTATGAGTTGTTTTACAAAATTATCCTTAATAAATGATATGGGAAAGATAAATGAAAGAATTGAAAAAAGAAAGAGTAATAAATAGTTAAGGATATAATAGGAAAAGTAACATTAATGTTTCATTGGTATTCTAAAGTGACATACAATTTGGGACGGAGGGAGTAATATTTAAAATCCAATTAACACACCACAAACCATCCAAACCTTTCATATAACGCCACAATCCACATTCTAACGTTTAGATCTATTGGATTAGTATTCATGGTTTTTGTGGTGTGATTTGCAAATGGCTCAAACATACCAATTTTTAGAAGTTTTGTCAGTCGGGAAGGTTTGTACTTGACATGTTCAAATTATATAATGTAAAATGTCTCAAACCCTGCAAAATAATCGTTTTAACACAGTCTTGGACTAGTTTCGATTATATAATCTGAACTATTTTGGGATGATTTCGAATTTGATAATCTGAACCAATTCAGAATATGGACAGTGTCTTGGTCAGCAAGGTTGGACAGTTTCACACATGTTTTAAGTGTTTTTTGACTGATCATCAAGATTTGACCATGTTTTTTTAACCCTCCCTTGACTTCTTTATAGTCTATGTTTGAATTTACCCTTATAAATATCTTCTTATTCTTCACAAATTCTCATTCTATCTCACATTCTTTCTTTCTCTTTTATAAATTTCTTCTATAATGTTTCATTGTTGGCCTTTCATACAAAGATTTATCTCATCTTGTAGAGATAATATGAATGGTCAAAAGGCAATATCCCACTCTGCAAATTCGCTCCATCTATTCAGATTTGAGTTGCTCATTAGAGTCTTCTTCTCTCATCTCTCCTTTCCTTCCCAGGATGTGTGGGAGGAAATAAACTTTCCCCTCCTTCCTCTTCCATCTTTTTGTACCACATGTTTAGATTTAGGTGTTTCATAATTTAAAGTAGTAAATATTATTTTAATATAAATGTATGTTGAAATATTGATCAATTAATAAAATATGTTCAATTATTGATGTCTTTCTCTTTAAATTCACGTCTTTTCTTTTTCTTTTCATTTTCACTTATTTCATCTTAATAATATATGTCATTTCTTATTCCCGTGAGCTTAGCTCAGCTGGTAGGGATATTGCATATTATATGCAGAGGTTGGGGTTCAAACCCGAGACACTCTACTTCTCCACAATTAAATTGTGTGACTTCTAACCACTAGACTACTTAACCAAAAAATATATATGTCACTTCTTTACAAAGTTAATTGAAAATCTGGTTAAACATGGTTTCATATTATTTAATCTAAAAATCCCTAAAAAGATGTATGGGTTATATAATCCAAAGAGAGGTATTTTCCGAAATTTGGTAGGGCACATGAAAGAGGTTAGGGTGGAAAAAGAAATAATCATAAAACAATGAAATGGAGTTATGGCCCAAAAGAAATATCATGAAGCCAACTTATACGAGGATTTGGTTTGTTAGTATAATATTGTCATTACTTTTTTTATCCTATGAGTTTCTCGCACGTCCTATTCGGATTTTAAAATCTGAAATATTGTAACGTATTTTGGAGGTTTTTATGAGGTAATTATACCGTTTGGATTATATAATCCGAACAAAATAGGGCGCGCGAGAAATCATTATCATGGGAATAGAAGGAATCTATAATATATGTATGAAACGGTATTGTCACACCTAAGTATAGACTTTTAAAACATTTCTAGGGATACTTTTATCTTTTTCTTAAACAAATCGGATTCATGAAAAAACATACCTGAAATCAATAAAAATATTTAAAATCTTTACACCAAAAGTACATTTAAAAAGATGGGCTTATGCCCTTGAATGTAACAAAACAAGAAAAATATAGTAGTTTCTAACTAATATAAAAGAAACTACTCAATTGAGCTCCACTAGTGCAACCTTTTTATGGGTTGATACAACTTGTGAGCATAATCTTTGTATATGATATTTATATTCTTCATTCACTTTATTTGGTATATAGTATTAGGACCCCAATTATTCAGCTTCCACATCCATCTAACCCAAATTTATAGGAGAAATCTGGAGTGGAACAGGCCCATGCAAAAATCTATATAAGCTAAGTAATATAAGTATACTATACTGATCAAACTATTGAATCAAATCCATGATTGAATGGAATAATTGCATTTGAAGGAGTTCACTCCACTGATATGAGCAAATATATCTGAGGAATCAACCATATCATCTTCCTCTTTCACAACTACCTGTAGTTACAGTTATCAAATGAAGCAGGATTAAAAATTATTCCAATCAAATAAGTAGATAAGTTCAAATAGTTCAATCTCGAGCGCTTATAACATAAATGTATCTTTTATTATACATATATAAGTGCTTAATTAAGTTGTTTATCCAAACAGCGCATTAGCCAAGTTAAATATGAACTTGTAAAGTGTTTTGGTATGTGTTTAATAATTGAATGTTGTTTGAGATTAATCTTATACCTCTTCTTCATCTTCTTCTTCATGATTGCCACTAGCAGTTCTATTTGTATCTCCAAAATCATCATTCTTTGCAAATCTTCCTCTAACTCGAGGTCTGCTATCAGCCAGAGTTTTGCGGCATGCATACTGCATATTTGGTTGCATCATCATTAGATGAACTTCAAAATATGCAGTAAGAGAAGTGGCTTGATATGCAAGTAATTATAGCTTGCAAATTTATATGTAACATGATAAGATTTTCAGTTCTGTTTGATTATGCATGTGGTTGTTTTTGAAGTAGTATAGTACCTTAATTTTCTTGCTGAAGTTTCTTTCATTTCTTTTCTTCATGTATCTGTGAATCTTTTCTTTCCTTTGTTCAACAGAAAGTTTTCCAACCTTGAAAGTGGAGTCTTCCAAGTTTGAGATTTCTGGTGTCAGAGTGGCAGAACTACCAGCACCAGCTACTAGTTGTTGATTCTCAGGATTAAGTGCCTGAAAAATAAATTAGTATTCTTATCTTCGGATTCAGATTCTGGAAAGGGAAATACAAAAAGAACCATCCATATGAAGTAGGACATTTCTGATAATAATACTGTTTTACTATCAAATTTTATTGGAAAAAAGTTGTGATTCCTTCCTGCTACTGGCCAATATACTATGCTACTTTTTTTTGTAGGTGAGACTGATTATAAAGGGTATGATATGCTATTGCTAGCTACTGTTTTGATGGATATTGGCATATATTCTATGAGGCATAAGCTTTTTACATATTTGTGGACCACTGGACCATGACCTTTTGCAAAAATATTGTCTCTTGCAAAGCTTTAAAATAAATGTTTTGAAAATCGGATTGGAGATCTGGTGAAACTTTCGGTCATTGTTCAATCGGTACAAACAGTTCAAACCATAATTGAATTTGTGATTCAATTACGTTCAATCGGACTACAAATGGGACTAAACCAACTGCCAAACTGGTCGATTCTCAGTTCAACTGATTGAATCGACCGGTTCAGTCCAGTTTTAAAAAACATTGCTTGATATAGTTAAGATTAACAACCTTATAGTTAGAAACTTTAGACTTGAAAGAGAAAACTTAACATGCATCATTCATAAAAAATAATTACGGAAAATGGACATTTTTAATATGATTTGTATTGTCAACGGAAAGTAACGATGAAGAAATTAACCAAGTAGTTTAGAAATTGCCAATACCTGAAGGTCAGGAGGGTTAAACACCCTCTGAATAGGATCAGGACAATAAATTCTACCATTATCTCCTTGATAATCAAGTTCTTGTGTCTGAATTTCAGAACCAAAAACCATATTTCCACCAAACAAACCAGAACTATCAGTAGACAAAGCAGTGGTAAGAGAACCATTAGGCATGTATGCCGCCATACCGGCAGGACCAAGATAATTGCAAGAAGGAGAAGAAGGGTTCAAAGGAACATAAGAAGGTACAGAAGTAATGCAATCCTCTTCAAAAACAGATGGTAATGATAAGGGAGCTCCCATAAGAGGTGCAACTGAATCATTTGGATTATGATACTGCGAAAACCCATCAACGGATGAACATGCGGTAAGTTGAACATGATGAGGCTGTACAGAAGAGAAATCAAATTGCTCTACTTGCTGTGATGATGTGACTGGAAGGAATGAAGGAACATTGAAAGATGGTGATAGTGAGAAATCTATTGAGGCAGAAATGTCATTGTCAATTTCTTCTTGTGAATCAAAGATAACTGATAGATTATTGCTATTGTTGGAATTATTGTTGTTGATATTGTTGTTTGTGCTAGTTGGAGTTGTGACCACTGTGTTATTGCTATTGCTATTATTGAACTTGTTTTCTACATCTAATATATTTGTTGCATATGAGGAATTCTCTTCATAGCAACAATTTGAGCTTGATGTAACTTCAGAATTCTGCAAAGCTTCTGGGAATAATTCAGTGTTACAAAGTTCAAAAATTCGAGCGCTAAGAGGGCTCGAAATTTCATCCTGTAAACATTGATATAAAGGAAATGTAAACAACATGATTACCAAAAAAAAAAGTAATAAATAGAAAGTAATGATAATTTTTTTATAGACCCTATTACAAAAACAAATAGAAGAAGACTAATTCTAATTCAAGAGATGGTATTCTGTTTTTATGTCTAAATTTTGGTTTATTGTATGTCTAACGAAGTGAGTAAGATATGCCTATAAATATAAATTATGTTCATCAATATATACAAGTTCTTTGTCTATAGAAACCAAAAGAAGTAATTTAAGGTACAATTAATAGCACATAATGGAGCATTCAACATACAAATTTGTGACATGTTGGAGCATTTTTAGGATGTTGATTGAAGAAAAAAGAAGTGCATCTATGCCTTCATGTGACAATGTTGTGACATGTTGGAGTCAAGGTTTGGAGAAAAAAACAAAGAAGGAACCTCATGCCAATGCTAGTTGTGTTTGTTCAATGTATGGAAACTGGTTTAATGTGGAATTAAAAGACACTTAAATGAACCATAATAATACATGTGAAGTGTTATCCTTAAATCCCTATTTCTCCCTCTCTAACTTAATAACAAGATCAAAATTAGCAAAAGCTTAGACAAGTACAAAAAGATGTATATTATTCCACAACTTGACATTACATTGCACTTTATAACGATGCAGCTCTTAGAAAATTACATGTTTGTTGCATGGCATTGTCATGGATTGGATAGAGATAATATATTATATAAAAAAGTGCAAATCCTATTGTTGCAGAATCTCTGATCTGTCCTTATTGAGAGTCAATAAGCATTATATGCTGACCAACTTTGTATAAAAGCATAGAAAATGACACAAATTTTCCTGCAAAATGTCAAGAATGGATTCTAGATTTCAAGAATTGCCAATGACTCTAACAAGTTGCAACAATCACAAACATATACAAATCAATCATTCATGCATTAAAAGAATAATAGCATTGATATTTGGACACGATTTTGACACCGTATAAAATACACTCACTTTTAGTGTGTTTGAATCTTGATGAGAAAGAAAAATTAATATAAAATCAGAAATTGTATAGAATGTGTTCGGAATACGGTGTCTGGTGTCAAATTCAATATCTAAAGAACATTTTTGATAGAAAAAAATGCAAAAAATGAGAAATCACACGATGAAAGAAAAAGGTTGACAATAACAACAAGCATTTACACAACTTAATTAGACCTCAATTTTAATATCATGAATGAAGAAAAAAAATGATAACAAAAAGACATGCATTACACAACATGGAAAATGATTGAGGTAATTACAATGGAAAGTTGTTGTTGATGTTGCTGCTGTTGTTGGTGTTGGTGATCTTGTTGGTGTTGATCTGCCTTTAAATTTGAAGGCAATGGCTGATCAAAAAGGTCCTCCAACATGATTGGTGTATAATAATAACCTCAAGAAACCCCAGATTTTTTTTTGCTTTGAAATAGAAAAAAGGTATAAAATGTATAAACTATATGAATAAAAAAAAGATGATAATAGTTTATTGTTATCTTATAAAGGGCAAAATGTGATAAGTTGGTTTTGTCCTCCTACACATATGTTGAGGAGTGAAAAAATGTGTAGAAGAAGAAGAGTACATAATTATAGAGACAAAAATAATAATTTAAGGAAAGAATAGAAAAAGAGACAGCAAAAAGAGTTTGTTAGTTAGCTAAGAAGATGGAGTTAGTTATGATGATGGTGTCAAAGACAAACTCAAAGAATTAGTTTTTATTGCTATGTTTGATATATAAGGCTATTATCATGTGGGTGTCAATGAGAAACTTAAGCTCAACCATTCTTTTACTCCACGTGCCACTTTTTCTCTTAGATTTTGGGTTGACCAAGCCCTTTCTAATTTTTTGTCATTATTTTTAAAAAAATAATAATAATATTTTATCAAAATTTGATGGATATTCCAAAAAATATAAATATATTATGCTTGATTCTCCACTTACGGTTGATTTTCAAACCCTGTCTGTTTGTGACTCATTTAGTCCCATGAAACACAAGTTTTATATAACATCTTTTTTATGATACAAATTAATTTTAGTGTCTCTTAACACATTTATCAACGCTTATAATATTGTATTTTAAGGGCACTTGTTATCGTTTCTTATAATCGGTTTTTCATAAAATATGTGTGTTTTAAAAGAAAGTAGGGTTTTAGTATATTTGGTTGGTCCTTCTATTTTATCTCATTTTCGATTTCAGTAACCCTTATGTTAAAATTCACTATTTTAGTCTCATAGTTTAAAAATATCAAATATTTTCTCCTCTTATGTATTTCGGTTGGTTTTCGTTTGTGACAAGTGAGATACTTTATGTGAACTAAATTGACGACATGAAAATGAGTTATTAAGAGAAAATCTATCTAGACTATTTTTTTCAACAAAATTTGGTTAATTATTTTTTTTAAGGGAAATTTTTAGTGAATTATGTTACATAGACTAATGTATATTTTTCATGGCATCAAATTTACTTGTTAAGGGAAAGTACAAATAGTGTCGAGTCACCAACTGATTTCCACATAAGCATCTCATTGGTTGGAAGAAATCATCTTCGAAAATATATGGGTGGAAAAAATCAGACATTTTAAGTATACTACATAAATGAAGACATGATTATAATATAAGTTCTTTCTAATTTGTGTTCTTATGACACATATTAAGGATCTCAAAAATAAAAGTTTTGCATTAAAAATACAATATTTTAACCTTTTTTCTTTTAATCATACAATATTTAAACTCTTAAAAAGTTAAATGCACCATTTTTAAGATAAATATTTTTATATTGAGCTCATTAATATATGTTCCACATGTTAGCATTTACCTATAAGATTTTTTTAAGGCATTTGCCTTTAAGATAAAAATGTCTTTTGATTAGAAAACATAAAGATGTCATAACTATTTTCGCAAACTCTTCAAAATAGCTCGTAAGTATGTTATTTCTAAATGATGTTGCTTACTCTGTGAAAGGTGCATCAATTTTGACAACATTTCACACAATTAAAGGGCTGAAGGAGTAATATAAGACGTTTTCTAAAACAACAAAGTTACGATCCTTAAGGGGGCGTTTGTTTTTGGGAAACACAAATAATTCACAGGAATAACATACTCGGGAATGAAAATATGAAAATTTGATTCTTGGGTATTTGTTAAAAAAAGTGTTTGGCAAATAACTTGACATTCCTGGAAAAATTGGAAGTTACAATTTTTTTTTTAAATCTATGCATAATATCATGGGAATGCACATTCCCATCTCTTTACATGAGAATAATGGAAGTTATGGGAAGTTACTCCATTCCCAGGAACCTTTATACCCAGGAATATTTTTTTCTCAACCTCATAATAAACATGGGTATAATCATTCCCTAGCCATGTATTCCCAGGAATGTCATTCTTAACCTTTAAACAAACACCCCCTAAGTATTTAAAGGACATAGATTGCTTACTTATTCATGATTTTTATGGATAGAAGCTAAAACATCAATTAGACTAAAGAGAAAGAATTATGATTCATGATATGTATGCTGCTAAAATGCCAATGAGATTGCATGAATAGGGCTAAAGAGAAAGAAATTTGATTGCTAATATGCATGCAACGTGTGCATGTTTTCTTCAAAAGATGATTTTGAACCATCAGAACTGATATTGCATGAATAGGGGTGACATGGAGCAAGGCTATTCTTGAACTGAAGCTTCTATGAGTTTGATGCCAACTAGGCCGTGCATATTGGATGGAGAAATACAAGGGAAGATGAAAGAGAAAGGGAATCCAACTAGAATCTTGATAGAAAAACCTCAAGAATCCAATAGGAATTAAGTCAATGAGGTTTCAAAGAACTTTTCTTAAGAAAATTTTGAGAAAGGAAATAGCGGAATAAGTATTCTCTCTGATACCGTATTATAATTCTTGATAATTGTTGATGGATACAAGACTAATTAGTAACTATAGCATCTAATAATGTGAGAAATTTTATCATGTCAGTATTTTTATTTATTGTGATCCAATCATTGCGTCTGAACATTCTTTGCACTAGTTCCGTACATATCAAATAGAGAATGAGTTGTTGATTTGGCATCCAAGTTATATCAGAAAACAGGTACTTAGATTTTCCCATGAAGGTTCTGATTTGTTTTTGAGCTAGAGATTGAAAGGGGATATTTTAGAAATAAATTCACTATAAATTGAATAGAAATCAAGAACATTTTGCAATAGAAAAACTTCAATAAAATTGCATAAAGAATTAGAGCTAACTGAATAAGTATAATCTGATCAATATTTAGTCATGAATTTCTGCTGCCAATTAAATTATAATCTCGAGATGCGTCTAATGTTACCTGTGGCTATACGCCTATAACATTGTACCCACTGAATTATAAACATCCATTTTGGTAACATTGCTAGTGAGTGGTGACACTGCTTCACACTCACCTTATATATTCTCTACTATACAACAGTCTTGTGTTGCAACCATGCATCTAACTTCCACATATCCAAATTTTGAAAAATTGAATTTTAAGCATACAATCTACTGACAAGAGCATGGGACACATTTGTTTGGTAGTATATCAAATTGATCGATCACACAGATGTAAATGGTCACCCTCTTGAAGCTAAACTACATTTGAAGAGTAGAAATAAAAACAAGATAGAGCTTCTTTTTGAGACCCAAATAAAGGTGTCTTAGCCTGGCAGAGCATGTGTAAAACCCCACAACTGTACATCAAAGAAAGACGGCGAAGAAGTCATAAATCATCATATTGTATCAAAATTAATTTTATAAATGTAAGAACAAAAGGTGGTAGAAATAAGCAATGGTTGAAATCAATGCATGGCATATTATGAACTGTAGACAAATAACTTCGTTAAGCGCTTATAGCATAAACAACTATTTCTAAAACAAAAGAAAATAAAGGTAAATTGTTTTCTATATAAACTATGTTGTTTTCATAAGCTATCTTGGGGAGCTTATGGAAATAAGTTGAAAAAAAAGTTAAAGACATGTTTTAAGTTGTTCCTATAAGCTCTCTTAAACAGTCTCGCAAGTGTCAATACTAGTAAATAAACTCAATAAGTTAATCCAAATAAACCCTTAGTAGGGGATGGAAGCTACTTGCTAACTTGTTGTAATCTACAAAACAAAAGTCAGCGGTAAGAAATCTACCTCAATATTCTTCAACTCAAACTCTGGACTATGAGCTAGACATTGGTTTCCAAATGTATCACAAGGTCCACTAGTTCCAGTTAACCTATTCAACAAGAAGATAAAATCAAGAAAATATTCCACAAGTGGTACTTCAACTATGAGTAACAAAATGTAATGAAAGAAACTAAGCAATAGTAGAGCAGTGCTTACAAATCTCCATCTAAGCATAAAGCAAAATTACCGCCACCACCAAGTCCAAGTAAGTCATTCAAACACATGTAGTAGTACCGGTTGGCCCCTGTACAAAAATTAAAACACGTATAATAGTCATTCACTCATTCTAGCTGATATGGACTTGTCAACTTATTCAGATAGACAACGCATCAATTTCCAAATGTTTCTTAGTTCCAACATATACAAAAATAAATGCATTAACACAATAAGAACCTCTTACCAGTAGGTCGAAACAGCCTTGGCTGACCGTATACAGTTGTAAAGACAAAAGTTTGGTTTGTCCCCTGCAACCAAAGTAGAGAAAATGAAATCATACTTCAAGATGAGGAAGTGCCTTATTAATGAAACATTGTCCAGGACGAAAGGGAATTTACATACTTGATATTTTCTCTTTGGTGTAGGTTTCAAGGGGCAATCTAGCAGCCCGCCAAACACAGCACCTTGCCTATCTCCAACAATCTATCAGTGTTACAAAAAAAAATATAATAAATCCGTCTCAACAAATGAATGATACATTGATCTACAATCAGTAAATATCAGTTTGGACACCATAAAAGGAGGCATGCATATGAAGCACTGGCACAAGACTGACAAGTTTTTTTTTAATAAGCACGCCACTGACAAGTTGACATGTCTTAGTGTCGTGTTGGTATCGAACACCGACATGTGTCAGACACCGGACACGCCTTTAATCTGAAGTGTTGGTGTTGCATAGAATTTTTAGCACAGAAAGGTAGACATACCAGCAATGCAGGACCGGAAAGTTCAGCACTCTTGCGAATAAGTGTACGAAGTGATATTCCATGTTTCAACGTACTGCCCTTAATATAAAGAAAAAATGTTGAATCAATGTTTAAATACAATAATGTAATATACGCTTCAATGCAATAACGGAAAAAACTAGAGAGCAAAGTTACCTATAAAGTAAGACCCATTGACATCCTTTTACTATATTAGGGAGGCATGATTCAAAAAATTCATACAACTCAGGAGATATGAAAGTAGAGTCATCTGAAAGATTTCTCAGAGACTTCTTTGAAGCATTTGGGGATTGCTGACCATTTGCTTCTTCGAAAACATCGGAACTGCTACTACTCCTTATAGAGGTATGGTCTTCATTTACAATTTCATCTTTAGTTAAATCAATACTGTTACTTGTTGGATTGCAATCGACATATGCATCTGGTGGAACATCCTGATAGTCAAAATCCTCATAATTATATCCAGAAGAAGATGATGATTGAGTAGCTTTTTTATCATATTGATGCTTGTCTGTGTTTGATCCTGACGGGATAATGTAAGATAAATATGAAGACAAAGATTTACCCTCTTTGGGATGGTGGCTAGCCTAAACAAATAAAAAAACATATCAAAGTCAAGGCATGAGACAGTAATAAGGAAAATAAATATATTGAAGCATGGTGATGTCCTAATTTCAAAAAGAATCAGACATAGAAATACGGAAATCATACTCCAAATGTGCACATTGGAAACATAATGTCCACTGTATACTCCAAATTTGCACATTGGAAACATAATGACAATAGTAGAGATACTAGAGAATCTAACTAAACCTAGCAGGACCAGAATTCCATGTTAATACAAAATCTTGATGTTAACCCTACAATCCTACATAAAACCAACATCAATTTAACAAAAAATATCACCCAAGTCAGTGGATTATGAATCCGTAGTCAAACAACATATATGGCAAACTCATGTAATGTAAAGAAAATTATAAAAAGTCATTGTATTCCCTAAGCATTAACACACGAAAGACCAATTTAGAATAAGCTTAATATTATATATATCTCCTCTATACATTTTCTCCAATAAATTTGTTCAGCTGTTCACATAAAAACCAATGGCAATGAAGACAACTACAGCTACAATAGGAGAATGCAAGTGAAGAATGTGGAGTCTTATAGTCCCAATGAAGTTGAAACTCTTTAGTCTCATTTTCATTATAACACATCCCAACAGAATAAAAAATGTGTATATAACAAAACAGAATTCATATCTGGTCAAATATTTGCATCACTTGGAGCCAGCAAGTCAAAAGGAACTAACAGGCAATAAGTGATTGAGCTTAAGTGATTAATAAGCTCCCATTAAGGATGAACCGTTCGAAAGAACCCGAGTTTGAATCTTGAATAGAACAATCATTGGCCAAAATGTACTTACCTCTAGGCTGAACTCTGGATTACTAACGCGCCACCGAGGGTTAGGACAGAAAAAAGGAACTTACATGCTAACAACTATAGGCAGCTAGCTAGATAAATCTTAAAATACAAATTGGTCGCAGAATACTTTGCTAATGTAAACATCAAAAGTCACAGACACTCATATGTGGTGACCATTGTGATTAACATTGCAATTTACCTTTGAAGAAATAAAATAACGCAATTTTTTTTTTTTTCACTCACAAAGTTCTAATTTTTTTGGTGCATTTGATTAAACAAATTAGACCCACGTTGAATATTAATGAAACCAATTAACCCCAGATTCAGAATTTTGCACAAATCAGATCTAACATGAACAGTATCCAACAAGCTTCACTTTTTTTTTAATTTTTCAATTATTGAAAATAACAAACAAAACTAAAAACAACCACATTAAGATTAAGATGATAAAAACAATAATCTGAAGGAATTTGAAAAAGTATTACCTGGGAGGAGGAGGAGAAGGAGGTGGGAGAATTAGTGGGAAAGAGATCGGAAAGCTTCTGTGTGACTTTATCTTTGAAAGCGTGCATTTTGTTTTGATTATGAAGAGGTGATTGATGAGCTACGATGAAACCATGAATGAGAAGGGAATTGGGAAATTGAAGAGATAGATCGGTGGAGGAAGACAAGTAAGGAAAAAGTGTGGGAGAGAAGGACAACAAAACGATACCAACGTAAATCAAGGACAAAGATTTTTTTTGTTTGCGTATATGTGCGTCATGCTCATTTTTAATTTTCGGGTCGTATCAACTTGTGCCGTGCACGTGTTAAGAATTTCATAGATGGTAAATATTTATCATAATAAAATATTAATTTTTATAAGAATAAATTGGTACAATTTTTTAGACAAAATTTCTACTTTAGGTTTCTTAGACTAGAGCATCCACAATAGAGCTACTTAATTTTGAAGTTTTAAATGGGTCACACCTGTACACATCACTCTTTTATAATTTGTTAATAACATTATCTAATAAGCATTCGATCATTACAATGGAGACCCTGCGACAAAATGTCTAAATGGGTCCTACTAATAACTCTTTATTATTTACATTTCAATAAAAGCAACATTACAATGATTATTTTAATAAAAATATTATAGGGTCCACTTAAGAATGAGGGTCTTAAGTGAGACTTTGGATCATAGAAGACCAAAAAAAAAATCTTAATGAAGGCACCTATTAGGTACTTGATCTTAAATAGTAAAGACCTCACCATTAGAGATAATCTTAACATGTGCCCTAAGGGCACAAGTTAACATTTCTATTATTTTTATTTTTATTTTTCTTAAATGTAATGTTGATGCATCCTTTTCTACCTCTCTTAATAGGGTAGGTTTAGGAATGTGCCCTAGAGACTATGCAGATGATTTTGTTCTTGCCAAAACAGACTGGTTTGCTCCCTTGTGTGACATAGATGTGGTGGAGGTTGTGGAGTTACATACAACTTTGGAATGGATTTCAGATCTTTAGTTTGATAATGTGGACTGATTTCAAAAGATTTGTTGATTTTGTGAATTCATATGTAGATGATAATGGTGAGCTTGGTTGTATCATATCTACTTGTAAACAGTTATTAGTTAATAGATATCAGAACTTTCATGTCGAGTTTAACAGAAGGCAAGCGAATGAGGTCGTTCACGAGTTAGCTCAGATATCCCTATCCAATCCTAGCCTCCGTTTTGTAGATGTACCTTAATGTATTTGGCACATTTTAACTAATGAAATGCAATGAATTTCTTCCATAAAAGAACAATAATTAGATTACGATGTAACAATTTTTTATTATAAATTTTATTTTCGGACGAATTCGGAATATTTTGGCCCCCTATTCTAAGGCTGGGTCTTTTAATTTATATATAATTCAGATTATGAAGAACATATTTAGCTAAATAATGGATAATTTAGTTAGTATCACGTCTAATATGCAAAAACGATTAAACTATAAAAATAAGGAAAATGCTAACTTGTGTCTTTAAGGCACAAGTTTTTTTTTTTTGAAAGAGGGACACAAGTTAATGTGTCAAAAGTATAAATATTTTGTTATAATTAATGCAATTTAATTTAATTTTTTTACTTTTAATTAATTGAATGCACAAAATTGAAGAACAAGTTTTTTACTTTTGGATTGTTTAACATGTGCCATTATGGCACAAGTTAACATGACTCTAAAAATAAATATTAAAATTAAGAGTAATGCTATCAACACACATTTCGCCACACTCTATTTAATTGGTTAAAATTCACATGAATCCTGCCAAATTTATATGTGATACATGTGATTTGGTGGGATCCACATGAATTTTAACTAATCAAAGAGAATGTTGGAAAGTATGTATTAAAAATGTGTGTTGCTAGCATAACTCTAAAATTATGCAATCTCAATAATAGATTCAACATAGGTGGAAGATTGTTGATAAATGTTTGGTGTCACAATCACATTAAAATCATCTAAATCCGCTATAAAAGGCATGTATTTCGTAAATTTCAAATCCTTCCACATAGTTAAAGCTTCTACAACATTTGAATCTAGTAATGAGAAGACTTGTCAACAACACTTTCAACATCTCTCACCACAACATCAATATCCCAATGTTACCCTCTTTATCAGATATGTTGCATCAACATTAAGTTTATCACAACCACCAAAGGGAGGTGTTCATTGAACATCGGATATAAGCAAATTTCGATATTCAATAGCATCGTACTAACGTTCTTAATATTAACAAGGGAGGTGTTCGTTGAACATCGGATATAAGCAAATTTCGATATTCAATAGCATCGTACTAACGTTCTTAATATTTACAAGGGTTTTCACATGTGCAATACTGCATATTTTAAAGTAATAAAAAGTAGCATTTTTTTATTGAAAGACAACAATTATTTATTAAAAAACAGTATATTTAATATAATACGCACAAATTCTAATACAAACTTACTAACTTGAACTTCTTAACATGTGCAAATTTGCATATGATATAAAATTGTGTCTATTGAACAATGACAGTCACATCAATGCATAGCTTGGAGTGTGGCGGCCTAGGGCCCATGTGGGGGCCCAATTTGTTTTTATTGGGGCGTGTATGTATCAATGAATTTTTTAAGAGTATTACTTTTTCCACCCTATAGGATTCTCGCACGCCCTGCGTTTTTTTCCAAAAATACCCTTGAGGTTTCCGGATTTCATAATCCGGAATCATGTTTACTATTTTGGATTTTATAATCCGGACAATTCTTATGTATAATCAGCCATCAGAATCTCTCACATTTAAGCAGTTTTGAGTTTTGCTTTTAAAAACCACAAAAAAAGTAAGTAAAAAATGCTAAAAATCTGTCAAATAAAATCATAAAAATATAAAAATACCACAAAAAATTCTAAAAGTAAAATAAAACTAGTGCAAATTTTTCCAGATTTTTCTGAGAATATGAATAATTAAAAAAAAAATGAAAAATGGGTCTAAACAGTGGAATTTCCCTAGAATGACTATACATGTTACAAATATGTTTAGGATTTGTGCTGATACAGTTCGGATTATATAATCCGAACTATTTTACCTTAAAGGGTGTTTAGGGGGTTTCTGGATTATGTAATCCGTAAACATCATGTAACGCACCCTATTTTTTGAAGATTCCGGATTACAAAATCCGTAACTCCATTTTTCACCCTACAACAAAGGAAAACACCATTCCGGATTATGAAATCCGGAAACCTCAATGGCATTTTTGAAAAAAACACAGGGCGCGTGAGAATCCTATAGAGTGGGAAAAGTAATACTCATTTTTTTAAAAAGGTATATATGGCAAAAATCGCAAAGACGACCCAACCCTATCAGACTTCAGTCAAGTAGCCCTTCACCATTTTTATTTTACAACTTTGCACCATTTCATTTTCACACCCCCAACCCAGAGGTTTCATTTTCACACCACCTATAGCATTTCATTGGTCAAAACACAAAACTTAAAAGTAAATTGTAAAATGCAGAAGCAACACGTATAACGCAAAATCTCTACTTCTTTCCATAGACTAAATGATAAAGGTTTTCATGTTCCTAGGTGTGATAGAAGTGTATTTTATATATCTTTGTTGGGTTTGGTTTGCCCCCCACCCCTCCATATCGTTTAGATTCAACAAAAGATCACTTTTGCAAATATAGTTCATCACTATTTCATCTTCATTTGCTGGTTAGGTTTTATGAGTTTTGCTCTAACACTAAATTAAACTTTCTTCATAATGTTTAGTTGTCTTTTTTTTTTTTTTTTGGTACAAATGTTTAGTTGTCTTTATTTGGTTACTTTTCATACGTTTCTTAATATTGGTATGATTCTTATTTGTTGATATTAGTAAAGGAATCAGAGACTTTTTTTAATATTTAGTTTTGCTCTAACACTAAAAATATGTTCTTTGTCATGCTCCACGAATATAGTTATGTTTTTGTTTTTAATAGTGGTAGTATGATTCTTGTAACTTTATATGTCCAGAAATAAAAAACACTTTGTATGAATACCCAGAAATCAATAACCATTATGCAACAATGCCAAAATTTCAACCAAGTGAATTGAACCTAATGACCGAATTGAGTTATTCGTGAACTTAAAACGAGTCGAGTTCGAGCTAGAAAAAAGGTTCCTCACAAATTCGAATATAGTTTCGAGCTGAATCAATTTTTATCGAATCGAGCTGAGGTGAGTTCGACTCGACTTGACTCATCTTCAACCCTAACAACTCAACTTGACTTAGACGAAAGAGTAAATATTAATCTACAAACAAACTACTAACATTTGTCATTTATAAAAATAATAATAACATTTGTCATTTATAAAAATAATAATTAATGATTCATACCATATAGTTAATATTGTGTGGATACGATTTTTGTTGAGAATTCTTTTCCTATTAAAACAACTAAAATATATTATTCATAATTACTATTTCTTTGAAAGAATTCTTTATAAAAAATACTAGTGTGAATTGTCAATTATTGTTATTGACATATTTCATTAACACGTGAATGCTACGTATATTTATCTTGCAAGTCCTGCAAAACTAATGTACGACGTTTAAAAACAGACTACCAATGGCATATTTGGTAAAAGTTAATCACATAAAAAGTTACATGTGTGACACACATGCAGGTTCCATGGTAGCACTTGGGTGACATAGAATTGGATGACATTGGTGACATTGACCAATCACAATGTTACAATGCTTGTGTTTCTCTCTCTTTCACAAGCATTGTGACATTGTGATTGGCCAATGCCACCAATGTCACCCAACTCTATGAGAAGAAACAGAGGCGGTCATGGACGGGGTAGGCCACGGTCCATCCGAAAAAATAAAAAAAATTAACGACTATAGGTCTATTTTACGAGATTTTATACAATTTTGTGTCGGTTTTAGGTTTCGGTTTATCCAAATATCCACAAAGTGGTGTAATGGCCCACCCGAAAAATTTAAATAATTCAATTATATGTCTATTTTGAGAGACTTTAAACAAATTTTCAACAGTTTTAATTTTTGGCAGCTTTAAGAGTGACATACGATATTTATGTGATGCATATACTTGGCATGTTAACGGAGGTTATAGACCTTCAAATTTGCATGAGTTTCAAATTTCCTGCATATTGTCCTGTCAACTGAAAATTCTCTCTCAGTTAACAGTAAGTTGTACTACTGTACAAAAAAAAAAGTTTCATAATTTATAGTAGTTGTAAAATATGTAATTATTTAAATATTCATCCTAGCTTTTTAGTCAAACTCCATCGTTTCAACTTCGTGTTTAATGCTTATTACGACTTTAATTTGTGTTTATATATTATAATTTATTTTAGTGGCCGATCCGAGCTTTTTTTTTTCTGGCTCCGCCGCTAAGAAGAAAAGTAAAAGATGTTAGAGTTAGACTAAAATACATGTGCTCTTACAAGATTTTAAGAACAATTTTATCACGTCTTCGTAAGCATAACTCAACTGGTATGGACATTATAATATATATATGCATGGATCGTGGTTCGAACTTTAGACACACTACTTATTCATTTTAAGGAGTAAATTTATAGTCACTAAGTTACTTCACAAAAAAGACACTATTTGAACACAAAAGTGAAAATTTTGTACCAAAAAAATAAAATAAATAATAGTGAAAAGTATCTAATAAAATTTATTTACAATATAAAAAAAAAACTATATAAAGCCTATTTTTTAAGCAACTAAATATTTTCGGTAAATAAAATATTTCCTGCAAAAAAAGTACCTAAAAATATTTAATGGAATGTATTGCATGCATGTTCTTAAAACACATATTATTATACTCTAAGTGTTAATAAACTATCTACCAAAAAAATTAATAAAGTGGTTAATAAACTTTCATTGAAACCAATTGTTCGAAAAAAGCTTGAATTCAATTTATGGTTGAAACAATTATTGACCGTACATTTCAATCATTTGATAAGATCAAATGATATAAATTTTAAAACAGTTTTTTTTTTAAGGAATTTTTTTTAAAACAGTTTTAATTTTCTTTAAAACAAATGAGTTTAGAATATGAATTCTTCGAGGGGTTGCACACAACCTGGATCCCTCTCAATGCATTTCACTATGTTCGACCAATAAATCAAAATTGAACTTGTGTCATTCATATATACTAATTAAATAGATGAGAGAGAGTTTTTCTTTCAATCAAACCGTCACCAAAATTTTAGTTTCTTTTTCTTTATCCGATAAGGATGAGTGATTTAAGGATAATTTTTGACCCAAAATCACCTTCACTAACTCATTTTTCTCTTTCATTTTTATTGAAATAAGTGATTTTCGCATCTATTTTGTTTTTTATTTTGTGATTTTGTCGTCTTAGTACGACGTTGGTTTGTTCGTCGTCTTTGTGCGACGTTGTTTGTTTTTATTGTTTTGTCCATGTATTTGTTTTGGTTCAGATTGTCAGATCTGCTTCGATTCAGTGCAAATCCAATCAATGACTTTGGCGTTGTCCATATTGCAGATTCGGAGACATGCGTATTCGGGAAACTTGAATATAGTCATTTGCGTAGGCTTTTGTACTTTGCTGTCGTATGCTATTAACGTTTGCAGATTCATCATCTTTGTATTTAGTGAATTTACATTGTATCGATGTACTCTATCAATTTAAATGAATGAGTATAATTTTATTTTATTTTTTAAAAAGTACTAACTAAATAGCATTGTTCTATTTTGGATTTTTGTTGCATACCACAATTTCTTTTTTATTATACAATTCCATTGTATTATTATTTTTTGAATGACATTATTTTTTGTGTTGATAACATGCGTTGTACTATTTTGAAATTGCGATTGTATTGCCAGCATATAATGGGAAATATGAACATATGCAATGTTGGATCTTTTTGGCTCTTTTCACTCATTCATTTCATAACCAACTAATGAGTCAGACAACGCGGCGCGGAACAAATAAACACGAAAGAAAGCAAATGCATGGTATTGGTACCTAAATTGGGGTGAAGTTTAGCATGGGAAAGGCTAATTTTTCCCACCATGGAAAAGTTAGTTTTTAACCATTGAATTAAGTAGGGAACATAATGTTATCATGGTCTCTCAACACTAAATTTTTTTCACATCATCTTCCATCACCAACCTTCTCCCCTTCCTTTGTGCCTTCTCCTCATCCGTAACTATGGCTCCTTATCACACCATCTTTCGGTGCTAGAGTTCCATCAGCTTCCATATGAAGAAACCACAACATATACATGCTTACTTCAATAGAGTTTGTGATTTTTCTATCAATATAAAAAGAATTATTGAAATAAACTAGCAGGTGTGACAGTTAATTTCAGAAAATCCAGAACACATGATTATTGGAATATTATGAACACTCCAGATTCATCACCATCATCTTCAACATGCTTGAAAACAAAACCCCAATATGCAACTCTAAAAAATAAAACATTCTGAAAAGAACCAGCCCAAGAATTGAATGCGACATCAAATGCCTCGAATCTAGAAAACTCCCACTATAAATCCGGAATCAACCTTATGAATTAAAAATCTCATGTTTGCATTCACATAGAGACAATGATATATAAGGATTTGAAAAACATTATTAACCCATTTTTTCAAAACCAATTTCGATCAAAGTCTAAGCTAATTCTATTATGAAAACCATTTTAACTTCTTATGAGTTAAACATGGTGGTGGTGGTAGTTATGATGGTTCTGTTTGGAAAGAGAGGAGAGGAGGAGGTAGAGAGAGAAAGTAAGAAATCTGGTTGTGAGGTTGAAGAGAAATGGAGAAAAATCTAATGTTAAAGGAGCATGATAAGAGTGTGTATATCATTTGATCCAATGGTTAAAAACTAACTTTCCCATGGTGGGAAAAATTAGCCTTTCCCATGTTAAACTTCACCCTAAATTGGTTGCGATGCTTAAGTTTTTTTTTTTATCAATAGCAATGCATGCTTGATGCTTAGATATACATAGGGGTGGGCATTGGGCGGGTTCGAGCTCAAACTGTCGGTTCGGGTTCAGAGGGGTTCATTATTTTCATCTGAATCTGCCCGTGTAAACCTGTTTTAAATTGCAAAGTGCAAATATGTCCTGTTGAACCTGTAAACCCGTTTTGACCCGTTCGTTCATCTTTTTCGGTTCGGGTTGGGTAGGTTTCCTCGGTTCCCGAGTTTATGTCTAGCCCTAAATATACCATCTCTTATGTGGTCATGTGCATCAACTTTATGAAATGACATGAGTAAATAGTCAATTTCTCCCCTGAAATTGTAAGTTTCGTCAATTACCCCCTGAAATTAATAAAACTTCAATTACCCCCCTGAAATTGCATAACGTTAGTCAATTTACCCCTCCGTCAAATTTTTCTGTTAACTGTTTACGATTATGATCAAATACCCCCTGAAATTTTGCACTTATGTGCAAAATGCCCCCTAAATTTAAAAATTTAGATTTTTTTTCTTACCAAAAATCACACATTTAGTTCTTCAAGTAGTATATTGTACCTATTGTCATAAAAATTCTATTCACAAGAAAATGAATGAATATATGCCAAAGAAATCATGGTTTTGTCATGTGCAACCTTTTCATTCATATTTCATATTTATCAACAAGGAGCAAGATAATTTTTTTACAAAGAAGGTAAAACTAAAAACCAAACATTAAAAAGATATCAAACTGTTGAAATATACCAAGACAAGAATGCCATAGCAGCAGAAAATTGATATCTATCACATAACTTTGTAGTACAATGTGATCTACCGGCTTCATGCAGAAGGTCTATGACATAATCTATTTAACATGATGCAGCTAATAGATATGACATTTTCTGCATTATAAAAATTATATCATTAATTAAGTTGCAAATTCACAAACCTAAGCATTGTTTCTTCTTCCTTCTGCAGATATTAACCTATGAATTTTCTTTATGGACACACAATTATCAAAGACTTGTGTACTTTATGACTGCATACTCTAACATAATTATCAACTTGTGTAAAAAAAAAGTCTTCTATATATGTATATATTTAAAACACATGATAGTAACATACCTTCCATAAAGATTTATATGACCAATAGCCGTATAAACATACATTTCATAAAGATTTATATGATCAATAATTGTTAATTGTTTGCCTTTAATATTTTTGAGTCAAGGATAAAAAAAAAGTATAAATTTTCAAGTTTAGGGGGCATTTTGCACATAAGGGCAAAATTTCAGGGGGTATTTGATCATAACCGTAAACAGTTAACAGAAAAATTTGACGGAGGGGTAAATTGATTAACGTTATGCAATTTCAGGGGATAATTGAAGTTTTGTTAAGTTCAGGAGGGTAATTGATAAAACCTACAATTTCAGGGAGAAAATTGACTATTTACTCGAAATGACATATATATAAGATAAAATGTAAAGTTTTATTTTTTATTTTTTTAAGGAAGTTATTAATTATTATTGATCATAAGACCGTTTTTTAGGATTAATTATATATATTACAAATGCGATAAGTCTTGCATTATACACAAGTTACTTTTCACAATTGAATCAATATATTCACCATTAAATTAAACAAAATATGATGTCATTTTTTATATGAGTGAAAAAGATATTTGTGCATTTTGCAAGATAATTTTACTTGTATACGTTAGACACTAATTGACAATGCCACTATCATTCTCTCTAAAAAAAATGCCATTATTATTTATCACAATATTTACTCCTTATATAAGTTTGACTATACTTGCCTTTGAGTTTTGACTCACCACTTAAACTATAGCGCACAATTTTGTCCAAATTCAATTTGTTTCAACCCAAAAATAGGAACGTGCCACATGAACTATGATTAGTATAGTAAAAAATCTGATACAGACACTGCGATATCCGAATCAAGTTAATGTTAAATGAAGATTAACGATAATTGTTTTAATCACATTTGTAATCTTGCTTAAAGTGGATATTAGTATTAGAAACCAACCAAGTTGGATCTGAAAGGATTAAAAATTGTTTCTCATTGAAGACATCAATATTCTTTATGAATGCCCAATTTTCAATTGATACACATCTGCTTTCTTTGAGAAAAATATTCGTTCCATGTGCCATAAATTTTGTTAAAGTAAAAAATAAGTACAAAATCTACAACGTTTAGTTGAATTCAATTATTTGTTAAAGGACGATATGTTACAGTCAAACTGCATGTTGTTTCCTTCTACCAAAAACTAGATTCTTTTACATTCATGCACTCCAAAACCAACATCTTCTCTCTAGATGGAGAATATTTTACCCTCTCGATCTACTTTCAACTTAATTAATTCAGCTACTTTTGTTCTTATTCTCGTCAAATAATAAAAAAAAAAACTAGATGTACATCTCTCCCTCTAACTATATACACATACAGATGCCCATTTTAGAGTTTGTTTGAAAAACAACCTGCTGACAGAAATAATAACCGATTTAAAATTTTGTTTATCTTTTGGTCGAACTTGTGATTTTATGACCACTTTTCTTGTAATTATGAGGGTCAAAACTAAAAAGAATTCCATTTTAAAGCATATTTAATTGTAGATTAATTTGTGTTTTTAACTCTATATATTAGCGAGTTCAAAAATACCATGCATAAGATTTACTTTTTACTTGAACTCAATTTCAGTTCTTTATATGAGCCAAAAATAATACTTGAATTTTTATATTGACTCAAGGGTAAAAACTTTTAACTCACTTTGCGTGACTTTCAACTCCAACCCTAATGTTATCATAAAAACTTTTCGGTTAAATTTTCTTATTTGTTTTTTGATAATATATCATGGGTACTCTGTTATAAATAGTATAAGAGAAGCGGTTAAGTGGAGTGAAATTCAATAAATAAATATATATTTATAAAAAAATAATAAATATTGCATTAGTATTTTAAATTAACGGTTATTTTGAGACAAAGAAAAAAATGTAAAGGTAACAATCATTCTGAGACACAAGAAAAAGTTATATTTGATTGGCCCAAAAAGTGGTATAAATAATTTTACTATATTTGATATTTTTTTTTCTAAAGACGTGAGAACTGAGATAATATAATTTTTTTAGTTAAATTGAAAAATTAAATTAATTAATATTCTTAACTAGTATGTCCATCCCTTTCTTATTATAAAATCCACGAACAAAAAGATTATTTCCACCCATAATTAAATTCAGGTTATCCCATCTAATCTAATTCATTCGGGAACTCATTAATTACTTGAATTCAATCACTTAATTATTCTATCTATTTTTCTCTACAAATAATAATTAATGTTATATTGTCGAAATAATAGTTTTTCTGTAAACCAGGTATCCTCTGCGCGCAATTGCGGAGACTAACCTCTCGAGCATTGTGAGACCTAATGGGCGGTAAGCTCTCTCTAAGAGTTTTAACGTTGTTGCATGCTCAAAGCTGAATTTGAATCCAAAACCTTGGTTAAGCTAGAAGAAACCCGTGTCATATCATCTAAACGATCTTGGGTAAATAATAATTAATATTACATTAAACTTTAAGTTTAAAAATGACAACTAACTAAAAACTACTTCTAAAATAGTATTTTTTAAATGAAAAAGATAGTATTTTTTTTTATAGATAGACGAAATGACAAAACTATTATAAACTCACACACATAAGTGGAGGTACCAGAGTTCGAACTCCGATTATGGCATTCGGCCTAACAATTTTGGCATTTTGCCAGTTGAACTAGAACTTCTGGATAATAAAAAAGATAGTATTAATAATGTTGATAGTACAAAATGGCAAGACCAGAGGGAGTTATTAAAACTATGAAAATTACTTCTAAAATATAGTAATATTCTACTTTTATGATAGTGAAAAACATGTTGATAGTTTAATGAAACCGTATTGACAGTTTATATATATATATATATATATATATTTTTTTTTTCCAGAGAAGTTTATATATATTTTTTAAGATGTGTAAAAAGTGACATATTTTTACAGAGAATATAAAATTCTTAAGAAAAAAGAAATAAGTATCAGTGTACAAGGAAATATTAATTGAAGTGAGTTTTATAATAAATGAAAAAGATGGTATTATTTTTTTTTGAGAGAAAATGAAAAAGATGGTATTATTAATGTTGATAGTACAAAATGGCAAATGCAAGTGTATAGGTGCATCATCACATTAGGCTCCTCTATCCTTGCACCCAAAGAAAGTGAATCCCAAGACACCAAAACCAGAAGAGAGAGCAATGCATAGAGTCCCAAATCCTTTTCCCTACTCCCACTCACATTCTGAAAAAACAAAAAACAGTGAAAAAAATCCAACTATCAACCCAAACCAAAAACCAAAACCATTTGATTCTTTTCCTTAACCTGTCCCCCCCTCTCTGAATCTGAACACTAACACACAAAAAACTTCCAACCTTGAAAACCTTTTTTCCCCCAAAACCAAAACCATGTTTTGATTCTCTCTCCATTTCTCAAAAAACCAAAAATGGGTTTTCCAAAAAAACCCCTCTTTCTTCTTTTGTTCTTCATTTTCTTCACAACCCATTTCTCTAAATCATCATCTTCTCCTGATTACACAACTTTGGTCTACAAGGGTTGTTCAAAAGAAACATTCACAGATCCAAATGGTGCATATTCACAATCACTTTCAGCACTTTTTGGTTCCCTAGTTTCACAATCCACAAAAACAAGATTCTTCAAAACAACAACTGGTAATGGCCAAAACAGCATCACAGGTATCTTCCAATGCAGAGGAGATCTCACAAACTCAGATTGCTACAGCTGTGTTAGCAAGCTACCAGTTCTCTCAGACAAACTCTGTGGCAAAACCATCTCTGCAAGAGTTCAGCTTTCAGGTTGTTACATGCTGTATGAGGTTGCTGGTTTTCCTCAAGTTTCAGGGATGCAGATTCTTTTCAAGACATGTGGAACAACAAATGCTGCTGGAAGAGGGTTTGAAGAGAGAAGAGACACTGCTTTTTCTGTGATGGAAAATGGTGTTGTGAGTAATCATGGTTTTTATGTTACTACTTATCAATCTTTGTATGTTATGGGTCAGTGTGAAGGTGATGTTGGTGATTCTGATTGTGGTGAGTGTGTTAAATCTGCTGTTCAAAGAGCTCAAGTTGAATGTGGAAGTTCTATTTCAGGACAAATTTATTTGCATAAGTGCTTTATTAGTTTTAGTTATTATCCTAATGGGGTTCCAAAGGGTGGTCACTCTTCATCTGGTGGTGGATCATCTTCTTCTAGTTACTCTTCGTCTTTTTCTGGTAAGTACTAATACACCATCAATCAAAATCAATAGATAAGATTGGTTTCAATTCTGGGTCATTATAAAGTTTTCATTTTTTTTTTACTTTTATGTTGAATCTGTTTTGGTGTTTGTTCATTTGACATCAATGAAGCAAGACACCTAACATAGCACTAACACTGACACCTATAATAATTTGAGAAAATTGAATCTAACCACATGCATTAGTGTCAACCTGTTGTGTAGGTGTCTGACACCAACGCATGTCGGACACATACACCGAACACACCTTCAATCACACACCTTCAATCTGATGTGTCAAAGTTATATATAGTTTCACACAAAAGGAGCTCAGTTTAGCAATTGTGCTACTTTTTTAATTAATCATTGAGTGGTGTGTGGCTAAATGATGCTATGACAGGACAAAATACAGGGAAGACTGTGGCAATAATATTAGGAGGTATAGCTGCTGTGGCGTTTTTGGTTATATGCTTGCTATTTGCAAGGAATTTGGTGAAGAAACGTGATGGTAGGTGATGTGTTGTACATGGTTTTACTATATGGAATTAAAGTCATGCTTATTATTCTACATTTTGATATGTCATTTTCTTTGTACAGATTATTGACTGTAGAAGAATATGGTTTACTGTGGAGGCCAAATTCTTCTAGAGGTGGATTGATTCTTGATATATATCTTTTGGCTGAAAGAGATTTGTGGTAAATAGACTTGGGAGATAGAGAAAGAATCTAGGACTGTTGAATGTGGGGACAAGACTAATTCTTGTAGTTAGGTAACAAGATTTTGCTGTGAAAAAAAATGGTGTAATTAGCTCATGAAAGTGAGAATTGTTTTTTGGTATCATTACAAGGGAAAAGGATATACCCCCCAGATGAATGAATATTTTGGATGAAAATTTTGTGCCTAACCCTTTAGCCATGTGAATGATTCTCTTTTTCCTCATCTCCATTTACTATTGACTCCATTTTATTTGATAACTTTAACTTTTTTAAAAGCTGTAAGTTGCAGCTGCTTCACTCTTCAATTTAGATTTGTTGCATCTATTGTGTAGCACACTTTTTAATATCATCCGGACGATTTCAAATTAGCGTTTGAGATCGATTAAAACTGATTTTGTTATTGTATAATCTGAACCGGCCAATCTCAGGTAAATGGACGAGATCGTTTATTGTGTGACAACACTTCTCTTCCCTTCAATTGTTATGGTATTTGTGTTTTGTATGGACAAAGACAGATACAGAATTTCACAAGTCAAGACTCAATATCGAGGGGAGAATGAAAAGTAGGCACAGTATTTTGGGTGCCACATAGTGGCATTAACCTCAAAATGGAATCGTTTAGCATCATAGCATGTGCCTTCAGTTGAGTCTTTGCTTTTCTCTCACTTTCTCTTGGAAAGTGTTTTTGTTTGGCTTGTTTTCCGTTTCTTGTCTTGGACCAAATCGAGAATGAAAGTGAAACAATGCCATAGATGCTTCATTTAGTCCATGCTTGAGAGTAAGCTTAGAGTATTTTCAATGGCGTGCACTTACCTAATATAATGTGGGTTCTTAACTCATCATTAAGTTGTGCCACATCACATTTAAATACATCATCAACTTCTTAATCTAATGATGCAATGTTTTAACAACTCCTCTCTATATACATCATCAACTTCTTAATCTAATTTTGGTTGAGTAATAAACATTTGTTTAGTGCTAAGCAACTTTTCCTAATATGGTGATTAAATTTAAGAAACCATTATACCCTCAAAAAAATAAAAAATTTAAGAAACCTTATGCGCCACAGAAACAAGCTTCAATGATGAAGTTGCATTAGGTTTTGTTAACATGTGACTAGGGTCACTTGTATAGTTATAGCAATAAAAACAAGTTACGTGAAAAAACAATAATTTTAAAATTTTTAAGGAATTGAATGCATGTTCAATGATGACATATAATAAGCAACAGATAAACAATTGTGTTGTAAAAAAAAATTGTGTAAGAGTTTTTATTCTATTTTTTATAAGCAAATGTTAGTAAGTTAGTCTCCCCATCTTTAAACTCATTTGAACTTTCTTAACTAACCAACCAGCTACCTACCCTCTTTTAACAAAGATACGCATAAAAAGTTAGTTAATTTATTTATTTTAGTTAGCATTGAATCAGTTTTTTTTTTTTGAAAATAAATAAATTAATATTGTGTTTAAAAAATTATCTTTTAATTATTGAGATTCATCATCTCATTCTTTCACCTAATTAATATTAATTAATTATTTACATAGTTATTTTTTGTATTGTAGCTCATCACTTCAACTCTTTCCTCAATCTTCACATGAGACATATGTTGGATAATTAAAATGTATTTTGGTCAAAAAATAAAGTAATTAATTATTATATTTATAATCTTGATCTACATATACATAATATGAGAATGTTGGTGCATAAGAATTTAACTGGCTCTGGGTGGACAAATATTGTATTTAAAGGGGCAAAAAAAGTTGATTCATTCCACGGTTAATGTCATAAGTTTCAACTATCCTTTTACTAAGACCGATTGCTACTAACTTAGAGCCTTTTGTTTAAGATCAACATAAAGTAATAATCAAGACATTTTTTAAATTAAGGATTAAATAGCTATTTTGCAAATTTCATGAACAAAACTACTCAACCTTTGAAATTTTAAATATCAAAATATTGATATACTCTAAAGGTTAATTGTAGTGGTCCAATTTTTAACAGAAAATGATTGTCAGCATCTGACCTCTTCCAGTCCGAAATGCTCAGTGATTCAAAGAAGCGAAGAGGCATTTTCAACAAGTCTTGGTTTGAACGAAAGATGCTTTATTTGTACACTCCTATTTGTTTGTATGCACTATGCAGTAGACTTTTGTAAGAAAACATACAAGTACAAAAAAAAAAAAAAAACAGAATGAATAATAACTTTTTGTTAAATAAAATAAAACAGAATGATTAATATTGAATGCAATTATTGTTTTTTCTTTGTAATTTAATATGTTACATAATTTTAATTCACTATCATTATCAAGTGACTATGATGCTTCAGTGGCCTAAATATATATTGACAAAAAAATATAGTACTGTATCATATTCTTCTGTAAAGTTATTTCATTGCTGTCAATTTGGAAAGAAAAAAGATGCCCTAAGTCAATTGTTATTATCCCAATTAAAGATCGTGTGGATTATTTATTTTCTTTCTTTTATCATTTCCTGTGGAAAAAGAAATTGCTGAAAAGGAATTCATTGCGCATGAGACAAAGGAAATCACAAAATTGTTTATTACAGAATACGGATTTCTGCCTTGCTTTAATACTCCACCAGGGGGCACATAAAAAAGTTTATTCCATAATTTCACGTGCTATAGAGATAGATATATCTATGATTTTCACTTCATGTATGATAGGATAGATTATGATAATTTATTAAATTTATATCAGATGCTTGAGGCAGCCCAAAACAGCAGAACTCAGCAACTCATTCAGAGGGAGACACGGTAAAGGCCATTGTCTAGCACTCTTGAAAAGAAACATATATGTGCAATCAGTGTGATCTCACTGCTGTTTTGATTCACAGGCCTTCAACTTTGGAAAGACAATAACAATAAAAGTATTCAATAAGAATGCTTCTTTTCTTGTTTGTGCACCTTCAGATAGTTCAGTTAGGAACTAGGATCCACTTGGAGTCCATATGTTGGACTGAAAAAGCTCCTCCAAAGTGAGCTGCTTTATAAAATCAGCAGACAACAACAAATTCACTTTTAGATTTTTGTGAATTAAATTTTCAATTCAGATAAATTACTGGATATATTGTATGATTATTGATCTCACTTTTCCCTTTTGCAGAAAGTCATGCTTACATAGAGCCTAGCTAAAGCTTCTCAAACATTTACTTGTAGAGAGTGTTGTGCTTTTAGCTTACCTTCACATTGATGAGTGCTGAATAGAAAGCCGATAACAGGGCACGAAATTCTGTCCCTTTTTCGTATCAAAGTAGCTTTAGCGTTAGCACTTAGCACCACCTCATTGCTCCTTCCACCCTGCCCAAGTCATGATCAAGATGGCATGTATCACTACAGCTACCAGCAAGATGATGCTGGGTTGAATGCTGTACCCGATGCATAAAAATAGATGAACCAAAAGCTAAAACAGAAAAGTAAAGGAAACTGAGGTAACAACGATAGCACATGTGACATGACATTTGCTATTAGAGTCACAACAAGAACAATGAACTGATTTCTCTTACTATTGCTACTGGTCTCCATTCCTAATGACTTGATATAGCAATTATCAAACTCTAGCATTCACGTGCAAGGTGGGTGCAGTAGAATTATAGGACAAGACAAATTTCCGACCTGTAGACCATAAAAAGTAACCGAGGATCATGGATATCCTTTCAAATGGCTTTAGAATGTCCTGTAAACAAGAGTGGCAAAAAAGATGTGTCATTCAATTTAGAAAAAGCTGAAATAAATAGAATCACGGAGATAAAGAGGAGCAAGGGGTAAAACAAGTATTCATATTACAACTGATCAACCTTTTGGAGTTCATTTTGGGGCTGTTATCAGTCTTGATTTCAAATTTCTGATAGTGAAAGCTCCAGGCTCCATTTCATATTCTAAATTCGTTTGATCAATTTTGACATTAATTAACCCTTGATGATAATCAAATAATAGAACCTCGTCCTACCAGTAATTGCCACAAGAACATTCACCATTTTTAAAATGGTGAAACCTCTTCCTATCTCTCACAACTATCTCTCGTTCCACTACTTTAGAAATGTATTTGAATGCATTATGGCAGTCCCCACATATCCTCAAATTTTTGAAAACCCGAATCGTAGCTCCTAAAGGAAGCTTCATAATTCCATAAACAACAGCAAGCTTTTCACTATGCGTAGACAAGGAATGTTCTTTATGTTCTGACTCCATATCATGTAGTACAAACTTCGTATCAGGGACATACCCCAATTTCTTCATTTCATTTACCAGCTGCTGTAGATATGTGTACACTGCTTGCACCTCAGGGTGCCTAGCATCATCAACTAAAAAGACATGCACCATGTTTTCAACCTCAACCCAACTACAACCAGGTTCTTTCTTCACTCCCCGTTCCCTCATCAATAACCTCACCCTGGCAACTTCATCCCACTGACCTAAAGCGGCATACATGTTGGAAAGGATTATGTAGGTTCCATCTTGCCCTGGAATAAGCTCGAGGAGTCGGTCAGCAGCTTGAATACCTAATTCCATGTTCCCGTGAATCCGACAACCAGCAAGAAGAGCTTCCCAAATTGGCGCACCGGCCTCGAAAGGCATTGATTTTATTACACTCTGTGCTTTTAAGAACATACCCGCACGACATAACAGATCAATCAAACGGGCATAATGATCCTCTCCTGGGGTTATACCATAACGGGTACACATCGTATCAAAATAATGGCGTCCCTCTTTGATCAAGCCAGCATGATTGCAAGCAGTAAGAATTGTGAGAAAAGTTATCCTATCAGGCAATATATCTTCCTTCATCATCTGTTCAAAAAGCTCAATGGCTTTGACACCATGTCCATGTTGTGCAAGGGCTGCAATCATGGCATTCCAAGATACTGAATCCACATAAGGCATTGTGAGAAACACGGACTCAGCAGACTCAACAACACCGCACCTTGAGTACATGGTAATCAGCGCATTGCCGGCGGAGAGGCCCGAATCATGACCCAATCGAATTACCTGTGAATGAATTTGCTGTCCATTATCCAATGATCCAAGAACAGAACAAGCTGTAATTGCCCCAGCAAAAGCATAATCGCAAGGTTCTAGTCCCTCTGACTTCATCTGGTTGAACAGCTTCAAACCTTCTTCCCCAAAACCATTCTGCGCCAAACCAGATATCATCACTGTCCAAGTCAGCACGTTTCTCTCCGGCATCTCACTGAAAATTGAATTAGCTTCCTCAATGCGCTGCGCATTGACATACCCAGACAAAACAGCATTCCAGGAAATAATATCTCTCACAGGCATTTTATCAAAGACTCGCCTCGCCTCTATCATTCTATCATACTTAGTGTAGAAAGTAATCAAAGCATTGTTAACAGACAAAACAAAATGATGTGACGGCTCCACCACTGTCCTAAGAATATAACCATGCACCTGTCTTCCACAATTGAACATCCCCATTTTCTCATTACAAGAACCACAAGCACTAATCAAACTGGTGTAAGTATACTCATCCTCCTGAATTCCCATTGAATGCATTCTTCTAAACGTGTCAAATGCCTCTTCATATAAACCACGACGAACATAACCAGAAATCATAGCATTCCAAGCAACATCAATAGGGTAAGTCAATCCATCGAGAAGCTCACGTGCTGCAACAAGATCATCATTCCTAACATAACCAGCAATCATAGTAGTCCACGAAGGTTCATATATCTGATTCTTAGGAGTCTCATCAAAAACCTTCCTAGCAGAAGCCATCAATTGTGATGATTTCACCAAAGGCGAAGAAGCACAACAAACGTAGCAACTTAAAAGTGCATTCGTAACAGATGGTATCAACAATGTTCCCAATTTGATAACCTCACAATGTAGCATTTGACAATGCCGCTCTTCGTCCGCTATCAATGATAGAGCAGAAAGCACGCTGGAGAACGTAAATGGATCAGGTAAAAAGCCGTATCTTTTCATTTGAACGAAGAGATTAAGCGCAGCGTGTCCATCGTTACCATGAGAATACGCAGTGATCATGGCATTGTAACTAACAGTATCACGGATGGTAAGTGGGGTGGCATTAAAGAGTTGCTGAGCTAGTTTGACGTTACCAGAGGAGGAATAAGCAGAGAGAAGGGTGGTTCGAGCGACGATATCTGGTTTGGGAATTTTATCAAACAGTTTGCGGGCGTAAGTGATGTTGGAGGATTTGCAGTAGATATTGATGAGACGGTTGAGGATGAAAGTGTTGGGCTTGAAACCGGAGGTGAGGATGTGTGCGTGGACGGCACGTGCGATGATTTGTGTGGTGGAAACGTGGTTTAGTTGTGTTAAGTAACGGTATGCTAGGTCGCGAACGTCCATCTTGTTTTTGTTGTTGGAGATGAAATGGGATACGATGTTGTTTCGTGCAAGACAAGGGAAGTTGTTTTTCTTGCGTTGTAGGGTTTAAGGATTTTTATGCTGGCAGCGCTAGTATCGTTTCAAGTTTGGGTATGTTGCCATTGTTTTTAGTTGAAATTCATTAATTTGATCATCGAAGTATATAAAGACCATCAATTTGATGAATAGCGCCTTAATAATATGGATTAAATTGACGGATTTTACATAGTTTAGGAACTTACTAGTTTTTTTTTTTTTTTTTTAAGAAGTGAAATTGGTTGAAATTGATAATAAGGAGATTTGAATTGAGATCTCACTCCAAAGATTTAAGCCAGCACCATTACACTAGTTTAAATCGGTTGTTTATGAACTACTTATTGTAATTGCATAATTAATGGATTAAATTGAAATATGAAAGATAGCTCAGGAATTAAATTGATGGTTTATCTTTTGATTTAGTTAGCTGAAGGGCATCTTACGATTGTGTTTATCCAAAGATGAAGTGTCGTTTAACTAATAGGTCATAGAGAAATTTTAAACCTATGAGAATGTTTCGTTCGAAAAACCTCATGATACTATTTTTAATGATCTTTGTTAATGCCTCGACATTGATTCATTAGGTGAAATAGTCGACAGTTAAAATCAGGTTTTTTTTTTTTGGTCTAGAAAAATCAAGTATTTTCCTTAAAAAAAAAAAAGAAATTCAGGTATTTGAGTTGCTCATATCATGTTAAAAACTAAACTATATTTTTTAAATATTTATACAACTAAACTAACCCCCTCAAATTGGCACCAGAGAGAATCGAACTTGAGATCTTGAAGAGGAGCAATACCCTTATTTGTGTTGTTGTAGTATCTCAATTTTGTCCGAACAAATGTATGGGTTTAAAAAAATAATAGGTGACATTGTTAATTTTATTATTGTTTTTAGGGTGCTGCTAACCGATGTCCTCGAGGCACTCGTTAAGGAGCAACTAGAACCATGACCCGTGCTGACACATGGGTCTTATTTTCATGTAGAATAAGTCATAGTAAATTTAACAATAAGCCGTAAAACATAGAAAGTATAAAATCTTTATACTAACAATTTAGAGTTTTTAGAAATAGCCTATTTTAAAATCCTCTCCTCTAAAGATGTCCACATCATCATAATCCTAATTGGCATTTGTTCCAAAAACTTCTTCTAATTTTTAATACAAGCTTAATAATTATAAATAAATATTATTAAATACGTTTTTTATTAATCATTAAATTGTACATAAAATACACAGTAGGTTACAATCAAATCATTATTAATATAATAATTGTTTCGATTAAAATTTATATGTTACATTAAAAATTTGTACGTTACAATCAAATGATTATTAATATAATTATTATTCGATTAACATTTATATGGTACATTAAAAATTTGGTAGGTTACAAAATTATAATAATTAACTTGAATAAATTATATTTTGAATTTTGATCCGTTACACTATAACAGTAACCTACTAATTAAAATTTTAATTGTAGTAATTAGTTTTTAAGGTTATATAATTAATTTTTATTCGTTACAAAATTATATTACTTAATATTAATAAGATATTATTGAATTTTAAATGTTATGAAGTTAATTTTTTGTAGGTTAGATGAAATATAATCTAATCATTAATGCACATTTTATAATATTAATTACGTTGATAATATTAATTTTAAAACGGTCAAATTAATAATTAGTAGATATTAACCGTTATGGTACTATTTTTTTTATATAAATAGTAGCGCTTTTAGGTACGAGTACACAACAATCACAAAATATAGTTCTTCTTTTTCTATTCTATGGTTCTCTGATATCTATATTCTAAGTAATTTCTTTAATTTTTTCTATTGCAAAGAAAAACGTCTACGAAACACGACTTCATCTCTAATGTTTCGCCAAGAAAATAATCGTGGACATTGGTTGTGAGGGTTGTTCGTGCTTGGTTTGTTCAAGACTACAAAAATAAAATAAAAAACTACCATTTTCTATGGAGTTGGTTCTAATGGATCGAAATGGACTTTTTTCATACCGTTTTTTGTTTTGCTTTGTTTAAAGTATAGTATTTTAATATTTGTTATCTAGGGTGATCGAATATGTGTGTTTATACGAAGAACATTGATCTACAAGTTCAAGGAGCAGCTCCAAGAGGGAATGGCGTTCACGATTTCCTTATTTGATTTTGCTTGCAACAGTGGTTTGTATAGACCATCACACAACGAATACAAACTGAATTTTACAATTAACACAAAAATCAAAATATTTAAATCTTCTTTGGTCCCTACAAACATGTATTCGTTTACACTGCATATGATGTTTTCAATGATTCTTACGACATGAAATGTAATTTGAATCATATTTTTATCATCAAACTAATTTCAAACCCCCATCCCTTTCTAACAACATGAACTAAATTATATATTAATGTAGTTGGTGTCTTGACTGAGGTGGATTTTGTTTTAATGAAGACCTCAAATCAATTATATTAAAAACCCTTCAAGCACAAGATGTACCCAATAAAGGAAAATACAAAGTTCAAGATGCATAGATACAAAAGAACCAAATCATGAGGTAGAATAACCAAGACAAGTAGAAAGATTATTTCACCAACATTTCAACTCAAAATACATACATGATTGCTTAGCATTTTGTATCCAGTAAACAAGAAATATAATTTATCTAACAACACCATAAACTGGTTCTTGTGACAAAAATGTAAGAATTTTTGTCTTTCCAAATAATCCAAATGCAAGTCAGCAAAATCAATTGAAAACTAAAACGAACTTTTTTTGGAACAATTGAGAACCACTGAAATGAAGAGTACCCTCAATAATTAATTGGAAGAACACAATAATTCCAACCACTTTAGAATATTATGTCATATGCTACCAAAGAATTCACACTAAAAATAAAAAAGATAATTTTCCTCTTTTTCACATCTGCCAGAACATAAAAATAAGTCCATATTTTAAATACTCCATCAAGCTAAGTTGCCATTTATTAGAATTCAGATATTCAAGAGCCTCCGCGAAAAGAGAGAGGCATTTAGAGGAGCTACTTTGTTCCTAATGAGATTTTTTAGAGCCATAGGTTCATCATGCTCCACTTGCAACTAGATGATATACCCCTTTGTCAGAGTAACTTTCACCATGATCAACTTTAAAGAAACTTATAAAAAAATGCTAGCCTGAAAAATAATGTTGTCCACCAAATAACAACAATATATCCCCTGCACCTCATTCCAAGAAAAATTATATGACATCGTCTCCAACCCTAACCTACGTATCTCCTTAAATGGCATAGAGTTATTCTGATATAACTCAAAAGTTCTTCTAAATATATCACACAAAGGACCACTTTACAACCACGAATCATTGCAAAAAAAAAAAGGAGTATTTTTTCTCATTACTCTCCACTATCATCAAGTTGTCATCAAACCAATTTCTAATCCCCATCTCCGCCCCTATTTTAACATCATGGAAGTAATTTTACCACACACACTCCTAATTGTCCCCACTCTTCATATGAACTCACCCAACCTATTCTAAGAAGCTAAAACTCTAAAATGCAAACTCATTGATCCATATCAGCCTCCAAAACTATTCATGTAACAAAGATAAGTTAAAATTCTACATTATATGAACCCTCAAGCAACAACTATATCGACCAAGACACACCTTATCTCACTTAAACCAATTGACTTTAATAGCTTCCGCACTCTCTCCACACTAAAAATAATAAGGATTCAATAAAATAATTTTTACTTAAGTAAGCCTTGAAGAATGAAAGAAATTAAACCAATTGTGGTGGATATTGAAAGAGAATACAAAGATACATTAGAAGAATATTGAATTGAATTCGAATGGGTGAAATCGATTTATTTTCATTTTTAATATATAATACATTACGATATTTAATTATTTGTCAAATAATTTTTAAGAGATATCAGTTTGAACGTACTCTTTTTTCTATCTTCTGGTAAATTTAAAAAGGCGAATCTGACAATTTTGTTGCAAAAGTTAAGTTGTTCCTAGGTAAGTATTTATAACTATCAACTTGATTATTTAATACCATTAAAAACTACATATTTATTCATTTAGTTGAACCATTTTATTTGTTTCTTTAGAGATTGGAAAATGATGTTACAAAATTCTTTTCAATCAACTAAGATCAAATTCAACCATTAAATTATGGAGACAAAAAGAACTAAAGAAAATGTATGCTTATTTTGATGAAGGAGATTTTTTTTCCACAATCCTTTTAGTAAATACATTTTCTAATAAATGGTAAAACAATTACCTTTATTTTTAGTTGCCTGATCTATCCCACATTAGCATACCTGAAGAATTTTTTACTCTTACTCTTAGGATCACCATTGGAGTTAAAGAACTTGCATGAAATTGAGTGGGTTGACATAGATCTCCTACCTTTTTCTTCCCCATGTTTGTGGAGGTTTTAGTTTGTGGATTTCGGTTAGGAATATTAAGAAGGAGGAAATGTTTGCTTGGAAAAAAGGGGAAACGATGAATTGGAAATCATAACTACACTAAAATATAACGAAATTAGGTTAGATTGTTTTAATTAGGTTAGGGACTCTCTCCAATCTTAGATATAACAAATAAACAACTACATTTTATTATCTTAAATTAAAAAAAATATATAACTTACTTTGACTCTATTTAATGTTATTTATCCTAATATACATTTTAATTCATGTAAGTTTTATTTTTAATATTTTTTTATTCTCATGAAACAAGTTCCAATAGATGGTACTTTTCATAATTTTATATTTTTTTAGAAACATTCGAGAAAACTAATTGCATATAAGTAAATTTTTGAACTTAGATATTTTTTTTATAATTGAAATCCGAGAGAGTGATTAAATAAAAAAAGTAATAGCTTTATTCAAAGTGGTAGGTTTTTTATTATATTTTTATAAGACAAGAGCAAAAAGAATAATCTCAATTAAGTTGGTACCCTACTTTAATCGATCACCAGTTGCTCATATATATTATTAAAAAAAGGAAAAAATTATATAAAATCTGGGAGGACAAAAAATATGATCCAGTCAATCCAAGTGGATCCACCCTAACGAGTAATATATAAAAAAAAGATCAACAAAGTGGATTCAACCCTAATTAATTCTAACAAACGAATATCATTAACGATAGACGTTTGTGAGGGCCAATCGGGTCTATAATTTGGCGAATTGATCGATCTTCAACACAAAATCGGATCACGTGCTATCAACTCCCTGCAACAACGACAACAAGCATTAACGACTCTTTCAAGTCCACACAGTCTCATGTCAATCAAGGATTAATGGGATACGAAACACATACATATTCTTGAGAGTGGGAAGTAGATTCAACCGCCAACACGGTAATTAACAAATTCACACGCACTAACTGTTTACTGCTATGATCAACATCAAATTAACAGTCATTTATGGCCCAATATAGAACCTCAACCACCTCCAAAGAAAGGGAGGAGATGGCGGATTCGAATGACCCACCATAACCAATCCACACGGCGGCGAAAAATGTCTAAAACGGTGGCAAAATAGAGAATAAAGAACGGACCCTTTCAGGTTTCAACCAAACCAATGCGGGGTTCTGCTATTGAGAAGCCAACACACAAAACTAAACAAGATTGCCGGTGACAACCAACAATTTACGAATACCAACAACTAAGCAACCACCACCCGTAGCAGATGCGGTACTGGTTGAACGAAAACGAACGACACGAATTGTTGCGGGAACCGGAAAAAGGGTGGTGCGGGGGGACGACGCCACTCATCACACCATCGTTGAATGTTGGTACATCGTAAGTGATGAAGGTTTCAAAAAAAAGGGGGCGAGGTGGCGGAAGATTTCTAAAGAGAGGGCGGAGCCATAATGGTAGATTATAGCAGGGGTAATCATACCTCTTATTAATTAGATATATTTTTAAGAATATACTAATTATTTATAGTATTTTTATATTTTAAGTATAGTTGTACTCTTTCTCAATATTTTAAGCAGAGTTGGCATGTCCCTGCCAACTCTGTCTCAATTTTAAATATGAAAATAAAGTATTACATAATATCAAAATTCTAAATGAAATCAAACTAAAAAAGTCAAATAATATCTAAAAAAACTTATTTATGTGTAAACCCTGTTAAAAAAAATTTAAATAAAATGTATCCCGTGCTTGGCACGGGGCGTTACACTAGTTTATGATACATTTCCAAGCTATGAATCATAGGAATAGTAGAACTTTAATTTTGTTAACTAATAGAAAGTACACAGCCTAGGGAAAATTGTGAGTGATAAATAGTCAACAATGAAAAAGGTTAAATCCGGTCAATCTTTCCAAGTACACAATTTAGGATACATTGCAAAAAACCTCGTGATAAACTACATTAGATATTACATCAGTGTCTTTACCATCATCATCAGATATTAATATCTTCAGTGTCTTTAAATTGATCAGTTTCATTTATTTTATCTCAATTAATATGAGAAATAATAAACGAACTAATTAAAATTGTATTCAATACTCTCTTAAAGGCACAACTATTATATAATTTTGAGAGTTGACCAATTTATATCCTGTGAAATAGAAACATAATATTATTTAATTTCTTCTTCTGAATTTTCCTCGCAACATTATTGTTTTTTTCTCGTGAATTTTTTTTGCACCATTTTTTTTCATCCCGTGAATTTAACTCAGAGCATATTGTCTTCTTTCATTTTTTTAATTAAAATTTGTTGAAGATAAGAAATTTTAAAGTCCAAAATAAATTAGCAATTTCAAAGAAAAAACATATTCAAATAAAATATCAAATACAAAATCATTAAATATGTAATTAAATCCTCTTAAAAAAAATAGCATCCTTTAGAGAGCAACGTCCACAACTTTTAATAATTTTAATTAGTTACTTATTATTTCTCACTTTAATTAAGGTAAATAAGTAAAATCTATGAATTTATTGCTTCTTAACCGCATTACGCTTAGCATGTTAATTCCTTTAAAAAAAACTTATTAAATTAATTTACAGTTGAGATGCTTTCAATTGGCTCATTAACTTTAGTTAGTAGTTACGGTGCATACCGGAAGACTGATGCATACTGCCCCATGATTCGTGTGCCAATCGCACTGTTATTTCTCGCACCAAGTAGCAACGCTCTAAAAAAAAGCAAGAAGGAAGGATTTTGGATTTACACAGTCAATTAGATTGAGCTCACGGTCAATTAATGTCTATTTACAATTGTCAAAAGAAACTACAAAAAAAAAATAAAAATTTAAGGTTAAATTGCATTTTTGATCCCTTATCTATTTAGGTAGTATCACTTTGGTTTTAATTAAAATTTGATTTATTTTGATCCCTCAACTTCTCTCATTTACACATTTTGGTCATTTCCGTTAGTTTTAATTCAAAAACGTTAGATTTTCATCATTTTCTTTTGAAATTAAAACTAACAAAAATAACCAAAATGTGTAACAGAGAGAAGTTAAGGAATCAAAATAAATCGAATTTTAATTAAGGGACCAAAGCGATACTACCTAAATAGTTAGAGGATTGCTTTTTAGAACCCCTCAATATCTCTTTAGGCCCCCTAAAAATACAAAAATAACCTTTATAAGACTTCCGGTAGATAAATACCGGTAGTTCATTTTAACTTTTCTCATTTTGCACCTCCGGTATGTACATACCGAAGGCACATTTTCAAACTGTTGGAATTACCAAATTGAAAACATTCACAGTATTTTTTGTACACTTAGACCTTTTGCAATTGCAACCTCTTTTGTGTCTTAGGTCCATTGGCATCATCGGTACTTGTTTTCTTCCTATATAGAGCAATGCAATATTTGGTAAAACTAGCAAACATGTAAAGAATAAAAATTATGACCTATGAGAAAGATCATGATAACTAAATTTTTCCTGGAGGTGCTAGAATGGTTGAATTCCTCAGCATTTGCAGGGCTTACTTTCCTCTTATAAGGTGCGTTTGCCGGATATACGCCGATGGTTTCTGTCAAGATAAGAGACTCAGAAGTGAAAGAATCTGCAACTACTGAAGCATCAGTTTCATGGCTCTCATTCCTAGTATCAATAAAAGATTGACCAATGACCATCCATATTGAACGGAGTTAAGGATCTTGTCACGTTTTCCACTATATGCAAACTTATAGAAGATTTGGACCTCGGTAAACCATCTGATAATTTCATACATGTAGTTGAAAATGTGCCTTTGGTATGTACATACCGGAGGTGCAAAATGAGAAAAATTAAAATGAACTACCGATATTTATCTACTGGAAGTCGTATAAAGGTTATTTTTGTATTTTTAGGGGACTTAAAGAGATATTGAGGGGGCCTAAAAAGCAATCCTCAAATAGTTAAGAGACCAAAAATATAATTTAGCCCAAAATTTAAACAGTATCACAGAGGCAGCAAACAGTCAAACACCGAGAACGGGGTTTTCCTCTTCCAATATGCACTCAGTCTTTCTTTTCCCCTTGCTTTTGTGTCGCTCTATTTTCACCATAACATCAGTGATCCAGGGCAGGAGTAGGACCACTGCAAATATTTGTCTAGCCATCACCATCAAAAAGTCTTTGAAATTTTGTCACCTTCCTCCTCCATATTGTGTCTATAAATTGGACTATCTCAGAGTCAATAGGGGAAGAAAATTCGAAATTGAAATGCTGGAGAAAATTTGAGTGCAAACAACGGTCACACCATACACAAGAAAATAAGAGAGAAAAGGTAAACCTTTCATTGTTCATCTATTTCATTATTTTTCTTGTTTGTGATAAAAAAAAAAAGATACATTAAAAAAGAAAATATATTTTGTGTGTTTTTATAAAGAAATATACTTATCTGAAATGGTAAAATTCTAGCAATTAAACTCTTTGATTTAAAATAAATAAATAAATATATTTTGTGTCTTTTACACAAAATAACGAACATTAAAACGAAGTAAACGTGGGGAAGTAAAAGAGGTTCAATATGTTTGTGTTGTCTCAAGTTGGGTGGCTTTGGTCAAAAGGTACGAACATAATGGCGTGTCAAGGCGCACGCGAGAAAGGAATCAATGAAATGATTCTTTCTTTCATCGTTGACCCAACACAAAACCATCATCATCATTTTATTATTTTCATCACTATCATCAAATCAAACCTTGTTTTTTTTCTTCTTCCTCAGAAGTCAGAAGAACAACATCATCGGACTCTGTTTACTTTGCAACAAATCGACAAGTAAGTTATTTTTTTTTTGTTTTTTTGTTTTTTTGTTTTGTTACCACTTTTGATGAAACATGATTTGATTGTTTTGTTTGGAACTTATTTTTCAGTGTATCCAAAGGTGAAATTAAGACAGTTACATCATCAAGATGAATACGAGGGTGGTGATGTAAGAAACCTTGGTTTGAAAGCTTTTCTCTCTTTATCCTTCCACTCTCCTACTTCTCCCGGTAATTTTTCTAATTTTCCCTAATTTTTTTAATAATATATATTTGTTTTGATTTGGTTTGGTTTGTTTTGTTTTGTTTCAAAGACATGATAAGGATATAATTCATATGCACCATCAGTGTAAAAAACAATTGACTTATGTGAATCAATCATGATTGTCGTTTATAAGCTGTTTCTATAACAGAACATAAAATAAAGTCAAACATTGTATAAGCTGTAAGCTATAATTCATAAGCTATCATGGAGAGCTTATAGATATAAGTTGAAAACAACTTATTGACATGTCATACGCTGTTTCCATAAGCTCTCCCAAACAGTCTCACAAGTGCTTATGTTAGTAGATAAACTCAAATATGCTAATCCAAACAGGCCATAAAGTTGTAGTGATCTATAGTGCTTTGGGGTATTGGTGGAACAAAACCTTATGGTTCTTCCATCCCACTCACATGCTTTGAAATAAGTTTGAATCTTGAGAAGGGGGTAACTGTTGGTCCTTATTTCAAACTCAAACTTTTTAAAATGAAGTCGATAACATGCATAGGCTTTCTACTTTTATGAATCATCATTAGTTGCTCAGCTTGTTCTTCAATTTGGTAAACAATGTTATTCACTTGAAAAGCAGGAAAATTATATGAACCGAAAATTATATGAACCGAAAATTAGGACCGTAATATCATGAACCAGTCATGCAGAATTTCCTTTTTTATTTTTGTTTTCATCATTCCATTTACTGATATAGAGTCACTATTGTCTAATTTTGCAGTGAAGGACCATAAAGTTGTCTCTGTGCCATCTATTGTCAAAGTACCAAAGTTTTACTTGCCACAAGTATCAATTCCACGAGTATCTGTAACCGAAGATTTTGTCGACTGCAGTTTGACATCTGATTCTTCTGGTTCTGCAGAACCAGGGAAGGATGGAGATACTGATGAGAGTAAAGTATATATTAGAGCCGATTTGATTCCACGAGTACCTGTTACTGAAGACTTTGGGGAAGGCGGTTTGACATCTGATTCCTCCGGTTCTGCAGAACCAGAGAAGAATGGAGATACTGATGAGAGTAAAGTATATATTAGAGTCGATTTGATTCCACGAGTACCTGTTACCGAAGACTTTGGGGACGGCGATTTGGCATCTGATTTGTCAGGACCTGGGAGACTAGAGAAGGATCACGGACCTGAGAAGGACGGAAATATAGATGATGAGAATAAAGTAAACATCAGAGCCAGTCCAATTCCACGCCCTCGTGCTGTCATTTCTAGTCCTGGTAAATCTCATATTCCATCAATTTTCTGTTTAGCTATATTCGTTTATATTATACACCAGTTACTTTTTTGCAATTTTATTGTCTGAGCTATAACTAAAGGCTGACTTAGAGACGGAGACCATAAGAACAGTTATGCTTTATATCATAGATAACAATGTTTTAGGCTGCTTTCGATGACCCATCGAAGCCAAGAGATATAGATGTTGGTAAAAATCCTTTAGAACATACAGAAATATTTTTATAATTTAGTAAAAGTACTTCCAGAATGATGCAATGCAACTCTATAAAACGAGTTTTCAGATTAAGACCAGAGCAAATTTGAAGTACTTTGAAGGTAAACAAAACTGAAAACTCATAGCGGAAGCTCTTCATATGGTTGATAATTCAAAATTGCTCATTAGTGAAATGAAAAGAAAAGGAATATTTTAGGGAAAACTTGAATTTTGAGCTTGTGGTTGTGGCATTGACATCTGTTAAGTAATATTATATTGTTAGGAGACTGCTTTTGGAGTTTTCTTAATGTGAAATGTATTAGTGTCATTGTGCAGTGTCATTGCTTCCTGAATTATAATGCACTTCATTTTGCTCCAGAACCTATGGTATGCATTAAGTGAGAATACAGGGTCTTAAGATATCTATATAGCAGATAAGCACGGTTCTTACTTCTGTTAACTCACAAGAAACTTGAAATATTCTAAAATAATTTTCACTTCTAGCTGCTGGAGAAAAAAATTCAATTCGTTGTTAGTGGCTGTGCAGAGAATGCGATGCTTTAACATAGTCGAAAATTTGTAATTATTGAAAGCACCATCAATTATGCTGATTCTAGTTTCCTCACTTTGCATCTACTTTCTGTGTTATTCAAGGTTTATTATGTAGCTTTTTGGATATGACCTCAAAATTTTGTTTCAATTTTGTATACAGAAAATGACTTAATGATTGGGAGCAGAAACAAGATTGGAAATGGAAGAGTTTACGTATCGAAGAATAGTACTGTTTTACCAAATAGACATGCTCTTGCTCAATGTAAAGTGAAATCACATGACACTACCGATATTCCTCCGGACACAAGAAAATCCACAGAGACCAAGTCTAAAGATAAAGTTGATCATGTAGGAAAGAAAAAGGTTCATAAAGGTAGCGTAAAATCTGATAACTTACATAGGCACTGGAAGTTTTAGTTCCAATGTAACATGATCTTAATCTAGGACTAGGTTCCATCTCAAGGAAAAGGGAAAGAATAATACAGTGCATGTTTTGATGTAACCATGACGACGTGCTTAATACTTCAGCACCATTTTTCAATGTTTACTTGTGTTGATCTAAGATTATTAAGCAACAAGGCATTGCCTGAGGCATTATATATCTTCCTCTTTCTTTTGCATAAGATTTGAGTTTTTTTTTTTGTAAGATTCTTTTATAAAATTTAATGTGATGTCTGTATCTTAAACGTATACTTATACATCAGGTTCATGGTAAATAAAAAATAAATTCAAGCATGAAGTTTATGAAATTAATTGTACTAAAGGATTGTTTAATTGGTTCTAGAATTTCATGCATGCTACTCACTTTATCTGTTTGATAACCCATCCTTGTTAAGATCAATATTTCATAGAGATAAATTATTCTTTCACAATATCAAATGGTGACAAAGATTAATCTTATAGCTTCCTCAACGATACCTCATTGATGGTAATAGGAAGAAATGGAAATTGGATCCACTGTGGTTAAGAAAAGCACACAGAAATAAAAGAGTAGACTCTCTCACATATGCTGCTATAAGAGGCTGCTGAACTTTGTCTTTGTATTACGCAGTTATTTAAGTCCCACATCGGGCGTAAAGAAAGAAACAAGGCAAATGTGTGAATATAAAAAGCGGAAGCCAGCGCAGGAAGTAACATGTATTCAGCTGCCCCTTGTGGTTGGTGGCACAGACCCTTTGGTCAATTGTCATATGGAGATGAAATTTCTCTTCCTTTGACAGATTTTTGAATTTATATAGAGACGGATTAATTGAATACTTTTTATTTTTATTTTTTTTTATTCTGTATTCGTTTTTAATTAATTTAATTCAAAATTCTGTTAAGTGAACAGTATTTCTTATCTCCATGAAGATGATTTTAATTCATAAACATATATCAAAATTTTTGTTATTTTTAATTCTTAAACATATAAAAAATTATTTTGATATTTTTAATTCTTAAACATATGAAAAATATTTTTAAACATATGTTTATTTCATATACATGAAGATGGTCTTAGTTCATAAACATTTCTAAAAAATGGGAAATGTTAAAGGAACAAAAATAGAAATTTTGTGTTGGAAAATGATAAAAAGTGATCAAGTCAACTTGTAAAAATTTTATAAATTGTTGTTTTTATTATTTAATTTTAGCTACCTTAACCATTGAAGCAACTAACAACATGAAAATTATTCCTCCTCGTAGACTTGAATGAATTTTGATTATAACAAACTCGCATCACAAAAAAAGAAAAACAATTGACGCACAAGATTACATATAAGTTTATTTAACTAAACTTGTCTCCATGAAAGTGTTGTTACATGTCTTGAGGCGAAGTTTGAGCTGCACGTTCAAAATAACGGATGCCCTATCTCTGTCGTGATGGTTCTCTTAGGTTTTATTTGTGAGTTTGGAGGGGAATAGAGAAGAGGGTTTGAAAAAAAAGAGGAAGGAGTAAGTGGAAGAAATAGAGGAAAGTGGGAGGGGAGGGGAGGGCTTTAGGGGGTTAACTTTTCTTCATAATACAAAACTCATGTTTTGAGAAACTAAAAAATTGTATTGAATAAGAGTTTTGGGGGGTTTATACGAATTCTTCAAATTTAATATATGTTGTTCTACTATTTTCAAAATTAAAAAAATAGTAATCATATGCATTAATTTATCATTTTTTAAAAAACTATTCTTTTAAAAATTTAAAAGATTTCTCTATTTTCCCTTTTATATTTTCCACCTCTCAAACCTTCACTTCCCCTTCCCCCTCCAAACTCACAAAGTGCTAGAAACATATCTTTATTATTTCTAAAAAACAAGTTGTCCTAGAAGAATCCTAGATGGTTAACACAATTCAAACATATGGTTAATTATGTTTAGTGATGGCTACTGAATATAACAAGTTCTCGAAGCTCATTAACAATGAATTGAACACATTTAACCACATGTTTTTCAGCGTCATTAAACAAGATTTTTCAGATATTAAAATATACTATTATATCTATTAACCATCAAAATTGTGTTGAAAATATACATGATTTTGCGGTTTTTGTTGAAGAGTGATTCTACTAAGGTGTCTCCTAGTAATTGGTCCGTTCCATACTCCAATGATGCTAAGAGGAAGAAATGAAGCAGTTAAGATACAGTAGGGAGGGAGTGGTCTCAGATTATTGAATTCACTAATAAAGAAAACGAATTCAAAAGAAAGAATATGACAGAAAAAGGTGAAAATGATCCAAATGAAATAGCACTGTGATCACAATTCCAAGAATCACTCGGCCAAATCACTTTTTGTTCACATGAATAGGTTTTGCTCCAAAACCTATGGTATGCATTAAGTGAGAATACATGGTCTTAAGATAAGCATGGTTCTAACTTCTGATTAACTCACAAGAAACTTGGAATATTCTAAAATAATTTTCACTTCTAGCCGATGGAGAAGAGAATTCAATTCATTGTTTGTGGCTGTGCAGATAATGTATGCTTGATCACAGTCGAAAATTTGTAATTATTGAAAGTACCATCCATTATTGAAAATGAAAATTTGTTATCCGAAAAACTACATAACAAACCTTGAATAAGCTTGTTGTGGAATTTAAGTAGGTAGTTGATTCAACAATCTTCTCTTCTATTACTTGTTATTTGTTAAAACTTCGATTATGTAAGAGAAAAAGAAATGAAAATGATCGAAATCCCAGTGGTTCGGTGAACATATTGATTTTGCATGTAAGTTGAAGTTCAAAATGGAAGAAAGAAAGCATAGAGACCCTCATTTCCACTGCAGTGCTCTAAATAGTCACACATTGGCAAGCCAAGCAAATAACACAGAAAATGTTGAATATAAAAGCAGCAGCGAGTTGTTGCATTAAGAGTATGAGCCTTTAGGCTATTATAAAAAAGAATGGGGTTCATTTGCGTTGCATCCAGGTGGGAGTGCTGCATCATATCGTGGTTACAAAAATTCAATGTTGAACCACAATATGTGTGACACTCTTGCTACGGTTGCAACATAAATGGAATCCCATAGAGTGTTCGTAGCACATTGAAAAATTCAGTTTCTTTGATAGCGTCATTTGGCACTATACCAAATTAAGCTTAGTAGTTTTCAATTTAAAATAATAAATATTACCCCCTCTGTTGTTTTATATGAGACTTTACAAAAAAAAGTTCCGTACCTAAATATAAAACTAAATAAATTTTTAGATGCAAGCTCCTGACTCTATCTGTTTGATTACCAATGAACGGTATTTCATTGAGATAAATTATTCTTTCACAATATCAAATGTTGACAAAGATTAACCTTTTAAATGAATCTCAATGTCTTAAGGGTTAATCTGCAGTTTTCGGTAGGGAGAGACCGTTGTCTTGATGTTTTTTCACAATTCTTTTTACAATATAATCAAACAAAGTTTATAAAAATTATGGCGAAACCTTTGTTGACACAATGAGCTTGTTGCAAGCAGGTATAAGTAACCACATATCGTTCAATTTTGCATTTTTGTTGAAGACTGATTCTGCTCAAGCAAGTGTCTCCTTGTAATTAACTGGTCTGTCACCACAATTCCTAGAACTTTTCCTTCCAATGTTATTGCTTCCTCATTGTCTTGAAAGCCATAGGCCAATACCCCATTGATCCCAATAGGAAGAAATGAACGAGTAAAGATGCAGTAGGGGGTGGTCATAGGTTCCTTATGAAAGAAATGTTGTCAAAGTTCCTTGTTTAAATATGTATATTGCACTAGGAAAAAACAAATTGAGAGGAAATAAAAGAAAGAAGGTAAACGGGAGAAAAAGGTGAAAAGTGAGTATTAATTTTCATATGTAAGTTGAAGAGTGTAGAGTATGATAAATTTTGTATTACCGCAGTTATTTAAGTCCCACATCGGGTAGCCTGAATTGCTTGTTCGAATAAAGACAAGCTCTTTCCTGATCATTTCACGGTCGCTGGGATCAGCCAAGATTTCTCGAGTAGTAATCCTCCGCTGCTTGAATATCTTTCTTTGACTGTACTTTATTTTAAGGAGGAGGAGGAATGCAAATTTATAAGACTCAAACTCAAAAACCAATAATAACATGTCTATAGCAAAATAACAGAATAGTAATAGCAAAAGCCCCTCTTCAGTCACAATTTAGATTTAGTATCATCTTTTCATTTTAATTAAGTTTAAAGGATGAAATTTGCTTCGGTGTTGAATCAGGCTAACATTATATATTCCTAAAAGATTTGTATGCCACACTATGAACATAGAAAAAGTTAAAAGTCTTACCTTAAACAAAAGCTGAGCATAATTTTTCAGAAACAAAGGATTGTAAGGATTCTCATCAATCATCTTCTTCAAATGATCTGTTCCAATAATGTCTTCACTGTTGTAAGATTTTCTACACTATTTTCTTCTTTTGATTATAACATTTAATTATCAAACAAAAAAATGTGCAGAGCCTAAGTCTAAAAAAAATAAATTATCCAGCTGTAGGAAAGAAAAAGGTTCATAAAGGTAGCATAAAATTTGACAATTTACATAGGCACTGGAAGTTGAAGTTCCAATTTATCATGATCTTAATCTATGACTAGATTCCCTTCTATGTAACCAATGAGTCCATGATGACATGCTTAATTTTTCAGCACCATTTTTCAATGTTTGAAGTAAGATTATTAAGCAGCAAGGCAATGCCTGAGGCATTATATATCTTATTTATTCCTTTGCTTCATGTTTGAGTTCGTTTTTCCAAGATTGATTTAGGAAAACGAATGCGATGTCTATTATCCTATATATCAGTGTTTCATGGTCAACCAAAAATGAATATTTAGGTGTCAAGCATTAAGTTTGTGAAATTATTTTTACTAAAGGATTGTTTAATTGGTTCTAGAATTTCATGCACACTCCGCACTTTATCTGTTTGATCACCAATCATTGTTATGATCAATATGTCATAGAGCTTGTTGCATTTTGATTTTATTAATAATGAAGTTAGCAATACAAGAGGGTGCATGGATAAAATATGAGGACTAGGTATAAATTGTGTTGCTCTAGCTAAATCATGAGTCACAGTCACACCATTGATTTGTCTTCTAATGAAATTCAAACTAAAGTTTGGAGGAAAAAAAAGAATAAGTATACCATAAAATACAGAAGGTTCACCAAATGTAATGAATCTAATGATGCACAATCCTCACCAAGTGTAATAAAGGATATGAAATTATTGAAAATAAGGCTTCAACTAAAATGTGCTTACAAATACACGATTTATATGATAATGACAAGGCCTGGAAAAAAAACCAGTCAAACCATGATGAACAATGTCAAGCCAGTGTTTTAGTTTCCTCAATGATTGTAAGCAACACATCATTACCTTAAAGCAGAGGCCAAGCCAAAAGGTAACTTGTATACTTCCTTCAATACCTCATTGATGCAAATATGAAGAAATGAATCAGTAAGGACACAGTTAAGGGTTGGTCACAGAAAGAAAGTGTAGGTAGAGTCTCTCACATATCATGCTGTAAGAGCCTGATAAATTTTGTATTAGCAGTTATTAAGTCCCACATCGGGTGTCAAGAAAGAAACAGGAAAAATGTAGAATATATATATATATATATATAGTTGTAGCGAGCGAGAGATGAAGACAAGCGTTCCTGCCTTTTGGTTGATTGTCAATATGGAGTTGAGTTTTTTGTTCGAGTGACAAATTTTGAATTTATGTACCTTTAGGTGCTTTATTTATTTATTTTTTTAAATTTTCACTAGGAAAAATAGCTCAACTTCAAGAAGATGATCTTTAATCCATAAATAAACTTGTATTTTTCATCTTTACATAATATTAAAAAAATATAATCAAAAATATGTTATATGAACATTGTTAGCGAAACAAAAATGATAGTTTTTTACTAGTCGTGTGAAATGCTATCGTTCTTCATACCAAATCATTCTACAAAATTGATTCCTTCTGGTTGGGATAGATTTAAAAAAAAAAAAAAAAAGGTTAGATGGATTAAAATAACTCTCTAAATTCATCTTGCTTGTTGCTCTTACATTGCACAACTATAGCAAATGTTGAGTTAGGCTTTACAAGATTTAAATTTTGTATGAAGAAAAAGTTTAAGACCTAAGTCTACCATAAAAAATTTTAGACTTGAACCTCACCTTTTCAAAAGTCTAATGTGACATGTTGCATTACTTAAAAGCCACCTGTTTCATTTGAAAGTGATGACACTCTGTCATTACTAATTTATTAGACATTTTTTATGTAATTTTAAGGATATTCATTGTGATTCATGGAGCTGCAAGCTACAAAAGAACAAGAAATTGAAGTTTGAAGAAGTCAGAATTCGGCCACCGATTTTACAAACAGGCCTCCGAATTTGCTGCTGATTTTCTCCCTTTTGATTCGACAAAAATCGGCCACCGAAGATGCAAAATCTGCCACCGATTTCATCAGACTGGGCACGCGTTTTAATGCATTTGGCCACCAAATTTTGGGCTCGGTGGCCAATATCGACAGGCTTATAAATAGAAAAGTCCGTTTTCAAAGTAAGGGTTCACAATTTTAGAGAGAAAAGACATATTTTTGGAGCGGAGGCTTTGGAGATCTGGTGGGCAACCATCAAAACTCATAGTCAATCATCCAATACACGTATGAATCCTTGTTTTTACGTTAGTTATCTTGTACTTTAGCTATGAGTAACTAATTCTTTTGTGATTAAGCTTGAGATGAATCTGATGTAATCCTATGGGAACCCTAGTTTGTTGAACTCCTTTTTGAATATCAATGAAAGTCTAGTTTTAAATATTACTTTATGTTTAATGTTTTTTGTATGTTTATCATCGACTACTAACCCTAGCTTTATGAATATGCAAATCGATCTTAGAGATTGAATGACCACTAACCCTGACTTTTGACTCTGATCTAGGTAATAAGTTTAACTTAAGTAATCAAGCTAGAGATAGGTCATTATTAGGTTATGACATAGGGATTAACGTTCTGTTAATACCTCCAACGGTTTCGAATTCACTTAAGAGATTAAGGGGTTGTCACTTGCGGGGAGAATTCTAGGTCAAGAGATTGGGTAGAATTACTTTGTTAATCTGTCGTTAAACTAGATAATCATTGCTTGAATTAGGAGTGCAAATTACCATAGGAGAACTTCGGAGGATTCGAAGGTCTTAACCACACTTCTCTATAATATTCTTAAAACCAACTTTTATTGTTTTTAATTCGTTTATGTTAGAAAACAACTGCCTCACGCATCAATATAAATTTATACATCCTTTTTGATAAAGAAATTGTCGAGTAGAAGTTAACATGCAATGGTCCTCGTGGATACGATCTTATTTATTACTTCGATAGTTTTGGTTCACTTGCCAAATATCTATCAGAAAGTATTCAAATTAGTAGTTCGATTTATGTTAAAATAAGATAACAAATTAATATATCAATAAAGATAAACTCCATTTTGATATTTAAAATGTCAATTTAGAAAATTAGACCATCTATCTATAATATCTTATTTTCATTTCAGTTTATAATTATAGATTTAACTACACGAAAAAATTAATGTAGGTTAATAAATTTAAATTGCTTAAAAATTAGTAAACTTATAATTTAGGTTAAATACTTATTTTGCTCCTTTAACTTTGACGAAAATATTGGGTTAGTCCTTTAAGTTTTTTAAGTTTCAAATAGGTCTCTTAAGTTTTTTAAAGCTTCAAGTTTCAAATAGGTTCTTAGAAATAATAATAATACAATTCCTTCATAATAATAATAATAATAATAAAATAATTATAATAGTAATAATAATAATAATAATAATAATAATAATAATAATATAATATAAAAATGACATTCACATATACTTAAGTAGGTCGTCTTGATCCGTCGAAATGATTTTTTACGACTAGTAATATGACCTTTTTAGCTAAAAAGATTTCTAAAATAATTTTATCTTTTCCTATTTAATAAAAGGTTTGGCCTAATCTAGATATGTCGTAGGTTAGACCGTAAATACATGTCAGTCAGTCAGACTTATTTTCATCCAACTGATGTACCCCCAAATCTAATATATATTTTTTATATTTAATAAAATTCTATTTCTAATTGATTTATTTATTTTTTATGAGTAATTTGATTACTTGAAAAAATTGAGTGTTAGCATATAGTAGGTGAAAACTGATAGACATTTAACCTTTTAATAAATTTTAATTTTTGAGTAAGTTGATTAATTTTTTTTTTTGTTGAGAGAAAGTTGATTTTAAGATTATATTAAGTTAATTTTAATTGAATGATCAAAATGTGCATTTAAATAGACGAGTTACTATATGATAATAACATGTCTTGAAAAAGAAAAAGAGAAAAACCATTCAGCCAATGATGAACAATGTCCAAGCAAGTGTATAAGTAAACCATGTCCAATATTTTGTTGAACACTGATCTATTCAAGTGGTGTGTCTCATTGAGGCTTATATGGGAAAATATACCATCTAATTCTTAACTAACATGTAATATAAGTAACTTTTACATCTGTAATAGCTTTCCGCAAGCCCAAAGGTATTATCAATACTTGCAGCTTGGGAAATATAAAAAAGAAATGTCGACTAAAAAATGTTTATTCATCAATTTTTTATGGAGATAAACTAAAATGTGAATCAGACTAAATGAAAGAAACAGTGGACTCGAGAAGTAACAATCTGACGGGTTAACACAATGCACATTCCTCAACATGGATCCCAAAAACACACACCAACTTGATCTTGTAATGTTAACACAATGCAAGACCATTTTTTATGGTAAAACTTCATTGTAATATGGTAGTAGTTTTTAAGTCCCACATCGGCACATCCAGAGAAAAATACAGTAAATATCCAATATAAAGTCAGAAGCGAGCCTATATTTTAACCATTCGTGCTTTCAAATACTTTTTATTTTGATAGCTTCTTTTTTCTCCATTAGTACTTAAAAATTTGATTCCTTTTTTTATAAGTTTTCTGGAGAAAATATTGTTTTCATCGAAGAGATTATTAGATTGAGTTGTGAACTAGTTTGTTCTCTTTTTGGATTTAAATTAGAAATGCATCTTTAAATGTCGTGTTAAGACTAGTCAAATTTGATATTAAGATCATTTTTATTTTAGAAGGGGATAATATATCTTGAAGGAGACTAAGACCATTTTTATCTTTTAATCGAACAATATATATCGATGAGACTATGTTCTTAATATTATTATTAATTTTCCAAAGGGATTATAAATTGACTTGAACTTCGTATTTCTTTTCAATTCTAAGCGATGTATGACTTCCAAATATGTATATTTTCGACCAACACCAAAGTTCTCCTTTAAAGTATTCAAGGCATTTCTACATTATAGGTCTTAAAAAGAAGTTTATAAAATATATTTTTATTAAAGCGGTTGTCTTTGGCAATTTTCTTTTCTTCCTTACATTAAGTGAACATTTACATATTATTTGGTACTTTGAATTGAATGACACGAATGCTTTGAATTATTTACACAAGGTATTTAATTGATTGTACTTCTATAAGAATAGATGAATTTTTAGGCATTTTAATTTACTTTGCTTAAAATCTTGGATTGTTAAATCATACTTGAATATATCAATTCGTAAGTGTTTTGTATGAATTTTTCTTTGTTGTGGGTTTTTCTATTCAAACTATCCATTCTAAGGAAACATCCAATAACATCTAGCACAAGTAGTAGATATTTGAGTTCTTTAAGCATTTGATTTAGGGTATCTGGATTGTGCATATGAAATTGAAGTATAGCATTATCTTTGAAAATGATGGTCAAATTGTCAAAATAGAGAAAATGATAATTTGATATTTTGATATTTGAGTTCATTATCTATCTGGAATATGAAAATTGATGTAAGCATTATTCTCTATTTTGATATTTGAGTTCAAATAAAAATTAAAGCTAGTGGAATCAGAGAATAATGGTCGTACAAAATAGAGAAAATGAATTACAAAGTGATATACCAAATGCATAAAAAAATATTATCTTAGCCCGCCCTTATGATTCAAGGGTATTGTTGTTTCATTTAGAACAAATCTCAAGAGCTATATACGGTCTACACGTATATTTCCCAAATGAGTGATGTTAACTGGTGCCCCGAGACACTGATTAAGAAAACTAAAAAAAGAAAATTTTAAAATAAAAGTAATACTTTTTATATTTTTTAAAAATTGACAGCACAAATTCCAATGTACTTACCACATTTGACTCCTTAACTAATGCCCCGCATTGGTTAACATTATCCTTCGCAAATTTGAGTAACACACCATCAAAATGATGATTTGTGAATTGTACAATAGATGTAGAAAGAAACAAATTAGACATAAATAATTAAAACTGATAAAAATAAAATAGACACAATAGATGAAAAACTAATGAAATAGAAAGAATGCAAAGAAAACTTTGGTTAAATACATTGACAGTATGTGACATATATACATGGTTGAAAATGCAGATTTTCTCTGATGTTTACATTATATAATGCTAATAATGTAGAATTCAACAAATATTTGACTTGCCGAGAGGATTTGATACATTGACACAATGCATATTCCTTGAAAGTTGGAGACAAGGAAGAATATGTAACTTTCTCATGTATGTATAGGTAACAACAATGAAGTTACATGTATGTTTAAAATCTTATATATTTTTTGTACCAAAAAAAAAACTTATATATTTTAAGAATGTTAATATGGACTCCTTCTATTAAATAAAATAGTTTCACCAAATATAATGCTACACTCTCTCACATATGATGAATCGTAACACAAAACTAGAACTGATAGATGTTAAACCGATGTTGCATTAAATATTTTTATATATTTTTTATACATTTTGAAGATAGAAGTTTTGTATTGTAAAATTGGATCATGTTGATTTTGTGGTGGAGGTATCTCTGGAGTCTAGGGGACGATGAATAGTGAAGAGTGTTGGGTGGGATTAAGAGACTTGGCACCAAATAGTAAGTGTTAAGATGATTTTTGAAGATTCATGTTTCCCATTTATTTAAAACATTATTCTCTTCCAATTTTATGTTTGAAAATGAAAGAAAGAAAGAAAATGTAGACTTGTCACATATCACTTGTTGAAGATATCCCATCTCTATAGAATGAAAGTAGCCAAATTATGTGTTTGAAGTCCCACATCGGAACCTCAAGAGAGAAACAAAACAAATGTGTATTATAAAACCACAATGGAGCATCTTGTCAATTAACCTATGGTCAACTGTTAACATAGAAATGAGATCTTTTCCGTAGTTTTCTTTCAAAGATGGTTAATTTAGAGAGATAAATTAATAGAATCAAATATTATTTATTTGTTCTATCTAGTCATATTTTATCAAATTGAACCTCTTTGAAAAAAACTTGGAAAATATCTTTAATCCATAAATTATAGTATAATAATTTTTTTATAATTATGTCCTTTGTGTCTAAAATAAAACTCTTTATTTTACGAATATTTTTTCAAAAATGAGAGAACAAAAGAGTGTGATGTTTTTTCTTGTTAAAAAGGGTGATGTTTTCCCGCCAGAAACACAATTACTTATGGAGTGGGGAACCCTGTCCCTATTTAAGGGGGGAAAAAAGCTTGATAGCTTGAAGAATGAGAGAAAATCTCTCATAAAGAGTCATATTGAAAAAGATGTAGAAAATGAGATACAAATGCTAAAATCATAAGAAACTAACTAATTTCTAAAAGAATGTGAAGTAACAAAACATATTATAATATACTGCTTGTTTAAATAAAGACAGCTTTTTCCTAATCATGATGAAGTTCCCACTGTAATTAGCATATTCTGATATCGTTCCACTGTTGCTTCAAGATCTCTATTTGACTGTACATTATTTTAAGATGGATGGGAATGCAATTTTATAAGCCTCAAACATCAAGTAATAGCATGTCTATAACCATGTGAACCTCGTGCTATAAAGATGATGAGTTTTTTAAAAATTGAAACTAAAAATGGATAAAATAAACCTTGTAGTTTTTTTAAAATGCTTTTTAGTTCTGATAAGCAACCAAGATTAATTTTCAAAATTTCAACGACCACAATCTCGGTTGTGACATCTCCAATCTTAATGTGATTGCGCGATTGAAGCCGCATCTGCCACATTTGACCAAAGTTCACTATAAAGGATGGATAGACAATTATCGCGATTTGAAACCTTGGATCAACCATGTGCCGCTTCATGAATGTGTAGCTTGTAGTCCCTATGAGACTTAGACCATCAATTAATATTTCAATGACATGTAAATTTGACAACAAATTTTGACAACAATTTAGATTGTTAACACAATTAGTTACATTTAGTGAAGGCTAATGGATATAACAAGTTGTCGCAACTCATTAACAATTAACCACTTTCAACGTCATTAAACATGATTTTTCGTATACAAAGATATTCATTATATCTATATTAACCATCTAAATCGAGTTAAAATATACATGATTTTGCCGTTTTCTTTGAAGACTGATTCTACTCAAGTGTCCCCTTGTAATTGATCCGTTCCATACTCCAATGATGCTAAGAGGAAGAAATGAAGCAGTAAAGATACAATATGGAAATTAAAGGAACGAACATGAAAAAAAAAAGGTGGAAATTGAAGGTCATTTTCTTGTTGAAATTAACTACCAAGTTGGTTCAAAAGTCTTTCGTGGTAAAACTTCATTGTAATATGATAGTAGTTTTTAAGTCCCACATCCGTATATTGAGAGAAAAATACAGCAAATGTTCAATATAAAGTCCAAAGCGATCCTGCATTATATCAATTCGAGCTTCTTCTATCATTTCTGTATTTTAGGAACTAGTTTTCTTCCATTAACTATATTGTGCATATGCTTTTGTAATTGTGTTGGTTATGTTATTAGTTATTAATTTGTAAGCTTTGATATATTTTTCATACATGAAAGCACTACTTTTTTTTCTTCATTAGTTTCCCTTGTTGGCATTAAGGGCGAAGATATTAAAGGGTTGAATTCATGTGACTTTCATAGTTATGATTAATTATAAGCAAGACAAAAAAGCTTTTGAAAACACTAAAGATAGTGACTAAATTTGTAGACTTGCTTCATTTTTTTACAACTTGTAGACTTACTTGAGTGTAGGAAAAAAATCATTAAGATATATATTTGACTACTTTTTACAACGTCTTCAACCGCTCTACACAACTTTTTATCAAGCAACATAATCATCTCCTCCACATGAATTGGTTAGCATGTCCTCAGGTCAAAGGAAAGTTTGGCGATACCCATGCATGATCGAAGTAGAAGAAACTCATTTTAGAGATCTCTTAATTATGGAAGAAAATGCATTAACTCAACAACTCTAGAAGCTCTATTCCTGGCTAACCCCTCGATAAAACCTCTATCTCGGCTAACATCCCTCCAAACAATTTCACCCCAACATCAACCTCCCAATATCCAAAAGACTAAAGGTAATATTAGCCGAAGTTATTGTAATTAAAGAGAATATAAAGTTAATTTTTAATCGAAAGATTTAATTTGACGTGCTTACAAATACATGATTTAAAGCAAGGCCTGAAAAAACAACTAGTTAGGCCATGATAAACAATGTTCAAGCAAGTAAAAGTAAATCCCATATCCAATTTTGCGTTTTTGTGTTTCCTTGTGATGTTATATGAGACATTACTTTCTTAAAGTCTTCGCCAAGACTAAATGTATTTTGTATACTTCCATACACCAATGATGCTAAGAGGAAGAGATGAACCTGTCAGGATATTTATGCAAGAGAAAAAGAAATGAAAATGATCGAAATCCCAGTGGTTAGGTGAACATATTGATTTTGAATGTAAGTTGAAGTTCAAAATGGAAGAAAGAAAGAAAGTACAGAGACTCTCATTTTCACTGCAGTGCTTTATATATGTCCCACATCCGCAAGCCAAGCAAATAACACAGAAAGTGTGGAATATAAAATCAGCAGGCAACGAGTTGTTTCATTAAGCGTATAAGCCTTTAGGCTATTGTAATTACATTGTTGTTAAAGCAATTTAATGTTCAATTATATGTGGCATCCTTGTTACTTTGCAACAAAAATGAGATCCCATAGTGTTCATAGGACAATGAAAATGGTTTTAAACTTTTTAATACTATTATATTAGGGTTGTGCTAGCTAGTGTCCTAAAGGTAATGGTTAAAGGATCCATTGCATTAGATGTAAAACAACAATGTGAATTGTGCGGTGAAAGTGTCGTGTTCGACGTGGGGTTAAGGGTTAAATTGCCTTGGCAAGTTGGCACCACATAATAGTGTTATCAAATGATTTGGAAGAATTTCATGATTTTCTAAAGCAGTATTTTTTCTTCTTCATTATTTTGCTTAAATATTTTTTGTTGTGCATGTAATCTTTTTTGAAGTGCTTTTCTTTTTGTGTGACTTCAATTGTAGGACAATGATGTTGAGAGAATGTTGTAACCATTAATCTTGAATAGTAGAGGTAGAAGAAGGGAAGTGTAAGCTTATAAAATCAAAGAGAGGATTTATGCAAGGTAGTGGAGAATTATCCTCAACTAAATCTTTTGATGGACATTTTATTTTTGATTGTCCTGTGACCACCAACACTATGTGCTAATACCGGAGAACATATAGAATTGAGAATTTGAACATGTTGAACTTTTTTGATGTTGATATGCTATCCTTTATGGATTCTTCTATTAGTTTACATATCTCTTCATCATCTAAACTCATATATATCTTCATCGTATCAACTTGAAAAGAATCCATTCCATTTTTAGTTCATAAAAGGCTTGCTTCCATTTTTAGCATTCTTATTTGTTCAGAGATCACGACCAACCTAAGATAACGTGAAACTTACTGACCGTGATTGACTGCAGTCGGCAATTTGCCGCATTTATGTAGTCATACATTCTCGACCGTCCGATCATGATCGAATGGTCATGATTTAAGAACAGAATTGTAAATAAAAATTAAATACTTTTTTTCTGAACCGCTTGATCAAGATTAGACGGTTAATAATGGAATGAATGTGCGACTGTGTGAAAAAAGCTTACTGCACTAAATCATCGTGAACATTAAAATGAGACCTACTACAATAAATGTGTACTTTTTATAGTAAAAAATGTAAGAAATAATAACTTAAATATTCAAGATTATTTAAGATTAATTTCATTTTTATCCACTAACTTAATATTCAAGATTATCCACTAAAATATTTTCCATATCATTATTATTTTAATTATTTTTTGCCAAATATTATTTTTTGTCAAGACAAAAATATTTATTTTAATTATATATTAAATAAAATACTAAAAATTAATCTAAAATAATTTCCTTCTCTTGTGCTATACCCCGGCGCAAGATCTAGATTATTGAAAACCATGAAAATATATTCCAATAAAAACATGAAAATTGATACTCAAATTCTTAAAATTAATAAAATCACGATGAAGAAAAGTTGAAGACTTATTTTAGAGGAATTAAAACAAAAAGTTGATATATTTATATGGACTAAAAACATATTTAATCTTTTATTTTACATAACTACAAAATGACAAAAGTACATATATTTATGTAAAATAAATGGCTAACATCTTTCAATTTCGTGGTTAATGAAATAGTCAAAGTGATTAATGAGATAATGGCACAATCCGATATTTCTGTTAAATAAATTCTACTTTGTCTTCGTTAGCTTAACTCAGTTGGTAGGAACAATGCATAATATATGCAAGGTCTAGGGTTCAAACCCGACAAACCAAATATCTACTTTTACAAAGTTAAAAGGAGAAACGTTGGTCCCTTAAAATGAAGGACGATATGAAAATAAGACTTAGAGCCCATTTGGATTAGCTTATTTTGGAGCTTATATAAAACAGCTTATGCAAATAAATAAGTTTTTATGTATTATTTATAAGTTTTTAAGGTAGTTTATGAAAAAACAGTTTATGAGGATACAATTTTCGTTAGTGAGAGCTTATAAATTAAAATAAAAGTTTATTTATTTACATAAGCTATTTTTCATAAGCTCAAATCAAACGGGGCCTTAAGCTAAAATGACTCTACCATATAATATGGAATATATATTATAGTAGATAATATTAAGTTAATTTCAATTGATAGATCAATTTGACGTGTTTAGAAATACATGATCTTCAAAGCACCGTCACGAGCATGTTGTTGATTAGTGCCAGCTGGATTCTGTTGGCGGTTACCCAGTTAGTTTAGCCTAACAGTCACTCACTTCTAATGAGAACCTTCAAGCATGGCTGACATCAGAGTTAATTTGGCACAGAAAGGTTCTTACCAACGTTTCAATCTTTGCTTGGAGACTTCTCCATGATAGATTATCAACTAAGGATAATTTGGTGGCTCGGGGTATTCTTCCTCAATCTACAACGGAGCCGAATTGCATTTTATGATCATTTTGTTCAGCTCACTTATTCAGCTGGCTCCTTAAAGGCAAAACGTTCGTTGTTGCAGCTAATTTGGTTTGCTTGTGTTTGGGTTTTGTGGAGTGAAACAAATAATCGACTCTTCAATCAAAAAGAAAAATCTATAGATTAGCTGCTAGATAGCATTAAATTTCATTCCCTATGGTGGCTGAAAGCAACTAATGTTACTTTTGTTTTTGGCCACCAGAGTTGGTGGACTTGCCCGATTGTTTGTTTGAGCGTTGGCTAATGTGCCTTCTGATTTCTTGTTAAGCAGGTTGTGGTCGTAAAACTTTAAGCGTCTTCTTTGACACACCTTGTGCTGTTGAAGCGTCTCGTTGATTATAATATATCATTTTTGTTTCTTAAAAGAAAGAAATGCATTATACTGAGAGGGAATTAAAAGAAAGAATATGACAGAAAAAAGGTGGAAAGTGTAGAGACGACTCTCATATCATATCCACTGCACTGCTCTAAATAGTCCCACATCGGCAAGCCAAGCGAATAACACAGAAAATGTGGAATATAAAAGCAGCAACGAGTTATTCATTAATCATATCTTAACTTTGTTGCTGTGACTTCGCATGATATTGCATAGCAGTGGAACATCATCGGAAGTTTCAGAGGCTATATTACACATGGGATTTTGATAGTGTTCTTTGGTTCTAAATATAAAGTTGGGAAATAATAATAATTTAATATTCTACAAAATAATCTGTATTATTTTAAATTGATTTAACACCCAAATGAGTTTAGAATAATGAATAAAATAATTTCTATTCTAATCCATTTGGGTAGGTTAAAGAATATTTTGTACAATAATAAATAAAAATAATTATTATTCTAATTCATTTGGGTGTTTGACGGATGAGATTTTCTACTGTAATATTTACACGCAGTTGCACGCTGTAGCTGTTCTACACCGTCTGATCTGAAGTGAACGGTTAAGATCTGACATTGTGTGAAATTATTGAAATTTGTGTTGTGAATTGGAACCGTCAGATCATGGATTGATGGCTGAGATTTGCTACTGCGGCAAACTGTGTGAATTTGCTACAGCAGCAAATCCTGATCCGGTGTTTGATAGTGTTGATTTGAGACTTTAGATGTTTTATTTTAAATTATTCTTTTTGCAAATTAACAATCTTATGATTTGAAGTTGAAGTTCACAAATAACTAGCAGTATCAAATGTAAAACAACAATGTGAATTGGGTAGCAGGTCTTATTAGATGATTTTGAAGAATTTCATGATTTTGTAATTGTAAGTGAGTAGTGTTTTTTTTTTCTTTTCTTCTCGTTATTTTGCATAAAATTTTCTTGTTTATGTAATCCTTTTTTCAAGTCTTTCTGTTTTTGTGTGACTTCAATTGTAAGACAGTCATTTGAGAGAAGGTTGTAACCATTAATCCTGAATACTAGAGGTAGAAGATGGAAAACGAAAGCATATGGAATCAAAGAGAGGATTTGTGCAATAGTCGGAGAGAATTGTTATATACTCCCTCCGTCCTACAATAGATGAACTGTTTGACAATGTAGATTATTGTCTAACATATTTTGACCATATTTTTCGACTAATATACAAAGATAAATAATATCATAAAAGATGTTGGGTTCGTCACAATCAATATTTTTAAAATATTAAATTTTCATAATTTTTTATAACAGAGGATTGAAGATATTAAAGATGAAAAATATGCATTGTGTGACAGAGTCAATTGTGTCACTTCATATGGAACGGAGGGAGTATTAAGTTAGGTGATTCAGATAGAATTGAGGATTTGAACGGGATGAACTTTCTTGATGCAGCCTAAAGGATTGATATGCTATGATTTTATATGAAATTTTCTATTGGTTTAAATATAGCTTCATCGTATAAACTCAAAAAGGAAACAACACCGGCGGCAGAAAATTATAGTATGGATCCATTCCATTCCATGTTCATAAAGGCTTGCTTTCACTTCTAGCACGAGCGTTTGTTCAGAATCAGATTGGATGTCTTTAACTTCAACTTTATCTCAGGGAACAATTCAATGTACATGGAAGTATGGGATTTCACATTTCATTTTTTCCACAAACAATCAAAAGAGGTCTATGTAGAGAAATTTAAGTAGTAGTAGATAGAGTCATCAGATGATAAGGCTGAGGACTATGTGTGTATCAGTTTCAATTGAACAAAGTTTTTTATAGACTGGTCAGCCAGTCAACCTAAGGGGCGGGGCGGGTGAAGGTCCGCCTCCTTGCCCAGTTTTAGATAGGTTGACAACAGGGCTGGCCAAAATAGGGGGCATGACCCATGTTCTCACCCCTATAATTGAGATCGGAGGGAATAATCTTGTACTGGCTCGGGGAATAATGATGAAATGAGAAATTTAGTTTATTCCTTCATATATTCTTCTAAGTAGTCTTTGCCCGTAAATCATTTTTCCTATTCCTCACATCCACCTAGTATTCAACAAAAACTGCATCAACTATTGCATTTGAATTCTCTAAAACTGGTGCAGTTAAGGTCCTTGATGAGGTTCCCACTACAGAAGATATGTGTGTACTTGTTGGAGCTCATTAATTCAGCTAGTTACTCTTTGGTGTTGATGCACATTTTGATGATTTGTTGCATCTTACATATACTAATAAATTTTTGTTTTGGAATCCTGATCTTAGTAGAAAGTGCACTTATAATGAGTGGTAAATTTATGGTGAAAGATTTACAACTTTCTCCGTACAAAGTAGTAATATAAGAGGAGAGTTTGTAGCTAATTTTGTTATTCTAGAAATAAGAACAAAATAGAATGAATAAAAGTATGGTTTTCTTTAATCTAGATGAGCTAATCTTGCTGCTTCCTCTGTTGATTGTTTTTGGTTTTCCTTATTCTCCTATAACAATGACATTTTGCAGCAGATCTATCGAACCTGGTTCTACTTTTGTATTCAGCTTTCCTCGTCTTCTGTTTCCCAAAGAAAGCATGTATATGCTGCAAGAACATTGCTGGAAGAAAGAAAGGTATTACTAAACACTTATGTTGAATCAAAATTGTTTTATTAAGTTACTTCTTTTATAATTCAGAATTCTACAATTTAAAGACTCATGTATATTGCACGTAAGTTATGTATGATTCAACGATTCTTTTAGTACATGATTTTACTCTTAATGGGGAAGGACTTGATCACCTATGTTCGAAATCAGAGGATGTGGAAGTGAAGGAAAAAATGAAGGTTGAGAGAAAGCATCATAAGGAATCATACTGAAAAAATGTAGAAAATGAGATACAAATAGCTCTATTTATAGAGCTTGTGAGATGATTAACAACCAAACTAAAATCATAGCAAACTAACTAATCTCTAACAGAATTAATATTCTGTAATAACCTATGATTTTTATTCTTCTTTGTTTTAGCAGCATTAATAGGAATGTGAAGTAACAAAACCTTTTATAATAAAGAGTTGTAACAAGAATTTTACCTATCTCCAGGGGTAGCTTTAACTGCTTGTTCAAATAAAGACAAAGCTTTTTCCTGATCATGATGAAGTTGCCACTGCAGTTTAGCATATTCTGATATTGTTTCACCGTCGCTGGGATCAGCCGAGATTGCTCTTGAGTAGTAATCCTCTGCTGCTTCTAGATCTCTATTTGACTGTACATTATTTTAAGGTGGAAGAGAATGCAAATTTATAAGCCTCAAACACCAAGTAATAGCATGTCTATAACCATGTGAAGCTCATACTATAATGATCATCATACATGGTTAATTTTATTTAGTCACAAGTTAGACTTAGTATCATCTGTACATTTTATGCTCAAAAGGCTAAAATTTGCTCTGGTGTTGAATCAGTCCTAAAATTATACTCCTAAAGGATGTGTATGCGTCTGAACATAAATAAAGTTTAATGCCTCACCTGAAACAGAAACTGAGCGTACTTCTTCAGAAACAAAGGATTGTTAGGATTCTCATTAATCATCTTCTTCAAATAATCTGCATCATTACTGTCTTCACTGTAATTAGCTGTTGCAAGCTTTTCTGCACCATTTTCTTCATTTGCGGTATTGATAGGTTTTGTCTCTTGTTTTTCCATGTCATTCTGTATTCAATTATAACCTTTAATTATTAAACAAACAATCTGAGTCATTTGGAAGACAACGACCTTAAAATAGGGGGGGAAAAAAGCACCTGAGTTGTATGGTTTTCACTTTCATTCTCGTCATCTTCTGTTTCCCAGAGAAAACTAGCATATGCTGCAAGAACATCGCTGAAAAGGATGTTACATGTTTACTGTTATCTTTTATTCATGGACAACTCAACATTTTACAAGTTAAAAGAGCCATTCCAGTTTCTTTTATATAGAATGGAAGTGTTGCTACCTGTCTTGAGGCGAAGCTTTAGCTGCACGTTCAAAATAGACTGATGCCCTATCTCTGTCGTGATGGTTCTCCCACACCAGCTTCGCATAGTGCATCAAAATTTCGCCATCATTAGGGTCAGCTAGAGTAGCCCGATGAAAGTACTCCTCTGCATCTTGAAGCTCCCCCTTACCCTATCAGTAGATGATGAAAATTAGACGTCAGCATCTGATAAGAACTATAAGAAACATCAAGCTCATCAAAATGAAACTAAAAATGCTGTGAAAAACAGATTCTCCTAGAATCTCAGTGGTTGAGATTTTTTCTCTACTTTTGTTTAGAAAAATTTATTGTTCTATTAAATCAATATCTTGTTATCAGTTCTACTAAGCATGCAGAAGCAAGCAAGAGTTTAAAAAAAAAATGTCAACTACCACAATCTTGGTTGCGACCTCAACATTTTGGAGTCTCCACAACTATAATGTGGTCATGATTGAGGTTGCATCAACGACATTTGACAGCAGTTCTCCACAATATAAAGGACTGCTACACCACCACAACCATTACCGTGATTTGTAACCTTGGCTCAACCATGTGTGATGTGTTCAATTAATTAAAGGTTCAATGCCTACTACTTATATCTACAACTAGGATCTGCATCTATTCGTTCAAAACCAAAATCTTTAGAAAAACAACCTGGTCCAAAAGTAAGAGATGCGAAAAACGGTAACAAAGAACACACATTTCTTTTTTATCACGAAGTTAGGCCAATTGTGCATATCTCTATGACTGCAATTTACAAATATTTTCTATCATCACTAAAAGCTTAGTGTTTACAGAGTACAATTATGTTTAAAATACTACGATCCAATTTACAACATTTGCTCGAGCGAGTTATGCCCAACAAAAAATATGCCTTCTTGAATTGAAAAACATCAAGATAAACTAAAATCTAAAAATAGCTTATGCAAGCTTATACATAAGCGGTTGTGCTATAAGCTGTTTATCTAAACACGCCCGAAAATTAAAACCAACGGCATCAGTGCCATATGAGTCAATCAATTAACTGAAAATAAGAAAAAAAATCCCAAAAAAAAAAAAGTAACTCACTTGTAAAAAGTGTGCATATTTTTTCAGAATCAAAGGATGAGATGGATAATCATGAACCATTATCTTATAATACTCTTGAAGATTCTCACTTTCTTGCAAATTTGGCACAAACATATCATCACTGATAATAAAATTATTATCAGACACAACATCACCACCATCAACTCCAAGTCCTGTAGCAAGAAACATAGGAGGAGTAGATGGTTGAACATCATCAACAACACCCAGATTCTGAATCTCAGTTGACCAATCATTTTCATTATCTTCTTCTTCTTGAATCAAATCCATTTTGCTTCTTTCAAAGGTGAAGTCACTAGTTCCAATGGATTCTAAACTCATAACAGTTCTTTTCAAAACTTGTTCAGGATCGTTGTTGTTGTATATTTCAAATGATGGAGATGAACGTAAGGGGTATTGAAACTCATCTTCCGTTGGTGTTTTGTTGGGACTGTGAAGCTCAGCCATGGTGTTTAGCCACAGGATAATAAAGAAATATTTAGATATATATTACTAGATTTGTGAAGCTATATTGAGTTTTTGTGCTTATAAAGCAAAGTTTGATGATGATATTTCATTTTCATTATCTTTTTTTTTTTTTCTTTTTCCCTTCCCTATGTACGTGATGAGATATTATTATCTTTGGGCGGCTAGTTATTAGATTTGTGGCGTGATGTTGTAATATTAGTATTTTTTTTAGAATATTTGAAAAATGTAGACTTTTTTTGACAAGATATAATGAATATAATTAGATATTTGCATAAAACTAGATAAAAAAAAAATCAGTTTTAAATAATAAACTAAAAATTTATGCCGTTTATCATTTGAGAAAACAAATAAGAGGTTTACAAGTGAAAAATCTTTACTGAAAAATTAAGATATAATTTTTTTTGTTGGATAATTTTCAAATATTATATAGTATATTACGAATTTTTGGAGTAGGTTTTTTATTTGTCAAAATTTCAAATATTTGGTGCATGTTATAAAGAAATTATTTTATGTTTGAAGTATGAAACTAAGGTACAAGAAACAAGATGAACTTGATTATGTTGAAGAAACGTAGGACGAAAGTCTACCATCACATGAATTAAAGTAGTCTACATTGAGCATATCTATAATCTACTACACCATGTGAAATCATTTGGTTGACCTATATTATGACAGCCAATCCAAGCTTCAATGAGAGGAAAAATATGAGAGAAATAATATCATAATCTTAGGAAAAATTGTAATCAAAGCTCTTCCATTGCACCTCTCTGCTTAACAAAGCAAGTCAATTGGTTGACTTCTTTACTAAAATGCTCGATCCCCGACATTCGACAGGTTACTATCCAAACTGGCAGTGCTCAATATGCACCCTCTTCAACTTGCTAATGGAACTCACTAACAAGATTGTCAAATTCGAGAGTCTAAGTAAGCTCGTGGAGTCTATGTACACTCGACTCATAATCTCGTGAGAGTTTACTTAATATTAGGTAACTTAGTTATAGTTTATTACAAAGCATTTTTTAAGGATCACAAAGCTAGTGAGTTAACCTAGTATTAGACTATCGTCATTTTTGCTATACTCAATTTTATCATTCTGTTATTCTGTTTTGGTTAGTTAAGCTTTTGTCAAATTTGTTAATCAGTTAGTTAGAACTACACCTTCATCTCAGCTTGTATATAAGGTGCAAGTTCAACTTTTGTAATCACTTTTCACTTTTGTATCATGTATGGGTTTGGATCAAACAATTCAATTCATTTTTTTTCCTATTCAAATTTGGTGTGTTATAATATGAGAAAACCAAACTTTGTTCACTACTAGTATTCTTGTTTAAACTTGATCCAATTATTAATTATGTTAAACATGTCAATTTCATGATAAAAGATAGTTGTCAAGTATATATCCCAATAGCATAAATAATAATCCAAACATGTGTTAGAAATCCAAGTGACAACAACAATAAAATCTCATATTCAACCCAAATTAATGCATTATATAAAAGGCATTGAGTAATGTACATGTCACTACTATCACTAAATCATCTTTTCATCAAACTCCCTTCTTGGTGATTTCTTGGTCCATTTTTTCTTGATTTGTCATTCACTGTATCTCTTTCTCTGAGATCTTATCTTGTGTTTCGTCTTCCCTGCATTTTTACCATGTTGCCAATTTCACCAAACAATCCTTATCCTACACAAAATTCTACTCAAATCAATAACAAGTTGATGAAAAATTATCTATGTTCTCTACCCCTGATGAAGATGCATCATCAAAATGCAATCACTTCTCAAGATCCTGCCATTGAAAATGATCCAACAGAAGAAACAGTTACTGAAGACACTGCTGAAACAGATTCTTTCATCTACTACGATGACAGTGATATACAAGAAAGACTAGAAGAATGCCAAAACAGCATTCTTGGAAAGATTGTATCGGAAAAAGCTATTCACAGGAACTCAATTCAAAACGCGTTATCTAACATCTGGTGTAATCCTAAGGGTTTTAGGGTTGAACATATCGGAGACAAGTTATTCCATTTCTTTATGGATGAACAAGAAGATACGAAGAGAATAATTCGAGGAAATCCTTGGTTTTTTAGGAATTCTTGGCTCATCGTACATCCTTGGAGAAGAGACATAGACGCGCGGTCGTTAGAGTTTCGTCATGCTCCCATATGGGTTCAACTACGGGGATTACCTACTCAATGCAGAACTAAGCAGATGGGAATCAAGATAGGATCCAGCATTGGTACTGTTCTTGCATCCGAGTTATACGAATATCCCGACAAAAAACTGATCATCAAAATCAAGGTAAATCTTGCTGTTAGTACACCAATCAAAGCAGGAATCTACATTGGTAGCGCCAAGGATGGAGCACATTGGATTGATTTTCGATATGAGAACCTCCCTCAATTCTGCTTCGCTTGTGGCTTGATTGGTCATACCGAAGCCAATTGTAAACTGCACGACACCAGAACTAATGCAGAATCAAGAAATAAAAATGTTTTGGGGCCATGGCTTAGGTATAATCATTTTGGAAGGAGGATCATGGATTACAAGGACAGAAAATTCAGCAGCAACCCTACCAAATGTAAGAATTATGGTCATTTTATGCCTCCTATTCCCCCCAAAATGCTTGAAGAAATGGCTAAAATGTCTATGTTAAACCACATCAAAGATCACCCTCAAAATCACAACACTAATGAAGAGCACACCAAAACAACGAAAAAGGTGGATCCATCATAGACATGTCCCAGCCAAGCAGCTCCACTCCATTATGGTTGACTGTCTTGTGAGTTAGATCTTACTATTTGAGAAATGTTATGGTTCATGTATCATATAATGTGCAATATATATCTAAGTCAGTTCATGCCAACTACTATAAATTGTCACTATCAAGTTTTTTTTTGGGTGTTAATGTGCCTCAGTCAATAGATCCAACATTGGTTACTGCATTTTCCTAAACAGTTCTTTAATTTCTTGTTCATATTTTGATGTCTTAGTACACTACAGAGTATTATTTCTTGTTCATATTGTGACATAATCATCATGTTATGAAAAATTGCAGCCTAATTAAGATCTTCCATCTCTGCTTCTCAACAACAAATCAATTTGTTTCTTTATTAGAACTTGTTATTTTTTTACAACGCTGGTTAGTTAATCGTTGATTATGAACCATTTCAATTCAGCTCACATAGTTGAGATATGAATATAGAAGCTTGTACATTACATTGACAAATTAAAGAGTTTGGATATAACTGTCTAAACTAGTTAGTTAATGATTATTGTTGTGAGTAAAAACAATATTAGTAAACTCTTGTACTTTAAGAAAAGTTATTTCATAAAAAAAATATCATTTCATAGTCCATAAATATTATGATAGCATTCTATATTTTTTTGTCAAAAAAAAAAAGTTTTCCATATTTTTCTTAAAAAATATTCAACATTCACTATATTTAGTAATAACAAACTCTCTAGCTCAAATGAGAAAACGTTAGGCTGGACGCCGTGATTGGGGTTTTGAACCCCAACTTCTTCACTTGTGTTTGTGAGTTTACGATGACTATTGTCAATTCATCTATCTACCAAAAATAAAAGGTTTAAATATGCCTTTAGTCCCTGCACTTTCATCAGATTTTGGCATTGGTCCCTACACTTATTTTTGTTTGGAATTGGTCCCTGCAATTTGTAAAAATATTGGTATTGATCCCTCTGTTAACCTTCTGTTAAAAAAAAAACACAAAACTATTGGTACTGGTCCCTGCAGTTTGTAAAAATATTGGTATTGGTCCATGCACTTTGTAAAAATATTGATATTGGTGCCACGTGGCGTGAAATGATTGGGCTATGTGGCACTCCGTTAGTTTTGTGTTTTTTTTTTTAACAGAAAGTTAGCAGAGGGACCAATACCAATATTTTTACAAAGTGCAGGGACCAATGCCAAACAAAAAAAAACTGCAGGGACCAATGCCAAAATCTGATGAAAGTGCAGGGACTAATGACACATTTAAACCAAAATAAAATAAAAAACAAAATTTCAAATTGAACGTGTTTCATGTACTTGGTATGGAACAAACAATTCAATTCTTTTTCTCCTATTCACTATTCAAATTTGGTTCGTTATAACATTTTTTTGATTCGTTATAACATGAGATCGAGAGGACCAAAATGTGTTCACTACCGGTATTCATGTTTAAACTTGATCCAATTATAATTACGCTAAACATGTTAATTTGAAGGATATTCTAGTTGTGACATCCAAAAAGCATAAATAATAAAACAAACATGTGTCTGAAATCCAAGAGTAAACAACAAAAACATCTAATATAAAAGGTATTGATGTGCATGTCACCTTTGTTGTCATATTATATATGAAAACGTACGTACCAATAACTTACATACAAGTTGGAACCTAATAATTTTTCCAAAAAAAGAAGGTACGATCTGTAATACAATCTGTCATAATTTATTTTGGCTTGTATTCGTAACAGAGATTTTGTTTGTTGAGAATATTGTTTGTCCAAAAGACAACCTTTGTCAAAATCAAATTTTATTTTGGCAATATCCTAACTGAGAGATAAAAAATATTGGAAAATCTATAATGACAAAGGGTAACGAGAAAAACGGAGAAAACAAAGGTTAGAGAAGTAAAGCAACAAATGATTGGGTGTCGTTAGAGTACAGTGTGATGGGAACGAAAAAATGACAGCAAAAGCCTTATTTGCATGTTTTGTTATTTTCACCTTTCTTCTTCTTTAGAGCCTTCCTTCTTCATGTCACGCCCTCCTTCGTCGTCCACCTCCCGGACGACCACGAGCGGCACCACCCCTTCCACCCATCGCACCCTTCATTTCCCTTCCCTTTTCACCTTCTCTTGGCTCAAAAACCTCAAACGTTCCAACACTTCCGATAAACTCTACAAAAAATACGTCCGTTCCTACAAACTTAAATAATAACAATTCATATTCATATACATTTTACATTCCCATCACGGTTTTTGACCGTGACGAAAAGAGGTTTATTTGTTGCATCTTTCCACAAAACATTGGTTTGGTCTCTTATCTTACTTTTCTCGCCTGGTCGCCAAGGTTTGCATTAGATCCTGTTATCTATCATATTTTTGCCCCAACAGAAGTCTCAATCATCACGTTAAAGAAATTGGAAGAAACTAACAATGTCGCAAATATTGGCGCCCTTCCAATTATTGGAACTAAATGTTATATCTGCACAAGATTTGGCTTCTCTTGGAAGAAACATGAGAACCTACGCGGTTGCATGGGTTCATCCTGATAGAAAACTTTCCACGCGTGTGGACACACAAGGCCACACGAATCCAACATGGAACGACAAATTCGTTTTCCGTGTGGATGAAGAGTTTCTATACAGCGACACGTCGGCAATCATGGTTGAAGTTTACGCTCTACATTGGTTCAAAGATATCCACGTTGGCACTGTCCGTGTCCTCGTTGGAAACCTAATTCCTCCACCAACTAGACCTTTCCACAACGACCGTGCTCCTATGGGAATGCGATTCGTTGCTCTTCAGGTTCGTCGTCCTTCCGGTAGACCACAGGGAATTCTCAACATTGGTGTAACCGTTCTCGATAGTTCCATGCGGAGTATGCCGCTTTATACGCTAAATGCCTCTGCCGTTGGTTACCGGCATTTGATGGGAGAAAAAGATGCTTATGATAGCCATAACCATCTTAGTCCTCATGTCATTGCCGCTGGTGGGGGTGGTAAACCTGAACTCCGGAGAACGAAAAGTGATACGAGCTCTCTTATTGCTTCTGAGGCGGTTTTGCGACAACAACGTGCTGAAATTTATAAGGAAAGAGCTAATTCTGCAATCTCTGGTTCTGAAATTAGCGAGTATAAGGTGACGAAGAATAAGAAGAAAAAGAAAAGGAAGAAAACGTCTAAGGCTAGTTCTATTATCAGCAGTGTTTCTGGTTCTGTTCTTAGCGATGAGATTGTACCGTGGAAGGTTAAAAATGGAAAAACAAGTTATGCTCCTTCTGATGCACATGTGGAACCACCACCACCACCACGGTTCGATGATGAAGAACAACACAACAATAACAATGAAAACGTGTTTGCTCATCAACATGTTATTGATAATAATAATGTTAATTATAATGATGATAACCGGAAGGATATTTCATATGTTAATACAGTTTCTGAAGCTGCTACAACCGATACTGATATCAATCAGAAACAGAAAATTGCATATGATGTTAAGGCCACACCAAAACGTCATTATCCGAAATCTCCAGCGGTGGCGCCAGCGCAGTTTAAGAACTCTCCAAAGCCGCAGTTTAAGAACTCTCCAAAGCTGCAGTATAAGAATTCTCCGATGCCGGAGTATAAGAATTCTCCTAAGCCGAAATTTATAAGATCTCCGACTATGCCGGAACATAAGAACTCTCCTAAACCACAGTTTAAAAACTCGCCAATGCCGGAGTATAAGAACTCACCAATGCCGGAGTATAAGAACTCACCAATGCACCAGGTTAGAAATTCTCCAATGCCGCAGTTCAGGAATTCACCAATGCCGGAGTATAAGAACTCGCCAATGCACCAGGTTAGAAATTCTCCAATGCCGCAGTTCAGGAATTCACCAATGCCACAGTTTCGAAACTCTCCGGCCGTGTTGCCACAATTTAGGAATTCTCCTGCGGTTTCAAAGTTCAACCCTGCTGTGGGATTTGGCGGTTCGCACAGGGGCACCCCAATGCATCCGTTTGGGAAGATGAATGGTGCAATGGAATACGCGACGCCGATGAGGTCCAACTTGGCTAACATGAGGCCGGTTATAATGACGGAGTCGGAGCTGGGACCATCTCCATCTGAGGTTGCGGCTGCAATGGCAAGGAAGCCGATTATCGATGAGGAGAACTCAACAGTGGGAGGGTGGAGCTTGGATGAAAGTGTGGAGGGGTTGCAGTCAAAATTAGAGAGGTGGCGAACGGAATTGCCTCCGGTGATAGACCACGGTGAGTTGTCGAGCTTTCCAACGACGAGCTCAAAGACCAGCCGCCACTCGCGGAGGCACACTGAAGGAGGGTCAGGGAATGGGTTATTTTCTTGCTTTAGTAATATATGTGGTGTTGAGTGCTCCGTTGTATGTGGCGGTGACTCTAAGGCCAAGGCCAAGGCCATGGCCAAGAAGAAGAATCGCCACCGAACTTCTTCGACCGAAGACAGTAGCAGCCTTCTGTGACAACACAGCCTGAGATAGCATTGCATGCATGGTGGATCATGGGGAAGGACTAAAATGTAATTTTCTTTATTATTCTCTTTTTGTTAACTCTTTTGTGTCATTCTAACTAATGCACACTTTCGCTTTGCAATTATCTGAAAGGGATTCCACATAACCTATACACATCATACATCATATAATTATATATTTATATTTATGTATTTATCTCTCAGTTTTCGTATAATTGTAGAATGGGAATCTCTGTCTAAGTTACCACTGCATGTATGTATATGATGAGTAGCTTTTTTGTAAATTGAGAACCTCAATATACTGGTTGAATTTTTGGGTAGCATTTTGTTGTTTTAAATAACTCTACAGACACAGACATGACACTTACACGTAAACACCAATAATAATTTAAAAAAACGAAAATGATTGAATGTAAACACATTGTTGATGTCGTGTTCATGTTAGACTACAAACACGCCTTCAATCTACAGTGTATTATAGTACATAGGTTCTATCATCTTCGGTGACATGCCGCAGTCTTTTCATGTTCTCCAAACAAAATTTAAAGTCTACATTGATACTTATTTGTTTTCGCTTTGCAACTAGTCTGTTTTGGAATCCAGTTATTAGATGTTTATCCAACCACACGCACCTTAATTTTACTTAAGCTTCCAAAAGAAAAAACATAAAGCATGGGATTGATACACTGAGATTTAACTTGATACAGGAAGTTCGTATGTGAAGAACCACATTACATTATTCAGGTGTTGTTGCATGTGAATTTCAACAGAAATACTTGCATATCTAGGCATGAATGTATACATAAGTTGTTGTAATGATCTAATCTAACAATTCTGTGGATTGCTGCCAAGTTGTAACAATATGCTCTACACTAACAGACTCTAACTTGTGAGAAAAACAATTGACTTAAATTACATTATTATTTTCATATATAAATTTGGTTTCTTCCTGTTATGTAAAGAAAGTAGAAATTGATTTTTGCATATGCTATATCACTGCAAGAAATTTCTTGGATCGGTTACAAAACCTGTTAAGGCAGACGCCGCTGCAGTATACGGGGAAGCAAGATACACCTGGCCTTCTTTGTGCCCCATCCTGCCAGGAAAATTTCGATTTGTTGTTGAGACGCAGACCTGCTTTCAGAGTCCTCTAATCAGTTACATCAAAAGGAAAACCAAAATACAAATTTGTGACATTAAAAAGTTGTGTTAGTGTGTTGCATTTTTATAATGGACTGTCCCTTCCCATTCTTGATCATGATAACTTGAGACCAAAAGTTGCTAATATAATCAAGAAGTTTACTTGAACAATTAGGTAATAAAAAAATTAGGTTTAAGATTGATCAAGACTCAAGTCTTAAATTTGAAGGAGCATTTCACTGTCCGATGATTTGTTTGGTCATTGAGAGCCCAAAGCTGCGAGAATATCTCTTTCGATTGGTTGAGGAACTATATGAAATTTTTGGTAACACGTGGACCATATGAATTTTCATATTGATGCAAAACCTATATCCAGTGATGGTTGAAATTATACAGAATGAGATGTAATGGAATGAAATTATCATTGTATCAAATTTAGTTTTAATGGAATTATTGACATGGAATATAATAAACAAACAAGTAATCTCTATAAAATGAAGCATGTTCCACTCTATTTGATCTCTTTCTATCAATTCCAACATAGTTAACACTCTAGAGTGTTTGGCAAGGAGCCTTTCCAAAATACAGTTAGGCAAAAAAAAATTATTTATTTTCACGTACTTATTTAGAAAAAATAAAAACATGATCAAAACAGAACCCCTAACATGTGAAATGTATAGCTATATAAGGTTTTCCTTTGATGTTCTATTACTGAAAAAGTTTGACCTTGGGTTCATTTATGCGTCCATATGTGTCTTTTGGGCCACCCATACATGCAGCACAACTAGGACTTGCAGGTGGATCACAACCAGCATCTTCAAATATCTTTGAACATGTCTTTCCACCCGAGCCAGGTACCTCAAGCGTATATATGTCCATCCAAACCTGAAAAAGTTGTAATGAGTGAAATGTTCAATCCGCGATTCCGGTGATTAACATTTCTAAAAATAGAAACATAGTCCATATTCTTAAATAGAAGTAGTACACCTCCACACACCTTTTGGGTAGCAGGAACAAGAAAAGTAGGAACCTTGACAGTTTTCCCCTACAGTTGAACCGATTTCATTATGTTAAAAGATAGTAAAAAAGTTTGAAAAGATCAGCAATAATGTTTACCATATTTTAACACACTATTTTATAAATATGCATTGTGATTGTAAATTATATGCAGTTTTCATGTGAAAAAGAAAATCATAGTAAACATACAGCAGCTAAGGAAACTTTGGCTGCAGCCATAAAATCTCCGGTCTTTCCACCAGTGCATGATCCAATGTATACTCGGTCAATTTTAACATTGTTGCATTCTCTTGCCAAAGCACGGTTATCAGGAGAATGTGGCTGTTTGGTAGTGTTAATATCAGGATTCAGAAATAAACGAATTTTTAAAGATTCATAACAATTTTAAGGCGAAGTGAAGATTGCATAATAGGGAGAAATGAATAAGAATATAAGATAATTAGCTCTTCATGTCACCCAATTACTTGTAATTAGCAGAACTTTGATGTAACATGAAAATTCATAATTTCAACAGTTAAAGTTCTTATATTTGCAGGAAATGAACTCTTCAGTAAGACCACCATAAACAATTTACTCAGTTGGTCAATCAGAATCAGAAATGTTGATATCTTCAAAGTTACATTCCAAAGAACAAAGAGTCTTGTAAGACCAAACTCGATTCAAAATACTATCTCTGACCTGTCAAATATGGTAACTGTTGGAATATTGGGAGCAACACTAGACAAATGACCAAGACCATTGAGAGACCGGAACATCAAATCTCCACCAAAACTTTTAATATTTATAGGACTCTTTTCTATATATCCTTCATTTATCCCAAACCTATTCAAGTAGGACTAACCATTCACACTTGGATTCCAATAACTCCATATTCAAGCAACAAGTTGAGCTAATAACAACCATAAGAGAACTACCTTGATAGCTACGGATGAAAAAAACAATTATAATTGGATATGTATGAGAATTGAGGAAGGAACTGGACTTGCCTTGCTTTCTCATCACTGAAAACTGGTTCGTAGGGAGTAGATGTCTTATCCTGTGCAAACCAACCAAACAATTTGTAATCCGTGGCAACGAGAGATAGGAAAAGAATTAAGATGTACAACTACTATAAATGAAGCAAGAGTATGATTGGCGAAACTTGTTAGTTTACATGAATAAACACTTGCAGGATCTTTATCTAAAGCATTACTGAACTAGCGCATCTCAGTCTCACTGTCTTTCATTATATTGACAGTTCAGCTTTTTGCATGTATGTATAAGTGTCAGTAGCACACAAATACATAAACATATTACAAGGTTGCTTTCCAAGAGAAGATGTAAACAATGAAATTGAGAACATAAAGGGCACCGATTAATTCCAACAACCTCAAGGTATTTGTATGTGGTCCTGTCAGCAGCAACAATACCATTTTTTCCTCCAGCTTCTACAACCATATTGCATAATGTCATCCTTTCTTCCATCTACAATGCAACGCGTCAGAAATGTTATACTTAGAAAAATAACATTAGCATAGAGAAAAAGAAAACCTATGTATACATACAGTTAAAGTTTCAATGGTGGTCCCAACAAACTCCATCGTTTTGTATGTTGCACCAGACATAGATATTTCGCCAATGATCTGAATGTTGGTGGTTAATGTTTGCACATGGCAACACCACCAAGTGAGAGAGAAAAAATAGTTAAAATGTATAATATACTCGTGTCACATATTTTGATCAGCCGCATTTGATTCTAATGAAAAAACATGAGAGGAACCCATCACCTACATTCAAAATTAGATCCTTCGCGAGCAAATAGTTTGGCATTTCGCCATCAATTACAAATCTCATTGTTGGAGGCACCTGCAGTAAAAGTGCATTCAGGATATTATAAGTGCTGAAACTGAACTCTGAAGGGGATTTTTGCTCATCTAAAAGGATGCCCTTCTGCACATTCAAAAATCAAAATTGTGCTTTCCTGTATGCAATCGGTTGGACATGTAGCTTGTAAATCTTTAAGAAACAAAATATTATTGAATATTTCCCATCTATGTAATTCGATGATAATTGAAAGATTAACAGTGATATTATAGAATTTGTAAAAAAAAAAAAACAAAAAAACAGTGATGTTATAGAAGATCAGCATATGGTCATGAAAAAATAAAACATCGCTTTGTAAATTGATCTTAAGGTTTACTCAAGTGAGCAAACAAGTCAACTCGCATGTTACTGCTTATCACTTAATATTAATTCACTCATAGAAGCCATGGAAACAATGATGGAATTATCAATACTAATGCTGGAATGAAAACATCCTCAAATATTCAAATGCTTTCACATTTTATTAAATGATGATATGTTTTGACTTGCCTTGAGTAAGATCTTCCCTGTCCCCAATATAAAAGCTGCATCAGTGTTGCCAACTCCAGTGGCAAATTGACCAAATGCTCCAGCTGATGTCGTATGTGAATCTGTACCGAGCAAGACCTGTTATCATATGTCAAGTGATTAGAACAGCGGATCCTAACATAGACCATATCTACCACTTCATATACGGAGCATGATGAACTGTGAAAATAAGAATAAACAATCAATTTAGCCCCTAAACTATCACTCGCAGTTTGGTATCTAAACTATTAAAATCAACTAAAAGCTCCCTAAACTATAGAGGGACTAAAGTGATGGTGGAAGTATAATTTAGGGACCTTTTAGTTGATTTTAATAGTTTATGGACTAAATTGGTGGGAGACTGATAGTTTAGGGACGAAATTGAGTGTTAGTTTGTAAAAATGATCTATTGCCAATTAGCTGTGTATTAAATAGTAATAATATTTTGTTGTTCATCTATAGGTAATCAATCCATAACTAACATGTAATAATTTTACAGTAGACTATGAGCATACAAACAGCTTAGTTAAATGGTAACAGAAATCACCTCTCCAGGTCTGCAATGACCCTCTTGTGCAAGAGCAACATGACAAACACCTTTATAATCAGAATTTGCCTGCAAGGTATTAAATTATTTTGCATTCTTTTAGATCTTTTAAGCAATTGAACCTTATTTATTGACGGTCAATAAATAAAGTTACATCAATGCAATAAAATATAAAATGTTTCAATATCATTCATAAATAAAATAACTGCTAATTAAAATAAGAACAGTTAAAAACGAATGAAAAGTTATGAAAATGAATAACTAGTAGTTCAAACTTGAAAATGGAATCAATGGCCAAATTATTAATTAATTAATTAACCTTTCAACTAAGTAGTAAGTTTTCATGTCGCGAATGAAGTTGACCTGCCAACACACATTCGAATTTCAGCATGAAGTGCTTGCGGAGGGGGATTTAGGATGTTTGAAAAACATTCTAAAACAAAGGGATTTCTTTGCAATTTTCATAAATTAATAATCTGAACCATTCATTCATCGATATGCATTCTGCATCCTCATAATCACAGTTACACCATTTGACCCCATTCTTTTTATCACATAGCCTTATAAATTCACTTTAAATGTATAAGCGGGAAAATCTGAAATTCGAACTCCAGTTTTACATATATACTTCGATGTCCCATCAATTGAGATATGATCATGGAAATACCATTTGACCCCATTTAATTAACAAAAATAATTTATTTATTTATTTTGAGGGAAAAAATAATTAATTTATATACACCTAAGATCTAAAATTTGTTCACATGTGTATATAATTAATACATTTTATAAGGGTCTCTGAGATCTTATCTCAGTTGATGAGGACATTGTATTGTATACGTATCAGTCATTGTGAATTCAAACTACGAATTCTTCACTTATTTATCTTCAGTGGTTAATGGACTTCCCCTTTATAACGTATTTTTTAAGGTTAATTCTTAAAATATTTCTACAAATATCAATTTGATATAATTTAATTGGATGCCCGTATAAAATAAGCATACAAATTAATCTCTTAACAAAGTCCTTGAAGGGGTTAATCATTCACAACGCAATGAATTAAAGTTCAAATTATGACCGAAAGAAATGCCCGTTTATACATTAAATAAAATGTTAGTTAAGACTAAACGGAAGTTATACTTACCCTAAAGTTACTGCGATCTTGAATATCATAGAAGTACTTTATATCTTGCTCCATACAAAATTCTCTTGCAGTATCCACATTACGGTGCGCACGTTCATCATTTGTGAATATGTAGTGGTCCGGGATAACTATAATCTTTTCAGGGTCCCAAACCTTCAATCTCAAAACATCAACAAACTAGAAAACCTCTTCCTATGTAAATATTAAAATATGCCTATCATAAGTTCATATCTCTACTATCTTTAGTTATTTTTTCTCTAAATCCAAATAATCTTGCACAAAGCTTTATTAGTATGTATACATTTCATAATAACAATGCTTTAAAAAACGTATTAAATTGATCTGTTCAACCAAGAATCGGCTAGATTGTCGGTTGGTTTGATCTCAGTTATATTGAAATCTGACTAAATATGAAATAGGTTGAATATGTTTTCATTTTTTTACATTTTTTAATACTTATTTATTTATTTGTCATTCAGATCAATCTTTATTGAATATTTTGAACCATAAGACAAGTCTTACCGGTTCAATTTCTAGTCTCATTTGGAGCATACATTACATACCTTTGCAGTGCTTCCAAACTCTCTCTTGAAGATCCCTGAGACACCAGGACAAGTGATATCGTTGATCATCAAAACATCTACATTAACCCATGCATTTTCCCCCGGCTTAACCTCAGGCTTCTCAGAAGCTCTAGCGAGTATCTTCTCCGTCGTAGTCATTGGAGTTTTACTCTACAGTGAATCAACAAAACAAGATCATCACTAGAACTAAAATTTGAGGCTTAAACTAAAAAAAGAAGAGAGTGTATAAGAGTTGAACCAAACTGAGCCAGTTGCTGAAGGGTTGCGTTTGTTCTTCACCGGTGATACCAAAGAAACAATATTCTTTGATATTGTTTTCTTGCATTTCATATTAGTGATAAAGGAGCATGGAAATGATGAAGGAAAAACAAAGTAACCCAAGTGTTCTTTCTGAATCAAGAAGATCAAAGATGTAAATTTGTGTTAGTATCAATCTAAAAAAAAAGAAACTATATTTCTATTTATTCAATTAATTGCTATAAAGATAGAACTATTTTTTGTGTTAGTGTAAGCTTAATGGAAAGACCTTGTAAGAGATGAAAGATGAAGAGCTAAAAGCCATGCTTGAAGCAGCAAGAAGGATATAGGTAGGTATTGCATGCAGTTTGTAAGATGGATTTAATAAAGTAATTAAGATTAAAGTAGTGTCTATGTAACATTTTTCTTATTTTAATTTTTTTTTACTATTTTGATTGAAAAAAGAGGATGTCAAAAACAAATTGGATACTAAAACGATTATGATTAGATGGCTACCCTAATTAATCAACGTACTGATTGTTAGAAGTTCATGGGGTGATATTTATTGTTACTTTCCATTAAATTAATGAAGCAGCCTATGGTCACAATCTAATCGTCTTTCAACACTAACATTATGATTACTAAAACGTCTAGGCAATTTCATCTAGTTTTGTTATTCCGATTTTATCCTCACTTAGTTTTGCTATCTATTTTGTCCTCAACCCTAATTTCATCTTGTTTCTAACTACTATTTTAATCTATTTCTAGACAATTTATACTATAGGTAAAAAATGGTAGTTTTATTTTAGGGTATTACATGTTAAATCTCAAAATAGAGTTTAATCTCATCCGGATATTAGTTTGTTAGTCTATTTAAAGATGGGTTGAATTAATGGTTTAAAGATATTAATATAAAGTAAGTCTTAAAAATAAACGTATGACAGTCCAAAGTTAGCCTTAATCTTTTGTCATTAGGACAGATTCGGAATATTTGCATTGCAATGCACAGCCAAACTTGTCCATTCTAGCTATATATATATTAATTAATATGCAACACTCTATCTATATATACATGCCTCTTGAATAGACATTTAGAAGAAGAGGTATACATGCAGCAGCCCCAAGGCTGAGTCATCAGATGGCTCCCTAATTTGCAAGTTAGATAGAGTTCTATGTGGCCTCAAATTCCGCCCATCACTTAATCTGCACTTCAGATGCAAGATCCACAATCTCATTGATCTTAACCTCATACAATTAGACCTTAACCAGAATGCTCTCACAACATGAAATAAAATTACTCTAATTTCAAGCGATTATGCCAAATTTTGATTCTCCAAGTATGGGAAGTTGAAATTATGCATAAATGAGTGTGGTCTATGAGGTTTAAGGCATTATCAGTCAACATTGTGAACCTAATTAACTAGTACCACCTTTACTAAGACAGTGAGATTGACTGCAACACCAAGTTGTCCAAATCAATAATGGTTATATATTTTTAACTTACTATCAAACACACATAGACCTGGATTTCACAAGATAAGTGGTTCAAGTCCTTGATCTCACATTAACTCATTCGAACACACCAAATTATATCAACATCTAAAATATCAGCAATATTAACAAAATGGGAATACATAATTTTTGTTTGTCTCCATAATTTCATCCAGAAAAAGAAATAAATTTGTAGGAAAGATGAGAAATATAATTGTTAAGTGCAAATCTAACACAAACAGAGCATGTTTCATTGCAAATATATACTAAATATGGAAGGATATAAGCTTATAGAAAAAACGTTAATAATCAAATGGCCCGACAAAAAGTGTACACAAATTACTCATACAGAGTTTTAGATTTTCACATGCCTTTACACAAATAGGAGTAGAATTGTAAAACAACCACAAATAGAAATCAAATTGTAAGATTTAGAAATCAAAGTGTACACAAACGAAACTCAGATATAGCGGTGGATCTACATGTACATCGATGGACCTACATTAATATCACTCAATGAAAGAGTATTGAAAAGAGTATTGTTATTGTTTCTATTTCTGTGACAAAAAAGAAAGATATTTTGCTTCTTATCTTATCTTAATTAACATAAATGCAAGGTGGTCTTTGTGAAACCATGTAACCTAAAACGACATTTTTATCCCTTAACTACCAAATTTATTCTGCCTAAATAACATGTATGTAATACTATAAAAATCATGTTAACTTGAAGCTTTAAAACGCAAATTAAAAAATCTATAAAAAAAATGTCTTGAAAGAATAAATATTCAACTATTAGACCATCCACAATATAGCTCTCCTATTTGAGTGCTTACGTGGGTCCCACATGTACACATCATTCATTTTATAATTTTTTAATGTCAATACCTAATAAGCACTCAATTCCTCCAACCCAGCACGAAAACAAAATTTATTAATAGGTTCCACTAATAACTCTATATTATTACATTTCTAAAACACTCATTTATTTCAATGAAAAATATTAATTGAAATTCACACATAAAATGAAGAGAGAGAAGGTGCTTATATAAGCACCCTTCTCTATAAACACCAATAAATATCATTCTACAATGGGGGTGTCTATTTAGCCCGATGCTTAACAGGTGAAGCATCCACCATTGCGGATGATCTTAGAGAATTAGAATGCATAACTTTCCATATTAAATTTCTCTCATTAGCACACAAACATGTTAGAATTTTTTTTAGGCTTAAGTGCAGTTTTGCCCCCCCTATTTTGACTGAATCGAAATTTTACCCCCCCTATTTTAAAACTCGGAATTTTACCCCCCCAATTTAATGTTTTTCGGAATTTTGGCCCCCTATTTTAAAAATCTGAATTTTACCCCTCCAATTTAATATTTTTCAGGAGATGTGCTGATGTGGCTTAAACAATATTAAAATAATATCCACCTATTTAAATTATTTATATTAAATATTCTGAATTAAAAAAAAATGCAATTAAAAATTTAATTTTCTGGATTTTAAGGTATTTTTTAAAGTTTTTTTTCGATATTTTTTAAAAAGTTATTTATTTTTTGTAATTAAAAATTATTTAATTTAAATAATTAATTAGGTGGATAATAAGATAATATTTAAAATCCAAATCACCATTGCCACATCAGCCAAGTTGCACTCAAATGCGGTGGAGGGCAAAATTCCAAAAAACATTAAAATAGGGGGTAAAATTCCGATTTAGTCAAAATAGGGGGGGCAAAACTGCACTTAAACCTTCATAATTTAATATAAGGAGTCTCCATGAACCTAAAAGCCAAAATAACATTTTTATTCCTTAATTAGCAAACTTATCCCGCCTAAATCTAAGAATGGTATATACTCCAAAATCAAAACAAAAAAGGTGCAGATTTTTTTATCAAGGGGAAAAGTAAGAAAAAAAAAACAAGAAAAAGGACTAGGTAATTTGCTGCTTTAACGCCCCAGAGATATCCGTAAGTAAAATTATATCTAATTGAGGAGGAGCTGTCCATATTTTCAAGGAGTCGATGCGTCAAGAATTAAAAAATAATTTAAAACCCTACTCTACCTTTTATGCATTTATTCTCCTCTATTTCCAAAAATTGAAGTGCCGCAAAAGATCCAAAAATAAAAGGTACTTTCTCCATCTCAAATTATACGACGTTTTAAACTTTTCACACGCATAAAGAAATGTAATTAATTTTGTATGAGAAAGAGATATTTTGAGTTATTTTACAAAATTGTCCTTAATAAATTATATGAAAAGATAAATTAAATAATTGAAAGAAGAGATAATAATAATAAATAGTTAAAGGTATATTAGGAAAAGTACATTAATGTTTCATTGTTATTGTAAAACGACTTATAATTAAGAACAACAAAATTTCTCAAAGCGACTTATAATTTGGGAAGAAGGAAAAATGAAAAATGATGCATACTACCAAGGCTTATTGTGTTTTCCAATGCAGAGCATATCATCCATGAGAAAGCCAAAAATGCAACCTTCACATTTTACTTCTCTGCATTGTCACATAGAAAGCCAAATATGCTTATTATAGATTGCAAAAAAGTAGGCTACGGGGATTGAGCAAAACCCTAACTTCTCTTCATTTTTCCCTTTCATCTTTTCACTACTTGGAGGAGATAAAGTGAAGTTTCATGGTGGTAACAGAAGCGACGCCCTTTTCCCAGAAGGTCTTGCACCACCCATGACTGTGAAACATGACCCAGAAAGAGATAAAATAATAGAACTGAGGTATATGTGGTAAGAGTGAGATGATTTGTTAGTTGTTTGGTAAAAGTGAAAGTGAAAGAAAAGAAAGTATTATATTTAGTTAATGACATTAATTTGCTCAAAAAAAATGACATTAACATCCTCCTTATGCAAACAATTACATTATTTCTGTGTATATAAATAAACAATTTTCCTCCAAGTTTTACATCTACTTGCCAATGAAAAAATAATATGATGACAAAATTATATGTTCCTACTCTCAGAAAATATTTTATTAACAGCCTTGCAACGCTAAAAGCTTCTAAAACCCTGACAGCAATTCAGATCTCAGATCATTATTTTGGCTGGACCAGCTGGATTAGCATCTTTCCTCACAGGATCTCCTGGAAAAACCACAACAGAAGTAATTAAAGGTAAGAAATCATGACATGGCATACAATCCATTGTGCATCGAAAATGTGGATTCACCAATTCACCTGATTGGTATAATAAAATATCTAACTTGGATAACCAACATCAAACCTTTACTACTGCTTTACAAGATGGCCATGTAAAAGAAATTTACACGGTAGTTGTTGTAAATTTGGACCCTTTGTCAAAACTAACCAGGACAAAGATGAGGAGCAAATAACAATGGCAACTACACAAACAATGCAAGCAAGAACATTCAGATCTAGATCTAATCCAGCAACCTATGTGTATAACAAATCCACAATCAAAGCAAAGAACAAAGATAATGAGAGAGAGCCAATATTTGGTTACACGTTTCGGCCCAAAAATTGAATTACATCTGGAGGAGAGAGCAGCTCTCGAATCCACTATCAATGAGTTTCTTACAAAGAGATACAAAAGAGTTGCAATAAATTAACTTCAACAGTTCTCAAAGAACAAACCTAATTTATACCCATGAACAACAGCTTCAAAGATTTTTCGCTCTCCAAGGTGTTTACAATGTGTTTTCCAACCCTAGAATCTCACCCAAAGTTCTCAAATTTTACCCTAAAAGTGTCCTCTTTTGGTCTCCCAAGATTGCACAACAAATGAGAAGAAAACAGCTTGAATAAGGTTCAGGATCCGATGCATCCGCCTCGCGGCCAGGCCTACCCACCTTGTGGGTGAGGCAGTAGCGAAACATCTGAAATCTCCAACATCCCCCCGCTTTGCAGCCCCTGCTGGGTGCCTTGCGGATGGGACAATAGCTAACCAAAAAACAAGTTTTCAAACTTCCCTTTGATGAGGTTTTAAGGCATGACCACAACAGCAGTAATACTCAATGTGTCTAATGCTGCAACTGCCGGTGCAATGAGTGAAGATGTGTGTAATTGTTATCGTTTAGCTTTTCTGTGTGGGAGTAATATTGATCACTTCAAGAGTTTAGAAGAGGTTTCTCTTACGGTGTTGAAAGATATTGTATATAATTGTTGTCTGTTTTGTTTTTTCTCATTTTTCTCTTTTTTCTTTTTACTAGTTTGCAAAGATGCCTGTCTCAAAGTATCTTGTCATTCTCTTTCTAAAAGTTACATTTAACATTTCGCTCCTCAACTACTGGTTTACCTCCAATCCTGCTTTCTCCCTCTATTTCCCATTTCCCCCATCACGTTTTTATCTCAACTGGAAGTTTCCAATGAATCGGTTGTTGTGTAGACAATAAGCTCACAAACAAAAGCAAGGCCTTATCAAAATGACCTTTATAACAATCAACATACATTCTGCGAGCTTAGATATCATATGGAAAAACCAAAATATTAATTTCATCAGGGCTCCCTAACCTGATTTTGGGCTAAGCCATTGTTTTCAGGTTTTCTTTTCTGGCGAAATCTTGGATATATTTGAGATGAAAAAAACTGTAAGCTAGAATTTGAAAAAATAGAACTACCTCGTGTTACAGTAATATCCTTATCATTCAACAGTAACATCTTATCAGCTGTTACAAGTGTTCTGTTCAGTTTTTCCAAATTGGACCTCGTGACACTGAGACAAGATAGTTTCCTGAATAATTACCATAACATTGACAACAAAACTAGGCTCCCTCAATGTTGTCAAATAGTGGCACTATAGTATAGCAGAATTTGAACAAATAGTTATTATTCTGTGATGCGCTATTCAGTACGAAGTGTTGTCAAATAAACACTAGAACACTGTAGCATAACGGACTTTGAACAACTGCTATTTTCTACGATTTGCAATTGACAACACTAGGTTCCCTCTCAAACAATAGAACAAATTTAAAGCATACTAATACACATACTCATCAAACACAGGATTGAACAGCAAAAGTATAACTCACAGAAAACTATATGGAATGGGAAAATTGATTTTGGAAATCGATCAAGCAAACCAGCAATGAAAATATCCCGCTCAATGAAATGCATAATTCATCTCTTTCATTTAAATCCCTACAATCATTTTAGACACTTCCATTGCTTCATTGAATTGGTTAATGCTATATCAAGAGCAAAGAGAAAAACAAATTACCAGGTGCAGATTGTTGAGGAGGCGCGGCTTCGCCGTAAATTTCATAGAGTCTTGCCAAAGGAACCGGAGCCGAATCAGATGCCGCTTCGGCATAAAGCTGCTGTTTCCAATCCCAGAGAGTGTTCCTAATAGACTTATTAGTTTTGGTTAACGAATCCTTCTCAGCTTCTAAAGCTTCAATGATCTTTTGCTGATTATAAGATCTCGCTCCCAGAATTGCAAAAACAGCACCCAAACCAACATTGATCACTGTGTTATTCTCTGAAGCTCTCTTGGCTATGTCAACTATTTTATGAACAAACTCCATTTTCTCTCTCCTGAAATCAAAAAGGAGTGACCCATTACAACCCAATGATAGAAAAAACAAAAGGGTATGAAAATTATGATTTTTTTTGCAGAGTTAGTCAATTCAATGTTGACCTAATTTTTCATAACCCTAACTTATCATACTTTGAAATGAGCGGTAAATTGTTGTACCAGATGAAAGATTTGAAGAAAATGTTGAGTTTGAAGTGATGTTAGGAAGAAGACTGACTTACCAGAAATGGCGGCAGTCGCTGGAACCGAACGAGTGTGTTGCAGAGATAGAGACGAAGGATTTTATCGTCCAATTTCACTGAATAACTGAAACCTCAAAAATTCAATTTTTCATAACTAAATCATCACCGAGTGTCGAATGTGGATTTTTTTTTGGGAGTTAAAAATGATTATATCATGACCCTATTTTTCTAACTTTACGTTTTAATCCCCTTAAAAAAAAAAACTTTGACTTTTAATTCCTCCAATATTTTAATATAATATTAAATGCTTTTTAATTATATGATTTAATTAATATTGTGTGCATTGTTCTTAAGTTATTAAATATCTTGAGAAATAGTTTTGTCATTCGTTACATTCAATCAAACTAGAGGATATTCGATTCATAAAAAAAAAAAAACAAATTATTACTTTTCACTTTTTTACACAAAAACAAGATTTAATCACTAATAAAAACAATATATTATACTTTTTTTATTACGAGAGTTTGTTGGTGAAATTTAGATTTTAGTGCGAATCATGGTGAGGTTAATTGAGGCCTATATATTAGTTTTATCGAGGCCCGGCGATGGATATCAATGTCCTTGTATGAACATACGAGGTGTATTTATTGAGTAAGAGATGTGCACATCTCGTCGATGATTAAATTTATTGTGATTGGCCGAATACTCCTTCTCCAAAACGTAGGGGGTGTGCTTGCAAAACATATTCGAGCCTAAATAAGTAAGTGAAGTGTATAATGTGTGATCATACTTGGGGCGATACCCCTATTTATAGTAATGCATCACATGATAAACTCCTTGGTTGTTGCACCTTTTCTCCTACGATTTGGCGTAGCTGGTTACAGGATATTTCAGTATGTTTAAGTTAATTGAACCATGATAAGTTGGGTGGTTATCCGGTTCAAATGAGAACCTTGTAAATAAGAATTGATAGCTTTCTAGAAGTTGGATATGCTTAAGGTGGTGAAGCGTGTCAATGCTCTGCTTATTTTTTAGGTAAGAACGAGGTGGTTTCTAAGACATCGTAGAATGTTCCATTACTCTGTTGCATGTTGTTTCAATATGTGATGTCCCCTAAGATGGTGAGGTGAAGCATTTTAGGTATACAACGATTAAATATGTTGTTGATTTCTCTAAATATACCAATTTTCATTTCAATCCCTCTAAAAATGTCCTCAAAGTACGATCCACAAATTTTTCTATAACTGATTTTAGTCCATTCTTTTTAACAAAAATTTCCACAACAACATGTTTGAAGTGTTTAAGAAATTAAGGGTGTGTTTGATCTGTTAAACAGTAAGTATTGAGCAGAACAACACAACACAAAACTGAACAAAACATGAAATTTTTTATGGTATTGACTAATTTTTTGTCTTATATGATTTTTTGTGAACAAAAAACTATTTTGATATTGTAGACAACTTGTACGTAGGACAAAAAGTTGTGCGTTGGTTTAGTGAGGAAAAAGAAATTTCAATTTTTGTCTTGTTCTAAAAAAGTTTTACAAATCAAATATTGTACAATTGAAATTGTCATGTTCTTTATTTTTTAGGAGATCAAACACACCTAGAGAACACAATTAAAACACAAGAGTATAACTTTTTTTTTAACAAAGCAAAACCAATTCATTTCATTAAAAAGTAAAGAGTACAAATGAGATGATACATCATAAAAAATATAAATGCTATGGTGAGATAAGGAAACTTTAACTATTAAACTATCTTATTTGTTTGTCCTCTAACACAAGCATAACCTAAAAATTCCAAAACTAGTAAAAAAAATAACCCACTACCTTTGCTGAAATGGAAATTAAGAAAATGAAAAACTTATGAAATTTCTTTAAAAAAATGAAGGAGGAAAAAGAAGTAAGAGTTGAAAGTAAGCCACGAGCTTCTCCAACATGTACATCATAAATGGAGAAAATCATTATGTTGTGAAAGGAGGAAAAAGAAGTATAATATTACAGTTTACCCTTCCTGATGATGGCTTACTCCATCTGACAACATGTCTTCCATCGACCATCATGAGCATTATCGTTCAACAACATAAGATTGAGCAGCAATCACAGTATTCCATACTATGTTATTCCTTTGCTTCCATAAAGTCCATGCAAGCAGTGTAGCTTCATCAACAATTATATTTTACGAAATATGAAAGATAATACCTGACACATTCAGACTTTGATTCACGATTGTATTCATAATAGTTGAAAGAGAGCAAATTTACCAAACATTAGAGCTATTGGAACATTTAAAAAAACACATGAAGACTCTCCTCATTATAAAACACATGAAGACTATCCCCATCATTATCATCACATAAGACACAATTTATCTTAAAGAACCAAATTATATAGAGATTAACAATTTTAGACATAACCTTATAAAAAACGAGACAATAATAGGAGCATTTCAGCTCTTGTTATATGGATGCATGAGGTCACACACAAATTAGCATTAGTAACTCCCAATATTTCAAGGGACCGTTTTTTCTGAAAAGTTTGGTTAACTGAACCTTTTAAATTTATGGTTCAGATCATGAACCATTTAATATGATTTGATCTTTAATGATCCAACCAATAACATGAGATATATACTTGAAATGGGGTGTGACATCTAATGACCACTGATGGAATTATTACTAAATTGATCCACCTTTGGCATCTGATGACTACTTATGGAATTATGTAGAATTGGACATTTGCAAGTCGGATTCGCCATCCTATCCTATCTATGTATTTCGACAATGAACTTGTATGCTGCGAGTTGTTACTTACTGAATCGAGCCTCGTAGGATGACGTTATTGATCATGAAATAACTTAAATTATTATTACTGAATTCTTTATAAATTGACATGGCACATAGACGCATCGAACTTTAGACTGGATCGAGCATTGGTATTAAAATCATCTATTATGTGAAACTCATTTGAACATGCTTATAAAAAAAGTACTAATAAAAACCGGCTGTCATGGTGTTGGTTTTCTATTTTTCTTAAGCATGTGGTTAGAATCTGATTATGTTGTGCCTGTATATAGAAGAACATTATTTTGTTAACTTTAAGAAATTCTAGCTACACCACTATACCTCTCTAGAATTTCCATTGACATCACCATTTTTCTATTTTTGACGATTCTATGCAAGTTCCAGTGAAACAACCTCAATTTCCCCCATAGTCTCACCTCTAAATTTTCCCTTTAGAATTGTCGTCGTTATTCTCATCATTATTATCGTCGAAAGATATTATAACCTAGGGAAAGTTCGTTGGAGAAGAATTTTATTCAACAAGTCCTTCCTCAGTATTTTTCCTGTTGCATTCTTTGGTATAGAATTGACAAATACCACACGCCTTACCTTCTTGTATGGTGCAACCTACAACCACGAGCAAAATACACTTCAACAAGCAAACAAGAAGGAATAGTACTGATTTTGGGAAAGAAAACTGAAATATCAATAATAATAAAAAGGTTCAAGAAAATAGCACCTGTTTGGCTACAAAATTTATTATTTCGGCTTCACCCATGGAGCTGTGAGGCTGCCTTATCACAAAAGCTAGGGGAATCTGGCCAGCATCCTCATCAGGGTATCTGTTGTTAATTTTCAAAGGTTATGCATTCTGTCCTATTAACTTGTCTTTTCTAAAACATATTTTATAAAAGATTATTTTATGTGAAAATTTGAAAAAATTGGACTTATGAGATAAGTGAAGAAAGAAGATTACGGGATAACTGCAGCATCTTTTATCTCTGGGTGAGATTGGAGCAATTGTTCCAGCTCTGCAGGAGCCACCTACAAATGTAGTATAAAAAAAAAACAAATACATAAGAATACTTTAACATATAGATTAGGATTTAACAATAAAACATGGAAGTTCATAATTTTTGCATAATTTTAACATCAAAATTCAATTGCATATTTCAGTTTTTGACTTTTTTTTCTGTAAACCAATGCATCCCAACTGCGAAGACTAATCCTTCGAGATCTGAAATTTATTTTAGAGGTTGACCTCTCCTGATAGATTTTTTCCAAAGCCATGGCTAGGATCAAATCGTTCTTAATTCACACGTTGAATTCTGAGCCCACAGAGAAGGGAATTACGAATCCAATCGTTATTCTTTGATTGGAGACTAAGAAAATTTCACAGCTATCATAAAAGTTTTAAAACATTAATTTCAATTAAAATTATTTTAAAAACGTGCAAACAATTCGCAGATAAACAAATTAACCTAGCAGTTCTCTATTTTGGTTTTTTTGCAATCATTGATTGAAGGCCTAAAGAAGCATACCTGGTAGCCTTTATATTTGATCAATTCTTTCAACCTGTCTACAACATACACGAAACCTTCATTGTCAAAATAGCAAATATCACCGGTTCTCAACCATCCATCCACTAAAGTAACAGAAGTTGCCACTGGATCACCAACATAACCTGCTCAAATACCAAATGTACAATAACAACGTCCATTATTCATTAAAGAACTGGCAATAATCTAATTCCTAATTCTAAATTGCGGTCCACAACTATAATTACGACCGCAAATAAAATATATAAAAGCTTTAGGAGTCTCGGCAATGGCATCGCGAGGCAGAATTTATCCGCAATATCAAGGTTCACATTGTAACCATAACAGCAATTTAGAACCATAATCTAATCACCAACACTTCAGTAGTTTCACAAAAGAATAGCATTAATGAATGTACATGCCTTTCATAATTGGAGGTCCTCTAACCCAAAGTTCCCCTTGTTCACCAGGAGACATGGCCTCTCCTGTGTTTGGGTTCACTATTTTAGCTTCCATCCCTGATACCAGCTTCCCTGTAGTTCCTCCCCGGCTAGCCTCCTCAGGACCTACTATTCGGATAACACCGGCTGTTGATTCAGTTAAACCATATCCCTATAATAATAAGGTTGTATTCATCTTATAAGTTTTTACATAACCAAACAAATTTCTAAAGTATTTAACTACTTAATTGACAATTTCAATGGATATGTTAATCAACAATTTTGTTTAGAAAAATTAAATACATAACAAATAGTACTAAATTATATATTTCTACACAACAGTTTTTGATGTTAAAAATCAATGACAGTTGACAATATACAAACGAGTTATTATGTTAACAACTAATGGTGGCACCACGTGATGGTTTGTAAGGATAATATTGGGGCAGCACTTTATAATAAAAATGAGAGTTACTTGTTCTAGGAGCATTTTGAGAGGTGAAAATAGCTCCTTTGTGAAAGATCTTATAGATTGGTTACAACTTTTCTGTCGCTGCGTGACGTAGAAACGACGGGATCGTTTTTTCCTCTTAGATGGGTAACAGATTTGATAATGCAGCATGTGATCTTTGAACTGGACTCTTAGGTCGTGGTAGAGGTTATTTTGTATCAAAAGGAGGATTTGTCTCAGTTTGGTTTTATTTTGTAAAGTTGTATAAATTTCATTCATAATAGTTTAAGTATTCTGTTGTGTTTCCAGAAAATGTGGTTGGTTTTAACAGCAAATTTAGTTTCATTAGATTGAAATAAGATCATAACAGTAGATTATAGTAGAAGAGATAAACTTGATCAGGAACAGAATTAGACCAAAATCTACTTCCTACATTCCTTGCTAGCTACACCAACTAGAGCATGAGTCACAACATTTTTCTTTTCTCTTCTAATGCTACTTATTCTTATCTTTTTCTAATTAACTAAGCAATTAAATACAGTCCAAAATAACAACATCTATCTCTAGTCTACTAACTTAGCAACACCATAGACTGTTAACCACACATTCAGAATCACATTCAGCTCTCAAATTATCCATGTGCTTCTCCATAGCGCATTGAAGACACAACTTAATCCCCAATGCCTCTGCCAGGGTGAGAGAGACTGCAATCTTCCAATTTTGGTGACTGCAGCCTTCACAATGCCTGCTGCATTATCTGGATATCATTCCCCAGCCAGTGAAACCATCTATAAAACAGTCTGCATCAACATTTATCTTAGTTAATCCAGGGGCAGGGGCCTTTCACTTTGACCCTGGTTTCCATGTGAACACTTTAGGTGCCGACTTTTAACTCTGTTAAATTCATCTCCAAATAGATGTGCAGAGGCAGCCACCTGAATCGGGTTGAATTTTGTACTCACAAAAACAGTGTGATGGAACCCGTAAAATCAAGATAAAGTAACTGTAATTTACTGAATGATGATGAAGGTGAGCTCAAAGACTCTACAATGGTAGAATAGCAGTAAAGAAAAGGTAAACTAGAGTCTGACCACTTCTATCAGTATCACTACACAACCTCACTCCTTCATATAGCAAACCCGTAACTGAGTTCTAGGAATTTCACTACCCAGCTCATTCTCTCCCATATGGCCCCACTTTCTTCTAGATTATGTTAGGTGTCCAATCACAGTGAGGTTCCCTTCAGAAATTTCCACAGGGTGGTGCTGAATATTTTTTGAGCTAACTAATCAGAGAAAGTGAGACAGTGTAGCATCCAGTAGTTAATGTCTAGCCTGTCTGGCACATGAATTCCAAGGGCTGAGTAGAACCCAACCAGTCAATTCCTGTGTTGCCGATCGCGCAGGGGGGCTCTAAGTTGACTCTTTTTTCATTCAGACTGTGTCTAGTGGGAAGAAGTAAATATGTAGTTTAATCCTTGAAATTGTGAAGGTCGATTTGGTTCTTCAAACGACCGAAATACCTAAATATTGACGGGAGTAATCTCTTGCTGCACCAAGACAAGTATAGAACCTTTAAAATTGTGGTGTTAAATTTGAAAAAATGACTAAATTGACTGACATGGTTCAGTTTAAGAGACTATATTGCTACTTTATAAATTTGAGGAGTAAATTGACCAACGAGAACTAAAATATCTATTTACTCGAACAACAATCCAAACAAACCTCCAAAGGAAATTTTACGCAGTTTGGAATGGAGATATACCACATTGCCATCCACAAACCTTATGCTCTAACATTCGAGCATTCTGGGGTCTGCTTCTGTTTTTCCTCGTTTAGAAAAGGTGATAAGCCATATGCTTGAATCTGCTGGAAGTCTCATAGCTATGGAAATATTGGTGATTTGTTGTGCATCAAAGTTATTAAAATCTTCAAGAACTAAAATTTTCAATTCCATTGCTTTGTACCTGCATCAACAAGCTCACTGATCCTAGCACTTTGATCAAGGAGTGACTCAGGTGGAGACTTTGAAATTGTGTTTCTCAGGCATCCAGATATCACCCCAAATATTAATCTGTTTCCCATCACCAATCACCCATCTAGCACCGAGTTCAAACATTTCATTGGCATACATTAAAATTCTCGAGACATAACTAGGTTGATACCCCACTTTGGCCATGATAAAATCACCTCACGGGAAGTATCTTGACATGAGGGAATTATTTCCAATTAGAAGCCTCAATACTTTTTCCCATTGGCTTATTGAATCCACTAAAGCCTCAAAATCCTAGTCCCCTTCTTGCTTTTACTCTTCCAGGTCTGCTCTAGCTTAATCGGTGAACGTTTCTACCACCCTCAGCAGATCCCCACCTAAATTTATTACAGAAATGCTAATGACTTTTGAGGCAACTCACAAATGCAGTTTGGAATTACTTGTTCTATTTCCTTGGTAAGTGTATCCCTTCGAGTTCACATAGGAATTTCTCTTCCCACCCATTCATGGATAAAGGAAAGGACGTCTTTCTTATAACTAAAAAGTTTTAAACATTTTTTTGACATAGCTAAACATTATTTATAACAAAATGTAAAATAGTTTTACACTTTCATCCGATGAGAAGCTATCAAATTGTCATGTCATACAACCTAGGAAGCACGGATACAGACAGTGACACGCCGGCACAACTAATAATTTGAAAAAATCACATAATTTAATGTAATTACAAGTGTTGGTGTGTGTCGGTGTCGGACACGACACGTGTCTGACACTGGGACACGCCTAATCCAAGAAGTGTCCGTGCTTCATAGCATACAACTAATTTTAAAATATTTCTGTGATTTAGCATAATACAAGATGCTCATTGGATGTCTCTATATATTTTACACTGTCAGTGCATCTTCTATTTTCTCAAAATAACTAAATGCATGTTGTGTTGTAAGTTTGAGAAGAAACCTGGATAATAGATGCATGAGGGAACTTTGCCATGAAAGCAACAAAGTTATCCTTTCCCAACGGAGCACCTCCACAAGCCACAGTTTTTAACGATGACAAATCATACCCATCCGTCACTCCCTCTTTACTCATCGCCACCACCACGGGCGGCGCCACCGCAACATTAGTCACTCTAAACCTCTCCACGGCACCCAACATTTTCCCCAATTCAAACCTCTCCATCATCACCACCGTTTCCATCATAGCCACACCCTTCAAAAGGTACGTAAAACCGTACACGTGAAAACACGGCACTGTTAACAAACACACCGCAGGATTCGCCGTCGGAATCCTAACGGCATTGTATGCCGCCACCGTCGCCGTCAAGTTGCGATGAGTAAGCATCACTCCTTTCGATTTCCCTGTGGTTCCTGATATTAGAGATATAAAAGCTAGTTATATTCATTTCACTTTTCTATATTTTTTTGGTCTATCAAGAATTGTAATACCTGACGAGTACAGAATCACCGCCACGTCGGATTGACTGACCTCCGGCGGCGACACCGTCGAACTAACATCTGTTTCGGTGGTGAGGGATTCGAACTCGGGCGAGTCGATGAGAATCGTTCCTAAAGCGAGTTGTTTCGGAAGTTTGTGAGATAAAAACGACGTCGTAAAAGCGATAACCGGTTTAGAGAGGTTAACGAGATGAGAAATTTCTGAGGGAGTGGAGATTGGGTTTGTTGGTGAAACAACGACGCCAATGGAGAGCAATGCGAAGTAGAGGATTGGAACCTGAACGAGGTTTGGGGAAAGAATGAATGAGGTGTGGTGTTTGGTGAGTCCGCGGAGAGTGAGGTTTTTCGCGAGGGTTTTGTAGCGTTGGATGAAGGTGGAGTAAGAGAGTTTGTGAGATGTTGTTGAGTCGATGAGGAGAGTGTTTGAGTCGGAGTTGAAGTCAGAGTGGTGGAGGGAGAAGGTGTATGTTGCGGCGGAGATATTGGCGTGTGGTGGAGGAAGGTTGAGTGGGGGTCTGAGACTGTGGAAGGTTTTGGAAATGGAATTGAAGCCGGTTTTGGGATCCATTGAGTTGGTGATGATGTGTTCTTTCATGTGAATTGAATAATAATATGAAAATGAAAAGGGATCCATTTAGGATGGTTCTTTGTTATTGGTGGGAAAATTGTTGGGTTTCGGAAAGTAGTTGGGATTTTGGTGGGAAAGGGAAAGATAGAGTCCTAGTTTGTTTTGGCAAAGGTGATTAAGACCGAATCAAACATTCAATAGGTGTATTCAGTTTTAAGGTCCAAAGGTCGGATCTGACTTGGATGAGTCTGACACGTAATACTAACTGAATATATTTTTTAAACTTTATATAGATAAAAAAAAAAACTTTTTGAGGGGATAAAATTACTATTTTTGTTAATGGGATTTATATGAATTAATATTAATAATTTACATGAATTGATACTTTAAAAAATATATATGAATTGATACTTATATCTTGTAAAAAAGTGAATCGATATTTATAGGTTAAATTGTACTTTTAGTCTTTTAAATAATTTATGAATTTTGTTTTGGTTTCCTAATTAATAAAAGTTTTGTTTTGATTTCTTAATCATATCTCTATTTATTCTTAATCATATCTCTATTTATCAAATTGATGATTTCTGTTAGTTTTTTAATGTCTAATATTTATGATATTATTTTAACCATTTAATTACAAATCTATCTATCGTATAAAACTGTAAATCACCAACTCATAATTTTTCTCTACTTTTCTTCATCATGTATATAGCATGAATATATGATTAGAACTAATGTTTATTATTCATTAGTGACAATTTGATTTGGCTATATAACCTGTATTTATTTTGATATTATGAATACTCCCAACCGTCTTATTTTTTGAAGTTGAAACTTTAGTAATCGATACTTTCAGGACTCTGATTAATATTACCCATAGTCAATATATGAAGTTTGGCAATAACGATAACCAATATGTCTATTCATGTCATCATAGTATTCATCACATTATGCGGGAGGCAATTACGAAATGGAACTGCATAAATTCTATCAACTTTTTGTTTAGAAAGAGATGGCATGATCAAAATAAGACTTAGTTGAACGATATCAGACCTTTACCAATACAATTGGGTTAGAAAATGTTATTGGATTCACTGCCTTTATCATCCTAGAATCTATTCAATGTTGGAAAAAGGCACTGTAATAAGTATTCTAGATTAGCTAAATTGACACAATGGTTTACAATTGTTTCTTCCCTGTTTATTTTCAGAGCTATAAAGATCACTATTTTTATATCACCATGTTCTGTTTTGTGAAACTGTAATTGAACCGATAGTTTTTTTGTGTTTTATGTTGGCCACGATTACCAAAATTGAGGTATGGACCAAATTGAAAAAGAAAAAAAAAAAATGTTAATAAGGTCTCCTGGAGACACTAGTTAACATTTTCCTTATTTGAAAATGCTTTCTAAATTTATATATAAACAAATTAACTTTGATTTGATTGAACCTAAAGAGATAATGATGAATAGTGGACTGGTGGGTCGTATATAGGTAGACCCAATACATCTGTATAAAATAATAAGTCTAATTCAATATGTGAAATCCCTCCACATACTAGTGTTTTTCAGAAATAATTTTGTTCAAAGTTTATAATCTGAAATTAAAAACCCGTGTCCTAATTGACTCAAACATCTTCACTTCTCCATTTCCCCCAAATCTAAATATCATGTTGTGCCATTTTTCATGTAGGCTTGTTGAAATCTATTACATTTTAAAAAAAATCAATTACTACACAAGAGATTAGTACACATTTGCTCAAATCTTTGCCATTTGATTTTCATTTTTTTTTTTTTTCATTCTGAAATGTGCTCTTATGCATTTTGGATTCTAATTTATGTATGCCTTTGTCAATGTTTTAAATATGGACAGACATATTGATCACATTAAATGGAGTAGGATATCAACCACTATTAGGCATGAGCGCCAAATGCAGTGCAAAATTTAGAGAGGCAAACCCACTTATTTGCTGTAACTAGAGCTTGTGCATGAGCCACAACTTAGGGTGCATCGGGAGGAGGTAGAACAGGAGCAGGCACCACCATCGCATCTAGTGGAAGCATATTCCAGTGGCTCACTCCAAACCCTTTAGAAATCGTGTTTATGTGATCGTCTGCTCGTCAAAATGTGTTTTACAATTGACCTAAGAGTTCAATCTTTATAGACGCCCCTAACTTAGGAACGAATTAACCAAATTAAATAACAAAGTAATCGATTTAAAATTCATAGAATCATTTTAAGTTACATGAACAACTAATTGCATGAAAATTCCTCTTTCATGACCTAACCTAGAGAGGGTTAGGTACTCATAAGCCATAGCTTCTAAATACATAAGATTAGGTATGAATAAAATAATCATGAGAAAAGGATCACCGGTTGATGACTTTTTGGCTCTCGAATAGCTTCGATCGCTCCAGTCCTTCAGAAATCATGTGTTTTTCTACTGACCTAGGGGTTCAATATTTACATGCGTATGTTTCCCTAAGTTACGGGGAACTTAGTTAGTGATGTGAGGTAGGAAAAGATCGTATCTCATGATGCGGTGCTCATAGCCCGCGATGCGAGATATACAGTAATGATCCCCATGATTTTCCTCATATTACCGCGATGTGGGGCTCATAGCCCGGGATGCTAGGTAGGCTGTAGTTAACTCCTTAGTTTCTTCACTCCTTGCTCCATTTCTTTTCATTATTAGAATGTCTGTAACGACTAAGCCCCGAGCTTAATCAATAATAAACTTGTAAAAAGTATATCACAGTTATAGAGTTGTCTGATTCAGGTAGGTTTCAATGGCGTCAAGGCATCTTCCCATCTCGTGGTCTTTCATGACTTTTTGAATGATTTCATTTACAAAACTAAATTAAAAGTTAAAACTAACATAAATTTTCTATTCTATTGCTAAAATGATACTAACTTATGACTCAAAGCCTATATTATTTTTTGTCATCAAGGACAATATCCAATTCAAGTGGTGGGGGAGTTCTTCACCCTCTTGACCACTATATCGTCGCCTCAAGTTGAGCCTCCAACAAAGATAACATCATTTTGGAAGTTCCAAATGAACAACACAATGACATGTCAAACAAAAGTCAAACCAAAACACACTCACTACCTACTCCGAGATGCACCTTATTGTTCGAGTTAAGTTACTCCTTTGTTTATTTTTAGACGGGTAGAGTACTACTCGTACAAATCATATTTTTCATTCAATAAATTGATCTTTATGCTGTTAAAAAAAAAAAAGAATTTAACATATTTTATATGAACATATGGATAACGAGTATACTCTAGATAGGTAATTGTGACTTCATCAAAGATCCTTCTTAAAAGTTATAAGTGACTTCATCAATATTTTAATATCACGTATCATCACGAAATAGAAAATTTCAGCGTGTAAGTATGATGTCTATCATAAATAGAATACATTAAGCCCCCCAAAAGAACACTGAATAAATATATAAGATGGTGGATTACGGTGAGAATGATGGCTATGTAAGCCTACCCAAATGTGTGGCAATCCTGTTTTGAATAAGATCACATAATCAAAGGCTTTGACTGGTTGACCATATGGATATCTACTGCATAATCATGCATCCTCGACTTTTATGAACTTGGTTCACAATTCCCATAACAATTCAGAGATTAGGATGTGTTGAGTTAGAAACTAGAAGAAAACATTGTTTTGTTATACTACTATAATGTTACATCATATACTTTGCAAGTGGTGTTATTATCATTGTTGTTGTCCAAATCAAACAAAGCTTTGGCTTTGATTTGGACGGTGTAGTGCCAAACAGCCAACAAATGATAGAAGATCAAAACAACAACGACAATTAGTCTGGTCCGCACTACTCTTACTGTATAATTATTACTACATATATCATATATGGGTTTGGGGTGTAGTTTGGTAAAACTAGCTGATTAAAATATTATTTATGGTTTGGTTTGGTTTGGACGATTCTTAAAAAAGAACGATTCGGTCTGAAATAGTGCGGTTTAAATTGGATTGAGGTTTTCAATTATCCAAATTACTATCCTAAAAAATGTTGTCGATACTAATATTTTAAAATCACGTTTAAGTAATATGTTTGATGCAAAATATAACATATATATATATATATATATATATATATATATATATATAATTTTTTTTTGAGAAAACATATATATATATATATATATTAAAAATCAATTTTTTCGAAAAACAATGATCGTATTATGTTCGAAATAGATAAAATAGTAAAATATATATTAAATTAAATAGCTAGCTTCACTGCTGATTGGGAGAATTCACGAATGTTGACATTTTCAATGTTTGTGGAGGTTTGTTAGGTCTACATTAATCTGGCCTCTTTGATGTTGATGATGATGGTTTATCCATATTGGAGAGACTCTTCTCATAGTGCAAGTGTATACATCAAACATAGTCTTTGCCAAATGAACTGGATTTTTTTAGTGGTTTTGGTCGTAGTGTCCCATTAGGCATGCAAACTTTGTTATTGAACATAAAAATTAGTCGAGGTAACGACTAATAGCTCTCAACTATTATTCCTTTTTCTTCAAGTGATTATGTTGAGGAAGGAACTTTGTTCCTTAGCCATGAGTTCCTTAACTACTCAAAGGAGTGTTAAGTATGGTGTTTTTAGTGTTTGAGACACTAAACTAAGAAATGCTTAAATTAAAAGATAAAAGCAGAAAAGTAAAGGTACAAAAAATTGTAAAGTAGCTTGTTTGGTTGATTGTGTATGAGAAAAGATTATCAGATTGACTATTTATAGAAAACACTAGTCCGACTTGCCAACACAATGTGACCTACAAAAATTAGCCTGGCTTGACTATTTAGACGGGTAATTTGTGAATCCTTGCATTGCTAGGATATATGTTGCCCCACGTATGACTTGATTCTCCAATTTGGTGGCATTTTCCGTTGCTCTTATCTGCACGCGCTCAACTCCCTCAAAATGTGGTTCCTTGCTCTTCGCACAAACAAATTGTTCAATTGTCAAGTTTTGCTCAATGTTGACTAATTATAGCACCTCCACGACTTTCGCAGACCTTTGTAGACTTGAGAAAGATTTGACTAATTTGTATTCGATGGTATCTACATTCGCCTAACTTACAATCCACGAAGGGGAGTTCGCCCGACCCTATATCATATGTCTGTCGATCTCGACCAACAAATTATTTATTTTTGAGTGAACACAACAATAGAGGAGATTTGGACTTTATATACTACCGTTACAAAGTTAAATTCTTACCACTAAGCAAACATTTTTCTTAAAGAAGCTAGCATCTTAAATATAATATTATTTGTGTGTGCGGATATATAAGAAGTTATAAGATGTTAAAGTTTTAAAATTAATTTTTTTTCGCTCAAGAATAAGATGTCTTACTTTCTTTACAAAAAAAATGAAGATTTCTTACTTACCCCTTGGAAAAATATTTCTTACTTTATTGCACTCACTTCTTCTAACGAGTCAAGTTTATATATATTGTTTTTTATTAAGGGTGTGTTTGGTTTGGAAGAGAAATTGTGAAGAAAGAAATAGATAAGAGAAAAAGATATAAGAAATAGAGTAGATTTGGTGGGTTGTTTGTTATAAAAGAGAGATAAAAGAAATAGAGAAGAGAGAAGTGTTGACTATTTTAAAAAATACCAAAATACCCTTAACAAAAAATCCTTCGTTTAAAGTTTTTTCAGACTCCTTCTTAATTTATAGTAAAATAAATTAATTCATATTTTTTGGACCAACAAAAAAAAGTTAATTTATATTTCTAGTAGTTTAATGATTAGATTAATTTTAACAGTTATAAATTAAAACAGAATCGAAAAACAATTATAAATTGAAACTAACAACGTTTAACATTTATAATGAAATTATTTATTAGGCTAAAATATGGTTTTAGTCCCTGCAAATATGCCTCGTTTTGGCTTTAGTCCCTGTAAAAAAAAAAAAAAATTGTTTTTGGTCCCTGCAAAATTTTTTGTTTTTGAAAATAGTCCCTGACCCCACTTTTATGATGATTTGCATACGTGACACATTATAACTGAACCAATTTTGTAGTTTTTGGTCCCTGCAAAATATTTTGTTTTTAAAAAAGGTCCCTGAAAAAAAAATTGTTTTTGAAAATAGTCCCTTCAGGGACTATTTTCAAAAACAAAAAATTTTGCAGGGATCAAAAACAATTTTTTTTTACAGGGACTAAAACCAAAACGAGACATATTTTAGTCTATTTAATATAATTTATAGCATTAAAATAATTAATTAGATAAATTCACCTCTTTATCCTTTCTGATCTCAGCTTCCAACCTCCATATTCATATCAGCTTCTTTTTTTTTTTTTTTACTCAACCTCCATATTAGTTTATTTTTTTAAGAGAACCTCCATATCAGTTAACAACACAACAAAATCAACTCACTCAATATCACCGACCCTCCCTCAATTCACTCACCGGTATTGTGATACATGGCAACTTACGGAGACAAATTTTAACTATTGTCCCATTCATTTTCATAATGTAATACGGTAGGTACTTACAAAGCACAGAAGGGCATAAAAGGAAAAAAAAATAGAGTAAAGCTTTCTCTCATCTTTCTCTTCAGTTCTGCGAAGAAAAAGAAAAGCATGGGATCCACATGAAATTGACATCTCTTCTCTATTTCTTGGATCTTCTAAACGGGAGAAGTTGTATCTCTCTTCCCACTTTCTCTCTTCAATCTCTCTCTCGCCCTTATTTCTTGCGTACCAAACACAGTGTAAGAGTCAAGTTTATCTATTTCAGATTAAACAATTAACTCTAAAGACAAATGGTTCAATTTTAAAATTTATGTGATCCCCGCAACAATCACTAAACATGGATCCTAATCTATGTTGAAAAGACAGCCAAAAAGAACATATGATATTTGATCTTCAGATTCTGACTTTACATAAGAAATTTGGTGGGCTACTATTTGTAAAACGTTAATTCCTAAACTCATTCACAACAATAAAAAATATTCTTTAGAAAAAATCATTAAACTCAATAATGCTTGCATGTGATTCTTTCACCTATTGTGTTTAAAAAATTCTTTCAAGTGCGCACACAAGCTTAGCTGTTAAACAAAGTGCCTTAACTAGTACAAGTATATCATAGCTATTACTTTAGTATGAATTATGAATAGGATCAATCCGTACCAGATACGGATATTAAAAGTAGCATCTAGAAGAGATTGAGTAAAAAAAAAATCTTGATGAGAGACATGTTTATATATGTAAATATTGTTGGATTCAACTGTTATTGTTAATTTTACACTATGAATGAATAAAATGTTGAATGCATAAAATAGATGATTCATATAATATTTTAATGTTTTGGGTGAGATATGATATCTCATTCTCTTATGATCATTGAACATTGGTTGTAAACGAAAAGGTTAAGAGATTCAAATATTTGACAATCGTGTCATATGATTGATGTCATGATTCTTTTACGCAGTATAAGTTTGAAAATGATGAGTGTTGTATGTTCGTATTTGTGCTTCAAAACAACCTCAAAATCTTTTATCTTTTGACTTGTACTTAGGATCTCATCATTTAACTTAAAAGAGTTGGGAACGTTATCGGAGGTAAGTAGTGTGTATGTGTGAGGTGGTGGAATTTAAAAGTCTATTTAGATAAAAATTAAAAGATGATACTTAGATCTTGTAAAATCTAATGCAAATGCTAACATATAACCTTAGGGTATATATTGAGAAACTCAATATAGATATACTCATTTTAAAAATCGTACATTCTAATTTTTTAAATATTTAAAATTTGATTTTTTTCAATGTAAACTTTCAAATTTTATGCTCCTTAATATGTGTTTTTAGAACATAAGTTAGCAAAATTCTTTAATTATATCCCGGAACAATATTAACCCGTGAAAGACCTCGGCTGCAAAATACAATGAACATTATTAATTTTTGGAATGCAAGGTCCAACCACATTTCATCAAACACGCATGGTTCACTATTTCTTTTCTTTTTAGGCCAAACATTCCATGAGGTTTTTAAGTTTGATATGTGTAATAAACTGATCTTTTTTTTAAAAAAATTGTAATAAATTGATCTTTTAAGTCATAAAATGTTTACATCATTATTCTTTCTTTTAACAAATTATGCTAAAAAATGGTTAGACCATCTCCATTATGAGGGTCTTAACTATTTAAGACCCGGTACATATTAGGTACCCCTAATGGAGAGAATCTTTTTCAGGATCTTATAAGACATGGAGTCTTATTTAAGACCTCCACTTTTAAATAGGACACACACTCATTTAATATTAAAAAAAATGAAATACAATGATATAAAGTTATTGATAATTTATTAGTGGGTCTCATTTAAGAACTTTTGTGAGATCTGAGTTGGAGTGATTGAATGCTTATTAGGTATTACTATTAAAAAATTATAAATTAGTGATGTGTAAACGTGAGACCCATTTAAGAACTCAAAATATCTCCATTGTAGATGCTCTTATGACCGCTTAACATTGAGGTGACATGCTTAAACATACTTATGACATCATACATGATTATTATGGCACAATACATGATTGCAAAAAAAAAAATTTTAATTCATCAACAACATTATAAACCACATAATTTATCGTTTTCGTTTGAAACCAAGACTTAATAATACTCCAATGAACCTCAATTTTGATGAGAGTGATGAAAATAAGGTAATGACCTATTTGCTAAAACAAAAATATTAAAAATATCTTATACAAACATCTATTTAAAAGACAGCGAAAGGTATTTTACCTCTTCTTATGGAAATGGTTCACTTATTTCAAAACAAAAAATGAAAACTTGGTTCACTATTTTCTAAACACATTTGGTACTTTTCAAAAAAGTTGCAAAACCACCCAATTTTATGATGGTGATTTTCATCTCCCTAAATAAAGTCTCTCTGAAACCTTTGAATCCTATGAAGCAACTCTTAGACATAAATCATGGACATCATAGGATAAACAATAACACTAGCATCAATAGCAAATTTAGACAAATTCACTCTATATGCTTACCTTCCACCGTGCCAAGCCACACTTAATTTACGTTGGATCAATGTTAATAACAAATATACGATCTTACACACCATGTCAAGAAGAAAAAAATAAAGTTAAAATGAATGTACATACGTTTATAAGTTTTTTGTTTGACGTTTTATACTTTTACAAGTTTTAATTCGTGATGTCAAAAGAAATATTACTATGAAAAAAGTAAAAAATTAAATAAAAATAATGGTGTCTCAATCTAAGGTAGAAAATACTTTAAAGGTAATTCTCAACCTCACGAAAAGCTATTTCACGACGAAGTCACAAGTAAGAGTTTTAGCTTTGAAATGTGTTAAAAAAATCCAACCTATTACCGGCATGATTTCTGAACATTTCCGAGTTTTGATTAGTTACTTAAAATTTCGAGAATCATTGAGAAAGACGTCGTTATAAATAGCACCACTCTACTTCAAAATACCTTAAAATAGGTTTTAATTCACGAGTCTTGAAAATGATTTATGAAATTAAATTTTATGCATTGTATTTTTTTATACAACATTCAATCAAAAGATTACAAAGAGTGATTTACGTAAATTAAATTCATACTTTAATCCTGAAAATCGATTGATCTTATGTCGCTGCAACAAAGACAACATAACATTTTTTTTTCACATTAAAAATGAAAGATTATATTCTAACCAAGGAAAGGGGATCAAAAGAAAGACAAAAAAATCCCTAGTCCTTAATATAATCATATAATTACCCAAAAAAGAAGAAATATTTTTTGGAATTTTTCATGGCTCATCAGTCCACCTAGCACCCTATTTCCAAAAATATATTTACGAGGCACCACCTGTCCCTAACATGACGATCCACTCGTTCATAAGGTTAATATTTAATTTCCCCAATACCCAAAATGGCATCCAATCTTAATCTATTTTAATGAAATATCACACACACAATGTGTCTTGATCCTCCAAAAGAAGTAAGCAATCTAACACCTGGGGTATACCCATTGGGGATCTAGTAATTTTCATATTTGAAAAAGCTCACCACTATTAATATTTTATGTATCATACCTTATATATGCTTTCTTAATTTGTAACTTAGTGTCTAGATACATAAGTCTCATTCATACGTGTCGGCACCATAAGATTTCCTTTAACATTTTTCTTGTCTTGTTTTGGTGTCAAACAAATATAATCTTGCTTTGTTCAATTTAACCCTTAGTTAAACATGTCACCTAACACCTGGGCACATTTTTTGATTTTCTAATATGCCACTTGTGATTTCGTTCTATGAATTGACTGATTGTAATCTTTTCCAACTCTTCATTGGCTGTGAGGAACTAGATTTTGCTTATCAAATGGTAACATCAGACAGATGTAAATAATGGAGGGTGTGTATATTTTTGTGAATTTGATGTCGATAAACAAAGTTTGACGTAATAATTATTGGGCTGCTAGCAGAGGCTAAAACGCTATGATAACAAAGCTCAGAACACTAAATAAACTAAGTAGGTGTGTCACACATTGCCTCATTGAATTAGAAGACTTCATTCTAATGAGATGAGAGATGGTAAAGAACAATTTTTGTGGCAAAAATGTGATACTTGTAGAAGAAAAAGATTAAGAGACAAAAATATTAAGAACGCGTCGGTTAAGAGATTAGAAGTTGGAGATATTAAGTTAAATTCAACCAATTAATAATATTTGTCATTAAAAAAATTGATGTTAAAAAACGGTGGTTTAATTATATGTTGCTCAACACGGATTTTTATCGAGTTTGAGATTTTTTGTGTTTTTTTTGTTTAGTATCAAGATGGATATGTCAGAATCACGTTAACTCACCGTAAATTTTTGCAGGAGATATAAAGTGTAGCTTTTGAAAATTACAGTGAGTAATCGTGATTTGACATACTTTTGTGATACTCTAATAAAAAAGTTAGTATTATATTTAAGAACTATATGTAAGAATTTGCATTGGAGATGCTCTAAAGAGATTTTGTAAATTGGATTAAGATCTATGACATAACATAAGTAGTTCAGAAAATACATCTTCACCTAAAATCTTATGTATTTGATACATGGTGTCAATTATATGTCGCTCAACACAATTTTTATCGAATTTGAGTTTTTTTTTTTTTTTTTTTTTTGGGAATTTGAAACTTCTTATACTCACACTTAATATTGTATGTCTGATATCACAGTGACTATGTTAGAATCACATTGAGTCACTATAATTTTGCAGAAGTTTATCTTTTGAAAATTACGGTGAGTCATCGCGATTCTCACAAACTTAATGTGATACCAAACATAAAACAACACTACTCTTCAAACATGTTAAGTTTAATTTTTGGCGACAACTAGGCTACCCATGAAAGAATGATGGGTAATTTACCCCAACCAATACACTTAAGCACATATTCATGAACTATCTTGACCCCACAAATAAATTGCTCATTTTCATTGGTTGATGGGTAAATTACCCACCATTCTTCAAAGGTAATTTAGAAAAACCTTAATTTTTTTAAGACGATATTTTCTTTTATAATTCTTTAACAAGTGCCTCAAAGAACTTGTTAACATTTCCCATTTTTTAATTATATTTTTGTAAAATAAAGCTCTTCCAAAATACTGTCAAAAGTTTTCTAGACAAGACAATTGAAACAAAACCTCAATAATTCCAATTATATATATATATATATATATATATATATATATATATATATATATTGTCACACAAGTTAATTACATTTTCAAAAACACTGAAATGGATAGGGACATTAAGAAATTAAACGATTGGTTGACTGATAGAGAAACAAGCTGAGTCACATCTGCAGGTATAAATATATAGCAAACACTAAACACCAGTGACAATCAACACAATAGAATTTAGTAAACAAACTTTATCTAAGTTCCAACTTTAGAATATTTCTTTCAATATGTATTCAGGAATGATGGAAGGAAACACTGGATGGAGTGTAATAGAAGAAGATAGATGGAGGAAAGGACCTTGGACTTCTGAGGAAGACAAATTGCTCATTGAGTATGTCAAGCTGCATGGTGAAGGCAGATGGAACTCTGTCTCTAGGCTTGCAGGTACATACATTATACAACCAAACTTTATGCACATTTTTGTATTTTAATTTCTACCATAGTACTTTGTACCTTAGTTTAATTAATACCAATTGAATTCATATTCACATTAGAAGTGGAGCATAATTATTATAGCAAAATAACAAGTAAAATTAATTGGTTCCAAAAAAAATTTTTAAAAGAAAAATGGTATTTTTCTTTTACAATTCTTAACTTCTTATTGATCATATATTATTTTGACAGGACTGAGAAGAAATGGGAAAAGTTGTAGATTGAGATGGGTGAACTACCTAAGACCAGACCTCAAGAAGGGTCAGATAACACAACAAGAAGAAAGCATAATCCTAGAGCTACATGCTAGGTGGGGAAACAGGTACAAATTTGAACCATGTCCCTTGAACTTACATGTTTCTTGTATTAGACACGTGACACTTTATCCAGACCCGTGTTGCGTTGCGACACGGGTTAATGCTTCTAGTTGATTATTACTAAATATAAAACAATTCAGGTGGTCAACAATTGCGAGAAGCTTGCCGGGAAGAACAGACAATGAGATAAAGAACTATTGGAGGACTCATTTCAAGAAAAAGAACAAAAACCCCACTGATGCTGCTGAAAAGGCGAAAAACCGTTATTTCAAGAGGCAGCAACAACAACAATTGAAGAAACAACAGCAACAAGTTCAGATGCAGCAACAACAACTGCAATACAACATGGACATGAAAGGGATCATAGACTTGTTGCTTGAGGAAAATGACTACTGTACTAGTGTACCTTCTACTTCTCAAGAGACACAAGAAATGGTTTCCATGTATGCAGATACGCAAGAACAACAGGGTTGCTTTTACTCTATGCTCAATGATAATAATGGTAATGTCTATGCACATGAGTCTTCAAATGAAGAAATTTTGTGGGATGGACTTTGGAACTTGGATGATGCTCTTGGAAATTCAATGCAGCTAATGCTACAAGCAAAGCCAGCCAATGTGTGTTAAAAATATTGTGTAACCCTTAATTATGTTGAGAATAGTACTAAAAAGCTCAGTGTTAAGACTAATTGATGCATAAACTGTGGACTCATAACTCATTGTAGCATATCATATAATGAAGGCTAGTTTTTTTGTACCGTCTCAACTTTACTCTTTTGCTTTAATTTTTTACGTCCTTGTAAACAAGACAAATATCACTATTTATTCGAATTTTAATACTTAACTATTTGTTTCCTTATTTTTTGCCAACTGATACCGATTGGCTCACAATCTCGATCATTAAGACGGGAAATACTATGAGTTAAGCCTACTTACCAAGATCAACATTAGTCATTAATAAAGTTTCAAAATATTTTCAAATAATTTTTTTTTTTCACAAGCTAAAATGAGATATATTAAAATTGCACATGAAATACCCTGCACAAGACGTGCAAAAAGTGAGTCATTGCTAAATATTTACAGACTACTGGATGCCAAAAAAAGGGAGGCTTCCTCAAGTAACCAAAAAAATAAATTACTGATGCACTCCCATACAAAGGAGCGGATGTGTCCACCAGTCATAAAAACAATAATTAAAAGATATGTTCCTTGCTTTCATCCAAAAAAATGAGTTGCGTTTAATTTTCTCCATAAGAACGAGAGAATGTGATGCCTCGTTTTGGAAGATACGTTTGTTTCTGTCTTTCCATATCACCCAAACAGAAGCATACCAAATACCTGTAAAATAAGCATGAGTACTCCGAGGAAATCCCAACATATAACAAAATTGATGGTAGTGTTGTTGTAAATCGTTATGATGTACCAAAGACAAGCATATATATTGATTCACCATAGATTATAAATTATATTACACACTTCTCTATTATAGAAGCATATATATATATAGTAACAATGCTTCTTTCAATGTTTTGGGAACCAAATCGGATCGGGCGGTTGGGTTCAACCACGATTCGTTTTAAATCTCTACTTTTTTCATCGGGTTTTTTTTGTTTATTGAATTTCCTTTTAGATACTTATTTATTTATTAGTAAATTTATTCAATTGTGGTTCAACCGATTAAACCAATTGATTCATGAGTTGGAAGTCTCACTTATTCAATCTCTTATTTTATTTTTAAAAATTGATTTATTGGCTACTGTTGTCATGGTGGGGAAGTGAGAAATGTTGGCTTGTATACAAGTTAATTTTCATCATATATACACTCTTTATTTCTTTTTAAATGCCGTTTTTCTTGAAACAGATAAAACTTATTGATCCAATAATAAAAAATACATTTGTTATTTTACTTATGCAAATCAAACAAAGTTTGATTTCTATACCAGTTACTTTTCGTCTTGCAACTGTGTGAAACCAAAGCAGAAGTAGAAAGTGGAAGCTTAAAGACTCCTTTGTTTGCGTCACTTGGATGGGAAAGTTATGTGCATAAGCCACATCATGCCATTATTGCAAAAAGAAAATCCCTTTTTGAGCATAGATTATAAGACACCTAATGTACTAGCTAGTACAATTCCATGTGGAATTCTTGAATGACATCTTTGTCATCATGTTCTGATATTCTTTATGTCTAATTTAAGCAACACATACTACAAATGCTCTTTTATTTTTATCATATCTATCAAATGAATAAATTTGGGAATTGGGATTAGACTTAAACTAAGATAGAATTGGATTCTTCAAATCTAGCATATCTCATGCGGTTGCATTTTTTATTTCACATACCATCTTTTTCCTTGTGGATAGTGAAGCAGATTTTTTCTGTTAAAGTAGGATGGTGTAAGGCATATGTGCCGTCCAATTAAAATTGTACGATCGAGATCATTTTAATTAAAAAGACAGTTTTCAATCTTAATTGTTTTATTTCAGATGAACCGTTGAGATTGAAAACTGCGTGCATTTATTAAAGCAGCGAATCTAGATCCTAGATTATACCCTCCCTTAAGATGTATGCAAAAGTATTTTTGTTCCAGCGATTGGACATTACATTCTGCTAGTATCTATGGTATCATCATGTATGACAGTTTTAGAATCTAGAATTAAAGAAGGATAGATACTGCCTAAAATTGTCTAGAATACAAAAATTGTTATTTAAGATTTGTATGGTTTAAATTGATTTGTTGAATTTGAAGCTATAATGATGAAACAATCAATGTTTAATATTAAACAATTGATTTATCCTTGAGAATTTTAGTCTCAAATTAATTTTTTATGTATAAATTTTGGAAAGGTAATTGGAAAAAACAAGTGATAATATGGTTTGGGAATAACTATTATTCTTAGTTAGTGATAAAGAAATCCTGTGTTCAACAAAAAAAAGAAGTTATGTGTTCAACTTCTCCCCTAACAAAATAACACTTGAGGAGAAAGAGGAAGAAGAATAATATGATTTTTCAAAATGTTAAAGAAATTGTCCTTAAATAACTTGAGTCCCCATATGAGACTACTTTGATGAACATTTGAATAAAAATAATACGAAAACAAGATTCCAACGAAAGGAGTATTAAGTTATGATTCGCCTCAATCATGGCTCCAACATTTCAAATGATTCAAATGTTGAAGTTGATCAAAAATGAGATAATTGTTGGAAGAGAATCAGTGAAACTTATTACAAGCATCAAGACACTAAAATAAGTTACGTCTTTTTAAAGTTTATTGGGTGCTACAAACAAGTTGTGACTGACTACACAGAAGAAAAATAGGAACTTCAAGAGCAATATCATTTTGGTTTTTTCACGTAGTAATTTATTTGAATTTTGTGTACTAATAATTTGAGATCAACCATCGATAGCTCTTATGTTTCTGACGAGAACATTTTCACGCACAACCTCTCGTTATCGTTATCACACCTCCGCCATTGTATCCCTTTCACCACACAATCTCCTTCATCTTCTTCAGCTCAGCATCGACCTTCACTCTCTCAAACTCACCCAACAATGTCACTCTCAAATCCTCACAAATTGCTTTTCCCAAAACGCTTTCCTCACCACCAGGCTCATCTCTGCATACGCCACATTTGGAGACTCGATCATGTCAAAACTCGTCTTTGACTCTGTTCATACCAAAAATGTTTATCTCTGGAACTCCCTCATTAATGGGTATGTTAAAAATCATCAATTCGACAATGCCATTGTGTTGTTTCGCCAAATGGGTCGTTGTTTGTTGCCTGATGATTACACTCTTGCTACCATTTCCAAAGTTTCTGGTGAGATTCAAGACTTGGTTTTGGGGAAATTGATTCATGGGAAGAGTTTGAGGATTGGGTTTGTGTCGGATATTGTTGTTGGTAATTCTGTCATGTCAATGTATATTAGATGTCGTGAGTTTGGTGATGCTATGAAGGTGTTTGATGAAATGCCTCAGAGGAATGTTGGTTCGTTTAATGTTATAATTTCTGGATGTGCTGCCTTGGGAAATTTGGATTCTAGTTTATATGCTGATTTGTGGAATTTTTTTAGAAGGATGCAATGTCAAGGTTATAATGCCGATGCTTTCACCGTTGCGAGTCTTTTGCCTATGTGTTGTGATAGTGATGGAAAGTTTGATCATGGGAGGGAACTTCACTGTTATCTTGTGAAGAATGGCTTGGATTTGAAAATGTGTTCGGATGTTCATATGGGTTCTTCTTTGATTGATATGTATTCAAGGAGTAATAAACTTGTTCTTAGTAGGAGAGTGTTTGACCAAATGAAAAGCAGAAATATATATGTATGGACTGCAATGATTAATGGTTATGTACAGAATGGAGCGCCCGAGGGTGCATTGATTCTTTTCCGTGAGATGCAAAGAAAGGATCGAATACGACCCAATAGAGTATCGCTTGTTAGTGTGCTTCCAGCTTGTGGCTTGCTTGTTGGATTAATGGGAGGGAAACAAGTCCACGCGTTTTCAATTAAAATGGAGTTTAATGATTATATTTCTCTACGTAATGCTTTGATTGATATGTATGCCAAATGTGGGAGTTTAGATTATGCAAGACGAGTGTTTGATAATGGTTCTTACTCCAAAGATGCTATCACTTGGAGTTCGATTATCTCTGCGTATGGATTACATGGCAAAGGACAGGAAGCTCTGACTACATATTACGAAATGCTTCAGCAAGGGATCAAACCAGATATGATAACAGTGGTTGGTGTTCTTTCTGCTTGTTGCAGGTCAGGATTGGTAGATGAGGGCATTAGCATATATAACTCCCTGACGACTGAGTATGAAATGAAACCATCGGTTGAAATTTGTGGTTGTGTTGTAGATTTGTTAGGTCGATCGGGCCAGCTCGATCAAGCCTTGGATTTCATCAGAGAAATGCCAATAATTCCCGGTCCAAGTGTTTGGGGATCTCTTTTAACAGCCTCTGTAATACATGGGAATTCAATGACTAGAGACTTGGCTTATAGGTGTCTCTTAGAGCTAGAACCTGAAAACCCTTCAAATTATATATCGCTTTCAAATACTTACGCATCTTCTAGAAGATGGGATGAAATAACTGAGGTGAGGTCAATGATGAAAGAGAGAGGTTTAAGAAAAGTTCCTGGTATCAGTTGGATAACTATCAGTGATAAGAATCATTTTTTCACTGTTGCCGACAAAGTGCATCCTTCTTCTAGTTCAATCTATGAAATGCTTGATGACCTTGTATCAATAATGACAGATGGTTGTGCTGATATTGATATTCTAACTTAAATCTCCTGAAATTGGTGGTAAAAATCTTCTCTTTTAAAGTGTTTAGTTAACACTGAAAAGAAAACTGGGCAACCATGTAGCTCATCCAACTATGGAACTACTTCTCTGATGTTTTATTCAAAACTCAAAGTCAGACACACTAATCATAATTTGAGTGAGAAAAAACAGTAGAAAGGCCCTGACTTCAGTGAAACTGCTTGATGAGGTGACTGCATTGTTGAACACGGTGAATGCAATTTTTGTCGCCCTGAGATGCAGATTGGCTAATCAATGTTCAGATGAGATGCTTGGATGTTCACATAGAGTCTGACCATCATGAAGAAGGGGAAAAAAACCTTAGCAATGGTAAATGTAATACAGGAAACAAATGAATGTCACTAATACTATTATCTAAAGAAATGTGCTAGGTCATTAGTTTAAAACTAGACTTAGACCGCCCCTTGCGCGGGCATGAGTTTGTTTTAAATTATTTTCTGGAAAGTTCAAAATAAAGCTTACATAAGTCAAATGTTAATGCTAGTGTTAATATTTATGTGTAATAAGAATTGATAATATAAAAAATAAATTGCTGTTTAAGTTTGATAGGTGTACTGAGTTTGGTGAAGAAATTATAAAAGTAAGGGAAATGTTAACTTGTGCCCTTATGGCACATGTTAAGGTTCCAAAGATGGAAATTATGCATCGTAAATTGTACCAATTTATTTCTCATAGGATTAAAATTTAATGCTTCTCAATAAATACTTACTCTTTGTGGAAACCTTAACATGTGCCCTAAGGGCACAAGTTAACAAGACCCTAAAAATAAATATGAATACAAATATGTTTGGAAAGATATTGAGCAGAGTGAGTGCATTGTTGAACAGGGTGAGTGCAATTTGCCACCCTGAAATATTGAGCAGTTAATCAATATGCAGATGATGAGATGCTTGGATGTTTATATATAGTCTGGCCATCATGAAGGGGAAAACAAACCTCAACGGGTAAATTATAGGTGCCGATAGCTCAAGAAGAAACTGTATGAACCAGAATCATTTTAAACCAATTCATTTTAATCTGGCCTCATTACAGGTGCTACCCGTAAGAATAGGAGAATATGGATTTTGATGGAGCTCACATTCTGAATTACAACCTGATAATAACAGGGATCTTCATTTTCAAATGTAATAGCAGTAACATAATGTTGGCTACATGTGTTGGGAGATGTTGATTCAATAGTTAGGGTCACTGTAGGATAAAGTTCTTGTATTATTAATTCAATTTTTTTTATTTAGGCTCTTAGCTAAGCTTGAGTGCTATCTTGCATATTTTGCTATTACTATCAAGATGACTCATAGCTCTGTTCAAATAAATGCAGGAAGAAATATCAGTAGGTTTTCCCAACTACAGGGAAGATTAAACACTGCGGTGTTGCTAGTTAATGTGCTTATATTACTACTAACATTGGTATGAGGGGATGGGCAGCTCACTTGGTTCGTTGAGCTAGAGATTAAAATAGTTAAGGGGTTAAAATACTAAATTAACAATGGTTAACATACTAACATTTATCATTCAAAAAAACTTTATTTGTATAACACTATAAAATAACTTGATGTCAGGTAAAAGAATTATGAACTTTTAGTTGAGTTGCACTTTTAACTGCCAACAACAAATATATGATTAGTGCTTTTCCAAATATGAATTGACTTCAAATTGATATCCAAATCTAACTTATTCCTAATCCTAGTTAACACTCCAATTATCACTCCAAAACCCTAATCCTAAAGTTTTAGGCGCCAACTAATTATGGCCCTTGGATTGATCCAGCCCTTTATATCAAACTTTGTGAAACGTGTGCATAGTTTCAATGTTTGCATTGTTAATTCCAATGCTTTGGTTACCAATGTAATGCATATAGTAAAACAACAACCTCTCCGACCCACCCTCTTCATCGTCGCTTTCTCTCCTCCCTCTCTTTTCCTCTTCCACAAATTCTCACCCAAGCCTTTCAGCTCTGACCATTTCCTCACAACCAAGCCTTTTAGCTCCGCCGCTGCTGTCTTTGATTCCAACCCAACACTTTCTTCTTGCTCAAATCAGAATCGTTGATATTCTCTCTCTCTTTTCTCTTCATCAATGGGTCTTCCAATTCTGGGTTTTCCCTTTTCAGCATCATCTTCAATCTTAATTCCTATCAATTGACTATTCAAATCAGATCTCAAAGTTTCTGAGAAGAAAAGAGAATACGCCGGCTAATGTAATTGGATTTCCGATGAATGACTTTCCTATAATCACGTTTTTCAGGTAAGCAATTGTAAACGGTTAATTTCTTGCTCACACTTTCATCTTCGTCACTCTATTCTCACGCCTCCATAAATGAAAATCGATTTACCCTTCAATTTTCCTATGAAAGTTGATTTTTATGTTTATCTCTGTAAAAAAATAACTTTGTTCTTTGAATATCAAATACTCAATTACAAATTTGTATATCAAAAAACTATGTAGATTCAATTGAATATCTTCGCACTTCAACGATATCCTTCTATTATTATATGAGTTTCAGAAAATTTTAGGAGCAATTAATTACTTATTTTTGTAATTTCTGATTTAGCTTAGATATTCAACACCATTTTTGTTTGATTTGCAGCCGTTGGCAGGCTTTGTTATGGTAGAGGTCCTTAAGCAACTTTTTTCTCAACTGTTTGTCCCATACTCATCTCTGCTCCCACATTATCATCTTTGTTTACTAATAAAACTATTCCATTAGTTTAACTTTTGATTCTTCTCTTAACTTATTCACTAATGTATTTAGTTTATGTATTTTGATTTTGTGCTATTGATGCACTTTATTTTCTAATTTTACCATTCAATTTTTTATATTCATTTTATTTTTGATTGCACTATATCAGCATAAAAGCTTTGGCAAGGGTAAATGTTATTTTCCTGATAACTTTGCAGGTTGGTCTTTAAGGGAATAGTTTTATTACTAACCGAGTTATTTTTTTACTATAGTGTATTTATGGATCTATTCTAAAATTTCATCATAGCATTTAAGATTAAAAAAAAAAATCATTCTTTGTAGGTAAAATCCTCTGTTTGGCTGTATAGGAAGGAGCTGAGTATAGTTTTGATATGCCTTACAAATCCTCCACTTTTACAAACTTGAAGGATGATTGGATCATACAGTTGAGTTTTTGGAATGTGTGAAGGATCAGTTGAATGTATTATGTTATAAAATAAAATAGTGGCATGTTTCCATGGATAACGAGTCACTTAATTGTTGATCCTGATTAATATAGTCATTTTTTGATGCGTAGCTTCAATTGGGATATGTTGGGTGTGATTTTCATTTGTACACTTTATAGATACATAACTCTTCTCTATCAATAATTTATTGGTTCGGATTGTTCCAATGATGATTTTTTATTTTTTTTATTTTCATCTATCGGTTTTAACGGATTGCATTTTTTGTTTTCAGTCTGTCGTCATATTTCAGTCTGTCGTCAAATTAGATCCACATGTTATGCAAGAGGAACTTTCGTTTAGTTCGGGTTTGCAATAAGGACAGCCACATGTGTCTCTAATTAAAACAGAAAATGACGAGACTCTAATAAGGACAACCACATGGTATGCAAGAGGAACTTTCATACAGTTAGAGGAGTATTAAGTTTGAGATTAGTATCTAGATTGTCAAACTTACTCTTTATATTAAACCAACAAAAATAGTTTGAAGCTTTATTTTTAGAAACATTGGGATGAATTTGTTATTTGATCTATGATGACTCATATGGGTGCTCCTCCAGTACTCAGGAGTATTAACTATTAATGAATGTTCAAAGCAAAACTGAAAGAAAGTTTAATTCGCAAATTTTAGTTTATTAATAGTTCATCCAAGTTCAAGGTTTTGGGAAATTGAGTTATTGTGGGGGTTCACATTTTCATTTTTGTTATAATAGACTGCAAGTTGGGTTTGTGTTTACAAGGTTAGTAACATGTTTTCCAAACTTATGTGTTTTCTTGGATAGCTATGTTACTAATGTATTTCTATTTTCTATGCCATGAAGCTTAGAATTGAGGCACTCAACCCTCTGAAAGCCAACTCTTTACTCTATACTTGAAGAATTTGACAAGAGATCTAACAAAACTTATGTAGCATTTTTCACCCATCATGTTTATGATCAAGGGATGATATCTGATCTTATGGTATTTTTACAAGTCAAATTGAGACATATATATCGGAGTTTGCACCATTACTTACTACAAGGTTTAGAACAACTATGATATGATATTAGTGTGCCAAAGTGAATCAGGAAGAGGCTAATATGCCAATGTAACATTTGTAATATTATCTAATATATAATAATAATTTATTTTTCTCAGCAAATTGGCAAGCAAACATGTTCAATTGGCATCAACATCCCTCCTTTGTTTAGGTCGAAATCCTTTAAGGGTTACATGTCAGCTCTCTTTCTTATTAATCATTATGGTTCACACTTCTCCTATGCATAAATCCAACAAAAGATGTCAAAATACATCTTCAATTGACGACATTGGCATGGATTAAATTTATCTTTGTTGATCGTTTGTTGCTTATATTTATATAGCATAGTAGTTTTTCCCTGTGTTCTAATTTTTTAATTGCTCAATTCATGGAAACTGTTCAGAATAATATTCTTTTGTCGTGCATGTAATTTCAAATAATTAAGTGTTAGTATCAACTCAGTTTTAAGTAAGTATGAGTTACATTAAGAGATGGTCTGAAGATATTATTAACGCATGACAATGGGGACTGTAATTACACCACTTCAAATGTAGTGTATAAAGAGATATTCGAAAATGTGTGATCACCTGTTATATATCCTAAAATATTGTTGATGTTATATTAACTTCTCCATTGTCGCACGGGTAAAAGTTCTAGTACAATGGAGTTGGATGAAACTTGATAGGCTACTTTTCTTTTTCCCCTTTTCTTTATCAACTGAAGAGGCTACTTTTGATGCTGAACATGATAGTCGCTTTTGCAAAACACGTACAGTCACAACTCACAAGTATACATTTGTAGAGGAAACGTACTTTGATAGTCATGTGAAGTTAAGGTGCTAGTGCTACTAACTTAACCTCTTTTATGAAACTACTTACATTGCATTGATGGTTAAAAAAACTAGTTTATCATCAAGGAAGTGCAATCTCTAATGGAGGGAATACTTTTTCTAATATTTCTCTATTAATTAAAAAAAAATATCATTTTCAAGAAAATTGTCGTGATTATTAGTTGTAAGCCAAGTCAATGATGCATGTGTTTGTTTCAGCGGCTAGCCAAATGTATACACACGTTTTGATAGAAGCTATAGTTTGTAGCTCCTCCATTTCCACGGTGAATGGGTTCAAACTTATGGTAGCGGCAAGTAATCGTATATCCAAACACATACGATGATGCTAAGAACTCGCTATGATTTTAAGTTCATTTTTCTTTCCAGATGATCTGCCTTGGAAATCTTAACACGCGCAATATCGTGTCAAACGAGCCTGATGAATTAAGTTACAAAATCTAAAATAGAATCCCGCGGGGTCCAAAGAAACTAGTGATCGGTAACATTGTTTACAATACAATAGACATTAATTTTCAAAAGTTACCACTATTTTGTGACATTCATGCCCTAAGAAGTCAATAAAACTCAGCATTAACTGTTCAAGATATGTTACAACATTATTATAAAAGATCCCACCTATGAAACCCTCCAACCAAAAAATGTCAAGGACTTTTTTTCATGACCTTACATGAGGTGAGGAATAAAACTACCCCCAAATGTAGATGTCACCTCCTCCAGATTCTTATATCATAAACCACAAAATAAATGGTTCACGTGAACAAAACTTGAGATCATGGTGACAATTCAAAATTTGTCTCAAGAATTGAGTAAACTTCAGCGAGGGAAGTTACCTTGAAATCTGGTTTGAAATCGACATTAGCATATTCGGGAGAATCATACCTTCCAGTTTGATCAAGCAGACATGTATGTGCTCCGGCTCGCCCTCCACAAGCAATCTGCAAAATGGTAAAAACATGCAAAATCAATCAATTAACCATCCAATTTCAAATACATCTGAATCCACAAATATTAAGTAGGAAAATAGTGCATAGAATGGAAAGATATTGCTTCAAGCTGGGTTGAAGTTACCCTGTGCAGGTCACTTATTTATGATTGTGAAGAACCCTCATCCTTATTGCGAATCAAATGCCGGTTTTATAAGTGGCATAAAATTGAAACGGTTAAAGTTATGGGTAAATACCAAAATGCATAGTGAAAGGACCGAGTCATAGGGTTCGTCGTTTACAAGCAAACACACTATTGGTTTGCAGAATGATGATAAAAAAATTGTGCTGACTAAACAGTCTACTAGTTAGAACTCAACATTGCATAACCAACTTTATATGAAAATTTTGAAATATCTTACTACTTTATGCCCTTTCTGGATTTTGTTGTGAAAATATATACTGTTCTGAATTTCTTCCTTTGATTTTACAATTTTTTCTATAGATTGTTCATTTGTACCCAAAGGTGAACAAGCATGCCTTCCGTATAAATCATGAAGATTCAATCAAATTAATGAGAAACAAAACACTTACATCATCTTTAAGGCTATCCCCAACCATTATTACTTCATTTGGTTGAACTTCCCAAAGAGAACAGATATGCAGAAGTGGAGCTGGATCAGGTTTATAAGGACGAAATTCCCTGCTTAATGCGGGAGAAAATGTAATCTGCAGCAACGAGGCAAAACATATAATGAAAGAGTTCAACACTTGAAAAAGAAAGAAAGAAAAAAATAGATACTGATTTCCTTCACCATACGATGAGCCATTGAATATGAACAAATAAAAGGAGGGAAAGTGCCGGAAAAACCTGTTAGTTCAATTTATTATGCCTCCAATAGAATTAGGTAAAAAAGCATATGAACCTTTTAAGGGTTTGTTTGAATTGACTTATTTAGGTTTATATACTGGCATAAGCCCTTTTATACTATTTGAGAGAGCTTATGGAAACAGCTTATAAGATGTTCATAAGGTTGTTTCCAGCTTATGAATACAACTTATAACTTGTACGAAAACAATTTGATTTTATTCTATCTTGTTATAGAAATAGATTATATACATGATAAGCCCTAATGCTATAAGCACATAATTAATCTAAACAAGTTGTAGATTTCCATATAAAATTACTCAGTTGTCCAAATGCCACAATCTCAAATTCCTTTTACTGATTTTGTTTTCTCAAAGATTAACAAAATGGAATAGTTAACAACCAAACTTTATAAACTTAACTCCCAATATTGAAACTACAGCCAATAGTAGTTACTTGATAACATAAGCACAGCAGAAAGCATGTTTATGAAAGAAGGGAGTTTTTTTTGGTCATAAACCATACAAACCTTTGTTGACAATAATGAAAATGCAACATAAGTAGCATGTTTTGAATCCAAGCCAATGTTGTTAAATAGCGGCTATAGCAACAATAAAGCACTGCTGTGTTGCAAAATTTGAACAAACCACTATTTTTCGCAATTTGTGCTTGACAAGACTGATCCAACCCAACTCTGAATAGTTGTAAGCTATGAAGCACGGATATGGACACCGGACACTGACACCACCGACACAACTAATAATTTGAAAAAGTCACATAATTCATTGTAATTACAAGTGTCTGTGTTTTGTCGAACACGACCAGAACATGCCTAATCCAATCCGATGAGTGTTCGTGCTTCATGGGTTGTAAGTATGTATGAAATATAAGAAAGAAAAGTAAAACTGACCCCAAAGCGTTGGTGGAATAAATCAACAGCAGATTTCATATTCCTTGTAATCAAACCCCTCCTAATTTTCTTGGAATCAAGAACATTACAAAGGTCAGCAGCACCTGCAGCATAATTAATCAATTAACTAATATAAAAAAGAAGAAATGAAGAAGATAAGTAGGTATCTACTACCAGGCATGATTTGGAGGTGATCGAGAGCCTGTTTTTCAAAATGAGCAATTGTATCATAGGCTTGGCGTTGTTGAAGAGGAGACCAATGATCAATGAGTTTCAAGATATCGATTCCAACAGGGTTTGAGGCTTTGACGCGTAGATACTCATCGTCGCCGAGTACAGCTTTGTACATGGAAGGGAAATCGATGACGGGAACGGTGAGTGTGCCGTCCATGTCGAAAACGACGCCTCGGAGGCGCGTTTTGGGGGTTAAGTGTGATGACATGATGCGAGGGAAGAGGAGGAAAGCTTTTGTGGAAGAGAGCAATGGCATCTAGTGAAGTAGAGTAGAATAGAGAGATAATGAGAATATTATGATTAATATTTGTGATGCTGATGATTTTGGGTGGGTGGGTGCTGCTGATGTCAGATTTCTGGTTTTGGTACTTTTCTGAGGTTGTGCTTTTTGTGTGGGACGAAGTGAAGTGACCAACGGAAATTTCCAAAATTAATCCAACTATCAGAAACATTTTGTCAACACACACAATTGCATAGTTTTAAAAGTATAATTGCTAGTTAAGTTAGGGAAGTTCATAATTGATTCAGAGGTTTAGAATTGATTCACATGTTGTCGAGTAGAATTGATTATACTTTTATAATTTTTATTTTAGAATTAATTTTTATATATTATTCAACCACTTTTACATAAATATATTCAAACATAAACTATTTTTAATCATAATTATTTTTAACCAAAATTAATTTTATAAAATCAAAATCAATTATCCACATTCCGGAACCAAACACACACTTAGATGTTTCTTTTAGGGTGGGTTAAGTTAAAATGTTTTTTTTATTTAGGAAATTTTTTTTATAAGTCAAGAGCAAAATGACATCAAAAATAATAGTGTCCAACTAAATTGGCACCTATTGTTGTAGTCTGTTGTCAATTGCTCATATATATTATTAAAAAAAGGAAAAATTAGAGGAAAAACTGGAGGATTAAGTTAAATGTTAAGGACACTAATGTTGGTTATATATTTTAGATGTTATTTCACTTATCAGGATTAAGATCTTTAGTTTATGGTCCTTTTCCAACAAGTTCTTAAGTTTCTTTATTAGAATATTTAGGGGATAGGTAATTTTGAATCTCAAGTTGTCTAACTCTAAATATTCTTTGATTGATGGTCCTTTTCCAACAAGTTCTTAAGTTTCTTTATTAGAATATTTAGGGGATAGGTAATTTTGAGTCTCAAGTTGTCTAACTCTAAATATTCTTTGATTGATAGAGCAAATGTCTGCGTGAGCTTAACTCAGTCGATATGAAAAATGCATAAAATATATAAGGTTCGGGGTTCGAACCCCGACCACCACAAAAAAATATATATATATAAACACATAAATGTGCTTTTATTTGAAATGTTTAAACTATAAACCGGTAAATTACACTTTTAATGTTTGTAAACATGAACCGTATTTTTAATTGAATTTTGATTTTAATTAAAATTATAAATATAAATGTTTGTGGTTTTTAAATTATAACAAGTCGTGTTTATTTATTTCAATAAAATCAATAATATAAACTAAATTTTTATTTTTGTTCAATGACAACCACAATAAACATTATTATAAAAAAAACTTGTTTGATAATATAAAAAAAAATCAGCTCAAAATTCCGTATTTTTTTATGTAATATAATATAATATTTTGTAGAAAGACATTCTAAATTAGTATTTAATACATTTATTTGCCTATTTTATTTAATTTAAAAAAAGAACGATAATGTAAAAGAAACAAGACAGTGAGTGGTTTGAGGCAGAGGTGGTACTCTTCCATGGAGATCATTGGTAGCTCTGTAGTCAATCCTTCTTTCCCTCTTCGTTACCCAACAATCTCCGTTTCTCAGGTCCCCTTCTCAATTTCCCCTTCTTCATCAATCTGATCATTTACCGCGTAAAGTAACAATATTTGTGCTGCAGGTTTCAAACTGGAAGTGTTTTTCCATAACAGAATCAAGGTTTTCATTTTCACTCACACATAAGAGGAAGAAAGTAACTAAATTTTCAATTGGGGTGGTGCCAAGAGTAAGCAACGTTTGTTTTCCTCAAAGTTGGACTTTCCTTCGCAAAAGGAGGAAATGGAACAAGGATTCTTCTGTCAAGCATGCTTCTTTACTGTTTGTGCGGTTGGTTGCTGGAGTTATGTTGGTTGTGTCGGTTTCTTTAGCTTCCAACAACCCCTCTTGTGAGTTTTATCAGTATGTCAATGCATTCGTCATGATGAATCTGTGTTAGAATTTTGATTAGATTATGTGGCACTCACACTTCAAATTGAAGGTTGTCTGGTGTCCAACATGTATCAGACATCGATTAGTTCAATTTTCTGAAATTATTATCCATGTCTAGTGTCAGTGTTGTGTCCCGTGTTCATGTTTGTATCAGACTTTCGGTGTTTCATTGCTTTTGACTGTTGATTAAGTAATAGCAAGCATTGATGAATAAATCGTATATTATACGATTGCATTCAGTTTCAGTTAGTTGAATCTAATTGCAATTAATTAGTTAGTTATTCCAACTGTTAGAAGTCTGTTATACCATCTGTCTAGTTACTTAATCACTCTTCAGTTATGTCTCTCATTTTGAGGAGTGCAGGCGAGCTAGAAACACTCTTTCCAACTTTCACCCTGGCACTCACTAACTCGTTAGGTGGAACTCCTACGAGTAAGAGTGGGACCTACATTCATTTCACTCAATGAGAGAGTGAGTTTTGAAAAAAGAGTGTCCCTAACACTACTTCTCTCATTGTAGATAAGGTCTCGTGCCTATCTTTGTAATTCATTCTGAATATTCAATACTAAAACGGATTAGAACACATTGTTCTCTACACCGAAATTTATCTCTTACTCTTGCATTTTCCTTTCATGGATTGTGTAGATTAAGAGGTTCAATAATTCAATAGTTAATATTACATACATATGCATAACAAAGAATATGGTGTTGATGTATCAACTCTTTATTTTCTTATTAATGATTGAGGTTGAGGTTGTTGACTTTAGAGGACCCAAATTTACCTAGTACTATATACTAGTAGTGGCTTGGTTGTTGTGTTATTTCGTCTTCATTTCTTCTTTATTCTCTCAATTTATGTCTGTGATTCTTTTTTGTCCCTTGAAGGGGCCCTGACGGAAGAGAATCTCCTCTTTCTGGAGGCATGGAGAACAATTGACCGAGCATATATCGACAAGAGTTTTAATGGACAGAGTTGGTTTAGGTATAGAGAAAATGCATTGCGCAATGAACCCATGAACAACCGTGAAGAGACATGTATGACTTTCACTTTCTACTTTTTACTTTTTTTTTTCAACTTGCTGAACAAAAACTATTTTATGGTAAATTATCTCTGTTTTGACATAGAAAATCATTTATGATTGCCTTCCAAGGATTGAGGAGTGGAATTACAATATAACTTTTTCACTGAATTGTTTCATGCTTGCTTGATGAGGAGTAAAATGGTTTAACTGAAATCGGTCTAAGTTTTAGTTTTAGTAGAGAGAATTTATGTTTGATGGCAAAATATGTTAAACTGAGCAACTGACTATACTTAACTAGAACCAGAACTATCTGATATAGTTAAATGCTGGTACTTTCTGATGATTTAATCTCCAATCAAATTGCTTTGGATTAGTTGGTTTCAGATAGAAGTCTGGTCATCATAATCTCAGTTCTAGATTCAAGTTTGTGAAGATAAGTAGGTCGATTTGATTTTCCTTTTTCTGTCCTCTTGACTCTTGGTATGCAAGACAACATCTTCATGGGTAATGGATTTAAACGTAGCTAGTTGTTAAGTAGATTTTTCCTTGTCTAGCACTATGTTTTTTAGTTTAAATGCACACAGCTCTCCACAAAATAAAAATGGAATGGTTGAAAGCTTGACTATGGATTGTCATCAGTGATTCTCTGGAGTCTCGCCATAATAATGGGAAGCAGTATAATAGCTTAAATTTTCGTCAATATTGATCATTGTGAATTATGAGAGGATAAGTCACACCACATATATCTGATCTATGTGATGCGTGATCAGAAAATAAATCAGCGAGAATGTCCTGGACAGATTGAAGAATGATTTTGCTGTTAAGAAAATTATATTTCACACTTTTAAACTTTAAGTATCAAAATGGAGTGGATAATGACCAACTTTAAAAGTCAAAAATGATGAAATTGCCAACTTATTCACCAGGCTAAATTATCCAGATGGATTTGATGATTCGGGAAAGATTTTTTTAAGTACAGTCAAAAGTTTACAAATTTACATTTGTTCTCAGATATGGCGATAAGAAAGATGCTTGCCACATTGGATGACCGCTTCACTAGATTTTTAGAGCCTGAGAAGTTCAGAAGTCTGAGGGTACAAATCTATATCATTTTAAGATTTCCTTTAGTTTATTTCACATATAGTCCTGACTGTGTAATGCATATTGGATAACACCAAAAACTAAAATTTTGTTGAAGGCAGTCTGGAACTAAAGGCGCTCTAACTGGTGTGGGGATATCAATAGGCTACCCTACCAAAGCAGACATGCCATCCGATGGACTTGTTGTCATTTCAGCTTCTCCAGGAGGTCCTGCATATAGAGCTGGTGTTTTGTCTGGAGATGTTATCCTGGCCATTGATGATATGAGCACAGAAAAGTTGGGGCTGTATGATGCAGCTGAACGCCTACAGTGGGTTTCTCTTCATCCTACATGCCACTTGTGCTTTAAAATCAATATTTTTAGACAGATGTGAAAAAATTAAAATAAAAAGAACACATTGTTAATAATGTGCAAAACATCAACAGATAAGATTGCATTTATGTCTTAAACTTAATAGTTTCTCAACAAGTTCAAAGTAGTACTACTATTATGTTGATAACTTGATATAAATATTGGACTAGTACTTGTTGTGCCTTAAGAACGGTAATGTTGCATACAACTGGGTGCTACTGAGATGAGAATTTTAATTTGGACAAGTAGTCATACTAAAATAGGATTAGGAATGAAGTCATTAGAATGAAAATTGATATAGCTTCCATTGTTGTAGATAAAAAGGTTGTGTCTCGTCTCAGTTGGTTCAAACATATGTGGAGAAATAGTTAGAGGAAAAGGGAGGTCAAAGAAAACTATAGGCCGAATTATGAAAAGAGACCAAGAATTAAATGGTCTATATATAGATATGGTCCAAGACAAAGTATTGTTGCGCCATTAAATCCATGTAGTCAGTACCACTTGGTGGAAGAACACTTTGATAGTTGCTGTATTTATTGTGACTTAATCTGCTTGAACACTTTCTAGATTATCCGTTACTCTAGCATGAGCCATTTATGAGGTTCTTAATTACTTGAAAGTTAATGTAAGCAACCATTTAATAGACCAAATTTTATTGTACCTCTCATTATTTGCTTTAAGCTTATCTATTTGATTGCCTGACCTTCTAAAGAAAATTACAGAGGACCTGATGGAAGCTCCGTTGCATTGACCATACGTAGTGGTTCTGATGTAAAGCATCTAGCTCTAACGTAAGTTGGTATTCTTTCGATGCAGAACTAGTTTTGTAGCTTTGACCCTCAGAGAATGTGCCTTGTTACCTAGGACGATGCAAAAACTTACAGTTTGATAATGCTTCATTATATTTAGTTACATTACACTCATGGCTAATTATTGATACCATTGTTAACTCTGCTGATTTAGTCATAAGTATTGTTACCAACTTACCATTACTTGAGAGGCCTGATTAATTGATACCTTTTTCTTTTACAAAGAAAATCATTTCAATTCTTTTTTTTTACTAATAAAAAACAATTCTAATTAAACAACTAAAAATATGAATCTATGCATTTCAGGCGAGAGAAAGTTACAGTCAATCCAGTGAAGTCAAGACTGTGCAAGTTACCTGCTGCAGGAGATAATTCCCCAACAGTTGGTTATATAAAATTAACATCGTTCAACCAAAATGCATCTCGTAAGTAGTAATTGATGGGCCAAGCATGACTTTTCTTGCTTCTATACTAACTAAAAAAAGGGTTGATTTTGTAACCAATATACATTAATCATGTGATGCATCATACATTTTTCTCTACCTAGTACTCCAAGCCATAATTCTTACTTGCTATAATCCACATTTTGGTATAGTAAAGAGTCACGTTTTCCCGATGACCATATAAAGTTTGACCAGTTAATGAAAATTTTATAGAAACATTCATGAATGTTTTTACATTTGTATGCCATTTACTTGAAAGACTGAAGTTAGACATACCAAATACATCCACACTAAGTATTGAGCGCACTATGCATGAATCCCTGCCTTGTTGGGATTGTTTCTCTTTATATTTAGGAACCTGCTTACTGCAAATGGGCATTTGGGTTGATACTCTTGCAGCTGTCTTATTTATTTCGCTGGACTGACCAATATTACATTTTACTTTTCAGCGAAAAATGTATGTATTCATGCCTTTTTTTGGGTGAATAGTATGTATCGACGATGACTAGGGTTGTGGTGATACTTTTTTTTTATGAACCTCGTGGTATTAAATTCAGTCATTAGTTGGAGTTTTAACTTGAATCTGACAAATATAAAAAAAAATCTACTTCACTGACGATTTAAATTAAGCATGACTTATTATGTTGAAATTCTTGATACTTGTTTGTCACATTACCATAATCCGTCATCCTTGCAGGTGCTATCAGAGAAGCAATCAATACGTTCAGGAGTAATAATGTAAATGCATTTGTTTTGGACCTCAGAGATAATAGGTGATTTAGCAATCAACATTTGCCTCTATATACTTTCAATCACTAGCTTTCTGAAGCTTATATTTGTTGCAGTGGTGGTCTTTTCCCAGAAGGAATTGAGATTGCCAAGCTTTGGTAAGATATGGCTTTCAGCTATTGACATTTTTTACATCCATTGTATATCAATTTTGGCTTGTGGGCATGAAATTCAAGTAAATGTTTTATCTTACCATTCAGGTTACAATTATTTAATTTCTGCAGCATGGTACCACACCAGTATTCTTACCTTTTATGGATCACAAGTGTTCTATAACCATACAATCAGAAACACCTTTTACCATTTTGAAATAGATTGCATTGGCAAATTGGGTTGTTAAGAATTCTTACAATAACAGCCGAAAATGAACTCCTCCAGTCATACCTTATTTTTTTCTTGTTTTTAAATTATTCATCTTTTGTCCAGCTTCAAGTTCTAACAGATACTATCAATTAGGTTGGACAAAGGTGTGATTGTGTATATTTGTGATAGTCGTGGTGTTCGAGATATACTTGATACAGATGGAAGTGGTGCTCTAGCAACTTCTGAACCCCTTGCTGTGCTGGTAATTTTCTTATTTTGCTTTCTCCTCTCATTGCATTGGTGTCATATATCGTGCCTGGCTCAAACGCATAATACAGTTACAATGATTCTCTATTATAAATTATTGTTTTCTTCATGTCCTAGTTGGTTTCACAAAAATAGGATTTGCAGGACATGCACGCAATGAGGGATACCTGTATTGGGTTAGGGCAGTTCGTACGGGTTTCAAGAGAATCGTAAACTCTGTATTGGGTGGATATTTGGGGATAGTAAGCAGTTATTGGGTATGGGGTGTTTAAGAGTTCTATTGACTCTTTTCCTGTGATCCCATTGCGGTACTGTAGATAACATATTTTCTCATCTAATTCATGGTTGAATGTATGCAATTGTATTTGGTAAAAATGAGTAATTAAACATCTTGTTCATTCACTGCTAATATAATTCTGTCCTTCAGAGTTCCAATTTGTCAATTGTATATGGTAAAAATGAGTAATTAAATATCTTGAGCCTAATCAGGTAAACAAGGGAACTGCAAGTGCCAGCGAAATATTAGCGGGTGCATTGAAAGATAACAAGCGGGCCATAGTGTACGGAGAGCCAACATTTGGAAAAGGGTAAATTACTTTTGGTTTGGTTCAATTCAAAGAAACAAATTTTTATATTATTTTCCTAATATGAGCTGCACATCTTGCAGGAAGATCCAATCAGTATTTGAGCTCTCAGATGGCTCAGGACTAGTTGTTACAGTTGCTCGCTACGAGACACCTGCGCACACAGATATTGACAAGGTCTGCTCTTCTATTTCCAGTTTTTTTTTTTTTTAAAAAAAATAATAATAATCGGCTTCCCCTTTTAAAACCTTGCATTTGCATGTAGGTTGGTGTCATTCCTGACCATCCTCTACCAACATCATTTCCTAAGGATGAAGATGCATTTTGCAATTGCCTGCAGGATCCTGCTTCTTCGTGTAATAATAATAACAGGGTCCAGTTATTTTCAAAATGATTTTTTTGGGTTTTTGTTAAAAAATACTATTCTTTAACAAAACAAAATTATTTTGGCTTCATTGATCAAGCAAAGCAACATTGTTGCCACAAACATCTGGATACATATGAAAACTAGAGACTACAAAAGACCCGTGTTCCTGAAAATTGAACTAACTAGGACAATGAAAACCAAACGAATAAACCTATCAGAATGGGGATTGTTCACAACATGAGATGTGTATGTGATTGTTGATAGCTACAGCTGAATTCCTTTCATTCCGTCGAGAATCACCATAATTAAAATTGAAGTACTTTTCTCTAATATACAATGCTTCAAGTTCCAGCTAGAAATGTCAGACCGTGCCGCAGACACTGAAGAATGAGGATGTACAGTATTATAACTGTATGCTAAAATAAGAAAGTTGAAAAATGCAAATTTGTTTAGGCATGGATTACCAAAAGAGCTAATTGTATTTCTAATAATATATATTATCTCTTCATAATAAAATACAGACAAAATTTGATTCATCTAAGTTGGATTGAAATTCAAACAAAAATTAACTATTTTCATCCTATTTGATGATAGTATATTAAAAATGTCATTCATTTAATTTAACTTTTGTGTTCAATAAACTAATTTATTCCTTTAAAAAAACAAATTTATTGCGTTAGTTGAAACGAGTTTTCAGACATTTTTCCCCCTATGTATGTTGTAAGCAATTTTTGTCTATTGCATATTCGTGTGACCAATTTCCTTTCATGGTAGGTAAAACTTTGTATAGTAAAAAGTTCGACTAACTTTAGTGATAGAAGTAATTGAGTTTTATCAATTAGGGGAAACACTTCAAGTTTTCTTAACCATGTCTCATTACCATCTCCATCAAATATAATGTAGGTACGATCGGTGCAACTAAAATCATGGCAACAAGTACAGTATGACTCAACATCGTTTACATTGTGAGATTGTTTGGTCATTTAGAAACATATTTTTATCTGTTTGCACAAAAATGTACTTTGGTTCAACATGGTCATGTAGAATCTTTTTTTTTTTTTTATCTATATATACAAAAATGTACTCTATGCTACTTTCTTCAAGTATGGCCAAAAACAAATCTAACATATGTTGTTATATCTTGATGTGTAATTGTAAGACAAATACGATGGAACGGAAAAATCAAATAAACCAAATTGAAAGTTAGCTAATCTTTTCTTGTTCAATTTAGATTTTTTTCAATCTTGGTTTTCAATTTTTAAATCAATTAACCGATGAATCGATAGGTTAACTTAACTTATCAAACTCACTTTGACTTGGTTCAAAGTCAACATTTTACTTACACCCTCGCACCAAAACAACAAACAAACAACATTATTCGTGTTTGTTAAGATTATATTTTGTATTTCATTTGTACTTTGACACATCCATCATTGTTTATTTTCTTTAATAATTTTTATGCTTTTGAGCAAAAAATATTTTTTTTTTAACTGTATTTTTCGATAAATCGATCAACTGAACCGAACCAAACTAAGCTAAATATATTTGCTTAGGTTGGCTTGATTACACTTCTAAAAAAAAAAAAGTTGATAACAAAACCAAATCAATTCACTGCATCAAAGTGAAAGGAAACAGCATAAATCTACTCTTAAGAATTGGTTTCAGCGGCACTAACCAATTCGAATCCAATCCATCACACATTCGTGAGTTTTCTTCTGTTGCTTCTTTCTCTGCTCGCATTTTTTAGTTTCCATTCCTTATATTTTGTTTGTTCAAAATAGCTTCATTGTGACACTCATTCATTTACTATCATCCATTCTGTCTCTTAAACAAAAAATGTACCAAAATTAACTATTCAAAATATTCATAAAAACGCAAAACCCTTAAAATTTGGCTATGCATAACACCTGCTCGACAAAATTCCCCAATGAGAAGTCCTATAAATAAAGTTTCTTTTTTTTTCTTTCTATTTTTTGCTTTGCTTTGATCTAACATTAATCTTTTTTCTTCTTTGTTCAGTTCATTTTGAAGGTGTGAAGCAACAAGTTACAAATTTATTGACAGATTATTGATAACAAACATAGACAAAAATGTTGGTGTTTGAAGCAAGATATGTTCGACAAGTAAAAGTTTTTACTCGAACTTGTGTATCGAGATGGTCTACTGTATTTTATTCTTGTTATTCAAATTCTCCTCACAGCAAATCTAAGCTGGCCCCTTTGCAGGTTTATCTCCAATCCAACTCATTTTCTACCACCATGAAAAAAAAATGACATTTTGTGATTTATTTCTTTTCTGTTTGTAAGTACTCACTGCATTGAGGTTTTTGTTTCTAGGAGAGAAGAATGATTGACAAAGTTAAAATATTTGCAAAAGCAGGAGATGGTGGTCATGGTTGCACCAGCTCTCGCCGCAGTCGACATGATAGAAAGAGCATAGCTGATGGTGCATTTTCTTCTTCTTTTTTTATTATGTTTTATCTACTAGATTTGACATATGCGGGGGATCAGGTAGCTCAGCTGGTTTGAACTAAGGGATAAGAAGTTGGAGTTCTTGGGTTCAAACCCGGACAAAGGAGTAAATATTAATCTAATCTAACTATTAACATTTGTCATTCAAAAAATAATAATTTGACATATGCTTAATTGAGTAAATAACCAATTTGGTCTTTGAAATTATAGGACTCTATTAGCTTAGTCTCTCACATTATCAATAATTCAAAATGATCGTTATATTGAAAAATGTCAGTAAGGTTCATCCCCTCGTTAATATTTACAATAGCTATAATGACAATGACATTAAGTTGGTAATATCAGGAATGAATTTAAAATTAAGTGGATAGTATAAGAGATATGTTTGATAACAATCTATGCATAGGAACAAACTTTATTAACATTTTGCAATTTCAGGATACATTTGGAATTGTTAGTAATGTGGAGGACTAAGTCGATACAAACCTATATATACGGATTTAATTATTCAGCAATCAGAAACATGCTATTGATTTGTGAATACCATCATCCAGTTGATGTTAAGAAATTTAGATGGAGTGTTGTAGAGCTGATAGCAATGTGCTTGCTTAATGTAGGTGGCAGTGGTGGGGTAGGTGGTGATGTAATTCTGGAATGCTCTCGTAGAGTTTGGGATTTCAGTGGTCTGCAGCGTCATCTAGTATGCACTTATATATTTTACCAAAAAAAATTATGTCAAAAAATTATGAGATTTTTCATGTCAGTGACACTAATGGTGCATGGTAGATAGCAGGTAATGGAGGACATGGATCATCAAAAAATAAGATAGGAACCAGGGGTGCCGATAAGGTTATTGATCTTTACTTGTTCTTTCACCTTTAAAAATTGTTTCATATTTTTATTTTCTTCTATTTGGTTGTGTTTTCAAAACAAAATTGACCTTATCCAAACTAACTTGCTTTAATAGGTTGTTCGTGTACCGATTGGCACTGTACTTCATCTTGTTAGTGGTGATATTCCTTCTATAGTCAAAAAAGTTCAATCCTCGGCAGATTTAGACCCTTGGGATGTTCCTGGTGTACTTGTAGATGATCATTCCGACCCTCGCGATGGTTCTACTTCCAACGTTACAATGCAGGAAAAAGTCAATGCAATACATCCTACTGGCTGCTCTTCATCCCAAGCTACTGAAGCAAATGTTGAGAAGTCTGTAAAATCTACATGTGTTGCATCAGCAGATGTACTTTCTCAACTTTCATCATCTAATGAAACTTCCGAACTTGGTTCAGAGGATATAGAAGGGAAACCAGAGATCCTTAGTAATGTTGCTGAATTAACAGAAGAAGGTCAACAGATTATTGTTGCTCGTGGAGGAGAAGGTGGTCTCGGTAATGTGTCTATTCAAAAAGATCCTAGGAAGCCTCCGACTACGAAGGCAGGGGCAGGTCAACACGTAACCAATCTTCAGGACACTGACAGTGTTAACTCTTCCTTAAGTACAGGTTTACCTGGTTCTGAGTCTGTTCTTATATTAGAACTGAAGTGCATTGCTGATGTTAGTTTTGTGGGAATGCCTAATGCTGGTAAAAGCACGTTACTTGGAGCTATATCGAGAGCTAAGCCTGCTGTTGGTCACTATGCCTTCACTACCCTTAGGCCGAATTTAGGGAATTTGAACTATGATGATATGTCGATAATTGTGGCTGATATTCCTGGACTTATAAAGGGCGCACACCAAAATCGTGGACTTGGTCATGCATTTCTGCGCCACATAGAACGCACAAAGGTTCTGGCTTATGTGGTAGACGTGGCTGCTGCTTTACCGGGAAGAAAAGGAATTTCACCGTGGGAACAACTGAAAGACTTGGTTCTAGAGCTTGAGTACCATCTGGAGGGTTTATCCAATCGGCCATCCTTGATAGTCGCAAATAAGATTGATGAGGAAGGTGCTGAGGAAGTGTATGAAGAGTTAAGGAGAAGGGTCCAGGGTGTTCCTATCTTTGCTGTGAGTGCTGTTTTGGAGGAAGGGATACCAGAGCTTAAATCTGGTCTTAGAATGCTTGTCAATGGTGAAACTTCATGCCCACTTTGCCTAGATCAAATATTGCTTGATTAGATTAGATTATCATCATTCCTCTTGTAAGTATGAGTCAAGATAGAGTGGAATATCTTCTTTGCACTTTCTGTTTTGTTTACTTCCCCTGTACTTGGAGTTGAGTGTTTTGCTTGGTTCTAAACCAAACTGAACTCCCAAAAACAATGGCCATAACCTAATCAAGCCATTTAGATGTGCTACGTTTAAGATTCTTTTAAAAGAAAAAATAAATGTATGATTGTTAGCCTCAGACAATATGTTTTATTTTATATTATATTATATTTAGGATTCCAAATACTTTTTTCGAATACTTATTACAGTTTTTTTTTTTTACAAGAATATTTATCTACTATTGACGTTGTCCATATGAAAAAGTGAAACCGTGATTAGTTCCACACACAAAATGTGATGTCCAACGATTTTTAGTTCCTTGTCGTTGAACTCATTGAACTTAATAACATTGTCAGCCATTCGTAATTCAATCATCATATGAGTTGCACCGTCTCCGTCGATCTTCTTCGCATAAGCGGAAAGATTGATATTTCAGTGGGACCCACCCAAAAGTTATCACTCTTCTATTTCTCTACTAGACCAAACGAGAGCCTTTTCTCTTCAACTTCTCTTTTCCTAATTTCACCCATATCAAATAGGCTAGTGTTAGCAACACTATTTTTTTAACGTTCTCTCCAACACTCGCTCTTTTATTGAATGAAATCAATGTAAACATCACCGCTTTATGTGGATCCTATTTTTAAATTGTAGGACCCACATTAATACCCAACAAAAGAGTGGGTATTAAAATGTTGAAAAGAGAGTGTTGTTACCTCTATCAAATAGTGTAAAAGAAGTTGTCTTCAAGTTCAAACTAAGAGGCATGGTAGGAACCAAATAAACACAATTTAATGGATCAGAGAGGCGCTAATTGTTAGCAGACCACTTATGTTCAAAGTCTAAGACTTGATCTACTAGTGCTTATCAAGACAAACAAGCAACATGTTTGAGAAGTTTTCAAAGTGAAAGAAAAGTTTGTTAAGTTGCAACAAACTAGTGAGAAAAGGAAAGGCAATGTTACATTATACAACACCGTGTCAATAAAATAAACGAATATTGTGATATGGATAAAAATATGGTTTTGGTCACTACATTTTTCGTTTTGATTTTAGTCGCTGTAAAAAAAAATTTTGTTTTTGGTCCTTACAAAATATTTTGTTTTTGAAAATAGTCCTTAGAGAATATTTTCAAAAGTAAAATATTTTGCAGGGACCTTTTTAAAAATCCAAAGATTTTACAGGAACTATTTTTCTAATAAATGGGTTCAGTCATGCCACGTGTGCAAATCATCACAAAAGTGGGGTCAGGGTCCAAAACCAAAACGAGGCATATTTGTAAGGACCAAAAACAACAAAAAAAATTGCAGGGACTAAAACCAAAACGAGACATATTTGCAAGGACCAAAACCATATTTTAGCTTTGTGATATAATCCTGTTTTAGACTTCAATCATAGAGATTCAAGTGAGAATCTTGGTTTTACTACCAAGGAGTCTTGATTTAAGTATCGTTTCTCCTAATAAGGTCATTCAACCCTATGGTAGGATCTATTCATAATGTCAAAGAAAATATCGATGCTATCAAATATATAGCCAATCGAGCTGACATATCACAGAAGAGGAAAAAAAAAATACAGGTAAATGAAATTTCCAAATACATATTATTGCTGAAGTTCATCAAACCCCTATCAAACAAATTCGTAACTCAATGTTGCTCATAATTGCATTTCTTTGGAGCAATGGCAGTGAAGGCAATCCTAATTCCTAGTCAAAATCAATGTTTCACAAAAATTAACTCCAAATGCTTGATAGCTCTGGTGGTTCTCACAACACTATTTTTCTATGAAGTATTTATTAACTTCAAAAAGCATAGTTCATCAAACTTGCGGTCATTTTTTAACTTTAAAATCTTTAAAAAGCATAGTTCAACCATATAATGGTATGTTTCCAGTATTGCGCGGATTGATTCTCTACATTGAAAATATCTCATATTTCTTCATTAGACTAGTCCCCACCATTCAAACCTTGCAATCTTTTTTCTTTCTAATAAAATAAAGCCTCTTTTATTGTTATGGGTCTAATAAAATAAAGCCTCTTTTTTCTTGCCAATAGAAAGAATACATTCCCATCCCAAGTGTGTGAGATGAGGGCCGCCACGATATCAAGAAACATAATCAACTCTTTGTCTCTTTGACCTATATTTTCGAGACAGTAACATTAATATAAGCCACAGTAAACCTACTTCAAACTAACTTTAAAAATTGATTCCGACAGCACATAACCAATTCGATCACCGAAATTCATATAAATTTCTGAAAATAAAAAGACAACAAAACCAACATTGAACTGAATAGTTTAATCTAGTAGTTCAAACCGATAAACTTAGTAAACTATTGAGAATTTTCCCTGCATAGTTGCCTCCGCTATTGCACAGGTAAACCTCAAGGACTCGGGGAAAATGAGGCGATCAACCTACTTTGTCGATATAGTACATGTACATCCTTAACAGTTAAGGGCATTTAACTTCCTGTGTAAAAAGAAGCTTCATGTTCTTGCTCCATCAAATAAACATTATTATAATGGCACAAACTAATAGTGATCTGTCCTTTATAATAAAGATGTAACCGCCTATTAAGTTGAGAATAAGAACTAGTATGGCCGGTATCGGGTGGGTCTTCTATATCTCGGAACCCTTCTGCATGGAAAAATTATTTTTTTAATAATTAAACATAAAGCATAGGCTGTGAATAAATAAAAACATTTTATCATCTCAATTTAATATTAAAAAAACAAATTGTGAAGAAATATTAACATCTTATCGTATAGAGAAAGAATGACAATTAGGAGGAACCAAAACCTACTGTTGATCCAGTCACAGTCAATTTTTAACACCACCAAATCATAAAATGAAAATCATTTAAGAAACTATTACTTTTTCATTTAGCTATTACCACATTTAATGATGTGGCAATGTCAAATTAGATGATAGAGTTTTCTTACAGAGAATGAACGAACAATAAATACTTGATTGAATAAAAGCTTATCATTTAAACCGTCCGTACAAGTTGTTTCGAAATATAAAATAAATATAAAATGAGAATAAACTATGTATAAGCCTGTCATGAGTGTGTTTGTAACTTTCAATAAACTATTCTTATATCAGAATAAGCTAAAAAACAAGTTCTGAGAACAATACAAGTTATTTTTTAAGCTCTTTCAAACACTTGCACAAATGTCATAAACACGTATAAAATCTTCCAAAACCACCCTAAATGCATGGACCACAATCTGCCGTGATAGCAGGCACACAAGATTTTATAGAAAAATGAAATTTACAAAATACAAATTAAGAGTTGCCATCCATCCATTTTAATTATATACCATTCAGTTAGTGTTGTTGCTGCAGGCAATTATACCAAAACTGTATATATACTCATTGGCATAGCATGCATCCCTATGTAGTTTTTGGTTATACAAACATAAGTGTAATTTTCAATATCTGTATTACCCTGCCCATAAAAGTAAACTTGCAAGGACTTGTGGTCTTGAAGCTTCCAAGAAATCCTAATCATTTTCTTATTACGTTTATGTGTGGATGTGCAAGGGAGTGTGTATATCCATAAGGAGAAAAACAATTTGAACAGTCTGGTGTGCTGTTAGATGGTCATCATGGTAAAAGTCTAAAGGAAAGTATACAGAACATGAGGTTCGCTACATTAACAAGCACGCTTATGTGGTTACCTATCATCAGATGTATTACTATCACAAAAGCAAATCCATCCACTAGTTTTATTTTAATATCACAGTCGCGATGTGAACCACCATTTAAACAAAAAGTATACATATTTACTCTTTAAATGTCAAAATTTACACATTGGATGTCATAGAGAAACAAAAGCAACAATGAATTCTGGGTAAATATTTTATTTTATTCAGTTTCTAATGATAGCTTACCCGTAAGCATATGGTGGAAAGAATGGTGCAGGCATGAAAGGCCTCCTACCGCGGAAACCAGCAGGTCTTCTTCCGTACTGCTTCAATCCAGGAACATTAGTACGTTTTGCAGACACCTGAAGGAAAAACCATTAAAACCAAATGGAAACATGGAGTGATTAGTTGAATTTACACATATAATCAGATAAAATTACCTTCAGCTGTCGGCCATGCAATTCAGTTTCATTTAAAATGAGAGCATTCTGAACAGCATCAGCTTCAACAAATTCTACATAAGCAAATCCTTTCGGTTGACCAAATTTGTCTGTCAATATTGTGACTCTGTTCACAGTACCACAGGACTGAAAATGCTGTTGGACTTCTTCAGGTGTGCATGCATAGTCAACCTGATTCATAATTTAGAAACCAGTTTGATGAATTAACACTCGGTTGAAGTTTTTTAAGATTTAAATGACATGGAAAATTACGCATAAAATGACTAAAAAAATGCATTGGACATGTGTGTGAGTCGCCAGATGAACACACATCAAATACTTTTGTGGTTTTTAAGTGATGCAAGAGACAAGAAGACAAAGATTACAACTACCAAAGCTTTTTCCCGCAAGGTGAAACCGACTACATGGATCACACAACACCATATTCTGCCATGGACAATAAATACAGATAGGCCATATAATTTTAGATCTATCTTGATGGTTCGGCCTAAAGTTTTCTTTGGTCTCTCTCCTCCTTTAACTATTTTACTATACTCCCATGAAATTTAAGTGCTTAAAAGCATTACCATGCTGTACAGGGCTGATGAAAGATACAAGCAGTCCAGTTAAGAGAAGTTTACCATAACATTTACGAATGATCGGTTTTGCAGCATTATAAAGATGTAAAAATTTGGTTTCTTACGTATTTTAGAAAATTTGCATTATATGGATCTGAAATTAAGTCAGACATGTTTTCAGGATAACATTCAGGTAATCAACCAAATGGTTATTGTTAGTTTTAATGGCTTTCCAAATTGAAACCGAAGTCCATTTTGGGTTATATATATATGTGAACAAATGGAATGTGTTGTCAATTACAGATCGCAGAATATAGCGGTTTGTACAAATTCCGCAACGCAACAATGCTGTAGCACAGCTATAGCCGCTGTTTCATAATCTTCTATATCATATTGCGTATTACAGAACAATAGTGATTAGTTCATATTCCGCTATGCAATAGTGCTATAGTGCCACTATACTGCTATTTAACAACACTTAATTCGGCAGCTTTGAAGATCACCCTGATAGCATGTCCCTTCCAAGAGGAAAACAAACTAATGCTAGGGAAACTAAAACACCTTTAAAGGACATGATGATATCAGGAAATATTTGAACAAAGAGTTTTGACCTTCGACAAAACCATGTTCAATTACTAAATTACCCAAACCCGCTCCAAACCAAACCAACTGGCTACATGTACAACACACATTAAATGCTCTCTTTTTAATGATAAAAATAAATAAAAAAATGGAAGGCTCATTGACTACTTTGTAAACCAGACCATACAACCTCTTTCCCATCTCAACCATTCCCCACACTCAAAAAATAAAATTAATGAAAAGTGAAACAGGCTGTTTTGACCGATTCCAAACTACTTTATAGGTGCTTATCTTTATATAACTAGCCATAGGTACCTACCATACCAGGGTTTTTTGGTTCAATCAATCTCTTTTGACTTCAAAACTAAAACTGTCTGTTGGGGCCAAACGTTCTAATAGAGGGGCTAACGTTTTGTGAACATGTTCAGGATCGTTGTTTTCAACTATCAGGTGCATATGTCCCATATTAGTCAATCACGTGCAGTGCGCCTGACGTCCCCCAAAAAAACAAAATCGACATTTATTGTTTGAAAACTAAAACTGCTTGTCGACGTTGAATGCTCTAGAAAAGGGTCCAACTTTTCAGAAACATGTTAATGATCTTTGTCGCTTTCACGTGCAGTCGATCACGTGCAATGCGACTGACTTCCATCCAAAATAAAAAATAAATCAACATTTATTATTTCGATTTACATCCCATCCCAATAATCCAAACATTAAATTCTTAGCCTAAAATTCAAACTGTAAGCAACAACGATGCGCCAAAAACCCGGAAACCGCCAAAAAGATTGCAGAATTGAGTAACAAAAATCATATATAAGCAAAAACATCATACGCCTAAACGTTCTACTTGAGCACTTGCACATAACATACTTCAGATATAAAACATATAAAACAGAGTAACAACATAAACTAAAATCTGAATTAATCATAAATAAAATCAAAGGTATGCGAAACTCACATTACCGACATAGATAGATCTAGCATCCACTTCCTCCTTTTCAGCTTGAGACACAGAAGACCCAGCAGGATCTAATATCAAAAAATCAAAAAGCTTAAAAAATCAATAATTGAGCCAAAGGATAAACAGATCTGAATTAAACAGACAATGAATCAATCAACGAAAATTTATCAAATCTTCGAAAATTGAAAAGCATAATAAGAATGAAACCTTGAACAGCGCCCATCTCTTTCTCAACCTTAGCTTGCATTTCGCGAAGGGCGCTAGCTTCTTCCTCGATCTCTTTCAGCCTCTTCTTCATATCCTCCAATTCCTGCAAAATCGATTCATGTTAAAAAGAATACGTAGATAGAGAAACCCTAACCCTAATTCGATAAACCTAACCCTAACCTTGGTGGTGTGATTGGATGCGAGTTCTTCATCGCCTTCTTGATGTTCAGCATCTATGTCGGCATCCATGTCAACCTCTTCATCGGGAATGTCAGCACCGTAGACTTCGTGCTCTTCCTGCTCCATCGCTATTCTATCTTCTTCTTCCTTCTTCTTCTCCTCCTTGTCCTTCTCTCACTCTCTCTCTCTCTCTCTTCCGCACCGAGAGATTTTTGTCTATGGTATATCTAAACACATTCAAACACCCTTTTATATTATTCTTTTAATAATTCGCTAAATCTTAATTTTATATGCAACAAGGTCACTTTAGCTTTCCCTCAAAAAAAAAAAAAAAAAAAGGTCACTTTAGCTTATTTACTAATAGAAAATTGCTTTTAAGCACCCACCATTTGCTCTTGTAAACCTTAAACCGACTAAAATATCTCCGACGAATAGTTAACTATCGTTTACTCAAGCCAGCGATATTTTACTGTCGCTTTAGTTGTGGCACTTAATTGTTGTTCTAGACATGTCTTTATATCAAGCAACTCTTGTACTACATATCATTCACTCGCCACATTTCATGTTATGATCCATCCAAAAAGTCAAAAGAAGAAGTTGAGACATGGGAAGATGCTTTATTTGGATAGACAATTTTGGTTTCGAGACATCGTGAATATTGAAAGAGAGTGTAAACCAAAAAATAATCAAATGAACTCCTTCGAATTCCTTTGGATGATGACAACAAAGAAGAGAAAGAATTTGAACAAGATAAAAATTAAGAAGTAATATCACTTGATAGGATATGATACTTTTGTTGGTGTGATTAGCGTGATTAAATTTAATACCCCGAAGGCTAATCGTGGTAAAAATACTTATTAGAATTGACTCGATTGGCCTTAACTCCCCGACTTGTTGAACCTCGCTGTGACAATGGTTTCAACAATAGCAACGAGTTGTTATGAGATTTGATATATGATGTCATGTATGTCAATGTCAATTTTATGTTTGATAAAAGACATTATCATAGTCATTGGTGCTTCAGGTGGATCATTTGACATATCTCCATAAGCTAATGGTGATGGATACAATGTGGGAGGTTAATATAGGTTTATTAGATAAATGATGACTTGTACGATCTTAATGGTATATCCATGTTTCTGAGACTTTACTATAATGCAAGTACATTCACCAAATGTAGTTGTAATCCGACAAATTGATTTTTTCAAATTGTATGGTTGTAAAGTCTCATCGGATGTGTCAAATTTGCCGTTGAACTTTAAAGTTAGCCCATGTATTAGATAACAACTCTTAGCAATCGTTAAATTTTCTTCAAGCAACCCATACTTGAGAATGAACTTTGTCCCTGAACCACGAGTTCCTTAGCTACTCTAAAGAGTGTTATGTTCAATTTTTTTGGATGTTTTTAGGCTACTAGACTAAGAAATGCATAAAAGTGTAAAGTAAAGAAAAATGATAAAATGCATAAAAGCTTGTTTGGTTGTTTGCGAGTTGAGAAAATCTACAGGTCTAGTATTTATACGCAAGCACCAGTCCTATTGACCAAAACAACGCAACCCATAGAATTCAGCCTTCTTGGCTATTTATGCGGTAATGCACGAATCCTCGTGTTGGTGGGGATATGTGGCAACCCACATTTAACTTGATCTTTCGAGCTTCTTGACGTTTCTCTTGTTCCCTTATCCATGTGTGTGACTCTCATAAAGTGGTTCCATGCTCTTAGTTTCTTTGGTTAGTGATGCCAACAATACTGAACACGTGTATAATGCCCAATTATCGCTCCACTAAGTCTCAATTGATTCCATCACCTCCACAACCTTTGCAAAACTCAATTTATAAGAAAGATACAAATAACTTGTATTCAACTATATTTGCATTTGTCTAACCATCAATCAGTAAAGAGAAGTAGTGATGTACAAAACCAGACCTGAACCTTTAACCCATCTCAACCCATAAAATTTGGGTTGGGTGTGATTCGATTCGATCAAAGAAAAAAACAGAGACAAAAAACACGAACAATAGATGAGACACAATAGAAGAAGTGATGAATCTATGTTACCCATCCTGTCCCAAATTGATTGAAATACGATATTATTTTATATTATGTTATTATTATTAAATTATTATTATAACCTTTTTGTATTTTTAATTCATTTATATGTTTTATCTAGTAAAATAGCTTTTTCAGTAATTAATATTATCACGTTGTTATATACGTCATATATTGAGCAGTGAGTTTTATTGTTTAATACTTTAAAATTGGAGCTTTCATTTTGAATGTAAATCGTAGTTTGTGATTTTAGTTAACGTGGAATGTCGTAACATGAACGCGATATAAGTTAAATTGATTTTAGTTAAGGTGGAATGGATCAACTCGATTGTGTCCTTGTATCATCTTGTTTTTATTGCACTCGTATCTCATCGAATTCAATCAAGTTTATGATCGGGTTCGAGTCTAAATAATTGGGCTACCTAAGTTAGGATCGGGTTTCGGTCTAGCCATTCTCGCCTTGTGTACAACCGAGAAGTTTACCTAACCCTAAAACAACATATATGCCTATTGTAACACCCCAAAAATTACATGTAATGATTTAATGAAGTTAATTAGAAGAATTCTTGATTTTTTTATTTATAATAATGGTGTTATGATGCTAGAATATTATGTTAGCTATGAAGAAATAGAAATATGATGATTAATGACGTGCTATGAGGATTATTATGATGAAAGGGAAAAATAAATAAAGTAATATAGAGGCGGGAGGTGTAGAATAGAAGTTTTAATTAAGTGGGGGAGGAAGAAGTAAAAAATAATATAAAATAGAATGACAGGAATAATATTATGAGGTTAGCTCATATATAAATAAAGAATTAACAATCAAGGTTACCACTTTTGCTGAAACGTAGAAGCAAGAGAAGAAGAGAGAAGAGGAGGAGAAAATCCTAGTTTCGAAGAAGAGAGCCGGAAAGCTGTGACTTCGAAGATTCGAGGTAAGGGGGAGATTCCTACCACCTTAGGGTGTTTAATCTATGATAGTTTATTTAGTATGAGGTGTTATTGTGATGCGATTTATGATGAAATTATGGTGCTGCATAAAGGCAATGATGTTGTTGAACGAATGGAATTTATGAGATTAATTTAGGGTTTATAAATTGAAGATTTTGATCTCGAAAAGAGTAGGTAATCCGGTGAGATAATGTAAAAGTTAATGTTTAGATGATAGGGTAACCCTAGGTAATGTCTCCTATCAATTTAGGATCAAACGAGGTAAAAAACAAAGATTTCTAGCCAAGTTAGGAGTAAATTCGAGGGCAAAAACGTTGTTTTCTGGGTTCTGAAAACTGCCCAATCATGCCACAATCTTTCCAAGAACGAAAAACATTTTTAAGCTGTCAGAAACGTGCCACGATTGGAACTCAACGTGCCACGATTCAGTATGGACTTAAACTGATTTTTGACCTACTTTTATGCCTCCAAAGGGTTCTTAAGATGTATAGTAAGGCCCCAAATCAATAAACTTAAATGAGAGGAGTTTAAATACAGGTTATGAGAGTAGATTCATAAGACATAATGAATTTAAAACAATACGAGTATCAAAAGTATTAGAGGAGAACTAAAGTAAGGATATGGGTTATTCGATGATTGTAGTGATAGAAAATATTTGATGAGCCTTAAACATAATTGGGTGAGAGGGAGACATGACTATTATACGGGAGAATACAGAAGGATAGTTGTGGTAGTCGTCAATGACAAATGAATTCCCAATATAAAGGTAAGAGTCGTAAACTATTAAACCAAATGAGAGAGTATGCTTAAGTGTCATTAGGATTGATTATCTCAAAAATCAAAAGAGATTAGGTAGTGAAACGATGAAGGACTTAGAAGTGAAGTAGAGAGAGTTGTGAGAGGGTAATTCAAGAACTAATGAAGATGAAAATAGTAGTAAATTAGAGTAAAGGATAGATGCAACGATGAGACTATATGAAGAGTAAGAACTAAGGTAAATTAAAGAGACATGATGGTAAAGGAATAAGGTAATAAATGACGTTAATGACGTGGCAAAGTATGAAGTAAGGTACAAGATATGAATGGGTTAAAGAAGTGAAAATACGATGATAGGAGGGAATAATAGAGTAGATGATTATGGGTAATTGATGAGGTTAAACATAATAGCCTTAAATAATAATGAGCTTAGGAAGGCTGTTAGGTTGTAGGGAATAAGAGTTAATATAAGCGGTAATGTTGAAGAGTTGATGAGGTGCATATAAACGAGGAGAAGGATAGGTGGGTTAAATGAACGAATAAGATGAAGGATGAAGTGTGCCACCAGGAGTAAAAGATGCAGAGAATGAAAATTAAACTAATGGTGGGTGTAAGATTTAGATATGATGTGAATATGACAAAATTATGAGTTAGACATAAGTAGACGAATATATGGTGTAAAATAATGATGAGTTGCTAATGACGTAAGATGATGATGTAAAATGATGTTATGATTATAAAAGACGAATGATGTATGACGAATGACGTACTTGTTTTCTAATAACAAGCAATATGACGAGTAACTATGACGTAAAGATGATGTGTTGTTTATGTGTCTTCTAAATGATGTTTTAGTGGGTCCACATGCATCATATCATACTGCATAATGACGAATGACGGATGTAAGTTCAGTAACACACCTCTGACTTACATTATTATGACGATAGGATCCGGTACCGGCATGCATGTAGGTCTAGGGATGAAGTATGTTGCATATAGGTCATTTTAGGTGAACTGTGGTATGTGCTAATGATGTGAATAACTGAATATGATATGTGTGTTAAAGGTGTGCATAAGATGTATGTGTTAATGATGTTTATGAAATGAATTGTGTGAATATTATGATGAATGATTGATGATGATGAGACGAAGGACCGATGAAGATATAATTATCTACTTTATTATTCATGTATCCCAATATATGTTATGATGTGAATTCTCACCCTTTTTTGTTGTTGTTGTTTGTGTATTTTGGTGTCGGTACCCTTGGGGTACATATATTCAGGACGAGGAGCTTTAGATTTGCGAGATGCTTAGAAGGTGGCGATGTGGGACATACCACCGTAGCTATTATTTGGGATATTAAGTAGTCGAATATATACGTGCTCTGATCTGTAACACTGGGGTTCGGTTAAGCGTTGAATGTCCTTAAATTATAAAGTTAATTTAAGCACTATGATGTTTTAAGCTATTTTTCCTAAATAATGTTAAAGACAAGACATTTGTAATTGTGAAATTTTATGAAGTATCTTCTGCTGTTGTATCTGATTCTCTATTATTTTATCATGTGAAAGATGAATAAATGTGTGTGACATCCTTTTTCGTTAAAACTATGATTATTATTATATAAAATTACCGTCGAAAATTAGGGTGTTACACCTATCGGTTAAAAAAAAATTATTCACATCACTTATACTAGTATATATATAGGAAAAATTGTTTATTTTTATTTTAATCTCACTAATTTGCATATAGAATAACAAAAATATTATTACATCGACTTTCTCATATCAATAGATAAAAATCTGGTTCCAAAGATATAAGCGCGTAAAATTCATAACGAGTGCGGTGAAAATATTTATACTGTGTTTTGCATAAAAATAAAAAAATTTATTAATAGAAAAGGATAAATATGATTTGTTGGATTTGTTATAATTTAAAATTCATAAACATTTAATTATCTTTACTTTTTTTTAATCAAAATCAAATTTTTCATAAAAACATCGTTCGTAGTTCATAACATGCCCATTTTTCTCCTTAAAAAAACGTGTTCGTCTTTATGTTAATATCGATAAATTTTATCCAATATATTTTAAAAGATTTCATAATATTATGGGTGTAAATTTTTTATATAAATATAATTTTTGAGGAAAAATAATATATATATAAAAAATTATTATTGCGATTCTACGCAACTTTGCATAGCAGGGGTATTTTACTATTTTTCTTTAGCAATCCTAACTTTGAAAGAATTCTCCCTCGCTCAGCATAGCGACAGCTTAAACCCTTGCCGCCGTGGAAGCTAGCCAGGGTTTACCGTTTGATTTCTATCTCCGATCATGGAAGGAATCGAGATGGAGGAATCAACATTCAACAACGAATCCAACGATGATATATGCAATTCAATTCTCTCTCGTTTCTCAAACTCCACCGCTGTAAACCACCAACACCTCTGTGCCGTCATCGGCGCAATGTCACAGGAACTCAAAGATCACAACCTCTCTTCTTCACCTGTCGCATACTTCTGTGCCACATGCTCCTCCCTGGACCGCACTGCATCGGAACCTAATCCACCTATCCACCTCATGGACGCACTTTTAACATTTCTCTCGATTGTTATGTTTAAAGTTCCCGTTGCTGTGTTGAAGGAGAAGCGAGAGTTTCTATCGGAGCTTGTTACAAAAGTTGTTATGTTGCCGTCCAGTTCAGAGAGCGCTGTTGTTCATGGATTGAAGTGTGTTTCACATTTGTTGATTCATAGGGATAGTGTTCATTGGTCTGATGTATCAACATTGTTCAATTTCTTGTTAGGTTTTCTTACTGATTCGAGACTGAAGGTAACAATTCGTGAATTTCAAATTTTCTATCTGATAGGGTTTTACTTGTAAACTAAGTTTGAAGTTTAACTTGTTATACTCTCGCTGTAAAAAGCTTTGCATTGTCAACAAATCACAATGATATTTGTCACTTTAGAAGTAGTTATGATTAAAGTCAAACGTTTAATAATCTGATGGTTACTATCGGGAGCTAAACAGATGTGAAACTGGGGATCAGGCTCCTCTAAAGTGAGCAACTCACTTTAGAGTGTACTATAAATAATATTAGCTGTTAATCAACAAATCAATGGTGGGCATTGTAGGTACATCATAACAGATCATGACTCATGAGCTTGTTTGAATAACAACTTGATTTTCTCACTTTAGAACATCCAAATCCTGAAATAGAGATGCAATATTGATAATTACTTTAGTGCATATACTACAGTTTATAGGATATTATTAGATTGATGTCTTTATTTTTGTAAGACTATCAAACTTAGGTGATGCTATCCTAACACAAGTTTTACACTGCTTTTGTTTTTGTTTGGTCCGGTCTAGTATACAATCTTCAGCTTCAACCATCATGGTCGGTTGGTTACAATTTTTTTGATGAAAAAGCTCTGACATATATAATTGTTATTTAAAACGAGATGGTCTAGGATTTGTCTTATTTGCCCTTTTCATTTCAAACATTCCGCCGAGTTAGAGCACAAGACGGGTTGTAATAGTTGGGAGTGGGACATGTTGCACTTTTTTAATTTGCCAAGCTTGTGTGTTCGTGTATTATTATATTGTGTAAAAATTATTACTATTGTGAACTGTGGGGGCAAGGGGCAGCTGTAGCAAGGTTACATGACTTTTGGTTAGTTTAATAGACTGGTTCTCTTCCAACAGGTAAGAAGGCAATCTCATTTGTGTCTCCGCAATGTCTTGATAAATTTTCAAAATTCTTCGCTATTAGCATCTGCAAGTGAAGGGGTCAAAAACCTACTTGAAAGTTTTCTACTGCTGGCCGGTGGAGCAAATGCAAATGATGATGATGGAACTAAGGGAGCAAATGCAAATGATGGTGATGGAACTAAGGGAGCCCAACTAGTTTTGTATATTCTTGATGCCTTGAAAGAATGCCTTCCTTTCTTGTCTCTAAAATACAAGACCAACATTCTTAACCACTTCAAAACTCTTTTAAATATGGGTCAACCCCTAGTCACAAGGCGCATAATGGATGGTTTAAATTTTCTCAGTCTTAACCCAACATCGGAAGTTTCCCCTGAAGCACTACTTGAGGTGTTATGCACATTATCATCTCTTTCTGCCTCATCAACTGAGATCTCTGGAGATGGTATGACATTTATTGCTCGCTTGCTTGATGCTGGAATGAAGAGAGTTTTTTCCCTAAACAGGCAAATGTGTGTAGTTAAGCTTCCTAGTGTCTTTAATGACCTCAAAGGTATCATGAATTTCAATTGTGTTTGCGCATATAGTTAGTTACCTGTTTTGGCAACTACGGAAATATGTGTACTTACTTTTAAATGTGCAGATATTTTGGCATCTGAACATGAAGAGGCCATACTTGCAGCCACAGAGGCACTCAAGAGCATGATCAACTGTTGCATTGATGAAAGTTTGATTAAACAGGGAGTGGATCAGATAACTCTGGATGAATCAAGGATGTCAGGACCAACCATTATCGAGAAAATATGTGTAACTGTTGAGAGCCTACTTGATTATCACTACGCTGCTGCCTGGGACAGAGTATTTGAAGTTGTTTCCTCTATGTTTCACAAATTAGGTATTTTGATTGTTGTCAAGTCTTGTTTCTGTTTATTGTATTGACTTATAATTTATATAATTTGCTGGTTGAGTCATTTGTTAGTTTGATTTATTGTATTTGACTAATAATCTATACAAAAAGGAATGATAGTGTTCAGAGTTAAGTTTGAATCAAAAGGGAATGTTTTAAAGATTGGTCTAGGTGTAAAAATTCCGAAACTTGGGAAAAATACAAGATAGCTAAGAAAGAAAGCAAGAAGCCGGTGAGCGAAGCAAAAACTCAAAAGCTTTTGACAGATTATACCAATCTTTAGGCACCAAGGAGGGAGAAAAATCTATATATAAGCTTGCTAAGGGATGAGAAAGAAAAACAAGAGACTTGGATCAAGTGAAGTGTATTAAAGATGAAGGAGGTAATGTTTTGGTTCAGGAAAGAGTATAAAGTATAGATGGAAGAAATATTTCCATAACTTATTTAATGAAGGATATGAGATTTTACCATACTCTAACATGCTAGACATCAGAGAGGAGGATCGAAACTATAACTACTATCATCGGATTCAAGAACATGTGGTAAAAGAAGCATTGAAAAGGATGAGTAATGGCAAGGCAGTTGGACCAGACCTATTGAAGGGTGGAAAACTCTTGGAGGTAGGGGAATTGTGTGGCCAACCAAACTTTTTAACGAAATTACGAGGACAAAGAAAATGTTGGATGAGTGGAGAAGAAACACTTTAATTCTGATCTATTAGAACAAGGCGATATACAAAATTGTGCAAATTATAGGGAAATTAACCTTATGAGTCATACCATGAAGTTATGGGAAAAGGTGATTGAGCGGAGACTAAGAAAAAGATTCGAGTTACCAATAATCAATTTGGATTTATGCCTTGAAGGTCGACTATGGAAGCAATCTACTTACTTCGACATGTGATGGAGATATCAGACTGATAAAAAAGATGTGCACTTAGTTTTCATTGATTTGGAAAAGCGTATGATAGAGTGTCTAGAGAGATTTTGTGGAAAGCCATAGAGAAGAAAGGGGTTAGAATTGCTTATATTAGAGCTATAAAGGATACGTACGCGGGAGCTTTGACTAGTTTGAGGATGCAGAATGGGGTTACAGAAGATTTTCTCATAACAATAGGAGGGGTTTGATGCACTTACATATCACAACCAAGAGTTAGCACCTAGGTGTATGTTTTTTGTAGATGATGTAGTCATGCGTGGAGAGTCGAAGGAGAAATTGAATGGGACGTCGGAGACAAGTCTTGGAAGCGTATGGCTTCTATTTAAGTGGAAACAAGACAGAGTATATGGAATGTAATTTCAGCAAAAGGCAAAGTAGTTCTACCTTAGAGGGCCATTAAAAAAATGTTCTAGCTTAGAGGTTAAAGTTGGAGATCATATCATACCCCAAGTTACCACTCAAGTTGTAAATCATCATATTCAATCTAGGTGGTTGAAATGGATACGAGCCTCGGGTGTTTTTATGCGATACGAAAGGACCACTCAAGTTGAAGGGAAAATTCTATCGGACAATTGTCAGATCAGCGTTGTTGTATGGAAGTGTTGGGCGGGTAAAAACAAACACAAGAATAAAGCAAAGCATAGCGAAGATGAGGATGTTGCGTTAGATGCGTGGTAAGAATAGACAGCTAAGATTAGATATTAGAAACGACAACATTCGAGAGTGAGTTGGGTAACACCTATAGTAAAAAAGATGGTGGAAAATAGGCTTAGGTGGTTTGGATATGTAGAGAGAAGACCTGTAGATTCTATAGTAAGGAGAGTAGAGAAGATGGAGGATAGTCATATCACAAGAGGTAGAGGAAGACCTACAAAAACTATAAGAGAAACTATTAGGAAAGATTTAGAGATTAATGAGTTAAATCCAAACATGGTTTATGATATAACATAATGGCGTAATTTGATCCATGTAGCCGACCCCACTTAGTGGGATAAGGCTGGTTGTTGTTGTTGACTAATAATAATGCGTACAACTGTTGTTATACTTCTCCTGTTTTTTCTCTTAAATATTTGTGTACAAATTCCTATAATTTCATTACACAATTCCTGTTACTTATTTTTTAGATTATTGCTATAATTAATGCAGGAAGTAACTCTCCTTACTTTATGAGAGGTATACTCAAAAACATGGAAGATATGCAGCAGCTGCCTGATGAAAATTTTCCCTTTAGGAAACAGGTCACTATCTTTTCAATGTTGCATTTTTTTTTTTTGCCAAACTACACAAATATGAAACTCAATCTTATAAAATGAGTTTTGATATGTTCTTTCCCAGCAGGACCATATGCCCCTATTTTGAACAGTTTCTCATATGGGCTGACCTGTAACAGAGTTGAATGTCTTTTGAATTGTATTATATTATGGTATTCATGATTTCAAAAGCCAATAGGCGTTCTGTAACAACCTTGTTATTTAGCCAGTATCATAATTATGTTGATTTTTGTTAGAGGATCTGGAAATCTTTTTGATCTTTAATTTTTTTTTATGTGCTACAAATTACTGACGTGAAGTACTGCTATATTCTATGCCGTGCAGCTTCATGCATGCCTTGGGTCAGCTCTTGTTGCAATGGGACCCGAAACTTTTTTGTCCCTTATAACATTAAATTTGGAAGCTGAAGATTTATCTGTCTCAAATAAATGGCTTTTTCCAATTCTAAAACAGTATATTGTTGGTGCACGTCTAAAATATTTTACAGAGGAAATTTTGCCTATGATTGAACGTGCAAGGGAGAAGGCTCAAAAGGTATTGGACATATTTTTTTTTAGATACAGTGTTATTTTTCTTCATGGTATTCATTTCCTACGTTGTGCATTTTGCAGCTTGAGAAGCAAGAACTGATGAAAGCAGACACACTTGTTTACTCTTTGTGGTCTTTGCTGCCTTCATTTTGTAACTATCCTTCAGACACAGCTAAAAGTTTCAAGGATCTAGAAAAACATTTACGTAGTAAACTAAAAGAAGAACCTAATATTCGTGGAATAATATGCACTAGTTTGCAGCTTCTGATTAGACAAAACAAGAACATTAAGGATTCAAATGATAAGGATGATAGTAGGCAAGATATGGACAAACAACAAGTCTTGTATAATTACTCGCAACAGGTTGCAACAAAAAATTTGAGGGCACTGGAGATATCTGCCAATAATTTGTTGAAAGATCTGTCAGACGCGTTCCTGAAATCTACAAAAGATGACGGTGGTTGTTTGCAGGTACTTTTTCTTCATTGCAGTATGCACCATAGTTGAGCCAAATATATGAATTGTGTCTTCTATATGTGCATGCATGTTAGTATAACATAAAACTAGAGTTTGCATTTCTGTTTATGTCACTTTTCTTTTTCTGTTGCATTCATATGTGCTATGCAATTCTTTAATCATCCAGTGTGCACGTTTCAGCTTTCATATATGTGTGATGTCAACAAAATAATTCTCACCAGTTGCCAGCATTTTGGGTTTTGGAGTTATACGATATTTTGCATTTGTATGTCGTTGTCCGAGCTCACTTCGCTCCTAGTAAATAAGTTAATGTTAAAATTGAAGTAAATATATGACAATATACACCCCCCTCTCTCTAAAGAAATATCCATCTTTAGTTTAAAAACTCGAACAGTGATTATGTGGGCTTGTTGAGCTTATTGGTTTGTATTGCTCCTTAGTTATCTATGAGTAGAAATCTTGAGCAAAAAGCTCTAGAAGTGTTCAACCAGGTCCTTCAATTGTCAATATAGAAATAGAATTTATACTTATATATGGCATAACAGAACTACAACCAACAGATCTTCATCATTCTGATAATGTTTTTCATGAACAGATGAAGTAGTCTATTTTTTTCTTGGTTTCTTGATTACCTGACAGCTGAGAATTAAATTTCTCCTTATTTGTTACATTTGATTTGTACAAGAAGTTTATAATGATGACTTTGCTTCATTTACAGGGTACAATTGGTGATATTGCTTCTATAGCAGAAAAAAAAGTTGTACAGAACTTATTTAAGAAGAAAATGTCGGATCTCTTAAAATGCACTCAAAATGCCAACAAAGTAGACGATTCAGAAAGCTCTATGCAGATTGATACATCAAATGATGTGTCTCAATCAGTTCTCAGGTGTTGGTTATCTTCTATTTCTCTCAATTGTGTCTAATTGATTTTTCAATTATTTTTTGTGAAATTGGAAATAGGTTTTAGTCCAGTCTGCATCTTACTATTATGTGCTTGTTGGGTGTCGGTAATATTTAATGAATTTCTTTTCATCCCAGGGCGCGGCTTCTTGATTTCGCAGCTTCATTATTGCCTGGATTAGATGCGAAAGATATTGATTTATTATTTCAAGTAATAAAGCCAGCATTGCAGGTTTGTCCAAGATATATAGCGCTCCTTGCAAGGAATTTCGGAAACTTATTTTTCAAATAGAAATGCTAAGATGGTTATTGTGATTATTATTTGCAGGATGTTGGTGTCATGCAGAAGAAGGCATACAAAGTTCTTTTGATCATGCTCAAGGTATTTGTCTATTTCATATTATTTGATTTTTCAGATTAACACAGAAGTTTCAAATTATCTTGCATTGGTTTTTATTTATTGGTTTATCCTTCTGAGCTATTTCCATGTTAGAAAAACATTTCTGCTTACTGTTTTCTCGTTGGATCATTCTTGACAGAGCTCGGACAGTTTTGTTTCATTGAAGCTTGAAGTTCTGCTTGGGCTTATGGTTGAAATTCTTCCTTGCCATTCTTCTGCCAAACGCCATAGACTTGATTGCCTTTACTTCTTGATAGTCCATGTCTTGAAGTCAGAGGCATTCAAAGACGAGTTCTTTTACTTATTAAAATCAAAGGTATCCAAAGTTGGGATACTGCATCCATATTTGTCTCATATTATAGTATATCATAAAAAATCTGAACTTGTGTACTGCCGACAGGATGAGTCAATGGCGATGGCCTGGCCAGAAGTTTTCGTCACTGAGATAATACTGGCTCTTAAGGAGGTAATGCAGTGTTAATTATGGAAATTTTTAGTTATGCAGTTTTATTTGCCCTTTCCAATGTCGCATTTCTTAAAATAACTGAATCAGTATATTTCTTTTGGCTCTGCTCGGTTTTATCTGGCGTCAGTACATTTCTTGGGTATCCAATTTCCACACATGTTTAGGTGTGGAGGTGGGTTCTATGTTGCGAGCCTTCCTGATCCTAACTGGGAATTTCCTGATATGTCCATTTATTGTTTTAAGTAGTGGTTGTTGCACATACGATAGCACACTGGGTAAGGCAACTAGGCAACCATGTTCACACTATGAACCTATTTTTGTTGCATAACATAACTGTTGCATGCTACTGGCAACATCCAAAATTGTGGTATTTAAGGAGTAAATAAACTCGGGCACCTATGATTTCATAGTGACCATCAGACGGGTGTTCTCTACATATCAAGCTGGCCCATAGTCTTCTAAGATTCCAGCATGCACATATGACGGACAATCACCAGGCACATATCACTTTTGAGTAAAAGTAATATATCTTTATAGTCAATAAAAATGCATTATTTTCACTCAACTTCACTCTGTATTAAGTTTTTAATAGGATAGGATGGCCACTATTGTGTTTGCTCTGGCAATAAAATAAGCAGTCTGTGATTGTTTTCTTTGTGATTTTAGTCATTATGTGGATATAATGTTCAGAAAGGAATCAAGAGATGTTAATCATATACATTACTTTTGCCCATCTAAATTAACTTCACAAGCTTCTAGAGGGGCTAAATTTTGAGGTTATCTTTACAGGCTAATAAGAAAACCAGGAACAGGGCTTATGAAATTCTGGTCGAAATTGCCCATGCACTCGGAGACGAGGAGAGAGGTGGGGACAGAAATAACCTCTATCAATTTTTTATCACGGTAAATTTTCAGTTTAATTTATGCTTTTTACATCTTCTATTTTATTTGGTTCCACTTGATATCATCTTGTGCTCTTATTGGTAGAAAAATGTACTATCTGTGCATTACCCATACCAACCGTAATTTGAATTTGTGTTGTTTTGTGAGCTAAGGTTGCTCGCGGCCTTGTTGGGAAAACTCCACATATGATAAGTGCAACAATCAAAGGTTTAGCTCGCTTGGCTTATGAGTTCTCTGATCTTGTTTTAACTGCTTTTGATTTGCTTCCATCCACATATGTCCTGCTGGAAAAAAAGAATAGAGAGATTACCAAGGTTTGTTTCATTTTCTATTTTGCTGGTTAAATGCATTGCTTACTGAAGTAACATTTCCTTGAGCCCTTAATTAAATATCTGTCTTCTCCCTGCAGGCCAATCTTGGTTTATTAAAGGTTTTAGTAGCCAAATCACAAGCAGAAGGATTGCAAAAGCATCTGAGGAGCGTGGTTGAGTGTTTGTTTAAGTGGCAAGATGATGCCAAAAATCATTTTAAAGCAAAGGTTTTTGTTTTCTTATGTGATCGTTTCTTAAAGAAAAAGAATCAATGTGATTTCATTGATTTGTTGAGGATGACTGTTGTTTTGGAATTCAAGCTATTCATTCTTATTTTGAACGAGTGAGAACCAAATTCTTTTCAGGTCAAACTTCTTTTGGGAATGCTTATCACGAAGTGTGGATTGGATGCCGTTAAAGCTGTTCTGCCTGAAGACCATATGAAACTTCTGTCTAACATACACAAGGTTTGTTGAATCATTTTGATAATTCTTTTAGGCTAAAATATGCATTTAGACCTTGCAAATATTGCGAGTTTTGGTTCTTGCAAAAAACATGTGATTTATATCCTGTAATTTTCAAAAATAATTAAGAAAGTCCTTAAGGTGAAATTTTAGCTGATTTGGCCAATTTAAACTTATGCGGCACATGCTGACTGTGTAAGTATTGCTGACTGGGCATTATTTATTATTAAAATAATAATTACCTTTAATTATTCTTTTAATATATTTAATTAATCAGTATATGAATTAAAGATAAAAAGTCCATCAGTCTTCATCTTCAACCCCAAGTGTCTCCTTATTCACCCCCACAAATTTCCAGATCTAAATCACTACCATTGTCAATCGAATTAGTCAAAATCATATTTTAAAATTTAAATTTCACCTTGCTATCACATACCATCATCAAAACATTGAAAGGGAGAAGAAAGAGAACGAATTAATCAAAATCCAGATGGGCACTTGAAAGAGAACAAATTCTATGGGTTTGATGTTTCACTTCCGTTCCCAATCAGCTTCTTTAATACAAATAATAAAAACATCAACACAAATTTGTAAAAAAGTAATTTAGGGGTTCATCAACTAGAAATCTGAATCTTCATGAACATTGTTGAGCTTCAAGCCCAAAAAGCAAAAAAAAAAAAACTTAACCTTCTTCAGCTAGACCCAGAACCCTGCACAACATTCTATTCACATCACCAACAACAGCTCCTAAATTCGCCTCCCACCCCTCAACATCTCACTAACATTCGTATAGTCTGAAACCAACTCATTGGTGAACTTATTTTTTATATCAGATCTATGTTGGTTTTGCAATAACCCAAATTTATTGCTACATTTTGTTGTTCATTTCCAAAACCTAACCCAGTCTTCTTCATCCATACATTCTTTGATCTCCTAGAACCCCAAAAATGAATAAATGAGAGCCTTTTGTGGATTTTTTTTTAATGGCAAATATTAGTAATTAGTTGTTAGATTAGTTTTTCTCCTTCGTCTGAGTTTGAACCCTATGACCTCCAAAATGTCGCTGTGCGGTCTCTATCGCATGTCAGAATCTCTGTCCTCGGAATCATAGTTCCTGACCACTAGTTGTTGTGATGAGGGCAAAGATCAGGCCGGCGATGGCGCTGTGTGATGTTCTGTTGGGGGGGGGGGTGAAGGTTAAAGAGAGTGCACACGTATCATAGCGAGGAATGAGGATAGCACAATGGAGGCTGTGATGCGTGTGGGGGAGGAATTAACAAGGAGGAAGCGGGTGGGTGATGTTTTTACTGAAATCAGGAAGGTACCCTCAAGTTTGTGGTGTCTTTACTCTCATCAAGTGTGGTGCTGTGCTGCCTGGACCTTCTCTCTTGTTGTTACATGCATTTTCTGCAAACTTTTAAAATCCTCTTCTGATTCGTAGTTTTCACCAATGAATTTTTGTTGCCATCTCATCATACAAAATAATAGTGGAGTGATGTGTGTCTAATGGTAAGGTAAATGAAGGAAGATGCATACTATTACAATCTCAGAGATAGATGGTTTTTTAATTTCTGGATTAGAGATAAAGAATGATTAAGATTCTTGGTATGAGTTGAAGAGTTCTAACGAGCATGAAAAAAATTACAAGTTAGCATGTCATATTTTTGTCATCAGGGCCACATCTGCACAAATTGGTCAGCTCAGCAACATTACATGTGCCACGTCAGCAAAAATTGACCACATCGGCATTTTTTGATTAAAAAAACACATCAAGAACTTTTTTAAAAAAAATGAAACTTTCAAGGGTATAAATCAATTTTTTTTTTTTTAGCAAGGACCAAATGCATATTTTGTTTTATGTTCAAATCTTCGTGTAATTGTCGATCCATTTGTAAAACAGATCAAGGAACGGAAAGAGAGGAACCGAGGTGCTAAATCTGAAGAAAGTAGGTCTCATGTTTCAAAAGCAACTACATCCAGGTAATGATCTTGTATCTATTTGCTTTATTCAAAATGAAGAGAAACTGTTCAATCACATAACCCTTTGAGGTTTTGAATATTTATCCTCTTGCACTTAGATGTAGTGGCCTTTCAATTCAAATATATGCTAATTTCTTGTGTATAATTAGGTTTAGTGACCTTCTACCGTTAAAAGTAATAAATAGCTATGCTAAAATGGTTTTTAAGTTTGGTTCACCACTAAGCTTTGTTGTAAGACATGCACAGCCATGTTAGAGTGACGTGCTTGGTACTTGTCCCCAAAAATTGTCATTTTTTTCTTCTAAATTTTGAAAGTGACAGGACATATATTAGTTCTATGGTTAGTCTTGTATTTTTAAAACCATGCACTTCTAAAGCCTTCATCATTCTTTTGTAGTTAATATGTGTGCTATATTGAATTCTAAAGTTGTATCTTGAGATGCATTGGAACAATGTGATATCTTTTTCAGGCAAAGTAGAAGGAACCATATGGATATTTTTTCAGATTTTGATGGAGACAGTGCCGGTAGTGATACAGAATACCTGAACGGCAAGGCAATTTTTAGAGGGGGCAAATCTTCCACGCATCTCAAATCAGCAGCATCTTCATTTGGGTAAAGCTTTAGGTTTTAATCTGTCTATTCATCACATGAATTTTGTTGGTACACTCTGTAATCATTGTTAATATAAATGGAGTCATTATTCTTGGATTTATGTCTGCTTCCTATCTTTTTATTTTTGTATTGCATAAATTGGCAGTGGTCCTTGATAAGTCATCCAGAACCTACTATAGAATAAAGTGTCGAGAAAATCAATTTCAACTAACAATGTCATTGCTTGTTCCATCTAGGTCCAAGATGATACTAAAAAACAATATTCCTGAGCACTTGTCTGACGAATCAGATGACGAGCCACTTGATTTGCTTGATCGGCAGAAAGTAAGGTCTGCTCTTAGATCTGAGAATCTCAAAAGGAAGTCAAGGTCAGACGATGATGAGATGGAGGTAGATTCTGAAGGACGTTTGATTATCCGTGAGGAAGAAGGGGAACAAACGAAGAAAAAACCAGCCGATTCAGAATATGATGCTAGGAGTGAGCCTGATAGTCATTTGTCTGCAAGGTTTGGAACTAAAGCCCAGAAGCGGAGAAGAACAGCAGAGCCTGGTAAGGCTGGTAGGGCTTACACTGGGAAGGAATATGCTAGCAGAAAAGCTGGTGGAGATATTAAGAGGAAGGATAAGCTTGAACCTTATGCTTATTGGCCACTTGATCGGAAAATGATGAGTCGTCGGCCACAGCAACGGGCTGCGGCAAAAAAAGGTATGGCAACTGTGGTAAATATGACAAAAAGGCTTGAAGGCAAGAGTGCCTCTGGCATGCTTTCTATGAAGAGTATGAAACAAAAAAAAACTCAAAAGAAAGGCAGCAGGCAAAAGAAAATGTAGCAGATTGATAGAGCCATGGTTTGCTGTAACTTAGTGTATTTATACACGACCACTTGTGTTAATTTTTTTAATCAAGTGATGTCGTATATTATTTGCCCCGGCTTTCTTTCTTTTCTTTTAAGCAAAAAGGATTATAACATTTCATTACTTTTTTGTTGAAAGAAACATTTCATTACTTAAAATATATTCAATACAATATGATCTATCCGCCGATATCTGAAAACTAGCTGACGGATAGATTTACAATGGGATATGATAGGACCAAATTTGGTAATATCATACCACCCTCTTGAAATCTAACTCAATTAACCGACACCAAATTCAATTTATGCACCCAAGAGTTGAAGGTAAGCCAAGAGCTTCTCCAACATATACATCACAAATAGGGGAAGCCATTTTGTTTTATCCAAAACAAAAACTCCTCATTCATTCATAATACAAACAACAATCCCCAATGTGTTGTGAAGGGATGAAAAAGATGCATCAATATTACATTTTACCCTTAAGGATGGCTTGCTCCATTTGACAATCTGTCTCCCGCCATGAGTCAGATCTTTGGTACAACAAACCTATCAGATTGATTTCCACTCATGACAATTTGATGGTGGCTACTTTTGACGATGGTAATTGAAGACTAGATTGTGTAACCTCGTGAGTGGATATCATCGTCGTCGTTGTTGATTCTTATTTGGTTATTTGTATGTATCTATGGAAACTTCCATTTCTTTTTAGATTTAAAAATTGTATCTATATTATTGTGTAATACAATACCTCTGTCTTATTTAAAAACCTCTTGCAAATTCTAAAAAATTATTTGAGAATTATTTTCTTACATAATGATTAGCAAATTTCAAAATAATGGAGTTTTATTTCCTCCTCTAGCAATTATTTATAAGACTAGTGTGATGCTCTTACAAATTATTTATTTTCCAACAATAAAAACTAAATTTTTGTCGAGATACAAATTGATGATTTTATAACGTCAAACCGGATTTTTATTTTGAAAATGAAAACTTTATTTACTCAAGTCAACTTCAACATAATTAATTGACTAGTCACCGGCCCCCGTGAGTTTAGCTCTTTTTTTTTTGACAAAAACAAAACGATATTCATCCATTCAAATCGATAGAGTACATCAAATACAAACACCGTTAAAAACGTAAAGGGTGAATCGCGAACAAACTTACAGCACCCAAGTTAATAGCATACAGCGGCAAAATGCCTATAAATAATATGATAAAACTTAAGTCACCGAAATACCCATGCTTTCGAATCTGCAACGTTGACGTCCAAATCATTGGTTGAATTTGTAATTGAATGATGTAGATCTTTCAATAGGAACTGAACAAACACCGCGATAAAACGGGAAATCAAACGTTGCACAAGACGATGAGCAACACAACGCCGCACTTGAACGACGAAATCACAAAAAACACAAAAGGAAAAACTTGATAGATGTGAAAACCACTCATTTAGATTGAAAGAAAAGGGGAAAAAGATGCAGAGGGATGATTCTAAGTCAAAAAATGACCTAAAACCACCCCTCCTCGATGAACGAAGGAGAAAGAAAGGTCCGGAGTTCGAATCCCAAACACCACCAAAAAAAAAAAATTGACTAGTCACCGGTTTCAAATTAAATTTCATATTTTTTTAAAATTAAGATCTATTTATTACAAATTAAAATAAAAATAATTTTACATTAAATAATTTATAAGATTCTATAAACAATGCAAAATATATGCAAAGTCCAAGGTTCGAATCTTGCACACCATAAAAAACAAAAAAAAAAAAAGGTCAGGTATCTAAATTTTGGCATATGAATTACGGGTTTCAAACTAACAAATAAAAATTGTATTGAGTCGAATTTAAGCAAAAAAAAAAAAATATGTTAGTGCCAAACTCAAGTTGAGTTACAAACTAAATCAATTTTTATCGACTCGAGTAGGGATAGCTAACTACTATTGAAAAACTCGGCCACGTAGATATTTTACAAAAATAATGTTCAATATTAATTTGCTTTAGTTTTATCACAAAAAACAAAGATAGAATACAAAGTTTTGGACAGTACAATTTAAACAATATTTCGTTTTTTTGAAAAAAAATACAATTATGACAATAAGCACTCTTGAAGCCGGGTGCATCTAATTCAAAATTTTAACACAAGTCCTCTTGTGTATACCGTATAAGAAAACTGAAACCCAAAAACCTGCTTTCTTTTATCATCAAATAAATACACACTAAATTACAGCAAACCATGGCTCTATCAATCTGCTGCTACATTTTCTATTGCTTGCTGCCTTTCTTTTGAGTTCTTTTTAGTTTCATACTCTTCATAGAAAGCACGCCAGACGCACTCTTGCCTTCAAGCCTTTTTGTCATATTTACCACAGTAGCCATACCTTTTTTTGCAGCAGCCCGATGTTGTGGTCGACGACTCATCATTTTCCGATCAAGTGGCCAATATGCATAAGGTTCAAGCTTATCCTTCCTCTTAATATCTCCTCCAGCTTTTTTGCTAGCATATTCCTTTCCAGTGTAAGCCCTACCAGCCCTACCAGGCTCTGCTGTTCTTCTCCGCTTTTGGGCTTTAGTTCCGGACCTTGCAGACAAATGACTATCAGGCTCACTCCTAGCATCATATTCTGAATCGGCTGGTTTTTCCTCCGTCTGTTCCCCTTCCTCCCGGATAATCAAACGTCCTTCAGAATCTACCTCCATCTCATCATCGTCTGACCTTGACTTCCTTTTGAGATTCTCAGATCTAAGAGCAGACCTTACTTTCTGCCGATCAAGCAAATCAAGTGGCTCGTCATCTGATTCGTCAGACAAGTGCTCAGGAATATTGTTTTTTAGTCTCATCTTGGACCTACATGGCACAAGTAACAACAATGTTAGTTGAAATTGATTTTCAGGACACTTTATGCTATTGTAGGTTCTGGAATATTGTTTTTTAGTCTCATCTTGGACCTAGATGGAACAAGTAACAACAATGTTACTTGAAATTGATTTACAGTACACTTTATGCTATTGTAGGTTCTGGATAACTCATCACAGGATCGATTATTACTAATCAAGGACCACTGCCAATTTATGCAATACCAAAAAAAAAAAGATAGAAAGCAGACGTAAATCCAAGAATGAAGACTTCGCGTATATTACAATAATAACATAGTGTCACAGCAAAATTCATGAGATGAACAGACAAATTAAAAGCTTACCTGAATGAAGATGCTGCTGATTTGAGATGTGTGGAAGATTTACCCCCTCTAGAAATTGTCTTGCCGTTCAGGTATTCTGCATCACTACCTTTGCTGTCTCCATCAAACTCCGAAAAAATATCAGTATGGTTCCATCTACTTTTCCTGGAAAAGACATCACATTGTCCAAATGCAACTCAAGATACAGCTTCCAAATTCATTATAGCACAATATTAAATAAAACAGAATGACTAAGGCTTTAGAAGTGCATGATATATGTTCTAACCCTAACCATAGGACTAATATATGTTCTGTCACTTGCAAAATTCAGAAGAAAAAGTGTGTCAATTTTTGGCCACAACAAGCATGTAATGTTAACATGGCTGTGCTGTGCATATCTTAAAAAGATTAGCGGTGAATCAAACTTAAAAACCATTCTTTCATCGATATTGATAACTTTTAACCGTAGAAGTTCACTAAACTTCAATATATACAAGAAATTAGCATATAAATTTGAAAGCCACTACATGTAAGTGGATAAATTCAAAATCTCGCAGAGGGTTATGTAATTAAAACCAGTTCTCTTCATTTTGAATAAAGCAAATAAATACAGGATCAATACCTGGATGTAGTTGCCTTTGAAACCTGAGACCTAGTTTCTTCAGACTTAGCACCTCGGTTCCTCTCTTTCCGCTCCTTGATCTGTTTTACAATGGATTGAAAATTACGTGAAGACTTTCACATAAAAGAATCATCAAAATATTGTTCAACTAACCTTGCGTATGTTGGTAAGAAGTTTCATATGTTCTTCAGGCAGGACAGCTTTAACAGCCTCCAATCCACACTTCGAGATGAGCATTCCCAAAAGAAGTTTGACCTGAAAAGAATTTGAATCTCAGCTCATTTAAAATATGAATAAATAGGTTGAATTCCAAAACAACAACAATCTTCAACAAATCAATGAAATCACATGATTATTTCCCTTTAAAAAATGATCACATAACAAAAACAGAAACCTTTGCTTTAAAATGATTTTTGGCTTCATCTTGCCACTGAAACAAACACTCAACCACGCTCTTCAGATGCATTTGCAATCCTTCTGCTTGTGATTTGGCTACTAAAACCTTTAATAAACCAAGATTGGCCTACGGGGAGAAAACAAATATTTAATTAATAGCTCAAGGAAATGTTACTTCAGTAAGCAATGCATTTAACCAACAAAATAGAAAATGAAACAAACCTTGGTTATCTCTCTATTCTTTTTTTCGAGCAGGACAAAAGTAGATGGAAGCAAATCGAAAGCAGTTAAAGCAAGGTCAGAGAATTCATAGGCCAAGCGAGCTAAACCTTTGACGGTTGCACTTATCATATGTGGAGTTTTTCCAACAAGGCCGCGCGCAACCTAAGCTCAAAAAACAGCACAAAATCAAATTACTGTTGGTATGGTTAAGGCAAAGTGTACATATGTAAAATAAAGATGAAAAAGCACGGACATTAAACTGTAAATTTACCTTGATAAAAAATTGAAAGAGGTTATTTCTGTTCCCACCTCTCTCCTCGTCTCCAAATGCATGGGCGATTTCGACCAGAATGTCATAAGCCCTGTTCCTGGTTTTCTTATTAGCCTGTAAAAATAACTTCAAAATTCAGCACCTCTGGAAGCTTGTGAAGTTAATTTAGATGGGCAAAAAGTGATGTCAGGTACATTGGTACAAACATCATTTGATTCCTTTCTGAACATTATACCCGCATAATAACTAAAATCAAATAGAAAACAATCAGTGACTGTTTATTTTATTGCCAGAGCAAACACAATAATGGCCATCCCATCCTATTACTTAAAAACTTAAAACAATTACAGAGCAAAGTTGAATGAAAGTAATGCATTTTTATCGACTATAAAGATATATCACTTTTACTCGGGGATATGTGCTTGGTGATTGAAGTAATATGTGCTTGCTGGAACCTCAGAAGAGTACGGGTCGGCATGATATGTAGAGAACACCCGCTTGATGGTCGTTACAGAATCATAAGTGCCCGAGTTTATTTACTCCTTGAATACCATCATTTTGGATGTTACCAGTAGCACGCAACAGTTATGTTATTCATCTTAGTGTCTTACACATGGCAGCAACAAAAACAGGTTCATAATGTGTGAACATGGTTGCCTATTTGAATTACCCAGTGTGCTATTGTATGTGCAACAGCTCACCACTACTTCCAACAAGGAGTGGAGAGACCAGGAAGTTCCCGGTTAGGCTCATGAAGGCTCACAACCTAGAACTCACCCCCAAACCTAAAAAATGTGTGGATACTGGATACCCAAGAAATATACGAGTATACTGATGCCAGAAAAAACCGAGCAGAGTCAAAAGAAATACACTGATTCATTTATTAAAATAAATGCTATGAGGGAGAGGGACAAATAAAACTGCATAACTAAGTTTCCACAATTAACACTGCATTACCTCTTTAAGAGCCAGTATTATCTCAGTGAGGAAAACTTCTGGCCAGGCCATCGAATCATCCTGTCGGCAGTACATAAGTTCAGATTATTCATGCTAATAGTACAAGTATAATATGAGACAAGACAATATTTAGAACATATCAAATACACCACAACAAAAGTGTGCATTAAGGGGACAAAAATGGATGCAATAACCCAATTTTGGATACCTTGGATTTCGAGTCTTGGACTGTTAAGAAGTAAAGGAACTCAACTTTGACTGCCTCGGACTTCATGACATGGAGTATCAAAAAGTAAAGGCAATCAAGTCTATGGCGTTTGGCAGAAGAATGGCAAGGAAGAATTTCAACCATAAGCCCAAGCAGAACCTCAAGCTTCGATGAAACAAAACTATCCGAGCTCTGTCAAGAGTAATCCAACGAGAAAAAAGTAAGCAGAAATGTTTTTCTAACATGGAAGTAGCGCAGAAGAATAAACTAATAAATAAAAACAAATAGAAGAAGCATAACCATGACAACACCCGTGATTGAACATTTTAACCAAAATATTAAAATAATTTGAAACTTCTGCATTAGTAAGAAAAATCAAATAGTAGGAAATAAGACAAATACCCTGAGTATGATCGAGAGAACTTTGTATGCCTTCTTCTGCATGACACCAACATCCTGCAAATAACGATCGCAATAACCATCTTAACTTTTCTATTTGAAAACAAAATTTCAGAAATTCCTTGCAAGGAGCATTATATATCTCCGACAAACCTGCAATGCTGGCTTTAATACTTGAAATAATAAATCAATATCTTTTGTATCTAATCCAGGCAACAATGAAACTGCGAAATCAAGAAGCCGCGCCCTGGGATGAAAAGAAATTCTATTAAATAATACTGACACCAAAAAATCAAATAAGATAATTCCAGTATCAGACACAATTGAGAGAAATAGAAAATAATCAACACCTGAGAACTGATTGAGACACATCACTTGATGCATCAATCTGCATAGAGCTGTCTGAACCATCTATTCTGTTGGCATTTTGAGTACATTTTAAGAGGTCTGACATCTTCTTCTTAAATAAGTTTTGTACGACTTTCTTTTCTGCTATAGAAGCAATGTCACTAACTGTGCCCTGAAAATGAAGCAAAATCATCACTGTAAGCTTCCTATATATCAAGAAACCAAGAAAAATAGAGTACTTCATCTGTTCATGAAAACGATGCAGCAATCTTTCAGCGTGAGGAATGAAATTAAAAAATGGTTACTTTTTATTAACATTTCTAAAAATCATTATCAGAATAATGAAGATATGTCAGCTGTAGTTGTCTTGTTATGCCATATATAACTTCTATTTCTATATTCATAATTGAAGGACATGGTAGAAGACTTCTAGAGCTTTTTGCTCTAGACATCTACTCATGGACAACTAATGAGCAATACGGATCAATAAGCTCTACAAGCCCACATAATCACTACATACCCTTGTCATATGTTTACTTCAATCTTGACATCAACTTATTTACTAGAAGCAAAGTGAGCTTGGACGATGACATATAAATGCAAAATATTGTCTAAACTCCAAAGCACAAAATGCTGGCAACTGGTGAGAATTATTTCTTTGATATTACATATATACCCTGAATCATTGTTGGTAAAATACAGTGATCGGCACATCCTCAGCCAATTAAAATACCATGAATGAAACTGATGATGATACGTGGCAAAAACTGTAATAAAAGCTGAAACATGGGCACTGGATAATTAAATAATTGCATAGTACGTACAAGCACAACAGGAAAAAAAAAAAAAAAGTGACAAACAGAACTGCAAACTCCAGTTTTATGTTATGCCAACATGCATGCACAATTTCAAGTACAAGGGATGCAATGCCATACATTTGGCTCAACTATAGTGCATTGAAGAAATAGTACCTGCAAACAACCACCGTCATCTTTTGTAGATTTCAGGAACACGTCTGACAGATCTTTCAACAAGTTCTTGGCAGAAATCTCCAGTGCCCTCAAATTTTCTGTTGCAACCTGTTGCGAGTAATTAACCAAGACTTGCTCTTTGGCCATATCTTGCCCAATATCATCTTTATCATTTGAGTCCTTTATGTTCTTGTTTTGTCTAACCAGAAGCTGCAAACTAGTGCATATTATTCCACGAATATCAGGTTCTTCTTTTAGTGTACTACGTAAATGTCTCTCTAGATCCTTGAAGCTTTTAGCTGTGTCTGAAGGATAGTTACAAAATGAAGGCAGTAAAGACCACAAAGAGTAAGCAAGTGCGTCTGCATTCCTTGATGACACCGTCAGTCCCTGCTTCTCAAGCTGCAAAGTGTACAGAGTAGGAAATGAATACCATGGAGAGAAAAAAACGCTGCATCTCAAAAAACAATGTCCAATACCTTTTGAGCCTTCTCCCTAATACGTCCAATCATAGGCAAAATTTCCTCGGCAAAATATTTTAGACGTGCACCAACAATATACTGTTTTAGAATTGGAAAAAGCCATATATTTGAGACAGATAAATCTTCAGCTTCCAAATTCAATGGTATAAAGGATAAGAAAGTTTCAGGTCCCATTGCAACAAGAGCTGATCCAAGGCATGTATGAAGCTGCACGACATAGAATATAGTAGTACTTCACATCAGTAATTTGTTGTACATAAAAAAAATTTAAAGATCAGACAAATTCCCAGATCCTCTAACAAAAACCAACTTAATTATGATACTGGCTAAAAAAAAATACCAGGAAACCACTCAAATTTCCATGAATCAATAGAAATTCAATACTATATTTTGTTATAGACAAATCACATAATAATAATAATATAATAAACATGCATACATCATCATCAACAACATTGAATGCCCACTTTAATACGTATGATATGATAAACTAGGATTTGTCACAGAATAACTAACCGGGTTGCTACAAAACACCTATTTGCTTTTCAAATCATCAATATCATAAATATAATAATTCAAAAGACATTAAACTTTTTTACAGGTCAGACATATTAAATACTGTTCATATAATTGGGACATATGGTTGTTCTGGTAAAGAACATATCGAAGCTCATTTTATAAGATTGAGTTTCGTATTTGTGTGGTTTGGCAACAAAAAAATGCAACATAGAAAAGATAGTTAGACCTGTTTCCTAAAGGGAAAATCTTCATCAGGCAGCTTCTGCATATCTTCCAAGTTTTTGAGTATACCTCTCATAAAGTAAGGAGAGTCACTTCCTGCGTTGAATATAGCAGTAATCTCAAAAATAAGTAACAGGAATTTTACACTGTATTATTTGAGGAATGAAATTATGTGAAATTGTAAGGAAAAATCTAACAGAAAAACCGGGAGAAGTACAACAACAATCGTATACATTATGTAAGAAAAAATCTAACAGAGAAAACGGGAGAAGTATAACAACAGTTGTATACATTATTATTCAAACTACTACAATAAATCAAACTAACGAATGAACAACCAACAATCTATATAAATTATAAGCCAATGCAAGAAACATAAACAAGACTTAACAGCAATCAAAATACCTAATTTGTGAAACATTGCGGAAACAACATCAAAAACTCTGTCCCAGGCAGCAGCATAGTGATAATCAAGTAAGCTCTCAATAGTTGCACAAATTTTCTCAATAATGGTTGGTCCTGATCTCCTTGATTCATCCAGAGTTATCTGATCCACTCCCTGTTTAATCAAACTCTCATCAACGCAATAATTGATCATGCTTTTGAGTGCATCTGTGGCTGCGAATATGGCCTCTTCATGTTCAGATGCCAAAATATCTGCACAGTCAAAAGTAAAAAAATATACTTCAATAGTTGCCAAATAAAAAACAGGTAAATATATGCACAAACACAATTGAAACTCATGATACCTTTGAGATCACTGAAGACACTGGGAAGCTTAATTACACACATTTGCCTGTTCAGGGAAAAAACTTTCTTCATTCCAGCATCAAGCAAGCGAGCAGTAAATGTCATACCATCTCCAGAAATCTCATTTGATGAGGTAGAAAGAGACGATAATGTGCTCAACACCTCAAGTAGTGCTTCAGAGGAAACTTCTGATGTTGAGTTAAGACAGATAAAATTCAAAGCATCCATTATGCGCCTAGTGACTAGGGGTTGACGCAGATTCAATAGAGTTTTGAAGTGTTTGAGAATGCTGTTCTTGTCTTTTAGTGACAACAAAGGAAGGCATTCTTTCAAGGCATCGAGAACATACAAAACCTGTTGGGCTCCCTTAGTTCCTTCACCAGCATTTGCATTTGCTCCACCGGCAAGCAGTAAAAACCTTTCAAGTAGGTTTTTGACACCTTCACTTGCAGATGCTAATAGCGAAGACTTTTGAAAATTTATCAAGACATCACGGAGGCCCAGATGGGATTGCCTTCTTACCTGTTGCAAGAACTAGTCAGCACACACCACTCAAGTATATACCAGAATTTAGAAAACAAATCAAAATTCATGTAACCATGCTACATCCCCTTACCCCAAAAGTCCACAACATTTAAAATTTAAAATTTCTACACAATACACACACAAGCTCAGCAAATTAAAATGGTGAAACATGTCCCAATCCCAACTATTACATGAACAAAGTGTTTATTGCTCTATATTTGAATGTTAGAGATGAAAAGGGGGAAAAAAGACACAAATTATAAATCATCTTCCTTATAAACAACAATTGTAAACTAGAGCCTTTTCATCGAAAAAAACTGTAAGCAAAATGACTGTAGTGGAAGATTGAACACTACGCAGGATCAAACCAAACCAAACCAAAGGCAATGTACAACTTGTATTAGGATAGTATCAACTAAGTAAGACAGTCTTTAAAAAATGATGATATCAATTACAACAATATCATATAATATAGAATATAGTATATGCACTAAAGTTATCGCAAATTTTGCATCCATATGGCTCCAATCAATGGTAACCATCAAATTATTACAAACATTTGAATTTAATCACAATTAAATTACTTCTAAAGTGACGCAGATAAATCAATAGAAAAACGAAGTTTTAAATTCACAAATGGTTACCTTGGGTCGTGAATCAGTAAGAAATCCTAACAAAAGATTGAACAAAGTCGACACATCAGACCAATGAACACTATCCCTATGAATCAACAGATGCGAAGCACACTTCAATGCATCAACAACGACACTCTCCGAATTCTTCGACGACTGAGAATGAATAACTTTCACAATAAGCTCGGACAAAGACTCTCTCTCCTTCTTCAACACAGCCATGGGCACTTTAACGATAACAATCGAGAGAATCGTGACAAGCGAGTCGATGACGTGGTCAGGTGGATTAGGTTCCGGAACGATGCGGTTAAGGGAGGAGCACGTTGCGCCGAAGTATGCGACTGGGGTAGAAGGGAGGTTGTGGTCTTTGAGTTCCTGTGACATTGCGCCGATGACGGTGCAGAGGTGTTGGTGGCTAACGGCGGTGGATTTTGAGAAACGAGAGAGGATTGAATTGCATATATCATCGTTGGATTCGTTGTTGAATGTTGGTTGCTCCATTTCGATTCCTTCCATGATCGGAAATGGAAATGGAAATCGAACAGTAAACCCTGGTTAGCTAGCTCCCACGGCGGCAAGGGTTTATAGAGAGATAGAGAAAGAGTGAAACATTAATCAAACCCTACCACTTAAAATGCTTCATATTTGTCTAAAATCATTTTTTTTTACTTCACCAACTTTTTTTTTAATTACTATCTAAAATAATTATTTACAATTTTTACACAAAAAATAAGTAAATAAATAATATGTTAGCTGGGATCGGCAGACATGCGTTTTTTAGGGTTAGACTAACTATCTTAAGTTGATCGAAAGCTAGATGAATGCAAATAGAGTTAAATACGAGTTATTCAATTCTTTCTCAATTCTATTGAGACCACAAAGGTCATGGTGGTGATAGAATAGTTGAGACTCGATGGAACCTCACAAATGGACATTTTACTCGTGTTGCATGTATTTAGCACCATTAATTATAGAAACTAAGAGCACATGGCCACCTTATGATGAAGCTAAACACTTGTGTGGGTAAGGGAAACAAGAAATGTCACGGAGCTGAGAATATCAAGCAAAATTTAAGGTGCCGCATATCCCCAACCATAAGAGGATTCGTACATTACCTGTGTAAATAGTCCAGAAGGCTAAATTTTGTAGGTCACGTTGTTTTGGCTAGTAAGACTAGTGTTTGTCTAAGAATATTAAATTTCTAAACTTTTTATACAAGTGCATTCAATCAATCAAACTTTTGCACTCCTTGGAGTAGTTAAGTAACTCGGATAGTGTAAATTCATTAGCGTAATCATTAGAAGAAATGAGAATCGTCATTAAGAGCTATTAGTTGATGCCTGGTTAATTTTCAAGTTCAACAACAAATCTGACACGTTCAATGAGATATTATGGTCAAACCCACTCAAAAATTCTATTTGCTAAATCATGACTACATTTGATGTATACACTTACGTTTTGATAAAGTCTCGTCATCATGGATCCATGATCATCATTAGCATGAAAGAGGTTGGATCAACATAAACCTAACGAACTTATATCAACCCCTCTGGATCCATCATAATTAACTTATGATGTGTTGATTGATCCACCTGAAGCATCAATGGTTATGACAACGTCTTTTGTCAGACATGAAATCAACATGGAGATACATGACGTTATGTGTCATGTCTCACAAAATCTCAGTGACACTATTGAACTCATGGTTCGCAATAAGGTACAATGTGCCATGAAGTTTGCGACCAAGCGAGCCAGTTTTGGTGATTTTTTTCCACTTATACAATTCAAGGAGTTTAATGGAACCAAGACAAGCAGGTGTCGTTACACAAAACCAACTGATATTTGTAATGGTGGTACCTTCAGAGGCTTAGTCGAATCATATATAACATGTACCTTACATTCCTTTAAGTTCTCAATGTGGTGCTTTTGTCATGATTAACCTCCATTTTAATTAGACTATTCTTCATTTTGGATAAGTACATATGGTAAGAAAGGCCCCTAAAGCAGTTGGACAAATTCGTGTGTTGAAAGTCTCGCCTTACAAAAATACTTTGCAGACAAACATATGACGATGCTGAAGGGCAAACCTCTAACCTAGTAGCAAGACCACAAAGACCAATTATGGGTTATCCAACTCATCATCAAAGGGGTTATTACGCACGTGTATTCTCATATCCAATAACATATCTGCCAATGCAAATGTACTAGTTTCAAATTCAATCACATTAAGACTGTCTATTGCTATATTGTTGAACACCCATGGCTTACAAATCCACTTTATCAATGTAATGCACCAATGGTATCATAAACTCATCTGAGAAAAAATGTTGAAGAGAACCAAAAGTAGCAACGAAGAAATCCTCCACCTATTATATGTCCAAACTTATGAACTACAATGATTATCCATCCCCTGATCCATGCACCGCTAAACCTTGATTTCATTCTTTTGTTTATTTAATCCCAAAGACAAATCTGCACTCAAGTGATTTCGTTGTCTTGAACAAAATTATCACAATATAACCAATTTTGATCTTAATTAACCATTATTTGCATCTGATGGTCAAATTAGGCAAGTGTACCAAATCGTTTACCAAGTAATAAAGTGATAAATAGAGTATCGATTGTCGTTTCGTCCAAACAATTTGTGTTACCTATTTTTTTAACAATAAAATAAATAAAAGAGTTGAAGGTTGAGATATTGCAATTTTTATCTGTTTGCAACAGAGCAAATTACCTGTTTTGGTTGCAGAAATGTTAGCAGCCGTTAGGATTCTTTGAATCCCCTTCATTCATTTGTTGAATTTACGTAACAGTCAAGTCTTATTCGATTTAATTCACGTAAGAGCTATTTAAGTGATGAGTTCGTGGAAGTGATGACCTAATCAGTTGTCAAGCTGCATCTGCTGATCGCACGGTGATCATTACGTGCGGGGTCTATACTATCTCGGTTCATTAAGGTCTATCCCTCCGTTTGTTGAGTTGTACATACTGATCACACCATGATCCTTATGTGTGGGGTTTATCTCACTCATGGGTAATTGAAACATAAACTTCGGGTAGAGTTCCTAGATTTTTCAAAGGTATGATGGCCAGTGTTCTTGAAGGTTCTCTAATATATGAATCTTAGAAGTACATAGCTCTCTCTCTCTCTCTCTCTCTCTCTCTCTCTCTCTCTCTCTCTCTCTCTCTCTCTCTCTCTCTCTCTCTCTCTCTCTCTCTCTCTCTCTCTCTCTCTCTCTCTCTCTCTCTCTCTCTCTCTCTCTCTCTCTCTCTCTCTCTCTCTCTCTCTCTCTCTCTCTCTCTCTCTCTCTCTCTCTCTCTCTCTATGAGTGTCTACCTTACCAAGGGAAGAAAATGGAGTTATTGGGTTAACTTAAGTCATGAAGTCGTGTTTCCTTAATTACTAACTAGTTACCTCTCGATTTCAACATATTTTACTCAATATTAGTTATGTCACCTCCTAAGTACTTACTATCAGGGTGTACTTGCTTTCTGTTTCTTTTCGCTAGTTACTAATTAATTATCTAAGCTTCCAACTAAACACTTCAAGAAGCTTGGTCTTTTATTACGCATACCCCTAAATATGAAATATCACCAATAATAAAACTCAAACTTATCTTATAATCTCATTATATTCTCTTAAATAAAGTTTCACAAAGATCACATGCAGGTTTTTATTTTTATAAATCAAAGAAATACATCGATGAAACTACCAACGATATGAAATGCAATTACATGTCTCAAGATAAAAACCTAATATCGAAGCCAAAACAAATATGAACAAACACCTAAAAAACATCAATCCAACCACAAAAAACAATCATCTAAAAGATGTCAATCATATAATGGAATGTAACCATCATTGATACAGACAAAACATGAATCCTTTCACATTTTATTTGACCACTACCACAACGTCAATTTAATGGATTATAGTATTAAATTTTTTTCGTTCTTATGAAAATTGTTCTCGAAAGAATTAAAACTTTTTAACATGGGATGGGATGAGCTAAATATAAATTTTTTTTAAGCGTCAAACGTTCAAGATTAAAATAATAAAAATTCGGACGTAGAAACGAAAATTTGTGTTTTTTTTCTATTTGTGGTAAACATATATGCGAAAAATTCATTTAAAGTTTAAAAGTTTGAGAATGATTAAACAAAATTAATTTAGAAGGGACTAAAATTGCATGCTGAAAAATCTTTATAGGAACGTAAAACAGGATGAAAAATGAAAGTTGATAATTTATACGGACGAAAAACTTATTTAACCTAGGTTATAAAATATTAAATAGAGCTATTTTTTTATGAAAGATCGTGAAATTTTGAGATTTTCAAATAAATCATGGCAAAGTTATGAAAATTGGAGTTAAATCATGAAATCGTACAATTCCACGGGTTTAGGTTGCAAATTTAAGTCAATGCAAATTTGGGCTCTTTTTAGAATATCAAAATCTTAGCCGAGACTACTTTGTTGGAATCGCGAGTTAACTCGCTAAACGAGAATAACATTGTACAAGTCTACTGAATGTTTCAAATTTGACATAGAGATACACACAGAGTATGAGTATTAATCAGAGTATGAGTGTAGCGGATAAACACATACACACATGTAAAGCCCCGATACTTTAAAATGGATGATATACCGTATCCCCTGCATATCATGCACCAATATTTGTCTGATACTTCCCAATACGTATCAGGAGAGTATCCGAAGATTAAATTTTATTTTTTTAAAAAATAATTATCCGATACGTATCAGGAGAGTATCCGATAATTATTCTGCCCTGATACTTCCCATTTAATGTTAACTAAAATAACTTAACTCTAGAGCACTGATGTTTTTTTTTTTTGGATATAATGCTTCTTTTTTGAATAAATATAGTATAACACTAACAATGTTCCTTTTGAATATAGTATAACACTAATGGTGCTCTTTTTGGGATATATTATGTATGTAATCGACTAATCATCACTCTCTTAATCGTCAATATTATTTATATTTATGTTGATGTGCTACGAGCCTATGACCGATTTCTTTTGTTTGTTAATATATTTGCATATTAAAAAATAGTTATAATTACATTGTACATTTAATTATATAATTTTTCTTATTAACATATCTCAGCCGTATCATATCTTGATTTTTGAAATTTTTCCGTATCGACGTATCATTGCAGTATCATATACGTATCGTATCTCGTATTCGGGCTTCACACACACACACACACATATACATACACATACAAGGGCGGTTTTACCACCCCAGCTACATGGGCACACAACCGTACTCACCACAAGAAAATTGACTTTTAGTGACAGCCAAATTTCGTCACTATATGACAAATTTCTGTAGCTAAATTTGTCTGTCATTGCCAAATGGTCGTCACTACATGTTTTCCACCTTTACCTACGGACAAAACTGTAGGTAATTCTAAGGAGACCATTTTAAAAACATAATGGACCTTTACCTACGGTTACGGCTGTCACTAAAACTTATCATTGTTTTATTTTATTTTTTATATTTTCTACTCTATTATAAATTCTAAAAATGAATAATTCATAAAATTACCACTAAAATTAGTTTAATCGATATAATAAAATATTATAACTAATATCATTGAAATTTGAAATTGATTACTATAATCAATTTTTAGAACAAATTTTTGAAGTGACTTAACTAGAATAATTTTTTCTAACTATGAACTATTATATCATTCACCCAAACCAATACTTAATACTCACAAGAGAAAGAATTGTTACCAACAAGATCAACGATGTGTGGTTCAATGACTTGATATGTTACACCAAACGGGAGATATTCAATTCACTTGATGATGTTGATATTATTCGAACATTTACGCAAAGAGGTATCGAAAATGACATTTACCTCCTAATTTTATTTAGCACACTATTGACAGGTTATGATTCACCTCTCTTATTTTAAATTGTAATTTATTGACAAAATGACGAGTCTCTTTTATTTCGATTTATGATTATTTATATAACATGTCACATGTGAATTTGCGTTCAAATTTTTTGTCCAGTCTCTACAAAATTCCTGGCTCCTGGCTCCGCCACTGTGTGTGTCTATATATATATATAGGTTTGTTAGGATACACCCACTAATTTTTTTATTAAGGCGTGTTTTAGCAAAGATGTAACTAAAAAGTTGTTAAATACATCTCAAGGTGAATGTTGCTAAAACACCTGCTTAGAAGGTGTGTTTTAGCACATTATATAACCAAAAAATAGGTAAATGCTTAAGGTGTAGCTTGCTAAAACACTTACACGTAAAAACCAGTAGATGTTTTCTAACAAATCCCATATATATATATATATATATATATACTAGATCACAATAATAATAAAAATAAAAATAATAATGATATAACATTATTTTTGCAGAAAATACTACAAAAACTCTGAATGTAGTTTCATCAAATACATTGAACATAAAACAAAAAACTAAAAACCATTGAATATGGTACTTTCTTCGAAAAAATATGTCAGTCACAAAAAATATGCAATTGACCGGTGGAATATCTATTGACGGAGTAAGAAAATAAATCCAGTCAAAAAATTAAGCACTTTTAATAAACGAGTAATACAATTAATTTACTAACTGAACATATAAAACATATTGACATAATAATGCAGATAAATTAAATCATCCTAATCCTAATGATAATAAATCAATAAGATTTTCTTTCCATCTAAGGAAAAAAAGATTTTCTTTTGAAATGAAAAATAAGTAAATATAAAAAGCAATTTTATTCTATATCTTTACGCCAACAACTAAATCATAAACCTTCACACGTGTAACTTGAAAAATATTTATATTTAAAGTCAATAGTTTTTAATAATTTGACAATTTTGTATTCGAAAAAATAATTTGACAATTATTTATTCGAAAAAATAATTTGACAATTATTGTTAATTAATAGTATAAAAATGTTTATATTTATTATTGTATATAGATTAAATCTTAAAAACAATAATAATAATAATACAATATCATTTTGTGATAGAAAATAAAAAGATGATTATAGGTTCATAATAAACATTGAACTGTACACAAAAATTTAAAAAACATTGAATATAATACCTGCTTAATTTTTTTTTAAAGAACTTGCTTAAAAAACATTGAACACAATATATTTGACCTTCAAGAAAAAAAAAAAAAAAACCACAAAAATCATACATATGACTTGCAAAAAAATTATGATATAGTCAAACTTTTTTCCAGCCAAAAAGTCAAACTATTTTATATACAACAATTACGATAATTGACTGTATAAAAAATTGCTTAGTTAAAAATTCAAATAAATTAAACAATAATACTAATGCATGAGCATTTTCTTATATAAAATAATGCCAAACATCTGGAATATAGCTTCGTCAAAAACATTGAATTGCACAAATAAACAAAGTTAAAAAAAATAGCACTTCCTTAAAAAAAATTGAACATATTATTTTTATTTACAAGGAAAAATATTGAAATACAAATATCATATAACAGTTTCCTTTTTAAAATAAAATGAATATAATAGGTTAATTATTTAAATACCAAACTATTCCATTCACACGAAAAAAGTGAAAATCATCGAATATAGTACTTCTTTAATAAAAATTTGGACATAGTATTTTTATTTACAAGGTAAAAAATTAAAATGCAAATCTCGTTCAACGGTTTCTTTTTAAAAATAATATAAATATAGCAAATCTATAATATAAATACTAAACTATTCCATCACCACCTTTTTATATACCTATGTCTTCCCTATTAACAAAAAGTAATATAAAGTGATTGAATATAGTCGGGTTCATAAAAAACATTGAATATAGGTTTATTAAAAATGGTATTTTAATAACATTACAAATATTTAAATATCAAAAGGAATATACCAATTTCCTTTATTTGGATGATAAGAAATATAAAAAAATAATAATATAAATACCAAAATATTCTCATTTACCTTTTTCTCCCACCGACTAAACTTTTTTAAATCAATTTTCCTTCTTGTAAAATAAATAATGAATAGGGTCATGTTTTAATTTAAAAATATATTTTTAGTGTGTGAAAGCTATAACAAAAAAATAGATTTCCCTTAAGTTGAAAATGACAAATACATGAAACGAAAATGGAATTATAAGGTCAGAGGTTTTGTTGTTTCTCTCTGCTGATGTTTCATCCTACGTTTTTTGTTGTTGTTGTGGTTGATTCTTTTTTGAATGTTTGGCCATGTATGGAGTTTCTTTTCTTAGAATATGGATTATTATCCTATTCTACCTCTATTGTGGTTAAAAAATATAGGGCACATTTATTGGTTTCAATGTTGCAACCGAGTATTTCAATGATATGTTGTGAGTGTTGAAAGTCCAATTGTGTATGTGTTCAATTTAGGGTAATATTGATCAAGGAGTGAGATCAAAACCATAAAGAATTATAATACATCTATAAAGAAACATGTCTACGAATGAAATCAATGATGAAATGTTATGAATGGTACAAGTTTGGTGACACAAGCCTGATGGTGGAATCTAATGATTCATTTATGCATGCTGAATTGGCTAAGGATGATGGTGTTCAACTAAAGTCCTTTGCTTAACTTTTAATCAATGCTTGTGTTATTTCTCAAAGTTGGAATGGATGCATGCAAGAATCATCTTCAAGGAGGTTTGGTATCGTTTAAGGGGCAGTTCTCCTCTTAAACTTCAAGAACTACACGCCAGGTTGGAATTTTGTTGAAGCCTTTGGGAAAATGAGGAATTGTTTCTTTAGAAAAAGGATTTTATGAACTTTTATTTGCCATTGAAGATCTTTAAAATTGTTGGATTCTTGCTATGGGATTGCTTCAAGAACAATGACGTTCAAAAATTCTTTTTGCAATTACTATTTGCCTCGGAACAAGGGTGAGTTTGGATGTTGTTACAAGTAAGTCATCTCTTTCTATATCTTTTAGTCATTTTGCATGAATTTTAAGATATTGATTTATTGGCAAAAATGAGAAACAAAGGTTACACTTTTCTTGTTAATGTTGGATATGAAATTATTCCTCTTGTATGTTTGTATTGTCAAAGTATTAGCCACACTTTTTATACTTATAAACATAATATGATTAGTTTAAAGCATGACGAATTTTACATGAGAAACCTATTAAGCGAGTATTCAGTAAATATATTCATATTCGAAAAGATTTATTTGAAGAAAGTAAAATATTATAAGGTGGGAGATAATAATGATGTTATTTTTATACATTATTTGACCATTGATATGGCTATTTTACGTATTAATAATGTTTCTGCTCATGATTATGTTGACATAGTACTAGTTGTAAGTTGTAACAATGATTATAAAGTCTCTCTCGTTACTTGGGCTGGTTAGGAGATTATTGGTGATGGGATATTGGCATTTAAACTGATTTAAAATAAACCTTAAATCGATCAAAAAAAACTTGAAAATTACTCAAACTTAACATTTATTTGGTGCTTTTGAAACAACCCTTCGTATTCATTTCAAAATTTGGATTCTTTTTTCAAAACCGAATCAAACTGAACTGCATATATATACATAAATATTAATACTTATTTATTTTTTGTTAGTATACAAACTGAATAATACATCTATAAACTCTAGTTTTGAGAGCGGTGAATCTGGACATATCAACTTAATATTAAACGTCCACAGTTGGTATAGTGAAAAAAGATCATGGTGCCAATAAAACAAGGACTATATATATATATATATATATATATATATATATATATATATATATATATATATATATATATATATATATATATATATATATATATATATATATATATATGAGATTTGCTAGAACACATCCATTTGTTTTTATGTGGGAGTGTTTTAGCAAGTTATAACTAAAAAATTAATAAATACACCTTAAGGTGTATGTTGCTATAACACATCTTCTAACAAAAACAAGTGGGTGTGTTATAGCAAATCCTATAGACATTTGTTACGATACACCCACTTAGTTTTTAGAAGGAGTATTTTAGCAAGTGAATAACTAAAAAGTGGTTAAATACACCTTAAGGTGTAACTTGCTAAAACACTTCCACATAAAAACTAGTGGGTGTGTTCTAGCAAATCCTATATATATATATATATATATATATATATATATATATATATATATATTAATAATTTTTTGATGAATACATTTGTAACACAAGGATGAAAATACAAAAATTTTTATTATAAATTGGGTTCCAATAATTTTTAAAGTCGTTTAAATAGAATTTCCCTATGAGAGAGCATCTTCTCAAATTAAATAAAAATCTAAGGGTAAAAAATGAAAAAAGTTACCCTTTAGAGTGTTTATATTTAAATCGATGAAAAAATACAACCAATAAAGTTATGGGGGATTAGTCACTTTAGTCCCTAAATGCAAATAAATTGCAAAATAGTCCATGAATGTATTAGTCAATTTAGTCCCTGAATGCAAACTCTGTTAGTCAATTTAGTCCCTGAATGTAGACTATGAAATTGACTAACACAGTCTACATTCAAGAACTGTTTTGCAAATTCTATGCATCCAGGGACTAAAGTGACTACTCTTTCCTATTCAGGGACTAAAATGACTAATTCCCCGTAAAGTTATATACTTGTGACAAAAACAAACATTCTTATTGATTTTTTTTTTGAGTTGTTTGGTCAAAGATCAATCAAATCAGACCATGTTTATAATTTTAAATAGGTCAAATGCATCTAAAGATCCTTTAAGTTTTTTGTTTTTTTCAAAGTGGTCCTTTAAGTTTCAAAATCCCAAACAAGTCCTTTAAGTTTCAAAAGTCTCAAACAAGTCATTTTAGTTTTTGAATCTTTTCAAACAAGTCCTTTTAGAGGATGATGGTGATCATTCAGATGATAGTAACAAAGAGCATTATCCACCATTTGTCATGCCTAAAAAGATGACTAATTTAATATTTGCTCGTACAATGTGCATCAATAACGGTACTAAAGTTTGTAACCTTAAATAAAATTTAAGGATAATAGTTTAATTAGATACAATGTTAGTCTAAATAATTTTACACTAACAAAAAAACCACATATAGATTTGAGAAATATTTTTTTTGGAGGGAATATTTGAGAAAAATTTATATAACAATATAAAAAGAAAAATTTATATAATTCTTCATATTTAAATTTATAATTAAATCCTTATATAAGTATTATTGAATAAATATTTATCTTGTGAATTATTTTTGATTAAGTAAAATATTTTTTCACTCAAAAAGGTCAAATAATTTTAATATACAACAATTAGCAATGTTTTTTTAGTAAAAAAAAAAAAAGCAATGTTCTTTTTTACACAATAGTGTATATAAATAATAATATAATATAATATAAAGCAATGTAAACACATTTTCTTCAAAAAAAAAAAAAAATGTAAACACATTAAATATAGATTCATAAAAAACATTGAATTGAACACAAAAGAAAAAGTAAAATCCATTGAATATAGTACATTCATAAAAAAAATATTGAACATAGTAATTTTATTTAGAAGGAAAAACAATAAAAACAAAATCTGATACAACAACTTCCATTTATAAAATAAAAATAATATTAAAAAAATAAGAAAATGAATAATATAAATAGCCGCAAACTTCCGCCCTTTCTTTCATTCTCTCAACAAACAAAACCACTTATAACCATAAAAACCACTCTTCAAATCAAACACTTTCTTACATAAGATTCCTCTGTTTTTCTGTGTGCTTTTTCAAATTCTTCCCCTGTTTTTCAATTTCAATGGGGAAGTACATGAAGAAACTCAAATCCAAATCAGAATCACCTTCACCCAATTCAACACCAATCACCAATTCACCACCAACACCAATCACCACCAATTCACCACCACCAGCAACAACACCCAATTCCTCTGATGGTGTCATAACTCGTGCTAGAACCCTAGCTTTTGAGAATTCCAACAATCAGAATCAGAATCTTTCTGTTTCTTCTGATTCTTACCTTCAGCTGAGGAACCGTCGCCTTAAGAGACCCCTAATTAGGCAACATTCCGCTAAGAGGAATAAGGGGAATGATGGAAGCCCTAAATCCCCAATTGGGAATTCAACTGCTGAAGAGAAAACTGTTCAGAAGAGTCCTGAGCCTGAAAATGCTGAATTTGGGGTGAATGCTGAGGATGCTGAGAGGTGGGTATTTCGTTTTCTTCTAAATTTCGATAATTTAATTTTCGCTATTTTTTTTTTTATCGCCAATTTTTTGAATTTCAATTGGGATTGTTTTCTTTGGCGCTCTCCGATTTTTATATTTATTTTGACAGAAAAAGCTGACAATTGATTTTTTGATTTAATTTTAAACTACGGTTAAAAAAATTGTTTTTTTTTCTTTCTATTGTTATCATTTTTATTTAATTGTTACACTGACATTAGTTTTTGGTTTTGATTTGTAGAACAAAGCAGAACATGAATTTGATTCTGGGATTCATGATGTTTTGTTCAATTAACCATGCTGTTTTTATTCCCACAAAAAGAACAAACTTTTTCTTACCAATTACACAATTTCATGGTGCAATTCAGTTCGTTTCTGTTTTTCCTGATTATGGGTTCTAAAGATGATTGAATTTGGTGAAGTTTTTTTGTTTTCAAGCTTAACGGTTCCCTGTTGATTATTCCTTTTTGAGTGATTTCAGCATTTGCTTTATACAAGTTCTCTTACCTTCTGGATTTTGCCTGATTTTAAGGGTTTTTTTTTCTTCTGCTTTTTAGTTTTTGTGATCTTCATCACATGCATAATGCATTCATGTTTTCTTAGTGCATAAGCTTAATATGTTGGGATTAATGTTTTTTGTGCCATGTTGTTATTATTTATTATTATTATTGTTACTTTTTTTGGCAGAAAGTGGCGTTACTTTCTCACAGTTTTACAATTTTTTGTTTTGACTTGTTTTAATATATATATATATATATACTTATTCACAATGATTGGAATCTTTCCAATTCATGTGCTATTTATTGGATTGAAATTGTTATCTATGTATTATTTACTTGCAACAGAAGCGCTAGGGAAACTACACCCGTCCATTTGATAATGCGATCAGATGTTCTCAGGCCTCCTAGGTCAATTACCAAGCGTACTTTTTCAACTGAAGCTAATCCCAGAACGGAGCAGCCAACTATCCCAATTTCACCCGAATTTGAGGAATATTTTGCTAAACATGAAGCTGAGCAGCAAAGGGAGTTCATGGAGAAGTATGTTTTGTTGATTTGATTTTCTTAGTTTAGTTCTGTAACTTTTGCATCTCTCCAAACCAACTAATTTATTTATTTTATTTATCAATTTCAGGTACAACTTTGATCCTGTGACAGAGCAGCCACTCCCGGGACGTTTCGAATGGGAAAAAGTGTCACCTTAGAAGGAATGCTAGTATTAAGTGTTCCGTCAATACATCTTTAAAGTAGCAGCATAGTTAGAATTTGTTGAAAAGGGTGGTGGTGTTATTTCCATTTTCCATCACTTTCTATTTTACTTGTAAAGAAAGTAGGATTTTCAACATATGTAGACTAATGATCTGTAACTTTACAGAGGTGTTGATTACACAACAATACAAAGTCCCCCTTTGTCTAACAGATCATTAAAGAAGGGTTTGAGGGAATAAGGGTCTATAGTTGTAGGGTTTAGGGTATAAAATCAAAGTAGGGTATGTAAGAGAGGTTTTACAAGAATTTCCTTTTGTTCTTGTGTTTTACTCTTAGTTTTGTCTATACTTGTACTCATGGAACTTCAACAAACTCTTAAGAAATAAAGAACCAGATTCCCTCAAGTAGAAATGTATGTCATTTTCTTTGTCATCTTTATTCAGCTCTATAAAAAAAAATTGGCATTGTTCTAGCGGGAGACACTGAATCTTAAATCTGTTTTAGATTATGCTAGCTGTTTCTGTGGACTTTAGCTATATTTCTAAAATATGTTGGTTTTTAGTGTCCTATAGTGTGGGGCCATGTTATGCCAAGAGTGAAATGTTGTTTTCTCTGTTATCATGTTGGAAACCTGTATGTTGTCATTGCACACGTAGTAAAGGGCCAATAAAATGGAATAGAATGGGATAAAATAAATGAAATTGGATATTAGTATATATCATTGTATACTATGGATATTTTTACCGAGCGATTATATTTTAAACTCGCGTGGGGGAAAGGAGAAGTGTTACATAAATTAATCAAAAGTCGTTGTACTTTATAAGATCGTAGTATTTATAATTTACAACAACTCAAATAACATCCTAATAAGTGCCTAAGGTCTTAAAAAAAAGTGCGTACGGTCTAACTCAATCAAGAACATGGATGCCTCCTAATTGAATGTGAGTTTTAGTCGTGTTTGCCACTTAATCGAGTGTATATTTGGTTCCACTTTTAGAGAGGTGAGAATTGATTATGGAATTCTGATATCTTCGATTTCTTTTGAGTATAATTGATTATGTCTCCAAAATTTATACTATTTCTACTTGAAGTTAGAATTTGTAATTTTTTATTCTAGAATTATTTTTTACACACAAATTTATAATTGAACTTGCTTTTACATGAATGTATCCAAACACAAATCACTTTATAATCAATCCATTATTAGTCAAAATCAATTCTACACAATCAATTCACTCAAAATCAATTATTTTATCACCGTAAAACCAAACATACACAAAGTGTTAACATTATCTCATAATAAGTTAAATAACATAACATATTAACAGTGACTTGACGCTGCGAGAGGCATTGCAAATTGGAAATTACGTGGTACTAGTAATGTAGCACTTGCTCAATTTGAGGCCATGACACAATTTCCACGTTTTGCGAGTGTTATCATATATGTCTATTCGGGATGGATCAATGTTGGAAAATAATACTACACGTATGATTGATGCGGTTTCTTTAGAATGATATAGAATTTTAAGGAGAAATTCTTGCATGCATGCAAACGCACCTAACACATAAGGGTTTTATAAACAACAACTAATAACTTGACATCTCATTTTTTTTTTTATATTTATTTATGTTTGAAAAAAAAAAAAAAAAAAGTTCGAAATGTCGTGCAACATTTCTCTCTCATGTGATGCAAAACGGTTTTTTCTTCTTTTGTTTTCTTTTCTGTATAACTATTGTAGCAAACTATTTCCATAACTATTCTTAAGTTGTACCTAAGAATGAATTGGGGTCCTCGCTCTCATCTTTAAAAAAATCTATTTCCCTGTTTCTTTATTGTGGATACAAGACTTTGATTGAGTTTCTATAATTTATTTTGCTGTCTCTTAAAAAAAATAAAAGTTTGGGCATCAACATATAAATGCAGAAAATCAGGGGTTGTTTTTTAAAATGATGTAAAGAGGCATATCATATATTCACAAATATAAAAGCATGGTGGTAGAAGTTTAATTGCAAGTTTAGATGGGAGGTTTTGTGGAGCTTTGAATATGCTAAGGAAAGGAACGGATGACATTGAAAGTGTTGATTGGATGATCTATTGAGGTACCAATATCAAATTGCATAAAAATATATGCTACGGAAAGGAATGAACATCAATGAAGGTTTTATTGGGCTTCTAATTGCTTAAAAATATATCATGTCAGCATCACCTTAGGATAACAATAGCTCTTTGGATTACAATTTAGTACAACCTGGTAGTGCAAGATTCTTTTGATTACAATTTAGTATAATACTAATTAATACAATATGGTATTACAAGGCTAAGACTCTTTTGATTACAATTGGAATTTCTTCCATTAATTCAATACAATTTACTTGAATGCTTCCTCTTCATAATCAATGTTGTTCTTTTGTCATTAACCTTTATAGGACATAATATCAGTCAGTGTCGTGATTATTAACCAAGTAAGGCTTTTTTGCATTTTGAATCCACTTTCTAATAATGTTTTTAATTTGTCGTTCCACTAGTACATATATTTCTTTTGATGAATATTGAGACAATTGTCAGGACATAATCTTTGCAACATACAAGAAACAACTAATTATTAAGTCTCTCGTTTGTTGACATGTAGAAAAAGGTCAAAATTTATTTGCTTCCAATTTACATAACCTATACATGGTAATTTTAAGGGTCTGTTTGGTTAACCCTAAAAAAGAGCTTTTAACTTTTAGCTTATAGCTTATAAGCTTGTTTGACAAAAAAAGCTCTGTTTGGTAACACTTTTTCACCATGAGCTTATAACTTATTTCACGAGCTTATATGCTATTTTTCAGAAGCTATTCCAAGTAGCGTTTGAGCTTATAGCTTATAGCTTCTCACTTTTTCTTCCAATTTTACCCTTATTATTTCATTTAAATTGTATTTTTATCCATTATAATTTTTATAATAAGCTACGTAATAAAGACTATTATCCCTTTATTCCAATTTTTGTATATATATCAGCTGGCCTTTTTTTTTATTTTTTTTTTGAAAAAATATATACCTTCGTTTTTTTTTTTACGAAACAAAATACTATTATTCTATTAGTGTTATTTTTTTTTTTTTAGAGGTAAGTGTTATTTTATTTATTCTCTGTTATTAGTATTACTCTATTAGTGCTACCCTTTTTTTTTGTTTTTGAGGTAAATGTTATTTTTTTTATAAAGTGAAAACACTTAAATGATAATAAATATAAGATAAAATTTTAGTGAATAAAATTTAATTTAATTTATAATACATAGGATATATTAAATTAATAAATTTAAAGTATTTTTTTAAAGAAAAATTAGTTTACAAAATTACAAATACTTAAATTAATGATATAATTTTTATTATGAATTAAGAATACCCTTTATGTCATTTTACATTTATCAGCTAGTTGAACCGCTATTTTTACCAAACACTTCAGTTAGCTTATCAGCTAAAAGCTATCAGCTAGCCTATCAGCTAAAAGCTATCAGCTAACTTATCAGCTATCCGCTATTTTTACCAAACAGAGCCTTAATGATGGTCTTAAATTGACCAACACAAGTTTCACAACATGAAGCACTCATAATAACATCATCGAGCAATAATGTTTAATAACCACACAAGTCAAATGCACATAAGAGTGAATCCTATCCAATGATCTGTTAATTTTCTTTAGAGAAGAAAAAAATAGTTGTAAAGTGACGACCCAAGATGGGTTGGTGATATAAGGGAGGAAGAAATTATAGAAATAATTTGCTACAATAGTTATACAGAAGAGAAAAAAAAAACAGTTTTCTACCACACGAAAGAGAAATGCTGCACGGTATTTCCGACTTTTTTTTATTTTATTTTTTTAACATAAATAAATATAAAAATGAGATGTCAAGTTATTAGTGGTTGTTTGTAAAACCTTATATGTTAGGTGCGTTTGCATGCAATAATTTCTCAATTTCTAGTACGCAATCGAATGGAGAGTTGAATAGAAAATTAGAGTCATGCCGAAACAAAAAGTTATTCGCTGAGTAAAGTTATTGCTATAGCTAATTAGCTATGTTGTTAGGGGATTCAAGTTTTCTCTCTCTCTTTCACGTATCAATATTTAATCAGCTACGAAACATTTACTTATCTAGTTTATTAATCTGGTTAACCAATATCATAATGAACTGAACAAGAATTTTTATATGCAAAAATCACTTAGATAAGATGTAGTTTAACCAAAGTTTTGGGTTGAAGTTTAACCCTGGACATGCAGCCGATAAAACTCGTATTTGCACAACAAAAATTCAAGTTATAACTTTTTTTTTTTTTTTTTAAGAAATCATATGCAACTAAAAGAACTCCCTCTTCAAATATTTAGAGTATACTTCAAGATTGCCTCTATATACAGTAGATCTTCATGAGCACGGGTCCTACATTTGAACTAAATTTTGAGATTTTAGTTCTAGTTTTATAACTCTTTTTATTAAGTTATATTTTAACCAAAAGCAAATGAGTAGGCAATAAAAATTACACACGAAAATTTAACCAGCATCAAGACTTTGGGACTGGAATATAGTTGTGGTTGATGTTGTTGTTGAAGGAGGTGGATTGATCTCCAATTCCCAAAGCAAAACACTTTCTCTTTTTTACAAAATATATGTTAGGATGGATGGATATCCCTTTGCATCTGCATGCACTAAATTCAAACGGGTATTCATGATTACCTCACCCACTAAAATACACTTCATAATGAAACAAATTTCAACATGATGCTTTCTTTGACTATACGGGAAATCACAATGAGATTGTAAAATAACTAGATAAGGTTTGTACCTACTAACGGGTGTACTTATAGCAGCACATCTCTACTGAATTTTTAAAATGTTAAATTATACTCTCCATCTATTAACTGGGCAGCGATAATTGAATTTGATAATTTTTTAGGCAAAAAGGAGTTATAATAAATAAATAAAACGAGATAGAGAGACTAGGGGATATAAAAGCTGATTGAGGTACAATCCAAGTGGATATAACACATAAAAATACAAACCACATGGACCAACCTAATCAATCCTAATAAAACAAACATTTATCACGAGCGCAACCTAGCGAACTCGCGTACGAGCACGAAACCATATTACAAAAAAAGTGAAGAGTGAGCGTCCATAAGATCAACCAGGTTCACAATTGGCGAATGGATCGATCACCAATCCACGTACCAACAACCCCTCAAACAATGCAGCAGGCATAAAAGCTCTTTCGAGCATAACATTTCAATCTCAATCGCAAAACTGGGATGGATAAGAAGTGCCGGAGAAGAGGCATCCATGAAGTCTTGAGACCTGCAGATCTCAACTGACCTGTGATATCAGAGAATCAAGCATCAAGCATACATACACCATTTCAACCAATTTCAAAGAACACCAAACAACCATTTCAGGTTAAAATAACAGACCTTCAGGTTTAAGCAACCAAACCACCGCAAAGCCATATATGATGCCACCACCTAATGTCGTAACAAAAACACACAGAAGCGCAAAACAAACATGAATAGTAACACAAAACGATGACAAACAAGCAACAACAGAACACGAAAACTAAAAAACGGCGAAACCTGAGCCTAAACCGATTTGAAAGGCAAGATCCACCGAGAAGACAATGAACCAACCTATTTTGAATCTGAAAAGAGAAAGAAGAGCCACCGGGCGAAAAAAACCCCAAACCCACTAACTTGGCTCCGAACCTTGAATCACCAACCAAAACGCAGAAGCTTACTAACAATCACCTTCAAACGAAGGACGGTGGAAGAGACAAGCTAGATCACCGAATCTTGAAGGAGAAGACAAGGAACAGAGAAGGAAATTCGTCGTCCGAATAGTAAATATGAGTAAATGGTGGTGCGAAGGGCCTAACACCACTCATCGCACCACCAAAAACAAGGATTACGTGGTGGGAGGCCGCAAGCGGCGGATTTGGAGAAGGGAGTAAAGGGTGGTTTCACTAGAGAGAGAGCATAAGATTAATTTTTTTTTTAAGTAGTTGATCGAATTTGATCAAATTGATTTTAAAATAATTGATTTTAGTCAAAAGTGAGTTGAATGTAAATTGATTTATGTTTGAACATATTTAAATAAAATTGATTACCATCAATTTATGATGTTTAGATAGTTTGAATTAAAATTGTTTTTGAATGTATAATTACCCAATTTATGATGTTTAGCTAGTGTTAACATAGTTTTAAAAACCGGCTCGGACCGGCCGGTCGAACCGGTCCGACCGTGAACCGGTGTGTAGTCCGGTTCGAGACTAATATCGGATCGGCCGTGTTATTAAACCGGTCAAACTCGCTAAAAACCGGTTAAAACCGGTGACTCGGCCGGTTTTTTGAGTTAATCCGGTTTAATAAATATTTTATGTTTAATGCTCCATTATGCCTACTTTAATATTAATTAATGCTAATTAATGACTTATTTAATTCCGATTATGATTCAACGGCCTTGACATTTTAATATTAAGAAAAAATTTCGAATTTGAAAAAACTGCCGAGCAGAAATCAAACCGCAGACATTGTGAAGGTCATAAGAAACTTAACCACTGCAACAACTAATTGATCATGTTAACAACTGTAATTTATTATATATATTTAAGTATAACACAACTTTTATTAAAATTGAAGGAACACATAGTTTTTTTTTTTCTTTCAAGAAGAACACATCATTATTAAATATAATATAACAATAATACTAATACTGGTAATATACATATCATCTCTCCCCTAAAAACAATATACATGTCATATGTTTTTGTAGAAAATCTATTTACTATATTAATATTAGTTGATATGCATCTATTTGTTGTCAACAAAATATAGTTATACTCTTTTAAAAAAATATAGATATACAAATATACATATTATATGTTAGATTTTTAGTTTTGAGGTGACCGAGTCACCGGTTAAATTCGATTTAATTTGGTTAAATAGTTATAAAAATTTAATCTTAAGACCGAGTCATCTAACCGAGTTATCCGGTTTAATCCGATTCAGTCATGCGGTTCAACCAGTGACCCAGTGGTTCGACCATTAACCCAGCGACCCAATACCCCTGTCGAGTCGATGACCGAGCCGAATTTTAAAACTATGAGTGTTAATTCTCATAAACATATGAGCTACCGATCCTTGCTTCTACTTAAATCACTTTTGATATTACGTTCAACAATTGCTATCCAAACATCTAATAAATTGTTTTGAAGTTTCATGTTGTTTGCCTAAGTAACAAGTGTCGAGCACTCTAACTCATACAATATTTTTCATTCATTTTGATTTCTTAAGTTACAAACTTTAAATATCCAACATTTGTAACTTTTTTTTGCAAGTTGCCACAGCCGAAATGATTTCCATTTTCTTTGCATGCCTCATTACAGTTGAGTTTGACCCATCTCTCTTGAGGATATTTCCAATCAATATAAATTATTTCGGTGTGCCCATAATCCATCTACAAAATAATTACGAGTACAATCATCGATATTACGGGTAAACTTTTGGATGATACTCGTATGATTATCCGATCTTTGGAACTTTTCCTCAAAGATTGTTTTGTTCCACCATTTCCATAAATGCCAACGAGTAGACATGAAAGTTGTCTTCCACCTAGAGTTGGTCTCTCTGTTCCAATGTTTGACATGAAGATTAGTATCCACGTAAGAAGTTGTCGCTAGAGAAACGAGGGAATCGTTGTTTGGAGCCCACTTATCCAACTATAAATTGACATTATTACCATCTCTTATTGGTCAAACAATGTTTCTTTGAAAATCATCCCACACCCCAGCGAGAGCTTTCCGTAAAGTAGAGTCATAAGGCTGGAGCTTGTAGTTATATGCAAATCATCATTTCTCTCATACTTACTATACCACCCTACACCAAAGGTCATTTGGCTTGTTGACAAGGATTAAAAAATTGTTGCTTCCATATTTGTAACTTAAACTCTTAAAGGATTAAAGTGAAATGGAAAACCATAAAAGATAAAAATGCATAACATTTATATTTTAACCGTATGTTATAATTGAGTGTTTAGGAGAAGAAGAGAGGAGATAACCTAGTTTTTTTTTATTCTTAAATTACGGACACCGTAAGATATATAATTTTTAAATTGAAATAATAACATGATAGATGATTATATAATGTTTCAGTTACACTTAATTCAATTTAAAAAACAATTTATTTTTATTTGTAATTCAGAAAAACAAAGTAAGCTCTCCTCTACATTTTCCTCCTAGACCCTCAATTTTAACACATCAAAAGAAACCAAAATGTTAGAAAAACCTTATTTTTATTGGACGTGTCATTGTATTCAGATTAAATCCTAAATTATTAAATATCAAAAGCACATTTCTTTTATAAGTTAAAAAAACGTATAAATCCGAGTTGGTCGTGAAAATGTGTCTTTGTGCGATGAGAGATGGCTTCATAAAGGAAGAATTTGTAATAGAATTCCTTTTGTTCGTATTAGTGATCCTAGCTAGTGATACTGACTTCCTGAGGTGTTTTTCATGATTCTTTCTTTATTTTGATGATTGTGCATGACTGGTTACCCAATAATTTATTGAGATTCAAGCATCACATATATAACGACCCTTCCAGTCCTAATTCCTAAATGTGGTGCGCCCGTGGAGAGACCTCTTCACACTTTGCGGGATTGTCCAAAAGCCACGGGAAACATGGAAGCTCTTGGATTTTTCTACAACTCATAACTTTTTTGATCATATTTGCTCTAATTGGATTGAAAGCGACGATCAACACTTTTTGATTACTTGTCGGTTTATTCTATGACACCCCTATATAGAATGATGTATTATTAATCTCATTAAATCAGAGTTGGAAGCTACAATCAGGAGTTTTGGTTTCTTAAAAATTGGCAATGAGTGATTAGCCTCATGGCTTCCTCCTCCAAGCAGGGGCGGATATTGGACAAAAGTTTTGGTGTGGCTAAAATAACAGCGTTAAAATAATTTGTTCAACAATGTTTAAAATTGTACTGTTTCATTTAAAATAACACTTTGGGCTAGTTTTATTAGTCCAAGTCAATTTGCAACCCTAACAATTGACAATTGGAACAAAATGAATCACCAACTTCCTGTAACATTTCATTCTCATAGATATAAAAAAAACGGATTATTTTTTTGTGTGTAGCTATGTATTGGATCCGCCCGTGCCTTCAGGTGAAACTCGATGTTCATGTAGCTCCTTTGGAAATCCTGGCTGCTCTGGTCATGGTGGTTTAATTCACATCTCCTTTGATATTTGGTTATACAAATTTTATGATAGTCGTGGTATCGCTACTTATATGGATGTTGAATTGCAGACTATTTATTAAGGTCTTGGGGAGGCTTGGAGTACTGGATTTAGATGTGTAAATCAGATCGCAAATCTACTCTAAGTTTGATTGGAGATGGAGTCCAACCAACACATCCACATGCTCCTATCATGAATAGTATTCAAAAGTTTATGAAATATCCTTGAGTTTTACTTTTAATCATTCCTTGAGTTGAGAGAGAGGGAACAATTGTGTACTTTGGTTGACGAAATACAGTCCTAGGTTGGACTATTGCAACATGTCTTACGAGTCCATGTCCAACTTCTCCAACTAGTTATTTGATTTTTTATATCTATTTTTTTCCTTTATTTTTCATAAGAAAACTGTCAAAATTTAAAATATTGGGAACTAAAATATTAGCGCTTATGTTTATGTTTAGGAGTGTTCAAATCAAAACCAATTCAAATTAAAATTACAAATCGACAAAAAATGAAAGTCGCACAAAATCGAATATTGTTAATGTGTTTGGATGAGGTTAGGATCCTCTCCATTTATACATTTCTCCATTTCTTCAATTAATGATGATGGGACCTACTTAGTAGTAGGATCCACCATCTATCTTTTGTGTCCATCTCTCTCCAACTTACAAAACTCTAATTATTTCACCAAATGGAGAGGATTTTCACCGGTTTAGATGTCATTTTATTAAAACCATTCGAGTTGAATTGTATTTTGGATTGATTTTACAAAAGCAAACCAAACAGAACCAAATGACATACATATATTTTAATACACATTTTCATTTTTTATAAACATTATATATTATAACATTCTATTATTTTTTCTTTTTAATTCTTTTAACAATACGAATGAGTTTAATTTAATCAGTTTTGTTACTATATTATATATTTGAAATACAATCAATCATTGTTATGTTGTGCTATTAATCTTTTATAAATCATATGTTTTATTTTTAGATATAACACATCTTTGGATCCTTTAAATTTGATAAAAATATCGGAGTAATCTTCTAAGTTTGTTAAATTTCAAATAAGTCTTTAAGTTTTTTTAAGTTTCTAATAGGTTCTTCAAGTTCTTAATTTAATGCACCTATTTAAAATTTTTTAAGTTTTAAATATATTCATAAAAAGTAATAAGGACTTATTTAAAACCTAAAAAATTTAAAGGACTAACTTAATATTTTTGTCAAACTTAAACGACAACAAAATGTATTTTAACATATTTTTACAAGATTATTATTAATAAAAAAAAAAGTTACAATTTATAATTTGAATATCCTGATTCAAATTAAACCACATCAAATTAAATTGAATGAGATGAAAGTATTTCCCTTTTTAAAATTAATCATCCGAAGCTAAATCGAAGTGCATATAACTTTATTTTTATGAGTTTTTGAGTCAAAACCAATCCAAACCCTACGACACTGCACCGTCAACACCCCCAATCAATCATGTGACATGACCTCTTTCCTTTCCCCCACACATTAAATCACATCAAATTAAATTGAATGAGATGAAATTTTTAAAATTAATCATCCGAAGCTAAATCGAAGTGCATATTATAACTTTATTTTTATGAGTTTTTGAGTCAAAATCAATCCAAACCCTACGACAGTGCACCGTCAACACCCCCAATCAATCATGTGACATGACCTCTTTCCTTTCCCCCACACACATTTTCCCTCCAACTGAGTACTGGAGTGTGAAAAACAATTGTGTCCTCTCTCCGATGAAACCCTAATGGACGAAACCACCACCGCAACCACCACCACCACCACCACCGTCACCACTACTACCAATCCAATTCTCAAAGACACCACCACTCTCTGCGAAACCCTCTTCAATCAACTCAACGCCAAGTTCGAAGAATTCTTCTCCCATCTCCCTCTACACCATCATGAGAATCTCTCTGGGCCCCTTCCGCCTCCGGATTCACGGTTGTCTCCACTTGTTGAACATCTTTCTCTCATACTTCGCCGCTCTCTGGTTGTTCTGACACTTCCCTTTTCCGACCAGGAATTCCTCATCAACAAATGCCGCTTCATTCTCAGCATTCTCAAATCCTTACTCTCCGCCGATATCACTCAACTCAGCGATGGAACTACCGTTCTGCTACTTCGCAATTTTCTCTCTCATGTTCAATTCCAACTTTCTGATTCTTACCGTCCCTTTCTCTGTACCGTGCTTGAGGTAGGACCAAATTCATGTTTAATAGAATCGGGAACATTTTTCAAATATTCATAATTTTAGTTATCTATTTGAGATTTACTCTGTTTGTTTTTCTTGCGATGATGATGATGATTATTATTTTATGCTAATAAGATTGTTTGCAAAAATAAAATAAAAAATCAGTATGCAATTAGGATTTAGGTTTCTTTTAGTAGTAAATTAAATACGAGCAATCATGTAGAAGTCTTCTAGTGTTTGGAAGTACAATGAATGTGAGAGGGAAATGTAAGAAAAGAAGAAGTTAGTTTTGGCAAAAAAAAAAAGCTTATAGCTCATGTCTTATAAAGTAGCTTATTGCTGATAGCAGATAAACTAGCTGATTGAATTTGTAATGTTTGGTAAAATTAGCGTTTGAAGTAGCTTATAAAAGATGAAATGACAAAAAATGTGCATTTAATTAATATTTTTTTCTAATTAAGATTGTAGGGATAAAATTGAGATAAAAAGTGCTAAGCTATAGGTTACTTGAATTAGCTTATCAAAAATCGCTGTAAGCTCATGAAAATAAGCTATAAGCTCGTGTAAAAATGACAGTTGCGAAACGGATCTTTTTTAATCATACGAGCTTATAAGCTATAAACCATTAGCTCAAATCCACGTCTCACCAAACAGACCCTTTGTTTCATTGCTCGAGTTTTTTTTGTTTCAGTTTGAGTGGACATCTATGTGATATTGGTATTAATGATTGCTATATCTTGTCTAATTTTTTTTCCCGAGTTATCTGATATTCTGAAATTTGGTAGTATGCTTAGTTCTGTGTATTTTATACGATATTAAATGTGTATAGGATTCTTACTAGAGTTGTATTCATTCATCTAATCTCGAAAATGTTGTTCAAGGTTTTTGCAGATGAACTTTTAAGACATCAATCATTGAGAATGCATCTTATGATGGCTGATTTAGCAGCATCTTCCAACAGTGAAAAGATGTTTGTGTGCCGATCCACCCATTGTGATATTGCTAGTGTCCTGGAGGTGATATCCGCGCATTTTATCCTGTCAGTCTCTAATGAGAAAGCATTTGAGAATTTCATCAGCAGATTATGTTTACATTGCGACAAAGATTTTAGATTTCCTCAACTTGGACTTGAACCTGCCATGGCATTGCTGCTTGATCCTATTGTATATTCTGCACCAAAGATATTCCAGGCACATGTAATTTCATTGGTTTATGAAGTTATTGGCTCTAGCTTATCTTCTGAGAATTTGTCTCAAGATGTGGGCTTCTACTTAATGGCATTTCACAAATCTGTCAGCTTGTACTCTATTCATGTGGCTAGCTTGCATATGGATGGTTTTTACATCGAACCGAATTGTGACTATGATGTATCCCTGTTCAAGAAAGGTCATCCAACTTTTGAATCGTATATTCAGGAAAGAACAAGTAACAGATTAAATCAAGTCTTATCAAAATCAAATAATTCATTGGACTCTTCTCAGTGCAAAATGTCATCCAAAACAAAAGCCGATCTTTTGGCTGAATACATCAAATATATGAAAGGGAGGCAGTACATATTTGCTGATTCATGCCGGGATAAGGCTACCTCATTCTTACATTACATAATCCATCGAACTTTCTCTCAAGATGCAGCTGGAGATGTATTGTATGTAAAGCAAAATACTAGTGCTGAAGACATTTCTCTTCTTGCGTCCATATTGAAGTTAATGAGTGTTTCGCTGTTACTTGCAATCAAGTGTCTAAGTAACAGTGGTGTTTCACGTTGTCTGAAAACAATGGGAAGTTCCTCTGTGTGTGATGAATATGATTTCTTGATCAGCATCATCAACCCTTTTCAACAACTTCAATTTTGTTTACCCATTCAGACTTCACTGTATGATATGATGAAAAATCCGCAGTCAAACTACAAAGTCTCCAAGTCAATGCTTGTGCACTTTTCAGGCTTGCTATCTTTAAGTTTTTACAATGGTTTTGATGTGTTAGCAAGGGGGTGTATATCTGTAATGATCTCACTGATGTCTATGTTTATTTTTGAAGAGGGAGATTTAGTTGATTTAGGGTCACTCAGGGGTCTGCCATTGCAATCTTGCTCATCTGAGATTTCGTTCTATAAGAGTGGAGAGGTCAATTGTACTTTTCAATTCTCATTCACTTCTTAAATTAAAGTTTGCTTATATTTCATGTCTAAATCATTGGTGCAATGTTGCAGGGGGCCAGGAAAAAATCAAGTGTATATAAAATTGCAGCAGAGTTTAATAGAATTCGAACACGTAATTTAAGGTATGTATTGTGCCTAATTCTCTATGGCCTTTGCGTATGCTGTCTTAAATGAGTTAAATATTCTCAATTTTTTATTTACATATTATCGATTCATTCAGCCCTTCACCAGCAACCCGTGCTTGCTCAAGTGGTACTAGTAAGGGAATACTCTTGTGGGGTTTGGATTTTATTTATTTAAAACCTGAAGTCTCGTTGTTCTTTCATGAAACTATGAGATATTTAGAAATTCAAAGTATTACTCTTTATTCAATTGGATTATATCATATTCACTTTCACTTTTCTTGTAACTCGGGGGTTGTTTGAACTTTGAAATTACTTGCATCGGCTTGTTAATCTGTATTATCCATGATTTTGAGATAAAGTGGCATATACTAGTTAAGGAATGAAAAATAGAATTTTGTTATCGAAAAATGTGGTGTTTATGCATGTTTGTTTTGAGAAATTGGGATGAGAGAGGTACAAAAGTGGGAAGAAGTGAAGAGAGACAGGCTTTCTCCTGATCGGTATAGGCGATCAGCTTCAGCTATAGAAACTAAGCAGACAACTTAAGCAGACAACTTTTTTTTTTTCGATCTTTGCATTCTTCTTATGGATGCAAAGAAAGTGATGAGAAACAAATTGACAAATTTCCAATTATCTATCTACACATCCTTATTGATTATCACTGCCAGAAGAAAGGAACTTGCTTGTTGCTTAGACCCATTCTGATTTTTGGTTATTTGTTTCTTTTTTATTCTAATCTTTGCAGTGGGACATGCCTTTCTTCTATGTTTACTTAGTTAACTTTTGAAATTTTCCAGCATTTTATCCAACGATCTCTCCCCATATTTTTTTACTAATAATATGTTTAACTGACAAGTAATGTAGGTAATGTTGTCCTATGAAAAACATTTTTCTTTCTTTTCACTTTTTACTTTTCTTTCTCCTCTCTTTCTCACATTTCTTATACTAGATAATACAGCAAATCTATTATATTTCTCTCTTCTCACTTTCTCCTCACAACAACCAAACACAGCATTAATGTTACTGTTGCATGAATACTGCATCTTTTAAAAAAGATTTTCCTTCTTGACTCCTTAACCATAAAGGAATTGGTCGGCATGATCCACAATTTTAATAAAGTAGACTATGGATGGTGTTGTGTAAATAGAAATCTTATGAAGTTGTTCAATGTTGACTTTTAATGCCATTACTCTTTGATGCTATCTTGTGGTCTGAAGACTCTGAATCATCTTATGTTTTTCAGAAAGGGTTGCATAGTAGCAGATGGATCTGAGGAGATCTGTAACGGGGAACTGTATCTTGATTGCACATTATCAAAAAATGTACCTGATTATGATGAACTTGCAGACTTCATTGTGTGTAGGGAGGAGAAAGATTATTCCAGCTGGTTGAATAAACGGCAAATATACAGAAGGCAGAAGTTTCATAAAATAAGAGGCTCAAAGAAGTTTAAGAAGGAAGGAGTGTGGAAGTCTTTGAGATTGAGAAAATTAGTAAGATTTTGAAGCGAGGTGATACGATGGATGTGATTTACGATCTGTCCAATGTATGTATAGATGTTAACATACTAGTATAACCATTAGGTTCAAATATTTCCCCTTTTTGTTCCATACAGAAGTACAGAACATACACTAATTCTTCCACTGTATATGAGAAGTGTCATAGAGTTGAAATATTTATATTTAACTTAATTTTGCATATAAACCTATAAATTTGAGGAGAAAGGAGCACCATATTTTTTTATCGAAACAAAAAACGTTGTGAGTCAGAGCGGTCGCTATATCGGCGTAGCGGAGCAACAAGAAAGTGCTATGGTTATAAAAAAATATATATACGTATTTACTTGACAAATTGTAAAATAATTTTTTTTAACTATATAGATAGGTCAAAAAGTACAATGAAAAGTTTAAAATATGCATATTTCCATGTAATATAAACCCAGTCTTGGTAAATTTGTACAGATGTTGTTTGTTGTTTTGGTGCGAGAGTTGGATATGGACCAAGCGAAAAAGTGAGCTTAGTAAGTTTAGTTTCTTCTGTACAATTGGATTTTAAGATTGAAAATAGAAAACCTAACCAATCAAATTCAACTTTCTTTGATTCGGTTCGATTTTTGAACCGGACTAGAAAAGATCAGGTAATTTTCAATTTGATCTGGTTTGATTTTTTGGTGTCATCAATTTTGTCTAAACTACTTACACTCTTTAATTGGAGTCAAGAATCAATCACTTCAACCTCAATGCAATCAAGTTCAACTAGAATCAATCATCAAAGTGATTTTTTTAGAGGTGTGTTGGGGGTTATTGTTTTGGTGATGGTGCCGTGTTTTTGGTTTGGTTGAGTGATTGTCAAGCAGTTTTTTGTTGCTCTGGTTGTTGGCTTGTGCGTATTGTGTACTGGTTCCCAAGATTTTTGTATTCTTTGGGTTTTCTGCTGTGTTGTTCTTTCGGTTGTAGATTTGGTGCAGCCGCATATATACGACAGCTGATTTTTGCATCTCTTTTTCATAGCCTCGTATGTTCTCCTTCTGCGGGGATGACCTTATATGTATAATTTGATGATTAAAAAAAATGACAATAACCTCCCAAAATCCCCCACGCACGAGTGGGTAAGTCAAGGTTTGAATCAAGGTCATGGTGTCATGCGTATCAAGATCAATATATTTTTTGTCACTTGAGCTAAAAATTTATGGACACTTGATTTTGATTTTTAAACATTAATAATAATGAATATATGCTAGCAAGTGACAATGTAATATAACTTTTACATTAACAATAGATACAATAAAAAGTTGTTCACAAATCCTAATTCAATTAACAAAAATATCGAAAATGCTAAGTAGGATGTTGCAATCTCCGATATAAAATAACTTTGCACCAAAGTTCCGTGTCAATTAATCTCCTAAAATGTTCTCACAATGACTACCTAATTAGTATTAAACTAATTTGGTTAATTTACGTTTTTTTTCTTCTGAATGTAATGTAACATTAATTTACATGCATCATAAAGTTTTACACGTAAATATTATCTTTCTCCTTAAAGAAAGTTTTAAGCGTAAATACAATGAAATTCATATAAATTTCAATGATTTTAATTAATATACTATGTCAGTGTAACTATCAATCACTTAAAATCAATTTTTAAGACTTCACCAACAAAAAAAAAATCAATTTTTAAGACACATAAATTTAATAAAATCTGGACTAATAACTTCGATCACTCCACCATTAGTTTTTTTTTTTTTACATTTTTGATTCAATATCTTTTTGATCTTCAAACTATTTCTCCCGCACTTGTCATGGCAACAAATTTAATCCTAGAATGCTTTAGATCAATATAAATCTCTTTATTAAAAAATTGAGCGTAAGAAACTTGTAAAATTGAGCGTAGTTGTAAAACAAAATTAATTTTTTTTCATGCTCTCGCACTCTTACCTAATGCTCCCTATCTATTGTTTTAACAACGATCCAACAATTTTTTTTTTCGAACAAGCTAAAATGGAATTATATACGAATTAGTAGTTCCAAACGCACAAGGTGTGCCTTAGAGACTACCTCAAAAACCAAGAGTTACAACGGTTACAAACAAAACACAACAGAAAAACATTAGCCAATACCCAAACAAACAAGAGGGCTTGACCACCACTGCTGAGTCCCAAAAACAAAGGTAGCTTTTTTAGCTTTCAACCAACCTAGAGACAACAGCTTAATCTTATCAAGTAAACAAGGGATGGGGGTAACAACATAATTAAACATACGGTTATTACGTTCATTCCAAACAACCCAGGCACAAAGAAGCCAGATTAGTTGCATAAAAGAACGTCTAGCAGCACCACCACCTATCAAATGAGTGAACTATAAAAAATGATCTGAAATATTATCTGTGTCCACCCCAAAGCAACCGATCCAATCTCGCACCAAATGCCACAGAGAACCAAAAGTATCACACAGTAAAAATAGATGTCGAGCCGATTCAGGATGACCACAGCCAGCAACACACGAAGACATGTCAGGCGACAACACCCGTCTAGCAATCAAATTTGTCCTTGTTGGTAAACGATCACGGATGAGCCTCCACGCAAAAACGGAAACCTTCAAGGGAACCTGTTTGTGCCACACGAAATCCAGATCATAGTCGGCGACCGGAGGTACCTGAGAGATTAACAAACTATATGTGCCTCGAACTGTGTATCCACCAGATGGGTCCGGAAGCCACACCCAGCTATCTGAAACATTAGGATTCAAGGAAACATCAAGAAGTAAAGCCCTACACTCATCTAGCAACTCCTCCTTCCACTGCCATAACCTACGTCTCCACCTCCACACCTCCCCCCACCGCTCCGAATCAACAGAGAGCAAGTCGGCCACGGACATAGACTTATTCTCTGTTAACTCAAACAACCGCCTAAATCGCACACAAAGAGGAGCCTCCCCTATCCACATATCAGACCAAAACGAAGTGTCAACCCCATCACCAACTCTCCTCAACACCTGATCCTCAAACCACCCGCTACCACATCCCTAAGACGCCTCACCTCCGACCACCAGCATGAAACACTCCGGCCCCCAACCTCCAACCTGCCACCTAATTCGCCATACCTAGCGACTAAAACCCTATACCACAAACCACCTCTATCCACCAACATCCGCCAACACCATTTTCCTAACAAAGCTAAATTAAACTCCTTCAATTTCCTCACCCCCAAACCGCCATACTCCTTTTTTAAACAAACAGTTTGCCAACTTAACCAAGAAATTTTCCTATTATCCTCACTCCCCCCCAAAAAAATAATAAACAAAGAATCAATAGAGGAGATTATACCTGCTGGAGCTTTGAAGAAGGAAAGTGCATAGACAGGCAGAGAGGTCAAGACAGATTTGAGTAGAACCAAGCGACCACCAAAAGAGAGAAACCGACTATTCCAACCCGACAGTCTAGATTTAATACAATTCACAATAGGTTCCCAGAAACACAATCTTCGAGTGTTACCACCAATAGGAATACCTAGGTACAAGAAAGGGACAGTTCCAACTTTACAACTCAACACGGATGCAGCTTCATATAACCAGGACAACCCAATATTCACCCCCACCAGCATACTCTTATGAAAATTCACTTTCAAACCCGACATAGCCTCGAACAGCACAAGGGCCGCCCTTAACGCACGGACATTGGCCCAACTTTTAGACCCTAACAATAATGCGTCGTCAGCAAATTGGAGGTGAGAAACAACAACCGGATTAACGGCCCCAATGTTGTAGCTAGAGAACAATTGAGCCTCAACCAATGATTTCATCACAATATTAAGACCCTCCGCCGCCAACAAGAACAAAAAAGGAGATAAAGGGTCGCCTTGTCTTAACCCTCTCTTCAACGGGAATTCATCAGTTGGACTTCCATTAACTAAAACAGACGTTGTGGCAATGCTGACACATTCTTTGATCCATTTTCTCCAGAGAACAGGAAAAGACATGCACCCCATAACAGAATCTAAGTAACCCCAGTCCACCGAATCATAAGCCTTCTCAAAATCCACCTTAAACAACATAAGCTCTTTTTTAGATTTACAAGCTTCATCGACAATTTCGTTAGCAATTAGAATACCATCTAAAATTTGTCTATTCTTGACAAAAGCCGACTGAGACTCTGAAACAACAGAACCAATAACCCCCCGCAATCTATTAGCTAGCAGCTTAGCCAAAATCTTATACAGACTCCCCACCAACGAAATAGGACGAAAATCATTGAGCTTTTGAGGACTAGCTACTTTAGGAATGAGAGCAATGAAAGTAGTATTGATACCTTTGGAAAGCTTCCCATTGCGGTGAATTTCAGAAACAAAACGCACAATCTCATCCTTCATATCAAGCCAGAACTCCTTAATGAAGCCAAAATTAATCCCATCAGGACCTGAACTCTTATCACTATCACAATCCCACACTGCTTCTCTAATCTCCTACACTGAAAAAGGCTTGATTAAGCTCCCACCTTCCGACACAGACAAGGCCCGAAAGTTCAAGTTCGCCACACTAGGACGCTCAACATTGATAGCCTGAAAATGGTCCGCGAAATGCGTGTAAACAGCAGTCTACCACCACCCCATCAACAGAAATAGAACACAAAGCATTATGGCGGCGCCTAGAAGACATCTAAGAGTGAAAAAATTTCGAGTTAGCATCACCATCACGCAACCAACGCACTCGAGACTGTTGCCAACAAATACTAGCATTAAGACGGGACAAAGATTGAATATCTGTTGCAATACCACGCATCTCAACACACTCAACATCAGACAACAACTCGCCTTCTCCTTTCGCATCTAACTCCGCCAACCTGTCCTTTAGTGCGGTTATCTTACCTGGTAAGTTTTGAGTATGGTTGACATGCCATTCCTTAAGGGCCACTTTAATCAATTTGAACTTTTCCTTTAACACATAACCACTCCAGCCGTCGACCTGAAAAGATTTCCATTTAGTACTAACAAACTGCTTATAACCCGGAATATCAGTCCAACACTTTAATAACCTGGACGATCTAGGACCCCAATCCTCCTCATCAACAGACAACACCAAAGGACAATGATCCGATAAACCTCGCAACTGAGCTATCTGTAAACAATTTGGCCAAGCCAGACACCAATCCTCCGAAAGCAAAAATCGATCAAGCCGACTCATAGATCTCCCATCCCCTTTAAACCAAGTAAACTTACGACCTCCCAAAGGCAAATCATTCAGAGAATTTTCGTCAATGAATGAATTGAAATGAGAAAAATCCAAAGAGGAATATCTTGCATTCACTGATCTTCTTTCTTCACTACACCGGACATCATTAAAATCCCCGCAGGCACATATTTTCCGACCCCTCAAAAGCTGTAAACGCAGAGTTAAAGAATCCCATAACAACTTCCTAGCTGCTCCATCACAAGGAGCATAAATGTTAAACAAGTAGAACTCCTCATTAGACTTAATAAAACGGCCATTAATTATAAGCGTATGGTCACGACTAACAGAAGACCACACCTCCACCTCTGAAGTATCCCACACTGACAACAACCCCCCAGACGCCCCACAAGAAGGACGGAACGAAAAGGAACAAGGCGAATCCCCCCACAAAGAAGAAACCACCCCAAGATCAACCACTTGCAATTTAGTCTCTTGTAAACACAAAATAATAGGCCTTTTCTCAAGAACCAAAGAACGAACCTCCTTCCTCTTCTCAAACCCTCCTAACCCCCGAACATTCCAAGAAATCAACTTCATCTCAAACCCCCTCCCCCGCCAACACACCCGCAGGCAACACCACCACCTAATTAGCCCCACTAGACGACCCACCTCCCTCCGACACCTCCTGACTCCGCGACGTAACCCTACCTTTCCCATTTCTTGCTAGCGCACCAAACATATTATGAGTATCCCCCTTAAATTGGAGCCCTATCGCCTTACCAATCCCCCATACATCCTCTACCGCAACCTTCTCAACCCCATGCATGACTACCCAATTAGACCAATCGTTATTCACATAATCAGATGAAGACGGACTATTCAATTTGCTTAGAGCTACCACATCCACCCCCTTCTTCAACCTAGCGGAACCTTGACGCTTCCTCACTCTATTCTTCAAAATTTTCAAGACTGACGAGCGATCCTTACAGGGTAGCCTTACAGAAAAAACAACCCTTTATCATTAATTGAGAAGCTTGCCGTGTTGTATCCACCATGAAAACTAGGTATGAAAGGTGAAAGGAGGAAGTAGTTCTAAAGATAAAAAAGAAATTGAATCAAAATTGTAAAAAATTAAACATGGAGTGATGGCAATTATTACTTCAGTCTTCAGATTTTACTTGATTTTTTATTTTTATTTAGGCTGATGTATTTTAAAAGAGTGATTTTATTTGGTTGATTACTAATTTTAATCGATTGACCGTGTAAAATAATTTTATAGTTTTAGAATATTTGAATTGAACTTATTTTAATTAAAATACTTTATAAGAACATCAAAAAAAGAAAACATATAAATATTCATATTTGTTAATTAATGTCACGAATATTCGATCTTATCATTAATCATTAATATTTATAAATTTTATGTAGTAATATTTTTATAAAAAAAAAAAAAACAGAAAACATAAAAAGCTCTCTAATACAAAAACCAACGTATGTATGAAAGTGATTGGTAACAGATCAGATTCCGAAATGATCTTTCAACTGTCACAGTAATTCAATTCCCTTTCCCATGGCACCTTCCTCCCCTCCGTCACCTCCCATCACCGACAATTCCGACCCGGAGCGCCGTCTTCGCGAAGCGGAGGACCGTCTCCGTGACGCAATCGAGGAGCTTCAACGCCGTCAACGACGCGCCGCTGCTCATGCTTTCCAGAACCTCCACCACCACAACAATCTCGACTCTCCTCCCTGCGATCATGGTCCCGATGAGTCTTGCATCGCCCACGCCATTGGTAATCTCTGCCAGACCTTCCTTCTTTCCTATGGTGTTAGAGTCGGCATTGGTATTCTCCTTCGCGCTTTCAAGCTTGCTCGAAGGCAATCTTACTCTTCTCTCCTTGATCTCAAGGTTTGTGATTGATCAAATTAGGGTTCTAAAATTTCAATTTTCGATGTTTATTAGCTGCATTGAATGTTTGATTATATAAAATATTGAATGTGTTTGACTTAGGAAATGTATGTCTGATCAAAATTCAGTTCAATTTTGTTTTTTGTTGGATCAAGTTTCGATTGAATGAACCAGAGACAACAGAAACCTAAAGCTGATTTTGAAATAATTGTGCTTTCAAATTTATATATTTTGATAAATTATAGTTAAATTAATCTAGAAGTAGGGTCTTATCAAGTTTAGTTCAATTTTAATTTTGTTGTGTGTTGATTTGTGAATTGGTATTGACTCGGGTAAAAAAATGGTGGATAGCTTATAGTCTAGCTTACAACAGACAGATGATAAATTAGCTGATAGTTGGTGGCTGATAAGCTAGTTGATTGAATTTGTAGTGTTTGGTAAAATTAGCGGTTGAGCTAGCTTATAAATTTGAAATGACATACTCCCTCCATCCCGGATTAACTGAGCCATTTGCTCAAATCACACATATTAAGACAAATGTATAAATGAAGGAGAGAGAAAAATGGTTTTAAGTGCTCTTGTTAAGTATTGGTCTATTTTCCACTATCACAAATGCAAAGTGGAATATATTGAATTGGGAGTGATGAAAGTAGTACTACCTCCGTTCCTTTTTAATTGTCACTTTTGACATTTTACACAAACCAATACAATCAATAAATATTACTACTTTTGATACAATACTTCATACTTTTACTAGAATAACCTTATTCATTTAATATCTCATTTTATATATTTCTTTCTCCACAATAAATAACTAAGGGTAATATTGGTAAAACAACATTTAATGTTGCATTGAACTTTGAAAGTGGCAGTTAAATTGAAACAAAATTTTTCTCCAAAAGTGACACTTAAAAAGGAACGGAGGAGTATTAATTAGAGTTATAAAGGGAAAAAAGTAATTAATGATGTATTGAAAAGTGAAATAGCTCACTTATATTGGGACAATTTTTTATTGAAAATGGCTTAGTTATTATGGGACGGAGGGAGTAAAAAACACACCCAATGGGCTTCTCTTAAAACTATTGGCTGTTGTTTATGTGGTACATTTTTTGCTTTTAAACAAAGTGAAGAACCGGGAACATATGAGTATGTAAACATGTTTTTATTTGCAGCAACTTGTTTCAGAAAAAGACCTAATGGTGAGGGAAGAAGCTTGTCGTATTGGTTTACTTTTTGGTGGTTTCACTGGATCTTATCATGCTCTTAGATGCTTGTTTAGAAAGTTGAGGAAAAAAGAGACACCAGTGAACGCGTAAGTTACAATACAAACTCTTCTTGATTTAGAGGTTATTGAATAACCTTCTTTTTGATTTTGCTTTGTTGTATATAAATGCTTGGATATTGTTTTATGTTGTTGATGTATGCATACGTTGCTTATTTATGACTCTGTTTAAGGGGATGATGGAGCAGAATTTTAGCAGGTTCAGTTGCTGGCTTCTCAATTCTGGCACTAAATGATTCAAATAGGAGGCGCACACTGGCTTTATATCTGTTAGCTAGGTTGGCCCAGGTATTTGAAAGCGAATCCCCGGAGTGGTTTCTGAACAATTTGATACAGATGTATAAACATTTTTAACTTGAAAATTATCTGCATCCACAAGGCTAATACATGTTTATATATCAGTGCGCTTATAATTCTGCAAAATCTAAGAACAAGTTTCACCTTTGGGGAAGTCATTGGAGACATGGAGATTCTCTGCTGTTTTCCCTTTCTTGTGCACAGGTATTCACTTTTCATTTGGCTTTTCATGCTAGGGTTTATTCGTAACTTATCACCCTTGTAATTTCTAAGTGTCAAATAATTGATAATCTGGCATCAATTGAACAACCATGAGAATCACGGAATTTTTTTTTCATGAATAGAAGGGTTGATATTTGTATGGTGACAAAACTAGAGTTGTTACGTAAAGCTCAAATGGGAAGGGAAAGTAGTAAAATTTGAAAAGAAATTAGGGAAGGGAAAATATACATTTTTACGTTATCAAGAGACTTCTCAATTATCAAGATGCCAAGCCTTGTTGGATGGCACTGGCTTTTGTGAACTCATTTCTGATGCATTTTTCTGAAAAGGAAGACATATACATATAACTTGACCTCATAGGAGATATGTTTATCAAGCGGGTATTGCATGTTGGGCTGTATAGTGACAAAAGGAGGGGTGAAATAATTGCATCAGACGTGTATGCTGAGGTGAGTGATTGGACTCTATTTAAGTCATGGGATTTTAGATAAAGAAATGGTGAGAATAGAAGATCAATAGAGGCTTCTATGAAAAAATGGATCAAATGGAAGATTGAAAAAACTCTAGGAGAAAACCTTAAAAAGGAACTCTGATAATAATCGAAGCCTCAGAAAATGACCAGACAAAAAAAGTATTGAACGGGCTTGTGCAAAAGCTTTTTGAAGATCAAGTGACAGAGTGCAATAGAACTGGAATTTATTTAGGATATTTTCATATTTTATTAGGGCTTTATTTGTACATATGATTGGTACTTTTACATATTTTATTTATGAATTTGATTAGGTTTTCTATGTTTTATTTGGAGTTTTATAATCTTATTTTGTTCTTTTGCAATTATTAGCTATGTAGCACTGACACTTTAATTAAAGATGTATCCGATGTCCGAATGTGTCGGTGTCCGAAACCGACAATGACACAAGTGGTTACATTCAATCCCTTTCATTTTCATAAATTACTACTCGTTTCAGTATCGTGTCCGGTGTTTGTATTTGTGTCAATGCTTCTATGATTATTCATTCTTTGTGTTCTCGTACTATGTAGTATGTACTAATGCAGTTTGTGAAAATAATTGAAGATGTATAACTTATCGTAGAAATCTACCAAATTACCATGAAATGCCCAACCATTGTAAGACTGATCTGGTGTAGATTTTGTTTTTCCTGGTTTGAAGTTTGTTAATTGTTATCGTCAAGCCTTGTGCAGAGGTTCAATGAATGAGTCTCTCACAATCTCACCAGCTCTTCAATTATGCCTATTGTGCCTATACTCTCTGCAGAGTATAAATTACCATCTGTGTGACTAGTAAATTGCTTAGTAATTAATGTTTTCAACTTGATTCTTTTTAGTGCAATACGTCATGGTTTCCTCAACTAAAATTATCAGTGGTTATGGTTTTCATGTAAATCTTAAATTTTTTGTACGTCCTACTTGGTGGAACACTTTCAATGATGTTATTAATAAGAAAACTATTTCAGGTTATGTATGCATTTGTAATGCGTCCTGAGAGCTTGCCGAAATCCTATCAAGATTTCATTCAAAAGACCGGACCAGTTGCAGCGCCTGTATACAGGGCTGTAAGGGATAGCTGTAGAGGTCATCCAGTTGACGTTGCATCACTGCATGCCTTCTTATCTCGCAGAGGAAAATCTGACTATGTGAAGTTGGAAGAATTTCCCTCCATTATTCCTTGTTCCATCATTCACGCAGGAACAAATTCATGTTTAGCTCACGAAGTAAATGCAACATCAGCAACATTTAAGAAAACGTTCCCGCTATACTTCTCTCTGACCTTTGTGCCATTTGTCGTTCTGCACCTACAAAAGGTACTCCCCAACCAAACTATTTGTGTAAAACTCGAAAAGTTTAGCAATAAAACGGTCATGTAAAAAGCAAAGATATGCGTAAGTTTAGAGTCTGACAATTTTTTATAGAATTAGCTATGTGTCTATCACGTTGCCACAAGGATGATAGTTTCAGTTTGATGGTACAGACATTTGAATTTCATGTTTGTAATTTTTATCTTTCCTCTCCACGCATTTCAATCTGAAATTCTGAGTAATTTGAAACGAAAGGCTTCTAAAGGTCCAATACTACTGATTCCCAGTTTTTTATTGATGATTTCTTTCACCGTCTCCATATCTCTATACTGCTATAATGCACTTGTCAAGGTGCCTCCGTTGCCACAATATGTTTAGGGTTTAGGGGGTCAAAATTTGACTATTTATTGTTGTCTCTCATTTTTATAAGTTACATATTTATATAAGTGGGAGGCATCTCTTACCTTACAAGCTGATTTTTTAGGGTTGAGTTAGGTTCAACCCAATTTTTAAGATGGTATAAGAGTCTATCCAAGATCTGGTAGGCCACCTTCTATTGGGCCAGTTGGGACATGTTCAAGATATCTAACCTTGGGCGTTAAGAGTGCGTGTTAAGACTTAAGAGGCCCACATTGGATGAGATATGCTTGAAAAGTTGTTCATAAATGGGATACATCTCTCACACCCTACAACCCGGTTTTATTTGAGTTAGGCACAACCCAAATTTTAATAGTTCACTTTAAATCTTGGGTTTCATTCGTTTTCTTTTTCTATCATCAATCTAAGTGATTTTTTTTGTCTCATTTCCAAACTGTCATCTCATGATTTAAAGGATGAAATAAATATTCTACTAACATATTGCTAAGATTGAGTAGTTTTTTTTGCTATGATTGAATAATGTCATTGATAGACATTTTGTCTTCAGTCTGCAATAACCAATGCCGCAACTTCTATCACTGCCGTTGCTGTAACTTCTGTGATCGCCATTGTTGTTATTTTGGACCTTTTTTATTTCTTTCTGATGAAGATGCTTGTTTTTTTTTTAGTTCACTGCTGCTCCTTTCCGCACTTTCTGGTTTGCCGTTAAAGGTGCTGTGCGCTCAACAGCCTTTTTGTCTGCTTTTGTTGGAATCTTTCAGGTATATGTTTTTCTTTGTTGTTTTTTACATTTCTAATACATCCGTAATATTAATATTTCTAATGTCTTTCTGGTTTTGCAGGCAGTCATATGTTTACATAGAAAAGTTGCATCAAAAGATCACAAACTTGTGTATTGGATAGCAGGTGGAATATCTGCCCTTTCAGTGCTATTGGAGAAAAAAGCAAGGCGTGGTGAGCTAGCTTTATATGTTCTTCCCCGATCAGTAGATTCATTATGGTATATCTTGGTGAACAGGCACCTGCTTCCAAAAATTAGGAATGCAGAGGTATGTTGTTTTGTTACCCTGCACTGAATTAAAAGAAGCAATTCTCTTATCATTCTATAGCATCCATCCATTTGTTATGAAATGAATGTTTGTTCGACCATTGAGGCTTCTTTTTTAGCTCTAATGTCCATCTACAACTTCATATAATCAGAGAATGAGAATTTAATTGTAGGAGATATAAGAAATACGAGTAGGAATTAAGACATTAATTCAACTAATACTCCAACTATTTTGCATAAGGGCCCTCTATGGTGAGAAAATTGAGTCTAGCCTTGTATTACGACTGTCAAAATTATCTTATTTTATGCTTTCGGTGGTATAGGTCTTCTTGTTTTCTCTCTGCATGGGAGGGATCATGTATTACTTGGAATATGAGCCAGAAACCATGGCTCCATTTCTTAGGGGACTGATCCGCCGCTTCCTTGCCAGCAGAATTAGCAATCCAAGTCCACCACCGTCTAATCAAACTGCCTCTTACACATACTTACAAGCTCTTGATGGCATCGCGACGCCGAAATTACAAGAGAGAAGGGACGCTGAATCTTCCGAGAAGTACAATCTTGAGTCTATTCCTGGGCTTTGACTTTGTAATTTGGGTATTTTTTCTGAAGAGGTTCTGAGAGGAGGGAACCGTCTCCCTGAACTTCTGTTTTGTTTAGGTTATAGGATATCCTTCCTGGTATTCAATCATTTCAACATGCCAACTACAAGTTCGATATTCAGGGAGCCAAATTCTATATTAATAATCACCGTTGGCTCCACATTTTTTATTGGATTGTTCATGAAGTTGTTCTTGATGTTCAGGTGGATTGTAATTTATTTATTTTTATCAAACATTATTGAGTGCGTGGTTGTTTAGTTTAGGAATAAATGTTTTTGGCCTTTGTAAAATTAGTAAATTTTAGTTTCAGTCACTGTATTTTTAAAATTTTAATTCTTTCAAAAGTATTGTTTTCTATCTCCAGGATGTGCGAATTTTTAGTTCAATTCCTTCTAATTTTTCCCCCTTCGATCTTCGATTTTCTAGCACACAACATAACCGTTTTTTGTCCTTGACATTCGCTTTAGACAAATGTCTATGAATAGTCACATGGAAACATTACAATCACATCGTCTACAATATCAGGTTTACCAAAGATGATGATTGGGTGACATTTTGTTGGAGATAAGCGGTTAAAGGATAAATCAAGGAAAATATTTCATAGGAATTAAAATGAAAATTTGTTAATTTTAGAGGACTACAAATATATTTAATCCTTTAATTATTATTTTCCATCCACATAAAAGAAAAGAAAATAAGGATGTTCCTTTGAATGTTTTAGTTTCTGTGTGGCATTATTACTAATGAGGCACATTTTTATACCGGTGGTTGCGGCGAGGTGAAATCGTAAATCATTTGTTCTTAATTGTAATTTTTTTGCTATTCTCTGGGTTCTGGTTCGTGATTGGCTGGGGTTCTCTTCAGTTGACCCTAGTTCTATTTCATATCATTTTGTTCATTATGCTAATTTAACATGTGGATCTAAAGCACGATGATCTTTCATGCACTTAATCTGGTTTGCTTGCGTTTGGGTCATTTGGCAAGACATAAATGATCGGATCTTTAATATTAAAGAAAAAATTATGACTCAGTTGCTTGATAAAGTTAAGTATATGTCATTATGGTGGCTGAAGACAAAAACTGCTAATGTTTATGTAGGATACTATGGTTGATGGTGGTAGCCTTTTAATTGTTTGGACGTGGGTCAATTGTGTTTGATTAGTGTATACCTCTCACTCTCTAGCAAAGGCTCTGGTTTCTTGTTTTAAGTTTTCTTTTTCATTTTCTTCGTTCAAACAAGGGTTTTGTTTGATTCAAATTGATAGATCAAGTTTCCGTCTTGACATTGTGTTTGTTTGATTCAGATTGATAAATCAATAATACCTCTCACTCTCCAGCTTCTTTTTTGTTTTTGGCGATGTTGAATTTATATTTGATTCTAATATACTCTATAAATTTGAATGAATGAATATCATTCTTTTAGAAAGAAAAAAAAAGGCTTAATTGCACTTTTGGACCCCTATCTTTTCAAAAGTTGCGGTTATGGACCCCTAACTAATTTAAATGCAAAACAGCCCCCTATGTTTTGATTCTTTGGTAGTTTTGAACCCCCATTCCATTGTTGACTCGGTCAACGCTGACGTGGCACCCTAAGTGAGATGCCACGTGTCAAATTTGTTTTTTTTTTCCTTGGGGGTCCAAAACTGCCAAAGAATCAAAATATAGGGGGCTGTTTTGTATTTAAATTAGTTAGGGGTCCATAACCGCAACTTTTGGAAAGATAGGGGTCCAAAAGTGCAATTAAGCCAAAAAAAAATTCAGCATTCGCACATTTGAATTGGCTAGTGTACGATGATCGGTTCTTAAATACCATCTTGTTATTTTGGTTCATTGTATGCATTTTGCAAGTAATCCAACAAGCGATGATAGTATAAACATCTGCGATGTTGATTTAGGATTTCTAAGTGTCTAACATTTATCCTTTAATTTTCTATGTATCATCCTTTTTTTTTGTTTAAAGAAATCATCCATGTTTACCTGAGCGGTTTTTCTTTAAGGATCTTATACTGGAAGACGTATAAATCATTTGAAATTTTAGCTAAGGCTTAACTACGGGATATATTGAGCGCACACATTCAGTTTTAACGAAATACCTTTGCAATTTTTTTTTTTTTTTTTATATTTATAATTAAGGATAATAATTGTAACATAACATAAAGTTGACAAAATTTAACCTTAGTGGATGATAGAAAATCACAACTTATTGTACCAAAAAAAAATCACAACTTATTACAATGATTTGTATTGCTCAATAAGATGAGAAGCGTGGAGGCGGGATGTAGGGGTCATGGTGCACCCAAGTTTCTTCAAATAGGAGATCTGCGATAAGCCAAAAACAAACCATTAATTTTTTACAAAAAGTAAATAAAAGGTAAAAGTCCATCAGTTTTTTCTTTCAACTAAAGTGTGACACCAACATCATTAAGCTAGTAGTTAACAAAAGATAAGAAAGAACCAATCAGGTATTTTCTTGAAAAGGATCACATAGTATGGATATTGTCAACTTATGAAGCACATACATCAGACACGATACGGTCACGCCGATACTAATAATAATTTGAAAAAATGACATAATTTAATGCAATCATGTGTTAGACACCGACACGTATCCGATATCGGACAAACTAAATCCGAGGAGGTCTAACAAACAAAAATTAAGACACGGTAAAATATCCAATCATGATGATAAAACTTTACTGCTACAAAATCGATAAAAAAAAATGTAGATTCAGAACCAGTAAGGCAGTTGGCAAAACAAGATAAATAGGACATTATAATAAATAAAATTAAACTCAACATAGCATGAATGTAGAAAGCAGTTTTAAAGGCTTCAAGTGAATGCATGAAAAATATTAAATATGAAAGGCCTAACAGCCACAGGTCCGTTCACCGTGAATTCTTACCTGCTTGTCAGTTGGTGTTGCCGAACCCATTGCATTCTCAATCTTTAATTTCAGGAAATGTTCCTGAAAAGTGCAAAACATGTTTTTAAATCTCAACTCCATTATAACAAGGAAAACCCAGGTCAGGCTATGTCAACATATCAACCCCGCAAACTCACGACATCACGCCCAAGTCAATAGATTTCACTTTGCATCATCAAATGATATATACACCGATTCTTAATAAGGTTAACTTGGTAAAATTATTATTCTATTTATTTCATTTACAGTCTTTCCTTAATGTGCAAATAAAAATTTGTCACTAATCGTGAGAAATGGAGTATAAGATATGTTATTATATTTAACGTATACCAAATATTCTAGTGTAGTCGTCAAAAAATATTTTAACTGGAGATATGAGATCTCAATCCTTACTAGACATAGCCAAGGCTAATTGACTTATGCCAAAATTAAGGGATCAAATACTATTTCCTCTTGAATATATTTGTACAGTCCTTTTTAATGTCAGTGAAATATTCAGAGGTTCAAATAGAAGGAAAGGATAAGAGTTAATGATATGGGATATGTGTGAACATTATTCACACCAAGAATACCATGAGATGGATAAAACGGTAAGAATACTAATATTTTAACAGATCCCATAAAATTCTAAATGATAACTAGTGAACAGAGAAAGCACAGCTAACCTGTTTTTCCCTCATAAGATGAGCACGTTTATCAGCAGGGATTTGCTCCCATCTCAAAACCTACAAGGATAAATTTCAATAGGATGTGACAGAAGTTCCAATTTCCTCTATCCTCTTATCTAAAAATTGAAACCATGTTTGGCCTTAGCTATACAAGTAAAGGCACTTACATATTGAGCATACTGCATTGCTTCATCACAGCTTAAGCTGGACTTTAGAGAATTCAACAAATCCTGAAATCGCAATTACAAATAAGGTGTTTAAAATGATTAATGATCAATTACCATGCATCCACCACAAAGGAATTTAAGTTATACATTGTTGCATAAGATATATCAACAGAAGTAATGGGAACAATATTTGACAGACTGGTGTCAGTAAAGCCAACTATTTGTCTGGATAAAACAGAGAAAGACAAATTATGTCTTGCTTCTGGAAGAAAATTTATAAATGAATATGTTAATCGGCATATCGTCTTGAACCCTTTTTTTACAGAGGCCTGAATCCTTTAATCACTGTATCTAAACAACCGACATCATTTCAAGTCAAATGCATTTTCTTTAAACTTTGGTCTCACGCAACCTAACATAAATGGCTTGTAAGGTGATAACTGCCCAAGTCTTTTAAGCACTACCAAGGTCATATCTCTAGTCGGTGTGAGACTCTCAACACACCCCCTCGCACTCAAGACTACACATCTTAATCATGGAGTAATGTGAGTGGAATAACAAAGACCTCGATACACCTTGTCACGTCCAGACAAAACATCCAACATCTAGAAATTTGGCTGTAATAACAGATTATGGCTCAACAACAATTGTAAGATAGGATAGGTGTGTGGACTAATGCGGGTGAAAAAACAGGGATATCTCATTACCCCTCTCACGTCTAGAACTAGATATATTTTGGCCCGTTAACAAACCTAGGATAGGCTCTAATACAAACCTAAAATTTGGGCTTAGGGTCTAACTCGTCCTTACAAAATCAGTGATGACTAGCCAAATCTTATAAGCACTACTTAAGCAATATCACTAGTCAATGCGGAAATCACGACATATCCACAATCCATCATGCTTAGGATTGCATATCTAAAACACAGTCTAATAATGTGGGTGAAATATTAAGGATATTTTGTCAACACTTTTAAATATTGGAAATACTCAACACAATCGAACAATAATACGCCCATTCACTTCACTATTAATAATGAGTTAATGCCAGAATACATGAATGTATCCATTAGAACTATTTAACATAACAGAGAATTTGTTAATGTGAAATAAAATACACATTCAAGAAAATGATATGTAACAAAAAAAACATGCAGTTGAGGGAAATATGATACCACAGACCTTGTGTTTGTTCTTCTTCTGTCTTAGGCGTTCATCAATTACAAAACCAACCTGAGCATCCAATAGGAAAATAAATCATTTGCAAACAAGCAAATTTAATAATATTCATACAAGATATCTGTGAAATGCCTCATTAACAATCCCCCTACCTATATTCAAGATAGACCATAAGAAAATTATTTACACATTATGATAATAACTCAGAGCTGAACAAAATTTCAAGCAAGTTTATCTCCATGAAATCAATTATAAGGGACTTGATCAATTCAATTAGTTTGTAATTTCCAACAATAAGATAAACACGAGTCTCACTATCTCAATTAGTTATTCAGTTCAAGCATATCTATTTGAAGGATTTACCATAAGTACAAACAGGATCCTTCTTGGTCACAAAATTTCTGTATTTCCATATGCATTTCATAACAGTTTTTTGTAAGAGACTCTGTAAGATATATAACCGATGACACTCTTTGTTCCAATCTTTTCATCTTTTGCTACCTTTTCACAATTTTCTTTTAACACTTTTGAAGGATTCCCAATCCATGCTGCAAGCTTGCAATAAAACCCAATAAGTAATCAAGGTGAAGTAAACCATCTATCAAATCGGGGAAGCTCAGTCCCACCATCCTTCACTCTTTTGTAATTAAAATCTTTGTGATTTGCCAATTTATCCATCTAAGTTGAACTTGTTACACTCCTTTTGTGTGCTGCATAGAGAACCTATCTTATGATGTGTGTGTTTGACCATCAATTTTGAATTGTAATGCTATGTTTGAATATTCTGGTCAAGTGCCAAACTAGAATATTGACTATTAACTTTGCACAATAGAAGTTGTCTTTAGATGCTATAGTATATGTTTTAAACATTATTTTGCATCAATTGAACTCTTACAAGTTGTACTTATGGAGATTTCACAACATTACGTAGACGCTGACAATCTTGTCTAGGAGAAAGAAGTGAATCTGCTAAGTTTGAATAATTTTTTTTTATAAAAAAGACATCACCAGAACAAATTTGCAACACATTTTCATTTTAATAATAACACATAATCCTAAAATATACAAAAATAGATAATAGTTATGCATATGCATGTACACCATATAATAATTATAAAATGATCAATATCTGAACTTGAATTAGTAAATGTTTTCCAGTGGCAAATCTCATAACAGTGCCCGGAATATCATAGAATTGTAGATGTAGTTCAGTTTGCGTAGCTTGAGCAAAGAAAGAAGGCCTTATCGATATTTTTTCACAGGCCTAAACCCAAGTCCCCAAAATCGTTAGGAGTCAGGGTATGTGTTGAGTGTGCAAGGGGAGGAAATTGAGTTATGGAAAGAGGAAGTGAATCCAATCTGGTAAAAGGGGACATTTACAAGAAAGGGAGAATCACATGCTGGGTAATAGTTGTCAGCTGATAGCATTGGGCCTGAGAATCCATTACTTGGTTAGGAATGATCGTAATAAATACACCACACAAGCACACATAGACAAGCCCGGGGGGTTGGGTAGCTCAACTCGTTTAAGTTAAGGGATAAGGAGTTGAAGGTCTTGGGTTCAAACCAGGACAAAGGAGAAAAATTAATCTAACAACAATTATTAACATTTGCATTCAAAAAAAAAAAAAAAAAAGACACAACTATAGAGTCACCTTATCTAGCAACCTCTTTGGATCTTGAAAGGCTTTCTTTTTGGCCCATTTATGGAATATATGGGAAACAACAGATCTGTCTTCTACATCGAATCTGCAAAATAACAATTATGTACTGATTAATACCAATTTTTCAAAATTATTCATGGCTGAGATCATCAATGCATAATAGTAATGCAATCGTCAAAATGAAAAGTGAAACCTTCTTATGAAATCATTGCCGTTGTTTGCCTCTGCAAATTCTGCAAGCTCACTGGAAGCCTCACTAAAATGATTGTTGAGCAAATTATTTGGCACAGGGTCCAAATCAGCCTCAGATTGTTGCTTTTTTATCAACAAATCAGTGGTACAACAGGTAGTTTCCTTTTGATGGCCTTCTCGCTTTATTTGTAGTTCTTGCATATTTATATCACCCTACACAAGTACATACTACACACTGACTCACAACTTATAAACCTTGATGTTGAAGTTATAAAGGTCTTGGATAAAAAAAGAAAATATTTTAGAAAGCAACTCAGAGATGTTGGAGAAGTCGAAGAGAATAGCTAGAAAGATATTTTTGCAGGCAGGAACGGATCCAGAAATTTCTACTACAGGAGGCGGGATTGTATATTGTAAATACTTATATAACATCCACTTTTAAAGTTGAACTACCTTTTCAATTCAAATAAATAAATAAAAATTGAAAACACCTTAACATCTACTATTATAACTCTCTACACGTCTTCATATTTTAAATTTGTTGTATGATATTTTTATTTTCAACACTATCAATTTCTAGTATAACTCTTCTGGGGAGTTGGATAGTTCAATTGTTTTGAGCCAAGGGTGGAAGGAGTTGGAGAAATTAAAGGACCTGGGTTCAAACTTTGGTGAAAGAGAAATACTAAAATAACAACTAATCACTAACATTTGCCTATAAAAAAAAACTTTTCTATGTATGTGACCAAACAATCATTCAAAAATTCATCTATCATACCGTTGTGCATTTAATTCTGCACAAATAAAGTTACTCATCAATTCATCTATCATACCATTGCGCATTTAATGAGAACAAAGCAAGGTCCGTGTTTTTCGAAACCACGTTTCGAAGTTGTAAATCAATAATATCACAGACCCAAAAGTACTTGTTTGGTTTTGAAACCAAATTTGAAAAACCTCCATCTTATCATAGGATTGTTAACTCAACTGTTTTTACTAATTTTCCTCTCAAATCTCACATCCATAACCAATATTCTACGTTGGGTGGTTAGAGTGAAAAAGTATAACTTTACAGTTCATGCAAAGTTTAATATCCAATTTCCTTATAAAAAGAAACAGGTCAACATAATTCATAATGTTGATAAATATAAACGTCGTGTACATATAAAATTAAGAGATGATTGAAGGGAACAAACACTTTGTAGGTTTCTGTTTTGAATAACAAAAGGTATGTAACTTGTCCGCTAAAAACAAAATAATAGATATTTTGCCTTGACATATTCAAACTTAAAATATTATGCCGGCATCCAAAGACACGCTTCACACTTCTCCAATAGAAAGGGTAAGGAATTCAAAATGGCTTCTATTCAATAATGTGAAAGTTGCAATTGTTTATGAAAAGGCAGTATGACATACCTGAAACTCTAGAAGATGATGAGGGATTTCTTTCAGAAATCGTGAAGGTTGAAGCATCTAGAGACACACAAAATTAGCAAAACCCAACAACTATAAAGAGTCGAACTGAAAGTTATGCTTGACAAACCTGCCAATTTGAGTCCACCATGACATAGAGCATAAAAAGCTTCTGCCGAGCACGAGTCATTGCAACATATAGTAAACGTCTTTCTTCCTTATAATCATAAAAGAAATAATCATTACCAATAACCAATCTATTATAACAAACTACAAGACAAAAAATGAACATATGAATAAATTATAGAATAATAATAATGTACCTCAACTATGGCTGCAGTGTCCTTCACAACACCTTTGAAATCGTGTAATAGAGGGATCTCAGATTCATTTGCCTGTTTAATATACCAAAATAGAAGTCAAGGAAATACTTGTTTTCATGATAAATTTGAACAAAACAAGAAATTGACCCCCAAACAAGGCAGTCAAATTGCAATTAGACAAATTCCTCCCTCACCTAAGCTGTAACACTTGGTTAACCAGGCGTAAACACCAGCCATAAAATTATTAATAGATAACATGAGTAAATAATAACATTTGAATAACTTTTTTTATTAACATGAGAGAACATGTTGAGGAGGCAATAAATTACCATTCATAAACAAAGTAATCATACAGAAGATTCAGATCACAAAAAAGATATATCCTAAGGCTATATGAAATGCATTATTTGGTAATTATGCAACTGAATCTTCAATGAGTTTCTCATACAAGGAGGGAGAGATTATTCTTTTCCACGTTCCATTTAAACCCTGGATTGGCTACTGTACAGGGAGAAAAAAAATTAAACACACTCCTTTCTCTTCTATTGCTCTCATTTTTCTCATTTACCAAACAATAAGTCGAATCTAGTTTATTTCTCACATTTTTCTCATCGTTCACTCTTCCTCCTTTCACAACCAAACATATCCTAAATGTTGGCCATATAATTGTCCAAGGATAATATGGATAAACAGGTATAGAAATCTGAGCATCTGTTTCAAAAACATCACAATCATATATTCATGCACTTGTTTTGTTTTTAGGCAAGACAAAAAAAAAAAGTTCTGAATATTATCACATACCTTAACTATGAAGACAATGTCCCACTCTAAACCTTTTGCCTACAGGACAAATGAGTATGAATTGGCATTACTGTGGAGCTTAACTCTATTAAATACTAATCAAGCTGTTGAGAAAATACTAATCAAGCGGGATAGCTACCTGATGAATGGTAGTCAGTGTCACAGAATTTTCATTGTCCTTCCTCCGAGCACGAAAATTTTCTTTCTCGCGCTCAAATAAATAATCAATGAATGCTTTTAACGTAAAAATGCAGCCTTTATCTTCTGACATTTCCTTTTCCCCTCTTACCTCAATGAATTTGGTAGACAAAAACTCAGAGATATCATCTAATAGGTATTGAAGAACCTGAATTAAGGGAGAAATTCAAGCCTTGGATAAAGAAAGTCTAGATAAAACTGAATTAATATGAAAATCGGAAGACATAAAGTTAAAACTAAAATTACAAAATTTGGAACAAAATCTTCCGCCAAACATCAAATACCCTTGATGTATATTGCACAAAATTCGTTCCAGAAGAGCTTTAAATTACAAAAGGTGGTAAATGACTCTAGAAAATCAGGTCGGGGGTTGATGATGCTCAAGGTTGATTTTAAAACAGCTTATGATTCTGTTAACTGGGAAGGATTTTCGGAGACGTGGAGGCAATGGATCTCTACTTACCTAGCATCTTCAAGAGTTCCAGTGCAGGTAAATGGTATCTCAACGGACAAATTCAGTATTCCACAAGGATTGAGGCAAGGATACCCATCATCACCTTTTCAATTCCTCATTGTTGCCGAAGAGTTAAATGTGACTAAAAAAAACTGCAGAAGTGGGTCTGATTTATGGATATAGAGCAGAAGTTCGGGAGTTCCAAATTTCCCACTTACAATTTGCATATGAAACATTGCTTCTTTGTCAAAAATCAGAAAACAATGTTTGGGCAAATTAATGTCTTTTACAATTGTTTGAGGTGGCTTCTGGGTTCAAAATCATTTTATATTTTAAGGAACCAAAAGGTATTATAAAGATTTATGGGCAATGGGAGGGATACATCGTTTTGGTATGACAATTTGGTTGATGGTGGTTCCTTGGTTTCAAGATTTCATACTGTTTTTTGGCTTTGCGTTTTCCCACCGCATCAGTGGAGAAGATGGTGGAGTGGAGGTTGGGGGAGATCATGGGTTTGGCCGTGGAGGAAAGAGCTATTTAAGCGAGAACTTGGTATATTACCAGGATTTATTAGAGGTGGACTTGAAAGAAGGGCTCGGGATAAGTGGACAAGGATGCATGTATGGTCGTGGAAGTGTCTATTTGGTGTTGGTTGGCTCACGACTCCAGAGCACAAATACTTTCTTTTGTAAAATTTGAAACAAGTTGATTCCACTGAAGGTATCATGTTTTGTTTGGCGCAGAACAGAGTGCCCACAAAGGACAGTCTTGTGGATCGAAGTTTATTACCATTGTTAGAATGGAGGTGTGTGGGGGTGTCATGGAGGAATTGCGTAATCTGTTCATTAAATGTCCTGTTTTTGCCCAGGTAAGGAGGCTATACCTACAATGGTTGGGAATCACTTCCGCATTGCATACTGACAGTCAAAATCATTTTTTTTACAATTTCATGGATTGCCATCTTGTAACACGGATGTTAGGGAGGCATGGCAAACTACTTGGTTTGCAGCTATTTGGTTGTCTTAAATTTTTATTTTTGCTGGTTGATCCGGATTGCCAAGAGATCCTAAAAGTTGTTAAGTTGAAATCTTGGAGTTGGTTAAACGCAAAGTTAGGTGGCTTTACATATCCAATTTCATCTTGGTTTGCCAACCCAAGGAATGTTTAGGGGTTGCTGATTTGTATGATAGTTAGATGTGGGATTCATCACTTAGATTAGTTGGTAGTAGGTGAATTGGTCTTCTGTTATTCTCTAGGGATTAATGAATGGGTTCAATCTATATTTCTGTATTTTGGTACTCCTTGAGTTCAATATTGGGGGTTTGATAACTTTTTAGCTTATAAAATAACTGGGTATTACAAAAGCGCATATATATACAGAACTAAAAATTACTATTGCAATAAATTCAGGTCCATTTTTTCATGACATAAAACAATGGCTCATAGTAACTTAAGTTTTATCTTCCATATAAAACTTACAGATCTGATGTCACAATCTTCATTCAACAATGTCCCTCCATCAACATCAACAATTGCCCGTTGCTCAAGAAGGTATTTCTAAAATTCAGAGTCCATGTAATAGTAAATATATCATGAAATTATATGCAACAAATTTAAAAAATAAAATTTTACAATTTATGAGATTTGTATGTCAACTTAATTTGTGTATCTCCATATTCAACTAAGCACAATATTGCTGGATCATGCAATAAAACAATTATATAACTGATGGATACATTCACAAAAGTGTTTCGTAGAGCTATGGAATCTAAACATACAGTTAAAAACTAATCAAAAATATGTTCAAACAACAAGCTAGTATACCTACACTATTAAGTTGATCATACAATTATAAGAAAAAATGATAACCTATGTGTAAATACAGTAGTTATTTAGAGTCATAATTCCAAGTGAGAGGTAAGACAAACCTCAGGTATCATGTTCGCTACAGAAGTTATGATAGCAGAAATTGACTTTTCCTGTCATAAATAAATATGGCATGCATTTCAAGTGAGAAAAATATTTATTGCAAGATGTGAAAGAAGTCAATCATAAGCCTTGGATATTACAGAAACTGTTAGGACTAAAAACAGTAAGCGGTGTTAAATTTCATTTAGGGCACCTATTAAGGAAGAGGAATGTAAGATAAAAAAATTCGAAAAAAATAAAGAATATGTACTGACAGTATAAAAGTTTTATACAACCATTGAATAATATTTCAACACAGTGTCACTTTGCTATATTGCTTTTTAAAGATTTCAACAAACATAAATAGATGTTGAGATATGATTGTGTAAAATTTTTTTGTATTGTCAGTGCATATCTCTTAAACTCTTCAAATAAAGCAGTATGATTATGCTTGAGAGACATAGAAAGAAATAATTTTATCATTGTATGATAACATTGATTTCCTCTATCTAATAGAATCATAATATGTTATTCAAAAATTGAAGGAGATCCAAATCCAAGGATAAAGATCTTCTCTAATGAAGTTCAAAAGAAAACCAACAACTGTGAGAAAGGGAAGGTAGAATAACAACAATCTGACTAATAAATTAGCGATACAGACTGATAGACCCCATTTAGATTAATTAGAAACCAACTGTTCAGTAAAACCATAAATTATCCGATGAAGCCTCTCTCCAATGCTACAATTTGATCCACTACTAACTAACAACAATGAAGCCTCTCCAACAACAACATATCTACAAAGACAGTTCATGCTTAAAAGGAAAAATGCCAATCATCACAAATTATCCGATGAGCTAACTAGACAACTTTATTCGGGTAGTAATGGCAACAATAAAACACTGTCTTGAAGATTCCAAAAAAAAAATCTCTAGGACGAATTGCACTAGTAACATTTGGAAACATTGTAAACAAAACACCTCTCTATTTGCCCCCAAAATCCTACAAAAAGGTCGGGTGTGTTTCTAAAGTAGTCAGAGTCATTTTAGCTGTGTAACCTTTAAAGGGGTCTTTTGGTAAAAATTCATTAATGTGAGATCCAATGGTAAATATTTGCACCTATCCTCTCTCATCATATTGAACACTCCTCTCATTCAATATTCCCCACATGTATGAAAAGTTGAAAGGAAAGACACCACCTCACCATGGTATACTTTATCACCAATTAACACAAATGTAATAGTCATTAAACATAAATAAGATCAGCAATCAAAGTGTACAGAAAGCATTTACCCTGTGAACAAGTTTTGATATGATCTCTATTGTCGTTAAAACCTTCCTTCCATGGGTAAGATCACTCCTATGATCCATGAGAGTGATGAAAATCAGTGTATTAATTAGTTCATAATACTAAAAAAGCAGAACAAGAATACAGATGGTAACATAATAAGCCAATGAAGCCACAGGTAAACAAAAAAGCATGAACTACTAGAAAGTAAATCAAAATGTAAAACTAGATACATTCAAACTCTGAGCACAAACCCCGTGAATCTAAAGAATTAATAGCATTAGAGATATCTCCCCAAAGCTGTGTAAGAATGTGACTGTTTTGAGTTATGTATCTCTTCAGTAAAGAAACTCGGAGGAATTTCAGGATTAACAATGAAATGGTGAAACCTGTGAAATATGACCGTAAATAAATGGTTCCACCTGTTGCTTCCGCAGGTGGAAATTTTATTATCAAATTTCTAAAAAATGGTGTAGGAGATTGATCATCGTGGATTGAGGAACGGTGATGTTTGGCAGTGCAATATTGAGCAGGATAGGTGAAGCTTATCTGCAATTGAATGGGTTGCAATGGGTTTGTCGGCGCTGGAACAAAGATCTCAGACAGTGAAATGAAGTTTTCCCAAGGAAATGAAGGAGTAGAGGCCTCAAAGTATTATGCGACTAAAGAAAAAAATTACATACATATACATATTGACAGAGTGGAAATCTATATTCTGATTATCATACTTAGATTACACATTACAGAGGTATATTTAGTTACTCAGGCTTTCTAAGAAAGCTTTACAACCATAAGAGAATCTAACAGAAACAGTAAGCTAAGACTTAGGTCTGTACACCAAGCTAGTTATTGAGAACATTATACAGTTTATCCAGAATGCTGTGCCCGTATCATTAGTCGAAGTGGGGTTTTAATACAACTAAAATATTTCAAATAACTTTTTATACAACATGATAAAACTTTCAAGGAGGAATGTGTTTACCACCTTTTATAAGTACCAGAAATCTTTGCACTAAAGATGTCACAGGCAGCTGATAAGAAACTGCATTTTCTAATGGTTGAAATTTTGCTAATATGGTCGATTACCTGCAGAAATTAGCGGTAATATGAAACATGAATGCTGAAAGGATAACATAAAACCAAAAGTTAGGAAGCCAGCATAGCTATAGGTTCCCTTGTGCATGTCCAAAATGAAAATCTTTATAAAACTCGTACCCTCTTTTTCATATCCTTCTCGAAAGGAAGTAAAGCCTTGAAGACTCGACTATATGAGTCATCGTCGCAACCAGGCAGTGCTGTTTGAAGCATAGAGATGATAGTTTTGACTACCTATTATAAGAAGGGACAAAGTAAGAACTTATGCATGTACGCAAAGGTGAAGATACAAGCATTTGCAGATCAGATAGTTGTAAGATTATAAACATAAAACTTTCAAGAGCTTGTGAACTCGAATAAGAAACTAACAGATATCTCCACCAAATCTCGTCAAGGCCAACGGCTAACTTACACCACAACAAATACTTTTGAAATACGTTATGGGTACATCTTCATTGGGGGTGATACAGAGGGGCACAATGGGAGCCTTACGTTTTTAAAACTCTTTTACTTTTTTTTTTTACACGTTTGTTCATAAAAATATATTTTTAAAACATTTAGATTTTACACACTGAAAGAAAAAAGTCTCTCCCCCATAAGAGAAGCCCTGGAATCCTTTTTCTTTTTTGTTGTTAGATTTTTCAACAACGGCGTTAAAATATTTCAATTTAGGAAAAAACTCTGTTTTAACCACAAGTATCTTTTGTAAATTGAGATTATACATTAACGATGAATTTATTATTGACTATTTCATTACAAGTATTCACTTCTATTTAAGTTTTTATTAAATTTTATTAACGTATCTAAGTCGTGTCGTATCTTGAATTTGAAAAAGTTTGTGTATCCACGTATTCGTATCGTATTGCACCCATATCCGTACTGCATATCCAGGCTTCATACGATATCCACCAAACTTGTCTTTGTAAGCCTTGGGCAGTCCTTACTCGTTGAGCTAGATTTTGGGGCCAAATTATGCCTAACCCAAATTATAAAATGGTATCAATGTCTATCCTAACGGTCTAGTGAGGGACAAATTCTTGTTTTCATTCAGTCTCTTGCTACCTGTTTTGTCCAGTCTCATGACCAGTTTCTAAATCAAACTGAGTACAAAAAAAGTTGTTCAGTACAGTCCCCTATTTTTTAGCAAATCAAACACACGCTAAGCCTTGGCTGTTAGTGGAAGTCCTTGAATGATTAAAAACTCTACATTAGTAAATCAAAATTCCTAGAAATAAACACTCTTTTATCTTAATTACGGAAATTAATACCTTTTTTCTGTAAAAAGCTACACCGTGAATGTTAAATGGTATTTTCCTATCCCGAAAAGCCATTTGGAAGGCTTTCCCTGATACCTGAAAAGGGAAGAAAGGAAGAAGCACAGACCAATCAGTCAGATATGGGGTGATTGCTTATTTACATAGTTATAGTATCAAGAAACATCACCCGCCTACGGTAGAGAATTGCAATGTTGCCATAGGAACAGTTATCTGCTGAATGATTAGATGAAATTTCTGAGATTTTGTCAACAATGAATGCACATTGTGCATCCTCATTGTGACACTCCTTCATAATTATCTGCAGGTTATTGCAAAAATCATTGTATATAAAGAGGAAAATCACAATAAAGCATAACATACTTTTCAAAACAGCACACTGCATGATGTATGTACCTTGGATCCAGAAGAGTTATCAGTAAGAACATTCTTCAACTGACATCGCTTGGCATTATTTTGAATAAGAGAAGCTGCAGCCTCGACAATGTAACGTGTGGAGCGATAGTTTTTGTTGAGCCTAATCTGAACCAAAAAAGTAAGTGATATCCAAATGAAGACATTTAATATGGCTGTGTGAGTAAGGCAAGAGAAAATATGAATTAAACATGTAGCATAAAAATCATAATCAGTGAAGGACGAGAGAGACCTCTTTGTAGTTTGGAAAATCATTACGAAAGGAAATAAATCCGGAAATGTCAGCTCCATTGAAACTGAAAATGGACTGTAAGAAAAATATGACATTAGACCAGTAATTAGGATGATCTTTTAAATTAGCAGAGAGAAAACAATACAGATATCCAATCAGGCATCTCATACATTAGGGATTTAAGAAGAAATATTCAAACCTGATCATCGTCACCAATAATTGTTATTTTATTATGGGATGCAAGAATCCTTAGAAGCTTGTATTGCATGGCACTAGTATCTTGGAACTCATCTATGACAACAGCTTTCCATGAATCCTGACTTTCTCTGAAAACTTTGAAATAATTTGAACAAACAAAAGTTGGTACAACAAACTGTAACAAATGAGTAGATTGCAGTTAATTTTATATTTTATATTTCAGGAAATGTTTACCTTCGGGAAAATCAGTGAGTAATTTCACAGAGTAGCTGATCAAGTCATGATAATCCACGGCATTACAAGATTTTAATATGTTACTGTAATTCTCAAGAATTTCCGCCTGATTACAATCCAGAGCACGGAATCAGACATACAAAACAGAACAAGGATGTGTGTCTGTGTGTGCACACGCATATGGGAAAACACTTTAGCAGCTTACTCCTATTTGATTGCCCATATCACGATATTCTGCAGAAGTTCTTCCCGAGGCTTTGGCCTGAAATGGTATACAGTTATTTCATATGATAAAGCTAAAATTTAACTGCAGCATAAAAAATATAAAGAGGTATTGAATAAGCCATTTTAAGCAAATATAAATGACCAAGATTAATATAAATCATACGCATTAAGAAATGCACGGTTTTACAAATTTAATCCCTGATAAATAATTTAGATGCAAGCAGCTCAACTTTCCAGCACAGGACTAGGAGAAAGGAGAAATTATCTCAGTAAAAGAACTCTCAAGTTTCATAACAGAGACTTTTTTTTTACATATTTAGAGGTGTTCTATAGAGTCTATTTTGTCCCTTGAAGTTATAAGACTAAGCTCTTATCACTGAGTTGACACCTCATGGACAGAGTACTAACTTGAAATTAAAGGAATACACTGGAATTGTACGCCTGAGACTAACCTCGCAATGGTACATTAATTGTTTACACAAAAGTACTGATTACGGTTGTAGTTACAATATATTCCTTAATTAGAGCACAAAATGACCAGTGATACGAACTGTAGTTGCAAGATATTTCTATTTTCTAGTATAAACCGTCACTTCTAATCAAACTTCTTTGTAAACAACAGTTATATTTTTAACATGATCATAAGATCACATGGCAATTGAGGGAGGCTAATGTAGATTTCGTAAATTAAGCATCAGTTCATTATTTTAACAAGAAGTTTAGAATGAGTTTCTCTTCAAAAATAATCACACACCTGAGTCACAAAATTTTGCCATTTCTTTGCCTTATCCTTGAACTGTTTAGGGGTCTTTAGACCATCGGACGCTTCTCCAATCAACAATTCACCATTTTTATGTTTACTTGTTTCATTTTCTAATAATCGGGTGGCCTCAATAATTGCATTCCGCTGTTGCCACTGACCATATATTAAGAATTCAGATGTACGACCTAACCTGCAACACAGGTGTCAATGATAAAAAGAAGTTTTTTAAGCAGCGTGAGTTAAAAGCTTATGGGTGCAAGTGCAGCAGATAGATCACTTGGATCCAATCATGATATATGTGTCTAGTAGGGTCATGTACTAGGCAATAAGTCTTAAAACCTGAAGCGGCATATTATTTTTCATTACATGTTTGGTTTATCACTTTATCTTAAATATTGTTCAAGTACTTATTTCCTCCTTTCTCTAACAATGTTTCCTTTCAGGTTCTAAGCAGATTCCCAATATTAACCACCACTGCTCAATCAACTTAACAGTATTACAGTGTCAAAACCACTATTCCTTGCATGGTCAAGGAAAGTATGTGCTGCACTGTATGTTTTAAGAGATACAAATTACAGTTTATTCATTATTTTAATGCTGAATAATGCAGTTATACTTAAGCAAAGTTTTCAGTGTTTGTATTAAATGGAATTTATTGCTTCTTAAAGTTAAATATTTGAAAATGTACTACCTGTCTTATTTCTGCTAACTTATCCTTAGCAGATTCAATTCAACTATTAAAGGGGAACAAATTCACAAAATATACTTCCCACATATCAATTTTTTAGATGGGTTATCAGTTTTGAGGAATAGTGGATTAGAATCATGGCAAATGCCACAATTAGGATTTAAATAGCAAGAAAATTAAATAGGGTAGTAAACGCAACATAATGGAACACACAAGTTGGAACTGATAAACTGGAACTGATGACAAAGTTAAAAAAAAATCTCCAGCAAATTCAGAGCAACTAACTTTTCTGCATGTGAACGACAAAGTTGCAAGCAAAATGAATGAAAAGTGCTGATTGTAAGTTCTTTTGCCGTTTGCTTCCCAGCTATGGCTCCAATACGTTTTCTCATTTCAGCAGCTGCTGCTGCCGTAAATGTCATTGCAAGAATGTTTAAGGGACTAATGCCCTGCACAAATTTAGCAGACAGTGGAAATTATAAACAAAAAATTGACCAAAAACATTTAAATGCATAGCTTCAAACAAATCAACTTGCAAACAAAGAAAAAGAGGGACAATAATGAAAGATATGCACAGTATCTATATCTTATAGCACAAAAGAAAAGAAAAAAGTGATACCTCATTAAGCAGCATCAAAACTCGCCCAACCATTGTGGATGTCTGGTATCATCAAAAAATAAAAACAATTCAGTTCCAAAGCAAAAGGCAAATACTCAAAGGAAAAACAAAATGTTGAAGAAAGCAGAGTTTAAGAAAACCTTTCCACTTCCTGGACCAGCTACAATCATTAAAGGGGTAGAAACATCGGTGCAAGCTGCTTCTCTTTGCCTTTCATTTAGTGATTTCAAGTATTTAGAATATTCCTCTGGCATGGTTCCACTCGGTAAACTTTTCCTAGTAGTCTCACTATCCACATGTTCTTCTTTATGATCCAAATCGATTCCAAAACAAAGCATGTCACCACTTCCTATACCCTCAGAAACAGCACTAGTTGCCAAACTCATATCAACAGTACAAACTAAACCGCTCTCGCTTGAAACATTCTCCTGACAGCTTTGATCTAACCCCTGCCCAGCTGCTTTCACCGCGGATTTCTGCTCACAAAGAATATCAATTTGTTCCAAAATAGACTCATCAAAATCATCAATTTCGCCATTTCCTATATCCTTAGGAAAAGCACTAGTTCCCAAATCCATGTCAACATTACTAACTACACTGCTCTCGCTGGAAACTCTCTCCCGACAGTTATGTTCTATCCCCATCCCAGCTTCTTTCTCCGCAGATTTCTGCTCAAAGAGAATATCAATTTGTTCCAAAATGGACTCGTTCAAATCATCATTTCCTATATCTTTAGAAACATTAGTTCCCAATCCCATATCCACATTACCAACTACATTACCCTCACTCGAGACTTTCTCATGACAACTATGACCTAACCCCTCCACCCCAGCTGTTTTCACCGCAGATTTCTCCTCACACATAATATCAATTTGTTCCAAAATAGAGTCATCAAAATCATCATCCAATAATCCACTAGCATAAAAGTAATCAAGTGATTCAGATTCAAATCCTCCAGATTCTTTCCTCGGAGTTTCAAAATTCGATTGACACAAATTCTCCTTCACCGCACTAACAGCAGGAACAACAACAGTCCTTGCACTTGAACTACAGCAAATTACATCAGAAGATGCTTCGCCACCATTACCGGATGAATGTAATCTGTTTAACGGAACTTCTGCAAGAGGAACTCTCTTCCCAACTCGAACCCTACCCTTGGCACCATCAACATCGCATAAACTCTTGATTCTAGAAATAAAAATAGATCTCATATTATGATGATTACAATAACGAAATTAATTAAACAACTAAGTTGCATTGCAAGTGCATTATATTGATTAATTTGAAAATTGAAAACCTAATTGAACAGAAAATGATGAAAATGAAGATTAAGGAATAAGAGGGGAGAGAGAAGTTACTGGTATGGGGAAGAGATGGATGAATCGGAAGCCCGTTTCTGAGGAAGGAGTGGTTTTGAGGCGCTGAAATATGCGCTGATTCGCCCATTTTGCTGGTTTTGCATTTTCTGTGTCACAACTATGGGAACTGAAGAGGAGTGTATGTTATATGCACGATTGAAAAATGAGAGGAGGCGCCAAAGACTCCTGTTTTTTTGAATTTTTTATCTTTTTTATTAAAGGAAGAATTTTGGCTTAAATGTCTTTTGGTCCCTTAATTGGTACTATTGTTTTGGTCTCTTAACTAAAAAACAGATTGTTTGAATATTTAAGTTTTTTTAGTCTCGCTTTGGTCCCTTCTGTTAGATTTTCGTTAGGTTTAATAAAAAACGTTAAGTGTAGACACGTGTCACCTTGTCATTGGCTCTGAGAATTTTTTATTACCAAAAAAATAAAATTTAATATACATATTTTAATTTTTTGTAAAAAAATTCTCATAACCAATGACAAGGTGACACGTGTTAACTTGGACACGTATCGCTTTGTCATTGATTTTGGGTTTTTTTTTTTTAAATATATATATTTTTACTCAGAGCCAATGATAAGGTGACACATGTTTAGGAGTTAACTTTTTTTTTTAAACCCTAACGAAAACCTAACAGAAGGGACCAAAACGAGACTAAAAAAAACTTAAAGTACTAAACCAATTTTTTTTTAGTTAAGGGACTAAAGCGATACCAACTAAATACTTAAAGACCAAAAGAGCATTTAAGCCAAAAAAAAATTATCTTTGGAATTAAAGATAAAAAAAATTGTTTTATATATTTTCTCCGTCCTTATATATAAATTGTGTTTGCCCTTCTCACGTTTCTTAAAAAATGTGGTTACTCATTTTTTTTTTTAGGAAATGTGATCAGTGTGATTCGTGTGTAAATTTTATATAAGAATATTATTAAATTGTCATTTTTTATAAGGTGAAAATTGTCATTTATTTGTATGTGTATTGAATTTAACAATTTATATTTTAAAACATAGCAGTATTAATTAAGGTGTGTTTAAGAAAAAATAATAAATGCATATAGTAATTTGTATTAAAAGTATATTTAGAGATAGTTTTTTTTTCTCAAACAAGCTTATAATTTTTTTTTCTCAAAACTCTTTATTTTTATTTATTTTATTATTGTTGTTATTCTTCTTTTCCTTTTTAGTTAAATTAAAAATGTTGAGGTAAGAGATAACCACCGACATGCAAATTATAATATTGAAAGAAGTAATTAGTGGTCCATGATAGATAAATATTTTAAACTCTTAGATTAGTAGAGCTCATAAATTTTACAACAGATTCACTTCACCAAATAATTTCTCTATCTTTTTTTCCTTCTCTTGTTCATCATCTTCTTTGACCAACAACCACCGCATCGAATGACTACGATGGTCGATGACCAATCAAACTCTATCACACAATACCTCGTTATTTCTCGACACACGATCCTTTTTCTTTCCCTTTCAAATCTCCAACATGGTTGAAGGAGAAAACCTCTTCACTCCTCCACATGTGCAATCTCGTTGTCTTTGTCTATGACACTAAAACATCAACATTACCGCTACGAACCATCCAAACAGAAAGTTGTCTTCTCTAGCGCTCTAAGCTCGCTCTACCCATCCCTTGAATCGCGAGCTATATTCTTCAATGTTGTAAATTCGTATTTTCTCTAATTCTCCAATCTCTCGAATCTAGAGAAATTTTGTAAATTATGTAGTTTTTTTATTCTATTGATTGATTTTTTTTATTTTTCTACTCCAAATTCCTTGTTTAAATATTTTTGAGGTCTCGTTCTCCTGTCTATCCTCTTTTTTAACACGAGTGTAGACAATACAATTATTTGTTTGATGTTAGTTTGACGTTTCTGGATAAGTAGATTGTATGAACTTTTCAATTTGGATAGGTCGTCGAATGGCAATGGTGTTGCTCTGGTAACTACGGTTTTCCTCGAACATCACACTAACATATACGGGAAGAAAGAAAATAGGATAACTAAAAAAAATTATTGCACAATAACATTACTTAAGCTTGTTTAATCTGATGGTTCTAAATCATGGTTTGCGATGGACTATGTTATGTTAGTCCCCCAGAGCACTCACATGTGCTGACGATGTAAACTCAGCTTTGCATTGTTATCGAATCAAGTTGTATTTTAAATGTTTAACTAAATTAACAAATTATTTAAATAAATTTGTGCTTTTATTAACAAGCTAAAAAGTTGATATCCAAATGTCTTGAATTCCATTAATGTAAAGCCTAAAGAGGCCTGGCCCGAGCACCTCACTGTAACATTTGTAGTGATTATACCTACAAAAAGTCGCTTGACACATCTTGTAAAAAGCATATCATGACTACAAAGTTGTTTGATTATGGTGAATTCGAGTCGGTTCAAGGTATTTTATGCAATTTTTTCTTCTCATTGTCGTTCTTCTTCAATTCATTACACAAATCAATTAAAACATTCAAATAACATAATTAAAGACTCCAAAATGGCTCAGAAATGACACTAAAATATTGTTATGACGCGGTATCATCGACGTTATCGCCTCAAACTTGTTATGTAATGCAGAGTTAGAGAAATAAGTACAAATTTAATAGGTTTAAATGCTCTTTTGGTCCCTTAAAGTATTTAATTGGTATCGCTCTGGTCTCTTAACTAAATTTTTTTTTTTTTAGTACTTTAAGTTTTTTTTAGTCTCGTTTTGGTCCCTTATTTTAGGTTTCCGTTAGGGTTTAAAAAAAAGTTAACTCCTGGACACGTGTCACCTTGTCATTGGCTCTGAGTTTTTTTTTTTTTTTTTACAAAAAAAAAAATAATTTTTTAAAAATATATATATATATATATTTTTACAAAAAAATAGAATATATATAAAAAATACTTTTTTTATAAAAAAAATATCTCAGAGCCAATGACAAGGTGACACATGTCCACACTTAATGTTTTTTATTAAACCTAACAGAAGGGACCAAAACGAGACTAAAAAAAACTTAAAGCGTTCAAACAATCTTTTTTTTAGTTAAGAGATCAAAACGATACCAATTAAATACTTAAGAGACCAAAAAAACATTTAAGCCAATTTAATATAACAAAACAATACAAATATTATAGAAGTAATTATTGTTTGGTAATTATTAAAGTTTGTCTTAAGAGTCGATATACAAACTCACATGTGCCCTTCCTTACGTAAGTTTAGCTACAAAGTTCGCTCAAAAAAGGGGAGAGGGCGTGGAAATTTTAAGTGTTTTTGGAAAATATGACGAGATAAAATTGACGGCCTCCGCCTAAATAAGACTCATCAGTGGCATTTTCACATTATTGACAAACTAAATTGTCTATAATGTTAACACTATAACACTAATGATATTTTTCACATTATGAAAATATTGTATTCAATAGATTGGATAAATGTACTAGATGAAGTGTAACCAAAAAAAATGTACTAGATGAAGGTGTGCTATAGTACTTGATAGTTGATACACACCTCGTAACAAGTTGAGCCAAACTACTAAGCACAAAATACAATACTCACAAAAAAAAAAATATGTTGTCCATATAATATTGAGAAGAGTGAGAAATGATATTTAAACATCCATTTGGTGACAACTTTCTCTCTCATACTCACATTATTTTTCACTTCATCTCTCTATTACTATGGTTTCCGTGTCAATACTACTTTTTCTTTGTAAATTATGGTTGTCATCAAATTGATTGTTCAAATAACACTTTTCCAATGAAAATTCAGTTCAAGTAATAGATTAAGTGTTTCAAAATTACATCTCTTTTATAATACAAAATATCTATATAAAGTGAAAAATGTCTCACGAATTAATGAAAATCTAAATAGCCAATCGAATTTGTTTATGGGCAGAAAACACGCTGGGAAGGATGTTAAGTTGAGTTGATATATTTTTCCACGTCACGTGATATACACCTTTGGGACGATTTCACACATTCTCTTTCTCGCTATACATGTCATTTCCCTTTTATAATCATAGTCACGTTGATTATATAATCGTAAATATCTTAAGTCAATTGTCGACAAAGCTTTTTACACAATACTCTCTCCGTCTCAAAATAGAAGAAAGAAAACTCCCTTTCTTTCTTTCCATATTATAAGAAGAAGAAGAAAACTTTTTATAGTACTATTTAATCTTGTTTTTTTTAAAATAAAAAAAAAATATTTTCCAATAAAAACTTTTACTTGTTCTCATGAAATTAAATGTAAATTACATTCAATTTTTTTTTCTCTCTCTCTCTCTCTCATTTTCTCCATAACCAATAACCAATGAAAATTGTTTTTACATCTTCCAATAAAACTTATTTAAAAACAAAAAAGAAAAAATTATACTCCAAATTTTTATATTTTAATTTTTTAATAATTGTGATTTGAGTTTCTTGCTTATAATTTAGAACAATAGACGTGACTAAGTTTTTCTCTTATAATTTAGGACGGATAGAGCATTGATTGACAACATACAGACCACACTAGTTTCAATCGTACGAATGTAAGAGTTAACACTAGGGGTGGACATAGTCCGGTATGAAAACTGAACTGAACTAAACTGTACTGTTTATTTAAAATAATCGAACTGAACCGAACTGTTCCGAACTAAACTAAACTGTTAATATTGGTATCGTTAAAAAAATATAAAATACCAAACAAAATCGAATTTTATTTATCAAACCGAACTAAACTGTTTCGAACCGAACTGACAGTTCAGTTTCAAAATTGTTAATAATAGTTCAATCTTTTAATTTAGTTCGGTTCGGTTCAGTTTGTTGGTTTTTTTTTTCCCACCCCTAATTAACAACTAGTACTTTTTAAGCAAACATAAGATTCATCCAACAAAATCTAAATTAGTTATCACATTCAATGCCTTGCTACTCACCTTAAAACATTTGTTTGCCTATAATTGTCTAGTAAGCAAACATCCAATCAATTGTGTTCTCCTTGAGCGCCAAATACACTTTTCTCTCTCACATACTTTCAACAAATAGGTACGTAACTATTCATTCAAATCTACTCCACCCAATCCATGTGCATTTCAGATCTTACCGTTCCGTCACTATCATCATTTAATTTCCACCATTCACTTTTTTCAATACTATTATTATTATTACGATCATTGTCATTATTATTTTTCTTTGATCTGATTCGTTGGTTTTAGTTTTAGGGTTTATGCGCCATGGCAGATGCACCGAACCAATGCGAAGAAAGCCACGAGAGTGGTGGTGAACAGAGTCCACGTGGCTCTTCTTCTGCTTCACGTGAACAAGATCGTTTTTTGCCTATAGCTAACATTAGCAGAATCATGAAAAAAGCTTTACCTTCAAATGGGAAAATTGCTAAGGATGCTAAAGATACGATGCAAGAATGTGTTTCTGAATTCATCAGCTTTATTACCAGCGAGTGAGACCCAATTCCAAAACCATAATATTTTTAACTTTTTATTGAATAGTTCTAATTTTTTTTAGTTGAAAAATGCTTAAAAATGTTTTTTTTACACTCTCTTTTAGATGGGTAATATAAATTTCAGTTTTTGGCAATTGGATATATTGGAATGTAATGAGAGATTAGTGTTTTGCTAATTTATATGATGTTGGGTGGAAAATATTTTAGGGTTTTATTTTGTTTGTTTGTTTGTTGAAAAATGCTTGAAAATGTGTTTTTTTTAGTCTCTTTTAGATGGGCAAGTTTTTGGCAATTAGGATATATTGGAATGTGATAAAAGATTAGTGCATTTGTCAATTTATATGATATTGGGTGGAAAATATTTCAGTCTCTTTTGTTTGTTTGCTTGTTGTCTGAATTGGAAATGGTTGTTTTTGGTGGGTTGTAGGGCAAGTGAGAAATGCCAGAAAGAGAAGAGAAAGACCATTAATGGAGATGATTTGTTATGGGCTATGGCTACTTTAGGATTTGAAGATTATATAGAACCACTTAAGGTGTACCTAGCAAGGTACAGAGAGGTAATTTTACTTTCTTTGTTTTGCCATTTAAGTTAATGCTTGGTTTTGGATGATTTATGTACAATGTTATTATGTTTTGAAGTTAATGTTTCATTAAGTTTTCTTCAAAATTTTGATAATGTTCTTTACGGCTTAATATTTATCTGACCGTTTTTTCTTTCTTTCTTTCTTCTTCCTTCGTGATTTTGAAATGTTGACGGATATCACAGTTAGAGGTTAGTTAATCCTCCCCTCTGATTGACTGTCTTTGTTTTTTTACGTTGGATTATCTTGCCAATGGAATGCTAACGTTTGTGAGCCATGGTTTCTGATAGGGTGACAGTAAAGGATCTGTTAGAAACAGTGATGGATCTGGTAGACGAGATCAAGTTGGCGGTCCTCCAGGTCAAAATGCTCAGGTGTGATTGCACAACTTTTTTGGATTTGTGTTTTTATTCTGGTGACTTGTTGGTCAAAACAAGGTTCAGTTTATTAGCTAGTATGTGTACTTTCTCTTGATGTTGGTTTATGCATATTGCAGTTTGTTCATCAGGGTTCTTTGAGCTATATTGATTCCCAGGTAACAATCTCTTTGTCTCTCTTGAATAGATGCTTGCTCAATGTTTTTAGTGAACAAGTTCATGCTCATTTATGGAGATTGAAGACGTGAAGTTATGAAATATTCTTTATTAAAAGACAAAAATATGAAACAATACATGTTGCCAATTTAAGGCTATGGTTAGCTCAGCCAATTCATTGATTCAGTCGAAATAGATTGGGGACAGGAATTAAACTCATTCACCGAACTCTTATCTGATTGGCCAGGATTATCCACGTAATTATCTGCTTACATACCAATCATCCAAAATTGAAATCTGGAACTAAAACATGAGATGTTGAACTTTTCCTTACCTTGCTTGCTCATTTTTTTTTCCAAATGTTAACATTCAGTTTGAGATCGTGTATTTCTTGGGTACTCATTTTCCCATATAAGTTACACTGTCCTGTCCTGCATGCAGGGTTTTTATCTCAGTGTAACTGTCCAGGGAACTTTTTTTTCGTGACCTCAAGATCTCTTTTTTGGCCACTTATCTCATACTCCAAACTCATCCCCACCAGTCCCCATTCTGCTCCATAACATTCACCCAATGTTTGCTATATCAAAATCTGGTATTCAGGTCTAATGGGTTAACCCCTATTGATCCATTCTGTTTTGAGTATCAGCAAGCTCTCATTGTCCTTGTCTATGTTGAAATTCAATGCCCAGATTGAGTTATTATGAAGACTAAACATGCCAAGAGTTACTCTTGGAGTTGGTTGATCCCCAACATATATATTGCGATTGCTCTTGGTTTAGAAACAACTTTCATGAAACATAATAATTATTCAGATTATGTCTCCGATTTCTATCTCCCTGTTTTCCCTAATCTTCTCATTCTTTCTCTCACTTTCTTGAATCTCTACCTTTATCAGAACTTTATTGATTACTTACATCTTACCCTGCTAACTTTAGCTAGCTATTTTCTCTTTCAATCTAACCGAATCTAACAGCTGCATAACAGAGGAATCAACTGACAATTGTTTTTTGTGGCATCTTCTATTGGCTGTGTTAATTACCTTTAGGCCTGAAGGATAGTACCATATTGCCCAGAGCACCCAGTAGAATGCATAACAGTACTCACACAAATCCCCTAGACCAGACCCAAAAGATAGTACCATATTGGAATTCACCCAGGACTGATATGTTTAGAGATGGGTCTGAAATATAATCCATACTGAATTTTGTTTGTTTGAAGCCACCAATCACGAGGCTAGAGATACCATGACATATGACCTTTGGTTTGTAACTTTCGAATGTACTTCCATTGGGTTGATAATAAGGAGTCACTGGGAGATGCATGCCACAAAAACAATCTAGCTTACCAAGTTGCTTGAGAGCAAATGCTGAGTGGCGTTTAGTGATAGGTCGTTGTCTTTCTCCATGATCCTGTCATTATTTCTGCCTGGTGCTCTTCTGATTTTCATCTGCACCATCTTTTTCTCTTTGATCTTTGTCAATGTTTTCTATTAGTTGCCACCTTGTCTGTCACACTTAGTACCACAAATCTGATACTACTATTATTTCTGTAATTTTTCTGTTCAGTGGTATTATATAGGTTGTATTTGCCTTTGTCCTGCTCTACTTGTATCATGAACTGTTGTATTCGATTGAGTAACACTCCGGCCGATGTGTTTGGTTGTTCTCTATCTGGCTAACTCTACGGTTGAGACTGAAAATAATCTGGATGTCTGGTCAAGATTGAATGTCCCACATTTGAGCTTTTGTTTGATTGAGTCCAAAATACAAAGTCGGAACTTGACATGACAATTCGAATCAATGACTGTGTGAGTTCTAAGAATCCAAAACCATGTTATATCGTCAGAGTACTCATTCTTTGAAGATCACAATGACTTACATTCTTAAGAATTAAGAGTTGTGATTTGGTATAAGAATTCAAATCTTTATTCAAGTGATGAATGAAATATATCTTTGCTTACAGCTCTCCACTATGAACATATTTCTTAGGACTTGTAACATATTTTAATTTGTTGCTGATTTGCAGGTGCATCCACAACATCTGGTTATGCCTTCAATGCAAAATCATGAATAGATTAGATGCTTCTCCTCACCTGCCATTTTCATTGTGTTGCACCTCTTCCGCCATTTTCCTACTAAAAAGACCAAGAAGCTTCTCCTCAAAAAAGATGAACTGAAACAATGGTTTGGTGATTTTAAATTTAGGCGCTCGTGTGTAGAAACTAGAAAGCATGGGTGTCAAAATTTTGTTACGGTATTCAGGTAGATTTTGAATACAATTATTAAATTTAGCTGCCTTGCCCACCAAAGGGAAGATAATATGTGTTCTGTATGTATGTGATTCATCATGCAACTTGTCATGGTGAGAAGTGCCTGTTTTGAGAACTCTATTTAGATCTTAGTATTAGCATGTCATTACAAACTGCATTTATTATTTCATTTAGTTTAGGACAAAATGTTGTTTCTCTCTTTGATGGATTTCTTAGAAGTTGATTTGTCAAAGCACAAATGTTCTTGGAAGGATTGGCAGGTTCAGTTAAGTGAAATCATCATTAAGACTTATGAATGGTTCAATAGAAAATTTAAAAAATTAAAGTAATGCATGGAAATCATAGTACTTAATAACTGAAAACGATAGTTCTGATCGTTTTTTATTCAATTTTTACAATATGGTGAAATTTTGAAATTGAAAATGATGGCACACTAAGTTTTCTGAAAGCAAGTCCTGGCAGGAAAGTGAGTCAATCTTGTAGTAAAACTAAAATCAAATGTACTAGTGTTTGGTGATGTCCATAATGGTGGGAATGAATGTGCCTGTCTGCTGTGTTATGCCATGCAATGTTTGATGCAGACAAAACCAAAATTCTTCCCAGGAATTTGATTAGAGGTAATGAATGTGCCCACATCAAACACCATGTGGATTTAATTGTGCCCGGTGGGATGTTTAAGTCCCTCATGGAGTGATATAAGTTTCCCTTATTTGAAAATACACTTTTTCCATTCTAAATTATAAGTCACTTTAGAAAAAGAAAAATAAAAATTGTCCTATATTATAATTTACTTGGCAATACAAATGAAATACTGATGCTTTATTTTTCATACCTTTTACTATTTATTACTATCTTTTCTTTTAATTTTTTCTTAATGTCTTTTTTCCGTATCATCAATGTGAGATAATTTTGTAAAACACTTTTTTTTCCACACAATTAAATTCATTTCTTAATATGTGTGAAATTGCTAAAATGACTTGTAATTTGAGAGGGAGGGTATATCGGTTTTCGGTACATCCATTATACGATCCACATTTATTGGCATTTGCATTGGATGTTATAGGAGATGCTCTACACCAAATATTATTCATCTCTTTAAAAAATTTAGTGTTCTTCAAATAAAATAAAAGCTAGCAACTTCATCTTCTTCATTATCTTTCCCATAAAAGAATGGTGCTGGTATGAAAAGAAAAAAAAAAAAAAAAAAAGGCATAAAAGTGATTGATCTTAGTATAGGGAAACAAACTACAGCGTAGAAACAAGAAACAAACGGTGAAAGATAGCTGAAAATTACCTACTGCCGCGGGGATGATTTCCGGTGGAGTGGTCGCTGGTGCCCAAGCCGTGAAACAAACCAGTCTAAAAGATGGTTCTCGTGGCATAGATCATAGATGGGTGAGTTTTCTAGAGGAGGAAGAGGAACAAAATGGTGGTCATGGTTTACATTGAAACAATCGGAGGTGGCTGAAAGATTCTTTCACTAAAAGTGACGCATTTTAAAGATTGTTACTTTTAAAAATCTACTATGATAGAAAGATAGATGAGACCCCTAAATGGTGTGACGATGGTGCATAAGGCTATGGTAGAGCTTTAAAAAGGAGGGTAGATCTTTAAAAAAAAGGAGAAAAGTAAAAAAAAAAAAAAAAAAGGAATTATAATCTCCCAACTATTTTTTGAAGGAATATAATATTCCAACTTGAATGAGTAGTTTATTTTTCTTTATAATACAAAATACGCATTATATTTCTCATCAACAATAAAAATACACATAATATGAGGAAACTCAAAATGTATCCAAAGAAGATCATCTTGGGGGACTTGAATAAACTGACGAAATCCTTTCGATACACGCAAAATAAAGATATATTAATCATATGTAATTTTTTTTCATCTTCCACAAGAATAATCTTTCAAATAAGGTGGACGATTTCTCCCTTTTATCACCTCCCATCCTATCTCCCTCTATCTACCGTTTCATTTGTCTGGAGATTAATGTGATAGCCAAGATACACTTCTCATTCCAATCCAAATCAAAAGATTCACTAGAAACCAGTAAAGATCTCGTACTCTTAACTTCTTAAGTCTTATCCTTATATGGGGAAAAATGACGGAAAATAGAACATTGTTTTCTTCAAAAAAAAGAGTCGGTTGCCAGCGAAAAGCCACATTGGCTACCACATTCAAATAGACAATGAAGAAGAAAAGATGAAAAAGAAAAGGAAGAGGTGGCCAAATATGAAGATCACCTAAGGACATATGCGACTGATGAAATGATACACTAACATGTAGTGGTACATGTTGCATGCGTTATAACATGAACGAACCTCACAAAATATGAGGGGATTGATTGAGGTTCCTAAATCTTGTTTCCCCTAGCAACAGTACAAACTTAGTGACTTTCAAGTTAGACTGAAAAAAAAATCAATAAAACCTGTCTACAACCAATAATGAGATTCTCCATGTGTTTCTTACTAGCTTGATGTCATGGTTTCTTCAAGACTTCAACCAAAAACTTTTTTTGTGTTAGTGTTAAAATCCAAAACATTTATTTTTGTTGTTCTTAGTTAATCACAGCCAAGCTTCTTCTCACTACATGGATGATACAAAGTCATGGTTTGAAAGGCACTTGAAATTGAGCTGGGGGATCCAACTCCAACGTGTGCACTGAGACAAGTTTATTCACACAGCCTTCTTCATATATCTTTTAACCGTGACCTCATAAACTATCATTAAAATTTTCATATTTTCCTGTTATATCATACATGCAAAAATTTAAAGAAAGCAAGAAACATCAGAGTAATGCCTTTGCTCTGTAAGGACACCAGTTGATTTTGTAATGATTCTGGTTGTATATTTAAGAGCTTGGATCCGAGTTTTGAGATCATCAATGGCCATATCGCAAGCATAGAAGCAGGATGCAACAACATCAATAACAACCGGAGCCTATTACCACTAAGTGAAGCATCAAAACAGGGTATATTTATTTAAAAAGAGGGTTTCATTAAAAACATTGCAGAAAAAGAAAAGGTAACAGAAATCTAAACCAAACACAAAATGTAAGGATGGAGCAATCATTAGCATGCAATAAAATCCTATGAACAGACATTTCAGTATCTGTATCTCTTTACGGAACAAATAGTTAGAAGGCCTAAGAGTAGCTAAACAAATAGGTAATCAAATTCCTATTTTCTACCACAGAACTGGATAGTTTACTTATTAACATTTTCAGTGGCAAACTTCAAGATAGATCTATACACTGTTCTCACTACCACCCTGTCCTAGATTAAAACTTTTGTTTTGTAATGCCAAATATCTCTAAGAAAGTAAAATAGAGCTAATAGAGGATACATTGGCATTTAGTATCATTAAAATCTAAAAATCATTAGTTAAATTTGTCCAAGTATACCTTCTTTTCTTCCAAAAATCTTTCTTTAGTAGTCTCATACTGTTGCTAGACATATTTCATTTTGTCTTGGCCGGATTGAAAATTGTAGGGGTTTCTGAACATTGTCCAGGTTTTCTTTTAATGGTCCTTCACAATCACTGGTCAACCAACATGCTTCCTTAAGAACAATATTGGCACTAGAATATTCATGACCTATAAAGGAAATAATACAATCAGCCCTCAGATCAAAAGCATAGCACAGTACATTATGTACTGCTATCACATCAACCATAACAAGTGCACATATCAAAGAATTCAATCGCAAAATAATGCACATGAAAGTTAAAAGTTATTTACCAAATGATTTAGACCACATTAAGTTCAACATTGGAATGATCAAGATGCAATTCCTGGTCCTGTGTGGTAGCAAAAGATGAAGCTTTCAACAATGCACTCGGTGAGTAGTTAAGCTGGTAATCTACAAGACTTCGTCCAAATATATTGAACTGTTTAGCACTGCCGAAAGCAGCTTGCGCATCGGCACACTTCTTGAAAACCACTCTTGCCCGCCTGCTTCCTCTATCAATTTCTGTCTCAGATTCCTTTAAAGGTCCAAAATGCTTAAAAATGTTATTTAGGCTTGTTTCTGAGGGAACAGAATCCAAATCAGCAAAGTTCAACACAAGTTCAGCTGGGGATTTCTCATCTATATAACCAGCAGGTTTTTCAGGAACCTCAGCGTGATTGCTACCAAAATACTGTTTCCTGGAACAGGACCTACGTGTATAAACATGAACAGGTTTTTCTGGCTCAGAAGGGGCGCGCTCATAGTCTGGTTTGCTGCTTCTCTGTGATTGTTGTTCTTCGGAACCATTCTGCATGCAACATGTGTCAACCAGATCATCAAAGTCAAATGTTTCAGGAGATTCACCTATGGCTGGTTTCTTCCTTTTAGTGCCAACTTTTGTAGGTAAGATTTCTTTCCCAGAATCGCTGGTCACAATGATTGAATTCCTGAAATCAGAGAAGAAACTCCCTATAACATTCAAGAAACTATAATCTCCCTTTGGTTCCTTTGCTACCCACTGAAGTAAAGATAGCAAATCTTCTAGAGATGAAAACTCTGTAGGAAAAATCAAGCTTGACTTCTGAGTCTCCTCAAAATTAGGGGAGAAGGGATCAGATTTATTTTCTGATAAATTGTCTCCATTACCATCTGCCATCAGAGAAGTGTCTCCAGAATATTTCAACATAGAGGGCGACCCAGTAAGTTGGCTAGCAACCCTACGGATACAATCGCCAATTTTAAATGATTGTTTTGTGGTGCTTGAACTTTTGTCAAGGGAAATAGTCTTTCTTCTGCCTTTCACCCTTGGGACGTCAGCGTAATGATGAGCAATAGTCTTTCGTTTCTTGGAAAGGACAGGGGAAAAAAGATTAGCAATGGCCTCATCATCATTCGGATAATCACTGTGGGTAGAATCTGGAGTCCCATTGGCTGGTTCAAACAAGCTTTTCTTTTTTGCTGTATCACCAACCTTTAGATTATGTTTACGCTTGCGACGGGATTGGTTTGTGGCTTTTGAATCTCCGGTTCCAGTTTGATCACCATTTTTACTTGTATGAATTTTGTGCTCATTAACTTCACTCAATTTTTTATCAGTATCATTAATTAAGGTGTCAGTGTCATTTTCCAAACCTCCACAATATTGTAATTCGGGCAAGCAAGAGTAACCCTTTAACCGGTAGAATGCAAGCAGCTGAGCCTTCGCTGTTGTAAGCTCCAATCGATCAAAGCCTCCAGTTGAAAACTTGGATAAAGCTTTCAAGTATTCCATAAGCTTCTCAGGTGAAAAGGAGGTAGCATTTAAAGATTCATCAACTCTATGTACCAAACTTGGCTCTTGTCGAATCCCACAGTTTTCAACAACCTGAAGTTTAATCTTGTCATAAGTATCTTTAGGTATGCAGGAACACGCCAGCCCAAATTCGACTCGTCTTTTGACTTCATCCAAAGCAGAATCTACAGCACTCCGGAACACTTCCAAATTTTTCTGCTTTTCAATATAAGAGAAATGTGACCTAAAGGACTTCAGCTTAGACCCTTCATTCCACGCGTACGTTCCATCCCCATAGTATGCTACCAAATAGCAGTTCTTTCTAAAATGCTTCATTGCCTGCGCAGATGCATCCGAGGGATCAAATATCTGTCCTGGCCACCATGGATGGCTTCTCACCTTGCCCCAAACCAGATCATTCACAGAAAACTTCCCTTCTCTACGACTTTTCCCTGAACTCTTCACGGGGCCATGCTTCACGACTTTTCCATCTGATGCTTTTACTTGTTCTTCGGCATCATTAAATACTTCATCTCCAATTTCCTTCTCTTTGTCCAAATCAATCTTCTCAGAAATGGCAACTTTCCCTTCATCTGACTCAACCTGAATAACATCATCGCTCATCACTTTGTTCTTGACTTCTCCAGCTGATGCTTTTACCTGTTCATCGGCGTCATTAACTTCTTCATCTCCAATTTCATTCTCTTCCTGTGAATCATCAATCTTCTCAGAAATACCAACTTTCCCTTCATCTGACTCAACCCGAATAACATCATCACTCATCACTTCTTTCTCGACTTTTCCATCTGATGCTTTTGCCTGTTCTTCGCCATCAATAACTTCTTTGTCTCCAATTTCCTTCTCTTTGTCTGAATCATCAATCTTTCCAGAAATACCAACTTTCCCTCCATCCAACTCAACCCGAGTAACATTGTCACTTACTACTTCTTTCTCCAATATTCCATCTACCTCCTCCTCCTTCTTCTTCTGCTCATCCAATGTTTTCAAAGTTGCTTCATTTCCACCCAACTCAACTACCTCATTCTCACTCTTACCTTCTAATGACCCAACAACTTGAGAATCCTCAAACCCTACAATTCCTCCAATAGCAACATTCACAACTTTACCCTCCTCAACTGACCCATCAAAACCCACATCGTTATTCACCTCAACACTACCACAAACACCATCTTTATGCAAACTTGCTTCATTTCCACCAAACTCAACCTCCTCCTTCTCACTCTTACATTCAAATGACCCAACAGCTTGAGAACCCTGAAACCCTTCAACTCCTCGAATAGTAAGACCCACATCTTTATCCTCTTGAACTGACCCATCAAAACCCACATCATGATTCAGCTCAGCATTAGCACAAACACCTTGTATGCACAAATCAGAACCCAAAACCCCAACTACCAAGTCCTTCCCAGTATCATCCCTAACCATAGATCCCTCCACCTCTATAGGAGGAGGAGGATTCTCTAGGGTTTCAGTTTGACTAGCCATGACCATAAGGGTCACTCTAACACAAATACAAAATCTGCGTGGTTAACGTGTTAGGGAAGTGCATAAAAATAGAAGTAGGTTCCGATAAGCGTGGAAGAAAATGGAAAGAGAAAGAAGAAAGAAGGAAAAGGTGAGGAAGAGGAATTTAGGTTTTGATTTTGCGTTTAATAGCACGGTGACCTACCCGCATTAAATCCGGATCCGTTTATGATTGGATTGGATTCAACCCAAACCAATTCCTTCAAACATGAAGTTAGTTATTTTGAACATGAAAACCAATTCGTTTATTTGTTAAATTTTTTAATTTCAGATAATGTGTCTGTCTTTTCGATCTTTTATTGCACTAACGTTTAAAAATTATGAACTATATTTTAAGCATGATTATCAATTTCAATAACATCAACAGTATAACAAAAAAAATATAATATAAATTCATTTAACACCAACAAATCTTTATTATAGAAAAAATTGTTTAAGGGTATAATTGGCATAATGAAAAATTAAGTATAAATATACTCATCTAGTTTGTTACACTTTTTAAATGATAAAGGAAAAAAATAAGATATATTATGTTCATATCGTGTTTGTTACACGTGTTATTTGTATTGAAAAATAGAGAGTGTTTTTGAAAAGAAAAATTCAACCCAAAAATACTGAAAGGGGTAATTTTTTTATATATAGGATATATTTTTTGGGAGTTTTTAAACAAATTATGCTTATAACCCATTGGTCAATTAAGTTTGATATAGAAAAATTAGATTTTTTTTTTATCTAATTCAAAACAATTAAGTTTGATTGCGTTAAGCAACGTGTTCAACCAAAACTGGACCAACCCGACATGTAAACACCCTAGGATATGGACATGAATTCTGCTCTTCTCCCAACACAAAACACTCGCGCCCAACTGAACTTTCCAAAATATCCCTGCGTGAGTTAACTCATGCAAGTGTCAATTCCAGCGTGAGTTAACTCACGCAAGTGTTAATTTCAGCGTGAGTTAAGTTGCGCATAATTTAACACATGCGTGAGTTAACTCACGCAAGGGTATTTTCGGTAATTCAGTTGGGCCCGAGCAAAATGTATTGGGTAAAGAGCATAATTCTATAGACATTCGCTAGAAAGTGGATTCCTCTCTCTCCATTTTATGGATTGTCATTTGATGATATTATATATTGGGTTAAATATATCTTTAGTCTCTATAAACATGTCAATTCTTCGTTTTATTCATTTTAAAAACTTCTTTAACTTTTAATTCTTCAGAAGTTTTTCATCTTCACTTTTGGTCTCTCCTTTAAAGTAAATTCATATGTAGAATTCATATTTTTGAATAAAATTTTAAAGAAAAATTTATAATAATATAAGAATCTCTCCAAAAAAAAAAAAGAACATTTTCACAAATTCATATTTAATTCATGCTCTCTTAAAAAAAAATCTAATTTTTTAGTGATTTTTACAATATTTTAATCATTTTTGCACAATTTCATTAAAAAAAATACAAAAATTGACTTAAAAATAGGAACCAAAAGTAGCGATTGAAAATTTTAGAGAAACTAAAATAAAAAATTGGTATATCTATAGGGATCAAAAACATATTTATAGTGACTAACGTGCCTGTCTCTCCGCTTTTTTTATTGCGCCAATGTTTGAAAATTACGAACGGTGTTTTATTATGAAATTTTGATTTTGATTAAAACTAAAAATATAAATATTTTTTTCTTTTGAACTATAATAAATTAAACTAATCATGATTATCTATTTCAATGACACCAACAATATAACAAAAAAAAAAATCTAAATTCTTTTTTTTTTTAATAACACCAACCACAATATTTATTCTTGAAAATTTGTTTAATGGTATAATTGGGATAATGAAAAAGTAAGTATAGATATATTCATCTAGTTTGTTACACTTTTAAAAGATAAAGGAAAAAAACTGAACATAATTATATTCATATCATGTTTGTTACACTTTTATTTTAATATTTAAATTTACTTTTATATATTTGATATAACATATATGTGTTATTTCTATTGAAAGTTGAACGTAAATTTGAAAAGAAAAAAAATCAGGCCAAAAGAATCAAAACAAGTAATTCTTTTATATATAGTATAGATTAAAAGAGCCAATTAAAAGTATTCGTTTCAATTAAACATCAATTGCCTATTTATGAAACGTTCAATTAACCGTAATATTATTGTTTCAAATATTTTATATCATAATTTAACTTTTCCTTCAATTTATCTACATTAAAAGCATTCCTTTTAATTATCGATTGAACCTGTAATAACAATGCATGAATAATTGCGATATGCTAAGATACAATTATTTTTTGTTGTTATTGTTACATGTTTAGGTTATGATTTGAGAATGAACAGAGACTCTTATAATGTTTTTGACTTTTAGTGGGATCTGAAATGATCCAAGACTCTTTTAGTGTAACAATGACGTGTAAGGCCTATCTGTTTGGTTTACGATATATGGGCGCCCACTAGCCGGTCTCGTGGAACTTTGACCTCCATATTTGTCCTTGACATAAACGAAGCACGAGTTCTGTTTAAAGGCGAAGTATTTTTAAGGGATATGATGATCCACAACCTCCCAAACAAAGACGAAATAGTTTTAAGAGTATACATCGGTCCACAACCCACTAAGCACGAATGCTTCTTAAAAGGAAAGGTGGTTTTTAAGAGTATATGACGGCCCAAGACCAAAATATCTAGTTTTCGCGGTCATTTCACAATGCATAAACACATCCCCTTCAATTAATGATTGAACCATAACCGTTTATTGTGAATTTTCTTAGTTAATTAAACCACCTTACATATATATAAGGTCGATTATTAGATCAATGAAATGATCCATATATTTTTTTTTTAAGGATGAAATGAAATAAAATGATCCATATGAATATATTGAATCATAAACTTTTATTTTGTTATCTTTTTAATTTAAAATTGAATTTAAATTTATTTGAGTATAACAATTTGCGAAATTGGTGTTAATGCAGCTGTTCGGTTGATGCATTTTTAGTTTGCGGATGATACTCTCATAGGTGAGAAGAGCTAGTTAAATGTTCGTACTATGAGATCGGTGTTGTTGTTATTTGAGGAGTTGTCAGGTCTCAAAGTGAATTTCCACAAAAGCATGTTGACTGGTGTTAATATTCCCGTCTCTTGGTTATCAGAGGTGGCTAAGTTGATGAATTGTCGAAGAGGTGCCATTCCTTTTGTCTATTTAGGGCTGCCTATAGGAGGTGATTCTAGAAAACTTTCTTTTTGGAAACTTGTTATCGACTGCATTGTCTCGCGCCTGTCGTCGTGGAACCATAAGTTTCTATCCTTCGGTGGTCGTCTGGTTCTTCTAAAATCAGTCATGTCCTCTCTTCCGGTTTACTTTCTTTCCTTTTTCAAAGCCCATGCAGGTATAATTTCTTCTATTGAATCTATTTTTTTAATTTTTTTTTGGGGGGGTGGTGAGGATTTTAGGAAAATTGCTTGGATAAAATGGGAGTCGATTTGTACTCCAAAGGAGGAAGGAGGTTTGGGGGTTAGGAGGATAGGCGCTTTTAATTTATCTTTATTAGGTAAATGGTGCTGGAGGATGTTGGTACATAGAAAGGATTTATGGTACCGTGTTTTAAAGGCCCGCTACGGGGAGGAGGGGGTCGGTTGAAAGAGGGAGGTCGTCATTGTTCGGCTTGGTGGCGGTCTGTGGGTAGGGTCCGAGAAGGGTTTGGTGAGGGTGTTGGAAGTTGGTTTGATAACAACGTTAGGAAGGAAGTTGGTAATGGGAAGGGGACTTTTTTCTGGCATGACATATGGGTTGGGGATATTCCTTTGCGTTTAAAATTTCCCCGGCTTTTTGACTTGTCCGTTGACAAGGAGTGTTCGGTGGAGAAGATGAGGAGGGATTTAGGGGCGGCTGATGGGAGGGAGTGGGTGTGGCGTCGACGTTTGTTGGCGTGGGAGGAGGAGAGTGTGAGGGAGTGTTTTATGTTACTCCATAACATTGTTTTTCAGGAACATGTCGAAGATACTTGGAAGTGGTTGCTAGACCGTACTCATGGATATTCTGTGCGTGGGGCTTACCGTTTTCTCACTACTACGACCGAGTTGACGGACAGGTCCCAGTTTGTCGATATTTGGCATCAGCATATTCCTTCTAAGGTGTTAGTGTTCGTGTGGCGCCTTCTTCGCAATAGACTTCCAACCAAGGACAATTTGGTGAGGCGGAGGGCTCTATCTCATGAGGAAGCATTTTGTGTGTCTGGTTGTGGCAGCCACGAAACAACAACACATTTATTTTTGGAGTGTGAAGTCTTTGGTTCCCTTTGGTATCAGGTTTGGCTATGCCTAGGTATTTCTACGGTTTCACCGCGTGATCTTTATCACCATTTCACGCAATTTATTACAATGCTTGGTTTGCATCGATCTACGCATCTGTTTTTCAAGATTATTTGGTTCACCTCGGTTTGGATTCTTTGGAAGGAAAGGAACGATCGTGTGTTCAACAACACGGTATCGACACCTTTCAACCTCATAGAAAAGGTTAAAATGACATCTTTTTTATGGTTAAAATCAAAACAGGCAGTTTTCACTTATAGCTATAATGACTGGTGGAAGCAACCCCTCCTTTGTATGGGCGTCCACGTGTAGTTTTTTGTCTGTTTTGTTATTTTAGTGGTACTGGATCTTGGTGCCGCTTTATTTCTTGTAAATATTCTTGAGTGGTTTCCCCTTTGCACGTCTTGTGCTGGTAAGCTACAATTATATATATATATATATATCATTTTTGTTTGTTAAAAAAAAAACAATTTGATAAAAATATTAAAAAAGTTAAAATGATCTATAATACTAGAAAAGTTAAAAAAAATATTTAGAAAAAGTATAACTTTTGGTCATTTCAGAAATTTAACATGTAGAATAAAAGAAGTATTGTAATCAATTTATTTGTGACTGTCAAATTGATCTCAATATTTGTTAGATAAAATTCAAAAGGTGGCTAGTGCTGAGGGAGACTCGTGGCTCTAAGCATAATCAAAACCGGCGACCACTCAAGACCCTATATTTAAAGGGGCACAACATATTTTTAATAAAATATGTAGTATGTATAAATATTTAGAGTAATACTATTTTTTTTTTAAAAATAGATCATGACAAATGAGAGATAAAAAAAAAAAAAAAAAAATCAACATTGTTTATGTTTTTCGTCTAATTTTAAAGTGACAACCGATGTAATCTATATTAGAACATTACAAAATTGTATGCAGTTATTTAAACAAATAAATATATAATAGATACATAATAATTAAATATAACAAGGGATAACATTTACAATCATTTTGTATTTTAAACATATATAATATTCATTCTCATATGACATGTATGACACAAAAAATTGTATTTAATACATGAAAATAAAAAGATATATATTCTTTGTAAGGTACATTGGTGGTTCATGGAAGCAGTTGGTTGTGTTGTTTGTGATTGAAATTTATGACTTAAAAGTCATGTTTATTTCATGATAATGAGAGAAAAATAATTGTGTGCAATTTATTTAATATTCAAATAGATTTTTTTAATTTAATTATATGATATAGATTAATTGTGTGTTTTTTGTTGACAAAATAAACGACATTCATTCGTTCAAATTCATATAGTATATCAATACAATACAAATTTAAAGTCACTCAAAACAAAAAGATGAATTTGCGAACAAACTCACATCATCCATGTTAATAGCATAAAATAGTATAGTGCATATGGTTACAAATATGACCATATTCAAGTCACCAAAATACTTATGTTTTCGGATCTGCAACATTGACGATGCAAAATTCATTTATTGAATAAACACTTGATCAAAGCTAATCTTTCAACCTGAATCAAATAAACACCGCATTAAGACGAGAAATAAAAAACACACCGCACAAAGATGGAAAATTAAAATAAACAAAGTCGTGCTAGACGATGAAATCACAAAAACAAACGAAAGAATACTAAAGATATGTGAAAATCACTTATTTTGCTAAAAGAGAAATTAAACAATTCGGAGGGGTGATCAAGTTGTCACAACTTTTCTTCTCCTTGATCTACCAAGCTTTTTGAAAATCCACCCATTGTGCGCAAAAAAAAAAAAAATTATAATAATATGGTTAAGAGAGAGAATCTATTATTTTAGTTGGCCTGGGGCATAAAAAGTCATACGATCGGCCCTAGCAGAGTGGGGAAGGAGATAGATAGGTGTAGCTAGGAAAATGTCGACAGATACACGACTTGGATTCCAACGTCGACGATTCCACCACCATTCGTTTTTGCGACGAACCAGACATATAACCAAAATGTCACGACATAGATTCCTCCATCGTCTTCAACTGTTGCCTTTGCCAATGTTAACGAACTCCAGATGAACATCATGAACCTAATCCATCAACAATTGGACTAGTGTAGCAAAATCAAGAGAAGATTCAAATGGAAATTGCAACGCAGATAGAATTTGCACATGGTAACTTGCGAAACGCCAATTCGACGGTTGCAACAGATGTTGTTTCCGTTCCAACAATGCTGCCGCGAAACAGAGGCAAACATCCAAGTGATTATGACGAAGGCATTAGTAGCTGATCACCACCATGTAGGCACGTCAAAGATTTACCACCACCTCACCGCAGTCGTAGAGGCTCTCTGCCTCCTCGTCGTAGTCATAGAAGGCACAAAGAGGATTCCTCTGTGCGACATCGTTCACATCACAAATGAGGCCTGTTCACAAGGAGGATCGTAGAATTTCCCATCCCACACACTTTCGAGAAACCATCAGAGTTATTAATTTAATAGTATCAATGATTATTTTTTGATAAAAAATGATTTTTTTAAAATTTTTAAATTATTTAATTGAATTTTTTGAAATATGCAATAGTTTCACAAAGATTAAATATGTAAATATATAGGCTATCATGTCATGAGTGTGTACTACATGGATAATACGATAACATAATATTATCATATTTGTTATTACGTGCACATCAAACGACCCTAAATTTAATTTATTCAATAAGTGTTCACTAAACGCAGATGTTTTCCCTGTATTAAGAATCCTAAGGCTTTGTTTGGGAGTTTGGAGGGGAAGGGAGGGGAGGGCTTTGGGAGGTTGGAAATATGTAGAAAAATGGACAAAAAATTCACATTTTTTAAAAGAACAGTTTTTTAGAAAATGATAAACTAATACTTATGATTAATATACTTTTAATTTTAAGAATATTATAACAACATAGATTGAATTTTGAATCTCCCTCCAAAATGTCACGACATAGATTCCTCCATCGTCTTCAACTGTTGCCTTTGCCAATGTTAACGAACTCCAGATGAACATCATGAACCTAATCCATCAACAATTGGACTAGTGTAGCAAAATCAAGAGAAGATTCAAATGGAAATTGCAACGCAGATAGAATTTGCACATGGTAACTAGCGAAACGCCAATTCGACGGTTGCAACAGATGTTGTTTCCGTTCCAACAATGCTGCCGCGAAACAGAGGCAAACATCCAAGTGATTATGACTGATCACCACCATGTAGGCACGTCAAAGATTTACCACCACCTCACCACAGTCGTAGAGGCTCTCTGCCTCCTCGTCGTAGTCATAGAAGGCACAAAGAGGATTCCTCTGTGCGACATCGTTCACATCACAAATGAGGCCTGTTCACAAGGAGGATCGTAGAATTTCCCATCCCACACACTTTCGAGAAACCATCAGAGTTATTAATTTAATAGTATCAATGATTATTTTTTGATAAAAAATGATTTTTTTAAAATTTTTAAATTATTTAATTGAATTTTTTGAAATATGCAATAGTTTCACAAAGATTAAATATGTAAATATATAGGCTATCATGTCATGAGTGTGTACTACATGGATAATACGATAACATAATATTATCATATTTGTTATTACGTGCACATCAAACGACCCTAAATTTAATTTATTCAATAAGTGTTCACTAAACGCAGATGTTTTCCCTGTATTAAGAATCCTAAGGCTTTGTTTGGGAGTTTGGAGGGGAAGGGAGGGGAGGGTTTTGGGAGGTTGGAAATATGTAGAAAAATGGACAAAAAATTCACATTTTTTAAAAGAACTGTTTTTTAGAAAATGATAAACTAATACTTATGATTAATATACTTTTAATTTTAAGAATATTATAACAACATAGATTGAATTTGAAAAATTCATATAAACCCTCCATAACCCCCCCCCCCCCCAAACCCTTCGTCAATACAATTTTTGAGTTCCCCCAAATGAGGGGGATTTTTTATTAGACTATTAATTTTCCCACCCAATGGCCTTCTAGGACGCCCTACGCAGATTACCAAAATGCCCTTCAGATTTTATAATCTGGAACATCTATGCGTATTTCGGAATTTATATTTCGGACAACTGCGAAGTATAAAAGGGACTTCACCTCCCATTTTTACAGTTTCACATTCAACATTCACTCTCTCTCTACATTATCCCAAAATCTTAACACCACAAATCTTGACCAAATTTGGAGTTTTGTTGGTCAAAAGCACCACATTTCAACCCTTGTCAACCAACATGGAAGGTAAGTTGGATGAAGGTTGTGTTCCTCCGAGGCGTCGGGGTGCTAGAGGACGTCGTGCTGATGTCGAGCCTGGTGTCGAGCATCAGCCGGAGCAACAATAATATATGGACTTGCAGCAAGAGCAGCCTGATGTGGGATTGCAGCACATGGAGGAGCAGGAGCTTGAGGAGGAGTTGCATGCTATGGACGTGGAAATGGAAGATGCCGAGCCACGACAAAGGCGAAAGAAGAAGTAGAAGGTGGTGGACCCTGAGCCACTAGAAGACTATCCCGGTGGCCCACACGAGAATGGCCTGCTGTGGAAATACTATGTGCACGTGGCCAGGAAGGCGGCTGATGGCGAGGTATTTATTAATATTAAACTCAGTTTAAACTCACTTAATTAATGTTAATCTGTGTGAAAATAATGTTGATATTTGTGAAAATGCCTGTTTATGTAATGTTAAATTTGTTTGTGAAATCATAAGTTTAAACTCACTTTATTAATTTTAATTATTTGCAGTGGCGTGGAAAATTAAAATGCATCAACAACGGAAAGAAGATAGCAAAGATGCATGATGATGACACCAGACCTATCATGACTGCACGGTGGTGGGAGAACATATTGCAGGGCACCGACATTGGTTGGCTCCAGGATACTAGCTACAACATGATTGACCATGGTCTGATCTGTGCCTTTATGGAGAGGTGGCACGAGGAGACTTCCAGCTTCCACCTTCCACCTTCCGGTTGGGTAGATGACAGTCACACTTGATGATGTGGCCTCTTTGCTGCATATCCCCATTGACAGCATGCTCCTGTCCCACGGGTCCATACCATGGGACGAGGCGGTGGAATTGATGGAGGAGTACTTGAGGTCTGATACGGGTGATGCTCTTATTGAGGCCGACAAGACCAAAGGTGCACATTGCCGATTTAGCTACTTGGAGAGGATCTTTAAGGAGCGTTTGAAGGAGCAGAGGGATTTGGCGGCCAAGTATGGTGTGACTGAGGAGGTGGAGAGGTTGCGGGACCAGGCTGTCAACATATATTTGATATACTTGGTGGGGATCACGATATTCACTAACAAGAGCCAGTGGGCTGTTGATGTGGTCTACCTGAAGTTCTTCAGAGACCTTGATCTTGTTTCTAGTTATTCATGGGGAGTTGCGGCACTAGCTCTCTTGTATAAGGAGCTCAACAATGCTGCACGTTGGAACTGCAGTCATGTGGCAGGATAACTGACTTTGCTGCAGGTATAAATTAAAAACTATGTTTTATTTTTTAAAATGTAAGTGTATATGGTTTGTATATTTATATGTGGTTGTCTTTGGTGCAGGCTTGGGTGTTTCATCACTTTCCAGGTATGGGAAGCAAGGATGTCTGGGAAAATTATGTAGAGAATCAGTATCCACGCGCGATGCTTTTTTTTTTTTTTTTTTTTATCATTGTCTGGTTTAGGCACAGTGTGTAACGCCCTATTTTATTTATTAGATTATTTTATTGAGTTTAGAGTATAAATACTCTGATTTATATGTGATTATATGTGAAATTTTTAAGTTGGGAAAACGGGATGTTACAATTGGTATCAAAGCAGGTCGGTCCGTCCGGCCAAGTAGTTGAGCCGTTTGTGTAGTGTGACTCTAATTAATGATTATGTTTTATTATGTGATCATGTTTGACTGACTGACTTTAATGTGGTTTATGTGTGTATTGTTTGAAGTTTCTATTTGGCTATATATAGTTTAAGATACTTAAACAATAATTGAATCCATTTTTCTCTTGTGCTTTGAATTTCGAGGACAAAATTCTTTTAAGGGGGGTATAGTTGTAACGCCCTATTTTATTTATTAGATTATTTTATTGAGTTTAGAGTATAAATACTCTGATTTATATGTGATTATATGTGAAATTTTTAAGTTGGGAAAACGGGGTGTTACACAGTGGACCACTACAAAAACTATCTCGATGCGCTAGATTTGACGAGGGTTGTCATGGCCCCATATGGAGAGCACTGTCAGGCACGTCAGTTTGAGCGGGTCAGTCTTTACTCTGGATGGCCGAGATTCGGAGAGCGCATGGTGAGATATCTGCCGGAGAGGGTGCTTCGTCAGTTTGGGTGGGTTCAGACCATACCGAGACATCCCATTGAGAGTGCAACTGTTGATGTTAGTTTGGCGGAGATCACAAACCGCTTTCTCTGTGCACTTGATTATGCGCTGACACCTCAGCAGTTGGGAGAGCCTGCAGTTCATGGTGTGGAGGCAGAAGATGGATATATTGATTGGTTTTATCGACATTCTCATCCACGCATGATACTTCTAAACATGCCGGTACCGGTGCCAATGCCACCGGAGCGTGAGATCCTTGATGCGCGAGCTACTCAGGAGGATGGAGACCTTGCCTACTTACAGCTTAGCGGAAGGATGAGCCGCATCAGAGACCACATCTATGCTGTGATGAGAAGTGGTCTGGTGCTGAAAGGGACCGATGAATTGTAGCATTTGGAGGACGCGTTGAAAGAGGTGCATGATGGGAAAGTTTACCGTCGTCGGGGAGCTATTGATGGTGGCAGGGGTGGTGGCAGAGGTGCTGGGGGTGTAGTTATTAGGGATTGATTGTATTTATTTACTTTTAATGTTTGAATATTTTGGATCATAATGTTATGTAACATTTGGATAATTATGTTTTATTAATGTTTTAAAATTATATTGTGTTGTTAATTTCGATTTTATAACTTGATTTTTTGGTTTGCATATGGTCAAAGGCCAACAACATCGACTAAATCTGCTCTAAAACAGAGGCTCGGCCAAAACAGATGGCTTCTGCCTCTGTACTGATGCATTCCAGATTATATAATCCGGACAGGTTTATCACTTTCCGGATTATATAATCCGGAACCGTCGTTCACCACCCACTTTTGTTGACTTTCAACGGGGTGATTTACACTATTCAGATATAATCCGGAAATGATATAAAATGTTGGGATTATATAATCCGGATTCATCTATTCATCATTTACATCTTCATCCATGAGGGTGATGAAGTGCCAAAATCCACGAATAAATTCGGAATTAATATTTCGGAAGTAGTTCAGATTAAATTTTCAGGACAAAGGGTATTTTGGGAAAAAATAGGGCGTGCGAGGAAAGGTATAGGGTGGAAAAAGTAATAGTCTTTTTATTATGAGTAAAAAATTAACCTCCAAAGCCCTCTCCTCCCAATGTCTTCTATTTCTTCCACTTGCTCCTTCTTTTTTTCCAAAATCTTCCCCTCCCCTCTAAACTCCCAAACAAAGCCTAAAGATTTATGGTCGGTGGCAGCTAACTCCCTTTATCTTGCTCAGCATATTCAGCTTCAATTGGTTTTGTTGCTAAGACAAAGTGTAGGGTACGCACTACAGCTGGAGATATCTTAGCCACCATAGGGGAAAGGGGTGAATACCTGATGGCATGGCAAAAGGCTCCTATTCAAGCATTAACAATGGAATCAGAACATAATGTGAAACACCATAGTCATAGAGGATCATATTGATCAACCATACTTTTTATTTTGGCTTAATAGGAGTTTTAGCCCCTAAACTTTTTCAAAGTTGCGATTTTGACCCCCTAAGAAAAAAAATTACAAAACCACCACCTAAGTTTTACATTTGTGACAGTTTTGGCCCCCAAAGCCAATTTTAACTCGGTCTACCCGGACGTGGCACCCTAAATGAGGTGCCACGTGTTATTTTTTTTTTACCAAAAATTGGCCTTGTGGGCCAAAACTGCTACAATTGCAAAACTTAGGAGGTGGTTTTGTAGTTTATTTTTCTTAGGGGGCGAAAACTGCTATTAAGCCTTTTATTTTTATACCATGCAGTGACAAAAATCCCAACAGAATTAATGACAGCTCCAAGCGCAAAGCTAAATTGAAGTGCAACATGACAGGGGATTTTTCAAACTGAAGAATATCTAACTTAAGTTACTATTATACAAAAGACTAAAACATCTTAAAAAGAAACTCTGATATGGTACTACAACAGTGCAATTAGCACACAATGCTTGGCGACAGTGTCTTGATAGGTATAAGAAAAATCTGATATTCACTATGTTGCTACTCCTTTGGTCGTCAAGCGGTGTTTTGTCTACCTTGCTTCTGCTACTTAGTTCCAGCAACAGGCATCATTGAACAGACCTAGTCCCTGCAATCCAACATAAAGACATTGATGTCAATAAACATCTATATCCAGAAACTTGAATTAATAAATGTGTTTGAGTTCATGTTTGAACACAGCTTGGTCCAAAGCACAATTTGTTTGAGTGCAATTATGGATATTTGAGGTAGTTCAAAGTCAAATGGTGTTGGCAGCATGATTTATAAAGAATGAAAACAAAAGGGATTAAGAAGTGTGTGTCTGTTTGAATATAAACATTGATATTTGTAGAATCTTATTAAAATTCAAATAAAAAAGATATGCAACAACTGCCAAAATAGTATACACGATAAACAAGCAGAATATCATCTTGAATCTCAGCATAAACGGCATGGAAGCTGTCAGAGGAGCACCGAACACCTTGTTAATTTTATCAGGATTAGGAAAGGGATATTGCCAAATTCTATTGATTCCGGTGAAAGGAATCATAGCAGGATCAATATGTCAAATTCTAACTGACGGAATAGCAAAATATATCATATTGTGTGTTAACAACTTAAGATACTAATAGTGTTTAGCTTGAAAACATTTTACAACAAAATTGTCACATAAACTCTGCTCAAAGATAATATTTAAAGCATGTATGCTGATTGCTGAATAGTTTAATACTACATGCAAAACAAATACAGTCTAAATTAATATCAAAGCAAGCCACAATAGCAAAGTTTTATAAGTCTGTAAGCAACCAATAAATTAAACCAAGGTGGGACCACAGCTCCAGATCAGACCAGACAATACTAAAGATGAGCATTTCTTTCCTTCAATGTTATTTTAGTGGGCTGGCTGCCACACTCAAAAGGATGAAAATGAAAAAATCCATTGAGGAGCTGCTGGATTCAGCTTGGTAGTTCTAGGTTTCAGCTCAACGGAATTGAATTCAATCATCTCGTTGGCCTCTTAGGTATGTTGCAAACTTGCAACCATAGGTTTTCTTATGCAGTCATGAACCAGAAAACATAAAAGCGAATGAAGTTGAGTGCTACAACTAAGAGGTTAGTGTCTGTGCATTATGGAGTCTTATCATTGCTGTATTTATGAGTCTATGCAAAACTGCCTGAGTTTATATGAAAGCGATTGTAGGAGTTAAGTCAATTTTGACACCTAAAATCATAAACTTGAAGGATTCTATGAGTTAACTCAATAGTTTGACACCATGGCTATCATGATTTAGAAAAGGGGGTTGATTTTTTAACCAAAATCAAATGTATTATTCACATCCTAATTCCAATAACTATCCAAATGTATTATTAGAACATTAAATAATTTAACTACCACTTTCGCCGGAAACTTTGGCAATGACCTTTGCAGTAGTCCCTATATTAATGAAACGCAAAAAATATCCTTGACCTGTGATTCCATTGGTCTCGTTAGTCCCCTCTGCTTAGGGTCCCCATTAGTGGTAACAAATGTGCCTAATCTGCCATGTTAAATGCTAGTTGGCGTCTAAGAAAGGAAAATCCAAATCCTTTCTGAAAGACTTGATCCTTGGTGATGAGTGTTAATCCATGTGGCATTAAATGTGCCAAACAAGCACGTGTCTTACTACTTATCTATCTTGGATAGTAAAGCGGGAAAGGCAATATTGTGAAGACTAAAAAACAGTAAACAAACTAAACAGAAATCCCAATAGGATACGTAAATACTCAGAAATAGAAAAATACACAAAATTAAAGGGGTAATCATACTTAATAATTACAATTAACTTTGGTCATTTGCCACCAACACCCTAATACCTTAACAACTAACGGAACAGAGAAGAACAAGAAGAACATAGTAAAGAAAACCAACAGAACAGAGAAGAACATAGCAGTCTCCTTTGCATGCAGAAGAAGATAGGAAAACCAACAACACAGAAGAACAGTTGTGTAGCTTTGCGAGGAAGGAGACACAGCTTTGTAGCTTTGCGCAGAAGAAAGCTTCACGCAGGGAAACAAAGCTTTGTACAAGGAGAACAAAGCGCCGCGATGAAGGAGAGGAACTTTTTTTGTAACCAGAAAAAAATGTTCGCGAATACAAATAAATAAACTGGCAACTTTAAAAACATGCATTGATCGGTATACCCTTAAAATTAAACAAAACAGTTTAAAAATATGGGTATTTGTGAAATTTCACCCACGAACCCTAGAAGGTGGACGAGGAAGAGTGACTGCGCCCAATTTCATCGCAATTTGGCAGTGATTCGCTGCCACAAACACTGTTCCTGCTGAACGCAGCTCGCAGGAATAAGGGGTCACAGTGTGTATGTCGTCTCGGCTATCCTGCTATCACGCATGATAGTACCGCTACTGGTAACATAACTACTTACTACTAACAAAGACCCCTAAATTGCATGACCAGGTGCAATAAACAAATTCACATGTCAAGGATAAATTTTTCGGGTTTCCTTTGTATAGAGATTGATGTGAAAGTGTGTGCCAAGGTTGTGGATGAAAATGGCAGTTTATTGAATGTCAAACACCTTAATATACAAATGATAGGAGTTAAATAGCCATGCAACTCCTCTCATTCCAAGTCAAAATATTCAGCAGAAATAGAACATTCTTTTCTTGAATAAGAGCAAGCTTAAAACAAGCTATCCATACAAGTGGAGAAGAAAGTGTTAGGAAGACAAGAGACAGTACGTAGACAAGTGTCAAACGGCTGTAGATAACAGGGATTGGTTTCCTAAAAGCTAGAGGTTGCCGAAATGAAGATTGTCTAAGGACTCGGGTGACTTCAACAAAATAAAATTTTACACAAATCTCTACTCAAACACCTTCCCCATGTCTCCTGCTAGACTCTTGGACCAATAAACTGATGATGACTATCACGACACTATAATTTAATGCAATCTAAAGAAGCTAAGATATGTGTTATGTCGAAAATAAACTAGAGACCTATATTAGCTAGAATTGAATATTGAATAATATACACAAAATTCTATCAAAATGGTAACAGAAAATCTGGCATGAGCGAGGCATGCTTCAAACAACAACATACTAAATAAGATTATGTAATTACATATGGCACAGCATGAGAATGAACTTACCAGTACTTTATCAACCCGTCCCAGCCACATGTTGCTACTTTGCTCTGTTCCAGAGGATGCCACTCGCAACCAATGGTAACGCCTTCATGACACTTGAGAGTTCTGAAGACTTTGCAACTCTTCCAGTCCCAGAACCAACACTTACCCTCACCATCTCCCGACATGACAAAACGACCATCCGGCGAAAAATTTACCTGACAAGCATATCCAGCAACAATATGTCCAGCAAACCTCTTCTTTTTGTTAAGTTGAAACTTCTCCCTTGTGCTATAAATAAGTATCTGGTTATCCAAACTCTGCGCGGCGAGCCAATTTGCGTTGGGGTGAAGCGAAATGGAAGGCATAGAATGCATGTGTGGCTCGCTAATATACTTTATAACCACAGGAATGCCATATTCCCAGACCCTGAGGGACTTGTCATCACTGGAAGTAACAAATCTCCGATTATTATCAACAAAAGTAATGGTATTCACCGCCCCCAAATGTTGATCATACTCTTGAGTGATCTGCCCTGTATTCATATCCCACTGAACAATCTTCTTATCACTCATACCAGCCAACAAAACATTCTGCTTATCCTCGTCCGGGTTAAGCTTCACAACATAAGGAATCTTCCCAGTGGAGAAAGTTGATATAACCTGCCCCGTTTCGGTGTCCCAATACTTAATATTCTTATCATAACCGGCACTCAAAAACTTAGTTCCATCATTGGTAAAACAAATATCCCTAACAGCTTTTGAATGACCCATATAAGTCCTCATACATTTGCCAGTATTGAAAACATCCCAAATCTTGACCTTAGTATCCATACCAGCAGATAGAATCAAATGACCCGAATTCGGAAAAAACCTAATAGCGGAAACCCCTTTCGTATGTCCACTCCAAGTATGCACCAATCTCTTCGGTATATAACAATGATCATTACTCGCTTTTGCATCTTTTGGAGGCGCAATCCAAGACCTACCTTGATAATCCCTTTCCTCTTTCCCATGAAAGGTACTCTTATCTGTAACAGCCTCAACTTTCTCACCACCAAAACCACTTTTTTCTTCGCCTTTCTTCTTCGCGTGCTCCTCAGCGTATTTCTTCTGATCTTCAGTTAACTCTCCTTGTAAACCTTCCTTCTTCCCAGCCCAAGGACTCTTCTTATTCTTCAACAACCACGCCTCAGAAGCTGGATTCTCAATCTCAGCACCCTGTTTGTCGTTGTTACTTTCGTCTTCTTCGTTATCATTGTCTTCTTTCTTCTTAAGAGATTCAATTTTCCGCTTCTTCTGTTCACGGTGTGGGATATTATAAACAGAAGCAGCATTATTCTTCTGCAAAGCATCAAAATCACCGACATAATTCGAAGCAGACGGATCAGCAGCATAACCGAATTTTAAAAAGGTATTATGCTGTTCATCAAAGAGGAAAGGTTCGATATTAGCGTCTTCAACAAAACCGAGCTTGTGGTTACGCATACCTTGTGCTAAACCGTCTTTAGCGTAAGGGTGAGATGGACCTTGAATCGGGGCCCAGAGCTGGTCGTAGGTAGGGTTGAAGGCGATAAGGTGTTGAGTTGGGTCGATGGGTTTGGAGAGGGTTTTGGGGTCGGCGACGGTTAGAGCGAGCATGGTGTCGTCTACTTTGGGGGCGGCGGAACGGGAAGGGAGGAGACGGGGTGGAGAATTTTCCGGTGAATTAGGGTTTTGAGATGGTGAGTCTGGATCGTTGTTGTTGTCGGTGTATTGGTTGAGTAGATCCATTGTTGTGAATGTGTTAATTGAAGAAGGGAAAGGAATATTGAGTGAGATTCAGTATCGGAAAAGTGTGAAGTTCAAATTGTAGTTTGAGAAATTATGAATCGGTGGTGAAGCGGGAAACGATGGGGGAGAGTGAGGCGCAAAAGGGATTCAAGCCTCGGGAAACATGAACTATCTATACTTTTCAGCCCACTTTTGAGTTAAAATTTTCATTCCAAAAATACTCTTGTCTTTGATTTGCAAAACAGGTAACAACAGTACAAGATAGAAGAGTATAACATAAGCCAGAACAACATAGGATAAATATTTTATGACATTGAATAATTTTATGTTTTATATAATTTTTGAGGGACAAAATGCTATTTTGGTATTTTAAACAACTTGTACGTGGAACAAAAAGTTGTGCTGTGGTTTGGTGAGGGACAAAAATATGAGTTTTTGTCTTGTCCCTTGCCTCCAATTTGTCCTGTACCTGAAACAGTTTTACAAATCAAACACTGGACAACTAGAGTTGTTCTGTCTTGTCCTTCATTTTTTAGCAAATCAAACGCACCATAATGGTGAATGCGACCCTTCGGTGAATGCTTATGGCGACATAGAAGTCGACTTATAAACATCGATATGTTTTAAACATGTGTCATGATCTTGTTTGTATAGTAGAAGGATATGTACCAACTTAACTTGGCTATCATAGTTGAGGTGCTTTATCTTACCAACATGTCGATGTTGTTTAATATGTGCTTTACGTCTCGAGTGAGTGTTTATTTTCAAGCATGTAATTTGTTTGTACCATTGTTTGGTGCATGTTTTTCAAACTTATAGTTTTTTATGTCAAGCTCGTCCTAAGGTCAAACTTTTCACGGTGAGTTGGAAAACCCAGCTCATAGTCATCGTCAATGGTGGATTTTATTGTACGATTTCATTATCCCCAAAGAGTTTGATTAGTTGTTAATTTCATTACGGTGGTGAGATGACATCACCTCAATTTTTTCCCAGGTTAGTTTATTCCTGGAAAGAGGTCAACCTTTTCGTTTGACCTCCCGATTGTGTATTTTTCTTCATCATTAATTTGATAGTTTGACAATTTGCTTGTAAAAGGTAGTTTGTTAGGTTTGTTACAAAACCATTATACCTTTACATTGTCTTCGTACAAGGGTATTGATAAATGTTTATGCTTATCCACTCATAAATAAAAAATAAAAAAAAACCTTACGGGTGTTATTAAGAAAGTATCATTCACCACCCCTAAGGTTAGTCCTGGCAAAAATACTATGTTGAGAACAAGGATTTAATGTATTTTTTTAGGGTTAAATATGTTTTTAGTCCCTGTAAATATGTCAACTTGTCGTTTTAGTCCCTCTAAAATTTTCCTTCAACTTTTAGTCCCTATAAAATTTTTAATTTTCACTTTTGGTCCCTCTTTTAAAGTAAACTCATATGTAGATTTCATATTTTTTAATAAAATTTTCCAGAAAAATTCAAAATATTATAAGAATCACTACAAATTTTTTTTAGAATTTTTTAACAAAAAATGAATTTAATATGAATTTATATATTTTTTACGGTTAAAAATTCGTATTTAATTTGTACTTTGTTAAAAAATTCTAATTTTTTTTAAGAATGTTTTTTAGAATATTTTACACATTTTTGCACAATTTTATTAAAAAATAAAAAAATTAAATTAAAAATAGGGACCAAAAGTAGTGATTGAAAATTTTATATGGACTAAAAATTGAAGGAAAATTTTAGAGGGACTAAAACGAAAAGCTGACATATTTATAGGGACCAAAAACATATTTAACCCTTAAAATTTCTCAATTACCACATCCAAACAGACTCTTACTCCAAGAGTGTGTTTGGATGGAGGAAAGTTTTGAGGGAATGTAATGTTTTGAGGAAATTCAAATACTTTGAAGTGAAATCCATTAGTTTGGATAATAATTTGAAGAATTTCCAAAATGATGGAAATTTATAAAGTATTTTGTTCAAGTTAAATATAGAGATTTCCAAAGGCTTTGTTGGGGGTTTGGAAGGGAAGGGAAGACAAGACTTTGAGGGGGGTAGAAATATGAGGGGAAATGGAAAAAAAATTCAAATTTTTTAAAAAGTAATTTTATTAGAGAATGATAAATTAATGCATATGATTACTATATTTTTAGTTTTAAAAATATTATATCAACATATATTAAATTTGAAGAAATGATATAAACTCTCCAAAACCCCTCAAAACCCTCATCCAATACAATTTTTTAGTTCCTCAAATGAAGAGGATTGTGTATTAAGAAGAAAAGTTAACCCTAAAACCTTCCCTTTCCATTTTCCTCTATTCCTTCTACTTACTCGTTCATTTTTTTTACCAAACCTTCCCCTTCAAACTCGCAAACAAAGTCTGAGTTTTATTCTCCACGATATGATCCATTGACAAAGTCTTTGACGTGTAGTTCTGTTAAAAAGTTGATTCTTTTTTTTTTTTTTTGGTAAAAAAAAAGTTGATTCTTTACTCATCCCTAATTAGAATTAATGTTGCTGCAAACATAAAAAATGAGTTTTGTTTATCATTGTGTAGTCTCAATCTTGACTAAGTGTAAGGTGTTTACGACCTAAAGACTCAGACACCAAACTCGAGAAAGAACTATTTCCCTCTACTCGCCTGCGTCAGTATTCACCACCATTATATGAGAGGTTTCCTCACCTAAAGTTCAATCACCTATAATTTTGATGTCAACCAACAAAATAATTATATTTAGGTGTAAATGCAAGATTATAGGATGGATGGAGTAATAAGAACAATTTTTTATTAATTAATCTATCGGTAATCCAGTTGGTTTCCCGCTACTTGGTACTAAATCAATCATACTAATAATTTAATATTAATTTTCTCAATTGCTAGTGACTGGGAAGATAAGCATCTAGCAAAAATATCTCTGTAAGAATACGGAAATATCCACAATCCATGGCCGCTGTTTCACAATGTCTTTCTCTGCACCTACCGTTCCCATAACCGTCACTGTAAGTGTGAATTCCACACTCTCTTTCCCCACCAAAACCCTCCCATTTCTCAAACCTCATTTTCCCTCCTATAAATTCAATTCCCTTACCACTCACTGCTCCATTCCCGATCGTGAAGAACACCGCTGGCTCCGCGAAGAACAACGATGGCTTCGCGAGGAGCAACGGTGGATTCGTGAGGAGAATCGATGGAACCGTGAACGGGCTGAGCTTCTCAGAGAGATTTCTGAACTTAAACTTCAAATTCAATCTCTCGAGCACCGAATTCTATCTTCATCTTCGTCTACCTCGGTTTCCGACGTGGTTGCGCCGTTGTTGCAGGTGTTGAAGGATAAGAATTTGGTTCTTGATAGTGGTTCTATTCAGAGGAGATTAGTGCTTGAGGAGGAAAAGGAACAGGAAGTGGAAGAAGAGAAGGAATCTGTTGAGGTTGTTGAACATGTAAAGGAGATTGTGGTTGTTGAGAAACCTGCTGCTACGGTTGAAAAGAGGACCGTTTTGCGAACAGGTTCTGAAGGAGAAGAGGTTCAAAAGTTGCAGGTTCGATTTATTCCGAATATACACTACTTTCATGAATTGATATGTTGTGGTTTGCGTTGATGTTGCTGTAGTAGTTGATACATTACTATTAGTGAAATCTTATTTTTGTGATGAATTGTGTTACAATAGGAAGCATTGCTAAAATTGGGATTTTACTCGGGTGAGGAGGACATGGAATTCTCTAGCTTCTCAAGTGGAACTGAGCGTGCTGTGAAGACCTGGCAAGTTAGTAGTCTTTGTTTTCAATAATTTATGATGCTTTGATGTGAATTGTGAAGAGAATAATAACTGTCTTGGATTTATTTTTGTTACTGTATGTTTGGATTGGCGGTGATTTCAGCAAATTCATGGTGGCACTGTCATTTTGTGAAGCTCTAATGTGTAGCTTTTCTCAAGATCACGGTGATTTACCGTGATTCTGCCAATGTCATCATCAATCCAAACACGCACTCGGTACTATTATAGTGTTTTCTATATGCTATGCTATTTTTGGAGTTTTTAATTGTCATGATTTTGATGGGTATATTATATTGTTTAACAGTCTTCGTTGGGTATCCCTGAGGATGGGATCATGACATCACACCTTCTTGAGAGGCTATATTTGGATATACGGACTACGGATATAGATAGTGTAAATGAAACCAAAAAATCTGCCTCTGTTTTACCGAAGGTATGTCTGTTATATAAGTTGTACTTTTTGCTGAGTATGACATGTTAGTGTCCAACACCTACACAACACCAGCACATGTGATCACATTGAATCACTTATATTTTCTTAAATTGTTATTAGTATCTACACATTGGTATTGTGTCGGGTGTCCATGTCTCTGTCAGTGTTTCATAGATGATATGCCATGTTCTAAGGGATTGGTCAATGATTGGTCCTGATGGAAATCTGAATAAGGAACACAAAATATATGCAAGACCTCAACATATGAAAAAAAAATCTTTTAGATATTTTAGAACATAAATTTTGATTTTGATAGAGCACAAATTTGATTTCATTATTTGACAGTTATCAAGGACTCACTCTTCTAAAAGTTTAAGCTTTTAAGTTTAAGGTTTTAAAGTTCTAAAACAATGAAGAGACAAAATATGAACCATTTGTATTTGATTCTTTATCAATCTGTGAGTTCTAGGAAGTTGAAAATGGAGCTGCAGTTGCTTCTGTGACAGAAATTTCAGAAGTTCAGCAAAAAGTTGTTGGAGAAGTTGACCAAGAAACAGAAGCATCCCATCCAAGAGTTTTCCTCCTTGGGGAAAATCGGTGGGAAGAACCATCAAGACTTTCGACGAAGGTTAGAGTTGATAGGGGCAAGAACAAGGACGGAACAATGAGATGCCTTCAGTGTTCTGGGTTAGGTGTCTTGTTGTGTACAGGTATGTAATTGTCCCCATTGTTTTCACTTTTAGTTCAATATATAAGCTCTAGTAAGGAAAGCAATTCTTGAAAAGTAAAATGTATTTTCTGAGAGTATACCTTTTCTCTAGGTTGTTTTGTTCCTCCAACCGGAGCTTCTCATACTCTTGATTTTTGTGAAGTCAGTTTATTTTTCTTCACAATGTCATCTTGTTGACAAGGCCTCTCCGAATCCCACTTCATCTAAGTTATTTGAATACCTCAAGAGAAAAACCATGTGAATGTAGGTCAATCCACTCAAATTGGCTTAACTAGAGATTTGATTTGTAGGCCATTAGAAAATCAACAGTGTGATAATGGTTAGAGTTCATTTTGATGTGATACTGGCTATTGTGTGAATTCGGGAATCAGAATCATGATAGTAGTATTCATAACAGCAGGCATGGCCCAATGACTCCAATGAAGCAACGAGAGTTGAGGCGGTTTATCCTCACATTTAGGTCTTCATAAATAATAACCATTTCATGGAAAATCATAAAGGCAGTTTCTGAGAGATTAACATCTTTATTATACTGGTCTAAATATATTATGTATGCTATCAACTTTGGAAATCTTTCATATATCTCAAGTCTCAAATCAACTTCCGTTTCTTTAATTGCAGAATGTGATGGATCTGGCGAGCCAAATATTGAACCTCAAGTAAGGGATAATTGTGCTTTTTATGAAAATTAACTTTTGTAGTTACTCTTTTGTGTTGCATAAGCTTTTGAGCTTACAAATGAGATCTGTGATGCAGTTTATGGAATGGGTGGGCGAGGATACAAAATGCCCATATTGTGAAGGCCTAGGGCATATAACTTGTGATTTGTGTCGAGGGAAAACTATGGTGTAGGCATGACTTTATGTTTCTTCATCGTTTCATACAGGTATCTATTCGTCAATATCGTTGTATCTCAAAATCTTGTATATTTATTAGTTTATTTATTACTTTCTGTTTTTGATTGAGCAGAAAGAGTTGTAATCCAAAGCTACAATTGAGTGAACAATACAACAATTATAAAAATAAAAAAAAAGTACAGTATGTTAGCTGATAAACATAACTGGGAAATAGAAATTTGATATTCTTAGATGTTCAGCTTTTGGAGCTTACAAGCGAAGTGAAACTACCGGGAAATGAAAGCAGATTGAACGGTTCATGTACATTCCTCGAAAATGAATGTGGCCAAATGCAATAATGAGTATACTAAAACAATCATTCTTTTTTCCCAAATCAATTTGTCAAAACTTTCTTGAGATTTGGAAAAGAGAGTTTGTTGTCATAACTAAGATTATATCAGTTTATGTTTTGAAAGTAGCTTCACTTTTGGCAAATGCCCAAGGGCACTTGTTAGCATTTTCCTTTTAAAATTTATGACTAACTATAATCTGTTCTAGTTATACTTAAGTATGAATTTCTTGTCAAATGCTATACTTTAAAATCCTACATTCATCTGGGATGGTTCATAAAAAATGGTTATCTACTTCCAGATATTTACATTCAATCTCAACTTCGCAAGTATAGTGTTCTTTGACGTCAAATTAATAATAAGAGTAACTTTTTATCTTAAGGAAATTATCATGCTAAGTGCTCGTGTTAATTGAAACTATTTGAGTAAAGAGAAAACTATCTTACTTGAGAAACATAAGCAGTTTGTGAAAGATGTCCATAAATTGGGTTGATTGTGCTTGGTTTTTGGTAAGAGCTGTGTTTGAATAATAAAAAAATGAAAGGCAAGGTTCATTTTTGTCTCAAGACTCTCTAGGTTTCTAGGGAAAATGTAACTTCAATAATTTGAAAGATGGGATAGTAAAATTTAATCAGGTTTTATTTGGCTGAACTCCGGATTACTAAAGTCCTCTTTCTTCTAGAAACCAGAAAATTAACAAAAAGAAAGAAAGTAAAATTTAACTTTACTAAAATTGTTTTAGACTTTTTTACTTGGCCAATGATATTTTTGGATAAAGACTATTCACTTTACTTTAGTTATGTATATTTTTACCAAATGCATAACAGCGTAGTATTATCATTTCACTCTGCATCCTATATCGATCATAAAAATATGAAACAAAAATTGATCACAAATCTTTTTTAACATGTTATGCATTTTGAATTAAATTATTATGACATGAAAGAAAGTTTCGATCTCCAAATAATCTGGATTCCAATATTTGCCATCTCTATCAACTAGAAATTGAAATTCAACATGAAATAATAAGGCATTTGCTTCATTCTTAAGCCGAAAGGACCCTCGAGTGAAAGAATTTGAAAACTATAACCTTCTGAAATAATTAACTCATGATAATCACCACATGTTTCAATAATGTTGTGATTCATCATAGGATGAATTTAGAATATATCTTGGGATCTGGGAACTTCAATAAATAAGAATATACAGTTACAGTAAAATGTATCTACAATCATTGAACTTTGAACTTACACGCTATATATTATTACAAGTTACAACTGAACCCCGGCCCTTGACCACCATTTTTAACAGCTTCTCTACGAGTGTTGGGTTAGTAACAGTGTGAAGAGGTTACCTATACAAAATTTTCATGTGCTTACACGTTAACAATCAGCAAGCACAATTAAACACAGAACTGCTAAAGCATTTTGTTTTCGTTGCAATCTTTTTCACACCTGTTTCTTTATGTAATCCTCCACTAACAGGAGATAGGTGGATTCTGTCCATGAAGTTGATTTTAGGGGCCTCAAGTACTGCCTTTGGCATAGTTAATGCATATTGCATGCCCCAAATTGATAGTGGCCTCATATATATGAGGGACCGATAGTGCCCGTCAATTGTAAATGCCTCTGGAGTCTGAAACCAGTATCTGTTATGGGAGAAAGAATTAATTCTTGATAGAGAAGGAATAACTGCATAAAATGTAAAGACTTGAAAATTACAGCAGTAAGAACTCGCAGAATGTGATTTTCATCAATCCAATCATTTGAATAAAAATCATCAGTGTTCTATAATAAATTTGCAACCAAATAATTGAAATTTATTGGGTGAGAAAAATGCTAGCTTTGACTTTGAGAAACAGATGGGCACAAGCATAATATGCATGAGGCACACTAATCTAATAGCATATTTTGTAATATTGACATATAATCATTAGTGTAGGAGTAGTTTTTTGAAGACATCTAGAAATCCTCCCTAGTCCCTCCTACACATGCACAAGAAAGAAAGAAAAATGCAGGTGAAACACAAACAATCACTGATGGCAGGGGATGTAAGAAGTTACCCGGATCCTTCTTCTGACCAGCCTGCTAGAAATATACCCTCAGCAGTTGTGAAGGCCTCTTCTTCCATTCCTGCAAGTATCATTGTTGCAGCAACACCGTAGGTCACACCTGCCCATATCTCTCGAGACTGCATACAGGTTTCATCCACCTTACCGTTGGGATGCATGCCATTTACAGCACCCATTCTGCCGCCTTTAACTTTCATCACATTGAAATCAAAAACCTTCCGGAGAGAACTTTTGATCTTGAAATCATCAAAAAGAGAGGGAAGCCCTGAGGATGCTGTATACCATTGCCCAGCCAATTGATCGGCTTGAATGGATTTACTGTTACTACTTGATCCACTGTCATAGTTAAAATATGAACCATTCCACAGCTTCTGTTCATATACTGGCTTAGCCTTCAGAAACTTCCTTTTGCATGTTTCCGCAAAATCTCTGTCACCTAGTTGAAGGGCCATTGCAGCTGCAGCTTGAAGAGCAGCAAGCCAAAGACCACCACAGTAAGCACTCACACCATGGACAGTCCATGTATCATATGTTTGATCAGGGAAACCGTCATTCTCAATAAGACCATCAGCATCTCTATCGAATTGCTCCATGTACTCCATTGCAGCTCGGACAGCAGGCCACACATCGACACCAAATTGCAAATCACCTGTTGCAGAAAAATCTCGATACACCTGAAGTACAAATTTTGGGTTCAGGTCTTTCCACTTACTAGTATCATGAATGTTATAAGCATTCATTTCATGCCATGGATCATGTGTCCCCAAATCATGTGGGACAGCCCCATAAACCTTACGAGTTCCCCAGTTTCCCTCTGCCAGAAACTTTACTTTCCTTCCATCTTCGCACAGGACAGCTTGAGCAAAATCGCGTTGTATATTTAATTCGATACGAGGAAAGAGCATAAGAAGTGCAAATGAAGCATAGAAGTGCACATCATATGTGCACCACATGACATATTCCACACCTTCCAAGTACAAAAACCTTCCACCATCATCATTATCATCATCATGTTGTAGATTCTTCATTGTTGAATGATGTGGAGTGTTAGCAGAGTTTCCTTTTCCGAGAGTATTCACGGTTCCATTTTCACGGGATATATCCCTATTATGTTTTTCATCCAAGTGATTATGTCCCCTATGAGCAGTAGAATCATAGGAATTATCTGTCGTACACTCGACAACTTCCCTTTTTCTGCAGTCCACTTTAGCTTCAGTTATTCGAACTACTGCATTTTCCGACTCTTCTAGCTGATCCTGGCTATTATTTCTCTTATTTGAAGATAGCAAAGTAGAGTCTGACACAAGGATCAAAGCAGAATTAATGATTTCCAAAAGACTAAATTGGCAACAAACGCCTAATATGATAAAACAAACATTCATTCAAAATTAAACTAATGCAATAAGTCTATTCATACTTACCTATCCAAATTGTTCCTCCAGCAACAAGAAAGTAGAGTTCGTTAAATAATGTAAACTTGTACCTGTAAAAAGAAATCTTAAATACGTTATTTATTTTCTCCTAACCAATAAAGGCCAATTTAAGAAGGACTAAATAGATAGAAGATAGCTCGATAAATATATGTAGAGCAAAATATAAAAGAACTCTAAGAAAAACCATTAAAAGATATTTCTTAAAAGTTAATTTATGAAACACAATGGTGTCTTTAATCCATGCAGCCTACTCAACCAAGTTGGAAAGATACTTTTTCATTGTTGTTGAATTACCTTATCTTTACAAACAGGAAAAGATAAAAAAGAGCATGCATACTCATAAACGGTAGAAACAATTGTTGGAATGTTTTGTAAAAACATTTGATGTTGATGAATGTAATGAAATCTGTATGGAAAATCTTCGTATGAAATGTAACATTGTTATCTATAGAATACAAGTAAAGTTTTCTAACAAGTCCAAAATGCAGTTCCCAGGAAAAAAAGAAGCTAAAGATCGGCAAAAAAAACTATGTTTTGCTTTAATTTGATCCTAAAATAATAAATTCACTGGGAATGACCTGTAACTGTAAGTGTAGCCCACAAAAAAAACTGGTGATGATCTAAAAAATACTATGATAGTTAAACTTAAGAATTACCATTCTGGTAGCTTCTCATCCTTAAGAATAGGATCCTGCCATTTCGCAATCTCTTCTTCCCACCGTGTATAATCTGTTTTGAATCAGAACACTGTATGATATTTAAATGCTACAGATGAAGTATTCAAATCACTACAGAAACATTCATATATATATTTTTTTATGTGATACAATACATGTCTGAAGAATATAAGTTTTAATTGAAATTAGAAACATACGTGTCAATGCATCATGAGCCAGGTGCACTGCAGCTCTCTCAGAAGTCCCATAAAATTTTGTATATCTCCTGCAAGAAAAGAATTGAGGGAATTTGATTTGATAGAGCGGAAAAAAAAAGGAGAAAACAAGCATTGGGTTTTCCTCAAAGGCACAGCTGCATGTCATGCAACCTTTATTGCAACCATTCACCTAACAATTCCATATACAAAGGCACAGCTGCTCTACTAACAAAATGAAAACATCATTGGAATTTCCTCAAAGACAAAATGCATTCTGTGCCACTTTAGATATAATAGTTAAAACACATTTTAAATTGCATGCAGAAGATATATCTTTATTTATTCAAGATATAGAATAGTCGTCCAGGGATAAATATTAACCACCCAAAATATTAGCACATCATAACAATGGTTACCTGTTGAAAGTGCTGCCTTTCACAAACTTCACTTTCGGAGATGACCATGCAAGACTAAATGCAACGGTACATTTTCCATGGGGTTCCACCCATGCAGAAGCTGCAACAGCAGCACATAGTGTCTCTCCAGGTGATGAGGGCATGCTGGGTCCAGAAGAGAAATTTTCCCGATCAAATTGCCCATCCTTAATATACAAGAATTTCAATTAGAACCAATGTGTACTTTCCATACTAAAAAAATTTGGAAGGAGATGATGGACATAGATCAATATAAATATCATCTAGAAACCACAAAAACACAAGTAACCAGTACCTTCACCATTTTAGTCCACATTCCTTTTGCTGTTACGCTACTTCGGTCGGACAGCCCAAAACATGGCAAAACAGAAACACTAACATTCTGTGTTTCACATGCAGCAATTGAAAAAGTAACAGGGGGGTTGTCTTTCGCTGTCCTGAAATATTCAACGACCTTAAGAATATATCCACCAAAATAATCATCTAAAGAGCAATTTGAAGACAGGAAATCCAATTTCAAATATATACATACAAAATAAAATTAGAACTATCAAAGGAGGTTCTTTAATTCTTTAAAAGGATTATTGATAAATCCTTAACCAAAAAAATAACCCAAAGTCAAAACAAACTATTTCCGAATTATATGTTCATTTTCATCTATTTCAGGACAATTGCCTACACTTTCTCCATTACTATTTTAACGAGATTGTTTTTCTTAATAGAAATGTTAATTCTAGGAATAATAAAGAAAGAAACTCGAGTGTTGTCATTTTTTCGAATGGAGATGATCACCCCATAGCTTCAAAAAGATGATTATATTAGAAAAGAGAGTACAAAGGGTCAGTATAATATTTTCATCAAATCACTTTCTTTACCAACTTAATAAGTTGGATTATCTACGCAGTTCAGATTGCAAAATCAAATATAGCAATCTAGAATAGATATTTCAGACATTTGCAGGTTCACTAATATTTAGTTATATATCTCATTGTGTACTTTTGGATGAATGTTTGTCACATAGTGTTTTTAGTTATGATTGATTATTGTCCAAAACAGACGTCTACGCAGCACACAACGCACATGTTTGGATAGATACGAAAAAAGAGTTTATAATTTTTCACATAAAATAACAGCTTTACTCAATAAGTTTAAGCATTTTGATTTTGTTGGGTATTTCGTAGCGCTACTGGGAGAAAATATATCCCTTATAACCATGGGGGGAAATGTTTTATTTCTCCCATGTAAAAGTGATGCAGATGATCCTCCAGGTATCTATTTACAACATTAGTCTGCCCATTCATAATATTTCTTTCTGATAGCTCTAGTCTGTAATCTTGACCGGGCCTGAGAAGATTTAAACGGTCTCTACTCTCTATACAACATCACTCTCCCATCCTATTTCAAGCCAACAACATATATGGAGGGGGATTTCGAATCAACGTGCACTGGAATCTCCTGAACAAGGTGCTCTTGAATCTTATCATAATTGAATCTCGATGCAAGACTTTCACCATTTGTACCGTGGTAAAGCCTACCCTCAACTCTATCAGGGCTACCTCCAATATATCTTTTTCGGGAACCCCCTACAATCGAATATATCTTTTGACCATTCCAATCCACCCTATCATGTCACCCCCGCCAAAAGTAGGAAGTGAAAGATCGTGTCACGGTCATTCTAGTCTGTCTTCTTGTACCAGCAGAACCAGTGTCTGGCACACCACTTTCTTCATACACTGGAGTCGTTCTACGCTGACCATGCTTCGTTTATTCAGGCTGTAACGTTTCTAATCTTTTTCCCAACAGTTTTTGCAACCTAAACCCAATCTCAATGTCTAGTATTGTTTATGTTCCACATCCTCTACCACACACTGATGCAGACTCTACTATCAATTTCTATCTACCCCTTTATTAATTAATTACACAATCTGTAACTTTTATTTCTTCCTGTGTAGTCACTTTTAACAAGCGGTCTACTATCCCATGCCTAAAAGTGTGGACCAAACAAACCTTAAGAACACCATACATAGCCTTTTACAAACCACACAAAACTCGATCCTAAACGACAACTCATTTTGAAGTTTCAATCATCCAAAATATTTTGCCTGCTTTTCTGATCTCAGGATCATTGGTCGTAAACAAGCGGGATGTTAAGCTCGCAAATCCAAAGTAGTCCAGGAAAGGCATCTTTCTAGTTTATATCAAGTTCAGGTAGTTAATAAGGATACGTAAGATATCCTTTAGAAATTTCAGAACCTTCAACTCATTGAGTTATTAAGCATTTGCAAATAACCTACAAAGAGAAATCTGCAAACCAACCGTCAAATATAGCTATAAGGTTTGATAACTTGCTTGTGATATAGAAGTACGCCGGAGACACCATCTTCAGCTCTGTGAATGATGAATAAAAAAGGAATTAAAATGTTGGCTTAAAGCATATTCTACATATAATGCAAACTTATATCAGATTTTAGAAGAAAAAGTGTACATGAAAGGTTCATTCACATGATCTCCTGACAAGTGAGAGTTCCCACCAATAGAATTCTGCACAAGATTAATATTGATGAATAATCATCCATGCCGATTATAAATATCTGATAAATGAAATCAATACTTCAGACCATAATAATATCTTACCGCCCAAGTAAATAAAAGGCTGACTTTAGCTCTTTCTTTACCAGTGTTTACCAACTACAAAAGAAACAAGTATAACTCTTCAAAATCGTGACAATCTATGCTTCTTCATGTCAAAACATACTGAAACTTAACATGGAATGTGGCGGATGAATTTATTGTATAGGTAGGCATTTACACAATTTAGAGTATCATTAACGAACCTAATTGAAAAAGGCTTTGGTGGTGGTTTGCATGTATGAATTACAAGAATAGTTATCAATTATAACAAGTATTTACCAACAATGACAAACAATAAAGAAATGATTCTCAGCAATCACCATACATATACATATATCAAGGAAAAGAGACTTAAGCCTATGAACCAGCAAAATTGTCGTTGTAATGAATTCTATAAAACATGGCAGCTCAAATAAAAGGCATAGCCGCATAGCCATAGAGCGAGCTTTGGTCTTCCAAAGGGGTTTGTAAAAATGTAGCATGCCTCAATTTAATAACTGAGCAAGAGAGAAGGATTGTGCAATATCATCTCAAAAGGATCACAGAAATTGATTTCAACTGAGGCAAGTGATTTGTAACAGTCAAGAACACATTTATACCATGCATCCAACCCAATTTTTCATGTAAAGGAAAGGACTAACATATACAAGTGAGTTGCCAGTTCAATAAAAGAGGACACTATAGTAGAAGCTGTGCTATTCTGACATAAAGAGAAACATCCAATCATGGTTTTCAATTTAGAAAGCTAAACAGAAATTGCCAGTCTGCACTTTGTTTAAAATAATATAACAAAATACAGATTTTTAAAAACACTGCAAACATTAGTAACAGAATCAGCCATTCCATTTTCGGACAGATAAATTTAAATAACATTAGTTGAAGAAAATACACACCGTATAGACAAAAACGGCTGCAGGTAGACTGCTTTCTCTGTAATTATGTGGTATGAAAGGGGATATCTGCCGACATGATATTTTTAGTTCTGGGTCTGGCTCACCTACGATATGGAACTTCTATCACACAGGTATGTATAAGGATACACACATTTAGCAATAAAAGAACTAAAAAAATGAAGATACCATCATAAACAGTCCAAGCTCTTGGAAACAAAGCATGGTAAGTTGAGTGCTGGCCATTTAGATTCCATCCCCATGATGATATACCCTGATCATCAGCTTTCCTGCAAGCTCTGAAACAAAAATTCATGAAAAATATGAGTCCATGTATAAGTTCCTAGATGCATGAAAAATGGCCGTTGCAAGCAGAACTCAGATTACAGGAGAATAAACCATCTAGTTTTTATCATTTAATGGATATAATTTTACGTAATTGGAAATCTTCACTAGTACGATACAAATCCCCTCAAACTCCCACCAAATATGCAAGGTATATTCCCTCAAATAAGACACGGGTAAAGTATAAAATAGATACCACAAGATGATCTTATCCCCCAACAAAATTAGAGAATGACAAGATGAAAAAGTAATTTCCATTGAAGCCATTTTACCCCTTACTACTTGAACTTTTTATTTTGGCTTAGAACCAAGCTACTTCTCACAGATAACTTATACTTTTTATACCACATCCATTATTATGCACTCTCCAGGCAAGAAGTTCCAAGATTATCCTTTCACCAGAAAGAGCGCAATTGCCACTGATTATCACCTAATTTACTTGCAGTAACAGTGGCATAAAATGGTGAATCAGAATTTCATTAACTATATGCAAGGCTATATATTAAATGAAGATACTGTAGGAATGTTAGAGCCTGTTTGGTTCAAATAAATGTTTTTTAGTTTTCGTTACCTAATTTTATACGTAATTACAAAAATAAAACGTTGATTCTGCCTTGTTTTCCTACACTTGAATATATAATGCACACGAAACTGTGAAAACAATGTAACATTTTTGTAATAAATGAAAACAGGAAATAAAAAAACAAAATGTTTCTTAAACCAAAAAGTCCTTAGTAAGACTGTTATCCAAAATTATTCTTTCTTACCCTACACCTTCATGCTGACCAGGAGCCAAAACTGATGCAAAACTTTTGTTTCCTCCCTCTCTACTTACAAAAATCTGCAATTAGATTAAATAACTTAGATATTCAGAATATAAGCCACAGTTATGAATGACCATAGTTATGAATGACCATAAACAGTAAATAAGTATCATTCCAGGTTACAGGGAAATAAATCATAGGTTTTACCTCTGCGAAAAGAGAACACTCATTCCCCCAACTTACAAAATAATCCTCATAAATAGAAGGAAAATAGACCCATAGATGATTTTGTCTTGATCGTATTTGTGAACACTATTTATGAAGCAAAATATATGTATAAAGTAAAAACTAGTGAAACCAAAAACTAAGTTCTGCACTTCTGTTTTTCTTATTTGGGTAAAAGCTCTGGGCACTATCTCACCAAGTAGAAACATCAATAGTAATAGAGTTAAGAAGCTAAAGTACCAACCGAAATCCAATTGAATTAAAACTGATTAACTTCTATCCATACTTCTGTTTCCATAACAACACTGACTCCATTGTCTGTCTAATTTTTAGATTTGTTCCAAACAATGATGGGATCTGTAACCCACTTACACAATGAATTTCAGAACTTTATCATTATACGCTAATTAGAATTGCAAGGTTCTTGGACATCACAAAAAATATCTAGAATAAATACTCATTTGTAATATTGACCCAGCATTTGCTGCCCAACAACAAAACCTTTGTTTTGGTTAGCCGAGAGGATTTTAATGTTTCTTTGAACTTTTTCCTTACCTTCTTTAGGTAGCTTATGGGCAAAAGATTAGTTGCTATCTACAGAGGCATTAAAAAATCCTAACATGCATTTATGCGATTCTATGTTCAAAATTATATTACATTATAAAGTTGCTATCTACAGAGGCATTAAAAAATCCTAACATGCATTTATACGATTCTATGTGCAAAATTATATTACATTATAATTTTCATTTTATATAATTCACTTTTCAAGATACGTTCTAAACACATTGGTAAAATTATAATAAGACAATCAGGGAACTGTGCATACACTCATTCGTATCAATATAAGAAGATATATGTCAATGTAAAGTCATACAATTAGAGAAGTGTATAGCGAGTCGATAGTACATGGAAAAACGAGACTTACAGAGAACTGGTTGGCCATGACAGGTGATGGTTCACATAGACCAGGAATGATTTGCCATTGTCTGAATTCTCCTCTAAATCCTCTTGATATGCTGCCACTCCTGCGTAGGTAGATAATCGCATCAAACCAGTACAAGAAGAATGAAAAGGCTTACTTTTTCCCGAAAATTGCTACAAAAAGCCAAGGATAAATGTATTTGTAAAATATAAAGCATTAACCATTTGAATGGTATGCAGGAGTGACCAGTCAAGTGATTAATTGGAAGTTTTAAATTGGACTATGTCATACCCCATCCCTCCAAGTGGAACCCCTTGAGATGCAGATGGCTTGCAACTTTCTCGAGTGAAGGGATCTATGGGTGCTTTCTGCATAATTCAGGCGAACAAACTGAAATCTTCAATCTCTACTTTCAACACACTTATCCAATACAAATTTATAAACTCTTCATTTATATCACAATAAAACACACACAAAAGAAATTGATGACTGATGAATGGAGGAGAATCTGAAATTTACCCTTCCATGAGAAGCCTCTTCCCTAACATATGACCACATGCGTATACCTAATCGAACCTGGAATTCCAATTTTCAATAGAGTTAGACAAGACAGAGAGACAAGAATTAAAAATTACAAATAAAAAATGGCATAAAGCAAACTACATTAATTAATAAGCATATGCAAAGGATTCCAATATATTGAACTAGTAAATCCGTGATATTGTAACTTGTTATCTAGAGCGAGAAATAGAAATCACTTGCCATCTTTATAGCTTCCATAAAAGTTACTCTAAATTCTTTAAGAAGATTGGCGTGGCTGTTTAATCTTCTTCTCCAAGCTTGCTCAGGAGGAGCAGCATTATCAATATCAAACTGCAAAAAAGGTGCAAGAGACACAGATTATCAGGAGCTACAAATTTCGTCTACTTCACATTCACGCTTGTTAGTTATTTTAGTCCTCTGATGTGTCTTTAGTTAGTCAGTTTAGTCATCGTATGTATTTTTATTTTTATTTTCCTCGATCAATTTAGTCCATAAAATTACTAACAAAAGAGACACCTGAGCATGTGTTTGAAATTTCGATACATTCAGGCAAACACTACGGTGATAACGCCTCACACATTCAAGTTGTTCGTTCAATGGTAACTACCTAATAGGTGGCTAATATATTCAACATTCCAAATTCAAAGTTTCAAATCACAAGGAAATGCAAATTTTTCACACAAAAACTTGAATCTCATCGTAATAATAAAAAACTACAAGCTGCAAATTCCGATCAACTAAATCATTGAATTTGAATTTGTTAGTGAACTAAATAATTAACATAAGCTAGTTAACAATTAAAGCATACCAATTGTAAAGTGGTTTTATTGATATACTCTTCAGTAGGCCACGAATTCTTTCTAGAATGAAATAAGTTGCCGCTAACCATTCTTTCAAAATCTCTCATAACAATAATCCACAACACAGATCGCAAATTCCTCCTGCTTCCACAATCGATCAACCGAAAACCTAGATATTGTTCAACGATCTTCAAAAAACAGAATCTAGCTTTTGAAGATCGTGCTTAAGATTACGAAAGCAGAAGAATCTATGAAATTTGAACGCAGAAATCAAAGTGTGTGTGTGTGTGTGATGAAGTGTGTGTGAAGAAAGAGATTGTTTGGTTGTTAAGAAAATCGCGAGATATTGGATTGGGTGCAGAAGAATGATGGCGTGGCTAGATGAGAAATAGCCGCCTGTAACACCGAGTCAGCGTGGCGTGGCGTGGCGTGGCGAACGAGTTTGATGAGTTACCAACTCGGATCGCTACGGAGAGAGAAATGAATCAAAGAAGTTAGAGAAAAAGTAAATTAAATACTAGTGTTTGGGCCATGCCTTTTTAATCCTTTTTTTTTTAGTGAAGGAAATTAACAATACTAATTTAATAATGTACAGTTTTTTTATTTGAGTGAAAAAAGTTGTGTTTGGATTCAAGTTTACTGCACTATTGTCGGTTTCTTTCACCTTGAGTCTTATGCTAAGTCTTAACTTTTAAACAACGGTCCACTTTGATGTCGGTATTCTACACTTTCTTTAATAATTCATCAAGCAAGCAAGTTGTTGTTTCAAGTAGTGATATGTCAACATTCATATTAACTTTACCTTAATGTTAGTTTACTTCCTTAAGAAAAAAGATCAATGTTAGTTTGCTAGAGGACAATTTATGGGTTACCTTATGTTTTCACCTAAGTCTATGTTTGATTATGTCATGTTAATAATTGATTTTGTGTAAATTGAATTTGTAAAACTAATTCAAACTAAAATTGAATTGAAAGATAGAGTGATTTTAAATTTGGATATATTTTCTCCCTAAAAAAAAGTTTAGATATATTTTTGTAAAAGTAAATCAAGTCATAGAAGTTAATTTTAGAATTAGAAGTTATAATTGAAAATCAATTCTAAAAGCAAAATTATTTCTATTTAGGGAAAAGTAAGCATGTTAAAATCAATTATGTGTTTTTAAAGTAGGTTTTGACTCCTCTAAAAGTGGAATCAAACATACACAATATAAAGATGTGTTTGATTTGCTAAAAAATGAAGGACAGGACAGAACAACTCTAGTTGTCCAGTGTTTGATTTGTAAAACTGTTTCAGGTAGAGGACAAACTGGAGGCAAGGGACAGGACAAAAACTCATATTTTTGTCCCTCACCAAACCACAGCACAACTTTTTGTCCCATGTACAAGTTGTCTAAAATATCAAAATAGCATTTTGTCCCTCAAAAATCATATAAAACAAAAAATTACTCAATGCCATAAAAAATTTGTCCTATTCTGTCTTGTGTTGTACTGTTCTATCTTGTACTGTTTTGTCCAGTACTTGCTGTTTTGCAAACCAAACACACGCAAGTAAGTTATTAGCTTGAAATTCCAAATAGTCGAATTTAGGGTAAATCAAATTCATAATCGATTCAATGTATTTTGAAGTCAATTATTATTGAAGGTCTTTTCCAAACTTATTTATTATTATTTTTGTTAAATTAAGAGCACAATGATATTAAAGAGAATAGAGGGTGACCCAACAAGACTCTAATAACTTGTGTAGGTCGACCCAAGCGGTTAATATAGAAAATTAAAACAACTCAGGTTGATTTGCCTCTAATTAATCCTAAAACTAATCAAAGGTGTGATGTATGGATCGTCCGTCAATACGAAAACAGGTCCATGTACCATTAACTCCCTACAAAAAATGACGACAAGCTAAACGGCTCTTTCGAGCCCCACAATCAAAGTCAAACATAGTAAATGACGAATAAGAAAATTTGGCGTATAAACCATTGCCAACACATAAGCGATCAAAGATTTATCAACTCTCTACAAAAACATAAGCAAGCCACACCAGCCCTTTCAAACCAAACCATCCATTGTCGAACTGACTTCATCGTGAATGAGCCGGAAGCCCGAAACTTGAATCTTAATAACTAAAATCAACATGTCTCAATTCAATCGCGAAGGATTGAGATGGATTTAAGACATAGAACCATAATATTTTTTAAGTTTTTTTGTCTCTATAAATATCTCAAATTTCGTTAACATAAAATTATATTTATGTTTCATTGAAGAATAATTTTAATGTTGATGTGAACTTTATACATTGTAGTGGAACTTAACCGATTTATATATTTATGTTTCATACTCCGGTTGAAATTGAATTCGACCCTAACTACTAAATAAAACCAATCAAATCTAACATACCTCAACTGAAATTGAATCTCGAGTGAAGACAATGATTGTCGTCTTAGAATCTTGAATTCTGCTATGCAGGAATAATCCTTTGATGAACTAATCTTCTAGAGTGTTCCAATTCTTCAGATTTATTGTTGGTTGATCCAAATTCTAGTATTTGGCATGTCAAGCGAGATGATGATGGAATAACCTTTACTAGATGATTGATGGGATCTTCATGGTCTATTTCGTTGAATGGATTCGATTGCATGAGTTGGATGACCCTCATCTTCATCTCCATCTACCTCTAGTTATTACCATGTTGGGCTGATTAAGCAAATTTATTTATCCTTGTTGCTATTGGTCATGTTGGCTAACATTGTTGATTGCTGAAATGCTTGTTTTTTCAATATCAAGATAAAAAAAAACAGTTGGTTGTAAAGTGTTTTGCCTCGCATACAAAGACAATCAAACAAATATATTGGTAGGTTAGTATCCAGGAGTGTTATATAACTAAAAAAATAAATAAAAACTAAACTAAAATTTACAAGTTATGTCTTGTTCGCTGACCAATCTAGCTTTGCCCAGCAAAACGAGCAGAAAGGAGAAAAAAAGATACAAACTTAAAAAATCCATAACACAGGCAATATCAAAACTAATTCAACGCAATCCCCAACAACTGACGCCATTTGATATAAAAGATCTCATCTATCCTCGTACAACGATAAGTACTATGCCAGTTTGTGTTATCAAAAATAAATTGTATCGATCCACAAAGACCGCGCTTAGTTTCGATCGTTCTTAAATTCACAGGAATTCTAAATTAAGGTTTGTAAAATTGGTTTGGTGGCAGGATTGCAATTAAGTTAAGACAAGTTATATAAAGTTGTATACTGGGATTAGAATTAGATAACTACTCATCTAATGGTCCCTTGTAATCAATTATATATATTTTTATGCTTACAATATAACTCCACATATCCCTCGGTGTACGTCCCCATTTTTTATTAATGATGTGAAAATCATTGAATCAATTGATTTATGATGCTCGGGTGCAAAATAGCCAATTGATTTAATGACATGGAAGCGAATAGTCATCCATATATGCATGATTTAAACCGGATCCCTTAGATAGCAAATCGATCTCTCACACTTACTAAATTAAAATAACGTTTGCAATGTTCATCGACGGAAACATTCATAACATATTTAAACAAAAAAAGTATATTAAATACATTAATCATATATATTCGGACAAATTAAGAGTAATACATTATAGGAAAATGCTAAAGAGTGTTTTTGGGGCATTGATTAAAAGAACATAAATAAAAATAATTTGTTGAAAAATGGTGAAAAGTGTTGAATTCAACTTTCTAAAAGTCAAAAAATTGTAATTTCCAACGTAAAACTACTACTTTTAGTTTCCTTAACCATTATCCTGAGGGCACTGGTTAGCAAGACCCTACATTATAATCCTAACTATTTACATCTAATTTAAGCATAACACAAAGAAAGGTTTAACGACGATGAAGAAACATGAACAAGTTTGCTTCCAAGCTTCTTATCTCTCGGTGGTGAAGCGATCACCTTCCCATCCTCTTCTTCTCTCTCTAAAATGCATTGTGTTACAAGTGATAACCTAAAATTTTGATCACGTTGCCTATTTATTGACTTTCAACAAGCGTAGGTTCGTTTGGCGAAAGTGATGTTCGCCTAGTGAAATGAGAGGGAAAAAACCAGATGTCTTTTGTCCTTTCCACATGTTTTATTTTGAGTAGTGATACATAGACCATCTTAAGTGGCATGTACAATTTGTACACCCACACACAATTTTGACAAGTGTCCTTGTGGTCCTTCCACATACAAAAAAACTCACATGTATTGGCTCTCACACACTCTCACATGGAGTAGTACAATGTGTGTATGGAAAAAAGTGTGTACATGAAATATTATCCTTTATTTTAGGGAGCTTCTACGGTGCAGTCAGGAAATTGACTTTTTTGAAAAAATTAATTTTGATTTTAATGTTTGATTCATTTTTAAATTGTTGATTACTGATTAATGTTCAATAGTAATTCATCTAGTAATGCTTGCAACATCTTGGACCTACAGGTACTATTTTATAGTTGGAATATTTAACATGCAAACAAAGTTGATGATATTATGTGATAGTCTTGAGTGTTACACTTTGTGGAGTGTTACGCTTATAACAAGGTAGGATAAAATTAGATTAAGTGTAATCTTGTTAATCTGATGGGTTGATGATAATATGAGGAGTGAACTTTTGATGTCATTGTACAAACAGTGGGGTGTTACTCATTACATTTTTGATGTTATATTGTTAACTTCACAAAAAAAGTCATTCTTATGACTTCACCATAAAATTTTCCTTTATTTTATCAACTTTAAAATTTAGGGTTAAATATGTTTTTGGTCCCTACATTTTACGCGATTTTGAGAATAATCCCTACATTTCAATAAATGTTTTTAAAATCCCTACATTTTTCTTTCGTTGGTGCAATTGGTCCCTGCCTTCAGTGTCATATTGATGAAACACAAGCCATCATAACAAGTTCAAACCCACCCCACCAAATCTCCACCACAACACCTTCCACACCTGCAACAGCAAACACTTTCAACGATAACATCATCGCTTTCGGCCTCCAAATCTTTCCATCTAAACCAACATATTTCACTGGAAATGTCACGAACACTGGCGATCCGCATCTACGACGTTGCGGAGAAAGACCGTGGTGAAGTTCCCCGCCGTTTTCCAGCGAGATTGAACCACCAACATTGACATCACGTTAGAAATTTGACAACAAGGACTATTTACGCTAACGGAGGAAAAATGTAGGGATTTTAAAAACATTTATTGAAATGTAGGGACTATTCTCAAAATCGCGTAAAATGTAGGGACCAAAAACATATTTAACCCTAAAATTTATATTAATTAATCTCACTTGATGTAATTTATACCTTTCGGTCTCATTTATACGAAATAATTTTCTTTTTAAATTCATTCAATAGATGATGTATCTAGTTTTTAATATAGACTATCGTTCATATTCGCATTATGATTTTATCTTTTATTTCTGTTATTTTGATTTTCGTGCAAATATTTATTTTTCTTTGTAAATCTACAATTATTCATAAGGTGTCATGCAAATAGTTGTTCAAATAAGACACCTCATAAATAAGATGGGACTAATATCAATTTTAATAAACGACTAGAATGCCCTTAAAAAATTATTAGAATAAAATACTAAAATTTTTGGGTCATTTAATTTGGTTGTTAATCAAATATTTCCTCCGATCCTACTTATAAGAGAAAATTATCTCAATAAAAGTTGATGTTTTTTTTTTTGAGAGAATAAATAAACGATTAGATTTTTTCTTTTTTGAAAGAATAAATAAATGATTAGTTTTTTTTTTTTTTTGAGAAAATAGTAATGATTAGAATGAAACCTCATGTTTGGTTTAAGAAAGGTGTTTACTTTTCTTGAGTACGGTGGAAACTGGAAATTGAGGCGCCGCCAAACGTGACAAAATAATTCACTGTATAAATTCACCGTCGTCACAACTTTTTTGCTTCCTAGATCTACCTATCACACCCATACACGTGTTCAAAAAATAAAAACAACTCAACCAAATGAACTATAAAATCTACGCGAAGTCCATAGCGCGTGACACATCAACTTTCCTTTATCACCACCATCCATAGATTTTCTTCCATTTTTTCATTTATCTCTTCTTTCTCCAAATCCAAACCCTAGAATTTCCATCTTCAAATTCCCCTATATTTTCTTTCCAAAATCTCACCTTTTCTCGATAAAGATTCTCACCCGATCCCAATTCCCACAGATCGGGTTTGAATTCTACATAATCTCACCCTAATTTCACCACCAATTCACCTTCTCGTGGCTCTCATATGGGTAAGATTCTTCGAGAAACAACGAGGCCATCCTCAAATTCATCATCATCATCTTCATCACCATCACCACCCTCAATTCCATCAACAACCTCCTCAACATCGATAACCGACACCATCAAAGGCTCACACAGGTTCAAGATAACGGGGTATTCACTCTCAAAAGGGATTGGAATTGGGAAATACATAGCATCGGAGATTTTCACCGTTGGTGGGTACGAATGGGCGATTTATTTTTACCCTGATGGGAAAAGCGTGGAGGATAATGCTACGTATGTGTCGCTTTTCATCGCGCTTGCGAGTGAAGGGACTGATGTTAGGGCGCTTTTTGAATTAACGCTTTTGGATCAGAGTGGGAAAGAGAGGCATAAGGTTCATAGTCATTTTGATAGGACGTTGGAGAGTGGACCTTATACGTTGAAATACCGTGGTAGCATGTGGTTAGTTTTCAGTTATCACTTAGTTTAATTTGCATAAAAACAGTCTTTTTTAATTTTTGCTATGTTCTGATCTTGTTGTTGAGGGTAGTGTTTGTAAAGGTTTGCACTTGATGGGTTTTTTTACATTTTGTGTAAATTTTGATTGTTATGTTCTTGTTCTTGAATTGACCCAATGTTGGTTACTTGGAATGCTATGAATTTTGGGTGATTTTTATTTATAAGAAAGATGAATATTTGGAAGTTATACATGTCTGTGACTGTGAGTTGAAAATGCTGAAGTGTTTTGAATTGGGAAAAGGGGTGAAAGGATTTCTGATATTAGTAATTTGTTCATTTTGCGGTGGAATGTTTCGTGTTATTTTTTCATGTGATGCAAATGTTTGATTCGTTTTTTGGGGGGTGGGGGTGTGAGAGGGCCTCTATCCCCTTAAATAACTCAAAGTAATGGCATTTTATTTTCTGATTTATAATGAAGTTTGCTGTCTCCCATTGAATGCATTTGTTGATTTTGGTTTGGCGAAATATTTCCTGCTGAATTGAGTTCATGGAACTTTTTTGTGACAATGGAAGATGTACAGTTTTGTAAAGGCTAATTATTTTAAATTGTGTTTCAGGGGATACAAGAGATTTTTTAAGAGAACGTCATTAGAGACTTCAGATTACCTTAAAGATAACTGTCTTAGTGTTAATTGTAGCGTCGGTGTTGTGAGGTCACACACAGAGGGCCCTAAAACATTTTCAATTCCAATATCACCTTCTACTATTGGTCACCAGTTTGGGAAGCTTCTGGAAAGTGGAAAAAGCAGTGATGTGAATTTTGAAGTGAATGGCGAAATTTTTGCGGCTCATAAATTGGTATTAGCAGCTCGATCACCTGTTTTTAGAGCTCAGCTTTTTGGTCCTATGAAAGATCAGAATACACAGTGTATAAAAGTTGAAGATATTGAGGCTCCTGTTTTCAAGGTTTAAATATATTTTTTTTTTTTGTGCTTCCTCTTTATCATTTTTTAATTTTTATTTATTTATGTTTGCAATGCTGTTGCAAAATTCGTTGCGATTATCCTTTTTGTCTCTGTCCTGATATAGATATTGAACTTCGTTTCGTTTTAGAATATTTCCCCTTATTATAATTGTTAAGCATACAATTGCAACCGACTTAGTGACCAATCCTGCCTGCTTCTGGCATTAGTAGGGTGTATCATCTTAATACATGTTTGCAAAAAATGTTGGCGTTGATTGTTCTGATATACATATCTTTTGAAAATTGATTGAAATTAATTCCGAGTTCCTTTCTGATTTTAGTTCCTTTATTGCTTGGTTCCTGTTTGTTGAGTTGTTCTAGCTGGTTTCTCTAATTCTTATTAAACCATTGGTTTTTCAAACCGCCGTTGACTGTATGCAGTTTACGTATGTTTACAACATGTTGTACTTGTGTTTAATGTGTTTGTGGTATTATTTAGTTTATAAATGAAGTTTAATAACATGCATATGGAATGTGCAACTTGTCTGCTGTGCTATGCCATATTTTTTTCTCTATTTTGAAGGCATTGCTTCATGTTATATATTGGGACTCGCTGCCTGACATGCAAGAGCTTACTGGGATTAACTCAAAATGGGCAACTACCTTGATGGCTCAGCATCTGCTAGCAGCAGCTGATCGGTATGCCTTAGATAGACTTAGGCTGATGTGTGAAGCAAGTCTATGTGAAGATGTTGCAATAAATACCGTGGCTACAACTTTAGCTTTGGCAGAGCAGCACCATTGTTTCCAGCTGAAAGCAGTCTGTTTGAAATTCATTGCAAGGCCTGAAAATCTCAGAGGTGTGTTTTAGTTTACTGAACTTCTATTCTGTCTCTCACATACAACAAAAAGAAAAACATGTGCAATATTAGGGGAATTGGGACATTAAAAGGCCTGAAAGTCTGTATGTTGCTATCACTGAAAATTAAAGTCATTAATGACATTCATGTCTGTATGTTGCTATCACTGAAAATTCGTATGCTTATGCTTTATTAAGGATTTGTTTTTACAAAAATTACAACTACTTTGTTTATGCAAATCAAGCTTAGTGACTTTGGGTATTTTTGATGTAGTAGCAGTTCTTAAACTCTTTTAATTAGGATGCTGTATATGATGGCTTTTACAGTTTTACCCAAATTGTTGGTAAATTTGTATGCGTACAATAACAACAAAAGAATTGTTTGTACCTATTTATTCTTCATCAGACCTATGATATCAACTGAAGTATTTCGTTTCCTTTCTTCTTTTCAGCTGTGATGCAAACTGATGGTTTCGAGTACTTGAAGGAAAGTTGCCCATCTGTTTTGACTGAGCTCTTGGAGTATGTGGCTAGATTTACTGAGCATTCGGACTTCCTGTGCAAGCATAGAAACGAAGCAATACTTGATGGCAGTGATGTAAATGGAAGGCGGGTGAAGCAAAGACTATACTGTGAAAATTGACCAGGTCTCCAGAGAACCCTGTTCCACTCACATTCAAAAATTACAGTGAACCGTGGATAGAGGGAGAAGATAAACATTCGTAGGATTAGTTGCAATTTTCATTTGTCGTAGCTTACTCCATTTCTAGATGTAAATGTAACATGTTTGGTGGTGTTGCAGGTTTGTCTTCGATAGGTTTCTCACTTTCTAATATTTTGTTTTCTCTTGTACTAGTAAAACTTGTTTGAAATGAAAAATGTTGATGACTCCTCTGTCCCTTTTTTGCTTGCTTTTACATTTCGATTTGTGCTTTAATATTTCTACATATTTTTTCGTGAGAGGTAGTCACCCGAAAAAAGCAGTTTTGGGGGAAACATAGATGAAACAGGATTTCTTTTTGCGCATGATTAAGAAATGCTTAACACAGATCAGTGTGCAAAGCTCCCATAAAAAATAGACGCTGAAGTCACAACAAGCTATTCAATTGTACAATGACAAGTGTGTAGATTTTTTTTTTGAAAGAGACAAGTGTGTAGATTTCTGCATGTTCACTTGGAATGTCCGCGGGACTACACATAAATAGTCTAAGATAGTGTAAAACTCAAGTGGAGAAATACAAATCCAGTGCAGATTCTCTAGTCTGCAGAAGTTTTGGAATTGACTTGGGAATGAAGAGAAGTGTATTTTTTTAAATAGCTGACCGGAGGAATTTATTGTACTGTTTGCTGCTAATATAAGATCTTCTATTTCCTTTGTGGATTTTTTTCTGGCATTAAAAGAGGAGTGAAAAATTGGACATTCACTGTTATTTGCAACCAGTCCAGTTCCCGTCTCAAGAGACTAAACTATTTAGAAGCGCTTAACCCTCTCGCACAAAACGCAACTGTCTAAGATATATCACCAAATAAAGAAGTAACAAAGTATATGGTGATGTTATAGAATGGTCTTCGTTCGTAGAAAAACTTTTTGTGATGTTTAACTTACATGAGAACAAATGTAGAGGAAACGAAATCATACAAATAGGAGAGTGCCAAGTCAATTCGTACAAGTTTCTTATGAATTCGTTAAAAAATACACCAATAAAATATTTGATGCGTGGAGTAAATTAATAGCAACCAATATCAAAGTGGATGATGGTTATAAACACAAACGAAAGTTAAAATAGCGAGAGAGAAGAAGAAGAACATAAAAATTTATTTACCTAGTTCGGGACCTACTCTGGGGGGGAGAACAACTCTCCGTTCCACTAAAATGATGAATAACTTTACAAAGAGATATAAAAGTCCCGAATCTCTTACCTAATGCTAAAATAGCGTTTTGAGTCTTGGTGTTTGATAGATGAATAACTTTACAAGAATTAGTCTTCAAACTTAATGCTACCCAAAATCCCGAATCTCTTACCTAATGCTACCCAATGTCTCGAATCTCTTTCTGTGACCAAGATACTCCATCCTAATAATGTTTCTCCAAGATGAATAATGGTGATTCGATCCCAACCCTAGTCAGTGTTTGTTGTCAAGAGAAAACTCTACAAACCTTAGTTTTGTTGTTGGCTTCTAAACCCTTGTTTTCTACTCTCTCGATATTTTGTACACAAGATCTATATTTATAGAGAAATATAACTCGTAAATTTGAAACGGATGTCACATTGAATATACATTTTTTTTTTCCTCCTTCGATGCAAAATATATTTGCATCAAATATTCCCTTTAAATATATATTTGCCTTCATACGGTACAAAAATATATTTATTGTTCATAAATATATTTTCAGCAACAATCTTCTGAAAACACAAAATATATTTTAAACAATTCTTTTATATTTTTAGCAACAATCTTCTTCATCCATCAAATTTTGAGTCAATTTCAACACATTATTATTAGAAAAGTTCATAATATAATGCGTGGATGTTCGCCACCAATGCATAGACCTCTTTGATAGATGATATGTAAGTACTTTTCTAAGCATTTTGAGTCTTGGTGTTTGTCATGACCTTCGTAAGTCTACGAAATCCAACTCACATACACTTGAAAAAATGTGAATCTTTCTTATTTTAAAATTTCTCGTACTTTATCAAGTTAATATTTTACATTTTCTTTCTTTGTATTTTAGTCTAATGATATTGATTTGAGACCTTTAAGTGTGTCCATCTCAATTTAAAATCTGATTCTCTTCTTTAACAATTTCTATAGATTAATACATATAGAGTTTTGTTAAAAGCTCCGGCATTAAATTGGCCTAACATTGGTCCCTTCAATTATAGTAATTGAATTTTATTTCATAAAAAATTGAAAAGCACAAAATTAAGTCCATTTTAGCACAACTTATATTTCATTGTTTTTTGTCTTAAAAAGTTATCGTAATACTCATTTCTCTCGGTTCCTACTCCTACCGAACATATCTGCTGTGACCGTGTCTCATAATTGATGTTCGACTCAGTGAGACAAACCAAGAAGAAGCAAGGGTTTAACTCATTAATTTCTTTATGGGGATGAATTTCCTCTCTCTAACCTCTACTTCTCTCTCTTTCCTTCCGGTTTATTCTTCATCCCTTCTTACTGCAACACCTTCTCCATATCCCTCTTTTTTTTCATATAAGTGCACTTCCACACCAGGTTAGTCTCCGCCGCTACTAATATTTCAATCACACCCACTCACTTTCACACTAAATTCATTATTTTTCTTTTCTTCACAGTTTTAAGAACATGTGTCAACAAGGAAAAGGAAGAGGTGCTTCTAGAAGGGATGCCTTCTCACTACTATGATGATGTATGTATGCCTTCCTTCTTATCATTTCTGCTTTTCACTTCTTTAACTCGACCTTCTTCTGAAACCGATTAGGACAATGTCCATAAACTATTTCCATTACTTCTTCAGTCTTCAGGATAACTTAAAAAACCAGTTTATAGTTTATGTGTAAACAAATTGACTTTATTTTATCTTTTCATTAACCACTTATATGATATGCGCTTATCCAAACAGGGTCTTAAAATGGTTTCCAATAGTGTCAATTCATCCCTCTTTAATCGTGTTTTAGTAATATCTATCTATTTTGTTTTATTGTTGTTAGCTTGTTACTATTTCTTCTTCAACTTTCTTTGAATTTCCATGTTTAGTAGTTCTTTGAAGAAAAAACGTTGTAGCCTGTTGAAATTGGGTGAGGAGTGCCTCCTCTTTACAAACTCTTATCAATAGTCCTATCTATAGGCTCTGATTTTTGTCAGCCAATTAGGTAGTGCTTATACAAAACAACCTTGACAGAATATGTCTGGGGAAAAATGTATTGTCATATCTTTGATGCCTGGCACAATTTCTGATTTTCAATTATGTTTTCTTTTTATGAGTGGACAATTTTCTTCTTTGCCGATGAGTAAGAACTGTAAAAGCGTTACGGTATCAATGTGTCTCTTGGCATGCAGTTGCTAGCTTGTGAAACCAATTTTATTTGAAGGTTTTATTTGAATAGATTTAATTAACCTTCTCTAAGATAGGAATGGCAAGCCCGACAACGTGAAAAGACCAAGGAGTTGCATCGAAGACGCAGAGAAGAAGAAGAGGAAGAAGAGAGAAAGATTGAAGAGTATCGTGAAGTTGGCATGCGGCTGAAGGAATACCCTGAAGAAGATGTTAGAAAAGCAAGGAAATTGATTTCAAGCTTCATAAGAGCCGCTGAAGAAGTAGAAGAGGTAATTTCTTGGTGCTGCAATGCAGTCTCCTATTTGTCACGCAGATAACATATTTCACCATGATCAAGTTTTATTTTCAAATTATAATTAATATACACCTGATTATAAATATTATAAAGAAAATATTTTCATTCCAGATGGTATAAGCCTTTTCTCCTTTCATTTATTTATGTTTTTTTCTTTTTTCTTTTCAGTGATCAGTTTTTTTGTAGGGACACTGGCATTACATGAATATTCACTGTTTCTGATTGATCTTTTTCTCTTGTAGAAAATTGAGGAAGCTGCTGAGAGAGGAGAACTTACCGAACTTGTTTTGATGGTCATATGGAATCGCCTTGATCTTGCTCGGCGTGATGTAAGTTGTTATTTTGGTGTTTGAAATATTTTAGGTAATTGGATTTAATTTGTGATGAAAAGAAAGAAGCATATATTTCTTGCCATTTTTCAATGAGCTGGTCCTTTGACTGTCAATCTTCGGTCACAGTTTATAAGGTAATCATTTGCACTGTAGAGAACTTTATGTCCTCAGTTATCCAATTTTTGACTTTGTAAACAACATAGTGGCGTCCATGCTTGTTAAACTCTTGAGTCAACTTATAGAACCATTGTCCATGCTTGTCAAACTATCGAGTTAACTTATAGAATCACACGAGTTTAGAACCTTGGTATCAAAATTGAGTTATTTTGTTAACGAAAAATTGTTTTTGTCTTAACTCTGACAAGTTCTTGAGGTTGAGGATGATGGAACAAGTTTACAACATACTTGTTATTTCCTCATACATGCGCAAAATGATAGTAGTTCAAATTACATATTTTTATTTTTTTTAAAAGGAAAAATGCCACAGCCGAATGATAAGGCAAACTCTGAGCCACTGGCCCACTATTGCACCCAAAAAAAAAGGCTCCATAGTGCACAAAACATTAACCTCATAGTTGTAACCCTTATCTCTATATATGCATCTCAACGTGAATCCATCTGCAAAGGAAGTAAACGACAGTGTATACTATTGAGTCTCAACCCCATAGCTCTAAGCATCCAATGAGCTGAAACCTAGCTCAGCTCAAATGAGGACAACCCCCCCTCAATCCTTCACTCTTTAGTAACTTTGAATCTTTCGATTTTGAACTTGTTATGCTCTTTTTGAGAGTTGAGTTGTGAACCTATTGCTGTATTTTCTGTTTTGAATTATGCTGTTAGCTTGGTCTGGTCTGGGTTTAACTTTTACGCTGATTACAAAATAGTTGAATTTTATTTTTGTGGTTTGCTTTAGACACTACAATGGATGTTTTAAGCAAAATTTTCTTATTTCCTCTTGCAAGTTTACGAGTCAAGTTTGCTGAGATTTCAGGAGTTTATAGACTCCCGAGTTTGACAATCATGGCGTTGTCTTTGTGAAGTAGAACTGTGGTTATATTTAATTACAGACTAAATTCATAGGGGACTCCATTTTACATACAATAATATACAAAAATTCTGAAAATACTACAAGTTTGGCTACATTAAATCATTTGAAATGTCTTTAGCAAATGCCAACTTCAGCAGCATCAGAAAAGAAAATTGTTGTGTCTGAGTGTAACCATCAAAGAAGAAAGTATTTTGTAGTTGTAATGCAATCCTTCAACTTAGCAGGTAAAAGAGTAGATGAACATAATATAATTGATGTTTTGCAGTTTTGGACCCATCAAATGTCAGGCCAACTATTTATTTTCACCGAGTTTGTAGTCAAGCTGTCAATTGATCCAAATAATTTATTATGATAGACGTATTGAGCAAAGTGTGATTTTGTTTTCTCCTTTTGTAACCTTCTATATTGGATATGATATGATTATTATAATCTGAAAGGGATTAACATAATTGAATCTTAAAATTTGTTCTGTGTTTATTTCAAAAAGTAGTCTGTATATTTTTTTCATCCTCTTTCTCTGACCATCTTGTTTTATACATTAATCACCTATTTACAGGATGAAAAGGATGCTATAAGAAGTCTGGATCTGTTATACAGAAGGGTTGAGGTAACAACTAACTGCCCCTTTTTGTTTATTACTAAAATGCTTTCTTGGTTCCCCCCTCTACGGCTCCACACACTTTGATGGTGAGAAACTTAGTTCCTTGATATTTGCTGAAATGTGATGTCTTAAGAGCCTATTATAGGGAAAAAATATTAACTTTCTAAATATTCTTCCAGAATATAAGTGTTCACTGCAGAACCAAAAAATCTGCTGCTAAAGAGTAGTGTGTTTCCTTAAATACTCTTTGTTGATTTTAATGCAAAATATTTAGCTTTTTCGTTTGTTCTCCATTTTTTTTTAAAAATACATGGGATATTTTAGACCTCTTCCTTCCCATACCTATGCTTGCATCAACTTTCATATTGGAGCAGTTCAACCTTCATAATACTTTAGTTTCTGTTCTGAGTTTAACTTTCGGTTTTGACTGTAGACTGAGATCTTGAAACGAGAGGCTACCCCTGCAATGAGATTGCTCAACGATCTTTTGATTATGTATGATGGCTTTAATTTTGACGAGTGGCTAAAGAAATGTAAAAAGATCATGATTGATACATTCCCAAGGGAGGATCCATATAGCATTCTTGTTCCCCCTGGATTTGAGTCATTTGATATAGATCAGGTAAGTTTTACCAAATCTATAATAACGGATACCGTAGTTTGACATTATGGTTGAAGTGGATTCTAGAGTACAGTTGGATGGATCACTTTAAGTGATTAAACTTGATTGGTTATTTTTTGCAAAGTTTGATTAAAAGTAAGATGGAGCAGATACCATTTAAGCTAAAAATTGTAGGTTAGAGTTCATATCTGTTTGAATTTTCTAAAAAAAAAATTGTTTTCAATGTTGTTTGGAATCAGCATCACGGGCCATTGCGTCCATCACTTGAAGTTGATGATAATACTCTTTTGAGGATTGATTTTGTAAGGGAGGTTGATGAATTGCTGCAAGACGTTCGATCGGAACAGGATGAAGAAGAGAATGAACAAGAGCTTAATGCTGAATCAGTTGCTAATATTTTAAAACAGCAGGAGAAGCAGCAAACGATACGCCAAGTAGAAGCTCTACTAGATTTAGCTATTAGTTTGAACTGGTAGCTATTCGTTCCATGTTTGTATTTTGATTTACATACATCGGTTCAGTTGTCCTACAGTTTATAGTGTTAAATAAAAATTAGTATGCATTGCATTTGCAGTCCAAGTAGCTTCACTGTGTTGTATTTTTCCCCCTTGTAAGGATGTAAAATTTAGTAACAGCAGAAATGACACACAAATGTAGGCATGACAGTTTAGGGTGATGAGAATCTTTTGGGTGATAATGTGTTTTTAAAGGTAAAGACATGTTAAAAGTTGAGTTTTTGATTTTTCATTATATACATCTATCATCTATCCAAATGGATGGTCCTGTATTTTTAGTGTTTGGTTTTGTAATGAAAAATTAATGTTACAAAATTGATTTGAGTTAATTGTAGAGTGGTCTTTGTTTATATTTATATATGTATGCATAAATGTGTTTGAACAATAATTTAAAGCTTACATGTTTGGAGACAAAACTTCAAATTTCATATTTAAGCTAGAATTATTCTGGAGACAAAATAACTCTACTTGATAACACCAAAAGATGTCATTCAATTCTGTGTCAAAAATATTTTTGACCTCACAAAAGGCACTAAAATGATTTAAACATTAATGGTTACTTGAATGCTCTTACTCTAGTATTTGGCTGAGTTCAAATACTTGCAAGGTAAATATTGAACTTTCAGAGAATAAATTTTAACATCACCAGTCACTACCCTTTCTGTTCTGCTCTTCTGTTTTGAAAGCTACATCTATGCATTTAAGTTTGAGCAACATGGTTTGTGCTTAATCAAGACTGTAAATGAACTAATTAAAGTGAAAAAGAAGTACTGATATGTAAAGAATGGACGCAGAGTGCATGGGGACCATTCCATATTGCCATGTCTGATTTATTTAAACTGCATTCAGGATACCAACAAAGTGGATATATATAATAATGTGATGTGTAGGAAATTAAGAATTCATAGGCATGCATGGTGAAGAATGTCATGAACTTAGCAACCTACACTGTGTGACGTGTCCCTTTCTCACGCTTCTCTTCTTACTATAAATCACCACTCCACAGGTTCTTCTCTTCACCAATTCATTCACCAAACTCACAAACACAATGAGGAAGTTCTCTCTATCTTTGCTTTCTCTTTCCTTGCTACTTTTTACATGTTTAGCTACTCGCTCTGAGTTTGATAGGTTCAACCAATGTCAGCTGAACAATATCAATGCATTGGAACCAGACCACCGTGTTGAGCATGAAGCTGGTCTCACTGAGACATGGAATCCAAACCACCCTGAGCTACAATGTGCCGGTGTCTCCCTTATCAGACGCACCATTGACCCTAATGGCCTTCACTTGCCATCATACTCACCCTCTCCACAATTGATTTTCATCATCCAAGGTAACTATTCTATATTAACATAATGATGATTAAGTATATTAATTGCTAAGTATTCTATATAATGCATGCATTAAATTGTTTTGTGACTGAATTTTGTTCTATATGTACAGGAAAGGGAGTGCTTGGACTTTCAGTTCCTGGTTGTCCTGAGACTTTTGAACAGCCACAATCATCACGGTCTAGACAAGGATCCAGGCATCAGGAACAACAGCAGCAGCAACCTGACAGCCACCAGAAGATTCGTCGCTTCTACAGAGGTGATGTCATTGCCATTCCAGCTGGAACTCCTTACTGGACATATAACCATGGTCAAGAACCTATTGTTGCTATTAGTCTTCTCGACACCTCCAACTTTGTAAACCAGCTCGATTCAACCCCCAGAGTAAGTATAAGTATAATTATAATTATGTGTTATAAATTGTACTTTTATGATGCCGGTGTTTATGACTGCGGATTGCAATTTAGAACTATTATACACTTTACTAACTTATAAAATTTTCAACTCAATTAATCACATGTAAATATGCGTTGGCAGGTATTTTACCTTGGCGGAAACCCAGAGGTCGAGTTCCCTGAAACTCAAGAGAGACAACAAGGACGACATCAACAAAGGCCCAGTTTCCCCGGACGTAGAGGAGGACGCCACCAACAAGAGGAGGGATCTGAGGAACAAAATGAAGGTAGCAGCGTGCTGAGTGGTTTCAGCTCAGAGTTTTTAGCGCAGGCTCTCAACACGGATCAGGATACAGCTAAGAGACTACAATCCCCACGCGACCAGAGGAGCCAAATCGTGAGAGTAGAGGGCGGTCTCAGCATCATCAGTCCTGAGTGGCAGCAAGAAGATGAAGAATATGAAAGAAGTCCCGAGGAGGAAGAAGATGAAGGGAGATCAAGACACCTTCTTAGACGAGAACATAGTCAAGAAGAAAGAGAGCGGGACCCAAGACATCCCGGACATAGTCAGGAAGAAAGAGAATGGGATCCAAGACATCCCGGACATAGCCAGGAAGAAAGAGAGCGAGACCCAAGACATCCCAGACATAGTCAGGAAGAAAGAGAGCGAGAAGATGATCCCTACGGTCGTGGTCGTCCATGGTGGGAAAAAGAAAGCAGAGAGAAACAAAGAACACGTGGACAGAATGGTTTGGAAGAAACTATCTGCAGTGCAAGACTTGTGGAGAACATCGCTCGCCCTGCACATGCAGATCTCTACAACCCACGTGCAGGTCGCATCAGTGATGTTAACAGTTTAACCCTCCCAATCCTCCGCAATTTACGCCTCAGTGCCGAATATGTTCTCCTCTACAGGGTATGCATAAAACTAATTATTTAACCAATGTGTACATTTCTATGATGTGATAAGTTAAATTAATGAAATTTAATGAACTAATCAATAACATGTACTATGCAGAATGGTATATATGCTCCACACTGGAACATCAACGCCAACAGCCTATTGTACGTGATAAGAGGACAAGGAAGAGTTAGGATAGTGAACTGCCAAGGTAACGCAGTGTTCGACGACAATGTAAGAAGAGGACAGTTGTTGGTGGTGCCACAAAACTTTGTGGTGGCGCAACAAGCCGGAAATGAAGAAGCATTTGAGTATGTGGTGTTCAAGACAAACGACTTAGCTGCTGTTAGCCATGTGAAGCAGGTATTCAGGGCCACCCCTGCTGAGGTTCTTTCAAATGTTTTTGGCCTTCGTCCACGTGATGTCACTCAAATCAAGTTCAGTGGAAACCGTGGTCCTCTAGTTCACCCTCAATCTCAACCACAATCTCAGTAAAACAATCACAATATCAATAAAACAATGCATGCTATGCAATGCAATAATGAGGTGGCATGATGTACTGTAGCCAAGAACTTCAGTTCTTGAAATAATTAATATAAATGAAAAAGTTTTGACGTAGTATTTGCTTTGCTTTTAATTTCAATTTTATTTTTCATTTAAACTCTTTAATTTATAATATGAACATTATATATCTTGTAGACGATATCTCTAACATGGATCTTAATCTAAACTACTAGTTTACATGTATGTACAAGTGGCGAGAATAACACTGTAGGATGCATTCATGCCAGTAATACACCTTCCAATTGTGATAAAAAAAAAATGCAGAGAACAGGAGGAGATTGAATATTTTCTCATATGTTATGTATATATGGGTCGGTTGAGTAATGCTTGGATGGTCCCAACTATAAATATAAATGGTTTGACAAACTCACAAATGGAAAAAGAGTTTGGAATTAAAAAAAAAAATCAATTTATTATTATTGTTGTTGAAAGTATTTCTTAGGTTCAAATATAAATGCTTCATTATTCGAACATTTGATCGATAATTTGTACATGAATTTAGTTGGATATACCTCGTTAGGTTGAATTATCAACATCTCAATTTCTACTACCTTTACCATCAAAATATAGTTTCCAAGGACTCAAACTTATGTAATCTTGTTTGAAATCATCATCACTATCAACAAAATAGTTAGCTAAGAAATCAACAATTATTTTGGCTTTCATTGCTTTTAACGAAACATAAGTCAATGAAGGTTCAGTTAACGCTAGTGCTCCTTTGCCCACTCTACTATGCAGAAATGGTTTTTGAGAACAAGTGTTTTATTAGATCATATTGAGAAGTTACAATCCCCTCGAAAGGTTTTAGGTAATAATTCAGTTGTGTTCGAGTAATATAAAGCTTAACATAGCTTTCCAGTAGCACTGTATCTATTTTAGTGCACAGTTAGAAGAAATCAAATAAATGTATGGACGTAAAAAATAGTAAAGGCACCAAGTATGCAAAAAGAAAAATATATTAATATAGATAGGTTTGATTGTTTCATACATCACTGATTTAATATTGTCAGGAAGAAGTTATCCCGTGAGGGCGGATGCCTTATCTGTTAGGCATAGCTTTGTGAAACAGAAATGAACTCATTTACATGGAGTTTGATTATACAATTTATAGACTAAGAAATAAATTAATCTCTAACACATGTCGATGTCATGTGTCTTCTAACTTCCAAGAGCCTTCTGCAATTTTCTTCTTTCATATTTGAATCTTTGACGCAGAGAAGCATATAACTGATTGCTCAAAAGACTTCTTGAACACACTTGATATGTAAGTTTATAGAAGTTGTGTAACTTGGACTTTCGAATAACCCTAGACGTTGATTTTTGAAAATCTTTTTCGAAATAGTAGTCTTCGAACTTTTGGCTTATTCTCAATTTTGAAACGAGAGGCTACCCCTGCTATGAGATTAATCCTGATACAGTTGCAAATAGATTAATACAACAGGAGAAGCAGCAAACACTACACGTAGAAGCTCTGCTAGATTATTAGTACCAACAGAAAAGACACAAAAATGTAGACATGGAAATTTTGGATTATCATGTGTTTTTAAAGGTCTTTATGTTAGAAATTGAGTTTTTGAATTTTATTTTATACATCTATGTACATCCGGTGAGTCCAGTATTTTCAAGTATGTTTGATTTTGTGGTGGTGAAAGTGAATTTTAGTTAAAACTTAAAAGTCATGAGTTGAATGTACATTGGTTTCTGTTTATATATATTTTTACATAAATGTGTTCATCAAAAAATTTAAGTTAAAAATCTTATAAAGAGGCAAAACATCTAATTACATATTTGAGTTAGAATTTATTTTATAGAACACTTAAATATATCAGGCAATTTTAATTCATGTGTCTAGAATATTTTTGGATCTTACAAAAGGGAATTCAAACATGCACTAAAAACACTAAATTGATTTAAACATCAATGGAAACAATCAACCTGAATTCTCTAGAACTTAGTTGAATTCAAATAACTGGAAGGTAAATATTGAACTTTCAGAGCATAAATTTTAAGAGTTTAAGTTACATATGCTCTGATGGGGTAATTTTCTTTTTTACAAATGCATGCAATCAAACCATGTCATATAATCATGGTACTTTTATAAGGTAGATTTTAAAACATTTATATAAATAACTATATTTGACGCGATTTGATTGGATGCATGAGTAACAATGTTTTAACCTTTGAGTTAGGTTGTTTCTGGTGTGAAGGCTTCAGTTTGATAATAACCAAGAGAGGTACTATAAGCTAGAATTTCTACTTTAATTACTCCATACATCTATATATTTGAGTCTGAGCAACACTGTTACGGCTTAATGAAAACTGTAAATGAATAAAGTAGAGTGAAAAAGAAGTAATGATATCAACATGTAAAGAATCGACGCAGAATGCATGGGACCATCCCATGCCATATATATTTGTTCTCATTCATTTAACTGCAGTCAGGATTCCATATGTGAAGATAGCAACAAATATACCCTCTGTGATGTCTCTGCACATATCTATCATAATGTGATGTGTAGGAAATTAAGAATTCATAGGCATGCATGGTGAAGAATGTCATGAACTAGCAACCTACACTGTGTGACGTGTCCCTTTCTCACGCTTCTCTTCTTACTATAAATCACCACTCCACAGGTTCTTCTCTTCACCAATTCGTTCACCAAACTCACAAACACAATGAGGAAGTTCTCTCTATCTTTGCTTTCTCTTTCCTTGCTGCTTTTTACATGTTTAGCTACACGCTCTGAGTATGAAAGGTTCAACCAATGCCAGCTGAACAATATCAATGCATTGGAACCAGACCACCGTGTTGAGCATGAAGCTGGTCTCACTGAGACATGGAATCCAAACCACCCTGAGCTACAATGTGCCGGTGTCTCTCTTATCAGACGCACCATTGACCCTAATGGCCTTCACTTGCCATCATACTCACCCTCTCCACAGTTGATTTTCATCATCCAAGGTTCTATCAAGAGCTTAAACAATTGATTATTTGTAAATGTATTGAATTGTTTTGTAACTGAATATTGTTCTTCTATATGTACAGGAAAGGGAGTACTTGGACTTTCAGTTCCTGGCTGTCCTGAGACTTTTGAACAGCCACGATCATCACGGTCTAGACAAGAATCCAGGCATCAAGAACAACAGCAGCAACCTGACAGCCACCAGAAGATTCGTCGCTTCTACAGAGGTGATGTCATTGCCATTCCAGCTGGAACTCCTTACTGGACCTATAACCATGGTCAAGAACCTCTTGTTGCCATTAGTCTTCTTGACACCTCCAACTTTGTAAACCAGCTCGATTCAACCCCCAGAGTAAGTATAAGTATAACTATACATTAAATTATGTGTTATAGATTTTACTTTTATGATGCTGTTGCAGAGACTTATAAAACCTTTATACAGTTTACTAATGTTTATAAATTTTTCAACTCAATTAATCACATGTAAATTGTGTTGGCAGGTATTTTACCTTGGCGGAAACCCAGAGGTCGAGTTCCCTGAAACTCAAGAGCGACAACAAGGACGACAGCAACAGAGGCCCAGTTTCCCCGGACGTAGAGGAGGACGCCAACAACAAGAGGAGGGATCTGAGGAACAAAACGAAGGTAGCAGTGTGCTGAGTGGTTTCAGCTCAGAGTTTTTAGCGCAGGCACTCAACACGGATCAGGATACAGCTAAGAGACTTCAATCTCCACGCGACCAGAGGAGCCAAATCGTGAGAGTAGAGGGCGGTCTCAGCATCATCAGCCCTGAGTGGCAGCAAGAAGATGAAGAATACGAAAGAAGTCACGAGGAGGAAGAAGATGAACGGAGACCAAGACACATTCGTAGACCAGGGCATCAGAAACCTAGTGAGGAAGAACAATGGGAAACAAGATATCCCAGACATAGCCAGGAAGAAAGAGAACGAGACCCAAGACGTCCCGGACATAGTCAGAAAGAAAGAGAATGGGATCCAAGACGTCCCGGACATGGCCAGGAAGAAAGAGAACGAGACCCAAGACACAGCGGACATAGTCAAAATGGTTTGGAAGAAACTATCTGCAGTTTAAGGATTGTGGAGAACATCGCTCGCCCTGCACGTGCAGATCTCTACAACCCACGTGCAGGTCGCATCAGCGATGCTAACAGTTTAACCCTCCCAATCCTTCGCAATTTACGCCTCAGTGCTGAATATGTTCTCCTCTACAGGGTATGATAGTACTACTCCGTCTTAAATTTAAGCAAAAGTCAAAATGTACTTGGTTTAAATATATAGTACTAATTATTTAATCAATGTGTACATTTCCATGATTTACAGAATGGCATATATGCTCCACACTGGAACATCAACGCCAACAGCCTTTTGTACGTGATTAGAGGACAAGGAAGAGTTAGGATAGTGAACTGCCAAGGCAACGCGGTGTTCGATGACAATGTAAGAAGGGGACAGTTGTTGGTGGTGCCACAAAACTTCGTGGTGGCGGAACAAGCAGGGAACGAAGAAGCATTAGAGTATGTGGTTTTCAAGACAAACGACCTAGCTGCTGTTAACCATGTGAAGCAGGTGTTCAGGGCCACCCCTCGCGAGGTTCTTGAAAATGCTTTCGGCCTTCGTCCACGTGATGTCACTCAAATCAAGTTCAGTGGAAACCGTGGTCCTTTGGTTCATCCTCAATCTCAACCACAATCTTAGTAAAACAATCACAATCTCAATAAAACAATGCATGCTATGCAATGCAATATGAGGTGGCTTGTCTTGAAATAATTATAAAATAAATTTGGGTGTACTGTAGCCAAGAACTTCAGTTCTTGAAATAATCAATATAATGAATACCCAAGTTTTGACGTAGTATTTGCTTTGCTTTTAATTACAATTTTATTCTTCACTTGAACATTATTTATATCTTGTAGACGATATCTCTAACCAGGATCTTAATCTAAACTACTAGTATACATGTATGTACAAGTGGTGAATAACACTATAGGCTGCATTCATGCCAGTAATACACCTTCCAATTATGATAAAAAAAAATGCAGACACATTTTTCTAAACTTTCTTCTTCGTCATCTTCATCGTTTATGGTGAGTTTTGACTTTTAGCATTTAAATCACACCCATAAAAACAAGATAAAAGTTCATAAAGTCATTCCTATCTGCATGTTGTTCTTTACTTGTATACTAAGCGAACGACTTCTTGTTCTTCTTCTGCATGTTGTCCTCAAAACATTCATTTTTTATTTGATTAATGCCGGTAGCAAAGTTAATTGTTTTGTTTGGATCCAATATATGAATGATAAGAAAAGACAAGAATGTTAGAAAATTGGACAATTTGGCGACAATATGAGAGAACGGGAGGAGATTGAATATTTTCTCATATGTTATGTATATATGGGTTGAGTAATGCTTGTATGGTCACAACCATAAATATAAATGGTTTAGGCACACTCACAAATTGGAAAAAGTTGAAATAGAAAGAAGAAAAAAAACTATTTGGTATTATTATTATTGAAAACATTTTTTAGGTTGAAATATAAATGCTTCATTATTCAAACATTTGATCGATAATTTGTACATGAATTTAGTTGGATATACCTCATCAGGTTGAATTATCAACATCTCAATTTCTACTACCTTTACCATGGCATGAAACATCAAAATATAGTTTCCAAGGATTCAAACATATGTATTCTTGTTCGAAATCATCATCACTATCAACAAAATAGTTAGCAAAGAAATCAACAATTACTTTGGCTTTCATTGCTTTTAACGAAACAAAAGTCAATGAAAGTTCAGTTAACGCTAGTGCTCATTTGCCCACTCTACTATGCAGAAAAGGTTTTTGATAACAAGTGTTCTATTACATCCTAATAAGAAATTACAATCACCTTGAAAGGTTTCAGGTAATATTTCAGTTGTGCTGGAGTAATATAAAGCTTAACATAGCTTTCCAGTAGCACTATATCTAGTTTCCGCATCAAATAACTAGTGCATAGTTAGAAATCGAATAAATGAATGGACACAAAAAATGGTAAAGGCACTAAGTATGCAAAAAGAAAAATATATTAATAGGTTTGAATGTTTCATACATCAATGATTCAATATTGTCAGTAAGAAGTTATCCCGTGAGGGCAGATGCGCTGTCTATTAGACATAGTGTTGTGGAATATAAATGAACTCATTTACATGGAGTTTGATTATACAATTTATGGACTAAGAAATAAATTAATCTGTAACATGTGTGGATGTCACGTGTCTTCTAACTTCCAAGAGCCTTCTGCAAGTTTCTTCTTTCATATTTGAATTTTTGACTCGGAGAAGCATATAACTGATTGCTCAAAAGACTTCCTGAACATAGTTGATATGAAAGTTTATAGAAGTTGTGTAACTTGGACTTTCGAATAACCCTAGACGTTGATTTTTGAAAATCTTCGAAATAGCAGTCTTCGAACTTCTGGCTTGTTCTCGATCTTTGAAAAAAATGAACCTAGTTCGCTCGAAACTTTGTTATTAAAAATTTGCATATAACAGACTGAGATTTTCAAACGAGAGGCTACCCCTGCAATGAGATTGCCTCAATAGATAAGGTAAGTTGCACCAAATTAAAAGGACTGGATCTTAGACAATTGATGTACATTAGCTCCTATTAGTTTGTGTCTCTTTCTCTATAATAACTGATACCTTAGTTCGACATACAAATCTATATTTAAATAACTAATTAATCAATGGTTAACAAAAATAAGTTCACAGTAAAAATTGAAATCAACCATTGATATAAGTTGGTAAACTTGATTCAAGTTTATGTATTTATCGGTTGATATTAAGTGATTAAACGTAATTGGTAATTTATTTTGCACTTAAGTTTAGTTAAAACATAAAAGTAGGATGGTACAGATACCATCTAAACTGAAAATCATATGTTAGACTTGATATCTGCTTGAATCATAATTTTTTTGTTTTCAATGTTGTATGCTATCAGCATCACAGGCCATTGCGACCACCACTTGAACTCTGATGATAATACTCTATTAAGAGTGAACTTTGTAAGGGAGGTGGATGAATTGTTGCAAGAGGTTTGTTCGGAACATGACGAAGAAGAGAATGAACATGAGTTTAGTCCTGATACAGTTGCAAATAGATTAAAACAACAGGAGAAGCAACAACAATACACGTAGAAGGTTGTTTTTTTATTTACATATATTTGTTCAGTTGTCTTATAGTTTTGAATAGAAATTAGTATGCAGTGAGTGCAGAAAGGACACAAAAATGTAGACATGGAAATTTTTGGATTATCATGTGTTTTTAAAGGTAAAGGTATGTTAGAAATTGAGTTTTTGAATTTTATTTTATACATCTATGTACATCTGGTGAGTCCACCCAGTATTTTCTAGCATGTTTGGTTTTGTGGTGGTGAAAATGAATTTTAGTTAAAACTTTAAAGTCATGAGTTGAATGTACATTGGTCTATGTTTATATACATTTACATAAATGTGTTCAACAATAATTTGAAGTTAAAAATCTTATAAAGAGGCAAAACATCTAATTACATATTTGAGCTAGAATTTATTTTATAGAACGCTTAAATATATCAAGCAATTTTAATTTATGTGTCTAGAATATTTTTGGATCTTACAAAAGGGAATCCAAATATGCACCAAATGCACTGCATTGATTTAAACATCAATGACAACAATCAACCTGAATTCTCTAGAGCTTACTTGAATTCAAACAACTGGAAGGTAAATACTGAACTTTCAGAGCATAAATTTTAAGAGATTAAGTTATATATGCACTGATGGTGTAAAAAAAATTTTTTACAAACGCATGCAATCAAACTATATCATACTTTTATAAGTTAGATTTTAAAATATTTCTATTTTGATGCATGAGTAAAAATGTTTTACGCTTAAGTTATGCTGTTTCTGTTGCGAAGGCTACAGATTGATAATAACAAAGAGAGGTACTATTAAGCTAGAATTTCTACTTTAATCACTACATACATCTATATATTTGAGTCTGAGCAACACTGTTACTGCTTAATGAAAACTGTAAATGAATTAAGTAAAGTGAAAAAGAAGTAATGATATCAACATGTAAAGAATCGACGCAGAATGCATGGGACCATCCCATGCCATATACATTTGTTCTCATTCATTTAACTGCAGTCATGATTCCATATGTAAAGATACCAACAAATATACACTCTGTGATGTCTCTGTGCACATATATCTTAATGTGATGTGTAGGAAATTAAGAATTCATAGGCATGCATGGTGAAGAATGTCATGAACTAGCAACCTACACTGTGTGACGTGTCCCTTCCTCACTCTTCTCTTCTTACTATAAATCACCACTCCACAGGTTCTTCTCTTCACCAATTCATTCACCAAACTCACAAACACAATGAGGAAGTTCTCTCTATCTTTGCTTTCTCTTTCCTTGCTGCTTTTTACATGTTTAGCTACACGCTCTGAGTATGAAAGGTTCAACCAATGCCAGCTGAACAATATCAATGCATTGGAACCAGACCACCGTGTTGAGCATGAAGCTGGTCTCACTGAGACATGGAATCCAAACCACCCTGAGCTACAATGTGCCGGTGTCTCTCTTATCAGACGCACCATTGACCCTAATGGCCTTCACTTGCCATCATACTCACCTTCTCCACAGTTGATTTTCATCATCCAAGGTAACTATTCTATATTAACATAATGATGATTAAGTATATTAATTGCTAAGTATTCTATATAATGCATGCATTAAATTGTTTTGTGACTGAATTTTGTTCTATATGTACAGGAAAGGGAGTGCTTGGACTTTCAGTTCCTGGTTGTCCTGAGACTTTTGAACAGCCACAATCATCACGGTCTAGACAAGGATCCAGGCATCAGGAACAACAGCAGCAGCAACCTGACAGCCACCAGAAGATTCGTCGCTTCTACAGAGGTGATGTCATTGCCATTCCAGCTGGAACTCCTTACTGGACCTATAACCATGGTCAAGAACCTATTGTTGCTATTAGTCTTCTCGACACCTCCAGCTTTGTAAACCAGCTCGATTCAACCCCCAGAGTAAGTATAAGTATAACTATACATTAAATTATGTGTTATAGATTTTACTTTTATGATGCTGTTGCAGAGACTTATAAAACCTTTATACAGTTTACAAATGTTTATAAAATTTTCAACTCAATTAATCACATGTAAATTGTGTTGGCAGGTATTTTACCTTGGCGGAAACCCAGAGGTCGAGTTCCCTGAAACTCAAGAGCGACAACAAGGACGACAGCAACAGAGGCCCAGTTTCCCCGGACGTAGAGGAGGACGCCAACAACAAGAGAAGGGATCTGAGGAACAAAACGAAGGTAGCAGTGTGCTGAGTGGTTTCAGCTCAGAGTTTTTAGCGCAGGCACTCAACACGGATCAGGATACAGCTAAGAGACTTCAATCTCCACGCGACCAGAGGAGCCAAATCGTGAGAGTAGAGGGCGGTCTCAGCATCATCAGCCCTGAGTGGCAGCAAGAAGATGAAGAATACGAAAGAAGTCACGAGGAGGAAGAAGATGAACGGAGACCAAGACACATTCGTAGACCAGGGCATCAGAAACCTAGTGAGGAAGAACAATGGGAAACAAGATATCCCAGACATAGCCAGGAAGAAAGAGAACGAGACCCAAGACGTCCCGGACATAGTCAGAAAGAAAGAGAATGGGATCCAAGACATCCCGGACATAGCCAGGAAGAAAGAGAGCGAGACCCAAGACGTCCCGGACATAGTCAGGAAGAAAGAGAGCGAGAAGATGATCCCTACGGTCGTGGTCGTCCATGGTGGGAAAAAGAAAGCAGAGAGAAACAAAGGACACGTGGACAGAATGGTTTGGAAGAAACTATCTGCAGTGCAAGACTTGTGGAGAACATCGCTCGCCCTGCACATGCAGATCTCTACAACCCACGTGCAGGTCGCATCAGTGATGTTAACAGTTTAACTCTCCCAATCCTCCGCAATTTACGCCTCAGTGCTGAATATGTTCTCCTCTATAGGGTATGTGTATAGCACTACTCCGTCTTAAATTTAAGCAAAAGTTAAAATGTATTTGGTTTAAATATATAGTACTAATTAGTTAACCAATGTGTACATTTCATGATATACAGAATGGCATATATGCTCCACACTGGAACATCAACGCCAACAGCCTTTTGTACGTGATTAGAGGACAAGGAAGAGTTAGGATAGTGAACTGCCAAGGTAACGCAGTGTTTGATGACAATGTAAGAAGGGGACAGTTGTTGGTGGTGCCACAAAACTTCGTGGTGGCGGAACAAGCAGGGAACGAAGAAGCATTAGAGTATGTGGTTTTCAAGACAAACGACCTAGCTGCTGTTAACCATGTGAAGCAGGTGTTCAGGGCCACCCCTCGTGAGGTTCTTGAAAATGCTTTCGGCCTTCGTCCACGTGATGTCACTCAAATCAAGTTCAGTGGAAACCGTGGTCCTTTGGTTCACCCTCAATCACAGTCTCAGTAAAATTCATGCAATGCAATGATAAAGTGGCCATCTTATGTTTTGAAATAATCTTAAAATAAATTTTAGATGTACTGCAGTTAAGAACTTCAGTTCCGGAAATATAAAGAAATAAAGTATGGCCTTGTGGACAAGATCTCTAACCTTGGTCTTAGTTTAAACTTGTATGCATGTATGTATAAGTGGTGAATAAAAATGTTGGCTGCAATAATACCTTCCAATCACCATAATAAAATGCAGACACTTTTTAAAAATTTCTCCTTCATTATCATATTAGTGCCTCTGGGGCGTACAGATTTTGAGACTGCACAACTTCCAATATAACATTGCTATAGAATTATCGATGAAGGTTTTGATTCGGGGATGTCAATAGAAAGGTGAGAAAAGAAGTTTAGCTTATATTGAGTACACTATTTAATCCTCGTAGCGAGATGTCGCTCATTTACCTATACTAACTTAAGTCATTAACCTACTATAGCTATAAAATCACAATTCATTTATAGGACATTATTTCAGAATTGTCATTAAGCTTCATATAAAGCTTATTAAGCACGTCATTTGCCTTGTTTTCATTATGTTGGCTTTTGGCGATGGGGTCCTGTATTTTTTCTTTGGCAGCAGCTATCTTTTCTCAAGAGGTTGTTTTGCTATAATATATTGGTTGTTAAAAAAAAAGATTGACTAACCATAGAGTTGTACTTGCTGAAATAATTACTGTAGCTTCCAAACAAAATCGAAATTCGTGTTCACTGTTCATCGAACCACAGGAGGAGGATGATTGCAGATTCGTCGGAGAAAAGGAAGGAGGATATAGGATGCTCATGGAGAGGAAAGAGAAAGGATGAGTGAATGGCAGAACTGGAGGAGAAGAAGAAATAGATGATCAATAGCCAGTGGCGGATCTTGAAAAAATTTCTTGGGGTGCCAGTATTGTATGAAATATATTTTAAACTGTGTGAAGAAAGTATCATAATTGTTAACTGATCCAGTGGTTTATTTTGCTTGATTGCAGGGTAGGGGGTGCGGGTTCAAATCTGTGTAAGGGCTTTTTTTTAACAAAATAGAAAAATAAAGAAAAAAGGGGATGGCAGGGTCGATCACGCGACCTCCATATGAAAACCATACTTCATATGTAAGGGCTTTTTTTTAACAAAATAGAAAAAATATAACAGAAAAATAAAGAAAAAGGGGATGGCAGGGTCGATCACGCAACCTCCATATGAAAACCATACTTCATTTCCGCCGCACCAACTGAATACTAGTGTTAAGACTATGCCTAATCTAATATATATAGAAAACTTGGGGGGTACCATGGCACCTGCCTGTCCCAAGGAAGATCCGCCCCTGTCAATAGCGGAAACTATATTCTTGTGAGATTCGTTGGGTTTAAGGATGGGACAGAGGGGTTCGAGACGGCAACGCAGCGCTGCAGTAGTTTGTTCTTCAACGTGATAGTAAAATCATTGTCATTATTAGGAGGTAATTTAGATGTAAAGAAAATGAAAAGGGACGTAAATATGGACCAAGAATGAATGTCATCTTTATGTATTGTATTGTCTTACCGAATGGGATTTGGTTCAATCCTCAATCACAACAATTTGTTTTTGCTTCCTTCGTCTATCTTTCTATGGTTGTGGTAACCTTGAGGGTTGTGGTGACATTCTGGATTTAAGAATGAAAAAGAAAAGATGTATTTGTTAAAGTGACCGAATGAATATTTGATGGGTTTGACATATGTTGTTTTCTTGGAATTGAATTGGATGATGAAGCTAGTCTTGGAAACAAATGTTGGTGGGTTTGGAATTCTGAGTTGTTTAATGATGAACGTATGAGATATATGACGAAGATGAAGAAAAGAATTAGGGAGGAAGGCTCATGGGTGAAGGTTGAAGATGAAGAGGGCATTTTGGACATTTACGCGCGAGTCCTGATTTAGTAATGGTAAAAATGTCGAGTGCAGATCTGCTCCATTTATGCAGCTGTCCATTTACCCGGTTCTCTTCACTGATGGATGACACGTGGCAACTAAAAATCAGATGGCTAGGATTAAAAAACATCATTTTATGAAAGACACGTTGAAACACACTGTAACAACAACCGTTCCTCTGTTCTCGCATCAGTTCTGCCGCTCTATGTTCTATCGTCTTCTACAATCCCCTTTCCTAATTGGAAACATAATCGCACAAATTGGTAAACATCGAATGATGTTAGAAAAATTTCAACCATATCATAACTTCTGTTAATAAAATTTAGACTATATTCATAGCTTCAAATCCCCTTTTCCAATTCGAAATAAAACTAACCCATCGCTGTTAGCAGTGGCAATTTCGTTTATGTTATCCACCTTTTGCTATAAATAATGATGATGGACAAGGACAATATGAATAAAAAGAAGAACCTTGCCATTAATTTGAACATATTTCGACGAAACGGAGAAGGAATAGAGAGAATCACAGGTGTAGAGAAGAGAAATAGTTGGATATGGTTGGGGTTAGCGATGAAGAATGGAGGTCAGAGATGGAAGTGATTCTCTATGGCTTTCATCAATTGATGTGTTTAATCCTAGCCATCTGATTTTTAGTTGCCACGTGTCATCCATCAGTGAAGAGAACTGAGTAAATGGACAGCTGCATAAATGGAGCAGATATGAACTCAAAAATGTCATTGCAATTAGGGTTAGGAATAGGTCAGGCCAGGCCAGGTTTTGATAGGCCTGAGCCTAGCCTATGAAATTTTTTGCAGTCCTGAGCCTGGCCTATGGCCTTTCATAGGCCTATTTAAAAGTCTGGCTTGGCCTGAAAGACTATTTACAGGCCTACTTACTATTAAAGTCACTAAACATTCCATTTTATCTACTTTTAAATAGGTTTAATAGGCCTCAAAGCCTATTTCAGTGTAAGACTTGTCTATCACTACTATAAGGCCTTAAAAGCCTATTTCACTATAAACTTTTAAAGCCTATTTAAAAAGTCCACTATGAAGCCTAACATGCATAAACAGGCCGGCCTATTAGGCTTCATAGGTTTTTTTGATAGCCTAAGTCTGGCCTGTTTATTTAAATAGGCTTTAAAAAAAAGCCTAAGCCTAGCCTTTTTAATAAACAGGTCAGGCCAGGCTTAAACAGGCCAAGCCATAGGCCCCTGTAGACCGGCCTGACCTATTCCCAACCCTAATTGCAATCGTCTTTTGCTTACGTGTGTCCTGACCAAAACTCAGTCACCGGTTGCCACGTATCTAATTACCATCCACCTCAGCAGTTTTTTTTTTAATTAGGACGAATTTTGAAATGCTTAACATTTACAGAGGCAAAATGGGAGGATTAGTAAGTTCAGGGATGAAATTTCAAATAGCCTATATTTGCAGGGATGAAATGCATATTTTAGCCTTGAGAGAATAACTATTTTATTACTTGAGAGGATACTTTGATTCTTCTTTGCTTGCTTGATTTACAAATGACAAGCTCTCCCCTTTTTATAGGCTCCAAGGGAGAGTTCTAGACACATCATGAGATAACTTTCTACACACTTCTCTCAATTATATACATCTAATGATATTTCTACCAATCTAGTTCTACATCATGACTCTAGAACTTTCTATCGGCTACACCATTTACTATCTAATTGGGCCTAACACTTGATTGTCCAATGAACCAAATCAAGTTTATTATCCAACACCCCCACTTAAACTTGATTTGTCATTCTTTAACCTAAGAGCCGCCAAATCTTCTTTTCTTTTCACCTTGTGTGATTAGCTATAAATTAACTAATAGCTGAAAAACTATTTAAATTTATTCTTATAAATTTTTTTCATGTGTGATTTGTATTGAAAATTAAAGGTATTTTTGGAATGAGAACAAGTCAGCTCAAAAGAGCTTATTTTCTTTATCATTTTCTTTATGTATATATTAAGGAATTAAAACCAACTAATTCACCACGTGGAACCTCCCCTTTTTGTTAAAAATATCTTAATCGTAATCGCAACAGTGAAGTTGACACTAAACAATTCCTATGGAGTTGAATCGTAATCGCAATAGTGAAGTTAACACTAAACAATCCATGTGAAGATGAATCTTTTGTAAATATTATTACTTGTCGACCACTAGTACACTTGTTTGTATTGTGTTATCATACACTGATTTGTTTTAGATTATGTAATATGAAATCACAAGAATATGTTTCAGATTTTACAATCTGAACGTGTATAGTACCTAGGAAAAAAAACAAATTAAACAACAAATGATTGAGTAATGCATCGTAACCTTTTGTTTGAGGGTTGAAAAGGTTTGAAATATGATGGACTCCACGTCAATAATGAGACAATATTGGGTGGTTCATTTTTTTACTATGTGGAGGTTTCTAGGTTGAAAAATTGCTTATATGTAGATATGGTTCATATTATATAATATAAACGATGTTTATGGGATCTACTTATATATAGACATGATTCTGATTATATAATATGAACAATGTTTTATACATAACAAAATGAATTGCAAGATGAAGGTTTGGAAATGAAGAAATGACCATTTCAGATATTAAAATTTTAATACACTTAATATTATAAAACCCAAACGGGACAATATTGTCAAAATTGAGGGTGCGCGAGAAGTATGAAGGGTGAGAATAGAAATTCTCCTTATGTGCACCTAATATCCAATAAAGAAAAAAAAGATACAACCAGAACTAAGCACAAGTTAGCCCTCACAAATTAAGATTAGAAGTCCATGCTCATCGGATTCATTTTCCTATACATAGAGGTTACGAGACAAGAGAAACATCGACCGTCGATCTCGATGTCCATACAAAATAAATAAACTTTGCAATCAACCATTAAAGACTACCACACATATTTTTCTCCTCTTTTGAAAAACTGAATCAATTAGTGCACCTATTTTACCTCTCTAATGCAAAACCAAATCAATTAGCTGGAACAAACCACCACCCGACCTTACCATTGAAGAAAACAAACAAAAACAAATTTCCTTTTATTATCTGCATGTGATCGAATCTGACTATTATCCACCCCATAATGAAAAAAAGCATAAGTATGTACTAAGTATAAGGATGTTGTGGGTACTAAATTATTGAAAAATGATATTTGTATAACTATTTTTGAGATAACTTCTTCTTTTCTATTATTTGGACAAAAATAATAAAGAGAAAATAAGAAGAAAAGGAAAAAGTAAGAACACAATATAAGCATGAAAGAGAATTGTATTAAAATAATTATTAAAAGATTATTTCTTAAATTGTGGGGGTGAGGTAAGTACATGACATCTATTCCAATCCCACAAAGCCTCAAAATTAGTACAAATCCAACCAAAGCTTCAAAAAAAGTACACCGAATATCCAATAATTAAAGAGACATCGTCAACACTAAGCGCACGTTAGCCTACTTCAATGAAAACCAGATAACCATGCGCACCTTAGCTTCCACCTAACCAAACTCATATCTATCTCTCTCTTTCTCAAAACCACTTGCGCTTAACACAAAATCTCTCTCTCTCTCTCTCCAAATTAGGGTTTTCTCCGCACACACTGTCTTCTTCTCAAACCGATCCATAATCTCAATTCAATGCCTTTCAATCCCATAGGCAAATTCAACACAGTTTCAATTCGTTCAGTTACAAACCGATTTCACAATTCGATTTACTTCATCTGACCCATAGCTTCGGCTTCCTCCGATGGCACCTAGCCGGAGAAAAGGAGGCAGTAAAGCAGCGGCCGCCGCTGCCGCCGCTCGTCAATGGAAAGTTGGCGATCTAGTTCTTGCTAAAGTTAAAGGCTTCCCTGCATGGCCTGCCACGGTAACTGCTATTCAATTTTTTGAAATTTATGCTTAAAAATTAGATTTTTATGTTAATTGTGTAGTATGGGATGTGTTTTTTCATATGTTTTTGGATTGCATGTTGGTGGAGTTTAGAATTATTAGTTCAGTTTGTTAAAAAGTTCATTTTTTTTAGCTAATTATGTTAAAAAATTTGTTTTTCCGCTAATTATGTTTAAAAGTTTAGATTTTTACGTTGACTGTGTAGTTTTGAATTCTTTTGAGTTTAGAATTATTGGTTTAGTGTGTAATTATTCATTAATTTTGTGGATCCTAGTCTTAGACTTAATTTTTTATTCATGGGTTTTGCAACTTTTATTGATTTATTGTTAATTATGGCAAATGGTTACTGTAAACTCAACTGGGGTTTTATCTGGGGAACTTGATTTCTTATTTGTCTGGTAATTGTGATGAATTAGATTGAAACGGGTGTCAATTGGTTGAAAACATCACCTGATTTGAGTTCACAATCACTACTATCTACTCCCTCCTCGGGAAAAGAACGATAATTAGTTGACTATATGCTTTGTAATACTTAAAATTTAAGGTAAAAATTCTTAAAAGAAGTTTTTTGTGGGTAAACAAATGATAATGATGGATTAAATAGTGAACTACATGCTTGGTAATCCTGAAATTTAGGGTAATCCTGAAATTTAGGGTAAGCAAATGATAATCATGGGTTAAGTTTTTTTTGATGTCCTTGACTTTCACACGAATCAGTAGTTACGGGAATTTATGATTTATTGGAGTTGTTTCCGTTTTTTTTAAGTGATAGAAGCTAAAATATCGCTATATATCCTATGCTTGTTTCATAGACTAAATGAAAAGTGAAAGAAAGATGAAAGCACAAGTGTGTCAGAAGAAGAGTGCAAGACTTACCTTCAACTTTCAATCTGGAACACCATCAATGCGTGTTTGCATTCATGGTGGAGAGGTTGATTATTGATTTTGCCTCCAATTCTGTGTTTGACTTGAAGTGACAAAAAGTAGTTTTGGTGTCTGGTTGTCAAATTTGCACAATGTTTTACACCAAGCTTCCTTTTTAGAGTAAAAACGTGAAAGCTCAAATTACTTCACTTCAAATTCAAGTTTAACCAAATTAATTGTTCAAAATTAAATTCATTCAAATTCACGTTTGTTTTTGTTGATGCAAGAGAACATTGGCTTTTGGTTAAAAAACTGATTGGAAGAAAGTGCTTTTTTGTTTTTTCTCTTTGTTGATATACCATTTGACATTTCATGTTTGTTGCTTGTGGCAGGTCAGTGAGCCGGAGAAGTGGGGTTACTCCACTGATTTGAAGAAAGTGCTTGTTTTCTTTTTTGGAACCCAACAAATGTAAGTATGCTTTTACATTTGAAATGAAAATATAAAAATAAAAAACTTTAGCTATGAAATTTTTACCATTTTCAATTTTGTAAGCAAGCCAATTCAAGCCTAGTTTAAGGGGAATGTGAATGTGTGATATCCATATTATTAGGATAGCTATGCATGTGCTGTCAGTCAGTGTTAAATAAGGTTTCCCTTCTTTACTGACATTATTTCTCGGAGCTTAACTAGGGTGATATGCATATTATGGTGTTTGTATGCAATGCTGTTTTCCCTTTTTTAGTGTGCACAATTGTATTATTTGAGAACACATTTTCGTTGTTTTACCCTAGTATGGTAAAAGATTACGGTTGAGTCATCATACAATACATCGGGGGACAATGGTTAATTACATGGCATGCATATAGTTTACTATATTTTAATGGTAGCAATAGTCTACTGTGATGCGTTCGTTGTTGCGCGAGTCAGCTTGTCGGACAGCTAAACCAGATTTAAAATACCAGTAGGATACAGTTTATATGTCTGTGACTATATTAGTATTCATTTTAGCTTATCAATTGTTGGCCTACTTTTATGAGGTAGTAGTAGAAAATACGATGGTCAATTTTTACAACTATTTTAGTATTCATTTTAGCTTATCAACTATTGGCTTACTTTTATGATGTTGTAGTAGAAAATATGACAGTCAAGAGATTCCTGTCTCATTCATTCTCAATCCTTCAGCTTATTAAAACCATGTAATAACGTTACTGACTTATTGTTAATAGGGATGCCTTAGGTTATTGATCGGGTCTTTAAGCTGTGTTGTTGAGTATTTGTGAAGATTTTGTCTTTAAGCTACGCCTTTTGAGTATTGACAGTTAGAATACGACTTTACTACTGTCTCTACTGGAGAGACAAACCGAAACATCTATTTCTGAATCTTAGTTATACTTATTCTAATGCTAAGTTAAGTGAACTCATACTTATAGGCACAGTGAGACAGTTAGACTCAGTAATTAAGATTGCTGAGTGGTCTCCTAACAGAACAACTAACAGCTATAATACATACAACATAAACTGGAACCAAATGCATAAGTTCACACAGTCTAACATTTGCTGGATCTGAGTTTGCCAGCAAAGAGACTGAGCAAGCGGAAACAGTTGAAAATAGTCTAGCTTGCATTCAGGCAGGCGACATGAGGAAATTGGATCTGGCTGGAGAGGAGGTTGCAATGTAGGAATCTCCATGTTTTCCGTCAAAAAGGAGGAAACTGTGGAGGATCCTTAGGCTTGGAACTAGGCTTCACAGGCTCTGATTATCATATTAGAAGTCGATACCTGAGAGAAAAGAGTGAGAAACCGAGAAACCTTTTCCTAATTGATTATTTTTCTTCATAGTTGTAAATTATAAATTATATGGTTCATTTACTCGGTCATAGTCAGTAACTAGCCAACAGTGCTGAGTTGTAATCCTAACTGAATAACTAGCAACGGTAACCAGAACAAGATACATAAGCTCACATACTCTAAACATCTACAAATTTTTTTCAAGTTTATTTTCTGTTTTTAATATGGTAGCTGCTGCACACTCCACTGTACTTCAGATGCGGCATCTTTGGCCTGCTATTTGGTGCTTTTTCTCTGCTGTCAAATCGTTACTGCATTTGGCAAAGTCATAACCTGGTTCCGTCAAATTTGAATTGAAATTTTAATACTCCAATTGAACATAGATCACTATTGATATGAAATTATTACAACATTTTCTTATTATCATAGTTTTGAATACCGTATTGGATCATCAGATTGAACTAAATCACCTCATATAAATTGCCATGATGAAAAGTCGGTCAGAAATTTCTCAACAGGACTTGAACCAAGAAAAGTGGCCAGCCTCTGGACTTACAAAAATGGCAGGTGGTTCATCTTGTTCCGCAACTTCAATACTCTTGCCTGAAATGGTCCATCATAAGCTTGCCCATGAAGGGCCAGTGACTACTGACTAGCCACTTTTTGATAGCCTAACTTGTAACTTTTCATAGCTGCTATTTGCCTGTAACTTTGCTGATGCCGGACTTGTAAACAAAAGAGACACTGGAGTAGGGCTAAGTTCTTTTGTTGACCCAATATGGTGTTTTTTAAATTCTAACCAATGTTTTCCAATGGCATCTGTTGCAATGTTTTTGCCTTTGGTTGCAAACTCCATTCTGAGGTCATGGCAGGCTGGCTTTTACATGACATTGCTAATTTCCATTGTGACCATGACGTCCAAGATAACCATGATGGAAATAATGCCAACAACAACTTCAAAGAGGATAATTAAAATACAGATGAGTCACACAGAACTAGCCTGTTTTAAACCCTAAATACACCCAACTAACCGTTGACATCTCTGTCATCTCTTGCTCACAAATCTCCAGTGCATGGCTAACACATGGCAATCTCAGTTTTCTTATTGTGTATTCTTTCTTTGGTGGACTGCATTTTTCTTGTTTTTCCGTTCTTTGTTTCCCTAAGCCCATCCCTCATTTACTGAGAAGATTTTGGAAAGAGAACGTAAAACGAAGAGATAATTTGAGAGAAATTTTTGAATTCTGAAGTCTTTGCCTACAACAACTGATTACATGTGTACAATATTTATCAATCATGTTACAGTTAGATTAGAACTGTAACAGACAATTCTAACAATTAGAACTAATCTACATTAAGCTCCTACAAACCTAAGTGAAGCTGCATATAGGCTTAGTATGTGAATCAATAAACTCAAGGACCAGTCTGCTAACAGAAAAATTTACTTCCTGCTTTGACAAACACTGGGTGTTTGTTTGTCAAGCTAACTCTTGGGGTCACTGTATTTGTGCGCATTTGTCTCAGACGGAAGTAAACCTTTCTGCGTCTTACCGCCTTTCCTAAATGCCACCAACACTGTAACTCCAGACACTTCCTTTTTGTTTCTCTGTGGCATAATATATTTGGCCAACCTAGGTTTAGCACTCTTACAAATGTACTCATGATGGGTTCCTAATAGATTAGGCCATCCTTCTTAACTAAGTGCAGTTTAATCAGGTATTGAAATGCTACATGATTTGAGAGCCTTCCTTAAGCCTCATGATGGGGATGGCCTTTACTACTTGCGACTAAGATGAGGCAGGAGCATGTTCAATTTGTTAATTATTTGCATGAACGATTAAAGGGAACTGAATCTATATCAACATAATTTATTAGAATTCCAATTGGGTGGGTAAATAGTTAATGAAATTCAAGGGAAAAAGTTGTTTATAGTGGTAGAAAAGTATTTGGTAGAAAAATTTGCATCCTCAAATTTCTATTATTCCATCTATTAATTGTAACAATTAGTTCTACATTTGTGATTGTATATTGATTCAGTACTAGTATTTTATTGTTTAGTTTTATATTTGCATTTTTGATGAGTGAGCTGGAGTAGGGTTTCAATAGCTGCATTTGAGGTTGTAGATTTATGACGAATAATTGTGACATAGCATAGCACAGTCTTGAACAACATCTGGTTATGCATACTTGAGGTTTTGAATTGATTGAGGGAAGTTCTATCGGACAACAGTCAGACCGGCGTTGTTGGGCGGTTAAGGGTCAACACGAGAATCAAGTAAGTGTAGTAGAGATGAGGATGTTGCGCTAGATGAGTGGTAAGATTAGACATGATAGGATTAGGAATGACACCATTAGAGAGAGAGTGGGGGTAGCACCTATAGTAGAAAAATTGGTAGAAAATAGGCTTAGATGGTTTGGGCATGTAGAGAGAAGACTTGTAGATGCCGTCATAAGAAGAGTAGATCAAATGGAGGAGAGTCAAGTTAAAAGAGGTAGAGGAAGACCTAGGAAAACTATTAGAGAAACCATTAGAAAGGATTTAGAGGTCAATGAGTTGGATCCAAAGTTGGTCTATGATAGAACACTATGGTGTAATTTGATCCATCCCCACTTAGTGGGGATAAGGCTTGGTTGTTGTTGTTGTTGGGGGAAGATTATTTAAGCAAATTTCAATTTTGAAACAAGCAGTTTATTTATTTATTTGAGAAATGCTGCTTATTTTTTGCCATCAAATGATAATCAAGGTTGGATTTGATTGTATTCGTTTAGTGTTAAAAGTTGATTAAACCCTTTTTAAGGGAAGGAAGTAGTTTAAACCAACCTGATAGGGTAAATCGATAGTATCAAGAGGTGAAGTTTGAAAGTCTATTTCTGTTTTGGAGATCTGGTTGAAAAAGTGGCCATAGTTTCAATAATTTGAGGGTCTTATGGAGGACTCTGTTACAATGTAGACTGCTAGGTAGTTTGAGTACTGATAATAATGTTTTTCCTTCTTTCTTTATGATAAAAGTAATAATGAACTTATTTTGCAACTTTTGTTCTCTATCATCTAGTTTCCTACTTGCACATTATACCTTACATCTTTTGTGTGTGCAGTGCTTTCTGCAATCCTGCTGATGTCGAAGCATTTACTGAGGAGAAAAAACTATCTCTCGTCAAACGTCAAGGAAAGGGTGCTGACTTTGTTCGTGCTGTGAAGGAGATTGTCGATAGTTATGAGAAATTAAAGAAAGAGAGACAACTTGGTGAAGCTAACTGTGGTGGCAATGTTGCTGATGCAAATGTTTCAAAGCCATTCAACTCATACAACAAGGATCAGACAGATGCTCCTGCTTTATCACCTACTTTACCTATGAAATCTTCAAATTCCGATATGGATAGCCATGGGTTGGTATGTCCAGCGGAGGATGACTCAGCTGCTGTATTGAAAGATGAATCTCATGATAACGAGGCATCAAAGGAGCTTACTGAGAATGTTGCTTCTGTACATTCGGCTAAGCCACTTACTTACTCTTCTCGAAAGAGATCCGCTGCCGAATTATGCCCACAGGGCTTCATAACAGATAGACATATGCCAGTACGAAAGAATAGAAGTTCATCACGGGTCCAACCCTTTATGTTTCCATGTAATGACAGTGGAAAGAATGCTGGCAGCCAATTAACCAATGCAGCCCAGGGTGCGTCTGTAAGAAGGAATAAACGTCTTAGGAAATCACCTGATCTTGCTGGTTGTAATGATTTTGATTCATCTGCTTTGGTCTTGAATGGTAGCATGGAGGACAAAGACAACAGCTCTGAAATTCTCACAAATGATTCTGATGAATTTAGTTTGAATGAGGGTAGTGCAATGGATTCAAATTTTAAACACACTGAAACTAGTGAATGCCCTGAAGAAGTTGAGCTGAACAAAGGTCTTGATCTTAAAATAAAGGGTGTGGTCAATAAGAAGAAAAGAAACCCAAATAGGAAGAGGGCAACCAATGATACTTCCAAGCCAACCATTAGAGTTGAGGAGGAACTTGGTGTGCGGAATTCCAGTCAAAGTTCCCAGAACATTTGCAGAAATTCCGAAGAGAGATGCTTTGAGCAAGATGGAGATGAACACTTGCCCCTTGTGAAACGATGGAGAGTCAGAATGGGTAAATCATCTTCCACAGAGGGAGAGCTCAATAGCATTCCACATACTCCAGGGAAAAGCTGTAAGGAAGATATTAACTCACCACCGCAGATGATAGCTTCCTCCAATTGTGAGAATCGAGGCTCTGCTGATGTAGGCTCATCTGTCCTGATTGGCACCATGGATAATGTTTCTCCTTCAAAGAATTTTACACCATGTTTTGAAAATCAGGTTTGTAATACTAAGAAAGATCAAACATTCTGCTCTGTGGACTGCGAAGCTGCTTTACCTCCGTCTAAACGCCTTCACCGTGCTTTAGAAGCCATGTCAGCTAATGCTGCTGAAGAAGGTCAAGCTCATGTAGAATCATCAGCCTCAAGAATGACATCAATTGCCACATGCTGTATATCTTCTATCAAGACAAGTCCAGATGTGGCGATTAATGATCATGAAGGTGGTGGTTTAGAGTTGCAAAAGTTTGATGCCTGTGGTGGTGGTGATTCTTCTCATATAATTGTGCATAGTATATCAGCTAATTCAAATCCGATGATTTCAACCGAGAATAAATTATCTAATCAAGTGGATGAGCCGTCAACCAGGTTCCAGCCACAAGAAACTGGCAAGAATGTTCTCCAATGTGCTGCAGATCAAATTGAAGAACTTAGTGATTTTGTGGTCAGTCACACTGCTAATGTGGATTTGAAAACTCAGGTGCATGGAGAAACTTATCCAGATCTTGATTCAAAATGTAATGAAGCTGAAAGCAATCAAGATTCACCTGCCCTATCATTACCACCAAATATTGAAGCCAATATTATAACATCGAATCATTCAAATACAACATCCAATGCATCAGAGCACAATAGAATAAACCTTCATTCTGTGGCAGATGTGATGAAGAAAGAAATTATTTCCCCTAATCTTGATCCGCCTCGAAATGAGGTTGTTATTTCTGAGGGTACGAAGTGCTTGAAGCCAGCAGTAGATGATGTCAACAGAGCAAATGACATGTAAGCTTAGTAGTGGCTCTTTATACTTCTTGGCCTTCAATATTTTTTGTACAAATCTTCACAGTGAAATTAGAAAACGAATGTAAAATAAAACAATCTTAGTAGTATTAAACTAAAATTTTATGATATTTTGTTATATAATATGTGGCTAGGTAGAATCATATTGATAGTTTGCCATGGTGGAATCCTAGTAAATTGATATTTTTTATTCATGTTTCAGTGATAGGAAAATATTAAATGAGACCAATTAAAGAGTAAAAGTTATTTATGCTCCATTTTTTATATTCAAGAAAAAGCTCGTGACTGTTCTTTAATTCCAGGAGCGAGTTCGTAAAAGAGGTAAAATGTGAAGGACCGGAGGAGGATTTGAATTCTGTTTCAACATCTGACTGTCTGGGTCAAAAGGCTGTTTCGGGCATTCGGTCAAGTCCATCCCTGACAGATGGGGGAGATTGCCTTCCACAAGGATCACCTCCAAACACGTCAATTTGCAATGTATCTACATCAGACAGTAGTAATATCCTTCACAATGGAAGTTGTAGTCCTGATGTACATTTGCACCAGAAACAAACTTTATCTGGTCCTGTCGATGAAAGTAAGTATGGATCTGAGGCAACTCAACAATCAAGATCAATGGGTAAGTCATCTGAAGCGGGACGTGCTGCTTTGTTGTACTTTGAAGCAATGCTTGGGACATTGAAAAGGACAAAGGAAAGTATTGGCCGAGCAACACGCATAGCTATTGACTGTGCAAAGTTTGGCATTGCAGATAAGGTAATACAATTTTCTTTTTCTTTTCAACAATTCACTCTCTCCTACTCTGAAAATGCTCCGTTGTTGAATCTGAATAGTGAATATTTGTTGATTTAATTGGATCCACTTACATCCTTGATATTTGTCTATTTAGGATTTTTTTTTTAATATTTTTTTTGACCATTGAACCCATGAAATCTGAGTCGTCCATGTGTATTATTAATGTTATCGAGTCAAAGAGTATGTAGAGTAGATTAGAAACTAGCTGCTATAGTTTATATGGTCCTGTATTTCCTATCACAGTCCTCTAGTTCTGCTGTCTTTCCATTTTGAGGGGAAGACAGGTATTGGTACAAAAAGCATGGGTACAATTTAGTTGTCTCATGTGCACCTGTTCTTAAAAATGAATTGATTTTTATCCTCCTCCAAATATGATCTTGAGGTGAATGGTGTGAATAGAAGTTTTGTTTCTGCATCCCAATTTTGGACTGTTAATACTTGAGTTTAATATTGACAATGAGTGTTTAGGTATGGATTCCATAAGGAGTATAGAATCATTTCGATTTATCAAGACTAACAATTTGGAGGGAAGGTCTCTTGAAGACTGTTTATTGCTTGATGCATTGACCTGAGTCATCATACTGTTTTTCCATTTTTTACCTCCCCAATCATAAAAAACACAAGAGTTGCTTTGAGATTGAGCCCACTTTATATTTTTATTTTAGTTAGTCTTCTACAATATTATCATTGGTTTTTTTTTGGCATTGTTTAGTTCTCTTTTCATTACGGCATTCTTGCTGTATAGGAGTGTTGTCAAATAGCAGCGCTATAGAATAGTGGAATTTGAATAAACTACTATTGTTCTGTCATATACAATTTAGTATTATGTTTTATCAATTAGTGGCTACATATAGTGAGTGGTGGCTAGTAATCAAGGGAATATATAATAGAAAATATAGTTCGAAGGGTGTGGTATACCCTAGATAAAATGAAAAAGATTATTTTAGAGCTGCCACAACACCATTCGATCTCAAGACTACAAGAAAAAAAAAACGAGGAGCTATGTAAATATGACATGTCACCAACAATGCAGTTTATATTACAAGTAAATATAGATAGCGCTCTAGTTTAGAGGAAGTTGAACCATAGTAGTCAATAGCGGCCGTGCGTAGCGTAGCGGCGACGAACCGCTAAGCTAATCGTTGCAGCGGTGTGGAATGAGATAGCAGCCGCTATTTGATTTTAGTTGAAAATTTCCAAATTGACCCTATTTTTGAAACATTTTGTATGGTTTCCAAATTTCTAAATTGATTTAGGGCATTTTGGGGATTTTTAAAACCAAATTGACTCTGTTGTATGGTTTCTCTGTTCTTTTTTTTTCTTCCTCTGTTTTCTTTTGTTTTATGGTTTCTCTTGTTATGATTTTTTTATTTGTTCCTCTATCTTTTGTTTTTTGGTGTTTTGATTTATGAATGTCTCATGAGATTTGAGGGTTATATTTAATTTTATATTAAATATTATAAGTTTTTTTTAGCAATATACAAGTTTGTTTATACTTTATACCATTATTCATGTAATTTGCCAAAAAATAATCAAATATCGGTGACCACTATTTGTCAAACCGCTATACGCTATCCCACTTTTGGGGTCGGCCGCTACACACCGCTATCCGAGATTGACTACTATGGGTTGAACAAACCACAATGATCTGCAATTGACAATGTTGTGCTGCAGTCAGTAGTGGTCGTGCGGCCACTACAGGTGTTGCGTAACGTAGCGGCCCCTAGCTGCTGTTTTTTGGACAATTTGGTCATTTCATGCTAATGTATTTTTGCTTCATATCTAATATTAGTAACAATGAATTTTGGTTACTAGTTCTGTATTTTTCTTAAATTGTGTATTATTCTATTTTTAAGCTTTTATGGGTATGGTACTATTTAGTACAATGTGTTGTCAAATAGTGGCTATAACTCTCTAGTTTAGAGGAAGTTGAACAACGCCATACTGTAGTCAGTAGTGGTTGTGCGGCCACTATTGGTGTTGCATAGTGTTGGGACCCCTAGTCGTCGTTTTTTTTGGACGTTTAGGTCAATTTCATGCTAATTTTTTTTTATTCATATATAATACTGGTATCAATGAATTTTGGTTATAAATTACGAATGTGTCTTCATTTTTGTGTATTATTTTATTTTTGAGCTTTTATGAGTGGTACTATTTGTGGTACTGTGGTATAAGTTGTGTTGTTTCCCTAAACTTTGACATAGTGGCTATACCACAACCCGCTATGCCGCGTGACTTCAGGTATCATAGAAAGATTGTTAATTGCTTGTGAAGTTATTAAAATCCTGTGCAAAGGTTCTTGATAATTGCTTATAAATTAAAATTTGGTTTCTATCCTTGTTATGGAGAACTTTCAATGCATTATACACCTGGTATGGCCAGAAATATCATCGTTCATATCATGGTCAAAATGAGATCGTTAACGTTACATGGTTGTCGTTATTGCTACTTGTTTGAAACTCCCTTAGGCCATAAAATGGATTTTACTATTTGAATATTGAAACAACTAAATTTTCAAATTGCTGTTTGTTTGCTGCTTTTATTTTCCCTCAATACTAGTACAATTTTTCCTCAATACTAGTACAATAATGGGACCCTTGGCTTTCTATTCACTGCTCCCAAATACAAAATATATTATTTTTACTGCAACTACAGAGGGCAAAATTATCATTTGAAATTGAATATGCATAGTACTTTTGTCTTTTTACAACAGACTTTTCTCTCAAACCATTATTTTTGTACAAATTAGTTTCAGATGTTTGATAATAGATTATAGTAGTAATAATTTTGTACTGCATATTTTCTTTACAATAATGGGACCCTTGGCTTTCTATTCACTGCTCCCAAATACAAAATATATTATTTTTACTGCAACTACAGAGGGCAAAATTATCATTTGAAATTGAATATGCATAGTACTTTTGTCTTTTTACAACAGACTTTTCTCTCAAACCATTATTTTTGTACAAATTAGTTTCAGATGTTTGATAATAGATTATAGTAGTAATAATTTTGTACTGCATATTTTCTTTACATTTGATATCGAATTGCCGGTTTCACTTGTACTGTAGAGAAATGGACCAAAGATCATTTATTTATCATTGATTTCCTTATTGAAGTGAAGGCCAAAGATCATTCATTTATCACTGATTATAATAATTTTGTGCTGCATTGTTTCCTTATTTTTGGTATTGAATTACTGGTTTCACCTGTACTGTAGAGAAATAGATTGAAGATCATTTGTTTATCATTGATTTCCTTATTGAAGTGAAGACCAAAGTGGGCATGTTATAAATGTGGGAATTAAGCTGAAAGTGTTAGAAACTGGTACCGAAACACTATTTAATCATAGAAACTGACTTTTATTGGTGGTAGCATATGTTCACAACAGAAACAGAATTCACACACCATTTGGAATGCAGAATTCACACACCATTTGGAATGCTGAATTCACACGTAAACTAAGGAAAGAGATAGTGTACTGTCACAAGAAAATGCATATCTAAGAAATTCTAGGGTCTTGGTCTCTTCTCCCTGCCAAGAGTTCAAGAGATTGGTCTTTCCCTCCCTCTCTCACATAACCATTCAATAACTATCCCATAATCACTTTCTCCATATATTCCTAACAATAAACATAACTGACACAATAAAAGCATAACTTCCAATAACTGCCAATTAGTTTCTAAGGAAAGAGAGTCTACTATTACAAGGAATTCCCTATCGAAGAAATTCTAGAGTCTTGGTCTCTCCCTTCCAAGAGATTGGTCTCTCTCTCTCTCTCTCTCTCTCTAAAAAAGGGAAGAGATTGGTCTCTCTTAGAAATTGTGGTTGGGCCTTACACAACCCCACACAACTGGCTTGTGAGATGAGGATCGCCCCCACATATAAACACATGTTCAGGCCATCTTTTATCCTATGTGTGCGTGCGCGTGTGTGTGTGTGTATAGATAGACAGACAGACACTTCCTATCTAAGAAATTTGAGAGTCTTGGTCTCTCCCAAGCATTCGAAATCTTGGTATGCAGCAATCAATATCCAGTCCCAAAATAAAATGCCTTTTGATTTTTCCTTCAGTTTTCCCATTTATTTGAAATTTGTCTAATAAGATAAATGCATGCTTAGTAACATAAATGCTTACTAAAACATGCTGGCTGTTGCTGATAACATAATAATTGCAGCCCAATATAATATAATAACAATACAATAAGAGGCCTAACCAAAAGCTTGAGTTCTAACCACATTGGAGTTTCATCGAGTTTGCTTTCCAAAGTGTAGCTTTGAATTTAGACCTCAAATTTGGAACATGTATGTACTGTTATTTTTCTTCTGGAATCTGGGCATCAATGGGAGTTAAAATCTTTGAATGGGCATTGCTGTTAATTCCTATGTAAAAAATTTTATTTTATGAAATTTACCATGTCTTTTATTTGATGCCATATGCATATTTTTGGATGTTTGGCTGTATTACAGGTCATGGAAATTCTTGCCGATAATCTGGAAACTGAATCAAGTCTGCATCGGAGGGTGGATTTGTTTTTTCTTGTTGACTCTATCGCACAGTTTTCTCGAGGTTTAAAAGGTAACTTGTTTATTGCTTTGCTACTCGAGTCTTGTTGACCAAAAGAGAAGAAAGAATAGATTGAAGCCAACATTTGATAATTAATTGATATCTAAGATGTCCGATTTTTCCAGGTGATGTTTGTTTAGTATATTCATCCGCTATCCAAGCAGTCCTACCTCGACTATTATCTGCTGCCGTGCCTACCGGAAATGCTGCACAGGAGAACCGTAGGCAATGTCTTAAGGCAAGTTAATTAAGTTTCATTTTTAGTAGAGTTAAATCTGCATGCTTTTATTTCTGACTGCTCTGTTTTTTATTATCATTCTTTGTTAACATTATCTTTTAACTTTTTATAGGTTTTAAGGCTGTGGTTGGAGAGAAAAATCCTACCAGAGCCCATGGTTCGCCATCATATCCGGGAATTGGATTTATATAGTTCAGTTTCTGCAGGTGTCTATTCACGACGATCATTAAGAACAGAGAGGGCTTTGGATGACCCTATAAGAGAAATGGAGGGTATGCATGTTGACGAATATGGAAGGTTTGATTTTGTTAGCACAATTTTTTCTATATTATCATACACTGCTGGGAGTGTGGTTACTTAAACTTTCTTTTGATCTTGTAGCAACTCAAGTTTGCAGTTACCTGGATTTTGCATGCCTCGAATGCTTAAAGATGAAGATGACAATGAAGAGAGTGATTCTGATGGAGGCAATTTTGAGGCTGTCACACCTGAGCATAATTCTGAAGTACATGAAATGACTTCTATAATTGATAAACACAGGCATATCTTGGAAGATGTTGACGGTGAGCTTGAAATGGAAGATGTGTCTCCCTCTCGTGATGTTGAAATGAATTCATTTTCCAATGTTGATAGAGGAAATGCCACACAGTTTGAGAATAATATTCATCTGCCCTCCGCCCCTCCACATCAGCTTGTGCCTCAATCTTCCGTGCCACCACCATTAGCCCCTCCACCACCACCTCCACCACCACCACCTCCTCCACCACCACTTCCTATGCCACACCTTGTTTCATCTACCTCTGATCCATGCCGTACTGTATTTAATTCTAGAGGTCATACAGAATCACAGGTATGTTTCACAAATTTCGCTTAAGATTACTATTTAAATAACCTCTGGCACCAAGAGTTAACAACTAATGGGTGTCCTTTCTACTTGGTCCTTTTGCAGTGCGTGAAAGACAACCCACTTCATCCTATGGATCGGCCCTTGGCTGCACCGAGGAGTAGCCAACCTATTAGTAATGCAGTGCACCATCATGCCCCAGAATATAGGGAAGCACACATTTCAGAGTCTGATCGCTCTTTCAACAGTTTCCCTGTACCGCATCCAGTAAATTATCGACATTCTGATGGTGTTACTATGCATGATAGAGGGCACTCTATAAGGCCGCCTCGCCATGTGCCGTCGAATCAGTTTTCTTTTGTTCACGGGGAACAGCATGCAAGACATCGAAGGGAGGTTCCACCACCTCCTCCTTACTCCAATAGGCAACATTTTGTGGAGAACATGGAGAGAGAACACTTCTACCATAATAATCACGAAAGATTAAAACCACCTCCATATGATTATCGAGAGAGATGGGATGTCCCCCCACCTTATCCCGGTAAGATTGGAATAATTGATGCTTATTTTGATGGTGGTAGTGTATATTCATATTGATTGGCCATGTGATGGTTTTTCTTTTTTGTTGATATGTATATTGAAATTAAGCTTTTTTTATTGGGTAGGTCCTAGGTATCATGACGAAGATATGCCTTCCCCATATGGGTGTCATCCATGTGAACCACCTAGAATACCAGATCACGGGTGGAGATTTCCTCCCCGGTCAATGAATCACAGGAACTCCATGCCATTTAGACCACCCTTTGAAGATGCAATTCCAGTTACAAACAGAGGTTCATCCCCCTTTACCATTATTTTTCCTCTACCATGATAATTCTCTATTAGATGATCTTCTTAGACCCTTGCACATTGGAAAATTAATGGGAAATTATGTTTGCATGTCAGGTCCAGGCTTTTGGCGGCCCAGGTGATAGTAACCAAGGATCCAAGTCCGGTATGTTTCTGATTAACTGTCGGGTTGTCCTTCAACTATTAGTGTTTGTGGTATTCATGTTTCCCTCCTTGATTGCTAGGTATACAGACTCTTTTCGGCCTGAACTCTGGCTTTGTTTAGGAGGTGTTTATGGTCCATCATTCTGTACATGCAGGACTCCTTTGAGGAGGATTCAACATAATCTGCACAGGACATGTGAATGATCTACTAGATTTGTTGTACATATGTATTTTAAGCCTATTCTCTGCAGAATGCAGGGCAGGAAAAGTCGTTGTAGAGTTGTCAGAGAGGTGTAACCTTAACTTATTTAGGTTGTGTCAAAATTTTCCACCGCCAAATTTTATAATTTATTTCATGAAAGCCCTTATAGAATTTAGATCAGTACATATATATGTATACATTTCAGTGAATATTTCCTGGAATTGTTGTTAATTTAAGGGAAACTTCTCTGCCAATTCAACTATATTCTCCCATTCATTGTTTGCCTGGGTATTTGGTATGCCAACTCAAGGCTGTGTGCATGGCCTGTTAGTGGTTGCCAAATCTTTGGATGTGAGCCTTGCATAAAACCGTGTGCGACAGTGGTTTGATATGCTTGTTGGAATCTGGAATCTATAAATGTAACAGTTGGTGTGTTCAACTGGAACATTGGACCCAAAAGCTTTAGGTAATGCACATTTTTGGGATAAATGTCTTACTTGCGTCCGGCTTTGGAAAATAAAGGAAAGAAGAAAATAATGTTGTACCCTTCATTCTTTGCAGGCGTTTGATTCTTTTAGCGAAAGATACTTCTTCTCCCCAAAGTCTTCAAAATCAGTACTCTTAAAAATCCTAAAATATCATACAGAAATGTATTTTTCAAGTACCATCATATTGTATTTTAAATAAAGTACTAGCATATTGCGTTTTTTTTATTATTAATGTTTACTTTTTAACTTGCTTGTTAATGTTACTTTATTATAATTTTTATTTGGTATTTAAAGGATTTAGTGTTTTTTTAGTAAATCTAAATAATCGTTATAATCTAAAGGATTTAGTGTTTTTTGGTTTTTTAGAGGATTTAGTGTTTATTACATAAAATTTAGCTCACAAAATCTAAATATTATACACACTGATATATGCTCCCACCGTCTCAAAATAATTGTTTTTTCAGTATTTTTGTTTTCTGCCTTAAAATATTTGTCTCTTTAAAATACCAATGCAATATTTTATTTATTACTTTTTCACAATTATACATTTATTTTATTGAATTTCATCCAACTTAACCACTCCACAAACTATAATTAATAAGAGTATTTTAATAAATGATATTAATTTTACCATTAGAAACACAATGCAATCTCATTTTCTTAAAAGTCATGTAAAATAATGTAAAGAAAAATCATGTACAAATATTAAACGACTATTATTTTGAGTTGGAGTGAGTAGTGAGTCAATTTTTGTTAGTTTTAAGAGTAATTCTAAGAGTGGTGAAGCTGATTATTTTTTCACGAGAAGGTTTTAACTATTGTTTTTGACAGTTTTTATTGTTAACTAAAGAGACAATTTATAAAGTTAACTAATTAGCTCTCTTTGTAGTTGCTTAGGAGATTGAAAGTGTAAGAAAATTATGAAATATATTTATTAAACACATGGATATCATTTGACTTTCATGTTTCTACTATTTTTTGACAAAATAAACTTTTTGTAGCAGCTAATTATATATTATTGGATAGTTATGTAAGAAGTGCATGATCATTAATATATGATGACAATAATTAATGATTAAATTAGTAAAATTCATCGCATATAATAATTATTAAACAGAATAATTCATGACAAAATTACTTCTAGATTAAACAGATCACTGTATAAGTAAATGTGTGGAGGCCATGACACATGCATTCATACCTCCACTGCCATCTAAATGGACCAACATTCGTTAGCAAAAATTTGCTTCTTCGAAATTAGTTTTAACCTCTTGATATATATATATTTTCAAAGAATGATGCATATCATATTTAATTTTTTTATTTTCAAATTTTAGATCAATTTTGAACTTATTCATGCGTGTTCTTAGCTGATTCATAAATTTTATATATTTTTCCCTTCAATTAGTTTTTTATATTTTTCTTTTAATTTATTTCTAAATATTTTACAAATTAAAAAAATCCTAGCTCGGGATATATCCACTCCTCTTAGTCTATTTCTAAATTAATAAAGATAAATTATTTTTGCAATTAGATTTCTTTGATCCTAATCCAAATTACAAGATCATGGTAGCCATGTTATGATACCACCAGGGTGTAAGCTGACCAATCAATGGTATTAAAAACATAAGTGCGCAACATTAATCCATTGATGAAATAAACATATTGGTTGTGATCCTGTTAAAATATTGGTAACTGTTGATTCATGTTATTCAAATCCATTGAAAAATGTTGTAACTAAAATTATTTGTTGACTTTATTATCAAAAAATAGTTTTATACGCCACTAATTCACAGAATCATATTGAGAATGGGAATGCTATAAATAATTGAACTGTGTAATATGCAAGACATAAACATTAAACAAAAGTCCAACTCTTGGATAAAAATTTGGAGGAGAAAAGAAAAAGTAATAAGAGTGTTTGTTTAGTTCTTGAAGACAGACACAGAAATGGGTGCTACACAATCAGTCTTGGAAAATTCTATTCATGAATACAAAGTCAAGGTATAAGCTATACACCGTTAATGTAAAAATGTTTTATACTGTCGATAAATTAATCATAACGTTCTATCATATCGTTAAAAACGTTAAACATTAATCATAACTATTTCTAAAGTCATAGATATATTTGACGATGTATAAATAAAAATAAAACTATACATGAATATCAAATCAAAGTCTTGACCGAAACAAATTCATTATCATTGTGGTGTTTGGAACAGGATGCAAGGGGCAAAGAAGTGAACCTTGGTATCTACAGAGGGAAAGTTCTTCTTGTAGTTAATGTTGCTTCAAAATGGTTGTTATTTTCATTTTCTAATAAATCTACTTTCTTATTGTGTTTGTTTCCTACTTTCTTCCTTAATTTTATGGCTAACTAATTCATGGACGTTAAAACAAAAAAAAAAAAAAACAGCAACTTTGCAGATGCCAATTACACCCAGTTAACTCAGCTTTACACCAAATACAAGGAGATAGGTATGCATATGTTATTTATTTATTTATCAGAATTGATGTCTAACATAAAGAAAATATTATCACGTATTTTGATTCATGTAATCTGATTTGAGAATATATGTCTTTGTTTGTTGATGTTAGGTCTTGAGATATTGGGATTTCCATGCAATCAATTTTTAAGGAAAGAACCAGGGACTAGTCAGGAGGCACAAGATTTTGCCTGTGACAGATATAAGGCTGAGTATCCCATTTTAGGGAAGGTATGATATAATATGTGATGCTTCTTGCACAAGTTTTTGGTTTTTGGTGCTAATAATTTGAAAAAAAAAAAATCACATAATTTAGTATAATTATATGCATCGATATCGGACGTGAGACACGTGCTTTATAGATGACACATAATGTAACACATTGGGTGATTAATGTTACACATGAAATATGTTTAAATGTGTAGATACGTGTGAATGGACAAGATACAGCACCTGTGTATAAATACCTGAAATCACAAAAATGTGGAAGTTTGGGATCAAGAAGGATCAAGTGGAATTTTACAAAGTTTTTAGTTGATGAGGAAGGCCGTGTCATCCAACGTTATAGTCCAACCACCCAACCATTAGCCATTGAAGTACTTTTTCTTTCTCTCTCTGAAATTGCTTTGTATACATATTTCATTATCTATGCATATTTATATATCTTTGAGAGGTTAAATTATTTTGCATTTTCACATATCTTTGACAGAATGATATCAAGAAAGCACTGAGAGTGGCTAATTGAGAGACTCTACAACTATTTCAGTTCAGGCCATTGCTGGTGTGCTGAAGATATATCTTATAATACCTCCGAGAAAAAAAAATTGTTTTTTTTTTTTTGTTTGTTTATTGCATATATTCATGTCTAAAATTTAATATTGTTTGGTTGTATGAATATGTTCTTTTTATGTTGAAGTTCATTCCAGTAGGGAATTGAAATGGATTCAATTTGTTTTTTGTCAACTAAACATCACCATAGCCATGCTTGTTGGTTGCGGTGATGGAATCATTTGTGTTGGCTAAGGTGACAAATAAAATGTGTTTCGTTTTCACTTGGGTAAAATAATATTGGATTTATTGTATTATTCACATTCCTATTGTTTCATCTAAGTGAGCCCTTCCGAAAGTTATAAGTCAATTATTCTGGCCAAATTAAAGAAAGTGTAAGAAAATATGTGAAGTGCAATTAAGAAGTATAATCGATTGTTGTAAAAAAAATAATAGTATAATCGATTAGAGAGTTTAAAATTAGAGTAATGATATTTTACCAACCTTGCTAACAACTTCAAAGACAACCTCCTTTCTCTCTCTTTTAATTGGTCAAAAATAATTGATAGAGAAAAAGGAAGAGAAATAGTAAGAATATAGGGAGCTTCTACGGTGCAGTCAGAAAACTGACTTTTTTAAAAAAGTTAATTTTGATCTTAATGTTTGATTCATTTTTAAATTGTTGATTACTGATTAATGATCAATAGTAATTCATCTAATAATGCTTGCAACATCTTGGACTTACAAATATTATTTTATCGTTGGAATCTTTAACATGCAAACAGAGTTTATGATATTATGTGATAGTCTTAAGTGTTACACTTTGTGGGGTGTTACACTTAAAACAAGGTAGGATAAAATTTGATTAAGTTTAGTTTTGTTAATCTAATGAATTGATGATACTACGAGGACTGAACTTTTGACGCCATTGTACAAACAGTGGTGTGTTACTCACTACATTTTTGATGTTATAGTGTTAACTTCACCATAGAATTTTCCAAAAATATAATGTGAGTATGAGAGAGAAAGTTGTCTAAAATTTATTAAAAAATTATTGTACAAATATCATTTCTCTTAAAATTAATGTAAAGATGCCGATGTTGTAGAAATGAAGAACAAAAAATATGATTGTACATGATCAAGCAGTTTTAAGTTGGACTCTTCAATTAAATTTAGTATAAGTTGAATCAATAGGAAGTGGTGGTGGTTCACGGTGCTGTGGCGTGGAGGAGGTTGAACTTCTACGACGAAGGAGAATGGTGTTTGTAGGCACGTTAACATTTCAATGCTCAAGTAATATCAAAAAGAGGTGATTATATGCGAAAAATGGGTGAATAAAAGTGTACCTTGAGGTTGATGCTGATTTGCCCTTATATAAACGCGTTGCATACTAACCGTCCCCGTGAGATGCGGCATGATCCACATATGCAGTTAGAGATGAGATGGATGGTGTAGATTGGTTCGAGACGTGCTCATGTGCGGTGATACGCATAGGACTACACTTGCACTCTCGCCATGTTTAGCCTTGTCATTTGGCTTTTGCCGGTCCGGAACAATATTGATGTGTTTGATCTGCTAAAAAGTAAGTACTGGACATAACAACAAAAGGTAGAGCAACACAGCGTAAGTTAGAACAACACATATCAAACTTTTATGATATTGAACAATCTTTAGCCATATACGATTTTTGGTGGAGAAAACACTATTTTGGTGTTTTAGTCAACTTGTACTTAGGACAAAAAATTATGTTGCGGTTTAGTAAATGACAAGAATTTCAATTTTTGTGATGTTTCTTGCCTCCCGTTTATCTTGTCCTTAGAACAATTTTACAAGTCAAACACTATACAACAAAAATGGTATTGTCATTCATTTTTTATTAGCTCAAGTGCATCCTTAGTGTTTGTTTGCACGTGTAGACAAAGGAATTGCTACTATATTTCAATAATGTAATTACTAAACTAGAATGAATTTCTTAAATAGAGAGGAGTCTAAATCTAAAGGGCTTGATTAATGGATCGTATACTAACATAAACATAACTAAAAAAATTAGTATTTACAATCTTTTGCTTCCAAATCGGAGGAATTAACGTAAAAAAAAAAAAAAAAAAATCGGAGGAATTAGGGTAACACTTTTTGTTAAGGCACTTAAACACAAGAGAACCAAGGTTAGCAAGAATCCTTCAAAAAAAAAAAAAAACTAAGGTTAGCTAGAAGCTTCCAACTTTTTTTTGCTAACATGACTTCATTAATAGTACTAAAGGTTCTAAAGCCAATGCCACCGTCACAATTCCTTCTGCAAATAGTTTCCCAATTTTTTCAATGAATCTTCACTCACTCTACTTGCTACCCCACCACAAATTGCAAATCACGCTTTCAAGTTGGTCATGTAATTTTGAAAGAAGGAAACAACTCATAACATAAGTAGAAATAGATTATGCGACCATTTTTTTCTTCTTTAAAATCCTATAATTACTATGTTTGGTGTAGCGTTGAATCACCAATTTCCGCGTTTCGATGCAAATATTGCCATGATATTTGGAAGCTACAAACTTGAGCTTCTCTCTAAACGTAGTTTTCCTACCTTCCACCACTTCAACAAACACACCAAATGATGAAATTAAACACATGTTTCTTGGATCCTCCTACACCATTTTAGCCAAGATATTTAGTGTGTTTAGCTATAACCTCCATCTTAATCAAATTATGAAATTATTGTTTGCCTTCTTAAACCTTTTCTAAAAATCATCTTAGATTTGTTCTTGATGATAAGTCGAACAAATTTTTTTAGTTTGTCCCTCTAGATTGAATTAATAAAACAATTTGCACTTAATTTGGTGGTTAGAGTCTTCGTGTCCATTTACATTGCAAATGGTTTAGTTTGGGACTAGGTTCGATTTTATTGTCAACAATTCTCATGTAACCAATCTATAATTGACCATTACAAGTGATTGTAATTAAAACCGATATCATGTCTTTTCTTAACATTAATTGAGATAATATTAAAAATTCCTTCTCCTTTATTCTAATTTAATTTTGGGTCTTACTAACCATTGCCTTCAGAGTAATGGTTTAGGAAGCGAAAAGTAGCATTGGTTTCAACAACATTTTGACTTTTAAAAAATTAAATTTATCACTTTTCACCATTTTCCAATGTTCTATTTCTATTTTTATCCCCTTATCTAATGTCCCAAGAGCAATGGTTAGTATTCTCCTTTAATTTTTAAGAGATTGTTAGCAAGTCACGACCACTAATAAAACTTTATCTTGAAATCAACAGCCCATAAGCTATATGAAGGGATGTATACCGGATAATATGGGTTGGTGAATTCAATTATTTTGTTTTTGAGTCTAGGGACCAATAGTCTTTTTTTTCTTCTTTCTCTCTTGACAATACACCTTCACCAGCATAATATATTTTAGGAAATTGCTAACAAGTGCCTTAAGGGTATTGTTTAAGCATTTAAAAGTAGTAATTTTTGCATTGAAAATTGTATAATTATGATTTTCGTGCGTTTGACTTATATTTTTAAGACATAATTTCTTTTTATGGGTTTCTTAAACAATGCCCTAATTAAGGCACTTGTCAGCAAGACATTATATTTTAATTCTTTGTGAAGACAAACTTTGGTATTTTTTCTTTAGGTGTGTGAGGACATTGAACAATTTTCCAACTTTAGACCAACATTAAATCTTCATCCGGCATATGGGGTATATACAATTACGCATTTGAACCACAAATATCTTATCTCTTCAATTTGTTCCATACATCTGTTTTATGCATGGGACAAGGACATGAAAGCTTCGGTTACCCAATTTTTTCAAAATTAATTTTTTTGTAGAGTTCAGATATATTGGCAATAAATGAAAATTAACTCATAACAATGAAAGCATCCTTATAATTTTTTTTTTATCATTAACTAATTATTTTAGTTATCAATATTTTTTATCATTATTTTACCACAATATTTCTTCATTTTTTATATAAAAAAAAAGACTTTTATATAATTAGTATTCAATATTTAGGATGAAAAACTTATTAATTAACACTTAAAATACTACTAGTAATATAGTAGAATTAAATAGTATTTTGGCTACGTTTTATTTTATCAACACAAAGATTGATTAAATTAGTAAAATTGTTAATTTCACAAGGTGGTGACTTCAAATGAAATTGTCAATTTGAGAACTTTTTGTTGGTGTATAAATGTATATTTTCTTTATCACAAATATGTAATCTTTAAAGTTAGGAAGATGATTGTTCTAAAAACCTAACCCTAGATGATTTTGAGCACCATAAACCAAATCTTTTATAGGTTTGCGGTTGGTCCAATTATGGTCATAGTGTCTAGTTTCACATTAACAAGCCAAACGATGTGGGACTTATCTTATGAAATATGAGAGTGAGATATCATAACTCTTTAGGTAGCTAAATTTCACCATTAAGTGAATATGAAGGAATTTGGCGTGTGTTATGGCTTTCCGGCAATGATAACCGGCCGGCATGTGAGGTCGACAATGATAATGACTCAGTTATGTTTTGAGACCACAGAGGACACGTGACCATGGAAGGCAACTAGTGTAGTGTAGTTCCATTCAAGGTACATTTAATAATATGTATGAGCATGTTCTATATCTAGTTTTTTATTCAACGTCTCAGTGTGTGGTTCATTGCATGAGCATGAAAGTTTCTCACACCACACAAGTTCACGTGAAATCTCAAGTTTACCTTCTTAGGAATAAATGGTGTGTTATTTCCACTACACGTGTTGTATTTGTTACAACTTGTGTGGGGGTCTCATCAAAATCAAAGCTCTTATACAATATTAGGATCCAATTTCAATTTTCACTAGAAAGAATGTGTGTGTATATATCACTGCTAATTTACACCTACTTAAAAATATTAAGGAGTAAATTAACAACTTATACCTAAAATATGAAAGTGTGTGATTATTTACACTCAATTTTATGTTTCAAATAAACAATTGTAAACATGAAGAAGAAAAAAAGCTAAATAAACACAACAATGTTTTTTAATGAAAAATCAATTTTCACTTGTGTCTTTTTAGTTCAAAACATTACTTTTTTTTAGAGGAATTCAAAACACTAGTTAAATATATATAAAAAAAATGCTAGCAACACTCTCTCCAGCACTCACTCTTTTATTAGATGAAATCAATGTATGTCCAACTACTTTGTGTGAGTTCAATTTTTAAGGTGTAGACCCACAATGATTTAAACCAATAAGAGAGTGATCATTAAAGAAAGTGTTGAAAAGAGAGTGTTGCTAATATTACTTTATAAAAAAAAAATACTTCCTTTTCTTTTTTACGAACCTTATCACCTAATGTCAATTAATAATTATAAAATGAAGTTTTTTTTAGAAGAATAAACGGAAGTTTTTGTTTTGGAAATTAATTATAAACTACATTTTTTTTGTTACTAAGTAATGCTGTGAAGTTTTTCCCTATTAAAAAAAAAAGGCTGTCAAGTTTTACGCTTGCAAATGTATTGAAATCAAATGTTCCGCTTTTTCTTTCCAAGATGCATTGAAATGGAACTAATCGAACTCACAGAAATCCGGTGGAAAACTAAGAAAAACAACTATGTCTTTAAGCTAGTTACAAAACTGTCAATCTATTTCAAATAGATTTTAATGGATGTTTTAGTAAAATATAAGTGGGTGTAAGTTGTTGTTTTGGGGGTTATTTAAAAAAATTGAGTGACGAGGGTGTCCATTATTAATAAAGAACTTAAATATGGTATTGGATTAAGGTCAATGGATGTTTTGTTGAATTTTACGCATGAGGACAAAACACAATATTGTCCATATTATATATGCATGTCGTGTACCTGACTCAGCTTGCTCAAATGGAATGATATAAGGTTTGTTTGTCATTGGAATCATATGTCACCAGTCGCTTGGAGGGCTCATTTATATTTTGAATTTTAAAATAATTAAAAGAACAAACATGATATCATGAGGTATGCCCCCATTGCCATTTTTTTTATGTGAGTTGGGTTTGAAGACTCACCATGATACAAATATGTCTCCAGACTCAATTGATGTTTAGAGATCAAACGTTGAACAATAATATTTAAAATTTATGTTTTTATGAGATATGAACTGCATCTTTTAACAATTTTTTATAAAAATCGACACTCGAAATAAGATGTGTCTTGTGACCGATACATGGTTCTACACCAATACATATGACTTCATTCAATTAATTTATTATTTTAAAATTATTACAGGTGTCGATTTTTCATGTTTTATTCTGTATTGTATTCTTTTTTTGAGGGGGCATGATATATGTTTTTGTGTATTTGCTTCATAGTTAAAAGTAATTCATAATTGTTGTAAAAAAAAAAAATAAGTAATTCATAATTGTTTTATAAGTATTTGCTAAACTAACAAAAATGATGAAATTGTTAGGTCGATTACATTATGACTGAGGTTTGAACCCCGACACCTCCACTTTGTGTGTGTGAGTTTATGATGTCTTTATCATTTCGTCAATCTATAAAAATAAAAAGTAATTAATAATTGTTAGTGATCTACCTAATACATAAAATAAGTAATGATAATAATCCCTTAAAAAAGTAATTAAGATAATAAAATTATTTTTTTAAGTAGTCTAATCTCAATATTATACAGGCTCATTACTGGAGGTGGTGGTGTACAGATACAAAAGAAATTCCAGTATCAGTGTCGTTTTGTGCATACACTATTTGTTTAATTTGCCATATGATATGATACATGCCTCTTGTGAGAAAAATTATACTTGATATTTATTTAGTCATAGTGACATCAAAAATAAAAATACCTTATCCACCGTCTTGTTTAATATTTTATTGGATCTATCTGTAATTAAATAGGCATAAGAAAATGTGTCTGGTATAACTGTCTTTAGAAATATGTCTTTATTAGCAACCAACATACAAATACAAAAAAATCAACACGTTTGGTTGTTCATTTTATTTTATTTTTTATACACTACAATACAGACTATAGATGGTCCATCTTCTTTGATGTTATTATGTTATGATTTAACAAGCTAAATTAAATAAAACAAAATAGAACGCATGCATTGTTTGCTAAGTAGATGCAGAGTCATCCATCCCACAAAATCAAAAGGTTATGCATCAACAAATACACCACCTTATTTTTCATCCTTGTGAGCTTACCTCAGTTGATAGGAACAATACATAATATATGCAACGTTCGAGGTTCTTCCACCACCACCAAAAAACAAACCCTACTTTTCATTGTGCTAAATTTTCAAATAAATAATTTGTTTAATAGTCCTTCCTATATCTAAGAATGGATAAAAAAAACAAATAGGGAACATATAGATGAGATGAGTCTAGTAGTGGATGTGTAGTCCATCTCAATTTAGTTTGGCATAGGTGGATAGTGCGTCATACATGTCTTGTTTAATTTCTACAACCATATGGGACCCCATTCCATGTCATATCTCCACCACAAAATTTTTTCTTTCATATCTCCACACACATCACCTCTTCAACTATATATATATATGTGGTTAATTAGTCACTTGTAGAGTATTCAAACATCAAATATATACACCTTCCTTTACTATATATCTTGAATAACTTGTTCACATAACAAAGTTTAAAGTATAAAGAGAATCAATGGCTGCTACTGCTAGTGTATTTTCAATGAAAGGTTCTTCAAAGGTTCGATCATTAGGACGGTACAGTTCAAAGCAAGTTAGGCAGCAGAGGGCAAGGCTTTACATAATATGGAGATGCACTGTTTTACTATTATGCTGGAACGATTAAAAGTAGTAAGTATTCAAGAGCTTCAACAAGAATTTGAGGTTCTAACTAACATTATATTTGAAAGAGGAGATGAATATTTGAGACTTGTATTGTTTGCAATTGTATACTCTTCCATGGGAACTTTGGGGTGTGAAATTATTAACACTCAAAAGTGATGTAGTTTTTGTTATTGGGTAGTAGGGTAAGTAAAGGAGGACCTAGATGAAGCAGGACTTTCTGCTAAAACTGTAAATTACAATCTAGTACTCTACCATGTATAGATAAATATAATGATAATAGAAATTTAAGTTGAATTTCTTCAAGAACTCTGGCTTATTTTCAATTTTGTTGATTGAATTTAGACTTTGGAGTAAAATATTACAATCCTGCAATATTCCTCCGAAGATTATTGACTTAATCAGATAGTTGGCTATGCCTCTTTGATCCTTATATTAGTAGAAGTTACTACCTGAAATAGTAAATTAATGCCTAAATCAACTACCCATTATTATTGTGAGCAGCAACCAGAATGGGGTGTTGTGTCTCTAGTCAATATGCTACCACACTTTCTTTTATCCAAGATTTAGTATATTTCAAATTTTCACCCAATGACTTCTCGAAAACAAAGTAGTAAAAAGTATGAAGCAAAAACAAATACTCCTACGCGAATGATCACATGCATTAGCCGGCAGTGGAACAACCTGACGCACATAAGATTATTATTAACATATGCTCCACCCTCTACTTTCGGACTAAAATAATGACATGATGCCAATAGCTTGGTCAGGTAAGTATTTGACTTGTTAGATTTTACATTTACAGATAAATTCAAACCCAAACCAATTATAGTTTCTATTCCCCTACTATATGTTTATAGCTTCGGATTTCAGAATTTAGGATAGTTAAAGCATGGACTTGAAGGCAACAATAGGGGGGAATTCTTGGTTAAGGGGGTAAGTAGAGGAACTTTAGCACGCCAGAAATTAAATGAAAATCAAGATAAATATATAACAAAAAGGCAAAAACCAACACATAAAAATTATAAACAAAATCCCAAAACGACTCCCTATTAAGCAATTTTTGTACAAAACTTGGAAATAATAACCAGTCAACCAAAACTGAACGGATAATAAGTTGTTCTAGATCTCGTGTCGCTATTACATACCATCTAATACCGTTTTATACTGAAATATAAAAGCAGTTAATAACATCCAAAGGAATTGTGAAGTTTATTTTGAGGTATAAACAGCAGTAGGAAATATTTTTCCTTCTCTTGGAGAGAACAAAAAGTTAGAAAACTCCACAGTCCAGTTCTGCATCTTTGTCAAAAATATCCCACCCATCATCAATAAGAGCATTGTGTTCTTCTTCGGACCTCTCCTCTTCCCCACCATTGAAAACAATTGGGGCTGCCTGGGTGATCTTGAGTACTTCGGAAGAATCACTATGCTCAGAACCCACATTAGATGCCACAGTTTTGTGGGATGAACCTGAAGAAGCTAAGATGCAACTTGTCTGACTTGCTGTGAATGATTTACTCAAAGGAAGATTTGCATCAAATTTCTCTTTCAGAAGTCTAATATCCTGACAGATAACAGAAATTTCTCCTCTGCAAAGTTAAACAAAAAGTAGGTATAATAAATTAGGAATTATAAAGACATCTACTGCAAAAGATACTATTAATTCATGACAATACAATGTGCAAGTGTGTTCAAGTCTGAGAGAAAATATAAGAATCACGTTCAAGTTATATATTGAAACAGGATTTCTAGGGAAACAGTAAATCAAATGGCTTCCAGTACAACAAAATGAACAAATAGGGAAAATTAGCAATGAGAGACGTAACTTCAAGACCATAATCAAAATTACACTAAAAAGGTCGCAAGTATTCACACAATAATATGAAATGAAACCAATAGAATGTTGCAGAGTCAAAGTATTGATAGTTCAACATCAGGAAGAAAAAAATATATACAACTAAAAATAAACAGCAGAGAAACAACTTACTGCAACGTATCAACAACCTGCCCACGATCCATCAGGAACTCCCGTAACTGTAGAGAAGAGAAGGAGTCGTTAAAATTAAAAATCATTAAACAATGGGGAAAAGCTTCTCTGCTGAGCTTGACTCTAAACTGGGTAAATATGGTGCATCAATCGTTAACTAATCTACAGGCTTTGATTGGGAGTTAGGAGAGGAAAGGGAGTGACTGAATTTAACTTTATGGAGCAAAATAGGATGACTTTAGCCTTATAGGAGAATTTTAGCTTTATGGAGCAAAATAGACCTCCCATGCAAGGTGGGAGCTATCATCCCTTGCTTCCCAATCAAAGCCAAGTGTATCATGATCTTAACCCACTAAAAATTATTTTAAAAATATTATTATATTCATTGTGTCGCTCTCCAAAAGGGAAATGGAGAGGATCTCAAGCCCTAAAGATTAGTGGACCTCAACCCCTAAAGATTAGAGGACCAATATGAACTTACTTTACACATTAAAAAAACTCTTCCATATTTACAGAAAAATAATGAAATGGTTTGGAAGCAAAGGGAACACTAGCAACCTTTGAATTCTCTTCAGCTTCCTGCTGTAGTCTCCGTGATTCCTGTACTACCTTCTCCATCATGGCTTCTTGTTCCAGAAGTGCCGCCCTTGCCGACTCCTCTTTTTCAAGCTTTTCAAGCTCCGCCGCTTTCCTCAACATGTCTGCTGCAGCTAATCGAGATTCAAGACTTTGGCGCATCTGCAAGCAAGAGAATATTAAATGTCAGACAGGATGTTCATTCGATAAACAGTGTTATTAAACTTAAATCAATTGGCCTACAATGACTCCAATCTGAATAATCTCAGTTAGCCGGAAAGATGCTGGGGATATTTATTTTGAAATGAAAAAAAATATACAGAAAAATATGATGAAAATAATTTCAACAAAAACAAGTTGAGCACCTCATCAAGAATTGCAAGAGACTCATCCCTTTCACCAGACAAGCTGGACAGACGTGATTGAAGTTCCTTCAGCTCAGTCGCCAGAATTGCCTTTTCTCCATAAATTTCCCCAGCATGCTGCAAATAAAAAGTTTAGGTTAAATTCTTTTTGTTCATCACGTCAAAAAAACCATCATCAAGTATTTAAAAGCTTTGACATATATAATTTCAGTTATTTATTTCAATCCCAACCATGTCATTTGCTTCTTTAGCGTGCACCAACATGGCTTGATACTCTTCTACCCTATCCAGAATATCAAACCCTCCGGTGGTCGCTGCTATATTGGCCTGCTCTGCAAGTTTCTCCTGATGTTCCACCTCTCTCATCAAGTTGATAAGAGATTCCATTGATGAAAACAAGGTTTTCTGCATAAATGTAGAATAATAAAGCATAAGATGTCAGAGGTTAAGATCATATCATATTTCAATGACTTGAGTGCAGTTACAACATTTTATTTTATAGTACCAAAAGATGACAAGTTACTATTCAATTATTCAATATAGTAACAATGGCTACAGTGGCAATTTCACAAGTTCTATCAAATATCAGTAAGGCTAGTAAATATTGTATTCATAGCATCCAAATATAAGAAAATAGGACTGACAAGACCTTATTTGTTTTTGCTTCATCAATGGTCTCCTCAAGCATATCAATACTGCATGCTGGATTATATTTGCTAAGTGTCGTATTCTCATCAATCTCATCTACAGCATGACTATTTTCGCCAACAATGGTGGAATGATTAGTATTCAACTCTGTCTGAAGATCTTGAGCATTTAGTGGAAGCCCCTGAACTTGAGACACTGTTTGAACTTCAGAGTCTCCTAACTCGATCAAGATAGTTTCAGATTTTTCCAATCCGTGACTTGTATTGCAGATAGTGGCATCATAATCTTCAGCTGTAGGAACAAAATCTACCCACTCTTCATTCAGATTGTTCACAGTTCCATTGCCATTGTTAGTCATGGAGGCAGCCTCCTCTGTAACATTTATCTGTTCCGTCTCCAACACGTGATATACACCTGAAGATGCCAAATTTTCAACGATGACATCCACAAGTCGTCCCTGATCAAAATATTCACTAGTTTCGTGCCAAAATCCATTTGATGTTTCCTGGGCAATTTCACTAGAGATATCTCTAGTTAAGTTACCATCATTATTTACCCCAAAAAATTGACTGGTTTCATCATTTAGCTCACTGGCATTTGAAAGTGTAGAGTCATTAAGAGCTACATTCAGATCCAGTCCACAAGAAGAATCTGCGGCTTTGATGATCTGTACAGGTCTAGAATATGATGATGCCAATGATGATGAAGACCCAACATCAGTATCTTCAACAGGTTGATACTGCACCAACCTTTTCCCTTCATCCTCACTTTCATCTGAAGATTCAATGTGTCATTAGAAATATATCACTACACCATTTCAAAGCAAGCAAGGTATAGATGGAATTGAATGTATAGAGAAAGCGAACAAACCTTCAAGGTTTATAAATGCTACAGGGCTTTTAACTTGTGGAGAAGTTACTGTAACATTCAGATCTGGTCCAGAAGAAGAGCTGGCAGATTTGACGATTTCTTGATGTACATAATGTGAAGAAGAAGAAGAACCAACATCCATACTTTTAACAAGCTTATGACGAGCCAATATCTCCCCTTCATCTTCACTTTCACTTTCATCTAAATGTTCAATATGTCATCAGAAATATATTAGTAAACCATTTCAAAGCAAGCTATTTAGAGAATGGTATGGAAATGCATGTCGTAAAAGTAGACGCACCTTCCAGGTTCACTATGACTCTAGGATTTGTATCCCGTGAAGGGGATGCTGGAAGTAATTTTTTGGAAATTGCTGGGATGATTTCCATAAGAACAACTTCGGCGGCCATATCAGCATCCTTTGAGTGTTCAATAGCCACTGCCCTCAACAACCTCGAATCAACCTGTACAGACAAAGAAAGAAACAGGCATCAGCAAGAAGCATATATCAGTAACAGGCCAGCCACATTCCTGGTGTAATATCTCCTTAATATATTTGTATTGAAGCAATAGAATGTATTTCTGAAGACTTATTTGTGGTTAAATATTAGCATCAAATTAGTATTCATACATCAGCTACAAACCAAAATTTGTTACAGTCAGAAAATAATACAATGACTAGAGTCAGTGGAACAAAATCCTTGAATAGTTCACATTCTAATCTCAGTAATTGAAGTTCAAAACACAAACTCTGAATATGAGCCATTTGATCATCACCTAATGACTCCAGTATATTAACTATAGTTATTTTCCCAAAAGCAGATCAATTTACAATTAAGTTCCTTGAAAATTCGACAATCTCAAATGTCATATATAGCAACTAATAATCCATGATTGATATAACCATCCCTCAATAAGAAAGTAATAGTTATAACAGAATTTAGATCAAAATATGATTTTTGATCCTACAATTACAGTGTTTTTGGTTTGAATCTCTACAAGTAAGTATTTATGTTTAGATTCATCCTTGCAAATTCAAAAACCAATTTTATTTGAAAGCGCGGCAGGTGGCCCAATAAAGACTATAAGCAACAAATTTTGAAAACGCTATAACTACATGGGACTAAAAACATAAGGAACTTGGATTTGAAAGTAGCAACGCTGTGCACGTAATCCTTAACTAGAAAGTTAAATTTATAAACCTGATTTTATTTGATTAATTTGAAATTAGAAAACCCAATTCAAGTTAACAAATTCAGAACCAGAAAACAAATTGAAAAAACTTGATCACAGAGCATCAAAAAGGTATAATAATATAATAATTAAAATAAAATCAATAAAAGAATAATCTACAATCATAACTCAATAGGTATGTATACCTGTGGAAAAATATCGAGCAAAGATCTATAGACAGAATTGAAACCCATGATCACACGGTTTCACGTATCTGCAAACAAAATAGAAATCGATTAAACCCTAACGTCGAATATGCATGATTATTAAAAGCGATGGATATGATTACGATAAATTTGAAAAAACCCTGTGAGTTACAACATGCAAAAAAAAAGAAAAAAAGAAGAAGAAAAAGAAAGAAATTAAAATCGTACCTAAAATGAATTATTGAATTATGAGAATTGGGAATAAGAATGGAAAAGTGATTGAAATAGGAACAAGAATGAATATGATTATATAACGTGAAATAGGGATTAGAATGCGAAAAGATTAGTGAAAGAGTGTGTGGGCTTGACCTTAGTGTGTGTAATTGTAATTGTTGCACGCGAAATTATTGTTATTGTTACGCTGTTTCCCTATGAGTCTGGAAATAATACTAACGATATGGAGAGAGAAAGAGGGACCTCGCTAAGTTATTGGATAATATTGTCAATATCTATATGAATCGAGGGTGTTTTTGGAATATAAGATAATGCATGGCCCAAATTTCACGTCATTATAGGAATTCTGAGTTCACACATTAACACGACAAAAAATAAATAAAAATAGGACTTGAATTTGTTGTCTTCGTGAAATTTTTTTACAATGTTAAATTGTTTTCGAAGGTCCTCCTTCAGTTCGGTTAGGACACAATGCATAAAACATGTGAGGTTGAGTTTCAAACCTCGACCACCGCAAAAAAAAATTATTTTCGTGGTCATCTTAGGTGTGTTTGTTTCAAGTTTATCAAATTTATTTTTAGGAATAACATTCCTTGGAATATAAAGATGAGAATTTTATTCCAAGAAATTTAGGAAAAATATGTTTGGTTAGCTTTATAATATTCCTAGGAACCATAAAAATAGGGATTATAATAGGTAAACTATTTATGAATTTATTCCCATCTCCATGGGAACTTTATTCCCACCCTTTTCCTTGGGAAATTTTTTCTATTCCCATAAACATTTTATACCAAGGATTAAATTTTAGTAGCATATACATTTCTATCATTTTATTTTCGGGAATCAACAATTATAACTTGAAACAAACACACCCTTAGCAATTTTCGAGACATATAAATATTTTAGATGTGTTTGGACGAGATAATTTGGAAATTTGAAATTTTTTAGAATTTTAAGTAATTTAAATGATTCAATTAAATTACTTTCATTTCTCAATAATTTTATTTTGATGGAAGAAATTCATTGGTCATTATTTTTTGGCAAATTTTAATTTTTTTTAGGCAAGTTTGAAAATTTAAATTACGGGTCAATTTGTAAATTTAAAAAAATTGAGGTCAAATTATAATTTTTTAAAAATTTTAGGGTTAATTTGCAATTTCTTGGAAATTTATTGAGGTCATTTTGAAAATTTTGGAAAAGTTGAGGATCAAAATGTTAAATTTGAAAAATTATAACAATGAAGAAATTTGAAATTCATAGCTTTTAGGTGTCATTTGAAATTCTCTATATTTAACTAGAACAAAATACTTCAAAATTCCAATCATTTTGAAAATTCTTCAAATTAATTATCCAAACAATGGAATTCACCTTAAAACATTTGAATTCCTTCAAAATATTCACAATTTTTCTATTATGTGCAAATTTGCACATATTAAGAAGTTTAAAATAATAAATTTGCATTGGAACTGATGGTGACAACAGTGGCATAATGTGCTTCGGTACGCGGCGACGAGTTTTAACGGTGGGATAAAAAGTGTCTGCAAACACATTAACACTTTAACACTCAAATCAGTATGGGAAATAGATGGAATGTGTGAAAAGTGTGGAAAAAGTGAATATTACCTTAGCGGTGAAGTTAAGTCACTTTTATATAGGCGTGTGTGAATAACTGTCTCTGTAAAGTGTTACGCTCTGAGGCCGTTGGAGGGACACATGTAGGGTGTCTGATGTACGGGCATGCTCGAGTAAGGCAGGGTGTACAATTGTTAGCGTATTCCTCTAGGCAATGCGCCTTGGTCCGATGGACGGTTGATCCACGTGTCAGCGTTGCATTGATTTCTAGTCGGTCAAGAACATATTTCATATTTTAATAGCATTTTTTGACATGGCTCGATAAAGTCGAAGTTCCTTAAAGTCAATTTTAAACGAATTGGATAGTCCATTTTTACAGCTCCAACGATAACTCGCGGATTTTAAAGTATAAATGAGTATATACAAATATTAAAAACTTTTTTTTAAATGAGTTATGTTAAAAGAATAAAACTTTTTTTATACACTTTTTTGATTTAGGTAGTTGCAAGTTTATTTTGTTTGATTTCGGTCTTACACTTGGTGAAGACGTTGTTTTTGGTCCCGGTTGTGAGCGAGACATTAAAAAAGGCACTGCAATCCATTTCGCGCATCTCTGTTCCGCCGTGCCGTCGTCTCCTTTAGTTTCTGCCGCGACTCTCGTCTCCTCTCTCCACTGTGTGTGTGTGTGTGTGTGATTCTCCCTCGAGGAACAGTAAGTTCATTTTGAATTGGTTAAATTTAAATTTAAGGTTTTGCTTGGTCAATACTTTTTTTATGTGCAACCGATTGTTTTTCTTGACATTGTATCATTTGGTTTTGTTGGGTATATTCAGTTACTCTCTTTGTATAAGCTTGAATTTTGCAAACAAGGTATTTGTTGAAATGTCACAACACTCAGTGACTATGGTATATAAGCAAAATGTAATGTGCTATGTTTTTGTGTTTATGTAGTGGCTAAGTGCTGTTATTGTACGACTTATGTATTAGTCAAAAATGACAATGTTATACGACTAACGTAATTCTTTCCTCTAGCTCAAGACATGTTCTCCAAGACAAAAATTCAAACTTTCTTCTGCTACTACCTCAACAACAATCTCAACATTCACGTTCACACAAGACTTATATCCAGTCTCAAAGTAGTATGGCGCAAGGACCAATCACTTGACCAAGCTATAGAACAAGATAAACGCTTCAAGCAATGTGCCCGCGTCGTTAAAGAAGTTCTCAATGAACCAGGTCAAGTCATCCCTCTACGTTATCTTGAGAAACGCCGCCAAAGGATGCGTCTCAAGGTTAAAATTGATACCTTTTTGAATCAAAATCCTTTTTTATTCGATGTATACTATGATCGTATAAAACCCAAAACCGAACCTGTGAAATTTCTCCGTGTCAGCGATCATCTCCTTCAGTTTCTGCAGGAAGAGAAACGGATTTATAAGGAGAATGAGCCGTTAATTGTTTCAAAGTTGTGTAAATTGTTGATGATGTCAAAGGATAAAATTGTTAGTGCTGATAAATTGCTTCATGTGAAGAGGGAATTTGGTTTCCCTAATGATTTTTTAGTTGATTTGGTGCCAAGGTATCCGGAATATTTTAGGTTAACTGGTTTACCTGGGGAGGGAAAATCTTTTCTTGAATTGGTTAATTGGAACCCTGAGTTTGCAAAATCTGTTATTGAGAGAAGGGCTGAAGAGGAAAGTAGGGCTACTGGGATTAGGGTTAGGCCCAGTTTCAATGTAAAGCTTCCTCCAGGTTTTGTGTTGAAGAAGGAGATGAGGGAGTGGATTAGGGATTGGATGGAACTTGATTATGTTTCGCCTTATGAGGATGTTTCTCATTTGGAGCAAGCTTCTAGAGAGATGGAGAAGAGGTCTGTTGGGGTGTTCCATGAATTGCTTTCTCTTTCGTTGTATAAGAGGGTTCCGGTGCCGATTCTTGGAAAGTTTTGCGATGAATATAGGTTTTCAAATGCATTTTCAAGTGCTTTTACAAGGCATTCGGGTATATTCTATATGTCGTTGAAAGGTGGGATTGAAACTGCAATGTTGAGAGAAGCATATGATGGGGATAAGTTGATTGACATTGATCCACTGCTTCAGATAAAAGATAGATTTGCTGAGCTGCTGAAGGAGGGTTGGCGGCTAAGAGCAGAACAATTGAAGTTGAAACAAGAGAAAATTAAGCAAGATATGGAACTTGTAGCCACAAGAGTTGCTGAATAACAATATAAAATCGGCTATTAGATATGTGAAAAGTTTTCAATCTGGAAATTTCTCAGGAGAAAAAAGCTTGATCATTGTTTGTGAGTACATTTCTCCTTGCTTTTTATTATGACTGTTAATCTTTAGGTGCATGAATTGTTTTACAAAAAATTGAATGGTCACCTCTTCGTACCCTGTTACTGAAAAATGCTTCAGTAATATATTCTTGGCTTAGCTATATTATATCTAGAGATCGAAGTTTGTTTGCCCAAACTTATGTTGTTGAGACCAATTTCATGTGTGTACTATTATACTCTTGGTAGAGGAGGATTGTTGTTTAAATTATACCCCCTTTTACTTGCAGGGATATTAATGGTCAACCTGTTTTTGAAATTACAGAATTGTATTAATGGTAAACCTGTTTTTGAAATTTCATTTGCACCACATTCCTTGAAATATTATAATTTCAATTTTAAGATTATTACTTGAAATTGTCGGGAAGATGATTGGTAACAAGGCCACCCTTCTACCATAAAATTGCCTGTAGCATGAATTGTACTGTATTAATATGCACTTTGTCAACCTGTGAAATAAATGCATGAAAAACTTACAGACATATTAGGGTATATCAAGGTAGGAGGTTGTGAATGGGCTTAAATGTGTATTTGTCTAACTCATTGTGCTTTGGAATTTAGGAATTTAAGGACATGGTGCTCCAAAATCCGAATAATCCGTTTGGTATCAAACCAATCATGTATTGAAGTTCAAGTAAGATATCGCAGAATTTCTGTTGGTGGAATCTAATGCTGGATTTCTTCTGATAATTCAAAGCGAAAGAAACGCGTACACATTTGCAAATGAGCTGCATTGTTGGATGATGACCAGGCTCTCCATCCAAATGAGCAGTAATAATGTATTTGCTTTTTGAAACACTGGAAACAAGTTGATCAAAGGTGTAAATAGCTTAAATTTTTCTTGACACCATGAATGTTAATTTAAGAAAACCGGTGTTCCTATCTGATCTAGCATCTTACTGCTGTTTGAATGTTCTAAATATCTACATTTTTATTTTTATTATAATGAGCTGTTATGTACTATTAATTGTATTTTACAGTAGAATAAAGTTAGAAATCTTTTTGCATGTCCTTTGGTCGATCTTGTTGAAGTTATTGGAAAGTTGAAGCACTCTGTACTTTGACAGACAGTGTGAAAGCTATGTAGATTCAACATAAAATTTTGTATCATAAAAACTTTGTTTTATGTGGTTACTTAGCATGAACTTGGGAGGATGTGAGCAGTAGAAATAAAGACATGTTTTTTGAAGGTTCCTAAGTTTGTCTGTTTTCATTGGATATTTGTGTTTCTCTCTCTCTCTCTCACCACTCTATACCTTCTGATGTATGGATCTTTTGCTTGAAATGTCCTCCAGTTGATTTCCTCCCATGTAAAATTAACATGTTATCCATTTACACTAATCTGATACATCCTTTGCCGCACTTCTCAACATTGTTAAAAGAGTTGTTCAGGAACAATGTTGGTGGCTTGAACCCTCATCTAGAATAGTTTGTGCTTACCTACTACAAGTAGAAAGTCATCACACAAAATGAATGAGAAATGCAAGCAAGCAGCGCCTAACCACATTCTCTTGCTATTTATATTTTATAGTAGTAGTAGATTAGTAATTCACTTCATAAACAACCTACTGGAAACTATCTAATGAATTTGCAAGTATTTAAGCAATTCTACTTCTAAGGAGCCGGTGTGAACGTTAAAGTACTTTCATGTTGAGATGTATTAGCATAAGAGGAAGAAACTAAAAACAGACACAATACAAAGAGAATCTATATTTTTAACTCGGTAACTCTGGTTCTCACATTTCTTGCATTTGCGCCAAAAGTGGAGAGCCAGATCAGTCCTCCAGTTATTCAGCTGCCACCACCAGCCCTTCGTCCACTTTGTGCACCCCAACTAGCACTAGGAGGCTGCTTGTGGCGACATTATCTTACACTCCAGGATTACCAACTTTTCTGCACCTATCTCCACCCTCTCTTTCATCCCCTGACGATGACGAGGGACACCAGAGTCGCCACTACAAGCACGGCCACAGACACAAACACCGTGGTACCCCACAAGAAGATAACTGTTCCCGCTCATTGGGCTAGAAAAAAGGACAGTCGATGCGTGTGTGAGATTTTTTAGTTAGGTTGCCTCCTTTCCACACAAGACCTTTGCATCAGTACTCAGTCGTCATTGGAGAATCTTGTACGGTCACCTACTCATGTGGTGGACCGATATGATGGGCAACAATTACAAATGGTGATGCCACTAAACAAGTGTAGCAGTAGTGGAAAAGAATCTGATGTTGTGTTTATCTTTTCTGATTCCTAGCCTTTTTATTTAGCAAGCTCTTGTTGATTGTTTGACTTAATTTCCAATTGTTGTTCCGTCAGAGGTTGGAAAAAACAAAGTGAGTTGTAGCACTCACATGAAGAAAAAATATATATAGTTGTAGGTTTTGCGGCTTATACTATTTGTATTTAATTTAATATGGTGCATGGACAAAAAAAGAACCACTATGTCACTATAGTTTATTAGGTCTAATAAACTCTAAAATATCACTATGATACAATACAAAGTTATTGGTACAACTTCTATGACAAATTTTTTTTTCTTTCTTCTTATTGGTCGAAAATAATAGAGAGAAAAAAGATGAGAGAATAAGAAGAAAATGTGAGTATGAGAGAGAAAATTGTCAAAAAATTATTGCAAAAGGGTTGTACAAATAGGCTAACTTTAATGCTGAACTAACAAAAAGACCAACAAAATCCAGCTTAGTACATCAGCATTACTATGAAAAGCTCTTTCTATGCTAGTAAACAGATAATCTTTTTGCCCCATCATCATGAAATGCAGTTCACAAAAAAGGTATTGTTCTTCCTCTCTTTTTGTATATTTCATGTGGACAAATGAGTGTAATATTATATATCTCCAAACAATAACAACACAGACAATGTGACCCTTCGGAATAGTGAAAAGGAAAGAATAAAAAAAGTGTCCATATCTCCTTTCCTATGTGTGGCACACCATCTAGTGCATTATTGTACTGGGTACATCATTCTTTAGAAACCTTATAGGGGACATATGCGGAGAAATGACGCAAGTGCCTAGTGTAACACACATGGAGATACATAAGACAAGGTGTTTACTCGCTACATACACGATAATTGTATCAGTGTCACACATTGAGTTTTACTGTTATTTTGGCAAACATTTTGTATCTTAAATTTACGAATTAGAGTCTTTATATCTAAGTTAAAAATGATAACAAGAGTAGAAGATTTGCTTGGAATGGAGAGAATGATAAGGCAAACGAAACGAGAGAGAGAAAGTTATCAAAGATAAAGAATGGGAAGCAAACTTTCTTACATAAAAAATCTCGCCCTTAAATTTGATGGTTGGTTAACTTTAAATTTGCTTGGACGAGGTCTCATTTAATCCATTAATTAATGGATGGTTAACTCTCACATGACAAATGGATAGTAAACTCTTTTGTAAAAGGTTTTTCAAACTCTTAACCATTCCCTGTAGTTCATTATTCATTTGAGTTCAATCGAATTGATCATATTAAATATAAAATTTATGCTAATTTTTAATACAAGAGGTAAATATATAAAATTATCAAATATATAATATAAGAGAATTCAATAATCTAATTTGCGGTGTGGTCGTTTCCATTATAGCTATCCATGTTTTGAATTGCACCTCTTCCCTTATCTTCTAAGTGGTGAAAAGGTAAAATGTACATACAGTTGGAAAGTCAATTTAAGTTTGAGAAGTTATACAGTCATTTTAGTGAGAGAGAGAGAGAGAGTTTCATCATGACCTATTCAATATCTATTAAATTTCCGCTATCGGGTCAAACTTCATACACATGCATGGGTCACGATTGAATATTTTAGTCATGAGCGTGGGGAGATTTGTTAAGGAGTTCTACATTGAATAAAATATGACAAGATAATGTGTCTATAAATGGTGGTAATCATCAAATCGATTTTATAAAATTGAGAACCCAAAATTCTAAGAATGATGGTGGAATTTTTCAAATTGCACTAAATTTAATCATCTCATGTTGAAATATAACATGAAGGTTTGATGCGGAGCATCTCACTGTTAAAATAAATTTTTTAGGTTTTCTTCTTTTTCTTCTAGGTTTACTTGAACATGACGAAGATGAAGAGGCGAGGAGAAGAAGAAAAATAAAAAATAAAAAATAAGGTTTTGGTGATTCACTGTTAGATACAATTGACATGCAAGATCTAATGATTTCCATTTTATCAAAAAAATCAAATGGTTAAAATTTAAAAAATAAATAAGATATTTAGTTGATCACCTATAACGTTGATCCACCTTAAACACTTGTGTCTAAAATTAACATAATTAGACCAATTTGACTAACGAAAATGTTGGGACTAAAATATCTAATTTAGCCTAATCATTTTCATTTATTTAGGTTTTATTTTACCATGCAAGTACCAATAGAATGTTGTATCAAAAATAAAGTGATAACCGAATATTTAGGAATAACTCTTTTGAAAAATAACCATTCTTTTGATAAAGTTTATGCTAGATTTTGTATCAAATTTTTATAATTCAAACACACATTAAGAATAACTTTTATAATTCTTATTATAATTAGTATATATTATCATTGTCCTCTTTATATAATTAGTATATATTATCATTGTCCTCTTTAAAAAATAGAATATATTATCGTTGTATAAAATATAATTATTTGATAGTTTGATGCAGTTTTTAAAATATTGATATGAAGTTTTGTTTACAAAAAGTTTACTGTTTATTTTTTTGAAGCAAAAAAGTTTGCTATTTATAAATTAATTGTTAATATTGCGGCTAATATCATGTTTATAAAAATAGTGGGACTACTTTGACCAAAAGTATGGGTAGGGACGAATATGAATCTAGCCAAAGGCGTTTATGCATTGTATTGAAAAAGATGACAATCTGGACCCCTTGGCTTGGAAAATTAAAACTATATCTTGGTCTTTTGACAAAATCTTGGTCCTTTTCTTCTATTACTTAAAACAAACAAAAATCCGCAAGAGTTGATTGATTCAAGTGAGAAGAGATTTAGATTCTTTAAGTAGATAATTAAATGTTTGATTTTTGATTTTTGGGTATGAACAAAATCTGGTTGGAAGAGAAAAACTCACCTTATATCTCACATTGATCTTCGATAAAGGTTAGTCATCATTAAACAACTGACAGAAAAAACTTCATACTAATAATATAGTAAGAACAAAAATCGTATCTGGGGTATAATATTATAAAAATGTAGTATATCTCATATATTAATTAAAAGCTTAAATGCTCTTTTGGTTCCTTAACTATTTAATTGGTATCGCTTTGGTCCCTTAACTAAAAAAAGATTGTTTGAGGATTTTAAGTTTTTTTTTAGTCTCGTTTTGGTCCCTTCTATTAGGTTTCTGTTAGTTTTAATAAAAAAGTTAAGTGTGGGCACGTGTCACCTTATCATTGGCTCTGAGTTTTATTAAATTTTTTTTTATTAAAAAATATTTTTTTTGTAGATAATTCCCATAACCAATGATAAGGTGACACGTGTCACTTTGTCATTGGCTTTGGGATTTTTTTTTTAAAATATATATTTTAAAAAAAATAATAAATTATTTTGTAAAAAAAAAAAACTCAGAGCCAATGACAAGGTGACACATGTCCAGAAGTTAACTTTTTTTTTAAAAACCTAACGGAAACCTAACAGAAGGGACCAAAACGAGACTAAAAAAAAAACTTAAAATCCTCGAACAATCTTTTTTTAATTAAGGGACCAAAGCGATACCAATTAAATAGTTAAGGGATTAAAAGAGCATTTAAGCCTTAATTAAAAGCAGAAAAACAAAGAAGAGTTGCCACTTTTTTTGAAAGATGGAACCTGGTACTCTGGTAGGAGTAGGATCACACACACACACATGCTGCATATTGTACGGAAAAGAGAGGCATGGAAATTATTGTGATTTGATGGGCATGGTATGCAGCTGTACGAATTCCATATGATTCTTGACTGTAAGTTTCTTTTTCTTTCTTTTCTTAAATTAAGTTTTGAATTTCAATCCAATACTTTCCGTGATTCAGATTTTAATCATTCCATTTTTAAATCTAAAAATATTGCCTCTTAATTTTTTTTTATTTAGAAAATTACGACCGTTGAATTTGTGACTTGTTTTTGTTGATATAATCAGTTGAAAACAAACATGTGGTAGGAAATGGGTCCTCTTGTGTGATATGTTATTCAGTTGAAGTCATCTTTCATTGAAAATGAGAGACGAAGTTACAATGAAAGAAATAGAGAAAAAAGATATCAATGAAAGTTGAGTCTAACGAAGGAGGCTAGAATTAATAAGATGGCAAATCAATGTTTACCTTTTAAATAAGAGATATATACGTATTTAATAGTCGACGTGCATGGAATATGATTGATCATCTTTTGGGGAAAAAATCTATAGAAAAAAAATAGAGAAAGAAGATTTAAGGGTGAGGATGTGAAAGCATGATAGATTTTGAGAGAAAAAAAAATGGTGAAGATTGATTCTAATTGGGTGGTATGACACCATAAATATGATTAAATCTAGTTATTTTGTTTGTCAAATTATTAATTGTTTTTTTTTCAAAAAATTTATTGATTGTTTTAAAAAACAAAGATAAAACTTAAAATAAACAAAATGCAAAACCCTAAACCAAAATCAAATTTTCCGAACAATGTGCATTTACCAAAATCTTGTTTCTCTTGACTCTTCCATGGATACCGTAATAAACTAAAAATGGGAGAAACTACCATTAGGGATCTTAAAATGTACCCTAAATGCTACTTTCTCATCTCATCTCATCTCATGATAATAAAATGCGAATAAGGGTGTGTATAAGAAATGATGATGGTCAATTTATTATTGTTAAGACTGCTAGGTGTTATCTCTTCATGTACAAGTTGGTGAAATCTTGTCCTCTGTTGAATGCTTTGCGAATAAGTGTGTGTGTTAGAAATCATGCAAGGAAAGAAAAAAAATATCACAACTTGCTATTAAATAATAAAAAAATTAGACCACAAAAAATGAAAATAATACAACATAAATAACTCTCTTCAAAATAAATAAATATATAGCTAGTATAATAGTCCATAACCTTTTTTTTTTTTTTGAAGAATAGTCCATAACCATTTTAAAATCATTAAATTTATAATTGGCCATGGATGGTCCATTAAAGTATGGGATAATATATTGGATGTCTGGTTTATAATTCACTGGAAGTTTTGGCAAGTTGACATTGGCTCATTGTTTTTATTTGATTATTTAGTGAATGGATGTATAATTTTTTTCCAGATAATGGGACGATGATAAGCCGCAACAACAAAAATAACATTAGGTTATGGGGAAGGGGAAGGAAGCTCTCATGTGAAAGTTTTATATATGTTTTTTATTTCATAAATATTTACAAATTTTAACAATATTATCTTTTTTTTTTTTAAGAAGTTTAACAATATTATCTTGTATAATATTGTATACTATTTGAATTATTTATTAATTTGTAAATTATAAACAATTTTTTTGAGTGAGTTGCAACTTTAAATTGTAAGAAACCGTATTTATATTTTTCAATAATAGCAGTAATATATCATTCGTTTCTATCCTAAAAATGTTTGGGTGAGAGATACAATAGACTATTCAATTTGCCTTATCACAATGAAGTTGATAATGGGAGTTGGTCTTGGAGAAGGACTCTTTTCAATGGGAGTTGGAATTAATTTTTGTGCAAGCAAATGTGAGTGATAGGCGGGAAAAGATTCCTCGCAGTGATTGGAAAGTCCAGGGGAATCTCCACCACTCGTTTAATTCTATCAAAGTTGGTCAAAATTATTATAAAATAAATGGACGTTGAAGATTCTCACTCCATCCGGTCTAGTAAAAAAGACACGGAAGAGAATCCCAATCCGTGATAGGCGGGCGTGGAGATATGATCACAATGACATGTATATTGTTAAAGAGGTGTATAAGTTAGCGTTGGATCATAACTATGAGGCACAACTAATTTTTCTGGAAATTGCTCTTCTCCCTCTTAAAATTACTCATTCTCTTAACTCAGCATGAGTTAACTCTCGTTCGACATTTTTCAGCGTGAGTTAACTTGCACTGACACTGATTAGTTCAATCATTTTTTAAGTTGGTTCAACCGATCTTAAAAGTGCCAGCGTGAGTTAATCTACGCTGAAAAATGTCGAGTGAGTGTTAACTCATACCGAATTAAGGGAATAAGTAATTTTGAAAGGGAGAAAAGCAATTTTCAATTTTTTGTTGTTGTGAGATTACTAAGAATAGGAAGGTACAACTAATGGAGTCCTTTTTGCTTGTATATTTTTAAATTTGGTAACTTTACTCCAAAGAAAGTGTTGTGCCATGCACAATCCTTTTGTGGTTTGTTCTTGGTTGGTAAATGATTGAGAGAAAGGTTTGCTCTGATTTGGCTGGAATTGTCTGGTAGAGTAAAGTGATAGATGTAATAAGAAGAGAGATTGGGAGAAAATGAGTATGGAAAAATTAAGTATACAAATATAAATAAGCAACATTATAAGTTTTTTACATAGTTATCAAGTCACTTTTTTTTTTGGTACAAAGTTATCAAGTCACTTTATTATAATTTATAATCATTATAAAAATATCTAAATAAATATCTATATAGTAAAATCTAACTAGATAACCCTGTAAATAAACACTGCTTCTATTCAAAAAACTCTATATTGAATGGGATTCCAGATAATACATTTTTGTATGCACATATGAAACATCTTTATTTATTTGTTCAAAACTCTCCTTAACCCCCTCAAGCAAAAATGGAACAATTATTTGATAATCAATAATATTATTTCTGTGGTGAACAAAATTTCATCATCTTCAACATGTTGCAGTAGCCATTAGATCACCCTGAGAAATTGGCACTCTAAGATTGGAAGAAGATTTTACAACGTTAGCAGGATTTCTTGAGTTATATAAAAATTGTGCCACAATCATAGCACTAGGCTCTGCAACAATCTTCTTCCATGTTTCATCAGCTTCTTTTCCATGCTTCTTAAAAACAGGTGTAGCATCTAATCGATGAATGTTCCATCTCTTAACATTCTTAAGCCAATCAATTTTTCCCAGTTGTTTCTTAGCTAATTTCCATGTATTTATCTTCATTTCACTCACTGCTTTATCAAGTAACATTTTCCTCGTCTCATCGTCAACATAACTTTCTCTACGAAAATACTCATCGAATTCAGGAACACCGATGGCTTTTCTTATCCCTTTTGAGTAATCCCCGTTCGGATTATAAAAGGGTCGCAACTCATTAACCATTCCACTGTTTAACATTTGATCAACACGTTGGTCTATGTAGGAACGAAGAATAGGCATGGAAACATCGACCCAAAGGCAACAAAAATTGTACCTCGATCGAAAATTGTAATCATCATCGTCAACTAAGGCTTCAAGGTAGGAATTAGAGCCACCAACGATGATCGGAAGATTTCCACCGCTCATGATTAAATCAATCGCTGAAGTTGATTTTTCGCGAAAATCATTGGATGTGAACTCTATGTTGGGGTTATGTGTTCCTAATAAATGGTGTGGTATTCCTTTTTGTTCTTCTAGAGTGATTTTGTTTGTTACTATGTCCAAACCTTCGTAGATTTGAATTTTGTCTGAGTTGATGATTTCTGACGGGAAATAATTGGCTAAGTCAATTGAAAGCTTTGACTTTCCTGTTCCTGTTGCGCCCATCACCAACACTACATTTTCTTTTTGAATTTGTCTCATATTCAGTTTTTTGCCACTGCATTGAACATTGCTTGTTAAGGGTTGTCTAATTAGTCTGCACATGGACAATGAGATGCTCATGATGATGATAAAAATTAATTCAAAGAAAAAAAACAAGAAATTTGATGTAAGAATTGGAATCGATTAGTACTACGTCGACTTTGGTGGGAGACTTTTGATTCAGATAACAACTAACGTACTAATATTTGTCTATACGAAAAATTATTGGAGAGGTGATTTTATGTTTGGTGATTTGGAGGAATGTGATTGTGAAGGGCTAAGGTTGCATAGGTTGTGCTAGTTCTTGTTTTTCAAGACATAAGTATGACTATGAAGAGCTAGCTTTTAGACTGTGCTGTGCCTTTGGAGATGAGAAAGCTTAGACACAAGAACTCAAGTGGTAATGGTAACTAAATATTGAGGACAAGAGAAGGGGGCTCTCAAGTATTTATAGAATAGGGAAGTCCAAAGACATCAAAAGTGTCACTATCTACTCCACTTTTTGATTTCATAATTTACTATATGCTTCTCTCTTTTTTATAATAAAAAGTTTAGGCGAATTCTATTTTAGGAGTTCGTAGGATCAGAGAATGTTGACATACATAGTTATATAATAAATTTGTAAGGTGAGTATTATCTCCAACTTATAAATATATTTTTAGATTTTACCTTATTTAACGTAGAACTCTTAATCAGAGTTAAACTCATATCTTTACAGAGTAGAAATCAACTACTTATTAACTAGATCAACCTCATCCGTGCGCTACTGTATGATTCTATGTGAATATAATAAATTAAGTAGTGTATAGGAATTATTGATTGTCAACTAGAAAGGAAGGTAGTGGCCATGTCAAATATTCTGCCAATATATTTGTATTGAGTACTTTATGCCATACACAAATGTTTCTGGTCCACTGCAGGCTCATAGAAGCTAGCTAGCTCTTCAATTAATTCATTATTCAAGCTAATTTAATTTTTGTTTTTGAGAAAACAGTGGGCACGGTAGGTTCTATACTTTTAGTGGATTATATGTCAAAAGTGGCAAATTGCATAAAGAATATATAGACCATGATATGGTCTATTCTTATTATTCTCTAATATTTGTTTGTTTCGTATTTTGTATGTATGTGTCAATGTGTGTTTATATATACGTTTTTCCCCCTTGGAGCTGGGTAGCATTGTCATTTAGTGATTAGAAAAAGAGCTTTTCCACTCATCCTGTCTCACAAGATAGGGTAAACTATTCTCTCCCTTTATATAAAGAAAACTATTTGAATTTACATTGATTTATTTTATATTTTTTTTGGACATCTTTGAATTTGTACTCTCATTAAAAATCGTTATTTGAGATTAATCTGTTTACAACAAGGTTGTATATATGCTACTAATCATATCGTATCATATATCTTTAGTCTTTGCTAACTGTGGACCAAAATGCTTGTCAATGATATAAAAATTAAAAGGATGGGAATTTAATGTTTTTTTTAGTCAAATTGGTAGCCTAAGGTGATTTATGACATCATGGTTGACTCAACTAATACGACAAAAAAGTTTCCCTCTTGCCCAAAAAAAGAAGTTTCATTCTTGCTGGATACCAAACTTTCCTCTCCCGCTTATATTTTCAATATATGACCATCTCCTTGTAAATTTTTTCTTTTTTAGAAATGACAGGAAAAGACTAGGAACAAGACTAGGTCTGCATCAAGTGTCAATACAGTCTTTAACTCCGATAGAAGAGTCTATCAAAAGATCACACCTAACTTTAAAGAGCGACAGAGCTTATTCAAGAAATCAACGTAGTAGTTTCCCTCTTATATGTTGGAAAGAAATGCTAGGACTATACTCTTTAAACAAAAAATAAATCATCAACAAAGAAGCATGTACGTGCATATATGAGTGATATGAATGTTGAAGAAGATGGATCATTTCTAAAGAATTCGTTTCACAAATAATTTTTTGAATAGAGTTGATCATCATCTCCTTGTGATTTTAATTTTGGTAAATAATTTCCTAAGACAAATTGGTAATTAAATTGCTTGTAAATCTTTTACAAATTGAAACCGCTTGAGGTAAATAACTTGTAAAAAAATGGCTTATATACTTTTTTTAGGGGTAAAATGGCTTAAATATCTTGTTTGTCTCTTTAAATACGCACATTTTTTTGTTATGATCCCCTTGTAAAAATTGAAACCGCATAAGGAAATTAACTTCTTCTTTTTTTAAGGATGGAAATTAACTTCTAGTGAGGTACTCTTACTGTTTCTTTTAAATGTGGTTTTGGAATAGTGCACTCATATTAAAGAAAAGAATGTTTGGAGTTTTTATTTCTTTCTATTATACTTTTATTTTAAGGGTCTTGTTAACCCACCGTCCTCAAGATAATAATTAAGGAATTTATAAATAGAAATTTTGTCTTGAAAATATAAGATGTTACTTTTGATCAGATAATAATTGCACAACTTTTCAATAAAATTTACTTGTTTTGAATTCTTAACCAATGTCCTTGAGGCACCGGTTATCATTCTCCTTGTTTATTTATTTTTTTGGTCAAGCCATTCTCCTTATTTTAATCCACTAATAACTTCTTTTCTTTTTCTTCTAAATATACTATTTCTTTTCAATAAATTTGATGCCTCGTCTTTTCTACTATAACAAGCAATTCTGATACACTTCACCTCTCCAAAAAATTCATATTTTTTTCACACACTCTATTTCCAATAAAATTGTTGAGTCCTCTTTCTTCAACTCTTTATTCTCTTCGATCATTGATAAAGTTTTTTTGTTTTTTCCATCAAAATTGTTCTTCTATTTTGATTTTGAAATTTTTAACAATGTTAATAATCTTATTTATAGAATTTTAACTTTTTATGGAATCATTGTTATGGTTAACAAAATTTTGTTTCATGTAAGTTTAAACTTGCAAATAAAAAAAAAAAGCTTAAATTTTGTTTCAAAAAATAAACTTGAATTTTGCAAATACATAACATTAATTAGTTTTATTAAAAATGAGTGAGTATAATTAAGAAATATCTCAATTGACAAATTTTACCATTAAAGTATCAAAACGACAGTTAAATATTAACAAAAGTTTATACATCAAACAACACTTGAAAAGAAACTAACGAAGTAATTAAGTTGGAGTGAATAGACAATTACCCCCTGAAATTGTAAGTTTCGCCAATTACCCCATAAAATTAACAAAACTTCAATTACCCTCTGAAATTGCACAACGTTAATCAATTTACCTCTGTCAAGTTCTTCTGTTAGTCAACATGACATTTTGCAAATACCCCCCTGAAGTTTTGCACTTATGTGCAAAATGCCCTCCGAATTTGAAAATTTATGTTTTTTTTTCTTATCCTTGATTCAAAAGATATTAAAGCAAACAATTAACAGTTAATTTTTAGGGGGTAATTGAAATTTTGTTAATTTCAGAGGGTAATTGATGAAACTTACAATTTCAGGGGGTAATTGCCTATTTACTAAATTAAGTTGAGTTAGCAAAAAATTCCGGCATTAATTTTTTTTTTATTTAAGAAAAAAATTCAGTATTATTATTATTATTATCTGGGCATCACTAGACAATGTCCATGTCATTTGATTAATTGATTTATTCTTCCGTATAATATAATTGCATAGAAACGATGATGTGAAATAGAATCATGACCTAAGTGAAGTGCATTTGTTCTGATGAACTGTAAGGAAAAGTACTTTGTAACTTTTTAAGATATGAGATCGAAGGTTATAGAGTACTAATAGTGAACAAAATATATATTTAGATTCGTAACAGGATACATTAATATAATTGATACTTTGTTCTAATTGATCCAACTTAGTATGAAAGGTCATTGTTCACTGCATACACCCTACCATGTTTTATTCCCCCAGCTGCAATGAATTAATTCCAACTTCATTTTCAATGTGCAGTTCAATTTCTATAAATTATCATATAAATCCATCTGTTTTCATGTTCGATAAATAGCAATAGTGTGTCCAATTTTAAGGTTGACATTGATAGATTAGAGTGATCTTACAACACTGATAATAGTGGTAAGGGTTCTTGATTGGACTAAATTTTTTTAATTAATTTTCACAATCAAAAGGGTATGTATGTAAATATTTTGTAATATAAATTATGAAGCTGGAATTATTCTCAAATAAAACTAAAATTTAGTGCTCGAATGAATCTCCAAAATTTAAAGTAATCCAAAAAAATTAATTGAGAGAATTTCACTGCTTGTTATGGGTGTAACATCATATAGAAGAGACAAGTAAATTAACTATAGCATTTGTTGATATTCTTCAGTATTAGTGGGTACAAAATTAGAATAGTACATATTCCGTCCTCAATTTTCCAATATCAATTGAATGTAGATAATTTAGTAGTATATAACGTTATTTCAATGTGCTGGAGTATGAGATAATGTAGCACTTATATTTCAAAGTGCACTTATATTACAGAACTATTATCGTTTGTGAAGAGAAATATTCAAAACATTCAATTGTGATTATGTCCTACCACTGCTTCGGAAATATATAAGATATAAATAGTACTTTAGTTTGCACTACTTACGTGTTCTAAATAATATAACTTGGTGGTGGTTTCATCCATAAATTGCTGCATTGTTTTCTAATATTGTAACAGTTAGTGGGTATAACCACTATTTTTCAGCAATACTGCCATGAGTTTCCAAATGGTATAGTATTGCATAAATGTTTGGCTTATCTATCATTTATGAAGTACATACACTATTTGGATTAGACGTGTCCCGGTGTCGGATATTAAATTATATAATTTTTTTAAATTATTAGCGGTGTTGACGTGTTACTATTTGTGTTGTGTCTCGTGTTCGTGTCCATATCCGTATCCGTGCTTCGTAATCTATCATACAAGTGAGAGAGAAATGAGGGAAGAAGAAATGGACCGATATAGGGATAAAGATTTATCTAAAGAAGAAAATACTCATTGTAATTATGTGTTTATAGGGGATATAAGGTTGGTTTGAGTGGAAGAGTTTTTTGAAGAAGCCAATACTCATTGTAACACCGACTAATTTCCATTGCAAAATTTATCCGTCATAAAACAAGGCGAGTGCTTCCATCTCAACTGGATTTTCTCCACATGAAGGATTTAGAATCGAACTCTTGACCATCTACTTAAAATATGTTATTCCTTTGCTGCTCAACGTGTTGGCATAAATAAAGTGACTAAATTTGTTATGCTTTTAAATTCTCGATGGCTTTTTTCCTTTGAAAAACCAATCTGGGTGCAGCATATTTTCTCAGAGACTAGAATCACCTTTAGTCTTGATTTAATATGAAATCTCTAGAAACATAAAATAAAATGCACTCAATGAAAATTGAATATTCCTTCTAAATTTAAATCAACATGTGAAACATTTTGAAACCATGAACTAAATCACCGGTCACAAATAAGTCCTGTGTCCTATCTTACTTTTCATGCAAGTTTCATAACCGAACAAATCCCAACACAGAAACAAGAAACAGTAACACACACCACCTCTGAGTACCATAGATTTTCAAGAGTTAGCTTGGTTCACATACCTAATAATCCAAACATACAAAATATAAATCAACCATAATGCAGAAAAGAAAAAAAAAATAGTTATCTAGCTAGCTTGGTTCAACCATTGCATAGCCTGGTTCAGTTCATCAACCAAAGCAATAGGCAGCAGAACAAGACCTTTGTTTTCAAGTAGCTGACATGTTGCTGCTGAATTTACTTCAAGTAGATTCCCCATTATCTCTTCAAGAGGCTCATTCAACACCTGTTCCTTTATATAATGCCCATAACCCTGTAAATTAAACATAGCAAACTCTGCAGTCAATGAATGGACACATGATTTTTAGTAATGAAGTTCGGTCAATTGTGCCTACATCTAACGGCAGAGTGGCTGCAGTTCTTTTCTATTATTTTAAGCTTAAGGTTTACGATGTACAACTTGTATTTACATACAACGGTCTAGATTAGAACATTTCCTATGAACTGTACAAATAACAACATATCTGTAACTATGAAAATACTCAAGAAATTATTTGCATGGAGCAGAATTTGGGCAAGCACACAAATTCACAGTGATGCAATATATAATATATCTACTGAAATTAAGGGAAGATGTGTACCTCATGGAAAACTAGTGGTATAGAATTTGAATCAGCTTGCAATTTACTTCCACTTAGTTCCTGCAAAGGAACAACTTTCTTTAGCTATTGTAGATTATCTATGTGAAATTGATCACAACGTTCAAACCCGGATAAAGAAGAAAAAAAACTAATCTAACAACTAACTACTAATATTTGCCATTCAAAAAAATAGTTTAGGTCTGAAAAGGTACCTTCACTTGAATCTGCAAGTATTTAACATAGTCAATGATATCATCCAATATGTAAGCTTGACTACCCTGCAAATTAAAATTCAACATATATGAGCTACTTAAATTTGGTCCCAAAAAATTAGCTACTTAAATAACTTATTCAATACACCTTTGAAAACTAATCTTAAATCATAAACAACAGATTACCACATGTGGAGTCGGCAGCAATTCATGTAAAGCTTTGAGGTTATCAGCAATACGTTGCCTGCGTTGCTATATTCAAAGAGTACACGGTAAGAAAGAAACAAAATTGTGTTGATGAATTGGAATAAGATTGTTAACTAGTTGACAAGAGCATAGCATAGTATTGAACTTAATGATATCATATGTGGTATATATCTGCATTTTGAATGTGGCCGTTATGATTTTATCAGAGATAGAAAACCTTTTACTTACACGGTCACTGTAACGTGTTTTCTCACTTTTCTGTTTTGTGGAGCTGCCTCCTGATTTTGGATTTGGAAGTAAAGAAGGTGCAGCAACTACTCCCATATGATCAAATTGTGAACCATATTGCTTATCTCCAACAGAATCAGGTGTCCATGTTGCATGACCCTATTACAAAATTATTACAATAACACTATAAGTTATGTTTAGATTGACTTATTTGAACTTGCATAGTGACATAACACATATGCAAACGTGAAGCTATTTGAAAGAGCTTATAAAAACAATTTATGACATGTCCGTATGTTTTTTTAGCTTATTTCCATAAACTCTTCATAAGAGCTTCTGAAAACAGTCTATGACATTCCATATGTTTTTTTCATCTTATTTCCATAAACTCTTGAAGAGATCTTACAAAAACAGTTTATGAATGTTCATAAGTTTTTTTCAGCTTATTTCCTTAAGCTCTTCAAGATAGATTTTGAAAACAACTTATGACATATTCACAAGTTTTTTTTTTAACTTATTTTAATAAGGTCTCCATAATATAACTTATGAAAACAACTTATTACTTACATCTTTTGTTATATAAGTAGTTTATACATATGCACTTATACAGTAAGTGCTTGTACTACTACTATAAGAAAAAACATTAATCATAAATTTCAGAATGGTGAAGAATCTTTAAAATATTGAAATGCTTGAAATATTCATAAGAAATGTACTACTACTAGATGCTTGAAAGACCTCAATTAACTAACCTCAGCATAGTGGAGATTTTGACTACTTCCAGTTTCAAATTTATGAGCTTCTTCCTCTCCTTCATCACTTCTCCAAAGCCCTGCACGCTGAAAACAAAACACAACAAAAAAAAAATCATCAATTTCAAAACCTCACATAAATTTGAAAATACTAGTTTTTTTTTTCTTCCATTCATTAACTTTACCTTCCTAACACCAAAATCATGACTTGAAGAATCAATCAGCTTAAAACCAAAATCAGCTTTTCCAGGATCATTGAAACTGCTGCTGCTACTACCAAGAGTGTGATAATGGCTATTCCCAATCATATTATACTCAGCTGTTGTGGCAGTATTTGGAAGATAACATGAGGATTCAGAGAGATATTCAACATAGTTATTTTGAGGTAGTTTTGGTAAGAAATTCCACTCTATCCCACTTCTTCCAAAGTATTGGTTTTGAATGTGATGTTCCTCAGAAACATCATGGTTACTGGTTCCTTCAGCTTCATATGATGCTAGCTTAGAACTGTTCTCTTTGTTGTTACTTTCTCCTTCCATATTTTTTTTTCACTACTAAGCTAAACAAGGGTTAAAGGTAAGAACTTGAGTATTGAAAAAGTGGTAAAGGAAGAAACTTTCACTTACCCAAATGAAGGGAAGTGCAAAATGCTTAAAAGGGTATCATGGAATGTGTAAAGATTGAAAGTTAGAGAACGAAAGGTAAGGTTTTTATTTTGCTCTGTTTCTGCTCTGTTTTTTGTTTGTTGGTGGATACGTACACATGCAAGGATGCTAAGAATGTGGGTTGTTGTTTGTGCTGTGAAGTTGTACTGGGGTGGATTGTACGGTGGATTTTGGTGCACGCTTTGTATGGAATGTCGATTATACCCCTGATATTATGAATTTCAAATTCTTTGTAAAAGTAAAAAAGTTAAATCACAATGTGGGAGAAAAACTTGAAGAGAAATGAAAGATGATCAAGTAATGTTACATTGAAGTGATTGTTAATTATCATTTTGTGGTTGATATGAGTGGTAATTATATGAACGCCTTAAACAAGTAATTAAGATTTAGATCCTGATCTTAGATAAAATTGATTGAGATAGAAGAACTCATTTAAGTATCATCCAGACTAGTTGAATCAGTAGCTTTGATTACATGTGTTTTTCTTTGGTTTTGGTTAAGGACAAAATTTTAGGTTTAAGTCGATACATCACTAAGTTTGTGCTAAGTTAAGAAAAATCAATCAAAATTGAACAAGTGAAATCAATAAAGGACATGGAAAATAAAAAAAAAATCCGTCAGAAATAAAGTTGACATATCTACAAAAATAAAATGAGAAAGGCTAACGACACATATTTTTCATTTTTTTTAAAACACACATTTTCAAAAAAAAAAAAAAAAAGTTAATTTATCCCACCAAATTATCTTTGTTGGTCCATATAACCCGTTAAAATTCACAGTTTAGCAAGGTAACCACAAAATTAGTGTGCATTTAGTTTTATGGTGTATAATAACTATAACTTAGTTGTTTTTAATGTAATTTGTAGAGACCAATTATTCAAATTTTATGAGATGATAAACTTTACTTAAGAGTTTTAACGATGTTATATGTTCAATCCTTAAAAGCAGGTTGTCATTCAAAAAAAATCCAAAAATTATGTAGTTTTATACCTTTTATCACTCAAATTTCACAAATTTAAAATAAAACAGAAAGCTAGCACGTAATACTGAGTTTATCCTTTTTTTTTTCTTTCCCTTTTTACCAAAAAAAAATCCTATTTTTTTCCTTTCTAGTTAGTTGCTGCCTCACCTTGCCAAACTTCATCAAAAGTTCTCTCTTTGAGCATGGGATTTACCTTTTTCTCAACACAAACCTTAAGCCAAAGGAAACTGGAATTTCCTTTAAATAACATTGTATTTTGGTGATATAATGATTTTGTCTCTTCTCTCTCAAGTAATCACTCTCTTAACGTGTAAAAATATTACTATAAAAAAAATTACGCGTAAATTACATTCATCTTCCTTAGGGCTGGCAATGAACCGAACCAACTCGATTATAGTTCGACATTCGACTCGATATTTAATCCGTTGAACTTGGTTCATAAACCTAATGAGCTGGACTTGAGCTGAAAATTAAGTTCGTTAATTAAATGAGCTGAACTTGAGCTACATATAGTTCGACTCGTTCGGTTCATGAGATGACTCAATTATCGATTATATATATAAATCAATTTGAGTTAGTTTTTAAATTTTTTTTAATTCAAATGTGGCCGAATACAATTTTGTCTTGAAGGGAATTGAATTTTGTTCACAGCTTATTGAATTTTGTTGGATTTTTTGTCTTTGTTACTTGTATCAGATATTTTTTTTCGTATTTATGCAACCTTTAACTTTATATAATTTATGTCTATTATATGCATGCTTGTGGGAACTTTTATTTTAATTCAATATTTAATTTTAATATATATATATATATAATATCAAAGATCTATAATTTAACTTTTTTTTTTGGACGAGTTGAGCAACCGTAACGAGCCGAACCGAACTGTTCGTGAATTTTAAACGAGCCGAACTCGAGCTGAAAAAATAGTTCGTGTCAAACTCAAGCCGAGTTTCGAGCCGAACCAATTCTTATCGAATCGAGCCGAGCTCAGGCAAGTTCGGTTCGACTCGACTCATTTCCAGCCCTAATCTCCCTTAAGTTTTCCTCAAATATCACTAACACCCCTCTATTTATTAAATAGACACTTATCTCCCTTAAATTTTCACTAAATAGATATCTTCCAGGGCCGGCCTTAGGCATAGGCCGCGAGTGCGACGGCCTAGGGCTCATGCTCGTAGGGGGCCCTAATTTTTTTTTAGGGGGGTGTATATAGCAAAGCTAAGGAAAAAGTGGGATGCGTATAGTAATTCGTACCAGCAGGCCTAATTCTGAATCATTTTATCGGCCCATTAGGAATAAAACAGAAAAAAAAAACGTGGAAAGACCCAATAAAGAGGAAAATAATGGAAAGGGCCCAACTAACACACAAACAAAAACTTCTTTTGAGCAACTAGAAAGACAGATGAAAAAAGAAACCTAAAAAGAAAAACCAAAAGGTTACAAAATCAGTCATTCTCTTCTCTCCAGGTGAATTGTTTTAGGTTTTTTTTTTTCTTTCTTATTCCAATTCTATTTGATAATATTGTTTCAATTCTCTAATTGCTTCAAGTGTTGAATTCTAATTATATTTTTTTTTCTTATTCCAATTCTCTTTGATAATCATTGTTTCAATTATCTAATTGCTTCAGGTGTTGAATTTTAAAATTCTAATTGAATGATTTATGATTTTTCCAATTGAATTTTTTATTTTTCCATATAACATGATTTGTACTGTACACCAAAAAGCTTAAAAGCATATAGCATGATATTGATTTAAGAGTTCACTTCACGTACCATACATATGACAATCATTTTTTATTTTTGATATATTTTTTTAATTAATTGTTTTGTTTGTACATGTACACGTGATTTTTGTATATATATTTTTTTTCAATTCAATTCTTGATTTTTGCTTAATTAAGTGTTGATATATTTCTTTTGTTTTTTGTTGTACTTTTATTTTCAGGTGCTAAAACTTCAGTCTATTTTAAGGTGCTAAAACTTCGGTCTATTTTAAGGTGCTATTGCTCTCTACTTCACTTACTACTAGTACTAATATGGTTTTTCTTTTTTGTTTGTTTGTATTGGTTTTTATTGAGTATCTGATTTATTTTAAGATGTTGCCTAAAAAACATTTGTCTGGTAGTGAAAAACGAAAAAAAAGAAAACGAAATGAAGAGCTAATAAAATCACAACAAGGGGCTCTTGATAAATTTGTTTTCAAAAAGGTAGATACCCAAGAAAATGTTCCTAATGATGTGCCAAATTTGGAAAACAACAACAATGAAAATTTGGATCATGAAAATGAGGAAATTGATGATAATTCAAATGTTCCTAATAATGTGCCAAATGCATATAATATTGAAAATTTTGGTGATGATCCTCATTTTGATATTTATGATCCAACAAATTGAGAGAATCTTGATAACACCTCAAGGGATATTCTAGTTGAAAAGGGACCTATTCGAGAAATGAATCTTAATTTTCCCAATGACAAATACTCTAGGTATTTCTCATATGCGAATTATTCAAGAAAATTAAGTAATGGTGAGATTAGTGATCGAAAGTGGCTAGTTTATTGCAAACATGTTGACAAAGTATATTGTTTTTGTTGTAAATTGTTTAAATCTTCTACCTCTAGTAACTTGAGTTTACTTGCAACTGAGGGTTTAAATGATTGGAAGCATATTAGTCAAAGACTCAAACAACATGAAAATGGTGTCGAACATATGAGTAATATGAATACTTGGAATGAATTGAGAATGAGATTTGATAAAAATCAGACAATTGATAAACACTTGCAAGAAGAAATTGTGAAAGAAAAAGAGCGTTGGAGACTAGTTTTACGTAGAATAGTTTCAGTTGTGAAATGTCTTGCTAAGAATGATCTTGCATTTCGAGGATCCAAAGAAAAATTAAGTCAAGATAGTAATGGTAATTTTCTTGGATTAATTGAAATGATTGCGGAATTTGATTTGGTAATGCAAGATCATGTGAGACGCGCTGAGAATCGTGAAATTCATAAACATTATCTTGGACATAAAATTCAAAATGAAATTATTTTGCTTTTGTCACAAAGTGTTACAAGGTCAATCATCAACATCGTTAAAGAGGCAAAATACTTTTCGGTAATTCTTGATTGTACCCCTGATTTGAGTCATCAAGAACAAATGACTCTTATAATTCGTTGTGTGAATATGTCAAATAATACAATAAAGATTGGCTTTGAAATATTTGTCTAATACTCGTTGGGAAAGTCGAATTAAGAGTGTCAAAGCCATTAGATTTCAATGTCCCCAAATAAGATTGGCTTTGTCAGAATTATATGAATCTTGTGATAATGATGCAAAGACAAAGAGTGAGGCGGAGAGTTTGATTAATGCACTAGAAAATTTTGAATTTTTGCTTGGTGTGGTTGTTTGGTATGATATTTTATTTGCTGTTAACACTGTTAGCAAAAAGTTGCAATCTAAGTCCATGAGCATCGACTCTACCATAAAACAATTGGAAAATATGTTGTCATATTTTAAAAAATATCGAAAGGAAGGTTTTACAAAAAGTATTGATCTTGCAAAAAGTGTTGCTCTTGAAATGAATGTTGAGCCCATCTTTCAAACAAAACGTCGTGTGATTAAAAAATAATATTTTGGAGAGAATAATGAGGAACATGAAAATCAATCACCGGAAGAATCATTTAGAGTTAACTATTTTCTTGTTGTTGTTGATATGACAATTACTTCTTTGAAAACTAGATTTGAAGAATTGAAGACATTTGAGAGTGTCTTTGGGTTTTTGTATGATTCACAAAAGTTAATGTTTTTGGATGATAATGAGTTGAACGAATGTTGTGTTAAATTTCACTCAACTTTTTCTCATGGCGATTTATCAGATGTTGATGTTCACGATCTTTTCTCAGAATTAAAAGTGTTACAATGCACTTTGCCGACTGAAACAATGAATGCCTTGGATATTCTTAAATTTGTCAGACTTGCAGATTGTTATCCAAATGTAGCAATTGTTTACAGAGTTTTATTGACGGTGCCCGTGACTGTAGCATCAACAGAGAGAAGTTTTTCAAAATTGAAGTTGATTAAAACCTACTTGAGGTCATCAATGTCACAAGATAGATTGAACGGTTTGGCTACTTTGTCAATTGAGAAGGAAATGTCGAAGAATATTGATGTTGATGTCATTATAAATGATTTTGCATCTCAAAAAGCTCAAAAAAACAACTTTTAACTTCACGAGTAAAAGAGAAGTTTTTTGGATATTTTGTGCAACTATTGTATATTCTCAATGATGGTTTATATCTATAAGTCATAGTTTTATTAGAGTTTTTTTTCTCTATAGATAGGTTGGTATCCATACCTATAATTTTACTTTAACTTTGTTGGGTTAGGTTCGGCCCCCCCAACTTTTTTGTTTTGTTTTTCCTTTTTATTAATAATATATAGAATGAGGTGTATTTGACAAACAATATTTTGGGGTGTCAGCATAGCTGGGATGTCAAAATATCGTATTATAGTGACTTGGGGTGCCAGCATAGCTGGGATGTATGTCAACCACTATAACTAATACATGTCTCATTCATCATTTATCGGAAGAAAAGAAAAATGATGTAATACAAATGGCCCTTTTTTCATACTATGCCCAAGACCCGTAAAACTCTAGGAACGGCCCTGATATCCCTCTGTCCAAACGGCGTTAGCTTAATTTAACTGTTCTCCTATCTTCTTCCTTCCATCATCCTGCATAGTAGTTTATCCATTCATTCACTTTGTCACTAGATTTGTCAACACCCCCACTTTCTTAGATAACTCAAGAATTTTTATTCTTAGTAAAAAGTTAATAAGATTTTACTCACCAACAAAATCAATCTCATATAAGCAACAATTAAAGCCATACGTTTTAAAGTCAAATGTTGGTCAATTTTTTTTTTTTTAACTCAGTTGAAAATCAAGAATGCAAGAATTGAAATATTTATTGGAGATTAAGGAACGTGTTTAAGAAATTTTAAATTTGGCAATTGAGTTTTTTCATTATAGTTTACGTGGAAACGGCCATGAAAACAATTGTTTAGACTTAATTAACTAGTTTGGTGGCAGTGTTTAATTCTGGAAGTAACTCGATGAACATGAGGGTAATATGTTTGTTTGGTAACAGTGTAGGAAAGAATTGCAGTTAAGTAGTTTCCGTCAAAATTATAACAGTGTTAAGTTATAAGGGAGGTCAATGTTTTTTTAGAAATCAAGGGGGTGTGAGTGACATTTGTACATACCTCAAGGGAAGTGTGTGTAATTTTCCCTTGTTTTTACCATTGAAACAATAAGTCTCAACATTTTACGATTTATTACTCTAATAGTATAAAAAATATTGCACTACGCACTACAATTTTACTTGTGCAGTGTACAATTAACCTCTCCATAATATTGGCAATCTAACAACCACTACATCCTTTGACAGAGACACTTTAATTTTATGAATAGAAAAACGTAAGATAGTAAAATTTTATGATTAGACATTATTTAATTTGGGAGTTTAATATAACTTTGTTACGTAAACAAATATCTAGGATGTGGATCAGGGGATATGTGATATAAGGCTTTAATCACTATGTACGGGTAGGAAGGAGGGCAAGGAGGGAGGGACGGTCAACTAAATGGAAAGATATGGTGGATATCTAATGAGGTGCGAAAGCGGAGGTGGAGACTTAGTTTGATGATAATTTGTTGCGGGTGGTGGATGATGTGACTAAATTATTTTTTAAATTGATTTGTGGTCAAAGGACGGTCCCTTACATGATAGGTTCAAGCATCTCTTTGATTTGTCTGAAAATCATTTGGTATTAGTTGCCAGGAGATTTCTTTAGGATGAGGTGTTCGGGGTGATGGTTGAAAGGGGTGACAAATGTTCTTAACATGGTTTGGAATGTTGATCCAATTATTTTTCCAATTGAAAATGACCAAAATATCCCATTTGAATTTAGAATTCGAAATTCATAGCTTTTTCAAAATTTCAAAGGACACGCGACAAGCATGAAATATGGAAAAATAATTTTTCTTATTAAAAAATCGTGATGGACATTTAATTGGTGAAATACAATAGAAAAATACTTTTCTCTTTTTCTCACCATTTTTATCTCGTTTCCAAACCCGAATCATTATCACTTTTCTTCTTTTTGATCTACTGATATTGAGTCATTTTTGCCTCGATATTACTCATTTAAATTGTTTTTCTTTCTCTTCTAGTCAAACTAAACGATTTTCATATATTTTAAGTCTTCTTTCGTTTGCTTAGTGATTTCATCGTCTTAGCACGAATACATTTCTTTTGATTTTTTTTTTTGTCTTTATGCGATGTTTATTTGTTTCGAGTTGAAAAATTAACTTTAATCACATGCAAATTTAATCAATAACTTTTACGTTGTCAGCATTTCAGATCCATAGACTTGCATAAACTCATATTTTGTAGACATATTCAATTTGTCATTCTATACTATTAACATTAATAATAATGTAAGTTTGTTGATAGATTCATCATATTTATTTATAATGACTTTTAATTTATATTTAAAAAAGGAAAAAGAAAGTGATTAGCGTGTGACGGACCCGGTCCAGTACTTGCATTAATTAAGCAAAAGAATATTCCCCCTGAGAGACCAAAAAATACCTCTTCCACTAGTTTGTTTATCTTGACTTGAAACAAATCATTATTCAATTTCAGTTCGTTTCAATCCTCTCATATATCACCGCTTCCTTAGATCTACTTGCTTCATCAATCAACAATCATGGTTCTTCAGCACAGAGATCTCGACCTTCTCCTTTCTTCTCATTTGATCAACCACCCCAGGGGTTCATTTTCCAACTATTCATTTGCATCTGCAGGTTCGTGTTTTGAAATAAAAAATTCATTTTTTTTTTTTTTTGTTGCAGGTGATGGTGCAAAATCCAATTCGATGTCAATTGAAAAGAAAATTGAGTTCCTTGAAAGCTTTACGGGAAAGGTGTGTCTGTGTCAATTGAAAAAAATAATCATTTGTTTTTTGTTTCAGCATTTATCTATTGCTACTGTCTCTGTTAAGTGTGTGAGATAAATAAGAAACAAATGGAAGTTTTTGTTCTTATTTTTATTTTTATTTTTATTTGTTATGGGATTTTTATCAATACATAATGGAACAAAATATGAAACTTATCAGTATTTATGAGATGACAGAGTGACATTTTATCAACTTTTCAATGAAACAAAACAAATCAGAATTTCTAATTGGTTTTTAACTCTATAAGAAATGTTTGGTTGTAATCAAGTGATTAAGCTCAAGTGGTTAATGAGCTCCGCCAAAGGACGAATCGATCGGGGGTACCCGATTTGGATTCCTGAGTGGAATAATTCTTGGCTACCTCACGGCCGAACTCTGTATTACCAGAGTCCTTTTCCCCAGGAACCAGAGGGCTAACACCAAAAAGGAAATGTTTGGTTGATTATAATTGTTTAGCTTTAATTCATTTCAAATTCCTTACTCTAATGAACTCACCTTAATGAGAGTATTTATTAGCTGAATTTGTTCTCTATATGTCGCTCTTGCATCTTAAATATGGAGGATAAATGAAGAATTTCATAACTGCGCGTCTATGAACTGAAATTAAGATTATGTAATTATGTCACAAGAAGCTATAATCTTTGCTAATTGTTTATTTGTGTTTTCATAAAAGTGCTTGTATTGTATTAATTCATGGTTTTACTTATTCTGAGTTAACTTGAGTTTAATTTTAACTGTTTCAGGTCACAAATCGAAGATCTCGTAGGTGGTTAAATGACCGCCTCTTGATGGAACTTGTGCCACGTTTAAATGCAGAGGAAATTAGAGGCTTGTTTGCTCCACCACCATTTGGTAATTATTCGTGTGACTGATGTGTGTGTGTTATGCAGTAATTCACAACGCTTATACTGGTGTTTTTTTTTCTTTTCTTTTCTTTTTGCCTGAGACTGCAGTTGCATTTAGGCAACAAGAATGGGATTCTTCCATACACGAAACTTATTTAATGTTTCATGTTTTTCTTCTCTGTGTGCATGCTTTGTTATTTAAGTGCATTTGAATGAAGGAGAATGCATATAAAATTTACATCAAATATGCAGGATATTGTGAAAGTGAACTGGCTTGGAACTTTAATTGATATTATAATTTTATATCCACTTTCTAATCTATTCTTTCTTTCCTTTCTTAGAGTACAATGGTCGCATTGAGGTTTGAACCTATGACCTCGTGCAAACTACCCATGCCCCTCACCACTAGTCCAATCCTAGTGGCTTTATTCTTTCTTTCCTTTTTCTATGGGCCGTTGTTCCCTTTTTTATGTTTATAATGTTTGGGTTCATAAAACAGGTGATGAAGTTCCACCTTCAACATTTTCCTTGACTAATGTGGAGGAGTGGGACAGATTCAGAAATATAGACATGGACAAAGAGGTTATATTTCTTTCTCTCTTTCGCAGATCATTTCTTCAAAACTTCCACTGTTTAAGAAAGCAATTTGATGCCCTTGTAATTGGATTCAACAAGCATCAGTTTTGTTAATATTGGCTTTTAACTTGGCAAAGCAACTTCTAGTTATAACTTCAAAATTTCCCTTGTTTCTTTAGCAGTTTTTTATGATGGGATGGTCCTAATGTTGTTTAGGGTGTGACTTGTGTTTATAGTGCTTGAGATCTTGTTAGTGTTATCATGGTTTGTGTAAAATTTACATATGTAGTGGTTTGTGTGGGTTACCTAATCACGTGAAACTATGAGTACATGTGTGAGGAATTATATTAGTTTAGATCAAGGTGAAAATATAATCTGTATGCTGGTTGCTGACATGCTTTTTTTTTTTTTGAAAGGGTTGCTGACATGCTTATTGTCGTATGAAAATTGCTATGATTATATTTTCATGGATGTGGTGCGTTCACAATTCACAACTGACAAACAACTATCTGATTTATCTGTTTGGTAGGTTAATATAATTCACGCCTTTGAAAATTCTTTAGAAAAGAAGGAAGGTCGCATTGATGCTGACAAGATGGCTGTGTTGAATGGTTGGCGTAGAGTTGGTAGTAATACAAGAGAGGCACTTCGCCGCAGCTCTCTTTTTGAACTCATAGAGGGTTATGAGGTATATACCTGATTATTATGATGCTGCTCTGTCCTGTTACATGGAAAAGGGGCTAAATTATCAGTGCTTGTTGTATTTTTTCCTTTGCTGTGTTTAAAATCTGTTTGTCGGCGTTTACATGGAACCTTCATTACTCCCAGGAATGTCTACGGGCCTTCATAACCGAAAGCACAGATGGAGACCTTCTTGAACTTAGTATTAAAGATCCTTTCCATAGATTGTTGCTGCATGGAGTTTGTGAGGTAAGTATCAGATAAGCTACCCCTCTGTTAATATGCTGAAAATATGATGCTCTATTATGACAGAAGAAAAATGTTCACAAAAAACTAAGAGTTTTTGCTGTGATGTTTTTGTAAACAGTTCTACAATCTGGCGTCAGACACGGTGTCTGATCTGAATGGCACAGAGACGTCAAAGACGACTAAGATAAAGAAGAAGAAAAGGGCTTCTCCGGAGCTCCCAAAGATCACTCTGTCCCATTTCCTGAGAATGTCGAAGGAAGGAAGTTGGTAGTTTGTTCTGGGCAGAACTGCTGTCCATTGTCCATACAATAAAACCCATTATTGGATATTCTCAGAACTAAAATCAAGCCCCTCCCTTTGTACGGGGATGGACAGTGTTCAAACTGTAGTTAATTTTAATTTATTTTCCAAATATCACTGTAAATTAGTTCATCGCCAACCTGTATTTTTAATTGGTTGATACCATCAGTCAACAATAAAATGTTGATTGTTGGTTTTCTCTGTTGTAGCTTATGAAATAAGATTTTAATTATTAATTATGAAAACTTACGATTATCCGATTTATATGTCAATATGTGTCTGTGTATATATAAAACGAGATGGCTAGCGATTTCTTGATTGAGCAATTTTTGGTCAAATTTTACCTATTTTCCGGCCAACAATCTAAATTCAATGCGAGAGTAGTTCATCAAGATTCTTAGATTAAAGATTAGAAGACAATTGAGCAGAAAATTGGCTATTGCCTAAGATTTACATTGAATACAAATAAGATATTGATTAATACTGTTGACTAAAGTAAAATACAACATCTCCTTATTTGAATCATCTTCAAAAAGTTGGGAATTTTAGCGTAAGAGATTTTTTTATATAAAATTTTCGACCACAAATTAAACAGATGAAGATTGACTAAAGGGTTCATTGCTTTAATTTTATAAATAATGTTTGTTGGTAAGAGATTTTTGTCTTTAGAAGTCAATTTTATCACGTCATGTTGGAAGATATTGCTCCCTCCGTCCTTAATTATAAGACCATTTTGAGAATTTTTTTTGTCCCTTTTTATAAGACTCCTTTGTTATTTTCAACTACATTAATTATTTCTTTACATACATGCTCCTATTTATTATACATCTTTTTCTTCAATCAACAATAAATAACATGTTGAAAATATAAATAACCTTCTTTCTTAAAGAATAAAATTGTAAAAACAATAGTGATTACAAACAACTTTAATACAAATATCCACTATCTTAATTCATGTGATTTTGGCAAAAGGGTGTTATATATAAGGACGGAGGGAGTATTTTTTTTTTTTTTTTTTCTCTTATACTCCACAGAATTGTCTCATTATACTACAGCAATAATGTTTGAAAATGATTTAATTAAAACTCCAACAACCATTGACCAGTCCAGTCGGTGTTATATGTATTGTTGTTCACTTATAATAAATTAGGTCTTGATAACGAGTGTCTCATAATACTCTTTAGATTCTAAAATAAGAAAAAAAAATTTATAAAAAAAGTCAAAAATTTTAATTTTCAATACACTTTACATAAACTTTTATACAATGTTATCATTTAAAGTCTTGGAGGCGGCTGAGCTGTGTATAGTACATATGCTCATTCCATAGGGACATCGACCAGTTTCATCAGCAAGACCTGTTACTGTTAGAATATCTTCAATGGCAAAGAAACCTGTGAAATACTACGTGGTATGTAGTTTGTTTATTTATTTATTTCATTGAGTAATGTTATAACTGTTGTTATTATTGTGAAAGAAAACCATAGCTGTTGTGTGAATCTGAGTGATGAGGTACATACTCAGGTGGATGCATTCACAGATTCAGCATTCAAAGGGAATCCAGCAGCAGTGTGTTTACTAGAAGAAGATAAAGATGATGAATGGTTGCAATTAGTAGCTGCTGAATTCAACATCTCTGAAACATGTTATTTGACTCCTATTCATGGAACCTCTATTCCTCGTTTTGGTCTTAGATGGTTTACTCCTGTTGCTGAGGTACTGCAATTTATCACCACAAATCATACATACTTTTTTCTTTTTGTATAATGTAACCGTAGAATTTAAGAGCCAAGTACATGTGACAATTTTTGAAAGCAAGTTGAGTATGACTCATAGTTACTAATGTTGGTTTGCAAGTGTGAGTTATATGTCCCGGATAAAATAGTAAAGGTTGAACACCTTAAGAGGACCCATAAACCCATTGCCTTGAGGTTTTGGGTAAGAGTGTGGCGTCTCTCTTGCTTGTGCGGTTGTTCTAGCCTCGATGTGGACAGTCCCCTAAGGCTCCCCTAGTGACCCAACAACTAATAAGCGGAAATGGCCTTAAAAGGTTCAGAGGTAACGTTGTAATCTAGATCGTAGCATTTAAATACCGTCTGTACACTGTAAACTTGAATATTTAGTTTATACTCCCTCCGTTCCTTTTTAATTGTCACTTTTAGAGAAAATTTTTGTTTCTATTTAACTGTCAGTTTCAAAGTTCAATGCATCATTAAATGTTGTTTTATCAATATTACCCTTAGATATTTATTGCGGAGAGAGAAACATATGAAATGAAATATTAAATTAACAAGGTCATTATAGTAAAAGTAATAACAATTGTATCAAAAGTAGTACCATTTATTGATTGTCTTGGTTTGTGTAAAATATCAAAAAGTGACAATTAAAAAGGAACGGAGGTAGTAATACAAAGCAACTGCCGCGTGTCTCAGCAGTCTGAAACGTAGGCAATATTGGCCAAAGACCGGCTGTTCGTTATTTGCATTGAATTTTTTGTTACTCTTTTGAACAAAGGTTGCTTCTAACGTAACAAAAGGGAAACTTAATGATTGATAAAGAGAAAAAAAAACAGACATTAATGCCAACAAAACTAAAATGTATGCTAAAGAAATTTAAGAATACCCTAATCTGGCCATTGTATTGATGTGCTTTTAGGGACAGTTTTGTGTTTGTTTAGTTTATATCTTTGTGATTTAGAGGTAACGATAATAAACTCATCTTCATAATCGCAATTTATACCATTATTGACATTACATGGATGCTATTATAATACCACAGGTCAATCTTTGTGGCCATGCCACACTAGCAGCTGCACATACACTACTTTCATCTGGTTTGGTGGACAAGAATGCTATTGAATTTGTGACACGATCTGGAATTTTAACTGCGAAGAGGACCGATGTCACTAGTGCACTGAATTTGCAGAACGGTGAAGCTCCGGTTGGATTTTATATTGAATTGGATTTTCCTGCTGACCCTATTGCAGAATTCAATTCTAATGACACTTCACTCATTTCTGGAGCATTGAATGGTGCTTCCATTATTGATATAAAGAGGACAACAAATGGAGATAATTTACTTGTAATTCCTCTTCTCTATTCCACATTTATTTATTGTTTGATAAGCAGATATTAATTAGTGGTTATGGTAGCCGTAAGATTTGAAGAAAAAAAGTGCTGTTAATAGTAAACTTGTATAAGCAAAGTCCCACCAAAATTGGTAGTTACTTTGTATAGATAACATGAATGATATCTTAGTTATTGTTATTTCAAGAAAACAACATATCCTTGAGAGTATGCTGAAGACCATATGTTATTGTTATTTAATATCTGTGAACCTGCTTGATTATTGAGGAAAGGAGTAGTAAATATCTATATCTCATGCTACTTTACTCTAACATGCCAAATATCAACTGTTTGTTTACTACTTCTCCTAGGTTCTTGTCACATCTGGAGAAAATGTCACAGAAGTACAACCACAATTTGATGCAATTGTTAAATGTCCCGGGATGGGGATAATTGTTACAGGGATCGCTCCTCCAGAGTCCGGATTTGACTTCTACAGTCGATATTTCTGCCCGAAACATGGAATCAATGAGGTATATGGCTAAGAATTACGACTAGAATGTTTCAATACTGAATGTCGAAGTAAAGCTTCAGATTTTGATCTTCGACATTCAACTGTTAAACTGCATCAAGATATGAAAATAGAAGAAATGAGATAATGTTGTTAATAACCTATATTTGCTTTCAGGATCCTGTTTGTGGGAGTGCACATTGTGGCTTGGCACCCTATTGGAGCAAGAAGTTGGGGAAGTGTGATTTAAAGGCTTATCAGGTAGTACTATTATATTACTATCTTTTCTATTCCCTCATTGTGATTATCTTTGTCATTGTGGTACTAATTTTTAGAATACATTTGTTCAGGCATCAGCTAGAGGGGGAATTCTCAATATTCATATTGATGAACAAAAACAAAGAGTTTTTTTGCGTGGGAAGGCTGTTACAGTGATGGAAGGATCTGTTTTGGTCTAGTCCTAGTCCTAACATTGCAGTCAAATACATGCACCAATACATGTAATAATTACTATCAGATGATAAAATTGTTATTGGAGCACTTAATTATTTTGGTCTAGTCCTGAGCATTTTGTGTATTTGATATACACAAATCTTGGTTTGAGTGTTGTAGGATTTATTAAGTTGAATAAATTGGTCTGGTGATTGCTTTTGAGTTGGCATCATCTAGTGGAATAGTTGTTCATATTCATCCAATGCATGAGCAGATAAAAATGATATTGATGTTTGGAAACCTTGTTAATGTCATGAATAGATGTCGTCTATTTGAACTCTTGTATAACTTTGCAAATAATAGACCAAAAATCCGTATTCGGATGATTATAAAATCGTCTATAATTCGATTTTGACACTTGAATACTGAATCAAGTTGACGTCTATAATTGAATGATATTTTGTTGTGTGCTCTAGATGACATGTCTAAATGGTCCTGACCATCTAAGTATTTTTCTTGAGTTAGAAACTAGAAAAACAATTTTTTTTAGGTGAAAGAAAAAACAAAATATTAGTGTTGAAAACTTTATTCCTTTTTCTTGTTTTTGTCTGAATCAACACTCTCGCTCACTATCTCTGAAGTACTAAGGACATGGAAATCCTTAACTTTCTACTTAAAAAAGTTACAATGGCCTTTATTCTATACCGAACTCAGAGTGTAACAGCGGATTGGTGGAAGAAATGCTCGTAAGACAATAATGTTTGGTTGGGACTGCCTCGGAGACAAGACAAAGTCCAATGGTAGGGATGTAATGCTGACATTCTAACGCTGAAATTAATATATATTACTTCATTAAGGTGGGTGAAAGGTTTAGAATAATACATATCTTGAGAGGTGATGATAGACCTAAAGATGAAGTATCAAGTTCAGTTGGAAACAACCTTGGTATATCACATGAGACACTTTCCCTTCTTAGCAATTGCCTATTATTATAATTATAGGGGTCCATATTATTTAATATTTTTTTGGTACAGAGGTCCAGATTCAAAACATGTGTGTGTGTATTTGATTTTCATTTACTATATATTATTGAGGTGGATTGACTGTGTCCACAGCATCCATAGGGGCTTTGACCAGTTTTATCTCCAACACTTGTTCCCTCATCATCAAATGGCAAAGAAACATGTCAAATACTACGTGGTATGTTTGCTTATTTATTTAACTGTTAACTGTATTTGTTATTATTACTGTACAAAAAAACATAGCTGTTGTGTGAATCTGAGTAATATGATGATGTACATACACAGGTTGATGCATTCACCGATTCAGCATTCAAAGGGAATCCAGCAGCTGTGTGTTTATTAGAAGAAGATAAAGATGATGAATGGTTGCAATCAGTAGCTGCTGAATTCAACATCTCGGAAACATGTTATCTGACTTCTATTCATGGAACCTCTATTCCTCGTTTTGGTCTTAGATGGTTTACTCCTGTTGTTGAGGTACAATTTATGTTCATAAAATCACACACACTTGTTTTTAATCAGAGACTTTTCAATATTCTTAGACATAGGCTATTAAATACATTATATAAACAATTTGTATTAACATTATATGGATCTTATTATAATACTACTACAGGTTAATCTTTGTGGCCATGCTACATTAGCAGCTGCACACACACTGTTTTCATCTGGTTTGGTGGACAAGAATGTTATTGAATTTGTGACACTGTCTGGAGTTTTAACAGTTAGAAAGATCCCATCGATGGATGTGACTGGTGTGCCGAATTTGCTGAATAGTGAAGCTGCAGCTGGATTTTATATTGAAATGGATTTTCCTGCTTACCCTGTTGCAGAATTCAATTCTGATGATACTTCACTCATTTCTGAGGCAACAAATGGTGCTTCCATAATTGATATAAAGAAAACAGGAGAAGATTTACTTGTAATTCCTTAGTCTTCTAACTTTCATATTTATTAACACAATATTTAGTAACTAGCAGAAAGACTGCGAACAAAGTCTACTTAAATGCAAAACTGCAACTATGTTTTGTGTAATTTGTGCACATTCAAAATTGGTAAGCTTATTATTTCTTCTAGGTTGTGGTCGCATCTGGAAAAAATGTCACAGAAATACAGCCACAACTGGATGCAATTGCTAAATTACCTGGAAGGGGATTAATTGTTACCGGGATTGCTCCTCCAGAGTCTGGATTTGACTTCTACAGTCGATTCTTCGCCCCAAAATTTGGAATCAATGAGGTAAGTGGTTGAGAACTATGAATATAATGTTCCTCCAATTGCATTGTTAAGGTCTTCTTAACAATGCAAATGGATTGAAGAGTTGAATATACAATATCCAAGGTAAGGTTCAGAATTTGAGTATTTTAACACAACATTAGTTCTCTTCTGAGTGTATACTTTAGTTATAATATTGTTATTACTACCTATGTTTACAAATTACAAGGTCCAATGCTGGTCATTTCTAAGAAAAAAAGGATATTATAGAAAGCAAGTCCAGTCTATATTCAATTGAAGATATGAAAATAGAAGAAATTAGATAATATTGTTGATAACTCATATTTGGTTCAGGATCCTGTTTGTGGGAGTGCCCACTGTGGCTTGGCATCCTATTGGAGCAAGAAGCTCGAAAAATGTGATTTAAAGGCTTATCAGGTACTCTCTATTCCACGATAAGCGTCATATTTGCTTATTTTACACGTACTAAGGAAGTTATTGACTTGAAAGTGATGCACATAATTACTAATCAGAAAGTATAATTAGAGAAAAGAAATTAATATTAGGTTGAAAATTGAGAGTGACACTCATTTTGAAACACATTTTTTTCAAATATATTATTATTACTTGTTGTGGGATAGAGAGAGAGAGAGAGTACTATTCTACCATTTTCTCTCATTGGGTTATCTCTGTCATTGTTGTACTAAACTGTAGATTACATTTGTGCAGGCATCAACTAGGGGAGGAGTTCTCAATATTCATATTGATGAACAGAAACAAAGAGTGTTTTTACGTGGGAAGGCTATTACAGTTATGGAAGGGTGTGTTTTGGTCTAATCCAATTCTTAACATTGCAGTCAAAGTAGTAGCAAACTTGCACTCATAGCAGATGTGTTTTTTAAACTCTTGTGTAACATTGAAAAAAATATACCCAACTTCCAAAATCCATGTTGGGGTGATAAATAAATATTCTAAAATTGGATTTTCATTTTTGATACTTGAATCCTCATTCAAGTTAATGACTTGAATAAATAAATACTTTGTGCTGTACTTTGTTCATGATATGAATAGTGTGTATGGATCCTATTTGCACACATGCCTTTAAGGGAGAAACATTAACATGCTTAAAACTAATTCGAACTCAAACTTAGTTAAGTTATAAGAGATCGGTGTAATCTTTTTTGGTGGTGGCTGGGGTTTCAACTCCAAACTTTGCATATATTATGCATTTGTTCATACCAGCTGAGCTAAGCTCACGAGAACATATCGGTGTAATCTAATATAAACGCTCTTGTGTTCATTTTTAACTTTCATTTTTAAAATTTTAAAATTGAACGTGACATTAATTATTGTAGGCTTAATTGCACTTTTCCCCCCTATAGTTTGCCAATTGTGCGATTTTGCACCCCATAGTTTTAAACGAGCGATTTTGCCCCTTATAGTTTTCCCCCTTTCTGATTTTATGGTCCCCATGACATTTAGTGCTGATTTTTTTATCAATTAATGTGTTCCACGTGTGTAATTCCATTTTTTAAAAAATAAAAAAAATGGTATTTTTCAGATTTTGAGAGAAGGGGGCACGTGAAACAAACATATCAGCATTAAATGTCATGGGGACCATAAAATCAGAAAGGGGAAAAACTATAGGGGATGCTCGTTTAAAACTATGGGGTGCAAAATTGCACAATTGGCAAACTATAGGAAGAAAAAGTGCAATTTATTACAAGGAGAACAATAGTTGAAATGAGATAATAAATTGTTAAAAATATTATAAAGATAAAATATAATATCAACAAAAGTAATATAACATTTTTTAGGGGAATTAATATAGTAACATTTACTAATTTTCTTTGGTATATACAAATAACTCTGAAATAATAGCTAAAAAGAACAGAGAGTATACTCTTTCTAGCGAGCGTAGAAAACATATAATATTTTAGATTTTAAAGTATAAATGTATACTCCTTCCGTCCCAAATTGTATGTTACTTTAGAAAAAATATTTGTCTCAAATTATATATCGCTTTACAATACCAATGAAAAATTAATTTACTTTTCCTATTATATCCTTAACTATTTATTACTCTCTCTTCTTTCAATTCCTTCATTTATCTTTCTCATATCATTTATTGAGGATAATTTTGTAAAACAACTCATAATATCTCTTTCCCACACAATATTAATTACATTTCTTAATATGTATGAAATGCCCAAAACATCATACAATTTAGGACGGAGGGAGTATTATAATTTTTTTTTACAGAGGGATATATATATGATAATTGTTCTATGCGATTTTTTTATATCATTTGAATATTAAATCATTTGCTCAGTTTCAATGTCAATAAAACTATAAAAGTATCTCTTTTAATATAAATAATCAAACAATCATTTAAACATTCATTCATCATATGATTTGACGTCCAATTTTTGATAAAAATTCATAGCACAAAAGACACTAGTTCGAAAGAAAGACTTTTAATGTATTAAATAGTAGTATATTGGTTTATTAGTGTAGACTATAGTCAAATTTTATCCTACCTCATTGGGCTTTAATTTGTTCGTTCAGGGTGACTTTGATTTGCAAAAGGTTGGATACTGGAGAAAAAAAATTGTATCGCCGTTGTGTTTGATGGTTGATGCACAGGACAAACAGTTTTTGTATTGTACCTTGTTTGATATGTTAATGCACAAGACAAAATAATGTAACATTTACTACAATACCCTTTATGATGTGCAATGTTTGGTTTTCACTATGCAAAGACACAACAAAATTTTAAATTTTTTGAATTATTTTAACAAATGACCTTAGAAAACTTGTTAATGATTCAAAAATAGAAATAATTGATAAATTTTATGTAGAAAAAGTTATTTATTGTTGGTGTTGGTTCAATGTCTTGAATGTACAATTTCTAAGATAAATTTTTTACATTAAACTTTTAAACAACGCAAAAAAGAGATATCATAATCATCGTAACGCACAAAGTAAGGAAAGGTAAAAAAGAAAAACTGGAAAAGATAGAGAATTGTTGTTCCCACATTACATAAGGCTGTGCCACACGAGTAAATGACGTTTTTGCCCCTGCGGCAGTTAACTACCGAAGTTTGGAACCGGCTGCAGTTAACTACCGACGAAAAAAAAAAACCTCGTCACTTTACTGCCGAGGAACTCATAATTTTTTTTTTTTTATGTTTGAGATGTACGTGGAGAGGGGAAGAACATAATTAAGGGCTTTGCATTCAATAACTCCCAATAGGCAGATGTTTCGGAACTTGATGCTTTCATTAGGATTCCATGCCATATGTGCTTCAACATCGGTAAATTCTTCAAAGTGAGAGTTTTCAATTGCATATCCAACCTTATATGCATACCTCCATCTGCTTGTAGACTTTGTGTTTCAAATACAACTTTCAGAGCAGGACAATCAGTTACTATCACCGTCTCCAGCTTCTGCAATTTATCCAGAACATAAGATGGAAATACCTTTGATAATTTACTGCAGGATTTAATTTTCAACTACTTCAGCGTGCCGAAGGATTTTGGGGCTAGTTGATTGTGCCATACTGAGTTCAAGAGTTCCATGTGGGATATCTCAAACATAAAAAAAAAATTGATGAGTTCCTCGGCATTTATTTTTTTTATTTTTTGCGTCGGCAGTTAACTGTCGAAGGAACTTCGGAAGTTAACTGCAGCCGGTTCCAAACTTCGGTAGTTAACTGCCGCAGGGGTAAAAACGACATTTACTCGTGTGGCACAGCCTTATGTAATGTGGGATCAGCAATTCTCGAAAAGATAAGAGATAAATGAAAGTTAAAAATAATTTATTTTTTTATTAAAAACAACTTTTTAAAAGTTGGTGAAGATGTAAAACAGTATTTCCATTTAAGCAAAAAAAAAAAACTCTAAACAAAACTTTGTCCACTAATTTGGTACGGTGCAAAAAAAGGGTAGATGTCTATTCCATTTCTTTTTTTGTGATGTCCTTATTGCTTTTTCAAATCATTATTTTGTGCAGTTCTTTATTGCTTTTTAAATCAAACGTTGGACAAAAGTATTTGTCTTACCCGGTTCTTGGTTTTTTAACAAATCAAATACATGTTTATTGTAAAAAATATTTTTTTTTGAAGAAGCTAAAATGAATTATAATACTACTTCAAAAAAGTCTTTCCGAGCACAAGACATACTCAGGAAAGGACATCAGAGTCAAGAACAATATATACAAAAGTTACCTAAGAGATCATAAACAAAAACAGAAAAGAAACTCTTAGCCAATGCCTAAAATGGTAAACGGACTAAGCCACCACCAATGGTAATTGAAGGAAAGAGAAATAAACTTCGTCCTCAACCACGTAAAAGCAAGCGACTTAATCTTATCGATCACCTGGATAACCGAGCAATCTTTGACATTGAACAACCTATTGTTTCTTTCCTTCCATATTTCCCAAACTACAGCAAACCAAATAACCTGAAGAATAGAATGGTGCACCTTAGTGGTATCAGCACTACTAGTAAACTGAGCAAAATGATCCGACACCTGTAAAGGGGCAGCCACGGACAAACCTAACCACCTATAAATGAAGTGCCAAACAGATCCAAAAAAATTACAATGTAAAAATAAGTGTTGAGACGATTCCAACGATCCACATTATTGTAAAAAATATTAATAAAAAGGAAATGGCAATATATAGACACGAGTTAAAAAGCTAAAGATAAAAATATCTTTTTAGAATTTTTGCATTCAATGTTGTTAATGTTTAATTATTTATATTCACAATACAAGAATTTATTTATTTTTGATTAGGGCACAAGTTAACATGATAAACTTGATTTTTCTATACTTGTGGCTCAACTCCCGATTCTAGGCTCTATTTATAAAGATATACAAATATTTTTTTTTTTTTTTTGACAAAAAAGATATACAAGTATAAGAAGTAAAATTGATTTTTTTTAAAAAAGAAAAGTAAGACTGATGCAAGACCATTCCAATCGGCTACTTTCTTGTTGCTATCAATTAATCAATCAATAAAATATTATTCTTAAAAAAAAAATAAAAAATTATGAGACGTTGGATAATTGTTTTGCTAGGGTAATTAAACATAGGATTACGAATTAGTCAAGTCAATCATGAATCATATGCTTGTCAGAGGGCAAATAATTGAGGAGGTAGTAAGTTATCGGTTGAACTTGTGAGTTGTGACGAGTGGCCTGTTTGGTTTCACGCTGAAACCAAAATTCTCGCGCCTCAATATCCATTTTACCGTGATTTGATGAAGCTGGACATTCAAGCTTTTCACTAAACATTGTTGGGAGTTCAATATTTGTCTATTCTCAACGTTGCCTTTTCACATAGAGCATTATAGATCCTTGACCTTTTTAAAAGTAGCATTGATCCTCCCTCTACATCCTATAATGAGTGTTTTATTTAACAAAATAAATAACTAATTTTCATGAGTAAGTGATTTTCTCCGTAGGCCACTGTCTCGCACAACTTAGCTTTTTCCTTTAAAACATGGACTGGAGCAGAGAGCTTGAGGCAAAGCCAGAGGGTAGGGCACACTTCTGTACTCATAAGTCAAACAAATAAATAATTCCCTTGTTTAAGTTAAAAGTAGAGAAATAATATTTGTACATTTAATCTGTGATAACTTTCTCTTTCATACATACATTATATTTTTACTTTTTCTCTCTATTATTTATCTAATTTTCTTTGTAAATTTATGATTGTTTCGTAAGTTGTCATGCAAATGATCGTTCAAATAACACACCTTTTAACCATATTTACTCCCACAATGTTGTTCAAGAAGAAGGTACAATCTTGGGACAGAGACGTAACACGACATACAGGAGAATGTGTGCCCATGTCCAAAACTACCGGCAATGTTATTGCCAAACTGGCCACGAGGAAACATAAAGAATCTTTTTAAAATCATACAAGACAAACATTACTACATCAGTGTCTGTATATACTTTGGAACATGTTGGAGTAGGTTGTGTTCATATTATGAAATAACAACTTTGAGTTTGACATTCCATTTTATATAGCACTAACTAACACCTGTTCATATAATATGCCAATGTCAGAGAAACCAGTGAAATACTATGTGGTGAGTTTATTTTGTTTGAATCTGAACTTAGTTATTGTTGATGAAATATAGTTAATAATGCTAATGTTATTACACAGGTGGATGCTTTTACTGAGTTGGCGTTCAAGGGGAACCCTGCAGCAGTGTGTTTGTTAGATCAAGAGAAGGATGATGAATGGTTGCAAGTATTAGCAGCTGAGTTCAACATCAATGTTACCTGCTATTTGATTCCTGTCAAGGGAACTACTAATCCCCGTTTTCGTCTTAGATGGTTTACTCCCATTGTTGAGGTATAGTACAACTAATTATCCAGTACCACAAACTCTCACACTTTTTTTCTTCTTCATAAGTAGATGAGTTAGGTCTTGGGGGCTCATCAGAATCGGAGCACGTCTCAAGATTCATAAACTATTGATAGGGATACTTACTAAATTGTTTACCAGCGAAGTCTATTCACCCGATTTCTGCTGTATTTGAAGTCACAATATTGTGGGATAACAATCAACTCCTTGCGAGTTGGACCAACTTTCGTGAACATATGCAGTCTCTGAAACATGAGTACTTGTCTACTACTCCATTATTCCTCATTCATGCTTTTATTGTAAATTGAAAATTTTAACATGTTATAAAACTCTTATTTTATAAACGTGGCCGGGTAAGAACAATTTTTATAAAGCGGGTATGAGATTGAGCACTATAGTACCGGATAGTACTTGGATGACATAGAGTTTGGTGACATTGGTCAATCACAGTGTCACAATGCTTGTACCCAACTCTATATCACTCAAGTGCTACCCCTATTGTACCCTGCCCAACGGTACCCATTGGACCATTGTCTTCCCTCTGCATTGGTACCTTATTACTTTTAAAATTGTCATTTTTCGTGCTTGTATTGTTACGTCACGATACACGTACCGATGCAACATAATATATAGTATATGTTTATTAAATGCAATGTTTAATTATTATTAACATTTTTTTTTGTCGGTAACAAAAAAAACATTTTTTTTTTGTCAACTATTACTAACATTATTATCTGGATCATATTATAATACAGGTTAATATTTGTGCCCATGCCACATTAGCAGCTTCTCATGCACTCTTTGCATCTGGTTTAGTGGACAACAATGTTACTATTGAATTTGTGACACTATCTGGAATGTTAACTGCCAAAAAGATCTCAGCGATCAATGGCACTAGTGATAAGAAGAATTTGCAAAATGGTAAAGCCAAGGATGTATCTTATATTGAATTGGATTTTCCTGCTGACCCTATCACAGAGTTCAAATTCGACGACACTTGGCTCATTTCTCAAGCATTGGATGGAGCTTCCATAATTGATATAAAGAGGACACAAATTCAAGATGACTTACTTGTAATTCCTAATAATTCTTTTTTTTTTTTTTTTCTTTCCATTTCTATTGATAATTCTTTTTTTAGAGAAGATGTTATTTGAAGTTTTTGAAAATGTATTTGAAAAAACAGATTGAATATTTTTTGCAATATGTGCATATAGAACATTATGAAGCTTATTATTTCTCCTAGGTTGTTGTCACATCTGGAAAGAATGTCATAGAAGTGCAACCACAATTTGATGCAATTGTAAAATCTCCTGGAAGGGGGATAATTGTTACAGGGATCGCTCCTCCAGAGTCGGGATTTGATTTCTACAGTCGATTTTTCTGCCCAAAATTTGGAGTAAATGAGGTTGAACTATGATTATATAATCTTCTTCCAATTACATTACTAATGCCTCCAAAAAAATGCTGATAGTAACTCATTTTTCTTTTCAGGATCCAGTTTGTGGGAGTGCACATTGTGGATTGGCATCCTATTGGAGCAAGAAACTAGGAAAGTGTGATTTAAAGGCTTATCAGGTAGTACTATTATTACTATCTTTTCTATTCCCTCATTATGATTATTTTTGTTATTGTGGTACTAAATTTTAGATTACATTTGTTCAGGCATCAGCTAGAGGGGGAATTCTCAATATTCATATTGATGAACAAAAACAAAGAGTGTTTTTGCGTGGGAAGGCTGTTACAGTGATGGAAGGGTGTGTTTTGGTCTAGTCCTATTTCTAACATTTCAGTCAAAGTAGTAGCTTTGCAGCAGATTTATGTAATAAATATATGGGGTTTTTGCAAGGATACATCCACTAGTTTTTATTAAGGTGTGTTTTAACAAAGATATAACTAAAAAATTGTTAAATGCACCTTAAGATGAATGTTGCTAAAACACCGTTTCTAAAAAATAAGTGGGTGTATGTTAGCAACTCCTGTATGCATTTGCTAGAATACACCCACTTATTTTTTAGAATGAGTGTTTTAGCAAGTTATAAATAAAAAGTAGTTAAATACATCCTAAGGTGTAGCTTGCTAAAACATTCACACATAAAAACTAATGGGTGTGTTCTAGCAAATCTCTTATATAAAAATGGATATGGACAAGAAACTCATTCTAAAGTTCACTATAAGTATTTTAGGTCTTGTACTTAATCTTGAAAAAGAAGGATTACATGTTGTGTGTTTTAGTTGTGGGAAATATGGCCACCAAGTTGGAATTTGTCAAGATAACAAGCTTGTTCACATGAATAAATAGACGTGTGTAGTCCCAATTTCTGATCATGTGAGGGTTTCTTCGCCTAAGAAGATATGGTCTACCACAAGAGATGTAAGTTTGTTGATGGTTCAAGTTCTGGAAAAGCAACAGCCGAAATTCTACCGTTAATATTCATTTGGTTCATGAGAAATTTTGCAAAATAAAAAACAGAAATATATTTACTCATATTTTGGTCAAAAGGTATAATAGGCGAAAGTAATTGAGTGGTACATCTCAACCGTATTTTATGATGAAAAAAATGGCCAAGATATGAATATGTTATAGATAAAGATTTTAGTGTTAATTAAGTTTAGTTCTGTAAATATTCACAGTTTTGTTTTTAGTCTTTACAAAATATAAAATCACATTTTTTAGTCCCTATTACATTTTCCTTAAGCATTTTAGGGACAAAAAATGTTGTTAGAAATTTTTTACAGGGATTAAATATGCTAATGAAAAAATTTTATAATGACTAAAAATGCTGATGAAAAATTTTATAGGGACTAAAAAATGTAATTTTATTTTGTAGGGACTAAAAATATAATTTTGAATATTTATAGGGACCATTTACTTAATTGATCCAAAATTTTAAGAGTGGTGGTTAACGTGTTGTATAAAAATTTCATCAAGCGATGGGTAATTTACAAATCTGGTTATTTATTGGTATACTGTATACATTTGTCCTACTAGCCAAAACATTATGACCTATTGAATTTAGTGTTGGTCGACCATTTACGCGGATAATTAATGAATTCTCTCATTTTAGGAGATACACGACGCCCCACGTTTGGCTTGATTTTTCAGTTTACTAGCATTTTTTATTTTTTCTATCGTGCACACCTCACTCTAACGCCTTGTTTGGTTGAGTAGAAATAGCAGCGAGAGAGCCATTGAAGAGAGAAAAAGAAGAGAGAAGCACAACTTCCTCTGTTTGGTTTGGTGAGAAATAGAGAAGAGAGACCAAAGAATAGTGGGGCCCACAGATTTTTGCTGTCTTCGCTGAAGTGCGAAGAAAAGAGAAAGAGAGAAGCTAATATTTTCTATTCCATTTATACCCTTGTCATCTATTCCCTCTTTTCTTCATTTTTAGCACCGCCAAGTTGAAGAAATTCTCTAATGAAAGTGAAATAGAAATGACCCGTTTAAAAGGAATCTTACTATACTTGTAATTGCAATTTTGAGGAGGCTTATGGTGAAGAAGTTGTTCATTTGGGATTATGGTTCATTGAAAAAATGGGTAAGTGTTGGAGGAGAAAAAGAATTGGGAAAGCAAATGAAAAAGATGAGGTTTGGGGCTGTTGGGTCACCATTCGCATTGCATATGTTAATTTAGGTTAACTTCCATAAATTTAATTAATTAATAATTGAAAAAAATTAGTTGAAATAAATTATTTTAGTGAATTCACTTCTTCCGTCGTGTAAGGTAAGAAAAATAATTTAATAACTAACCATTTCATCATTTTAAAGGAAAATTCACATAATTAAATTAGTAACACTAATATTAATAGGAAAGGCATTTTGGTCATTTCAAAAATAATGACATTCTCTCTCTTCTATTTCTCTCATATATCTCTTGTACCAAACAACCCCTCAAATCTACTCTATTTCTCACATACTTCTCTCTTCTCATACTCTCTCTCACCTATTTCTCTCTTCACAATTTCTCTTACAATCCAAACACACCCTAAATGTGGTTTCGTGCTTCTAGTTTTCTTTAGTTGGTGGTGATATAAACATGGAGCACAAGTAAAATGCTCAATTATCAAGTCTATTGAGTTTTCATTGATTCAACTAACGAGTTGATTTTGATGCTCGTGCATTCTAGTTTAGAGTTTTTCTACTTGCACCCTAATTTAATCCAAACACCCCATGTTTTTCAAGTCTAATAAATTATGTATGTAAACAGATTGCACGAATAGAAAATTTCATCAAATAATACTACCTCCGTCCTTAATTATAAGACCTTTTTAAAAAAATATGTTGTCCCTTTTTATAAGACCCTTTTGTTATTTCTAAATAGATTTATTATTTATTTACATACATACCCTTATTTATTTCACATTATTTTCTTCAATCAACAATAAATAACATGTTCAAAACATAAACTAACTCTCCATCTTAAAGGATAAAATTATAAAAACAATAGTGATTACAAACAACTTTAATATAAATACCTACTTTCTTAATTTCCGTGATTTTGACAAAAATGTCTTATATATAGGAACCGAGGTAATATTTATTTTTCCTCAAAAATATAAAGTAACCCATGCCTTAGCATTAGCAACGAAGAATATCCCTTGATTAATTTTTGTTCTATCTTGGTTGCTTAATATTACTCAATTGAGTCTCTTCCATCAATATTTAATTATATCTTTGTCACTTTCGATCTCTTTAAGATTTTTTTTATGATCAAACCAAAAAAGATTTGACGAATCATCAATTTTGAGATTTTTACGATGACCAAATAAAAAGATGATTTGGTGTAGTAATTGAATTTAGGTTTTTGAGATTTGAAAAGATATCATATTCTATACCTGTCACCCCACCACCATATCATATCATTACGGAACCACTTCACACAATCACATTCTCCAATGCTATGACACTTTCCTCTCAACTTCCCCTATGTGGGAGAGGATTTGCTCCAGTGTGTTTTTCTCCTATTTTCCGCAATGTGGGAATCTAAACCATTAAATTCATTATCTCTCCTAATTTCAAGTTTTTAACATATATATTTTTAAGTATTTAATTGTGTTCAAAGGCTTAGATTTAACTGGACTCTGCAGTCACTGCAGAGGATTCATTCCCCCTTCTGCTCTTGAACTAATAAAATGTTTTAAAAAAGATAATGAATTGATAATATGAAAGTGGAGGATTAGGGGATAGATTAAAGAAAGATATTGGAAAAGGGCGAGAGAGGAAGTTGTTGGGGGAGGTTATGTTATTCAAAATTTAAAATGAGAAAGCAAATATATCATAATTGTTTGTGTTGAAACATCTCCGTATCCATTTAGGCAAATTCTAACTTTTTTTTTTTTTTTTTTTTTTGGATTTGAGATGTCAAAAACAAATTTAAAACCTACATTCACCTTCCCTTAGAAAAAGGAATTAAAATCTTATTCTAAAAATATCTGATCGCTCCTTTTTTTTTTTTTTTTTTAAGAAACTAAGCAAAATATATTAAAGAAATAACCAATCCCTCAAGCACAAGGTGTGCTTAAGAGGACTAAACAATATTAGTTACACAACAATAATCCAAGAAAACAGAAACAGACATTACAAAGCAGTCTGTAAACAAAGTAAAGGATTTTTCCTCCAATAAGGATAGTCAAAATCGAACATGATGTAATTCGCTTTCAACCACCAAAACGTTTAGAGTTTATATCTAAGCACACATTTAACTTTATTTTTGTCCTTAGATGTAAATCCCTTTTGAATTACTATATGCATTTATTATTTTTTCCTAAACATACCCCTAATTAATACTACTAACTTATCTTAAAATATGAAAAGTCAAATTTAATACACATACAAACAAATAACAATTTGGTAATATTAACACACAAAATAGACACATTAATTGCACCAACAACTTTTCTTAAGAAATGTGAAAAATGTAAAAGGTGCTTAGATATAAGGACGGAGGGAGTACTATAACAATATATATATATATATATCCTAGAAAATGCATATAGGAGTTGCTAACATACACTTTCTAAAAAAATAAGTGGGTGTATCCTAGCAAATGTCTATAGGAGTTGCTAAAACACACCTTCTAAAAAATAAGTGGGTGTATCCTAGCAAATGCATATAGGAGTTGCTAACATACACCCACTTATTTTATAGAAGATAAGTGGGTGTATCTTAGCAAATGCATATAGGAGTTGCTAACATACACCCACTTATTTTATAGAATATGTGTTTTAAGAACATTGGGGCTGCTAACTTACACCCACCTAAAAACACTAAGGTGCAAGTTAGCAAGCTACACCCACATTGTTTTAACTAAAAACCCAAATCCCACTATTGTATGTCACTTAAACTTAAAGGGTATTTTTGGTAATTACAATTTATCTTTCAAATTAAATAAAAACATATATAACTGCTCCCTATTTTTGCACTTGCAATGTGTCGATTAGCCTGGCATACATGCTTAAAGCTACTATTCCTTCAAAAAAAAAAAAATGCTTAAAGCTACTAACTTTTTTTTTAATGGAAAAAGCCATTGACGATGAACCAATTCGTTGGTTTTTTATCTACATTTTCAGATGAGTTATTTGCAATGATATAATTTATTAATTGTGATGATTTATTGACAACTTGTTAATTGTGATGATTAATTATTATTATTATATTTTCCTGTTAAAAAAAAATTATTATTATATTTTGCAAGTTGATGAGATGATTTAATTGTTGCAAACTGCACTGACTTTTGAAAGAGGTTGTTGAAAATCGTAGCCTGCGACAAAACATATGTGTCTTTTGGTGTGAAAGAGGTTTCTGCTTTTAATTAATTAAGTGGAATTTACAGCATTACCCTTCTCCACTTTGATATTAATGTTTTTTGGTTTTGTTTCTTATAATAAGAACTATAGTACAATTTTATTTTATTTTTAAATCTCGATTATTGAGGGAAAAAGTAAAATAAGTACGTGAAGTATTAACTAAAGTATATTATTCTAACAAAGTTGTTTGGGCTCCAGTGGCAAGGAGCTCCTTCCAAGGACGTTTTCGAGGAATATCAGGTTCGATTTCCAGGGGGAACAACATTTGGTCAGTGCGCATGCCTTTACGCATGAGCCGAATTAGTCGCTCACCTTTGATGGGTCGAAAACCGATGCGAAAGCAAAAAAAAAAAGTATATTATTCTATTATAGAAAAACCCCTTATAATAAATATGCATGCTTTAGTTTCCAAGTCATCAAATTAATTTTTCCTTTGTGAGGTTGAGCCAAATCGCTTCCCCTTCGAAAGTTGTATTTTATTGTTTTTATATATAAACTAGAACGCCAACCCATACGTCGCACGGGTCTTATGAGTCGGAATTTGATACAAAATAAAATAAATGGAATTTAAAAAAGAGCGGGAACACTCAAGTGGAGTATGAATATACTAATATAGAGAATAATATTATCATATTTTACACAAATAAATATTAATTTACTGAAATGATTAGTAAATTGACATCAACTATTCATATCTTTTATTAAATCTATATATTAATCCAAAAACATTTATAATAAGTGAAAACAATGCCATTTTGATAAACTACCAAAATGCTTCTTTCAAAAGCATATGGTGTTGTAATACATTCTTCTTTTAGTTTGCTAATATATATTGAAGGACATATGACATTAAGATAAAACAATTAAAGAAAAATCTGCAACACACATTCAAACCTAGACTACTCATGGAAGTTTACTTCTTTGAATTTTGAAATGTACTACCAATTGTCCAACCTTTTTTTTTTTTTTTTGAAAGAATTGTACAACCTTATAAGCAAGCAAACATCTATTAAATTTTATAACACAACTTGTAATCACATCAATAGATCTTCAAATTGCTAAAATCCAATTTTGAACTATGAAAATGTAGAGTCGAGACATATGTCGCTTTGAAAACATATAATCTGCGAAGTCAAATAACAAAACATGTGTCTTTCATTATGCATCAAGCTTTCTCTATCACTCCAAACTATGAAAAAATCCCTCAAGCTCCCTCCAAATTATGCAGAACATTACATTGAACCAGCTCCAAATTATGCAAAAGAAAAACAAAGAAAAACATCAGATTCAGTAAAAGTGGAAACTCCTGTAGAAAGCTCAATATAGAGGATGAGTTTAGAGTGAATTATATTATTTGGCTACACATGTGTAGCACACTTTGCATCCATTTTACTCTTAATTTCAATAAAACTTCCATCACCTTTTTCAAAAATAAATTGTTCAAATTAATGGTGGAAGGTCAAATGTATCACGTTTTACCACGAAGTTTGTTACTGCAACTGAATCAATGACTTGCAATTCCAATAAAAAAAATTCGAAATTCAAATTGGCATGTACTATTTAGGAGGGAAATATATTAGGGTAAACATGAATTTTGGTGGAATATTGAAAGAATTAGAGTTAACACCAACAACAATTTAGTTTAAGATTTTATTTCTGATCCGTAATATTAAAAATCATTTCTTAAAAGATATCAACCCTTTAATTAATCTCAATTAAATATCAACCCTTTACTATACCAAAAATAATGGTTAGACAACCACAATCACCAAGATCATGTGGTCTTTCCTTAAAAAAAAAAAGAAAAATAAAGATCACGTGGTTTCGATCTAAATGAAATTGAAAAAATAAAATTATCTACTTAATAAATTATGTATGTAAACAAACTGCAGCGAATCGGAAACTTCATTAAATAATACTACCTCCATCTATAATTATAAGATCCTTTTAAAAATAAAATGTCACTTTTTATAAGACCCTTTTGTTATTTCTAAGCACATTTATTATTTATTTACATACATGCCTCTATTTATTTCACATCTTTTTCTTCAATCAGCAATAAATAACATGTTCAAAACATAAACTAACTCTCTATTTTAAAAGATAAAATTGTAAAAACAATAGTAATTACAAACAACTTTAATGAAAATATCTACTTTCTTAATTCCTGTAATTTTGACAAAAAGGTCTTGTATATAGAGACGGAAGTGGTATTTATTTTTCCTCAAAAATATAAAGTAACCCATGCCTACATAGCATAGCAACGAAGAATATAAAAAAGGGTGTCTTAGTCACTAATCCATGAATTACTTGCCTATAAAAAATTGTAGTACATCAAGTTTGACCAAGAATTTAATATTGTGTGCAGATAATAATTAATAATGGCAACATCGTGTTAAATACAAAGAAACGTGACAATCATATTTGACGTTTTTTATTTAACATCTCAAATGGCAACTCTATCAATATCCCATGCAATATAAATAGAGATGCCTCAACACCATCTTCTCAAACTCAATACCATACACTAATACACTATTTTTACTCTCAAGCCATGGCTAAATACAATTTCCAACACTTCATTACAACCCTCCTCCTATTTTTCTTCATTTCACCCACTTTCTCTAAACAATCTTTCAGGCCAAAAGCCCTAGTTCTCCCAGTCACAAAAGATGTCGCTACCACAAACCAATACAAAGCTCAAATCAACCAAAGAACACCACTAGTCCCACTGAACATCATCGTCGATCTCGGTGGCCTGTTTCTCTGGGTTGATTGCGAAAACCAGTACATTTCCTCCACATACCGTCCTGCACGGTGTCGCTCTGCCCAATGCTCCCTTGCCAAATTCGACGACTGTGGTGTTTGTTTCTCATCACCAAAACCTGGCTGCAACAACAACACCTGCAGTGTTGCCCCAGGGAATAGCGTTACCCAGAGCGCCATGAGCGGTGAACTGGCTGAAGATATTTTATCAATCCAATCCTCTAATGGCTTCAACCCAGGACAAAATGTCATGGTTTCACGCTTCCTATTCTCATGTGCACGAACTTTCTTACTAGAAGGACTTGCAAGTGGTGCTTCTGGTATGGCTGGTCTTGGAAGAAACAAATTAGCTCTTCCATCTCAATTAGCTTCGGCTTTTAGCTTCGCTAAAAAATTCGCTATTTGTCTTTCCTCTTCAAAGGGAGTTGTTTTATTCGGGGATGGACCTTACGGTTTTCTCCCCAACGTCGTTTTTGATTCTAAGTCACTCACATACACACCGCTTTTGATCAATCCCTTTAGCACAGCTGCTTTCGCAAAGAGTGAGCCTTCAGCCGAGTATTTCATCGGCGTGAAAACTATTAAAATAGATGGAAAAGTTGTTTCGCTTGACACTAGTTTGTTATCTATAGACAGTAGCAACGGTGCTGGTGGAACAAAGATAAGTACCGTTGATCCTTACACAGTTTTGGAAGCTTCTATTTACAAAGCAGTTACAGACGCTTTCGTGAAAGCGTCTGCTGCAAGAAACATAAAAAGGGTGGATTCGGTTGCACCTTTTGAGTTTTGTTACACTAATGTGACTGGGACACGATTGGGTGCGGATGTACCTACTATTGAGCTTTATTTGCAGAACAATGTGATTTGGAGGATATTTGGTGCAAATTCAATGGTGAATATAAATGATGAGGTTTTGTGTCTTGGTTTTGTGATTGGTGGTGAGAATACATGGGCTTCAATTGTGATTGGAGGGTATCAGTTGGAGAATAATCTTTTGCAATTTGATTTGGCTGCTTCTAAATTGGGATTTAGCTCCTTGCTCTTTGGACGACAAACTACTTGTTCTAACTTCAACTTTACCTCCACTGCCTAGATGCCGTTTTCCCAAATCAACATTTTTTTTATACTCTATCAAGTTTGAATCATATTTCAAGTTTGAATAATTAGTGTTTCCTTTGTTCATAATAAATTGCATTGAAATTCATGTATGGTTTGACAAGGATTGTAGTTATATGAACCAAAGAATGTATTTTCCCCCTTTTATGGTGCAGTCATACTGAGTCTCTGATTAAATCAAAATTAAACATTTTTATTATTATATTATAGACATAACTTTTGGCTAAATAAATAACTTTTCCAAAAAACCAACTTTTCTATATTAGTAAAAAATAAACTTCAATGTCAAACACATGAAGAATCCGACACATATGTATTAACAAAATGTACATGAACTCTTATAAAAAAATGTACATAATGACAATAACAAAAAAAACATAATGCAAGAGTAATATCTTAATGTAACGCAGAACAGTGAGTACCTTCAGGGTGAGCCATCTTTTGCAAGATTGTAGGAGCAATTATGATAGGCATTGAAATATTTAAGCCTAATATAGTTGTTGTCAAATCTATCTTGCTCACATCCATAAGAATCTGTGGCCTGAACCTATTTCTCAGATTAATATAGATAGTGAAACGAGTGCTTAATTCAATAGAGCACACAAGGTTAAATTAAATGGAAGATGAATATAAACTAAAAGTAGTTTGTAAATTATAGAATCCTTGAGAATGCATGTTGGTTCTCTTTCAAAGTCCACTAGTCCTCTACCCCGGATGCATAGTAGTCATAAATCACCTTTGATAACTTTTCCTTTGCGATTGCTTCATAAAATAACATTTATCTTATTTCCTAAACAAAATAATTTTAAAAAAATAAATCAATTTCTTAACTGCACCATAGAAATGCCCACAAAGACAAAAACCTAAGTAAATATTGTATTTGCTTTTTCATTGTAATAATCATGCGTTAATCTTTTAATAATCTGTTCATATCGACTACTTTGATGCATCATATATTTTTTACATTAGTAAGTTGGATTTTATTTTATAGATTAACCTCGATCAAATATTAAAATAATAAAGTATTATATCAACTATTATATTCTTTGATAATGCATTTAATTATAAACAAACGTTTTTTTTATGAAGTTAAACTAGTCCATTAAAATTGACATCGGAGAGAATATCGAACCTGAAATCTTAAAACGAATTTTTTTTGAAGGCACAACAAACGGTTATTGATTTGAATTGTGTTATATGGTTATGGCTTGTGATGGGTTAGTTGTTCATTTGATTAATTTGTCTTAAATTTATATTCTCCTTTGACTGTTTATTTGATTTTACTTTGATATCCCTTAATTAGTTTTTGTTCTATCTTGGTTGCTTAATGTTAGTCAATTGAGTCTCTTCCGTCAATATTTAATTATATTTTTGTCGCTTTCGATCTCTTTAAGATTTTTTTTATGATCAAACCAAAAAAGATTTGATGAATCATCGATTTTGAGATTTTTACGATGACCAAATAAAAAGATGATTTGGTGTAGTAATTGATTTTAGATTTTTTGAGATTTGAAAAGATATCATATTCTATACCTGCCACCCCCACCACCATATCATGTCATTACGGAACAGGTTAGGTTACTATACTTCACAAAATCACATTCTCCAATGCTATGATACTTTCCTCTCAACTTCCCCTCTGTGGGAGATGATTTGCTCCAGTGTATTTTTATCTTGTTTTTCAATGTGGGAATCTAAACCATTAAATTCATTATCTCTCCTAATTTCAAGTTTTTAACATATACTCCCTCCGTTCCAAATTGTATGATGTTTTGGACATTTCACACTTATTAAGAAATGTAATTAATATTGTGTGGGAAAATGATATTATGAGTTGTTTTACAAAATTGTCCTCAATAAATGATATGGAAAAGATAAATGAAGGAATTGAAAGAAGAGAAAGTAATAAATAGTTGAGGATATAATAGGAAAAGTAATATTAATTTTTTATTGGTATTGTAAAGCGACATACAATTTGGGACAAATATTTTTTCCAAAGTGACATACAATTTGGGACGGAGGGAGTATATTTTTAAGTATTTAATTGTGTTTAAAGGCTCATATTTAAGACTCTGCAGTCACCGCAGAGGATCCATTCCCCTGCTCTTCACTAACTAATAAAATGTTTTAAAAAAGATAATGAATTGATTATATGAAAGTGGAGGATTAGGGGATGGATTAAAGAAAGGTATTGGAAAAGGGTGAGAGAGGAAGTTGTCGGGGGAGGTTTTGTTATTCAAAATTTCAAATGAGAAAGCAAAGATATCATAATTGTTTGTGTTGAAACATCTCCGTATCCATTTAGGCAAATTCTACCGTACACCCAACATTTTTGAGTGTACCGGTACATCAAATCCTTAAATTTATAGTTAAATGAGTTATTTTTTGAAGAAATATATTATTTTTTTATCATTTATAATTATAATGATTAAAATCTTATTCACCAAAAGCATCAACGAATTAAAATTGATTTTTTTTGAATTTTTATCGCTCATAATAGAGAACTTTGATTATTTTATACGAAAATATGTAAAAAAAATTATTGATTCTTATAAACAATGAATGATGTGTTTTTCTTATGAAATGATATTTTCTGAGATATAAATGCCGACAAATAACTATTTATTTCATAAAGTTGATTGTTAATATATAAATTTTGGAAGCAGGAATACCGATACACCTTAATTTATGAGTGTACCATAGAAGTTCCCATCCATTTATACTATCCCACATTCTATTTTTGGATTTGAGATGTCAAAAACAAATTTAAAACCTACATTCACCTTCCCTTAGAAAAAGGAATTAAAATCTTATTCTAAAAATATCTAATCCCTCCTTATATCTAAGCACACATTTAACTTTATTTTTGTCCTTAGATGTATATCGCTTTTGAATTACTATATGCATTTATTATTTTTTTTCCTAAACATATCCCTAATTAATATTATTAACTTGTCTTAAAATATGAAAAGTCAAATTTAATACACATACAAACAAATGACAATTTGGTAATATTAACGCACAAAATAGACACATTAAATGCACCAACAACTTTTCTTAAGAAATGTAAAAAATGCAAAAGGTGCTTAGATATAAGGACGAAGGGAGTACTATAACAATATATATATATATATATATATATATATATATATATATATATATATATCCTAGCAAATGCATATAGGAGTTGCTAACATACACTAAAAAATAAGTGGGTGTATCCTAGCAAATGTCTATAGGAGTTGCTAAATTACACCTTCTAAAAAATAAGTGGGTGTATCCCAGCAAATGCATATAAGAGTTGCTAACATACACCCACTTATTTTCTAGAATATGTGTTTTAGCAACATTGGGGCTGCTAACTTACACCCACTTTTAACTAAGGTGTAAGTTAGCAAGCTACATCCACTTTGTTTTTACTGAAAACCCAAATCCCACTATTGTATGTCACTTAAACTTAAAGTGTATTTTTGGTAATTACAATTTATCTTTCAAATTAAATAAAAACATATATAGGTGCTCCCTATTTTTGCACTTGCAATGTGTCGATTAGTCTGACGGATGCGGTTATGGTGCATAAGGAAATCCTTATGCACTCTGCATAAATCTAGAAATGGTTTTTGGAGTACAATTCACAGAAATCATTTCCACAGTAAAATGGTTTTGACATAATTTTATACAAAACATACTCTGATATATGCAGAGTGCTAGAAACCATTAAGTACATCTAATGATTTTGAAATACAACTCACAAAAACCATTTCTAGATTTTATGCACCATAAGTGCAGCCTAGCCTGGCATACATGCTTAAAGCTACTAACTTTTTTTCTAATGGAAAAAGCCATTGACGATGAACCAATTCGTTGGTTTTTTATCTACATTTTCAGATGAGTTATTTGCAATGATATAATTTATTAATTGTGATGATTTAATTGACAACTTGTTAATTGTGATGATTAATTATTATTATTATATTTTCCTGTTCAAAAAAAATTATTATTATATTTTGCAAGTTGATGAGATGATTTAATTATTGCAAACTGCACTGACTTTTGAAAGAGGTTGTTTTTTTTTTTTTACACAATGAAACATATGTGTTGAAAGAGGTTGTTGAAAATCGTAACCTGCGACAAAACATATGTGTGTTTTGGTGTGAAAGAGGTTTCTGCTTTTAATTATTAAGTGGAATTTACAGCATTACCCTTCTCCACTTTGATATTAATGTTTTTTGGTTTTTTTTTTTTGAGCAATGTTTTTTGGTTTTATTTCTTATTACGATAGTACAATTTTATTTTATTTTTAAATCTCGATCATTGAGGGAAAAAGTAAAATAAGTACGTGAAATGTGAACTAAAATATATTATTCTAACAAAGTTGTTTGGACTTCAGTGGCAAAGAGCTCATTCCAAGGACGTACCCTGGAATACCGGGTTCGATTTTCAGGGGGAACAACACTTGGCCAGTGCGCATGCCTTTACGCATGAGCCGAATTAGTCGCTCACCTTTGATGGGTCGGAAACCGATGCGAAAGCAAAAAAAAAAAAGTATATTATTCTATTATAGAAAAACCCTTATTATAAATATGCATGCTTTAGTTTCCAAGTCATCAAATTAATTTTTCCTTTGTGAGGTTGAGCCAAATCACTTCCCCTTTGAAAGTTGTAATTTATTGTTTTTATATATAAATGATGAAGCATCCTCACGACTGCAATTGCGCATTAAATTTGAGCATGCTCATATGTATGTATGACATAAGGACATAAGATCAAGAATTTATGAAATACTCCTAAAAGATTTTTTTTTTTTATGAAATCAAATAAATAAATAGGAAGGTTATTCATCTCCTACATAAGGTAGCATATCATTCTCTTGCTTGTCCTTAACGGCCTCCTAGAATATACTTAAATGGTTTCGTTCGACGTTCCTCCGAAAGGTACATTTTTTAATTAACCACTTATTAAATTCTTCTAATTTGAGATTTATACATACAAATTCAACCTATAAGTAGTATATATTGAATATTAGGAAGCACAAACAACACTCTAAAGTGATTTATTGGAGTGTTGGAAAAATTTTCAACATCGACAAATAGTTTTTTGATTCATAAAAATAATCGTTAGTTTATTTATTTATGAAACAATCAAAACTTTTCAATTTGTAAATAAGCGGTAAAAGCTCCAATTTCGATGTCCTATTTTTAGAAGCTCCATTTCAATTTGTAAATTTATTTGTGACATCAACAGTGTCTGCGTCGGTGGTTATGTTTCATATATCAAAACTATTTTACGTGTTTTCATTTCTCTTTCACATGATTTGTTTATTCACTTGCAGACATACCGCTTTAAAGTACACTGCAAGAAATGTCAAAGTTCGTTAGGGAAATTATCAACAAGACTAAATGGTACGTATCACACTTATTTGTCCCCTTCTTCTTGACTTCACTATAATATGAGCAAGCTAATTTCAATACAAAAATTTGCTCATATGAATGTTTTAAAAACTGAATTGAATCGAACAGTTTAATTGCGATTTTATTCTAATTCAAATAGTCAAACTACGACTTAGAAATGTCACTAATATGATGTTCGGTTCAATTTTTGAAACATTGATTTGTACACAATTCTGCAGGTGGTTACACATTTGATCTGATTGAAGGGGATGTGGGAAAACTGACCGTAAAGAGTCTAGCTGATCAGCAAATATTGGATAAAGCCAAAAAAATTAAAGATAATCATTATAAAGTTGCAAGAAGTTCTCAAAGTGGTGTGATTGTGATCATAATAAAGAAACCACATATCCCCGTGAGTTTCGCTCAATTGGTAGGAATATCGCATTTTATATGCAGAGGGTTCGAACCTCGGACACTCCACTTCTCCACCCGAAATCATTCTGGTTCAACTCATATTTGTGCTGATGATTCTGGTGTTACTTATCCTTATCACCATGGTTACGATTACAATTGTATGTACAATGACCCTGTTCCACATACTAACAACAACTACGTGGCACCAAACACCGTTAATGTTGCCAACAAATCTTTTGACAATGCAACTACAAAAAGTGAAACAATTGGAGATCATAATTTGTTTCAGGACATTAAGTTGATGATCTTCTATGGACTGATTGTTATTGTTTTTATTTTATGTTTTTATTATAAAAATGGTTTTTGATTAACAGGTGATTGTATAGCCTTGCCAAAATTGCATATGGTGGAGGACTAATTTGCATGTCTATAAATAGTTAGTTAGTTATCTGTTGTTAGCTCAATAAGCTATCTACAAATCATAGCATTTGTATTTCATCTCAGATGCTTCTTGTATTTATGCATGTTCAATTGCGTAGTATGACTAACATTTTAGCCTAAACATCTTACATAAACTAATTTGCTATATATACCCCATATAAACCTAATATTTCTGTATACATCTCCCATCGTTGGCCTATGCCCAGGGCCGGCCCTAGGTTTTTTGAAAACCAATGTTCGAATTTTAACTGGAGAGATACTCACATTATTGTCTAAGATACATCGAATATAATTACTTTCAATTGAGGAAACCTATGAAAATGCCTTATTTAAAATTCACTTTAGGCCTACAAGTACATTGGGTCGGCCCTGTGAAAACCTTTTTAAGTTGATTGTTAACAAAAAAGATGATCTAAAAGGTGCCTCAAAATATGTTTTAACACGATATGTATCAGCCTTGTTGAAGTTATAAATTGAGTTAACCAAAGTCCCACATACTAAATCTCCTGATATTCTAAGTTGCTTTGAAAACGACACAATTTTTTTCCATAACTTTCTTTTTTTGTAAGATGTTATTGACAAAATTGAATTCGTCTCTTAACTTAGTTTTTTTTTTTGGACACGATCTCTTAACTTAGTTTTAAATAACGATTTCGTCATTTAATTTTTTTTTACGTCATTTTACCTATTTTGGTCCCTTTACACATACATTTTCAAGATTTAAATATATGATTTTATTTTCCTGTGAGTTCTCAGTTTTTAGATTTAAAACTTGAGAATTCATATGTGCAAACAATTCAAAAGAGCCAAAATGACGTAAAAAACAATAAATAATCAAATCATTATTAAACTAAATTAAGGAATGACATGTGTAAATGTAATTCTAATTTTCACATATCATACACTATTTGTTTTTTTCTTTTCTTTTAACAAATCAGAATAAAATTATATTGCGAAACCAACGATGTTACATCCTACACATGATGTGCGAAAGGAATTATATCAGACACTGAATGTTGATACTTCTCATAAATTCAAATTTTAGTTGTCGCTTTTATAGGAGTCTAATCTCCCAGCTACATTTGTTGACATAAAATAGCCTTTAAAACTTACTTAAAAAATCTATTAAGCAGCCGTGTAATTTCCAACAAACGATAGACCTATAAAGTAATTCGACTTACTAATTAATTAATGGATTACATGTATTCATTTTGGATAAGTTACAGATAAGATATATCTCATCAGGAGAAATATTTGAACTTTTGGATTACGCGTACACTCTTTCTACGTCTAGATAAATCTTGTTAGTGTACAAATTTGAAACTCTATTTTAGTTAGATTTTGCCATAATTGGGCTATCACTTTTTAATAATCTACGTAAGTATATTTACACACTGTACAAGAATTCCAATAATATATTAAGTAACTCATGCCTGCACTGCATAACAACAAAGAAGTACCTCTTCAGTCTTTTGAAATTGAGAGAGATAAAACACTGCAATAAAAAATAAAAAGATGAAACTTAGTAACGCGTTAAAGGAAGAAGAATATAGAAAACTGAAATTGTCATGTTTGACCAAAGAAATCAATGTGGTGTCCAGATAATATAAACAAGGCAACATCATGTAGTCGTGTTAGATACAAAGAAACGTGGCATTGTTAACATCTCAAATTGTTTTTGACTTAAAAGCACCAACTTCTTTAATACACTATGAACCAAATCAAATGTGGCAACTCGATCAATATAATATAAATAGACCTGCCTCAACACCATCTTCACAAACTCAATATCATTTACATCTTTACACTCTAGCCATGGCTAATTCCAATTTTCAACACTTCATTACAATCCTTCTCCTATTTTTCTTCATTTCACCCACTTTCTCTCAACAATCTTTCAGGCCAAAAGCCCTTGTTCTCCCAATCACAAAAGATGGGGCCACAACAAACCAATACAAAGCTCAAATCAACCAGAGAACCCCATTAGTCCCACTGAACGTCATCGTCGATCTCGGTGGCCAGTTTCTTTGGGTTGACTGCGAAAACAAATACATTTCTTCCACATACCGCCCTGCACGCTGCCGTTCAGCCCAATGCTCCCTTGCAAATTCCGACGGCTGTGGTGATTGTTTCTCATCACCAAAACCTGGCTGCAACAACAACACTTGTGGTGTCACCCCGGACAATAGCATTACCCACACCGCCACCAGCGGTGAACTTGCTGAAGATGTTTTATCAATCCAATCCTCTAATGGCTTCAACCCAGGACAAAATGTCGTGGTTTCACGCTTCCTATTCTCATGTGCACCAACTTTCTTACTAAAAGGACTTGCAACTGGTGCTTCTGGTATGGCTGGTCTTGGAAGAACCAAAATAGCTCTTCCATCTCAACTAGCTTCGGCTTTTAGCTTCGCTAGAAAATTCGCTATTTGTCTTTCCTCTTCAAAGGGAGTTGTTTTATTCGGGGATGGACCTTACGGTTTTCTTCCCAACGTTGTTTTTGACTCGGATTCGCTTACATATACACCGCTTTTGATCAATCCTGTTAGCACAGCTTCTGCTTTCTCACAAGGTCAGCCTTCAGCCGAGTATTTCATCGGCGTGAAAACAATAAAAATCGATGAAAAAGTTGTTTCACTTAACACTAGTTTGTTGTCTATAGACAATAACGGTGTTGGTGGAACAAAGATTAGTACGGTTGATCCTTACACGGTTTTAGAAGCTTCTATTTACAAAGCAGTTACAGACGCTTTCGTGAAAGCGTCTGCTGCAAGAAACATAAAGAGGGTGGGTTCGGTTGCGCCTTTTGAATTTTGTTACACTAATTTGACTGGGACACGATTGGGTGCAGCTGTGCCTACTATTGAGCTCTTTTTGCAAAATGAAAATGTGGTTTGGAGGATATTTGGTGCAAATTCAATGGTGAGTATAAATGATGAAGTTTTGTGTCTTGGATTTGTGAATGGTGGTAAGAATACAAGGACTTCAATTGTGATTGGAGGGTATCAGTTGGAGAATAATCTTTTGCAATTTGATTTGGCTGCTTCTAAATTGGGATTTAGCTCCTTGCTCTTTGGACGACAAACTACTTGTTCTAACTTCAACTTTACCTCCACTGCCTAGATGCTTTTTTCAAAATCAGCATTATTTTTTATACACTTTCAAGTTTGAATAATTAGTGTCTCCTTTGTTCATAATAAATTGCATTGAAGTTCATGTATGGTTTGCAAGGAGTGTAGTTATATTTGATGTAAACTAAAGAATGTATTTTCCCCTTTCTATACAAATGGTTGGATATATGTATCTAATATATTTGTCTTACCCCAAATTTTGATCACTTTTCTCTATTCTTATCCATTTTATTCGTATTTTTAAAGTCGGGAATTTTCGTCGTTTCAGACGAAATTTCAACAAATAAGTTACTTTGAAGTACCTCATTTTTTATTCCGAGTCGGGCCCTCTTCTCTCTTTATTTTCTCTTTATTTCAGTATTTAAGTTCCATCTTTTATTAGTTTTAATTTTAGTCTTGATTTTAAAATTAGTTACTCATTTTATATATTTAATAATTTATTTTCTGTTTTTGTGCTATAATGTCAATGAGTCCGCAAAAATCCCAGCAAAGGTCCAAAAAATATTTTTTTCATATGCCTCATATTCAGGCAGGTTCATAGAGTCAAACGTTTGTTTCCAAATCCAGCACACGGTTGCTGTTTTCTACAAGTTATTTCCTTTTTCCCTTCAACCCTAATGCTATAAAATCAAACCTGCAAAAGGAGGAAAAGGAGGCGGCACTGTTCACGCAGCAGGGACTTTTTCAGCCGCAGTCATATCATCCAAAACCCTAATCTCATTCCCCTTTCCAATTTCCAGAAGAAAATCACAAAAATATCGTGAACACAATATGAACAATTCATGAATGTTCATCCACGAATTTTCCATAAGTCACAATATCACACTATCACAGATCGGAACCAAAATCGAAACGATAACTCTTTTCCATTACCGATCCAAACCGCTTTTCGAATTCCAACTGTACCGGAGCAGATCCGTACGAATCCGAGATGGATCCGTGAGGCAACAAGAAGGGAAGGAACGTTCGGACCGTTTTGAGCAAGGAAGAAGCTAGATCGAACATTTTTTTTATTTTTCTCAGAAGTATAACCTCCAAGATCGTAACCGATCTAAAGAGGTAACCAGTATCACTTTGTTCTTTCTTCTCCTTTTCATTTTACTTCCTAAATCTGTATGAGATGTGAGTTTCTTTTTTGGAAAACGGTTAAAAAATAGAAAAGTTTGAAACTGAATCTTCAAGTTTAGATCTAGGCTTCTGTGTTGTTGTTTTGAAAATTTTGAGTTGATATTTGAGAAGTAGAGAAAAAAGGATTTTAGAATATGTAAAAAGATTTGAAATCGGAGATGTTTCGTATCTCCGATGCGGTGGCGCCGCCCTGTTGGGCCGGCAAACCACCGCACAGGAGCGGCGAAGCTCGCCGGAGAAGATGAAGATTCGTCTTCCTCTTCCGTTTTTTTTTTCAGAAAATTTTTAGAGAGAAGGGAGAGCTTCTCTCTCTAAGTTAAACTTAGAGAGAGAATTGAAAGGAATTGTGTGTTTTTTTTTGTTTGATCTGCTTTTATAGTGCTTTTTGTTTGGTCTGTTCCTGTGTGTGCGCTTCATGATTATCTCCATGTGCCTTTGCTGTGATCCGTTAGATCTTTGATCTAACGGCTGTTGATGCCTCCTCAGTTGTTTTGTATGCATGCTTGTTTATTTTGCTCACTGTGTTCTTTTTATTTAAACCGTTAGATTGTAAATCTATCGGTCCCTGTGTTCCTTTTGTTTTTTAACTTCTAGATCATTGATCTGGCGGTTGTGATGAGTTGATACAGTGATGAATCTAGACCTCCTGATTCATCAAGTGGTCCATATTCATCCTAACTGAGCCATTTGGTTTTTTTTTATTATTTCTCCACTATTTTTTCATATGCTTTATATCATTTTTGTTATTTTAATGTCTATTTTTATGTTAAATTTTTATCTTCCTCCTTTTAAACTTTCTAGCCATAAAAATTGTTTTTAATTGCTTATTTTCACTATTTTATCATGATATTTGCTTGTTTATTATTAATTGCGATTTATTTCATGCTCAATTTATTTTATGCTTACTTATAACTGTTGCATGCATATTTAATTCTTGCCATCATTGATTTAGTGTGTATAATTAAGAAATGGATGTAATTTATTTTTGTGTATTTTTATTTCTTGCTATTATATTTCTCTTGAGACCATAGAATGTATTTAGAAATTGATGTAATAACACATGCACCGACACTCCACTTTTATTTCTTGTTACGTTGCATTACGTTAGTTTTTACCGTTAGTTTAGAAAAAATCTTTTTACCAAAAAAATCAAATATGTGAAACTTCAAAAAATATTTTTCTTAATAAACCTTGGTTTGTAACCCAAGTGTTTTTCCTTTTATTTTCTTAATCAAATGCTTAATTGAATTAATATTCATATTAGACTTGATTTTCTTGTAATTAAAATTTGACCAACCTCACCTTATTTTCTCTCATGCCTTGAGGCCTCTAATCTCTTCTTAAAACCTTTTTCCAAAATTGTTAAAATTAACCAACCCACCAAAAAGAAACTTTTTAGGTGAACTACATTGGTTTTGATCCCTTTTCTTTAAGGGTATGTAGGCATAGGATTTTTATCCTTCCAAATCAAATAAAAATAACCAAAAATATACTTCTTCTCCCCCCATTCTTTCACTTAGATTTTTAGGTAATAATTTTCAAATAAGCAATGAATTTAGCACAAGATAAATTAGGTAAGAGGTTCCTACGGAATACCGTAGACGCTTAGGGTGCTAACACCTTCCCTTCGCGTAACCAACCCCCGAATCCAAAGTCTCGATAAGGGTTTTTTACTCATTTTTTCCCTTCCCACGAATAAAAATCGAGAGTTCAAAGATTAACGATTCAAATCAATTAATGGTTTGATATCCGAAAATCACGAGCACAATATTGAATAATTTGTCCAAGACAAAAACCTAAGCAAATACTGTATTTGCTTTTTCATTGACTAGACTTTTGCCCCATGCGATTATAAATGAATATCATTATATTTTTTTACAACCAATAATAATTTCGTTATTGACATATGAATCTAAAGGTAATGAAGCATAATTTGCATGTTAAATCTATAGATAGATTTATTATGAACCGGTAGTATAAGATGAGCAATGTATCACCAAATTCCAATGTTTCCTAAATTCCAATTGTGACTTTCTATCCTACCTCTCTCGCTCCTATCTCTCTCCCTCATTCCAAACACAATGTTAAATAGCAAGAGAATGGAAGTGATCTACCTAATGAAGTAGTTGATAGTTGGCCTAAGTCTTGGTTAATGAGTTCTTGAATAACTACATACATCGTTTATAGCAAACATTTATTCATAGAGTGGCTCAAGACCAATGAAAAGCATGTGAGTGGGCCAGAGTTTGAGTGGTTCAAGACTAATGCAGGAAAGCAACAAATTGGAGGGAAATGACTTGATATTCAGGGATATATTTATCATTTTGGATGTTAGGGCTGCAATTAGGGTTAGGGATTTGGAGTAACCAAACCACCTTTGATTTATATTAAGTAAGATTATAATTATGCGTTAATCTTTTAATAATCTGTTCATATTGACTACTTTGGTGCATCATATTGATCTGAGTTGTGTTATATGGATATGACTTGTGATGGGTAGATTGTTCATGTGATTAGTTTGTCGAATATAAATTTTAGACTAAATTTCTATTCTCCTTTAACTATTTATTTGATTTTACTTTGATATCCCTTGATTAAGTTTTTTCTATCTTGGTCACTTAATGTTACTTAAATGAGTCTCTCCCATCAATATTTAATTATATCTCTGGCACTTTTGATATCTTAAGATTTTTTTTATGATCAAACCAAAAAAGAATTTGATGAATCATCGATTTTTTAGATTTTTACGATGATCAAATAAAAAGATGGTTTGGTGTGATAATTTATTTTAGGTTTTTTAGATTTGAAAAGAGTTTCAATCAAGCCAAAAATGGATCTGGAGTAGGGATGACAATTGGACCCAGACCCTATGGGCACCCGCAAAAAATATCCGCAATGGGTAGGGTAAAACCCCGCTTTCATGGGTCCGGACTTGGGTATGGGTAATTACCCGCAAATTTATTTGGGTATGGGCACGGGTATGGGCACTGTACTACCCAGCCCTGCAACCCACATATATGTATTTATATAATATTATAAATAATTTATTTATTTTTGGTGTACAATTAATTAATAAATTTAACTATTTAAGCCTAACCTTAAACCTAAAACAGATTAATAAAAACTTTAGTAACAATTTATTATGATTTTAACATGCAACTACAACTTTTTAACGTATAACTGATGTAAGGTATCTATTTTTTTTCTTTCTGGGAATAATTTGGATGTTTTTTTATTTAGTTAAATATTACGATTCATATTATTTCGTAAGTTGATTTAAAAAAATTTGGATCATAGTTTTATTTCAAGTGTGGTGATTTTTATTATCTTTTCATGGCTAAAGTGCGGGTAATGAGTGCGGGTATGGGCACTTAAGTTTTTGCCCACGAGGGTACGGACACAGGGTACGGGCATTTTTCACAAATACGGGTATGGGGATGGTTACTATAGTACCCTACCCATTGGGTACCCATTGCCATCCCTAATCTGGAGTGACAAACACAAACAGCCTAATTCTTTTTAGGCTTTAATATGTGTTTCATTCCTGCAATTAGGGAGTCCTTTAAAAATTCGTCCTTGTAATCGTTAATCTTGGCAAATTAGCCTCGCAAAGTTTAATCATTTAAAATTTCGTCCTTGACCCACTTAATTACTGCCTAATTGGCCAACCCACACGTGAAATGACATTTTTGCCCTTGTCTTCATCTTCTTTTTCTTGCTGGATATTCATCCTCAAATTGAAAAAAGAAAACATTGATTCACCTGAACATCGATTCCCTCTTCTTCTTCTCACTTCATCTTCACTTTTCTCCCCTCCACCACCACCAACAACAACAACCTTATCACCACCAACAACAACCACCACATTCTTCATTCTCATCAACAAACCCAACACCACCACCAACAACTTCCTTCAACATCACCTCAACAGATCCAACAACACCACCTCGACATAACTTAATCATCTTGTCAATTTAAGTATTAATAAATTCTCCATAGATCCTTGTAATGAAAATGAAGCTAATCAAGCAAACCTTTGGGATGTTCTATCGGTTTATGGTTGGTTGGACAATGATATTGGTTACGTACAAGGTAGATGACTATACCTTTCAATTTTTAATGTTAAAGTGCAGGAATGAATGATATTTGCTCACCTTTGGTTATTCTTATTGAGAATGAAGCAAATTGCTTTTGGTGCTTTGACCGTGCGATGCGAAGGATGGTAAGCTAGATAACACACTAAGATGAACATTATGTTGCTCACAGATAAAAAAAAATTGGGTTTGTGTTTGTTGTTGATTATAATGTTCAATGGGAGAGATGAAGGATTGAAGTTGATGATGAAGATTGTTGGATTGTGGTAAAGAATAAGATCTAAGAAGGATGATGAGGTTATTTTTGTCCATTCCCATGACATTTTGCTAATTTGATGACGTGGCAGTAATTAAGTGGGTGTAGGGACGAAATTTTAATTGATTAAACTTTGTAAGAGTAATTTGCAAGGATTAACGATTACATGGACGAATTTTTAAATGACCACTAATTGGAGGGACGAAACACATATTAAAGCCTTCTTTTTATTTATTATACACAAACAACCTAATTTTATAATCCTCCTGACGATAAGTATGTTGGTGAATTCCAAGATGCAAGCGAATACGATCACTTGATCAAAGGAAACATTTTGATCTGCAGCTAGGGAAGGGCATGGTTTGGTTAACCAAAAAACCGAACCGAACCAAAATTTTGAAGTGGTTCGGGAAAATCGAACCGAACCGTTTCAAGTTTGGAACTAACCGAATTGAGCCAAAGTTATGGTTTGGTTAACCATTTGCTTACCTATTAACCATACCGAATCGAACAAAATAAATATATTTTATCCAATGAATAAAACCACTTTTATTATAAAAAATAGGGTTAATAGGTCTTTACCCCCTGTAATATAGGTCACTTTCGGTTTTGCCCCTTGTAATTTTTTTTTTTTGGATTCGGTCCTCCCCCTAGACCAGCTGACTGTGCATTTTTGCTGATTTGGCATGCTGCGTCACCTTTTTTGGATGACGTGGTGCGCTGACTGTATAATTTTTTTTATGGGATACACGTGGCATTAATGATTTTTTTAAAAAAAATTTAAAAAAAAGAAAAAATATTATATAAAAATGAAATAAGAATAAAAATATTCTAAAAATAAAAATAAATTTTTTCTTAAAAACGAATAAATTCTAGAAAAATAAAAATATTAATTAAAATGATTAAAAAAAACGAAAAATAATTATGAAAAAATTAATAAACATCTGGTACATGAAAAATAATGAAATAATCTAGAAAATTTAGTAAAACAAATTCTGGAATAATTTAAAAAATCTGGTAAAATGAAAAAAATATAGAAAATTTAATAAAATAAAATCTGGAAAAATTAATATATTTCAAAAAATTCATATTTCCATCTATTTTCAATAGAGGAAAAATTTAAAAATTCTGGAAAAATATTTTCTATTTTTTTTTCGAAATTAAGAAGATTTATTTTATAAAAAATTCAGCAACTTACAATATTTCAAAATTTATGAATCTAATAAGAATAGAATTAAAAATGAAAGTTCAGATTTTTCTTTCGAATTAAAAAGTTTGTTTTTTTATACAGAAAATCAAAATATTGGAAAGTATATTCATAATTAAAAAAACATAACATTAGATCATGAAGAATAGAATTTCAATTTTTTTTTATAATTTTATTTTAATTCATATTTTTTTAATATTTTTTTTGAAAATTTTGATATATATTAATTTTTTTTAATTAAATTTTCTAGATTTTACTAAAATTTTTAAATTTTCCAGATTTTTTTCATTTTTATTTATTTTTCCATAATTATTTTCGTTTTTTTAATCATTTTTATTAATATTTTAATTTTTCCAGAATTTATTTTATTTTTTAAAATATTTTTTCGTTTTTTAAAATTTTTTAAGAATTTTTAATTTTTTTTAAAAAAAAATCATAAATGCCACGTGTATCCGATAAAAAAATTAAAAATAATAATAATTATACCGTCAGTGCGCCACGTCATCCGAAAAAGGTGACACAACATGTCACATCAGCAAAAATGCACAGTCAGCTGGTCTACGGGTGTTTTCCAAAACAAAAAAATTTTATAAGGACCGAATCCAATTTTTTTTTTTACAGGTGGTAAAACCAAAAGTGACCTATATTACTAGGGGGTAAAGGCCTATTAACCCTAAAAAAATAACAAATTAAAAGTTAGAATAGTTTATTTCTTCAAAAACATCTTATCTTATGCAAAACAGTTTATTCAAAAAAACTTATTTTATGAAAAAACAATTTATTACGATCTCTTTTTAAAAAATTGCTTACTCAAAACCGCTTATTTTATGAAAACACCTTATTTTAAGAAACAACTTATTCAAAACAGCTTATTTTATGAAAATACCTTATTTTAAAAAAAAACAGCTTATTTGATAAGCAACTTATTTTATGAAAAACAACTTATTCAAAACAGCTTATTTTATGCAAAACACCTTATTTTAAAAAACAGCTTATTTTATGAAAACAGCTTCTTTTATGAAAAACAGCTTATTCTAAAAAGCTTATTTTATTAAAAATAGCTTGTTACAATCTCTTTTTTTTTTAAAAAAACTTAATCAAAACAGCTTATTTTATGCAAAACAACTTATTTTAAAAAATAGCTTATTTTATGCAAAACACCTTATTTTAAAAAACAGCTTATTCAAACAACTTATTTTATTCAAAACATGTTTTGAATAAGTTGTTAATTTTTTGAAAATAAGCTGTTTTTAAACTAAGGTATTTTTCATAGAATAAGTTTTTTTTTTTTTTTTTTTTAAAATAAGTTGTTTTTCAAATAAGCTGTTTTGAATAAGCTGATTTTTTTAAAAATAAGTTTTTATTTTATTTTTAAATAAGCTGTTTTTTAAAATAATGTGTTTTGCATAAAATAATTTTTTTTGAATAAGTTGTTTATTAAAATAAGCTATTTTGCATAAAATTAGCTGTTTTGAATAAGTTTTTTTTTTTTTTTAAATTGTTTTTATAAAATAAGTTGTTTTTTAAAATAAGCTTTTTATAATAAGCTATTTTAAATAAGTTGTTTTTTTGGAAAGATCCAACAAAGAGTTCAAGTGGTTTCCTTAAAAAAAAAATCAGTTCAAGTGGTTTGGTTCGGTTCGGTTCAAGATGGTTCGGTTATGGTTCAAGAACTGTTAATAAATTAACGGTACGGTTCGTAAACCATTATAATGGTTCGGTTCATGGTTTTTTACCACCCCTATTTGCAGCTATTCAATTCGATTTGTGCAGAAGCAAAACAGAAACGTGATTTGAGGTTTCTTGAGTAGGATAAGGGTTACAGGAGTTGCAAGGGATTTTGTGAGGAATTGGAAAGGTTGTGAGAGAACACAGACGACAATGAAGATGGTGAAATTCCTCTGCAGTTATAAAAATTAGACATCATGGTAAAGATTGAATCCTCTCATCTCATATTAAAACTCATCTCATTTGATACACCTTTTATATATATATATATATATATATATATATATATATAATCATTAAAAAAAAAAAAAATTACCATGTTGCCAATCGCCATTATGAGGTGCCATATTAGGAGAGCCTAAAAATTCTTTGCGCACCCAAAGCGAGTATACTCTACTGTCGTCGATTTCCACACATTCATACAAATTTTAACCTTTTTAATAAAAAAAAATATTGAGTTTGAATTATGTATCGTCGAATTTTAATCCAACAACCATTGATACATTTATACATAAATGTGTGTAATTGGTGTCCGCTAGTAATCCAAATTCGTTTAGCTCACGGTTCATCACCACTTGTGCATCCTGTTGGCATTCACTCGTATTTTTTGACGAAATAATATAGTAAGGAATGCCTTACTATAGTTAGTGGAGTAAAATATAATAAATAAATGGGTAAAAGAATTCATGTTTCAAGGATATTATATATCAATTTGAGACAAAAAATTCTTTTAAAAGAAATGCCTATAATGAGATGGATGAATCATTAAAAGGTAAATTCTTACGTAACTTAAAGTTTTTTGGTGGATCCCAGTATCTCTAGGCAAATCTTGTTTAATATTCAAATTTATTTTAAAATAAATTAAAAATCTGACATGAAATTATTATTAGATGAGGGCAACATGCTCAATCAAATTACATGGGTATCATTATGTTCATCTCATAAAAAAAAACTAAGAGTGTGTTTGAACGAGGTAATTGAGAAATTTTAAAGAATTTAAAATTTTAGGTAATTTTAATGATTCAATTAAATTCCTTTAATTTCTCAATACTTTTGTCTGCGTGGAGTAATAAAAAAATTTCAATGTCATCATTTTTGGGGAACTTTTATAAATTTTAATTTTATTGGGCCAAATTTGAAAATTGAAATTAGGGGTCAATTTGTAAATATAAAAAATTTTGAAGGAGTCAAATTATAATTTTTGAAAAAATTGAGGGGTCAATTTATTTCTCAATAATTTTGTTTGGGTGGAGTAATAAAAAATTTCAATGTCATCATTTTTGGGAACTTTTAAAAAATTGAGGGGTCAATTCATAATTTTTTGGAAATTTATTGGGGTCAAATTGAAAATTTTGAAAAAAAATTAGGTCTTGAAATTCTTACTTTTTAAGCGTCATTTGAAATTCTCTAAATTTAACTTGAACAAAATACCTCATAAATTCCCATCATTTTGAAAATTCTTCAAATTATTATTAAAACAATGGAATTCACCACAAAGTATTTGAATTCCCTCAAAACATTCCCCCATCTAAACACACTCTAAAAGTCTTTAAGTTTGACCAAAAAGCTATTAACATGTTGAGATATTGTAGGCAATATCTTGTTGTCATATTAGATATAAAGATAGACTTTGGCTAACGTACACAAGTAAAATAGTCTTGTACCAATTTGATAAAAAAAATCATTTTATTTCTCATTTAACTTTAAGTATGAGTTTACTTGATTTAGTGGTGAAAACTAATTTGTACATGTTCCAATATTTTCTCATTTGTACAAAATAGTTTTTTTAGGGGTTATACACCATAGAATTGCCCACAAAAATAATGTAGCAATCATATCTGACGTTTGTTAACATCTCAACCTGTCTTTGATCCTTCAAAAAAAGAAACATCTCAACTTGTCTTTGACTTAAGGACCCATTCCTTAGTGCCACACTCATTAATGAATCAACAATGGCAACTCTTCCTACTCAATCCCAAGTATAAATAGAGCCGCCTCTGCACCATCCTCTCCAACTCAACATTTATCTATTTTCCATATACAATGTCTCTAGTCATGGCTAATACCAACTTCCAACACTTCATTTCCCTTCTCCTTTTATTGTTCTTCATTACACCAACTTTCTCTCAACAATCATTCAGACCCAAAGCACTTGTTCTCCCCAGTCACAAAAGATAGCGCAACAACACTCCAATACATAGCTCAAATTAACCAAAGAACCCCACTAGTCCCACTAAACCTTGTCGTTGATCTTGGCGGCAAATTTCTCTGGGTCGACTGTGAAAACCACTACACTTCCTCCACATACCGCCCTGTACGGTGCCCCTCCGCCCAATGCTCCCTCGCCAAATCTGATAGCTGTGGTGATTGTTTCTCATCACCAAAACCCGGCTGCAACAACACTTGTGGCCTCATTCCGGACAACACCATCACACACAGCGCTACTCGTGGCGATCTAGCTGAAGACGTTTTATCCATCCAATCAACTAGCGGTTTCAACACAGGACAAAATGTCGTTGTTTCACGCTTTCTATTTTCATGCGCACCAACATCATTATTACGAGGACTTGCAGGTGGTGCTTCTGGCATGGCTGGTCTTGGAAGAACCAAAATCGCTCTTCCATCTCAACTAGCTTCTGCTTTTATTTTCAAAAGAAAATTTGCTTTTTGTTTTTCTTCTTCAGATGGTGTCATCATCTTCGGTGATGGTCCTTACAGTTTTCTCGCTGACAACCCTTCTCTCCCTAACGTTGTATTTGATTCAAAGTCACTCACATACACGCCGCTTTTAATCAATCATGTTAGCACAGCTTCCGCTTTCTTGCAGGGAGAGTCTTCAGTCGAGTATTTCATCGGAGTGAAAACAATCAAAATTGATGGAAAAGTGGTTTCACTTAACTCGAGTTTGTTGTCTATCGACAACAAGGGTGTTGGTGGAACAAAGATTAGTACGGTTGATCCTTACACGGTTCTAGAAGCTTCTATTTACAAAGCAGTTACAGACGCTTTTGTGAAAGCATCTGTTGCAAGAAACATAACAACAGAGGATTCATCTCCGCCTTTTGAATTTTGTTATAGTTTTGACAATTTGCCAGGGACGCCATTGGGTGCGTCTGTGCCTACAATTGAGCTTCTTTTACAGAACAATGTGATTTGGAGCATGTTTGGTGCAAATTCGATGGTGAATATAAATGATGAGGTTTTGTGTCTTGGATTTGTTAACGGTGGTGTGAACCTAAGGACTTCTATTGTGATTGGAGGGTATCAGTTGGAGAATAATCTTTTGCAATTTGATTTGGCTGCGTCTAGATTGGGTTTTAGCAACACGATCTTTGCACATCAAACTGATTGTTTTCGATTCAACTTCACCTCCACTGCCTAGATGCCTTTTGACAACTCAGTGCTTTGAAGTTTGAATAATTAATGTTGTCTTCATTAATAACTTTGAAGTTTATGTTTGGCTTGACAATGAGTATGGTTTGATGTAACCTCAAGTATCTCATAACTTTAGTTCATATAATTAAGCTATTAAAACCAACTAAAATAATTTTTAAACTTTTCACCAATTCAACTATTTGATTTCTCAATTATCCTTTTCGTTAAGTGACCGTTAATGGTTAATGAAAGAAGAACAAACACCAAATGTGGGTTGATATAAAACCATTGTGTAATATATATGAAATTCTGTAATCGTTGAAAACAAATAATCTAATGAACATCAACTTACTCTACATCACTAAACATTACTCTTCCCCTTAGTCAAAAGCTGAATTTTTATGTCAGTATGAATATGATGGTACAGAGAAATATGATTCAAGTTTTTTACTTTTCTTTTTTGGGTTCAATGTTTTGATTTTTTTTCCTTTAACATTACTCTTGCCAGCTTTTAATGGCTCAAGTGGGATGGAATCCTATGCAGAATGCCTTTAAGGTTTTATCTCTTAGACGACTTAACATCATTATAGCAAATTTTCTTGCTTCTAAAGCTACTCAGATTATGCAACTCCCTGTAACTCACCTAAATATGGGAGAATCTTTATGTTGTCCTTGTAAGAAGTGAAGAAACCACAGTGTAAAAGCTGGCTACCAATCTGTTTTAAAATTTTAGGCACAAGGAAGGGGCGTTTACTATAAAGGCTAAAAATGTGTTTTGGAACGTGACAAACCCTTCTAAATATGCCTATCTTATTTGGCGTAATTTCAATAATTTCATCATTACCAACACAAATACTTGTCTTATTCTCTTTCCCCGATACAATCATTTTCTTTTAACTACAAATCACATTTTTAAAGATTGTATATGGACCCTCTAGATGTTATTTCTTCGGAAAAAAATGTAAAGATTCTCTGGTTCGAAAGCAACTCGATGGTATGCTCTTCCTCCTCAAAATGTTCAAAATTATATTAATGTTACCTTTAATTTGACGACAAATGGGGTTTCAGTTGCATTATTAGAGGTTGGAAGGGTCATGTTATCGCCAATGTGATGTAGAGCTCCCACATCCATCTTGATGCTTTCTCTGAGTGATATGCCACACTATGTGGAGATTGTTTTACGCGGGAGATTTGTTATAGAAGTTGTATGAATGATAGGCCACGTTCTGTGGAGTTTGTTTTGTGCGGGAGGTTTGTTATAAAAATTGTATTTTGGAAAGTAATTACAGGCATACCATTCTAGTTCTAGGTTTTGAAAATTTAACCATGTTTTTCGGTTATCCCTAATTTCGTCATGAGTGTTGGCCTTCAGTTTGTTTTTTCTCAATATTTTATAAAAATGCTAAATTTACTTAGTAAATCAAATTTATTAGACTTATAAGATAATTTTTATGGCATGTAAAAATATCTTATTTTTTTCTTTATAAAATCTAAAAAGAAGTAACATAGGAGGAGGTATAAAACGGTGTCGTACTCGGAGAGCCTAAAAACAAAACACTTGTGCAAGAGCGACTAGCGTCACTGACCCGCCCCTCCCTTCCCTTCGTGGTTGTTGAAGTCGAGAGCCGGTGCTCATCTTCCGCCCCATCGCCGCCATGAAGCTCGTCAGGTCTCTCTTTTCCCTCTCTGTTTATCTCAACTTCTTGTTTTCACTTTCTCTCTAATTGATTTTCGTTTTAAGCTGAAAATGTTTCTTTGAAAATCGGAACAGGTTTCTGATGAAATTGAACAACGAAACCGTATCGATCGAGCTCAAGAACGGTACAATTGTTCATGGCACCATTACAGGTTCGTACTAACCCTTCCTTCTTCCTCTTTACTGTTATTACACATCTATACTGTTCACGCCGTTAAACCCTAAAAACCCTTCGCGCTCAAACATTTCTTATTTATCAACATAGAATTTGATGTTGTTGTTATTATTCCTTATGGTGGGGTAGTGAATGTGATAATTTTCGTCTGCTAAATGTAGTGATTTTTTTCTCCGGAATCTAATAAACCCTTCTTGAATTTTTATTTTTTTTGTCGTGTTGAAATAGGTTGCTTAGTTTGAATATGGTTAAGTATCATTTGCAAACTGGTAGGTCAAGTGCTGAGAGTAAAGATTCATTTTATGCTTTGTAATTTGTTGTTTGACATATTTTGTACTGCAATCAAGCTATCTGATTATATTTTGTTGCTGTTGATTCTTGTATGTACACATTCCTCTTGTGCAACAATTAATAGCAGAATACACTGTCATTTTCCAAGGGTGTGTGTTTGCGAGTTCGGTTTTGGAGCACCAAGTCTATATTTTAATATATACTACTATTTGATAGTTTAAAAAATTTGAAAGAACAACATGATCATATAATATCATGTTCTGTTAATTTTTTTGAAATATCATATCATAATATAGACTTAGTCCTCCAAAGCCATCTCCTCCAAAAACCAACTCAAATACACTCTAAGGCTCTGTTTGTGAGTTCAGAGGGGAGGGGAGAGGAGATTAGGGGAAAATAGAGAAATCTTTCACGTTTTTTGAAAGTGTTTTTGTAAAGAATGATAAATGAATGTTTATCATTAATATATTGTTAATTTTGAGAATATTATAACATAAATTAGATTTGAAGAATTTATCTTAATCCTCCTTCAATACAATTTTTGAGTTCCCCCATTTTGAGGGAATTTTATGTTATGAAGAAAAACAGATCCCCTATTCAAGTTGGGGAGCAGGGACCATCCTTTCTTCCATTTTCCTTTCCTCCTTCCTTTTATCCAAAACTTTCCCCTCGCAAACATAGTCCAAGAGAAATGGAAATTCTGATATCTTGATATTTCCCTCCTCCTAATTCAATGGATGTATATCATGATGTTAGAAGTAAACTTGCTACCATATGATACCATTGTATTCATTTCATTTATGTTTTCTCTTCAACTTTTCTGCTCAATTCTTTTGCTTTGTTTTCTGTCACAATGATGATGATAATAATGTTTAATGTAAAATAGAAGTTAATTCTTGCCACTCACTCTAAGTTCAGGTTGGAATAGTCCAAGGGTGTTTGTTCCCTGTTACAATTTGGCAAGATACATATTAGAGAAGTGATATGTTCAATCTCTCTCTCTCACACACTCTCCTAGTAAAACACTCACTCAACAATGAAGCCACATCGCCTATTTTTTAAAAACCATTTACCAGTTCTGCAGGTGTATAAAATTTTGATTTCAGTATCACGCTTGCCTTTTGTTGCTTGCCCTTTCTTTTTTAAAAACCATTTACCGGTTCTACAGGTGTCTAAAATTTGGATTTCAGTATCACGCTAGCCTTTTGTTGCTTGCCCTTTCTTCTTCTAACATTCTATGGAGCAAAGCTAGAGGTCGCGACTCTTGATTTTTGGTAGTGAACGAAAATGGGTTTAGAATTTTTGATAGTTGAGTTAACAAGAAAGAGCTTGAATGGGAAAAGAAGAGGATGGTGACTTACCACTGTAAAAGAGATACAGTTGGTTTGCCATGTCGATGTGTTTTCTTAATTTGTTGGTTGGTTCTGTAATTGGTTTTGTTAAAAACTATTGTTTAATTTCTCTAATTTTATTTTATTTTAAAGTACAAGGAAGACTTATTAAGATTCTTGTTTTTTTTATGAACAAGCCAAAATGGAATTAATAAATCAAGAGGAGTGGTTCATCTCGCACAAGGCGTGCAAAAGAGAACCACTCAAAGACTTATTAAGATTCTGAAATTAAAAAACACGTTGAAACAAATTCTAAAACAGTAAAAATTCAATTCAGATATTAAAAGAAAAAAAATTAGTTTGAATGGAAATACCATGTTTCATAGAGCAATCCATTATGCAGGGGAAAGGGCGGTGGGTGCGTCTGGGGTAAGTGGTGGGTGAGGTTGAGGGATAGTGGTGGACTAGTGACGGTGGTTTGCAGTTTCAGAGAGATAATGGGATGAGGGGAAAAGGTTGAACCAGTTGCCAATTACATGGTCTAAGAAAGTGGGTGATGTGTATAATTGCAAGTGTGTTCAAAAGAGAGTGTCTGAGCAATCGACGCTAGCATCACTCTACATATTAAACTCCGGAGTTTTAAGTGTTTCTTGGGTTGCAAATGCATCTCTTTTATATGTTATATAGAAGTAGCTAGTAGCCAGCCTTGTTGTTTTTGGACAATTGTACTGAAGGAGTATGCTTAATAATCTTAATTTAGAATTACCAGTTGTTGATCCCCATATCAGCCTATGCATTTTACCTAAGAGAAGTATTATATATTACAAAACAATCTCACGAATTGCAAGAAAAGGATAGATGTTGTTTTAAAGATGCAGCATGTAGTTATGCTTTGATAGAAATCATGGGTTGAAAATATACCAAAACGAGCCAGTCAAATCATTCATACATTTCCCGTTTTCGTGATTTTATTTTTCGTAACATTCAGCAATGTCCTTTTACCTAATCTAAGCCAATTCTATAGAAACACACCAATCTCATCCCCAAGCTTCTTATTAAACCTCACAGCTTAAACTTTTGAATTTTCTATTCAACACACCTGGATTTAGTTTTACTTTGTTAGGTAAATAGAAGTTTACAAGTTATATATTAAGTCTGTTATCTTATCTTTGTTCGTGCTAAAGTTTGTGATGTGTTGGGCTCAGGTGTAACCAGCTTCATGGATTGCTATTCAACAGTTGAATGCAATTACTTTCTTTTATGGAGACTTATAAGAATTGAATCATGTATTATAATTTTGCATGTCATATACTGCTTGCTTATAATCCAAATATAATATTAGTCAAGCACCGGGGATTTTCCTTGACAGTCAGTAGTAAAACCATACTGGCTGGCAGACGTTGCAATGTTTCTAAATATATATAGCTTTCCATTTAGTATATCCAAGTCTTTTATTTTTTAGATTAGATCATCAGTGTTTTGAAGCTATAGTTGTGCCGTTCCTGAGTCTTGACTTGTTGCTATGCTACAGGTGTTGATATCAGCATGAACACACATTTGAAAACAGTTAAACTAACACTGAAGGGGAAAAACCCAGTGACTCTGGATCATCTCAGTGTGAGGGGTAACAACATTCGTTATTATATCCTTCCTGACAGCTTGAATCTTGAGACTTTGCTGGTTGAAGAGGCACCTAGGGTCAAGCCTAAGAAGCCAACTGCTGGTACGTTACACTTTCTGACTTGGTGCAATTTTTATTCAGGTTGGCTGCCATCTGGTTTTTGGTTTTCAACGTTTTAATTTCATTTTCAGGGAAGCCTTTGGGGCGTGGGCGTGGTCGAGGGCGTGGACGTGGTCGTGGCCGCGGTCGTTGAATTGCATATTCAGAATTTTTGTGCCATATGGTTATGTCTTAGGAGGAATTTATGAGTGGTCTTGTGGACATCTAAAGAGTGTTCTTGCTGATTAGTTATGTTGGCTTTGCTTACATTGCCATTATTTTTGAACAAGTGCTTTCAAGTTCTTTTGTATAATTCCTTCCTCAGTTCTTTAACTGAGTAATACTTTGTTGACTTCTAAAGGATACCTAACACCACTCAAGTTTCAACTGAAGTCTGCATGTATGTTTTTATCATCTTATCTAAGGGAAATGGATCTTATAATCAATTAGGATGGTTTTGTTACGTTGTATGATAAAAATTGTAGGGCAAGAGAAATGCTCTATGTTTTTAAACATCTTTCTTACACTCACTCTTGTATTGGCTAATAATTGTAGTTCCTAGCACTTTATGTGAGACTCATATTCAAAGTGTAGGACTGATATTGATTATATCCAATAAAAGAGTGAGTGTTGAAAAGAGATTGGAAGTTTATTTCCGAATGGCATAAGTTTTCAAGTTTATATTCATTTGTAAAATGTGAATGACATAATTCATCTCCAAAAATAACCTAGGTACAGTATAATAGCAAAAGTCCAGCTATTACTAGTTACCCTCAAATTGTATCTTACTATTTTATAATAGCAAAAGTCCAGCTATTACTAGTTACCCTCAAATTGTATCATACTATTTTATAATCAACCTAGTACTAGCAGCAATCTATTTTGAACCCCCTCGTTGTCCCTATTTATTTAGTTCATTATTGTAAAAATTATAGCTGTCTCATAATTTGTTCAATTTTAAAGATTGCTAACTTGTTAGAGGATGATTGAAAGAGTGTCATTTGTCACCCTTATTTTATGACAATGGTAGGTGATGGTTATGTGTTACTATAAGACTATAATAACTCATTGTTTACGCCAGTTGGATTAGACTGATAATTGAGCTTTAAACGCCCCTAGTTCCATTGAAATTTATATTGTTGTGTAGTCTGCATCAAAAGATAATTGTAAGTTAAATTTAGACTGGTTGGTTGTATCAAATCTTTTAGCTTTTTTATATTAAGTGAGCATAGCTAGATCATCTTCGTTTGCTGGTTATACTCCTTTGTTACTTATTGTTTATTGTTTACTCCTTTGAAGACTTTTTTTTTTTAATAATTAAATAAGTAAAGCTAGATCATTTTTTTAATAATGTGCAACAATTTAAAGGATAAGAATCTTGGACACATCTATTTTTCTTTTTGGTAAAATGTATCTATTGTTTTCTTTTTGAAACAACCGATATCAATATTAGTATGTTAATAGTTGTTAATTTTTATTTTTTTATCAAGTAACCTAGTGGTCAGAGCTCACATAATTAATTATGGAGAAATGGGTGTCCAGGTTCGAACCCCGACCCCTACATATAATATGCAATATCCTACCCCAACTTAGCTAACCTCAGGGGATTAATTTGTTAGTATTTGTTGAAAGTGAAAATCAAACTTGATAGCACTTCCTTTTTTTGAGAGGAAACTGGATAGTACTTTTATCACCTCCATTCTTAACTTTTTCTTTATTGTTTTCTTATTTTTTGGTTAAGTATAATAAAAGGGAATTTCTGAACTATGATACTTTCTTTTATTGTTTTCTTTTCGACAAAAAAAAATATTTTTGAGAGTGGTAAACAAATTACTTAGGATGTCTTTTTTTACCGTATACTTTAGTCCTTGTTTTGTTGAAATAACCATATGCATAATCCTCTCGTTTCCACAAAATTTTCATATTACCTTTTTTCATTTTTAATTATCTTAAAAAAAAATTGTCACTCATTTTAAAATGAGTATTGGAAAATAAAAATGACATTTATTTTAAAACAATTTTTTTTTCTAAAGTGACATTCATTTTAAAATAGATTGAGTAATTTTTTATGAAAATTTGTGTAATTGATTATCCCTTTGGACCAAAATTATCTGTTATTATCGATATTATCTGTTATTTCATATAAAATTACAGGTTGAACCAAAATAAAATATTTTTTCTTGGTAGTTGCGATCCTTTGGACATAGATTCAATTGTTAAATTTTTTCATTCCTTTCATTTTTTTTTACCGTTCTGGGTGGTATCAAGATAGAACTGGGTTGAAATATCTTATCCTCTCTTCGAAAAAATGGATATTTTAATACATTGTAAATTGAAATGTTTTCCTTTCTTACAAAATATAGTAATATCTTATTTTAAAATATTTAAAGAGTGTCCTGCAATAATCGCTAGCAACACCCTACTGATATTTGTGCAATTAATCGCTTGTGTTCCTTTTAGAAAAACCTAATCTTGTGCATTCATTTTTTTTTTTTTTTAAAGAAATATTGTGCATTCATTAGCCGGGGCGATTTTTCTCATTCAAAATTAATGATTAATTCAGATGTATGCATGCGAGAAAATATTGAATACGCGTTGCCCAAATTTGTTAGGTTTGAATAAGACGGGAGTATTTTAATTTCAACACATTTATTTAGGTATTTTAGTTGACTTGTTCTTTCTTTAAATGAGGCCAAAATTTTCCAACCATCATAATGGAAACACAAAAGCACGTGACATATTCCACCCCATGTCTCAACAAAATTAAAACTAGCTTAACTAGTAGCAATAAGAAGGGATAATTAATAAAACTATATATATATATATATATATCTTGAAATCATGATTAATTGATGAGTTTTTTTAATTATACCATGTTTAATCCTGGTTGCATCCCAAAAATTTCTCTTCAGTTTAAGTAGGTCATGTAAACTTAGTTTCAGTAGGTCATGTAAACTGAGTTTAAGTGTACATACTTAGACTCAGTTTAAGTAGGTAATGTAAACCGAGTTTAAGTGTAAATTTAAAAGTTCAATCTTGTTCAATGATTCTACGTAATCTCAGTTTAAGTATATACATGTAAACTTATTTTAAGTAGGTCATGTAAATTAAGTTTAAGTGTACATACTTAAACTCAGTTTAAGTAGATCATGTAAACTTAGTTTAAGTAGCTCATGTAAACGGTACTTAAACTCAGTTTAAACAGGTCATGTAAATTCAGTTTAAGTAGGTCATGTAAACTGAATTTAAATGTACATCTAAAAGTTCAACCTTGTTCAATGATTATACATAATATCATTTTACGTATATACATGTAAACTTAGTTTAAGTAGGTCATGTAAACTGAGTTTAAGTGTACATACTTAAACTCAGTTTAAGTAGATTATGTAAACTAAGTTTACATGAACCTACTTAAACTGAATTTAAGTTAACCTCAACAATGTAAAACTGAAACTGTCGTACAGTGCAGTTGAACAAGAAGAAGAAAATTGAAACCAGCGTTATTGAAAAAGAAGAAAAAATTCACTTATTTATATGCAATCAAGTATGAATGAAAGATGTTTTGATTCACTCTTTAATCTTCCATAGAGATTAATTGAACATCAGGATTGTTTGATCGTTGATAGGTGAAAGAGAGTGGAATTTTAGAGTGACAATGAATGAAATCAAAATTTTAAGAAAATTTATATAAAAGGATAATTTTAATATTATCAAAAACTTTTTAAAAAAATTGGATGTAACCATAAATATATAAGGTGTAAATAGAAAAACTCTTAATTGATTTGATGCTCTAGAATGTCTTAATTTTATATTTGAATGTATGTTATAACCTTGATATTTTTCTAGACATTAAGCTTTTTGATGAGAATAAAGCGACGGATAGAGTTCTAATTTTTTTATCCTGTGAGAGTTTCTTCTTCTAAGAAGATGGAATGAGAAGCAAATATGTCTACGGTTCAGGTTGCAGAAGTGCAATAATCAGCAAACCTGATTTCTGCAGTGAATATTTATTTAGATCATCAGAACATTTGGCAAATGAATCAGGAAGATGTTTCATAAGATTTTGGTCACTAGATGTTGGTCAAAAGACATAATAGGCGGAAGCACTTGACCGGTGCATCTCAACCGAATCAGGAGAAAAATATCTTGAAGATACGAAACGAAAAAACATGAGGTAAATTTATTAATATTGATAAGATTATCATAGATAAATATTATAAGAGTGATGGTTCATGTGTTGCATAAAAAATTCAATGGTGTGATGATGGGTTCACATCAAAGCTTGTTGGGTTTAAAGAGACTGACAATTTGTCAAGTCTGTAAAATGGGAATTAACTCTAAAAGTAGGGTTCGAAATAAATTAGACGGTAAAAATCTTCGGTTTGAATCTGATTTAAGATAAGTAAAAAAGTATGTTAGATGTGACGAGAAGAGTGATTCCTTTGTTATTATCCAATTTAAACTGAAATATATGTCATTTGATTTACCGAATAGTTCACATTTGATTTACCGACTAGCTCGATCATCTACAATAGAACAATCTAGAGTTAATAGTGTTTTTCATCCCTGTAATATATGTTATTTTCAGTTTTTGTCCCTATAAAATTTTCGGTTTGATTTGTATCCTCGTAAAATATATTTTTTCGGAAAACACCCTTAATAGGCCATTTTAAGAATTTTTTTCAAGAAATTTTGGTTTTAAATGGCCTATTAAGGGTGTTTTCCGGATTTTTTTTTTTACGAGGATGCAAATCAAACCAAAAATTTTATAGAAGCGAAAACCGAAAATGACATATATTACAGGGGTGAAAAGCACTATTAACCCAACAATCTATTTTGGTTGCTTACATTAATTGACATCTTTTATCTTGTCTTGTCTTGATTTTATTTTTATTTTTTTGACAAAATCTTGTCTTGATTTTGAAGTCTGTTATTTTGATGTGTTAAATTAATCTTTTTATGTTTATATATACCTATGACAACGGGTCAATCTTCATTTTTTTCATTCATGTATGTCACCAAATATCTTTCCTAAAAAAAAAAAAAAAAATATGTAACTAATTTTTTTTAAAGAAATGTACTAAATATCTTCATCATTTAAAAAGCTATGATATATATCATCATCATTTCGTTACAGAATACTGTGGTCTCCTTGTTGTTAACTTACTAATATATTACTGTAAAATGACAAGAACAATCTCTAATTCATAAAATTACTATTACTATTACCATTTTTTTTTTATTGAATACTGTGGCTTCCTTGTTGGTTTTTTTTTTTTTTTTTTGTCAAGAGGCTTCCTTGTTGTTAACTTAGGTTGTGGTAGAAAAAAAAAAGTTGGTTGTGATGAAATATTGTGCAAATATGTAACAGGAATGGATAGAGATCGAAAATCTTTTTAATAGTGAATTTTTTAAAAGGTCACGCTAACAAGTGTCTTAAAATAAGCTATATGTTAAGAAGAATTTTACAAATAAAAAATATTTATTATTAAAAAATAATTTTTAACTTTTTAAGAAATAAATTGTCGTAATTTTCAAGACATAATTTCCACAATAAATTCTTTAAAAACACGTGATGGCATTTCTCTATTTTTAAACCTAAAAGACAATTTTGATATGAAAAATGTTGAAATTGACATAAAATTATGATAAAGGATACATGATGCTATTTAGTTAAATGATGAGAATAATGTGAAGTTAAAAGGTGCTTGTTAACAAATTTTATGGACTAAAGAGTCAATTTTTTTTCTTTCCGTAAACTTAACTTAGTTGATAGAAACATTGTAATATATGTGTAGGTGTTAGAGTTTGAACCTTGGAAATCTCATTTGTTTCCCTTTAAAAGGTGAATTTTTATTGCTAAATTACTTGGAAGAAAAAAAAAGAGACTTTTTTTTTTTTTCTGCAAGAGAGATGCATTTTTATTTACTTTAAAAACTAACATGATTTCTCATATACTTTTTTTGGACATAATATTAAAGATTACTTTTTATTTTTACAATATTTTCTTATAAAATTTATTTTTACAATATAATTTAAAGATAACTTAACACTTACTATTATTTTGCTAAAAAATCACTTATTATTTTGGATCCGTAAAATACTTATATAGTATTATTTTCCATGAAGATTAAATTAATGTTTACTCAAATTTAAATAAAATGATAAGTTTAACCAATATGTACTATGTAAGATCCACTTAGATTGGGTTGGTAGTATTGACTTGAGATCTAAGAACGTGTTCTTCCTCAATGTTTCATGTTTAATTCTCTCAAGTATCAATTTAAGTGGGTTAATTTAATTTCTTAAAAAAAGCGAGTAACAATATAAATACAAAACAACTTTACCCTAACATTCAAATATTGTGAAGTGATGTGATAAAATAATGACTTTTTATTTTATTTTATTGTATAATCCTCTAATATTTAAGAAAAGAGAATCTTAAACTGGCATTTAGTTAGAAGGTAAGTAAATTCCAGTTGCTTCAGTGAATTTTGGTTGTATATCAATGTACAATCACCGAGCAGAATCACTTGATTCAAAACAGTGAATTTTCGTTGCACATCAAATGTACAATTATTTTATGATTAGTTGAGCTTGAGCATATCCATTAATCCTCCTAAAATAAAATAAATAAAAAATGATAGTATATCAGATTATTTGTCTCTTTCTGACAATACTGTAGATATTAATCTTGTGATAAAGAGGGGTTTGGGTCGTGTCAAAATATGATAGGTAGAGACCATAAAAAGGGTTGAGTTCACTTCAGAAACAAACTGCCTCGTGTTCATGATTCGTGTCTTTCTAAGATTAAGAACCACAACCAGACAAAAAAAGTAGAACATGTAAAACTTAACTATATAGATTGTGACCCTTAACCCAATCTTTTTATATTATTGTTCACTCTTCAAAATCATTATTCTTCTCTTCTTTCACTTCCTCTGCTTCTTATGTTCCTGTTTCAGACAGTTTTCTTGTGTTGTTCATCATTAAGCGGGTGTTATATTTAAGGTAAGTAACTACAACTCACAATTTTATTTTATTTTTTTCTGATTTTTCTTACCATTTTGACTTGCTAAATTTGACAATATAGTGTTCATTTTTTTATATATGTTTGGTTTTTCTCAATCTTGTTTAAGTTTATTGGTCAATTTGTGAATTGTGATGTTGTTGTAAAAAAATTATTCTGCTGCTGGTATGTATAAAGGGTTTTGAGTTATTTGAATTTATCAACCGACACTAGTACTTATGAAATTGTTTGGAAGATGTTATGTCATATAGGTAAGCTGTTTTCAGCTTATTTTCATAAAATCTCCAACATAACTTATGAAAACAGTTTATAGGTTATTATAGGTTATACGAAAATAATTTGGCATTTTTTTTAAACGGGGAAGAAGAAATTATTACTAGTAACGATGATAGTAAACTATTTTATTTTAACTCGGCTCAACTGAGATTTGGCATGTGTCTCTTGAGATTACAAAGAAAGTCAAACTCTTACAACCGAGTTGACACCTAATTTGAGAAGATGTTATGTATAAAGTGTTCATTTTCCAAGTAACTCTCACAATTTTGGCATATAGGTAAGCTGTTTTCCGCTTATTTTTAGAAACTCTTATATCCTATTTATATGATAAACACATATGCTATACTTGTTTAATTAAGTTGTTTATCCGAACACATTCTTAATTAAGCTGATAGCTTTTTTTTTGTATGTACAAGTTGATGAAATTAAAAATTTCTGGGCAAAAACCAGTGCTGATTTTTCTTGTGCTGAAATTGGAGGTAACTATTAGTATTTAATGTTATACAATACATAGGATGTTTTGAATAGTTTTTCACCTAATTTCATTTTTGACTAGTTTTCAAACAAAACCAAAAATTCAATTTCAATTTCAATGGTGTTGACTTTTCACTTTAGACATGGTCCTAGGCCTACTCCTTGGGGCTTCTTGATTGAATATGCACAAGATGTAAGAGGGTATTTTTTTCTTCTTCTGCCTTCACAAGATGTATGAGGTTGAGTCCAATACGTGGGTTCTTCTTTGAAATCTTAGTATCTGATACCTTGACTAGAATCTGCCATCAATTAAATGTTGTAAATGCGTATATGTGAATTCATAGATGATCGTTACAATGTTTACTTTTAGAAAACATTTTCAGTTTTCATTTTCTAAATAACTTAACAAGCCCTAAGCTTCTACATCTATTTAGGATATCTAAATTCATTTACGATCCTTGTGAAAGTTTCCTCTTCTCATCGATAATGCTACATATGTTTTGTTTGTTATCCTGATGATGAGTTTGTGTGGACATGTTTCTAAGTAGCTTACTTTGATATTTGGGTGCCGAATTAGTTAGTTGTTATTGTCAAATCTCACTTACTCTCAGCAATATAAAAGTGAACTGAGTATTTGGTGCTAGGAAGGTTTATCAAGGAATATAGTACTTTTGGTCCTATGTTTTTATTAGTTAAATTTTAAAAAATAATTCAACACTGACATTTTGTCCTCACTGTATTACTTCGACTACTTCTTAGATGCACAAGAACAGTTTCAAAATTCTCTCAGGAGTCACAGGATTTTACTAGTCAGTTATAGTTACCTAGATAGCAAGTTCCCGACGTATTCTTTTGTAACTGCAGACTTGCTGTATCTATAACTACTCATTTACCTTCACCTGGACTGCGATATTGGAGCGTCTACATGATAGTATATTATTTGGCATTGACATTATCAATATTGAGTTCTTTCTTTTTTACTCTTTCATGTCCAATCATGTATCAGTATTACTGATCCATTTACTAATCTTAGCATTAAGCTCACATTTATTTTGAATTCAACTTATTAGGAAAGTTAACTGAGTAATAGGAAAGCTCACATGCATTACTCCTTTCGGAGAAACTATTAGGTAAGATTTGAAAATTAATGCGGTGTATGATAGAACATTATGGCGTAATTTGATCAATGTAGCCGAACCCACTTAGTTGGAAAAGGCTTGGTTGTTGTTGTTGTAACCTTTTAGTTTGCAACTGATCTGTTCAGATTACTATGCAAAGTTTTGGTGGTTCTGATAAACTAACATGCTCCTGTGTGTCCTCGAGGGATTTGTTCTGGTGCACTAGTCGTAACATAATTGTGAATTCCATGTTAGCAAAACGTTTTATGCCCCATTATTGTTTAATGTTTGAAAATCACTCATTTAATTTGTTTTCTTGTATTCTAAAGAATGCATGTTCTAATTTCTTCTTTTTTAATTTGTTATTTTTTGACAGCCAGGATTGTTACTATGTCAATCGCACCGATTGATAGCATGACCTCATTGAATAGTGATCTCTTCTATGACATATTAAGACGGCTTGATGGCCCTGCGTTGGCTAGTTTAGCTTGCACATGTGCAGCATTTTGTTCCATCTCAAAAGAAGAGAGTCTATGGGAAAACGTGTGTGCATCTGTGTGGCCTTCAACCAAAAGGGAGGATGTTAAAAGTTTAATATCCTCTATTGGTGGTTTCAGAAAATTCTATGCCGATTGTTTTCCTCTTATCGTTAACAAGGAAGTCGGAGAGTATCAGTGGAACAACCATCTTGAGTATCCTGATGATTGGACTGAAGCAGAATACTACGGAGATACAAATGAATTTGAAAGCATCACCCCATCAGATTTTGTTTCCATCGTAGACATTAGGTTTAAGGATAAACCAATCTGCTCCAAAGTTCTATCTGGAATTCCAAACGCAAACGATAACGGTGGTTGGTTCTACAACTGTCCTTTTCGTATCGATCTTCTCACTTACGCTGATAGAGATGATAACAATGCGGGGGAGGTGACCCTTTCTGTTTCCAACGGTCTTCCACCGATTACATCAATGGAAAGGGAAAGAAAAGACGGGAAACTATGGCACGAGCTTCGTGATGGTCTGCTTCTTAGTTGGATATTAGTAAACAAGAAAATAAAGCAAGCGGCTAATCTTGCTAGCTGGAGTCCTCTTGACGGTCAAAGACATTGGCCGACGGATAAAGACTTTGTCATCCGATTTGGATCGGTTCTACCGGCCAAAGACATTCTTCCTTCTCAAGTAGTGCAGTGTATCCTTGCCATGAAGTTTAGAGTGGTTCACATTGAAGAAGAGGGGTTTGAAACTACTTTAAAATTAACAGAACTTAGCATGCAGTTGGAAGACATGGAAGGTGCTCATGTTAATGGAAAAAACAGTTTGCATATTCTTAAAGAAGCACTTAGCTGCAGAAGGAGCAAGAATTATAGTGAAGTTATTGAATCTTGTCATATGTACTCAAAAGTGCAAAATGAGTTAAAAGAGGAGAAGATGAGAAGTGAAAGTAGGTTGGATACACTTTGTATTTTAAGTGGCATTGCTGCTTTTATGACATTCTGGTACTATGTTTTGTGAAATAACTAGGATTTTGAGGACTCCTTTTTGTAAGATAAAATTCCTAATAAAGTAACTAGTTGATGAAAGTTTCACTGGTTTGAAATTTGAAATTCTCTTGGTATGAAACTTTTGATAATTGACTATCAGCAGCTAGTATTACAAATATGCTTGACTGTTTTCTCCATCAGTTAAAGAATTTCAAAGATCATGCAGGGATTAATGTGCTTCATGCTGTCTCCAGTCCAAACAATTTGTGACCCAATTGCTTCAAACAATTTGGACTAGGCAATTTGACTCTAGTGCTGGTTTTACCTTTTTTTTTTTACTGGTTTTTTAAAAAACTACTCTCTTTCGGATTTGTCAATTTGGACGAGGAAGAAACACCATTTATCTCGTGTCCTGATGAATAAATCATGAAATGGATACATAAACTCCCATTTGACTTGATAATTCTAGTTCCATGGGCTAACCATAAAGACCATGGGCTAATGAATAAGTGTAAAACATGATTAGAGTTGTAAAGACTTCACCATAGTTTTATAAGGATGAGTTAAGCTAAATTTAGAAAGAAAGAAAAAAACACAAAGTTTAAGCCAATTCCAAATATAAAAGTTTCATACTCGGTTGTTTCTTTGTTTCTAGATACACTACAACACAACAAATTAAAGTTGCATCTTCCTTGGATAAATCTTGTAATGCTTTGAAGATAATATTCTTGCTCTCCATATCTTATTGTATTAAAATAGAAATAGAAGAAAAGAAAAGCAACATACTCCAAACATTTAAGCTACTTGGATATTTAAAAAATAAATGAAGTATATCTTCATTGTCCACAGTACGTAGTGTACAATTAATAGGAGATGTGACTCCTCTATCTCTTAGACGCACACGAGTTGGTAAGCAATTCCTATAGATTTATCACAAAGTTTTTTTTTTTACCTTTGGGGGATTCTTGATCTTCCAAATTAGATTCCAAGAGCCTTGTACTTTAAAGTGTGATTCTTACACACAGAAATGTTATGCGCTACGAACAAAGTATTCACCATGATTTTCTTTTTTTCAGATGAGTCGATCTGTCATCACTGATGGATAGAGTGGTGTCTTCACTATATGTTCAACTACCTGCCGATAAAAAATTGGGTGCATGGAAGACAGATTCCATTCCTTGCGATCATTAAGCATGCAATCTAAGACCACTAGATCAGCTAGAGAAAAATATCCCCATCAACCTCTGGAATAAGTGTAACATCATTTGCAATATATTTGTTATACTAAATCGAGATATCCTCACCATCACCTATCTTCCATCTGCTTTCAGCTTTGAGAATAAATTTAGAGTTACATATGCTTCGTCATATAAAGCTAGGCTTATGTCCCAAAGTTAATTAAAAAATTACATCTAGGATACTTTTTTTTCAAGGATTAAAAGTTTTTTTTTTTCACGAATTTTCTTAACCAAGCATGTATATATATTATATATGATGTAAAAAGTGGCACAATTACGTGATTCAATTAAAATACATGTGAAAGCAAGTTTTGCATTATCATTGCGTGCAAGTTATAATTTCTTCGGCCCCTCATCGAATAGCTTTCTGGATATATATGTTCCTGTTTGAATGGTGGAGGTTGGTTCAATGGAGCTATGAGAGATTCACAATGGAAAGCATCAATTGACGCAATTAATTGTATGATGTTGTCATCTTTTGTTTACTTTCTCGTACTATCTACTTACCAAGGCTCTCAAAGAATATGGTGAATGGACCAACAGAGAACATGCAATGCAATCAAATGCAGAAGAAATGGATGTGGGGGTAAGATTTGGATTTCTTGCCTGTGGTCAGCAGTCAAGCAATCCGGCAAGTCAGATTAATATCGAATGGTGTTGATAGCAAGGTCCTTTTACATTGCTATTGATTGAGCCATTTCTCATCCTGTCATGAAGAATTAATTGGCAAGTTTGAAATTCGCTGCAAAAGGCAAATTTAGTGGGCTAACAAACCTAGTAGTTTTTTTTTTAGGGAAAATAAACTTATATCATTTCATTAAAAATTAAATCAGAAATACATGTTGGACTTTCATCAAAGATGTGGAAGCTAGGACCTAATGTGGCTGCCTTAGCTAATTCATGAGCAACCTCATTTGCTTGCCTCCTAGTAAACTCGACATGAGAGTTTGTTAAAAAGATATTACAAAACTGGATAGTATTCTCCATAATGGACCCAAATTCGGTGTTATCTCCTCTTGCCTTGTTGAAATAATCAGCTACTGTTTTCGAATCTACCTCAAAATCAACATTTGTGAGCTGAAGTTCATTGATCCACCGAGTTGCATGATAAAGTCCTAAAGCTTCTCCAATGTTAACTGGACACAGTGGTGAAAACCACATGGTTTTTGACGGGACGTGGTTTCCTTCCGAATCGCGAATGCACATACCAATACCTACTTTATTGCTGGATGTAGAAAAAGAGGCATCAACATTGCATTTGAGTCTTCCACTCCTTGGCTTCCTCCATCGGATGTTACCATACCTGTTGTTCGTATTCTGACTATCATGAGTTTGAGGTCTTGAGAACAAACCTAATAGTTAAGGAGCTATAGAATGAAGTAGTATGGACCAGTTCATTAATTAACATGAGTTTTAAAATGAGGGAGAAATAGAATATGTGACCTTCCACCCTACAACTCATGCATCATATATATAGACACACTAACAACATACATACATCAAGATGGGGCTTCTTCTATCTAATCCATGTGCCTAAATGGTTCTACAAATATGCATACATCATTCATATTTTTAAGAGTTTATTTGAGGTGTGTTATTGGCGTAAAATTATATTTTTAGAAGAGTAGATTAGATGGAGGAGAGTCAAATCAAAAATATGTAGAGAAAGATTTAGAAAAACTATGGAGGAGAAAAGGAAGAAAAATAAAAGAAAAATATAGGCGTCGTAAGTCGTAACAGTGGGGGTGCAGTGCAGGAGAGAAATTGGAGGCATTGTGATCGCGGGAGGCTTAGAAAGGTCCACCTCTTTCTTGAAATTTACTACTGTTTACACTTGCCAGAAAGTTAAAACACACATGAAAAAGATCATAATTTGTCGAATAGGTATTCCTCCTCAGTTAGCTCCCGTCGATTTTTGAATTTTTCAGCAGTTAATTGCCGACACACGGTTATATCAGCGGATTACAACAACCTAGTCCCCTACTCACTATTTCATCAACTTGCTGACAATTTTCGCAAAATGTCTGACATGCACGTATCAGCATTAAGTGCCGAAGTATGGAGGCATCGACAGATAACTGCCGATGGAGTTTTGGTGGTTAACTACCGATGCGATGGTTCATAAATTGCATGCTACTGCCTATTTTTTTTTTTTGTTTATTTTAATCCTTTATGCAACTAATGTTTTTGCATTAGTTAGTTGTTTATTCATCGTGATGTGTTGTATATTTATAGTTATGGTTGAGTACACAGATGATGATGCGGTTGAGACAAAACCTATTTTTGTCGATAATTTCGGAGATGTCAAACCGCCTAAGGTTGAAGTCAAACCAAATATTGATGAAGCTTCAGTCCATGTTGAAGCTTCATTATATGTTGATTCCGGTGTCGTCCCACTTGATGCCAACTAAGTTGACACAACTAATTTTTTTTCCCGAAGAAGTTAAATGGAAAGATAGGGATGAGTTGCTTAATTGGGTACGTTGTCAAGCAAATACGGCAAGATTTACAATTGTTATATGTAGATCCAAATTGATCAATCCAAAGTTGCAATTAGTGTGTGAAAGGAGTGGCGATGACAAAGTGCCGGAAAAAAAGATTGAAGCACGAGGCAACAAGTTTAAGAAAATGTGGGTGAATGTTCATGGTTCGTGGATATCTTAGAAGGTAAACAAATGATTGGAGATTGAATATTCTTAAGAGTTCACAATCATGAGATGGAGCCAAGTTTAGAAGGACACATGATTGCTGGTAGATTAAAGGAGAATGACAAAAAGCTTGTATGTGACTTGACCAAGAGTTTGGTGCTTTGAAAAAATAGTTGTTAAATTTGAAGAGCAAAAGACAAGATTGCAAGACAAATATCAAGCAAGTATGCAATTAACATCAACAAATATGGAAGTCGAACAGAGGTGACAAGACGATGATGCATTATATAATCTCAAAGTTGGAGGAGCACAACTATGTTTATTTCACCAGAACACAAAGTGAAAGTACTACTATTGAAGACATATTTTAAGCTCATCCAACATCCATTAAGTTGTTTAACAATTTTGGTTATGGACTCCACCTACAAAACCAACATGTACATGATGCCAATGTTTGAGATAGTTGGGGTCACCTTGACTGATTTGACATATTCAGTTGATTTTGGATTTTTGACACATGAGAAAGATGACAACTTTGTTTGGGTTTTACAAATGATGCTTAAACTTCTTAACTCCAAGAGTAAATATGACTGACATGGATACAACTTTGATGAATGTGATTGCAACTGTTCTCCCAGAAAGTAGTTATTTTCATGTTGGAAAAAATGTTAGAGTCATGTGCATCACTGACTGTAGATATGCTTTGGGAAAAAAGGATTTGAAAGAGGTGAAACACACTGATGTAGTGATGTAATGAAGAAGATATTGAGAGCATGAGATGTTTATTGTTGAATCACCCACACAAGAATTATATGCAATTGCATTAGTGGAGTTCAAAAATGTTTGTAAAGATTTTCCAAAGTTTCTTACCTATGTCGAGAGCCCCATTTTGGATGTTGTTAAGGACGAAATAGTGAGGGCATGGACATATCATGTCTTGCATCTTGGATACAGAACCACCAACAGAGTTGAAGGGGCTCATGCTATAATAAAGAAATATTCGAGCAATAATGTGGGTGATTTGGGTACTTGCTGAGAGAAAATACATGATATGTTTGTGATCTAGTTAGATGCGATACAAAGACGTCATTTTGTACTTTGGGTTGGGGGTTATGTGTCTAGATATGCTTTGGGTAACATTGTTTTGGAAGAACAGCGTTGCAAGGAAACATTATGTATGGACAATGTTGCATCGTATGGGCTACCATGTGCATTCTTCATTGCTGTGAAAATTCGTGACAACAAGCCTATTTTATTGGATGAGATACACCGTCATTGGCATAGGTTATGTATGGCTGAAGAAAATAATGAAGATGGTTTTTCTGTCGATGAGGAGTGGAATAGTGTTCAAGAACGTCTCAAGAAAGTCCCTTATCAAATGAAGCTAGAAATCAAAGAGGTTTTGCGGTAGTTGGTATTTCCAGACAACACAGTGTTGTCTCCACCATCAAGAAAAGTATCAACCAAGAGAGCCAAGAAAAAAGTGAAAATTTAAGGTCTAGAGCAAATGTGGCATCGACTATTCGAAACCTTTCTTCGTGGGAGCGTGTTGATTCTCAATATCTAGATAGTCAACCGTCACCAACTACGTCATCATATCCTAAAAGGAAAGGTGCTCGTATTGGTAAAACATCATGTTCCCCTTTCCACCACCTACTCGGTTTCCAAAGTCTACTCCGGTTCCAAAACCTATTCTGATTCCAATGCCTAATAATGTTTTGAGCCCTATTGATTATATGTCAAAATTCATGGTTCCATTTATTGAAAAATATGGTGGATGTTAAAGGTGATGAGAGTTGTGGATTCAGTGCTAGAGCCGAGTTCTTGGGATTGACCGAAAAAAGTCATATCATGATTCGTAAACATCTTATTCAAGATGTGAATTATCGTAGATATGATTATGAAGAATGGAATATAAAAAAAATCTAGGGGATTGAGATGTCTTCTAAATTAACAACTTCATGGTAATAGTAATTAATTACTTTTTATCATTACTATAACCTGGGACTTTTATAAGTTAAAGGAGAGGTCCAATCAAATCTTAATCGTTTAAAATAAATGTTTAATTAAAAAACATGAAAGATAAATCATTTAAGGGTGATTTAAGAAAAAATATACCACTTGAGAGTATTGTAGATCTTAACATGTGAAAATCTGATCGAAGGTAATCCATTATCCTTACCTTTATTTATTATATTATATTTAAATCCTCCTAATTATTCCATTAACTTTTTATTAATAAAAAAAATTAGTGAAAAAAAAAACGATCAAATGAGATATGAGAGGCATGAAGTATCGATTACTTCGAAGGAAAATGTTTGGTATACACCTCATATAAATGTATACACCTTAAAAGAAAGAGAAAAGAAGAAAGATGTGATAAATGTAATATGTTGATGATGTTAAACGAGTGTATGAAATTCAAAGGTCTTTATTTATCATCCTTGTACTCTTCATTTATCATTGTTGTACTCATAATAATCTCTAGTTGTGTTTTATTACTGTTTGTGCTACACTTTTTTTTATATATTATCTCGTACAATCAAAAACCAAGCTAGCTGGCGCCCTCAAAATGACTAACACAACTAACTAACAAACCAAACTATGATATATACAATATCAGTATATATATATATGTAGCACCCAAAAACTGGCTGGTAGACCAACCAGTCAAAAAATACTCCCTCCTTTGCTACATCACTCTTCACTTCATCCTTCAAATTAAACCATTTCTCTTTTCTTAACCAATAAACCTTCTTCTATATATGATCTTATACAAACACATATAGTAGTATTTATTGAATCTCTCCCGTATCCACCTCAAAGTCATAACCCTTTTAAAGTTAAACCTCTTTCTTAGTCTCACCTACAAGCCATACACACATACCTGCAAGTCTTCTATTCTATATACTTTCTTCATTGAAAGTTCAGCTTACCATCTTTTCTCTCTTGATTTTTCGTTGTCTATTTACTTGTCATGAAACAACAGAAACCAATTTTACCTGTTTCAGACTTTTTTCCTACTTTTGGAAAGGTGTTTTAGATATGATTAAATATTGCAGAGAAATGAAAGAAAAAACTGTTTGGTAATGACTGAATGAATAAAGAATGGCTGCTCCATCTCCATTAGGCAGTAAGCTTCAAAACATGTTGCAGGCTGCGGTGCAATCTGTTCAGTGGACTTATAGCCTCTTCTGGCAACTTTGCCCACAACAACTGTACGTCATCATTTTCTTTTCCTCTTCCTCACTCACTATATATTCTTCTTCTAATGCTTCCAACTTTTTACTTTGTCTTATAAAAATACACACATACTTTGTCTTCTTCTAACCTTTGATAATATTATGTCAAAATTTAGGTAATTATTGAGGTCGTGATGTTGCATAGACATGTTAAACCTTTATATGCCTTTTGCAATTTTTGATGTTTCAATTTTTGGCACAAACCCAATAATTAAGAGTGTGTATATATAAAAAAAAAAAAATTATGTATGTCATCGTTTTAATTTCAATTTTTAGTTACGCTGCAAACTTTTATATTGCAAAAAAAACATAAAAATGCAGCTGATGCGGTTGAAATTGCAACTTTGATGCCGTTGAGGTGACTTGTATTGTGACTGCAATTTAAAATCATCGATCATGTATATCGCCGCTGGTTATTTTTCTAGTATATTAGTTGTATTCTCCAAAAAAATAAAAACAGTTCGATTCAACTTCTCTGGGTTTATGTATATTTTATTAATCGAAAAAAAAGTAAAATTTTATTATTAATCATTTTACAGTCATTCTTAAAGACATTAGACCTCCTTCTATTAAAGTTACAAGGTGAAACTCTTACTGAACTCACACTTCTCGAACATATTCACTTTGACTAGTAATAGCTTATGTGATAAAGAATTTTATAATTTTCTCTAACACAATGATTTGATATACAGGATTCTAGTATGGGGTGATGGATATTACAATGGATCAATTAAGACTCGAAAGACAGTGCAACCAATGGAGGTTAGTGCTGAGGAAGCATCTCTACAAAGAAGCCAGCAACTAAGAGAACTCTATGAATCATTGTCTGCCGGAGAGACAAATCCACCAACTCGTCGTCCATGTGCTTCCTTGTCACCTGAGGACCTAACAGAATCTGAATGGTTCTATTTGATGTGTGTCTCTTTCTCTTTTCCTCCTGGTGTAGGGTAAGTAAAGTAACTCACCTTCTTCCATTATTTCTTATCTAGCTAGCTCTCTTTTATGATATATCAATTTCATTCAGAAAACTAACCTATACTAGCTTTCTCTTTACATTAATTAATAATCAGTACTTCCACATTCTTTTTAGAGTTTAAACCAATCATCTGTCTGTGTGATTTTAAAATTATTTATGATTAAAGTCAAACATTTTTAATGATTTAACATTATAAGTGATTGAGTGTGTAAAAACTATTATACTAATTGATTTTCTCACTAATTTCATATTCAACCTCATATTATGAGTTTAATTTTGTTACATTTTGAGTGGAAAAAATGTTTGCACAATCGACCAATCAAAAGTCATATAATATATATGAGTTTTAACTAGATAATTTAAATAACAAATTCAAATGTCCTAGAGATAAGTAAAGTTAATTTTTGAGTAAAGTAGAGTAATATATATAGCTCAAGTTTGCCAGCATAATTCTTGAAGCATAATAATATTGAAATAACTTTGGTAGGATCAAGTTTTGCTTTAATGCATATCTTGATCATTTAATTAGTTATACTATTATTATACTTATAGACACTAAATATATATATGTACTCTAGTTAGGAGAATAGAGAAATTATGGTTTATCTCCATGAGAGAGGAAAGCCTGTTGTTAAATGCAAAAAAAAAAAAAAAAAAATCATGCAAGCTGCAAAAATTGAATAAACATATATACTAGCTAGTACGAATTATGCTAAGTTAGGTTTTGAAATATCTTTCCTTTAACACAAAAAAATAAATTTTGTGATAAAAGAGGTATTGCTAAAAGTTATCATATGAAGTAGCAGTATACATATTATCAATGCAGTTTTTCCCCCGGTTAGATATGCATTTTGGTGAGGCATGCAGACTGTTGCAGAGGCCCCCGCGAGTGTTGCTTAAATGCTATATCGATCATCACCTACGAATTTATGAACCGTCAGCAACATTTTAGGAATATATATCCACAAATATGAACATCTATTATATCATATACATTTTTACATAGACAAAATAGCCTACAATGTGCATATTGTTTTTGTGTTGAAAAATTGAGGAGACGGTAATATAAAAAATTAACAATTTTCTATGATTAGTCAAATCTATGCATCAAATTATCGATCAAATTAGTTCTTAATTTTTACAAATTAGCAATTAGTTTGTGGATGCAATATGTGAATATGACAAGATTGATATTCAGAGGATTCTATCGAATAAGAGTTTGCTTAGTTGAGCATTATATGCTTGAAGAGGACGGCTGCTATAGAGGGAGTTGCTCATTTCGAAAAATCAGACAAATTTGAATGCTTTTTCAGAATTCAAATTAACTTAGCTGCAAAAAAATCTCAACACTACTTAATTACTAGTTACTACCATTCTATTTTTGGAAGTTTTCACTATCACACTTCACTCTCTCTGTCTTTATCCAATTTCAAACTTTTCACATATCATTTGCATTTTGATGACAGTACGTGTTTTTATTTTTATTTTTTTTAGCTTCACATAGGAACATAACATCAATTGGTCACGGTATATGAAGATGTGTGTGTATTCTTACCAAATATTGCAATGAGTCTGATTAGTTCTCGATTATGGAATAAGAGGTAGCTTTAGATAGGCCATAAATAATGTAGATTAGTCTATATCTATAAAAATAATATATACATACACAAAGCTGGCTATAAGTATATAAGAATCCTTCTATTTGTTATGTAATATAGGTACTTACATATACTACGTTAGATTTGATGACAAAGAAAAAGCATAATAGAGTTGAGAGAAGTAGGATTCGATTAGAATGGACTAACAATAATGCACTAATAATTTGATGTCATTGTAATCTATAGGAAACAGCCAATTAATTGTTGGTTCATTTTAGGGGCTATGAAGTTATTACTACTTTGGGCCATTTTAACTTTCGTTTTTGTAGGAAAATTTGTTTATATGATTTATCGTTTTTAAAGTTCAATTCACTCTTAATGAATGGTTTAAAAAAAAAATTGTTTTTAAGGAAAATGATTTTAAATGTTGTTCTATTCTAATTCATTGATTTGAATCTTTTTTTGTTTAAGAGTGGTGCTTAGTTATAAGGTAGAATAATAGAATAATTAATTATACCTACATAGTATTTAGTTATTTATGGTACGGAGTGGGTATTTTTTGTTTTATATTCTACTCTAATAGGATTCATTATTCTCTCAAGTAGGATAAAATAAGTTGGTAGTATTAAATACAGGGCCTTATACTATATGACAACCTAAACAAATTTAGGTACTATATTATTATTATTGATGTACCACCGGCAAAATACTAACATCCATGGATTCAAGTACACTTTAATCTTTTGATGAGTCATTTTTCAAACTGTTGTGTCATTAATTGTGTGATAGGTGATACAATATTTAAGACATACTATTTTTTTTGTTGATGAAATACTATGAAGATATTATTAATACAAGTGTGTTGATTATGATTTTTTTTTTCTGTGTTTTGACACACATTATATTGCACCATATATAAGGTTGCCTGGAAGGGCATACACAAAGAGACAGCATATATGGCTCACGGGTGCAAATGAAGTGGATAGCAAAATATTTTCAAGAGCTATTCTAGCTAAGGTGATCACCAATTAGTACATTAGATTATTGATTTTGACAATTTTTCATTTATAAAGAAATTTTTTAAAAGTTGCTTTCATATTATAAATTTATTGAACATCATGAAGCTTATAATTTACTAACTAGCTTTTCTTTCCTCTTGTTTCTCAATCATTGGCAAAATTTCCACTGGCTAGAGTGCTAATATACAGGTAACAACTCCTCCATCCAACTTTAATTTGTAATTTTGTACTCCATTTAATTATATATAATAGGAGGAAGTAAAAAAAAAACCAAAGTAATACTTTGTTTTATCTAATGGTTAATTTGTGTAATGTATAATCTACAGACTGTGGTATGTATTCCTGTATTGGATGGCGTCGTTGAGTTTGGCACAACGGATAAGGTAACATATTTCATTTGTCTCATATTAGGTTTAGATTGTCTAATGGTATGCATATTCAAGAAATTTATTGAGTATTATACCATTTCTTATGTAAAATGATGTGCATTACCGCAATGAAAATAATGTTCGTGTAATAATTTGGTGGGTTGGAATACAATAAATAAGACTATATTAGTTTTAAAAAATACAATTAATGTTTTACTAATATTCTAAAAATGATAAATAATATAAGACAAATAAATATCTTGAAAATGACACTAGGATGAATAGAGAGTTGAACTTGAATATAGTGTAGCATCTCATCTCATTTACCTTATACTTATGTTTGTTAATTTCTTAGGTTCAAGAAGACCTTAATTTCATCAAACATGTGAAGAGCTTCTTCTTAGATGGTCACTCTTTGCCGCCAAAGCCAGCACTCTCAGAACACTCAACCTCTAACCCAACTTCCTCAACCGATCACATTCCTACCATCATGTACACCATGGCAGACCCACCCTCTACAAATCCCAATCAAGACGACATGGATGAAGACGAGGAAGAAGAAGAAGAAGAAGATGAAGAAGACGACGAAGTTGAATCCGAGTCTGAAGACGAAACAGGAGGTCGTATCCGACGTGCAACCTCAATGACGGCTATTGTAGAGCCAAGTGAGTTGATGCAAATTGAAATGCCCGATGATATTCGGATCGGGTCGCCAAACGACGGGTCAAATCATTTAGATTCAGATTTTCATTTATTAGTTGTGAGTAATCAAGGAAACCCGTTAGGACACGTGGACTCGTACAAAACCGATTTAACACAAAGGTGGGGCCCAATTGAAGAACCGGTGGGTAATTTGCTACAAGTTCAACTACCATCCTCAGGTAAATTAATAGTCATTAGTAATTGTTAGAACAAACACACATGACACTGCATTATATAACAACTTGCATTTGAATCTACTCACCAAGCATACAACGTTAATCTTTAAAATAATTGATAGCGAAATGACTTGTTGAAATTTCGAACCCAAAATCTAGAAATTAATTAAGCACATATTGATGGAGGAGAATTGGACCACATATAATAAGGTTAGGCACAGTTTGGGGGGCTGGCTGGTCATTAGATTCAAACACTATTCTGTTTTCTCTATAGATCCATATATATACATGTGGTCCATCCTAATTAATTCCATTGTCTACCCCATTTTTGCGGGATCCACTTCTATGCAAAATCGGACTCAATTTAATGCTCAGCCACCAAAGTCCAAAAATATTCACACCCCACACGGTAAATTATAGACGTGACCATGCTCCCCCATGCAATATATTATCAACATATTTTTTGACAAAATATATTATCAATATGTATGTAAAAAGGTTTCTATTCGTTTAATAAAGAAAAAATATAAAATCATTTATTTACAAACCATGTAATAAAACTCATTTGCTTTAATTAAGAGAGAAAATACAAACTTTTGACTAACTCTATATAAGGGGGGTCGGTAGCTCAACTTTGTTTGTTTGAGCTAATGGTTAAAGAAGTTGATAAGTTAAAGAATTAAGGTGGACTAAGTAAAAAAAATAAAACCAACTATGTATGTTGATTATAAATTAAAAAAATTGCATTAAAATTTAGGAAAACGTTTATATAACGTCAAGATCTAATATGTGTTGGGTCATGAGAAGTTCAGGGGTTATCACATAAATAAAATTAAACACATGTCTTAACTCAAAATTTTAAAATATTACAAAAGAAATTATCAATCCAATTTGATGGCGTGACAAATAAATTCACTCTTAGTCCATCGTATCATTTCAATCAATCTTCTTATCCAAAGCGTGAAAAGATAATTGATCCATGAACTTTAAAAGCTATGACTCACTTTTTATGTTTGGCATCAAAGAGGAAAACAAGAAAAACATTAATTGCATACGGAAACCTTCCACACACATTAAAAAAAAAACAACAAAACTCAAACCATTTGCTAATGTTAAAATAAATTTTAGACATACTGAAGTTAGCATGACTCTTATGTTAATTTCATCCAACTTCACTTCTAACAAGCAACAATTTGGAGCATGTCTTTTTATTTCTTTGTAGAAAACCAACATATAAATGTTGAATGAGTGAGATCTAGGGAAACCTAATTCCTAAAAAAGTGACATGCATGTCTGCATTGGCGACAAAACTATTAGAACTTAGTGAGATATTGTAATTTTAGCAAAAAAAACTACACTCTTTAGTTTCACAAAATTATGTTCACATCAATTCATTGGACTGCGATGATCTTAATTTTCAAAAGATATACTATATAATTCAATTTAATTTAAAGAGAAATAGACATGAAAAATGTTTCAAAAGATTTTTAATAACAAAAACATTGACATGTGCTTGTACTTGTGCATTTTTTTGCAGTACTTCATCATCAACTAGAAGACTTAACACAAGAAGACACACACTACTCTCAAACTGTTTCAACCATTCTTCAAAACCAATCAACACAATGGACTATCGATTCTTCACCTTCCATCAACTACATCACTTCCTCTAACCAATCCTCTTTCACCAACTGGACCAACCACCATAACTTCCACCCTCTACCACCACCGGAAACCACCACCACCACCTCCCAATGCCTCCTCAAATACATCCTCTTCACAGTCCCATACCTCCACACCAAAAACCATGACGAAACCTCCCCTCAAACTCATGATGCAGGCGTTGACCCCTCCTCCAAGTTACGTGGCAAGGGAACACCGCAAGACGAGCTGAGCGCCAACCATGTCCTCGCGGAGCGACGAAGAAGAGAGAAACTCAATGAAAGGTTCATTATTTTAAGATCATTGGTTCCATTCGTGACAAAAATGGACAAGGCTTCTATATTAGGTGACACTATTGAGTACTTGAAACAGCTAAGAAGAAAGATACAAGATCTTGAAACACGTAACCGTCAGATAGAGACTGAACAACAAAGTAGGAGTGGTGTAACGGTTTTGGTGGGTCCAACAGATAAGAAAAAGGTGAGGATTGTGGAAGAGTGTGGAGCCACGAGAGCGAAAGCAGTTGAGACGGAGGTTGTTTCGTCGGTTCAGGTTTCGATTATTGAGAGTGATGCTTTGTTGGAGATTGAGTGTTTGCATAGAGAAGGATTGTTGCTTGACGTTATGGTAATGTTGAGGGAGTTGAGGATTGAGGTTATTGGAGTTCAATCTTCGCTTAATAATGGTGTTTTTGTTGCGGAGTTGAGGGCTAAGGTGAAGGAAAATGGTGGAAATGGGAAGAAAGTTAGTATTGTGGAAGTTAAGAGAGCACTTAACCAAATTATACCTCACAACATTTAGTGCATGATTGAAATTGACGATGAGTTTGATAAAATCACAGTGATATCGTAATTTTTTTAAAGTTTTAAAGAGTAATTTTTGGCAAAACAATAGTGGTACAGTGTGATTCTGTCAAACTTATTGTTAATCCAAATATATGTTTGAATCAACGGTGAATTTGCCAAAATCAGAATGATTATGTCAATCTCACTGTGAATCTAAACAGGTAATGATTATGATTTTGGCATCTCGTATACATTGGCTTAATATGTACATATATATCATCTCAAGCCATGACCCTAGGAAGTGAAGTCTAGTAGTAATTAATAAACAACATTTGGAAGATATGGATTCTATATCATCTAGGTTGCTGCACTGATTATAATTGATGATGATTAAAAGAAATTAGGAATACGTATTGTCTTTAGAATCTTGATGAATAAATCTAGGAGAAATTCTATTTAGTGCTTACTACATAAATGTAGAAGAATAAACTGAAATCGATTTCTCTCAACAAAAAAAGAAAAAAAAAAAATTGAAATCGATTTAGAACATGAATTTTTATTTTTATTTTGAGGTGTGATTTAGAACATGTATCTATAGCTACTTTCTGTGTAGCATATATGAAATTTAGTTATGAAATTAGTTATTATTCAGTGCATGTCTGGTCATTTGATAAATTTATGCATATCATTACAATATATGATCTTTTTTATTCTTACAAAGCATAAAATTACAAAGAGAACTCTTTATGGGAGATCAACGGCTATTATTATTATAAAATTAATTAACCCCTTTACATTATCAAAGACTATTATAACACAACATATCAAACTATCCTAGCTTTTATGCATACTACATAGGCATCAGAAATAGTTGTTTTATTTATGTCCCTCTCAAATATAATTGTTCTCTTATTCCCAAATGAAGAGATAGCTAGTAAGTCCATTCCTTTGGAAGAAATATCCTTTGAGAACATTGCTTCTGAGATATAAAACTACATTGCTTAGAACCATCTTTCTGATCATTTTTCTTTTCTGTTGACTTACTAGTGTGCCCTTCACCACGTCTTGGTTTGTATTTTTGAACTGCAACCAAATGAAAGGACATGTCAATTACCTTTATAGACACAATGATCCATTTTTTGAAATTCTAACTAAATGAATATGTGAAATCAATGTAAATTAAATAAGAATTAAAACATGATCGAGACCTTGCTGGGGTGATATCTGCACACCCAATGCATGCACATTAATATTTAGAGCTTGAACAACTCGGGCGGGAAGGAGGACAGGTGCACAAGCTGCAAAACAAATATAACTCTTTATTAAACAAAGATTTCATTATATAACTTCTTAAAATCGCGAAAATATTGCATTGGAATGTGAAAAAATTGGCTTTTTCCATGCAAGAATTAACTTCCATTTCAAAGTGATCAAGCAACATATATCAACCTGGCTTTTTTCGTGGTTGGAACTTCGTGTCTGCTCTTTGAGGTAAAAATACGCCTGTACCGCATGATCCATGACTTGATTCTAAAAATATTGCTCGCATTCCGTTTCCAATGCCACGGTTCGTAAGTTTTGGCTTTTGGTACAAAGATCCTGACATGGATTTTGAGTACTGCACAAGACATTTTGATAAAATTAATATTAAGAAAAAGTGTATGAAAATAAAATTGTAAATAGGAGGTATTGAAATACATTCATCCGATAAAACAGTACCTGTGATTGTGATTCTCCAAATGATTTGTGATGCAATTTTTGTTGGGTTAGAACCTTTTGGTGTTGGTTTTTCATACATACCTAAAGAAAGGAAATTATATATATAGAAAGTATAAGATAAAATAAAAGCCTAATGGCTAATACATTTGATGAATTAATCTAGAAATTAATGCTTACCTCGTCCAGAACATAAGAGGGTAACCAAAGCATTCCTTCTTCAAAACCAACTTCACAATCATCATGAACAATGGTAGCAGTGGCCATGGTTGATAGTTGTTGATTGTTGTTTTGTACTTTGTTGTTCTTTCAAGTGTTGAAAACAGTTGGTATCTTATTCTGTAACGGTAGAGACAAGCTTTTAAAGCTCCAATAAAGTGTAATATTTGGTACTCTACTAGTGTTGTAGTTGTATACAATATAAAATAAAATAGAAGAAATTAACTTTGGTGGGTATGGTTGAAGGATATGAAGGAGTATGTGGGTTGGGTAAACCCCTATTTCTCTACTTCTTGGATTGTCTTGCAATTATTTATTAAGAAAATGTTTGTATTGTTGATTTGTTCCTAACCTTGTTATGTGTCTTTTGGTCACACTATTTCCTCTGACTTTCTTTAATATATATTTTTGGAAAGTCAACAGCTTGTTATTTAGGTGATCGGTTTTAAAATATGTAGCTTATCATCCCAACTTGTCAAAAGGAGAAAAGTGCAGAAAAGGATGCAATAATCTAAGGGGTAAAATATAAAAGATGTGTATGATTGTTATCTAGGTCTTATATTGTGTACCAATAAGTGGAAGCTCGTTACAAGTAATATTTTCTAACCCACCACACCAAATCCTCTCATCATCTTTGAAATAATTGCATGAAACGATTGCTGTCTAAGCTTCATTAATAATAATAACTAACATGGCTGAGCTTCTTCCTTGCTTTCTTTTTTCTTTTTAATTTTATATATTTATGTTTCCTTCTTTCCTTTTGTTTAAGGATTAAATTTTCTAACCAATGAACATTGGTTGATTTGGTAAAAGAGTTGATTCATCCGCAAGATCGTAGATTCAACTTACGTTATTGATGTGAGAACTTGTTCATTAGATGATATGTAAATACCTCTTTAAACGTTCTTTGAACCTTGAGATCTATCATGACTTTAATTAGCCCAACTCACCTAAATTTTATTCTTATAAAAAAATGATTAAAATTCTGTTCATTAAAAAATAATAATAAATTCTTTTTAATTATAACAAAAAAAACTTTTGATTTTTATATGCTTCATACACACGTCTCATTTGGTAGAAATATAAAATACCATTATATATCAAACACAAGCTCTCATTCTTAAATTCTATGAAACGTCATATTCTTATTTTCAAGAAATCACTTGTCATGTTGTCATCGTTAGACTATATTAGCCGTAAAAAAGAATACATTTTATTATACTAGTACTAGTTACACATATTTAGAGTTTCATATCAAATCAAATCAAATAAATATTAATTTATTCTTAATTATTTATTCAAACATAGAAAATATTTCTTTTCTTGATTTCTTCAATCAACTGGTTATCTACATGTCATGGAATATACACATTAGTGTATAATATTTTGATTAGATGGATCAAATAAATTAAGTAGGGAATACCGCTAATCGTGGTCGCCAAGAGAAGGGGTACGAAATCCTTCAGACAAATTATTCACAAGACATGTAAAGAATCATGTCTTGTTTTTGCACTGAAAAGATTTATAAAGCGTTATGTTAAGAACTGGAAATAAGTGTCTGGGAGAACTACAAGTTCACTACTCCTTTTCTGGCAGTGCTCGAGTTCTCGTTTTGCCAAGCTGCTTGTCATAAAAAACATTAACATTATGAATCAAATCCACCACAGCCACTGCAATGAATTTTAGAATTTTGTAAAAGAAGTTTCTCAGTTGATCAAATAGACCTACTTCTATCTACTATCTAGTTATCAACTAGATGGCACAAGGATCCTATCATATGATGGTGTCACCTGGATGATGCTCAAGAAGAAATTAAAAGTTGGTTGTTCTAGACCTATTATGTTTCTACATTTGATTCCTTAACCAGTGCCCCGGGGGCATTGGTTAACATTTCCCAAATAAAAAACCCTATGATGAGATTAAATTCCAAAAACATCCAAACAAATAAGTAGATTATAACCAATAAAAAACTATTTGTAGCATAAGTCTTCAATTATAAAGAGGTTGCTTAATTATTTCACAGGAGGAACTGAAATCTTAGGCTGCATCATCTTCATGTTGACACCGAATTAAATATCATGGCCAACAAAGTAAACCTCAGGTCCTCAACCATCACATGGATAAGATATAGGTGATTCAATATGTCATTTGAACCTATATTTTCAATGAGGAAGGCCAAATTTGGTTTACTTCAATCTCCTTTAGTTGCAGAACATAGATCAAGTTTGCTGTTCTGACTCTCTACAAAGGTCAATTCTCTAAATGTAATTGGCTTTGGTGGATATTATTTCTTTCATTGCGGCAATCTTGCAAAGCTTGGAATACTTCATCTGGAGTACCCTTTATGCTCCATTTCATGCATTTTATTTGTTGAGTAAATGTAAGAAATCTAAATGGAAACGGACGGAGACATGTGTCAAGTAAGTAAATAACCTTTGTTCGACAACACTTCACTTTTCACATTGCAATCCATCAAAAGTTGATAAACTTGAAAAGCCTCACAAACTACGAACATAAAAAATTAGAGTATCGAATATTTGACTAATAAGAAAAAACAAACATGATAACACAACCAAACAAACAACCAAGTACCTTCAGATCTCGAGCTATCAAATAAGACTCGGAAAAGGTGAGCATTATCAATTTTACCAATGGAAATTTGTCTATTCATTCACAAAAACAAGTGGGTCACACGGTGTTTTAAAACGATTAATTGAAGGTAAAACACTAAAACTTAGATAGATCGTCTAGTTATGTTGAGCAGAATTGACTTACAGTCAACTCCTTGACACAAAAATACAATGTCAAGAACAAAAGGAAAATAAATAAAAAGAAACTCACAAGGGTTAATGATGGCAACGACTATGAACTTGTTGTACGTTGGGGGAGAACTTGGCGAAGGAGTACAATATAAGGGTCTTCAAAAGAGTACCAACAATCCTATCCCAAATCTTACAAGAGTCGCCATCATGGCTACCAGAACAGATGAGGGAATTATTGTGATTAAAGTAGACAGCACTGCAAATTTGAATTTGTCAATTCTTCTTGGCAAAGGTTCCTCAACAGTTGAATCCAGCCTAACTGCTGAAATAACTATAATGATTCTTCAACATTAACTGATGAATTGTATGGTTTTGGTAGAACGGCTTACCACACAGCTAGGCAAACCAATGTGCATCGGATCTATCATTGTTCCATGCACCTCGTGATGGACAGGTTCTTCTTTCTGAGTGAATACCATTCACACTGTGACTATGACGTCTGAGTGAAATGAACTTTGCAAATCTCTCATCATAAGTATTAGGTAAAAGACTTGAAATGTCTAATTTATTATCCTTATCAAATGGATTTAAAAGACTTGAAAGTCTCAAAGATGTAAGACTTTTATCCTCCCTCACTCTTAATAGCACCGCACATCTAAGCTCGAGATTTAAGTCAACAAAATCCTGCCATAAACGGATTGGGTGGTCATGCAAGTAATTACAGCAATGCTGGTTCTCTTAAAAAAATGTAGTTACAAAAGAAAATGAACTGGAAAGTGGAAAATCATATGTTGAAAATGGATTGGGAAATGCATTTCCTCTTTTGGGTGTTTGAGAATCAACATAAACTAGAAACTGAAGCAGTTCACATAAATTTCTGAAGCTTCTTGATAAGTACCAAGGTCAGCAGTGGCTTGTCTACAAGTCAATCGAACCCGAGCAATGAAAGTGTGTATTTGTGACAAGTTGGACTATAGCCCCTCAATGTACCAATTCTGGAAGGAAAAAAAAATATCATAACAAGCCAGCAGCATGTCATCATGAATAGATTGAACTATAGAACCTGGGAGTTCAACTGATCTGCCTCTAAAATCAAGGTTCGATGCTTGATTTCAAAACTGGCATCATTGCATGTTTGCATTACACTCACAAACACTATCAATCCAATTACTATATTCATAAATGGTATGGATTCTACAAAAGATTGCAGCCAAAAAACACTTGAGCCTCCCATTTTATCTCAAGACTGCTTTAATGTGTGCGCTTAGGAGAGAATCCCTGAAACGTCGCTCACACACATTTTACTTGTAAGATCCAAAAGCCGGTGTGTCTCTTTATCCAACTGAACGTTGTCCTTTTTCATCCTCTCAGCAACAACGAGAGGCATTTTACCAGCTGCTGCATAAGTTTTCAGAAATAGGTTATATATATTTGTATTCACATGTCCAGCATTCCGAAGGATAACCAACAATTGTTCTGCTCCTTCAATATGAGCTTGCTCCTGGATGACTGTGAATGCTTCTTGCACTAACCTGGGATCAGGAATCCATTGTTTCACACTAGAAATAGCTTTCCCAAAATAGTGCAGAAATTTTTTTACATCCTTCTTTTTCAAATACCCCCGAGTAAGTAGCTCCCATGAAGAGTAAGAAAGACAGACACCCTTTTCCACTAACTGATTACAAAAAATTTCAGCCATTTCCATCTGACCTTGGTCAACATATGAAGTAAGAAGTAAATTTGAAACTCTGACATCATTGGTACCAGAAACAGATTCCCACTCTTTATAAAGATTCTCAACTCCGGCAAAGTCGCCAAGCTTCACAAGTGATGATATCATACAAACATACTCATCATCGCTCATTTTGCAAAAGCAAGCCTTCATTTTTCCCCATATCCGATTAACTTCATCCACATTCCCCATGTTTGCATGCAAACTCAGGAGAGAGGAATAAGCAACTCGAGTTTCTCGTGAGGTTCTCTTCTCCATCTCTTTCAAAGTAGATGCTGCCTTTTCAAGACAGTCATCCACACTAGCATTCCTTATGTACAAATTGGTAAGTGTACTATATGTTACCCAGTCCGGGTCCACTTTTGCCTTCTTTAACTGAAGCAGTACTCTTTCTGCAGTTTCAACGTCATTTTCCGAGGCACAAGCAGTTAACAATAAATTGAAGGTGACAACATCCGGAGAAGTGTTCACCTTTAGTTCCTCAAAAAGTTTAGGAACCTTTTCTAGCTTCCCATTCGAGATGTAGAGAGACATCATGCGATTATAAGGAACAGGACTTCGCAAGAAACCGCATTCTGACATTTTCGACATAAGGGCCTCAGCTTTGTTGGTCAAATTATTTTGGACGTAGGCATGGAGAAGGGCGGTGCAAGTTGGTTGGCCTCTCATTTTATCAGGTAGATCCTCAAAGAATTTTTCAGCACTGTTTAAACCACGGACTTTGGTTATCAAGTCCAATTGAACAGCATAATCTCCTTCCACTAGCTTGATATCATTTTGTAATTTCATCCATTCACACACCTGCATTTGCAATAACAACATTAAAAACTCCAATCAAATCACTCCATCCAAAAGTACATGACAATTTCTAATTTTCCCATAAGCATTATTTTTAAAAATTAGATCCAATTCTTAGTGTGTATTTGGCTCTAATTTTCCCATAATCAATTTTAAGTCTTTAGAATCACTTTTGACTCGACTCTTCCAAAAGTGAATCAAAACATGCACTTAGGCTATGTTTGATTCCACGTTTGGAGCAGTCAAAGTTAATTCTGGACGTGTAAAATTGATTTTGACATGTTTGGTTGCTCTCAAGTAGAATTGATTTTCCTACAAAATTGATTCTAACTTGAAGCTAGGATTTCGAGCTTTTGATTAAAAGTGATTTTTACACTGAAATTTATTGTTCAACTCACTTCTACGTGTTCAAACATAAACCACCATAGTACGATTCATTTTTAAGTAAACTTAATTATACAGAATCAATTTCATTCTAATAAACAATTTTCACAGCATAATGAATCAAATTCGAATTAATAATCAAGACCTCGCTATATGAAGAAAATATTAGTTGTATGCAATGCATAGATGAAAATGCGAAAACGCGCGTGGAGAGAACGAACCTCGAGCGCGTGTTTATAGCGCTTATTCTTGCGAAGCTCACGAATCATGCGATTGAGCTGGTACTTACGGGGGAGAGTGTGACCTTCTTCCTTCCATTTATTGATAGCGATGACTGCGCTGCGTTTTGGATAGACGAGGCTCAGAAGCCTACGTCCCAGTGTATCGCCACCGCTGCTGGAGCTGGCGGCGGTGACGCCTCTTCGTGCTGGCTCTGTAGAGAGGTGGCGAGCGGTGGTGGCGAGATAGCTTCCGACGGAACGCAACGACATTTCGGTTTTGGTGAAGTGTCAAGTGAACTGCGTGACAAGCGTTTCGTGCAAAAATAAAAAATGAGAAATGTCTTATATTCATTTTCATTTTTTTTTTTTAAGAATTCATTTTCATTTTTTGATTATGCATTATTTTCATATAAAAAATAAATAGTTTTTTTATATTAAAATATTTCTTAATACGTTTTTTAACAATAATCATTTAATATACTTACTTATTATTATATCAATTTTTACAAATACTTATCATCATATTAGTAAAAGAGTTGTCCGTGTGAACATAGTTCAACTTCAATTGGTAGGGGTTGGGTTCGAACTTCGGACATCTCAAGTATTCACCTTTAAGATTAAATAATTGTTTTAACGTCAAAAATTATTTTGACTAATGAAGTGCACAATCAATGACTACTTTGAAATTTTTATACATTAATGAACTATTGTGCGAAGTCGTAAAACATTCAGAGATTAAAATGATTATTATACAGAGAAATTATATTTGTACACGTGACAATTTTTGAACAATTTTTTCTCATATTTCTTGGGTTCTTACTCAGTTACTCTCTATTCCTTTTTCTCTCTATTATTTTTGACTAATAAGAACAAAAGAAAATAAAGTTGTCTCAAATGTTGTACAAATATTAATACTCTTGCAAAATGTAGTAACACTTATTTGATTAGAAATATAATTGATATTTGAGTTTTTCTATTCACACCCTATATATTTCTGGTTACATCCAGTTTTTTTTAAAAAAAATTTGATAATACCAAAATTGTCCTTTTATATAAAAAAAAAATTAAAATATTGATTTCATTCATTGTCACACTAAAATTTCACTCTCTTTCATCCACCAACGATCAAACAATCCTGATGTTCAATTAATCTCTATGGAAGATTAAAGAGTGAATCAAAACATCTTTCATTCATACTCGATTGCATATAAATAAGTGAATTTTTTCTTCTTTTTCAATAACGCTGGTTTCAATTTTGTTCTTCTTGTTCAACTGTACTGTACGACAGTTTCAGTTTTACATTGTTGAGGTTAACTTAAATTTAGTTTAAGTAGGTTCATGTAAACTTAGTTTACATAACCTACTTAAACTAAGTTTACATGCACATACTTAAACTGATATAACGTATAATCATTAAACAAGGTTGAACTTTTAGATGTACACTTAAACTCAGTTTACATGACCTACTTAAACTGAGTTTAAGTATGTATACTTAAACTAAGTTTACATGAGCTACTTAAATTAAGTTTACATGATCTACTGAGTTTAAGTATGTACACTTAAACTCAGTTTACATGACCTACTTAAAATAAGTTTACATGTACATACTTAAACTGAGATTACGTAGAATCATGGAACAATGTTGAACTTTTAAATGTACACTTAAACTCGGTTACATTAACTACTTAAACTGAGTTTTAAGTACGTACACTTAAACTTAGTTTACATGACCTACTGAAACTAAGTTTACATGACCTACTTAAACTGAAGAGGAATTTTAGGGTGTAACCAAGAAAAAAGGAAGATGCCTTTTGAAAATTAAATTTTATGGAAGGATAATTCTGTCATTTTGGGGTGCAATCAGGATTAAACAGGGTGTAATTAGAAAAACTCTTGATATTTGTCTCCGTCAACTTAGCTCAATTGGTGAGGACAAATGGACAATGTATCATTTATTCACCTTGAAAAAAATGAATTTCTATTGAAGAACTATTATACAGAGAAATGATATCTGTACACGTGACAACTTTTGAACAGTTTTTTTCTCACCAAGGACGATTTTGATTGGAATTGAAATAAACATTGTCTTCTTCAAGACCATTGTATAACGGCTCTTTCTTCCCCAATTCTATAAACTTCAAACCCTAATTTTTCAATCTCCCATTCACGATCAGAATTCCCCAAAATTTATTCCATAAAACTTGTTAAAATTGAATCTGAAATGATGGGCGGCGGTGGTATGAACAAAATCAATGGAGAAGAAAGGCAAGATTGATGGATAAGGTTAAGGAAAGTGGCAATGAAGAGTTTTGGAAGGAAATGTTGATGGACAAAGTTGATTGTTTAGTAAGTGAGTTTAGATTGATCAAGTATTTGATATGAATAATATGGTTGTTTGAATTTTTTAACATATTATATTAGGCATGTGTAGAGGGTGAAGATGAATGTGTTCCGATTGTGATATTATTGAAATATCAAATCTATCCCATAATTATTGTGAAAAACATCAAATCTATTCATGTATTATGTGCAAAACTATCAAAGAAATCCCTTGAATAATATATTTAGCTATCAATTTGATCCTTTGTGTATATATGTCTAGAATCATAAAATAAGTTGTTAAAATTCACTAACTTCATGGTTTGTTATCTCCATGTATATAACTACATATATTATTGCAATCTCTAGTTGATTTTTCAAATAACATTTATCATCACAATTTATCTTTGAAAATGACCCTATCATTTAATTAAAAGTGAAGAGTGATAAGATTATTTATGAATTAGATTGGTGACCCGTGCGTTGCACGCGTCTTATTAGCCGAAATATTGTTGCTAAGAAATATATTGATTTTTGAGGTATTGGGTATGTTTCTATATTTACTGTTTATCAAGATTCATTTGGTGGTGTTAAGAGGGTTTTGGTCGATGAAGACAAGATTTTGAGAAGATTTAGGATTCATAGAGGTTGAATGAAATGAGAAAATGACAAGGGTAAAAGGGAAAAAATAAAAAGTGAAAAATGAAACGTTTTCTTTCAATTCGGTCCTTGTACACGTGAACTATACAACTCATCAGTCAGCATCACATGCCATTCTCCCTAGCAACAAGATTTGACGGAGGGATCTGACGTTTGTAAAATTCAGAGATCTATAAGCTATTTCAAAAAATTCAAGGATAAAATTGATCGGTTTATACAAATTCATGGACAGATTAACCCATTCACTAAATATTCAATAGTGTCTCAAATTGAAATACTAGGAACTATGAGAAAGAAAAAAGAAAAGGAAATGCATTAGTGATTAAACTCTTTCTAATTTTTTTTCTTTGAACAAATTCTAGTTATATTTTTCCTTTTAAAGATTGGTTCATTGGATAAATACAAAGAATTATTTCTTGTTGACTAATGTTTTTCTAGTTTTATGTTGGACTTCTAGAATTAAATTCTAACATAAAATCTAACGATACATTCTTCATACAATCAATATCCATGTCCCTCGCACGCATGTCCATTTCTAGATACGCATATAAAACAAAACCACAATCATCATCATCATAGAATCAAAATCACACAAAACCCTTCTTCTCTCGTTTTCTCAATTCCAATTCCAATGGCGAATAACTGCAACACCACAATTCTCAAGGAAGTTAGAATCGTCATTGTTGGTGACAAATCCGCCGGCAAAACCACCCTCATTTCCGCCATGGCTTCTGATTCTTTCCCCGCCACCGTTCCTCCATTGCTTCGTCCCACTCACTTGCCTTCCAATTCATTCACTGATTCTGTTCCTCTCATCCTCATTGACACTCCTTCAAGGTCCATCATCATTACCTCATGAAAAAGATAATTAAATTTAAATTAAAAACTTTTTCTTACTATTGGTTAATACTTAATTTGTTACTCAAATACAAACCCTAGTTTTTTTTCTTAATTTAAAATGTGTATATGAATTGTGGTTTGTTTTTGTCTTGCTGGTATAACCTAGTAGTTTAACTGTGATGATACTTTTTGTGTTTATTTGAGTATGTGTTCAATTCTGGGCCGATAGTAAAAAAAATGTGGTTTGATTTTGTTTATAGTGTGGGAGAACAAGGCAAGGTTGTTGAAGAATTGAAGCGTGCTGATTCGGTGATTGTAACTTATGCTTGTGATAATACAATGAGTTTTGAGCGTGTGAGTACTCACTGGCTGCCTCAACTGCAGAAGCTTGAGGTTGGTGATTGGTTTTGCTTCTTTTGCTGTCATTTTCAATACGGGTGGGAGATTATGTAGAAAATGAAGTTTCCTTTTTTTTTTTTAACTGGGGTTGAGGGAAATCATTGTTAGTGAAAGTGGCACTGATTACCATTTTACAACCATTCTGAGTGGATTTGAATACTTTGATCACTGAGCTGATCACTCATGGACGAGAAAAATGAGAGGTGGTATAGTAATAATATTTTTGTATTTTTCATGATATATACAGGTGAAGGCACCTGTGCTTGTGGTTGGTTGTAAGCTTGATCTTCGCGATGAAAGTAGGCAAGTTAGCTTAGAGAGTCTTACCACAGGTATCATGAACCAGTTCAGAGAAGTTGTTACTTGTATTGAGTGCTCTGCAGCTACACTTTATCAGGTATACTGTTTTGTCTCATTTTTCTTACTTGTTCACGCTAATCTATCATTTACCCTTCAAATTAAGTTTAAATTGTTATTGTTAGCTAAGTGCTGAATTAGTAAACAACATCAAAATTTAAGGGTAGTTTGTTTTCTTTAAGGTCCTTATCTTTTTACTTTAGTTTTGGATGTACTGACAGAACACATCCAAGAGTTAGCACCGAGATGTATGCTTTTTGCAAATGATGTAATCTTGCTTGGTGAGTCGAGGGAGGAGTTAAATGGGAGGCTAGAGACCTGGAGGCAAGCCTCAGAAGCGTATGGTTTCCGCCTGAGTAGAAGCAAGACGGAGTATATGGAATGTAACTTCAGCAAAAGGAGAAGTGGGTCTACCTTGGAGGTGAAAGTTGGAGATCATATCATACCCCAAGTTGCACAATTTAAATATCTTGGGTCCATAGTACAAAATGACGGAGAAATAGAGGCAAATGTAAATCATCGTATTCAAGCTGGGTGGTTGAAATGGAGAAGAGCCTCAGGTGTTCTATGCGATAAGAAAGTACCACTTAAGCTGAAAGGAAAGTTCTATCAGACAACAGTCAGACCGACAATGTTGTATGGTACAGAGTGTTGGGCGGTTAAGAGTCAACACGAGAGTAAAGTATGTGTAGCGGAGATGAGGATGTTGCGCTGGATGAGTGGTAAGACTAGACAGGGTAGGATTAGGAATGACACCATTAGAGAGAGAGTGGGGGTAGCACCTATAGTAGAAAAGTTGGTAGAAAATAGGCTTAGATGGTTTGGACATGCAGAGAGGAGACCCGTAGATGCCGTTGTAAGAAGAGTAGATCAAATGGAGGAGAGTCAGGTTAAAAGAGGTAGAGGAAGACCTAAGAAAACCATTAGAAAAGATTTAGAGGTCAATGAGTTGGATTCAAATATGGTTTTTGATAGAACACTACGGCAGTCATTTGATCCATGTAGCCGACCCCACTTAGTGGGAAAAGGCTTAGTTTTTGTTGTTGTAAGGTCACTCAAATCAATCCTGTGGTTTGCTTACAGCGCCCTTTGTTGCAATAGTCCTAAAATTTCTGCATGTTTGCAGTGGTATAGTTTATTTGTTTTAGCCTTTAAGGTATGTGAGGAGGTTTAAAATTGTGGTTGCAGTTTCGTTGAGATCTTTGATGTTGTGGAAAATTATGATCAAATAGGCTGCAATTGCAATCGCAATGCGGTCGCAGAGACATTAAAACCTTTGGATCGTCTTTTTAAAACCTTGATAAGGATATCTTCGTGATGATATTAGAGTTAATATTTGTTTCTTTAGTTTGTAAATCCCATATGCAGTATATATAATCATTAATTTTGGTTATTTATAGGTTCCCGAAGTTTTTTATTTTGCACAAAAAGCGGCACTTCATCCGGTGGATCCTTTGTTCGATTATGATACAAATGCTTTAACAGATCGGTGTGTAAGGGCACTGAGAAGAATATTTAATCTTTTTGATTACAACATGGATGGCACCCTCACTGATCATGAAGTAAACGAGTTTCAGGTTTTTGATAGACTTGGTTACCTCCCCCTCACCTTTTGAGTTTCACATGCTTTGAATATTTATTTAGTTTGTTTTATCCCTTTTGTTTATGAAAATTTGCATATTTAACAGATTAGAAGCTTCGGTGCATCATTGCAGCAGCCTGACATAACTCAATTAAAAACAATGGTACTGCGGAATGTTCCTGAAGGAGTCAATTCTCTTGGTCTTACTTTTCCTGGCTTCATTGAAATCCATAATATGTTTCTAAAGAAAGGGCGAACAGAGACATTCTGGGCAGTTCTAAGAAAGTTTGGATATGGTAACGATTTAAAACTGCGGGATGATTTTCTTCCAGTTCCATCAAAGAAGGCTTCTGATCAGGTCATACTTACTTTTTGGTTTTGGCTATTATGAAGCTCCATTTTTGTCTTCCTGTTTGGTTTAGTTGGAAGATTAGAGTACTGGCTTAGTCATTTAATTGTTGTAAGTTTCAGTACTTACGAACCATAGGGAATTTTTTTTCTCTTCCAGCTGAACTAGGAAAACTTAAATGTTAAATATGGGCTGTACTAGTAATGTTGGTAATTAACTACTAATCCTATGTTTTCTCAGTATTAATGATTAAAGATTATGAGAAATCTAGATATTATAGTTGTTCCAGAAAAAGTTGCTTTTGTTTTATGTGTTGCATGATTACTCGTCGTCCAAATTCTAGAAATTTTCTTTTACTTTAGCATTCATTTAGTTTACAAATATGACAGTAGAATTAGTTTACCGCCAGTACTTGACATATTATGCCTTGTTGTCATTGTCTTAGTTTACAAATATGACAGTAGAATTAGTTTACCGCCGGTACTTGACATATTATGCCCTGTTGTCATTGTTTATTTGTTTACTTGAAGAGAGGATCTAAGCATCTGATGGTACTGTTTTATGATGCATGCTGTTCAATCAAATGATAAACTTCATAGAATCGTGAGACATAGTAGAATTAGTTTACCGCCGGTACTTGACATATTATGCCCTGTTGTCATTGTTTATTTGTTTACTTGAAGAGAGGATCTAAGCATCTGACGGTACTGTTTTATGATGCATGCTGTTCAATCAAATGATAAACTTCATAGAATCGTGAGACATAGTATTGCTTTTGGCCATCAAGCCTTGGCAAGTTCCAAAGGTGTTTTACCATTCCTATTTAACTAGCAAATAATATGTAAAACTTTACATTGTTTAAAATCATTTTGCAGAGTGTGGAGCTGAGTGGTGCAGCCATAGAGTTTCTGAAGGGTGTTTTTAGATTGGTAGATACGGATAAGGTATGTAATAATTGTTTTTTGGATTATCTTGAACACTGCTATGCTCTTTGAACATCCCACCTTAGGTGGCTTTATATGTATAATATTGATATACTTGCTGACTTTCTCTCTGGAAAAATGATGCTTTTCTAGGATCAATTACTACGACCTGCAGAAGTTGATAAGCTATTTGATGCTGCTCCAGAAAGGTGAACCTTATCTTCAGTGGACACTGAAAAAAAGTTTTCCCCGAATTCATATCTAATCCATGCCATTAGCTTATCCTTTCTCACAATTGACGGCGTAGTCTAGAATTTGTGAATTGCCTCCACAAGCTTGATATATTGCTTCAGTAGCAAGAGGAGAGCTTTTAGAAAATTTCCAGATTTAAAACCCAATACATATTGAGAGGATCGAAGGTGACAAAAGAATATGCAGACTTAGTTAGGCAGGAGAAAGAGTCTGACCCTACCTTAACGGCACCAAGTTGCCCTTTTAGTGAGGAAGGAGAATAAAAGTAGGTGACCAACAATAGTTATCATTATCAAATATGTTAGGAATTTACTTAACTATAGTAGAGGAAATGGAAAGGAGCAAATATCTTAACTTAATCTCTAGTAGAAGTGGTTTGATAGGGTAGAGGCAGTTCATGTTATGTCTAGTGATACAATTGAGTTCTTAAATAATTGTTGAATTGTTTCTGTTCATGACATCTTGATAATGCTTATATAACTATGATGGGAGCGTATTAGGTTTGGTATTTAGTTCATCAACTTAATTTATGAAGGGTTTATTTTTTCATTTAATCCTGTCCTGTGGGCTTCTAAAATGTAGGTGTCTTTTTTTTATTGATTGTGGTATGTTGTAGCAGTTCGTAGCAAAGTTATTATAACTGCCTGACATCTCTTTTATTTTGGGGGAATGAATCATTTCAGTTACTTGAGAAATCTGAACCTCCAAAAATGTGATGTGCTGCTTACTCGTTTTGGTTGTGACTCCTTGTAACCAATATGTGAGTTTGTGATTATGTGCAAGTGTTTATGTGTGTTTTTGTTTCTTGGCATGTACCATTTCCCTTGATAATTACTGATGTCACAGAAGAGATGTGGCACCATAACTTTTCTAATTAATATGTAACCTAACCATAATCCACTTTTACTACTTTCCTTCTACATCCTAGATGACGGTTAACACTTAGCACAGCTTGAAATATTAGTACTATATTCCTCAAGTTTATTTTAGAGCCAATCAAGTTCCTCTATTAATTGGATGCTTACTAACGCATGTTGAAATAATCCTATAGCAGTCTTGGTTTCTCCACCTGAAGTTGTACATCTCAGATTTTCTACTTTTTTTCATTTTAGTCCGTGGAAGGATGCGCCATATATGGACGCAGCTGAGACAACTGACATGGGTTATATATCTCTGAAGGGATTTCTTTCTCGGGTGATTATCTATTACTTTTTGTTTTATTCTTAAACCTGTCATTGGATAATTTTTTGAATATATTTTATATTTCCTGATTTTATGTATTATTATCTGGTCCATGTCATAGAGATTCGACAAAGTTTTACGTTGGCTGTCGAGGCCTAACACAACCCTCTCCTTTTACCCGGGCTTGAGACCGGCCTTGGCAGGATTAGAGAAACCATCAGAAAGGATTTAGAGGTCAATGAGTTGGATCCAAATCTGGTTTATGATAGAACACTGGCGTCATTTGATCGATGTAGCCGACCCCACTTGGTGGGATAAGGCTTGGTTGTTGTTGTTCTATGTATTATTATTGTTTATATTGTCTACAATGGTTATCTCTTGCTACAATAGTAGACTAGAGAGTGAGGTTGAAGTAGGTTCCATGTGATAATTTATCCAGTTCGGGGAGAAAATTTCTCAGGGATTATGATAATAAGAACCAGGAAAGACACAAGTTTATATCTAAATTTCTCAGGGATTATGAATTTAGCTATTTCTCAGGGATTGTGGAAGGAACACCGATGAGACAAAGGCATGTTGTGTCTTCTCTGGTTCTTATTATCATAATCCCTCAAATTTAGCTATTTCGAGGTAGTTTCTGCATCTAATTTCTTGGAAGAAATATCAAAGGAATTTACTCATTGGTGTTACTTTCATTTAATTTATAGAATTCCAGTTTTTCGGTAATCTGGATAACTATCCATAACTTTACAAGTGTTGTGTCATGGCATCTTTTCCCGTGAAGAAATGATTACTTTGTGGTTTGCTGGTGGGAGTACCTCCCTCCCTTTCATTCAATTATCATTTTCTCTCTTTGCTGCATCTTTTGAATGGGATGGATTACTATTTACTCTAGTAGCATAACTCTGTTTCGTTTGTTCTTGTATTGTAGATAGATTGAAAATGATTTTGTTTTTATTACCATTCATCTCCCTTTACATTCAGTTGGTAATTGAGTTTATTATCAAAATGTTCTTTATGGTGTAGTGGGCTCTTATGACATTACTGGATCCAAGGTATAGCTTGGCCAATTTGATTTGCATCGGATATAGAGATAATCCTTCTGCAGCACTCCGCCTCACCAGTAGAAGATCAGAAGATCGCAAGAACCAAAAAACAGAAAGAAATGTGTTCCAATGCTATGTTTTTGGTTCTAAAACTGCCGGGAAATCTGCTTTGTTGCGTGCATTATTGGGAAGGTGTGCTCCTAAACCAATCCTCATAATCAATGCGCCCGAGCTTGTTTCATTATCTTTTAATTTATCAGCATGTGAAATGTAATAGGCTTATACTGTTTATGTTTGTTTCCTTCAAAGCAATAGTTAATTTACTCTGTCAATTTCACAGGCCTTTCTCAAATGACTATACCCCGACAACTGTTGAGAGGTATGCAGCAAACATCATTGAATTAATAGCGGTAAGGACGAGTTTTATAATGAGAAACTATTATTACCATTTAAATTATTCTGAAAAATGATACTGTCCTCTCCTGTTTCCCCCCCCCCCCCAAATCTAATATACCTTATAGCTGATAACTAATAGTTAAAGTTCTATAGATGTAGTAGATATTAAATTTGTACAAGATGCATTTATATACTAACAATCCTGATGTTTACTACACAGGGAACTAAGAAAACTCTCATACTGCGCGAAATTCCGGAGGATGAAGTATCGAATTTTTTGTCGAATAAGGATTGTTTGGCTGCATGTGATGTAGCTGCATTTGTACACGACAGGTGTGGTGCAAAATTATTTTATGAAGTAATTCTTTGCTAAAGTTTAGCTATAGGAAAGTGGTATTGCATTTTTGTGTCCCTTTAACCACCGCTTTTATTTGTAGTTTGGAAACACAACGAATAACATTTTCTGTATCTGCTTATATTTTTATTGGTTGGGTGGAAACATAAATGACAGATCTTCTAAAACCATTAATGATCCTTTAACATGCCTACCTTACATGTCGAGTTTCCCTGTGAGCTTGTTAATTATTTATTTTGGCTAAAATTTACTGAGTTATTTGCAAATACTTAAACCCTTAAATTAGTTAATCTGACCTATGAATCGTTTTAATTTGGCTTGCGTTTTTATGGTTCCTTTCTGGAAGAGTATGATGCAATGAATTTCATCCCATACAATACTATATACCGAAAACGGAGAAGAGTGCAGGATTTACACCTAAGATCTTTGTTTCTTATTTTCCAGCTCAGATGGATATTCATGGAAAAGATCCATAGATTTGCTTGAGAAGGTTGTTAACCAAGGAGAGCTAACTGGTCACAGATTTCCTAGTCTCCTCATCGCTGCTAAGGATGATTTAACTCCATTCCCAAGGGCAGTACTAGATTCAGTTAAGGTAATGCATTTTCAGCTCATAATAATTTGATTACCATATCGTTTCTTTTAATAATCTAAAATGTCTTCAGCTCATAGTTATACCTCCGAGTTCAGCACTTTATTTCCTATTTTTTCGTTATAATGTAGGTTGCTCAGGAATTGAAAATAGACGCTCCTATTCGCTTGAGTATAAAATCAGATGATTCAAATAACGTGTATAGTAAGATTATCAATGCTGCAGAACACCCTCATTTGAGTATTCCAGAAACTGAGTTTGTGAGGAAAAGAAAGCAACACCAGCAGCTTCTTCACACTTTTATATTTGCCTTAGGTGAGTTTACTTTTTCTACCTCTCATCAGAATTTGATAGCTTGGAACTTACGAAACAAATATGCATAATACCATTTTTCTGTGTTAGACTTTTAAATATCTTTCTTTCCTGAATTCACAGCTGGGGCTGCTATGGCGCTAGCGGGTTTTACAGCTCGTCGTGCACGTGCGAATAGGAATTCTTCTTAGGACATTAGCAACACTTGTAGACTTAATGTCCAATATTTCCCATTTGCAAATTTGTTGATAGATTAGGATCGGTTTTGAAATTAAATAATTTAATCCCAATCTTATTGGTTTTATTGTTTTCTTATCCAATTATAATAATTTTAAATTTAAGTTTGATTTGATTCTTTCCCATAAAAACAAGTTTGATTTGATTCAATTTAATCTAAAGTGTTTGAGTTGGATCAGTTTTATTTATTTACAAAACATTTAATAAACAAGACACTTTTAAAACGATTATCGTCTAGGTTTTGTGCAAGTGATCGGTACGTTGGTACCAAGTTTGATTCCTACTCAAAAGATATTTAAAAATAGGGAAACGTATAATTCAAAATAGTGATGAGACTCACATAAGTTAGAAAGAGAGTTCCTAGCATTTCTCTAGACATTTCTTACATTGGTTCCTTATCGCTACTTTCGTCAACCAATTTGTTTCTCTCCGTCAATAAAATTGACGTGTGACATGGCAGTTATTGGACTAAAATGAAACAAAAAAATAAAATATTTAAGGAACTAAATGTAGAATTTGCTTTACCTTTTTCATCTTCTTCCATCATCTTCATAACACAAACCAAACCAAGAATGAAAAAAAAAAAAATCAAAATTCATCACACGACAACAAAATCAACTAATAGCCATTTTGAAACTAACAGCAGCTAGTATAAAGCAGTGAAATTTGAGTAAAATAAATAAACTACGATAGTAATTTTAATGAATTGAAAACTACAAAAACTTGTCTTCCAGAATTCAACATTGATAACTAATGTACTTGTAAAGATCAACATTCAACAAAGGTGCATTCAAATATGTACCAAAATGTACTGACCAATGCACACGAAATCAAATTCCTTGCAATCAAATTTTAACAGACTTGCGCATTTCATACATCCATAATCGTTGGATCAAGATCGGACGGTTTATATTTTAATATAGTTTTTAATATCTTCAAAATAAAAAAACGTATCAAGCTTGAAATATATATCTTTCAATCTTGATTCAACAACCACGTATACCTGACAAAAATTTGACAAAGGCAACAATGTGAATGTTGTTAAGAACAATGATAAGTGACGACGAGTGACGACACAGCGAGTAAGGATGATGACAGATGATCAGGAAGAGATGTAATATCCAGCCATCCCATATTCAGGCATCTCAACATTCTGACGGGACATAAGTGGAAAACAATAGCAACGCTAGAAACATTCATCATGTTTCGTTTGGTGCAAATAAAAGATGACCTAATAATTGCATCAAACCTACATGCATGTGTCCCTGTGAACTTAGCTCAGTTGATAAGGACAATACATAGTATATGCAAGGTTCAGGGTTCGAACACTGGACACAAAAAAAAAAAACACATACATGCATGTGTAGGGATAAAAACTTGTTCAACGATTAACTTTAAGCAACAAGAACTAAGCTTGTGATACTAGTTTAAGGGGTAATAAGGATGTGCTATCATGATTTCAAATAAGGATAAATAAGCAAGTTTTTGTCCCTATAAAATCTCAAATTCATTTTTAGTCCCTCTAAACTGTTTTTATCAAGTTTTGGCCCCTCAATTATTTTGCTTCACAACTGTTGGTAGAATTTTTTTTCTTTTTTTCTTTTCTGTTTAGTACATTATGTATATCTTTTTAGGAAGGGATGAATTAACAATGAATTTTTAAGTATTTAGAACCTAAAATTCATATCTAATTCCTATATTTTGTTCATGAAAATTAAATATTTATGGTAGATTGAAGGGTACCCATAAATTGATTTAAAAATGAAATTAAAAGGAGTAAATAGGTAATTACTCCCTCTGAAATTGTAAGTTTCATCAATTACCTCTTGAAATTAACAAAACTTCAATTACCCCCCTGAAGTTTCACAACGTTAATCAATTTACCACCTCCGTCAAATTTTTCTATTAGTGAACATGACGTTTTGCAAATATCCCCCTGAAGTTTTGCACTTATGTGCAAAATGCCCCTCAAACTTAAAAATATATATTATTTTTTTCTTAAAGACAAACAATTAACGATTCAATATTAAAGCTAACTATTAATTTTGGAGTTTGGAAAAACTGCATGCATATATACATCAAAATAAGGAAAAATGTGTATTTTTAAAGTGACAATAATAGTTATTTCTAATAGACAAATTATTATTTTTAGGGGTTTATAGACAAATTAATAATCAGCTTTAAATTTATATTTTCTCCTTCACCATCTTAGTCTTTTAACTTCTCCAACTCCTTCAACAATTTGCTCAAACCTTTTAAACTACACAACCCCCAATATTTTCATATGATTTGTTCCTGTTTACACACTTTATAGAAAACTTCATTATAACTTCTTGTTTGTGCTTCAGGCAGAGATAATCATTCATCGTTTACAATCTAGCTCACACCACAATACTATCAGACCGACATATCATATATAGCATATTAAGTAATATTCATGTAAAAAAGACACAAATCATCAGCAAATGAAATATGTGATCGGTATGTATTGAGGAACACTTATTGAGAAATGTCAAACACTTAGACATATATTTCTTTACCTTTGAAATTAATCCACAAATCATCCCATTATTGTCACTTTAAAAAATACACATTTTTCCTCATTTTGAAGCCTATTTTGATGTATATATGCATGTAGTTTTCCCAAATTCTAAAATTAATAGTTAATTTTAATATTTAACTATTAATTGTTTGTCTTTAAAAAAAAAATATTATAAATTTTTAAGTCACATAAGTGCAAAACTTCAGGGAGTATTTGCGAGGGGATAAATTGATTAACGTTGGAAATTTCAGAGGGGTGATTGAAGTTTTGTTAATTTCAAGGGGATAATTGACGAAACTTACAATTTTAGGGGGTAATTGCCTATTTAATCAAATTAAAAGTTGTGACGGATAACATCAGGGAAACCAAAACTTGCTGAATTTTTTTAGATGAACTATAAACAAAATTTGAAATATTTATGACCAAAAACTTAATTAACCTTTCAAAATAATGTTTGCTATATTTATATTTATTACAAACAAAATACTTAGATTTTTCTAATGATGTGACATTTTTTCTTATTGATACCATTGCATATATCAAGTTACACATCTATCTATTCTCATCTGTTATATGATTAATGATTTCCTGCAATAGGGTTCAAGGACATTATCTTATCAATTGATTCAAAAATAGTGCCTTCTTGCTTAAAGAGAGACCATAGCAAATTAAAAGTGGATGGACTCCGTTGCATCAATAACAGAATGAAATATCCCAAAGAACTCAGGACACATGAAGATTTTGGATATCAATTTGTAGTGTTCTAAGTTTCTTTTCAATATTTGAAATTTCTTCTTGAATCTCAACTAGCTTGTTTAGCCTATTCTGCACCTGATCTTGGTAAGGTTTGCCAATGACTCTCACAAAGGTATCCAAATTTTCTACAGCTTCCGTCAAATCCCTCTTCATGGCTTCTTCAAGTTCATTCGCCAAGGTATCTGCTTTCCTTTTCACCTTATCTATCACACGCCGCCTCCGAGATGGGAAATTCGAAATAGCTATATACCTGAGTAAAACAAATATCGACCCAGGTATTAGCAGGAAATGAACAACCATTTCAAACAACATTGCCTAGATATTATTTCATTACTCTCTTATAGGATAGTGCAGCTGAAACATATTTTACTTGTATGCATGCATTTTCAAATACAGCCTGGGCAATCATGCATGCATGCATTGTCAAATACAACCTGGGCAATTATAAAAGAGCTCCAATGAATATAATACATTACCCGCCAACAGAACAAATTCCAAGAGCAAGAAGATCCTCCAATGTGGTTTGCAGTACAGATGTCAATAGTGAAGCAGAAAAACCAGCCACTCCTAGTTGACCAAAAGTCCCTAAAATCTACACAAAAGGAAGATATTTTATATCAGATTTGTTTAGTGACGGTAGTGGTGGTGGTGGTATGCTAAAACTTAATTACAGAAAACAAATAAAAAATATTATATTTACTACCGCCGAGGAAAACTCGGACAAAATTCATTCATATATGGGTAATCAAGTTCAACAAAGACTAAACAAGGAGATTTAGCAAATACAAAACTTAATTGTTGATGAAAAAAGGACATCATTTACTTGTTATGTAGCTCCCAGTGGTGCCAGAAACGTTATTATAGGGAACACATGAGGGCAACATTAAGTGGTAATGCAAATTACAATAAAACTGTAAGAGAAAGCAGCAACCTGAATAAATCACACTGGTTACAGTTATTTCTCAACTTTTAAACAAACCTATTGATCATTCATCTAATTTTGAGGCTGTAACAGCACCTCTCTAGCATCATAGATAACCATAAATCATTCTGAATGTTAACCTTAAGGCAATAGCTTAGACATCTTTCAAACTAGTGTTTACAGCTTAGTCAGTTTCTATGCTATTTTACATTTTGGGATATTTCGAGAATTGCAAAAACCTCCATTTATAATCTCCGGGAAGTTTGTCACACATATAGACCCTAGTTTTATACAAAATTGGTTTTGGTCACAAATCACAATAGCATTATTTCTCATGTACACTAGTTTTCAATTTGATTCAATAATACCATTCCATCAGTTAGTTGTTCAACTGAAGTGACTTGGCCTAGCTGATATCAATGGCACAAATCCATATCAGCAAATTTGCCTTTGATTTCAAATCATGAGAAAAAACTCTGCAATTGAACTAAAGAGACGGAAAAATTTAACTTCTCTGAGGAACTAAAAGAGAACTTGAAGCCTAGATGAGAAGAGTTTACAAGGAATTCTAAACTTACCGTCTCACGAACTTCTTGCTCAAATGACTTTGAAACTGCACTGCTGCTGAAATTTTCAATCACCTGATAGCCAGCTTGATCGCCTTTCTTTAGCAACTCATAAGTCTCAGAATTTTTCTGACTATTTTCATGAATCAATGAGGACCATCGTTTCTCAAAAGATTCCTTGTATAGTCTCCCTTGTTGGGTATTTTTTGCGCTTAACCAATTCTCGTAATCTCCAAGTATTTTCTGTGTCCAATCAACCAAAAACATTTAAGCAAAACATAAGCGGCTAACTTCACACTATTACATTATTTCAATTTAATCTCGCATTAGTATTTGGATGTACTAGCCATCTTGGGGACATCCAAAGAAAAAGCGGATTCCAGTTTATGGTCAAATAAATCATTATTCTTTCTGATAAAAATAGTAAACATGACTGCAGTACAATCTGGACTCAATAGTTAACAGCCAAACACTAACCTGAACAGATGACACAGAAGGATCAATTATGTCATTCTGAATTCTTGAGGTGGCAGGTGCCGCATTTTTCTCTCCTTTGAAAACATATGATGCAACAATATCAAGATTTGACAATTGCATTGTAGCTTCTACAAGCTCCACAACACGTGATTTAGTGGATTCAATCTGATAATGCATACCATTGCAATTTAAGAACATACTAATTAAGAGGAAAACAAATTGTCCTGACTTTCAAAAATTAAGAACTTCTTGTAACATACCATGGATAGAGTTTGTTTCCTCCAAGAAAGGCTCTCATTTTCCATATTCAATGCAAAATCATTTACACTGTTGACAACATTGTTTATTGCAGCCAAATCCTGCTTGGCACATCGATAGTCTTGTGTCACAAGAGTTTCACAAGCAGAAATCAATCTGTCTGCAATTCCAACAGGCGTTTCAAGTTTAAGCCTCATTCTATCCATCCCTGCGATCGTCGACCCATCTAGAAAGCTATATAAAAATTTCTCAAGCTCGTAAAAGCTATTGGGACCATACTGAGAACCAGAGACTGACAATTCTTCATTGAGTTTCCCAAAACTAGAGGTAGCCATAAGTTTTGCTTCAAGAGCAGATCGAGCAGACACAGGATATAATACCACATCTTCCGTATTCAACAATCTCTTCACGTTGTCCTTAATGAAGGACATTGCTTCCTCAAGCTGCATTGAATAGTGAATATATAGCGTAAGACTACTTGGCAAATGCCTATATCAGTACAAAAGAACAACTAAAGACAATAACATTAGGGTAATACCCAATATTTGTTTAGTGTACAATGGAGGCAATGAAGTTTGAACCTAAGACCTCATGCATACTACCCAAATCCCTCGCCACTAGATCAATCCTAGAAGCTTCGGTAATACCCAATATAAATCATGAAACATAAATATACCTCATGATTATTCTGATATATGTCAGCTTTGTTCAAAACAAAGACCACTTTCTTCTTCCATTGCTGTGAATAACGAAGAAAAGCAACCTGAAAAAGAACATAAAACAACATGTCATACCCCTGGGTGGGTAAGTACACTATACAAGTGTAAACATGAGAGTATGCCCCATACTAATAAAAAGGACTAATCATACCTCACTTCCAGTTAAAGGGCGATCAGCTGAAATAACAAAAAGAAGTAAGTCTGCACGAGGCACAAATTCCTCTGTAAGACGTTGTTGTCTCTGAAGAATTACATTAGTTCCAGGTGTATCAACAATTGTCATCTGTTTTCAGAAGGACGAAGAAAACTGTTGAGGCCACGAATTGCAAAAAGAAATTGTAACCTAGGGAGAACCAAAACATAAGGAGAAAACTAAAAGTTAATTAACTTACTTCTCTGAGAATTGGAGCAGGAAGGTAGCAAATATATTGACCATCTGGATACCTTTCACAGCGTTGTTTTTCAATATCTAGGTCATTATATCGTAAAAATGTGATCTCATTCGTTGTTGGAACAACCCCGTCTTTGAGATATCTTTCTCCAAGAAGCGCATTAATCACAGTAGATTTGCCAGAGTTGAATTCCCCCTGGCAATAGAGTCAAATAAATTCAGCTCTTTTTTAGCATTTTTATGAAATCTATATAAAAACCAGTTGTATTTGCATCTCACCCAATTGCTTTGTGAGACAGAAAAGTTAATAAATAGTACTGTGGAGGTAGTGAATCAGATAACTACTCAACCTAAGGTGAAAGTTGGAAGGTTCCTATGATGAGTGTTATCAGCTATTACGGCAATCAAATTCTTCCATAAGTATAACAATATAGGAATAACATGCGACCCAACTAACCCAACATATTGCATTGTTCAGAGTAGTTAAATAAAAAAAATAGCTTCAGAATTTTGTACAGACAGAAAGCCAACTACTCACTGTAAGTATAGCATGAATCTACACTCTAGTAAATGCTTATACGTGGAAGTAATCAATTAATAGCATAAGAACAGTGAACAGCAACAATGAGAAAAGTCCACAATAAATAACACCTACTATTTGTTAACTAGTTTTAACTAAACGAAGTAACATAATATTTTCTTTTTGAAATTAGAGCTAATACCAATGTCTATCCCAGGAACCAGAATTTGTTGAGATTCAGCACACAATTACCACTATAACCAATAAGAACGGCTCATCAATCTGAGAAACTGCATCATCAAGAAGCGAAACTTCCTCCATCTGTCATTTGAAACCAATCCCAATTCAACAAAAAGTAAACAATATACTGGTCAAAATACATAATAATGAAAAAAACATAAAATATCATTTCAAATACCAACTGTTTTAGTTAAAAGATCACCAGAGGTGCAGCTTTCTTTATAACTTCAATTGCTTCATTCAACACCGACCTCTCCATTTCTATTAACCGTTTCTCCCTATCCTCCAGTTTAACAAATCCACCCACAACCTCTGTTATACTCTGTAAACCATTACTCTCATTGACTAATTTATCATCATCAATTTTATCACGACGATCATCCAGTGTTCTCTGGAAATCATCATCGAACAACCCAAAACTTTCCAAACTAGTAACAAAACCACTAGCACCAGAAGCAAGTAAACTCGAAGCCTCACCATATGACAAGTTTTTCCCCATAAAAGAAGCAAAAATCGGTATCTTGACATTGTCAACTACATTACCAATTTCCTGATTTAAAAGTTCCAGATCACCACCACCACCGCCATATATAAGAAAATCAGCACCTTCAGATTTCGATGCATTTACAGCAGCATCTACAGTTTGTACAAATCTAGCCACCAATGGAAGAACCACCAATTCGCTATTGGAACCTAACATTGTATTCCTAGCAACAACAGTAGGAAGACCTTGATCGGAGAGTAAAACACCACTAGTGACAGCAGCAGCAGCAATATCAACACGCTCGGCAACTAACAAATATGCGCGATCACGAATAAGTGATTTCAACAAACAAGCAGCTTCATATAGTTTACCACCACTTTGTTCATCATCACTGGTTAGAATGACAATTCCAACCGATTTGGAAACCGCTTTATCGATCAAGTCTAGTGCGGATTCGCCACGTGTAAGAATCTGGTCGGAGTTGAGTTGGAGAATGAGAGTGGGGACTCTGAGTTCGGGGCGTTTGTAACCGCCGGGGAAGAGTGTTCTGGGTTGTGCTTGGGCTTGGGTCTTAGGGAAGAAATGGCGAGAGGCATTATTGGAAGTGATGGGAGAGGAATGGAGAGTGCGACGAAAAGGGAGGTGTGGATAGCGAGAGAAGGGGGTGTGAGGGATGAAAAGGAGGGGTGAAGAAGGAAGTAGGAGGGAGGAATAAGAAGGGGATGTTATGGAACAGGGTACCATGGATGACTGATTTGAAGATAGAAAGAAGGAAGAGGAGGGAGGGAGATATGGATGGATGGTTGGATGACTCTCCGTCAGTGAAATCTGAGTTGTTATCTAGACTAATCTTTTGGCTCGAATATCAAGGACCGCATGTGCGACCCAATTAAAATCACAGTCAACTGCAAATTTAATTAATTCATGTCATAATCACAATTAGTGCGTATCCTAAAAAAGAGGTAACGATTAGTGCATTACTTCTTTTTCCATGTTAACTTCTGCCCCCCATAGTCCCTCCATTTCTATTCTTCAATTTAATTAATGATGCATGTGATTTATAATATGGATTAAATACATCATTAATTGAATAAACTTAAAAGGTAAAATTTACTTATATTTAAAAACGGATGGAGTACTATGTTAAGGATCTCTCAAATTTTATAAATTTTAGTATTTATTACAAATTCAAAAATTAAATTCAATGCACACATTTTAATAAAAAATTATTATATTTGAGTCATTAATGAGCATAAGTTACTTTTTCCCTTTTTTTTTCTTTTACTATTCCCACCCATCTAGTAATACATGTGCTCTTTCTGTCAAAATAAATCTTATTTATAAAAATTCTTAAGTCTTTTGACTTTTTTGCTGAAAATGATCTCATATTTTATTTATAAAAGTTTTTTAAGAAAAGATTTTAAATAGGTCTTATCAACAATCTCTCTTATATGATAATATGAAGTCTAAATTACTTTGGGGATTTTATTATTTGTCTTTTGGAGGCATTATCATTGAATTTTTTATAACAAAGATTAGACCAAAGGTCAACTCTAATCACTTATATTTTTACATTAGTTTTTGATGTGCTTAAGAAACACATCGCACAGCTAGCACCAAGTTGTATGCACTTTGCAGATGTTGTAATCTTAATTGGATAATCGTGGGAGAAATTGAATGGGATATTGGAGATCTAAAGACAAGTCTTAGAAGCGTATGACTTTCATATGAGTAGAAGCATGACATAGTATATGTAATGTAATTTTAGCAAAAGGTGAAGTAGTTCTACCTTAGAGGTGAAAATTGGAGATCATATCATACAAGTTACACAGTTTAAATATTTTGGGTTCATAGTACAAAATGACAGAGAAATAAAAGCAAATGTAAATCATCGTATTCAAGTTGGATGGTTAAAATGGAGAAGAGCCTCAGGTGTTGAAGTGAAAAGAAAAAAAAAAAGATAGTGGTCAGACAAACGATGTTTTATGAAACATGGTGTTAGCGGTTAAGAATCAACACGAAAATAAAGATGTTGTGTTGGATGTGTTGTAAGACTAGAGTTATAAACACGAAATAGATTTTTAATCCTTAAATAAAAGAAAAGTGTGACATATAACTTAATGTGATACCAATATTAACATAACATATAGTTTATATATTAAGTTGCTAAAATTATCATATTAAAATATGAGAAAAACACTAAACATCATAGTTTACCCTTTCGCAATTAAACCTATCATTACCGTGTTCTAATTCAAAATAATTTAGAACTTATATGTTTTGTGGAGTGATATTTCTAATTTAAAATTTTTATTATATTTTTTATCAAATTATAAAACATCAAAACTCTTGATTAAACGAAAAAACTATTTGATAAAACAATAAAACAGATTCTTTTGTTTTGTTTTGTTTCTACTCAAACAGCTAAACTCTCGTTATTTAGAGAATTCAAGTTAATAATATTAATAATTTACTCTTTTTTATCAACAATACATTTATTTATTTTTTTAAGAATCAACAATACATTTTGTAACGTTTATAAACCATACATACTGTTGGAAATGAGAAAGGAAGGAAATAAGTGGTTAGCTTTATCTGGAACTGCTGGTTCTCATACTCTTTAGCAACAATGGCCATGCTTGCTTCCTCTTCACCTACCTTGCTCTTCACTTCAACCTCTTCCAATCTCCTCCCACTTTCACATTCTTGTACTTTGCGCCTTTCTTTCTCTTCTTCACTCCAATCCACCTCTCTCTCAATCTCCTCTACCTTTCTATCACACCCTTCTTTAACTTCTAAACGTTTAGCTAATCATGCTACTTTAAGCATCAGTGCAAGTGCTGCAGAGAAGAAGAAGGTGCTAATCATAAATACCAATAGTGGTGGACATGCTGTGATTGGCTTCTACTTTGCAAAAGAGCTACTTGGTGCTGGACACTCTGTCACCATTCTCACTGTTGGTGATGAAAGCTCAGATAAGATGAAGAAACCTCCTTTTAACAGATTCTCAGTTAATGATCTTTATCTCATTCTCAAACTCATTCCGAAAGAATTTTTCTTTTCACTACAGTACACTGCTATTTGCATTGAAACAATATTGTGAAATTACAGATCATCATTATTACATCAAGGTTTAATTTATTGTTGAATTTGAAAAATATTCAGGAAATTGTGAGTGCTGGAGGCAGTACAGTATGGGGAAATCCTGCAGATGTAGGGAGTGTTGTAGGAGGGGAAGCATTTGATGTGGTTTTGGACAACAATGGCAAGGATCTTGAGTCTGTGAGGTTTGTTGTATTGATTCTTGTTAGCTTTTGTTCAATGATTAACTTGTATTGTATGCCTTCATGTTAACTCAACAGGTTTTAAGATGTAAGAGCAGCAGCGTGCAACACGTACAATTTGTTTATATTACGCAGACTTGTTAGTTGTCCGATATGTGTCGGTGTTCGATACTAAAACAAGTGTCAATGTTTCATATTGCAATACAGTTATTATTCTGTTAAAGAAACAGAAACTATTCTAATATATGCAGCCAGGTACAGTCTTTAAGAAAGACATCCTAATCTTGATCTTAACTTGTAGGCCAGTGATTGATTGGGCCAAGAGTGCTGGTGCTAAGCAATTCTTGTTCATCAGTAGTGCTGGAATCTACAAAACGACAGATGAACCTCCCCATGTTGAAGGGGTATGTAAAAGTTTCTAATACAGTATTTCTAGAACCATTTTGCTGATAACAATTATTGTAATCTAAAGATAAAAATCACTGGAGCAGGATGCTGTCAAAGCAGATGCTGGTCATGTTGGAGTTGAGAAATACATTGAAGAAACTTTTGACAGTTGGGCAGTATTCAGGCCTCAGTATATGACAGGGTCTGGAAACAACAAAGACTGTGAGGAGTGGTTCTTTGACAGTAAGTGGGAAAATTCTTAAAGCAAGCTTTATTTTAAACCTCTAATCCATATGAAGCTTTTTTTTACTCTGAAATTTTTATGCTAATTTAGAACTTCTAAAAGAAATGTATATTGCCATTTGTAGGGATTGTTCGGGACAGACCTGTGCTAATTCCTGGTTCAGGATTGCAACTCACTAACATATCTCATGTTAAAGACTTGTCTTCAATGTTGACTCTAGCTGTTGAGAACCCGGATGCTGCAAATCATAGCATTTTCAACTGTGTGAGTGACCGTGCGGTGACTCTAAATGGAATAGCTAAACTATGCGCTCAAGCTGCAGGACGCCCTGTTAATATTGTGCATTATGATCCAAAAGCTATTGGAATTGATGCAAAGAAAGCCTTCCCTTTCCGTAATGTGGTAGTTACTAATATCCTATGTTCTAATCTACAATACGATTTTATTGCATGATGCACAAATATGCCAATAAAGAGTATCGATTGTCTTGGTTAACCACAAGTTTTGAACCGTAACAGAACAGCATAGTAAATTGAAAATACTGCCTTGCTGATCAGCTTTGTAATCTGTTTTACAAAGCAAATTACACATACTAAGTAGTGTATTCATGTCAAAAATATTTTTTACAAATTCATCGGTTACCTCTCAACTGAAGGAACTCTGCATCATGGGCATTTGTCAAATTTGAAAATATACAATTCTCATAATTATTACTACTGCTTAACAATGTTTATGAACTATGTATGATGCAGCACTTCTATGCTGAACCTAGAGCAGCCAAAACTAAATTGGGATGGAGTTCAACCACAAACCTACCTGAGGACCTAAAAGAACGGTTTGAGGAGTACATAAAGATTGGGAGAGACAAGAAGCCAATCAAATTTGAGCTAGATGATAAGATATTAGAGGCCTTGAAAGTTCCAGTGTCTGTCTAATCCATTCATATCCAAAATGTAAAATGATCAGACAAGATTTGTATGATTTCTTGTTACATGATTTAAATGAGATGCATTAATAAATTTACTTCTTCCTTATTTTCTCGTTAACATGAACAACAAAATAACACGATTCCAACTTGAACAGCTCAATTAGGACATCGCAACTAAAAAACTTAGAAATCCTGTCCTAGATATATTTTCACTATAATAACATAAGAAACTGATCTTCAATAAGCAGCTTAGTAGGTAGTTGCAGTGAGCATTAGTTATATACAAACGTTAGTGAAATCCCATAGCATCCGAAAATGTCGACTAAACTTTGCAGAAGAGAAAGTATCTGAAAATATGCAGTGATTATAATATGGGCAACAATGTTTTTTTCTTCACAAAATACAGGGAACAACGTTGACAAATGAATGAGAGTTTATGGCAAATGACCAAAATTTCAACATATAAACTCAGGTGTGCGACTCATAATGCCACCAAGGCAGATGGCACTTCACAAGTTGCCGCAATTGGCACAAAATCTGTTACATCATCATTCCACTTTGACTGCAAGAAGATAGTTGTGGCCAATACTACATTTATGACATAAACATGAGAGAAATTTCCTTGGAACAAATTCATAAAAAATATCATTTCAATCCCTAATCATGAAAATCAATCCAAGTGCTCACCAAACGCTCTACCATGGTTGATTTAAAAAAAAATAAAACACAAACAGAAACGAATACAAATTAGACTACAAAGATTTGGACAAAAAGTATATATCAAGGCCGTGACAGTAGATTTTGAATAAAATCTCATCCCTGTAGCAACATTTACTTTGCTTGCAATTGGTTTATGTTGTTTATAGACTAAGCCTACAATGCACAACATCAAAAGTATGATGCAGTCCTTCAGTAATAATCTGCATATGGAATCAATTGCAAACACGACCAGCAATCAAGTGTAATAACCTGCTTATTGAATCAATTGCAAATATTTAAGCACGAATCAGCAATCAAAGATAATAAATTGCCAGCAAAAGGCACAATAAAGCCCAAAAAATTCTACCATTCATACCATTTGCCTATTTCTTGTCTTGCCAGATATATTAAGAGCATATATCTGGTAAACTTCAATAAGCCAAGTTATGGAATCGAAAATCTAAAATACAAAGATTAAAATGCTAGCTGCTCAGTATAAAAAAAGTATGTCTATTGCAAACATAATTGGCCTACAAATTAATCTGAAGTAGCAATCGCATGACAGAGTCCTATGAATCTTCTTAAATCTCAAGGCCTTTCAGTTTTGACTCCAATTCATCATTATCGGAATTTTCTTCAGCCTCTTCATCAATGTCCTCTCCTTCAGGATCATTCTCATCCAAAGGACCCAGAATGTCAGGTGAGTTTTTAAATATGTCCTTTAACTCGTCAATCCCTTCATCAGAAATGAAGTTAGCATTAACATTCAGCAACTTAAATCCAGGTTTCTGGACAACAGCTTCTGCCAACAGTTTGGCTCCTGACCATGTGATCAAATTTGTACTCAGATCAACTTCACTTAATTGGCCAAGACCTTCCAGCGCCTTACTGATTAAACCTGCACCTTCATCTTTCAATTCATTCTCGGATAAATTTAACTTGGTGAGGAACTGCTTTGATGATATACATTCAGCTACAGAAACAGCAGTTTTAGCAGTAATGTCATTCCCAGCCATATCCAAAATTTCCAGTGACGGTGCAGATTCCTTCAAAGCATTAGCAAGGGCTTCTGCACCATCGTCCTCTAAGTTCAAATAACTGAGGTATATCTCTGTAAGATCAGCAAATACAGGTATAACTTTACTTAGAGCAACTCCAGCTTCCACACCAAACATGTTGTCACGCAAATCAAGCTTCTTCAAATGCGTGCAAGCCCCAAGCGCTTCAGCAAGAGCAACACCACCTTCAGCGCCTACTCTGGTAGATGAACACCGAAAATCTTCCAAAGCTGGGGAACGTTTCATAACATCAGCTATTGCAAATGCTCCTTCATCTCCAGTCATGTTATTATGGAAATGAAGAACCTTAAGCTTCTCAGTGGAAGGGATCAATTCAGCAACTGCTTTTGCAGCTTCCTCTGATATACCATCATTCATCAAATAAAGCTCCTCCAAGTCATTTTGTGATTTAAGGAGTGCCCGGAATGCTCTAACCCCCTTTTCGCCCATGGCATTATTTGACAGGTTAAGATGTCTCAACACAGCTCCTTCTAGTGCAGAAGAAAATATATTCATCACTTCAATAGCTTCTGCTTCTGGTCTCCCAGCAATAAAATCTGACAGATCTACCTCTTTCAGTTGATCTTTAATTGATATTAGCATGGGTTCAACGACATGAGCAGCATCCAAACCAAAACTTCTATTACTGAAACATATATTTGTAAAAGAGTTTGGTCCCATCAATGGTTTTAGAAGCTCTGAAGCTTCCTCCCCATCAATGAAAGCTCTGCGACCCCCAGAAATGTCAAAAACAGTTTCAACAGCAGCATCACCCTTTTCAGATATCAACTCCCCATTCTCCTCCTTCCCTCTTGGTCCTCTTTTCAAAACCTCCAACATAAGCTTACTCGATTCCTTGGCATAAATTTGCACAGCAGAACTCCCATCACCATCGGGCTCCTTTTCAAAGTGTTGGGTCGCAGTCACAAAAGCTGCATCCTCAATTTCCTTTGCATCCTTCTCAGCCTCATCTTTGTTAAGAAGTCCATACTTTCTAGAGAAAATGGACGGAGTCGTCAAGTTCCTGACCATCCGTCCAACCAACATCGACCTAGTACTCTGACTTGGAGGCCACAACTTGATTGAAAGTGTTCGGTGTTGGTACGACGGTACGGTAGAATCCATATCAACAGAACCTAGAAACAAGTATAGCAACAAATTTAAAAGTTTTCTGAATCATAATCTTCACTAGTGCCTATAAAACAACAGAAGACATAAAACTACTATCTAAAATTCATTAATTTGCTTTCTTCTTCAATAATAACTACAGTATAAAATCAAAACCAAAGAACCACAATATGCATACATAGTGATGTATTTTAACAGCACTAGAGTTATAATGACTACATATTTCAGTAACCCCACGGATTAATCATTCCTTGGGACCGAATACGAAGTTTTCAAAAATGAAAATGACTACAACTTTTAAATAAACCCTAAAAAAATTAATTTGTACAAATCAATAACTACCAAGGTTTCAAAAAAAGGACCGGTGCCGGGATTGCGGCCGTTACAAAACGGTATCAGCAGCCACCGTGACCGTTTTTGGATCTTTTCACGCCGAGAACAAAAATCACAGGAAATCGCCGTTACGGACTCCGTTACAGACTTGAAAATTCAGAAATTTGAACAGGAGAAAAGGAATCGAATCTCATATTAAAAAGGAATCTGAATCTTATCGATAACAAGCAGAGAAGAGAAAGAAAAGAGGGGAATAGATCTAGTACCTGAGTGAGAAATGAGAACGCAGAAACCCTAGAAAAGATAAAGTGCAGTAGCAGCAGAGAGAAAACGAAAAAGAAGATTTTTGAAATGATGATTAAAATTAGTTGGAGCCTTTTTATGCTGGAGCGGGGAAAAATAAAAATAAAAATTAAATTTAATGATTTTAATGTTTGAAAATTGAAAAATATGATAAAGATATTTGGATAGGGTAAAGCGTGCGTGGAAAAACTGGAGGGAAATGATTGAAAATGAAAAAAATGTGATGGATGGATCAAAATCAAAATCTCAATCGAATCCAGCTTTTTTTAAACGCCACCATTGAAATTGAAATCGAAATCCCAAAGCGTAGATTTTCCGATTCCGACAAAATGATGGTTTTAGCCTGTATACATCTGAATTTCTTCATGCATGACGTCACAAACCCTAATTGTGGTTTTATTTGGGCCTATACTTGGGCTTTGGAAAATCTTTGACTGGACTAGCTTATTATGCTGACAAATGCTGAAAAACATTTCTCTTTCCCCCTATATCTCTTAGAATCCCTAAATACACACATTCGGTTCTTTTTAAAAGAAATATACATCCGATTGTTTTTTTTTTTTATGAAGGAATACACATTTGATTGTAATCTACTAGGATTTTTTTTGTAAAAAAAAAATACTAGATGTATGTTTATTTTGGAAGTTATCTCCTATACGCGTGTTTGGCAGAAAGAAAAAAATAAAACACATCTGGTATATAACTATCATGTGTATAAATGGGCCTCAAAAGAAATGTTAAAAACTGAATTATGAAAATTTAACTTCATACCCCATTAATCCACTCAAAACAAATTATTTACCAAAAATATCCTTTTAGTTTAACAAATATAAAGATTTTTTTTTTCAAAAAACACGTATCTTCTAAATTGACCAAAGATCCCAAAAGAAAGAGCAAGTTTTTAAATTTTTCCTAAAGTTTTGCTTTTTATAAGGTTTGTTTGAATATTTAAATTGGATATTTGTTTTCAAAACTTTTTGGTTTCAAACAAAAATTTTGGCTTGAATATTCAAACCAAATCTTTAAAATTTCAAAACATTTTCCCTTGCATATCCTAAAAGAATGGTATTTGACGTTTTTGAATTATAAAATATGAATTGTATTTATCCATTTTTTATCATATTCAACTCAATTTATTAAAATGTTATAATTTACAGTGGCATACTTTAAAATACACAACATGATTTAAAAAATATTTTTAAACTTTTTTTCAAAACCCTAGCTTCTTTTTTCTCTGCCCTCTCTCTACACAAAACTTACTGCCGCCGCCCAAAAATTCAATATATATTCTTGAGATGTAGAGTCCGTTTATGGTGGTGCGACGAGCGGCTTGAGCCCTCCGCACCACCTACCTCCAGATCTGTCGATGGTCCTAAACTGCAATTTTGACGGTGGACCTCTGGTGGAGTTGTGAATTGTGTTACGGCTCTGTTTCTCTGGCCGTTCAACACTGATTGCTTGAGTTTGTCTTTTGGTATGTGGTGGTTGATACCAGATCCGTTTTCTCTCTTGACGGTGGGTGAAGGTTCTGTTTGCTCGCAACGTAGGTGGTGATAGGTCGGTCATAAAAGTTGTGAGGCATATGATATGTTATGGTTTAGATGGATTTTTGGCTGTGTTGGTTTATGGTGCTTCGTGGTGGTTTCCGCGGTGGTGATGATACTGAGTCTTTTGTGGAGGTGCTTGTGGTGGTTTTTCGTGGTGCTCGTGGTGGTTTTTGTGGTGATGCTTGTGGTGGTTGGTCGTGGTTATGTTTTTTGAGGGTTTTCTTCTATGAGTTCGTTGTTGATGTGGTTTTCAAATACAAGGGTGTTTTTGATAGATTTGATGGTTATTTTTACGCTTGGTGTTGGAACCCTATAGATTGTATCCATCGTCGGTAGGAAGGGGAGGAGTAATGGAGGTTGCTACTGTTTTGTTTTGTAGCGGTTTTTGTTGTTGTTTTGTTGCTGTTGTGGTGTGTTTCTGGGCTGATAGGGTGCTGACAACATCTGGCTTTGTGTTTGTTTTGCATCAGGCCTGCTATTTTTTTTGTTTTGTAAGGGATTAAGTAGAGCTGTCAAAACGGGCGCCCCGGCCCGTTTAAGCCCGGCCCGACCGGGTCAAGGGCTTTTAAGGGTCGGGCTAAAAAGTCCAGTTTGAATATGGACTGGAAAAGTAGAACCCGAGCCCGGCCCTTTACGGGCTAACGGGCCAGCCCAAGCCCGTTTTTTTTTTCTTTCTTTTATTTCATTCTGAACATAATAACATTTTTTTAGTTTTTTTTTTTAAAAAGCAAGGGCGATCAGACTCTCATTTTGAAGTAAAATGGACCTTTGTTCACTGCCTAGAATGAAAACCCATTCTAAGCAAAGTGCTTGTCCGTCTAAGCAACAAAAGTAATGTTGTAATTTTCGTTTTGTCATGAAAATACACCATTTCCTTAATATAAGAGCAGCATGATGCATTTCAGAAAACAAATAAATGTAGAAACTACTTTTACCAATATATCTGAAATGAAATTCCTACATTATGCTTTGATCACCTTTTGTCTTGTGAAAATGCTTGTTCCACAGACTACAAACAATCGAATTGAAAATGCTTGCAGTCACCATGTAACATACACAGACCAACAAAAAAATAATAAAAAGTAACCCACTTGAATTTTTGGCGGGCTGCCCGAGGCCCGAACGGGTTACGGGCTTTTACGGACCGGGCTAAAAAGCCCTAGAAAAATTCGGGCTCCAATTTTTCGGCCCAGGCCCTGCGTTTTATTCGGGATTTCGGGCCGGCCCATACGGCCCGCCCCATTTTGACAGCTCTAGGATTGAGGATTGGCTCTATTGTCTTTAAGCTCAATCTGTTTCTGCTTTTTATGCATGGCTAGTTTATTTTTGGGGTTGTTAGTAATTTGGAGGTGTTCTGCCTATACAAGACGCATTCTTTAAAGCTAAATTTCTAATACAATAAAATAGATGGAGAATGAGTGAAAAAGGTGTGTCATCCCTCTCGCATGCCCTCCGAAAATTTTGGGAACAGAAGATTACGAGGCAGTGAAGGTGGAATCTTATATGTACAATCTCATATCCAAATCGATGAGGAATACAATATGGAGAGGATCAACCACCTTTTGACCATTCATACTAACCCTACAATAAGGCATAAATGTCTTTGTTGATCTTGTTTGTAAAAGGTCAATTGTGAAATTATGACTTCGTAACCATCCCAAAAGAAAACAGAGAAAAAAAAGAGAAGAATAAGGAATATGAGTTTTAAAATGAAGAGTACAAAAGAAAGGAATGGTATTTGAGGGCAAAGTTCAACAAATATTGTTTTTACAGTCAATTCAAACGTGTAATACAATCAATAAAACGTGTATAACACCGCACATTGACCCAAAAACCGTCAGACCTTCCAAATGTCACTGACGAAACCACTTTCCAAATTCTAGAATGTTTCAGATTATATGATCCAAATATATGTCCAATATTAGTTCATATTATATAATCCAAAATTGTCCAGATTATGTTAAATCTTGTGATTTGGATGGTTTGACACATTTCAAATTGTATAATCTAAATTAGTCAAATACATGATTTTTTGTGGTCCACTTTGCACCAAAAGTTTTCATGACCTATGACACATATGGACTTCTATAAATTGGCGTGTTTGGTTCATTTGAAAACCACACGACACAACAATGAACACTTATCAAATAAATATGAACACTAAACTAGCTGTAGAGTTTACTATAGCGGAGAAACTGAATCTACTTATGGTCCACATTGATATCACACTGTGTGACTTTAAAGGTCAGCTAGACCAAATTAACAGTCTCAACCACAAAGATACAAGAACGGTAGATAGTGTTGAGTATCGTCGTCTGTCAATCGATTCAGATGAGTGTGTTCATTTCACTTAGATGAATCTTCAGAACGATGACGAGGTGAGTACCATGTTCTTTATGTTTGGTCAGTATGGTTCAAAGAGACTGATCAAGTTTCAAGTTTCATTTATTAGATCTTTTTCTTGATATTCAATCGATGACCTACAGAGAAATCAAGGAATGCATGGATATACCATATGAATATTTTAGTTGGTTGTTCCATGATGTTGTTTATATTTAAGTATTATGTTTTACTTTTTTGTATTTTGTTATTGAATTATCTTGTTGAAATTATGTAGTTGAAATTGTTATGTTTAATTTATGCTGTTGTTGTAGAATTTGATGGCAGATTTACCTATTTATTATGTTCTAAACACGGTTTGAATTATATAATCTGAAACAAATCAAACCCCCAAATCACAATTTTTAACACAATTTATGCACGTTTCAGATTATATATTCTGAACCAATACTAGACATGATTTTAGATTATATAATCCAAAATATTCTAGATTTTGAATTGTGATCTTACAAGCAAAGTTTGAGCGATTTGTGCTTCTTTTTTGACAAGTTTGGTTCATTTTACACATTTTGTTTGACTATAGTTACAATATAGAAAGGTGTTATGGGTATAAATAATCTTGCATTCTTCTTTATTTTCATTGCAATTTCCCTCTTCTTTTCTTTTTCTCTTTTCTTTCTTACTTTTCCTTTCATGACGAATATGATGTCATGGTCGCTGTTGATCAAAAACTTCGATCATTTGTGGGATTTTTGTAGGATGGTCAACATAGACGTTTGGTTATTTATTTTTGATTTTTCTATAGGTCTCAGATTATATAATTTGAAATAACACAAATACACTACGAATTATACAATATGAACGGGACTGAAATGAAAAATTTAGATGGAGCACAAGAAACGAGTAAAAGAATAAAAAATCTCTTAATTGTATGTATGTTATGTAGTTACTTTTGCAAAGGCCTTTTTGTTGAGCATTTCTTTTATGGCATTGTCTGTCTCTAAGATCCCCAAAAAAATTTGGGAGATAACTTCCGAGGAACATTATTTATAATTTTTACCACCTTAGAAAAAAACTCACAAAAGACATTTTTTAGCAAAAAGATATTAATGGGGTTTAAAAAAAAATCTTCTTTTTTGTGTAGAGGGAAAGCCTTGTCATTTTTTCATGGAAAGTTATACCCCGCAACCCTATATTTATACCTTGACCCTAACATTTAACACAAAGTTTCAAATTTACCCTTTATATAAAATAATACTCAATCACTCTTTCACCCCACCTTTCTTCTGGAAAACACACAACAAACATTCACCCCCACCTTCTTCTGGAAAACAAACGCAAAACAAGCAATAAGCATTACAGGAACCCTTTTTGCCAAAAACGTTCAATTTGATTTTTCTTTTACAACCATCAACCAAAATATTATTGTTAATCATTTCTCTATATGGTTGTGTTTATTCTCTCAATCCTTTACCAGAATCATTAATTGAGGTTTGAGGTTTTGTGGGTATTTCAAAGTTTTATGGGTTGCCAGAATCGTTTCACCCTATTGTTGAGTTGGATTCACGTCATGTTGAATCGGAATTATTATATGAATAATTGACTTCTGGACTCATTTCATGAATATCTCCGGTTCAACCACTTTCCTCAATTTTTTAATAATAGAAAGCGGTCATACACTACTTTTTCTGATTTTATGATGTTATTGTTTTTTTAATAAGAGAAAGTATGAAGACTCACTCCTGATATTCTGATGGTTAATAAGAGATAACCTTGAGTAATAGTGTTCTTAGGAAATACTACAGCTAAGCTATTCGAATTGACATATTTTCGTTTTTTAAATAAGAAAAAAATTGTTCATCGAAAATCTAAATTTTTTCATATTTTAATATGAATTTTTTTCAAAAAGATTTTTAAAAAAATGATAAAACAGTTTTTTCGTTACCATGATATTGGTACAAAGTTTCTACCGCTGCTTAATAGTGATAAATTTTCATCGAGAAGTTGCGGGATACACAAAGGTAGATTCTTATCTCCCAACATAATTTTTTTCATATACGTGAGGCAAAAATTGAACATTTGACCACATGTTTTAGGGAACCAAATCCCTTAATACTTTGATAAATCTATAGATGGTTTTAAAAACACTTTACTGGTTAATAATGAGCCACTTGTATTATAAATAGTGGGTGTTTGGAAAAGATGTTGGGTTAAAATTCTTGCGTCCCAATATATATTTCCTGTGAAAATATGGAAGTTACAATTTGTAGCTTTACATTAGACGTACAATGTTAAAACGTAGAATTGTGTGCTTTTGTTAAGGAAAGAGGAGTACATGTGTTGTAACTTAATTTTCCAACCAACAAAACTATTTTACTTTTAAATTTAATAAATTTAATTATACTATTAACTTTTACAATTAAAATTCTTTAACTATTACTTAATATAAATATTTTAGGATTTATATTTAATGAGTTTGGGATTTGAGCATTTTTAAGATCATATATTTAATGGAAATTTGATGAAATTTAAAATATACAAGTCTAAAAGATAAATTTTAGGGTTAAGTATGTTTTTGATCTCTATAAATATATAAATTTTTTGTTTTAGTTTCCCTTCTTTTCTTTTTTTGAAATTTAGTCCTCAAATTTCAATCATAATTTTTGGTCCCTACTTTTGAGTCAATTCATGTGTAGTCTTCATATTTTTGAATAAAAATTTCCATGAATGTTTAGAATATTTTAAGAATCTCTCCCAAAAAATTTAAATTTTTTTAACGTAAAATTAATTAAATATGAATTTTTAAGTGCCACAAACATAAAAAGTTCATATTGAATTCATGTTATGTTAAAAATTAATTTTTTTTGGGAGAAATTCTCATAATATAATTTTCTAAACATTCATGAAAAATGACATTAAAAAAATAATATCAAGGTTACACAAGAGTTGACTTAAAATTTGTGACCAATAATGGTGATCAAAATTTTTTCGGGACTAAATGTGAAAGAAAATTTGTAGATGGACTAAAATGAAAAAATTGGTATATTTATATGGAGTGTATGCAGGTACATCACCCCACTTCATTCAAGAACTCAAAGAGCAATCAACTTATTGCATCAGACGTCGTTCGGCTGATTAGGCCAGATCGAAGAGGATAGATAGACTTTTTCGTAGTTACCATGTTAGGTACAGAGTTTCCACCGTCTTTAACAATGACTAATCTCCATCGTAAAATCTTGAACATATGAGACGAGTTCTTTCCTCTCAACCAATTTTTCTCAATACACAAGTGTCATGGATACTATTCACCAGATACGATAATTGCTCTTTAGACACATCAAAATTGCCAACCTTGCTGGAAAATAGCTGGTTAAAAGTTACGACCTGATCATGAGCAAATTTGAGATGCTTAAAAAGCATAGTTGGTATAATGAGTTCTTCCTCAAGCAATTTCCATCCATACCCAACCGTCATGGATCAAACTCCTCCTTGTTTTTTACTAGTGTAACGTCCCGTGTCAAGCACGGGATACATTTTATTTAATTTTTTTTAATATGATTTAAGTTTTAACAGATTTTTTAAATATTATTGTTTTTGTTTCTTTTCATCCATAATTTTGGCGTTATGTGGTATTTTATCTTCGTATTTAAAATTGAAAAATAAATAATCATTTATTGAGATCAAAAAGTTAAATTTTATAGATGACTATTTTTGTGAGAGTGATAAAATAATCAACAGAAGTACAATTAAACCCAAAAGATAAAAACACTATAAATAATTAATATATTTCTAAAAAATTAACTAATTAGTAAGAGTTTGTATTAGCTTTGGTTTGTCAGTCATTCGATATATCAAATGGATATGATTACCTATGTTTTAATTTTTCACTCTTAATAAAAATATTAATTTTTTACTTAATCACAATGATCTCTATGATCGCGATTATAAATAAAAAAAACCTAAATTCAAAATTTTAGTTACATCTATTATTTTTATTGGTTTCATAAATAATATTCATTGAAATTATATTTTTTAATTTATCAAAATAAGCACATTTTTGAATAAAATTTACCTCATAAATATATGTATATTTTGTATTTCATTAAAAAAAATGAATTTTTATGTTAAATTTTGAATATAAAAAAAAGCATTAACAAATCATGCTTGGTTTTATATTTGTGAACAAAAAATAAGATTAAAACAGAAAAACAATATTTTTAAAATAATAGGTTATCGATAATTATTCACACTTAGAGAAACTTAATTTTTGTATTTACTTTAGAATTTGTGTAAAGTTTAAGACATAAGTAAATTGTAAATTGAAAATATGGAAACTGGTTTTTTTTTTATTGAAGTGTCAATACATGCAACAAAAACGATTTGTTCAATTGAAAATTGAAATTCCCAAGACAATAAAAGAGGTGCCCTGCATCACCATACAAATAACATTATACTAAAAGGTGTACAAACTTTACCAAAATAGACCTGTATTAAAAAAAAAAAACCTTATTAACATTCTTCAACTCCTCAATAGTGGTCCTAGGAGTAAGTAAGAGAAACTCCTCATTTACAGGTATGCGAGATGAATTTGGTAACTGGATCAATCCCGATGCAGGATAATTTGTATTTGCACTAAGAAAGCTATAATAAAAAGTATCAATCAATAATATTATAACTTAAGAAGAAAAAAAATGTTATATTAAAAAATATTTATATACCTTTTCCTTAGTTCCTTTGTTTCACCAATTTTAGGATTGAATGTGATTCTAGTGGAAGAAAATGCATTTTGCAATGCTGGTTTTCCTATCATTAAGATTCAAAAGTATATGAATCAAGTATATATATTCGTATAAACAAACAATCACAATTGCTAGTCATAAATTATTACCTTGAAACAATTTAACTTTTGCCAACATAATGACTACAACAGCATTTTGAGATTCACCGGATGATAGGAAAGAGTGCAGCTCTTCAACATACTCTCCAAAAAGAGTACATTTAAAATTGTCAAAGATTATACAAATATTAATAAAAATACTATAATACAGGTCTTGAAAAATTACAATTACAAAAAAAAAATAAAAAATCAAACCTACCCATTTGAATCCAATTCAATGACATTCATTTTAGTTTTTACACCATCTCTTTCGTACTCTCTTTCAACTCCAACTCCAATCATGACTCCAATTACATCTGCATATACAACACACATTAAAATATCGATCAAATTACTATTTATTATTAAAAGAATATAATGTACAATTGAATCATATTAAACAAAACATTTTATTAATTCAATATATAAATTATTGTGTTATTTTTGTAAGCAAAAATAATATTTAAAAAAATCTACATGAAGAAAATTATAGTCACTTACCAACTAAGTAGTTGTTGTCGTAAGATTCATTGAAAATATCAGGTGCAGGTGTAAACGAATACACGTTTGTTGGGACCAAAACAGTTTTAGATAGTTTGACTTTTGTGTTGATTGTGAAATTCAGTTTGTATTCGTTGCGTGATGGTCGATACAAATCACTGTTGCTAGCAACATCAGATGAGGAAATCGTGAACACCATTCCCTCTTGGAGTTGCTCCTTGAACTTATAGATCAATGTTCTTCGTATAGACACACCAATTCGATCACCCTAGATAAAAAAGATGAGACCACTATACTTTAAACAAAAAAAAATACTAAAAAAAACAAAAAAGAAAAACGATATGAAAAAGGTACCTTTCGATCCATTAGAACCAACTCCATGGAAAATGGTAGTTTTTTTATTTTTGTAGTCTTGACCAAACCAAGCACGAACAACCCTCACAACCAATATCCACGATTGTTTTCTTATCGAAACATTAGAGATGAAGTCGTGTTTCGTAGACATTTTCCTTTGCAATAGAAAAATTACAGAAATAGTTTAGAATATAGATATCAGAGCACCAAAGAACAGAAAACGAAGAACTATATTTTGTGATTGTTGTGTACTCATACCCAAAATCTCTACTATTTATATAGAAAAATAGTACCATAACGGTTAATATAAATTAATTATCAATTTGACCGTTTTAAAATTAATATTAACTACGTCTTTAATATTATAAAATGTGCATTAAACGATTAAATTATATTTCATGTAATGTACAAAAAATTAACTTCATAACATTTGAAATTTAATTTAATATTTAATAATATTTTATAAATAATTATGTAATATAGTTTTGTAACAAACAAAAATTAATTATACAACCTTAAAAACTAATTAATACAATTAATTTTTTAATTAGTAGGTTAATGCCTTAGTGTAACGTCCCAAAATTCAAAATATAATTTATTCAGTTTATTTATTATAATTTTGTAACCAACCAAATTTTGAATGTTACATATAAATGTTAATTGAATATTAATTAGATTAATAATTATTTGATTTGTAACGTTCAAATTTTTATTGTAAAATATAAATTTTAATCGAAACAGTAATTATATTAATCATTATCTGATTGTAACCAACTATTTACTTTATGTACAATTTAATCTTAAATAAAAAACGATTTTTGATAATAATTAAAATTATTAAGCTTGTATTAAAAATTAGGAGGAATTTTGGGAACATATGCCAAGTAGGCTTTTGATGAGGTGGACATCCTTAGAGGAAATGAATTTAAAATAGGCTATTTCTAAGAACTCTAAATTGTTAGTATAAAGATATGTTTTTACCTTTGTTATTAAAAGAAAAACTAGCTAGACTTTAATAATTGTTAGCTCGTGTTGTACTTGTAGTTGAATAAGCAGCCGAAGATATGTATTCAAAAAACAAAAAAAACAGCCGAAGATATGTATTACTCCCTCCGTCCCAAATTGTATGTCTAGAAAAAATATTTGTCCTAAATTGTATGTCACTTTAGAATACCAATGAAACATTAATGTATTTTTCCTTTTATATCCTTAACTATTCATTACTCTTTCTTTTTTCAATTCTTTCATTTATCTTTCCCATATCATTTATTAAGGATAATTTTGTAAAATAACTTATAATATCTCTTTTCCACACAATATTAATACATTTTTTAATATGTGTGAAATATCTAAAACGTCATACAATTTAGGACGAAGGGAATATAACTTTAATTAGAACAGAAGAAGCTTCCTTCCGGCGACATTGGTATCCTTGTACGCCGTATTTGAAGCCGTTTTTCGATGCTCCAAGCCCCTTATTTTGCTGCGCCCACACTATTTATATAGATCTCAAATCAAAGTCATATATATCATATAGTATCATATTAATATTAGCTGTACATTTTAAATATTAGTACATACAGAATATAATATCCTAGTTAATTTTTTCTTACTGACAAAAAATAAATAAATATCAGCCATGTTTTTCAGCGAAAACATCATGAATATATTATACGGTAATAATACTTTTATAATATAGTCCAAACAAGCCACGTATATAATTATAAGTGTGTGTACAAATATAACCTGGCAAATTACCAAGTTGTCACGTGATACGCACGTTTATGAACCCTAGTGCAGATGCTGTTACACTGGTTGCTTGCTGGCTGCTGTGGTTACATTATACTCGTATCCTTGTCAGTACTGTTGTTTGTAGCAGCTGCTACATTGATTATATGTGGGAGAGTTGTTGCTAGTGCTTATTTACTGCTTAGTAGGAAAGAATCAAGCTATTGAAGCTTCATTAGAGGAAGGTTCGGCTAAAATTAAATAGATACAACTTGTTTATCTAGATCTCGAGTATAGCTTTAGGACGGCCAAGTTATAATTAGAGAAATAGAGAGAGTGATGAAATATAAAATAGACTTAATTACTTTTTTGGTCCTCTAACTATTTATTTGATAACGGTTTGGTCCTCTAACTAAAAAATGATTTATTTTTGTCCTCTAACTTTATCACAGTTACCATATTTCATCCTTTCTGTTAAATTAAATCAAATTCTGTTAAGTGTGTGCATAGATGACAATCTTGCAACACCTCCTACTATTACATAACTCTTCCTTTAGGAAAGAAACTTCATGCTTCAACTTTCCATTTTTCTTCTTTTGCCTTGCAATCTTCATATCACGTTCATCAACATCATCACATTTATCATCATCATCAACAACAAATTAAAAATAGTTACAACCACTATCATTTCGGTTCCTCCAATTCCTACAACCCCAAAACATTCTTCCCACAGTTAGGGTTTGTAATTTCAGTATCAGTCTTCAGAACTACAAACTCACCACACTGACATTTTCGAATTTGTCTCCTAAACCCAGAACTTACAGATCCGGACATGGCCCTTCCACCTTCGTTGTTGTTTCTTCTGTTAAATCGAGATCCTGCACTGGACATGGTCAAGTGACGAAAATGAACAAGAAGAAATTCGAATTAAAGGAAGATGAAGATGAAGAAGGATTTTGAATTGGAGGAAGATGAAGATGGAACCCTAATTTTTTGGGGGAAAAGTAACAATAAGAACAAACCACCAAAAACCCACAAGATTATATAGTGCTGACTCATATATTGCCAAATCAGCCCTTAATTGCCATCTATGCACACACTTAACAGAATTTGATTTAATTTAACAGAAAGAACGAAATATGGTAACGGTGATGAAGTTAGAGGACCAAAATAAATCATTTTTTAGTTAGAGGACCAAACCGTTACCAATTAAATAGTTAGAGGACCAAAAAGGTAATTAAGCCTATAAAATAAAATAAGGGGTCTTGATAACGAGTGTCTTCGCCTCTTTGGGCGCTCTTTAAGCATGTACTCCCTCCGTCCCTATATCTAAGCATTTTATTTTTATCCCTAAATGTAAACCCTTTTTCAAATTACTTGATGCATTTATTATTTTTTCTTAAACATACCCCTAAATAATACTACTATCTTGTCTTGAAATATGAAAAAGTCAAATTTAACACATACAAACAAATGACAATTTCGTAATATTAACACACAAAACAAACACATTAATTACACTGACAACTTTTCTTAAGAAATGTGAAAAAAGCAATGGGTGCCTACATTAAGGGACGGAGGGAGCATAATGAATAAATTATTCTTTAAAAAAATTTAAAGATTTTAATTTTCAATGCAATAAATGGACAATCTTTCATAAAATCTTACTAGTATTTTTTATGCTTAAAGAGTATTCCGAAAGAACTCTTTTAACATTTCCCAAAAATAAAATAGAGAGAACATGAAGTATTGAATGCATGTGAAAAGATAAAGGATGTTTAAATATCATTGTTTATATAATTATTTTAGAGTAAGAGATGCCGATATATGTTTGTAAAATACATTTATTGACATTTAACAAAATAATTAAAGCAATTTTTACATTTTATATAGTCTCTTAATAGGAATCAAATTGATGGATGAGAGTATGGTTTAGGAACATTTAAGTTGATTTAAATAGTTTAAGGATTAAATGACTCAATTATACTATTAGAAAAAGCAAAATTAGTGACGGAAAAAATGAAATTCCTCACAAATTTCTTGGTCGCAAAATTTAGTGTCGGAATTAGAGAGAGATTTTACGTTTTCCCTCACTATATTTCCCTCACTAAATTTAGTTTTTTTAGTAGTGTTAAAAGTGATAGTTTAAAAACTAAATTGACTCTATTCTTTAAAGGTAAATATTTTTAATATAGGAAGCATTTTTTTTTTTTCTTTCAAAAACAATGTAACAAACGAACTCTTGAAATGCAGAGAGTCACATACCATATTATTGGTTCAAAATAGTAAAAATTATTCTTTATAATATCGTATACGGTATACAATGTCACGCTATAAAAATTGAACAATAACTAATTTTTGACAAACATCAAACAATAACATGTGTCAAAAGTTTGATATTTGATGCCAATCGATTATATTTTAAACTAATTATTCATGTAAATAATATTCGAAAGAATCATTTTAAAATTACACATTAATAGTTTAAAAAATACATAGTAATGTGTAATGGCGAGGAAATGAATGGGATTATTCTCTTCTGACCTTTACTAAAAGTTGGTGAAAACCATGCATGCTAAAATACTTGTACTGTATATAAAAGGATTATTCTCTAATCTCTTCTCACCTGAGATTTGCTGCATACTTTGTTGAATCGCTGAATATCATGTATCCTAAAATACTTTATTTACTTTTTGTCAAATATGCATGAGCATGAACATTTTTCTGGAAGGCACATGGCATACATGCAGGTACAGTTAAAACGTGATTCGATGCAACTCGTGTGCAGCACTAAAATCTCGAATGATTTCCCTCGTAGAATCTCGGGAGAAAGAGATTCTTAGAGTAGTTATATACTCCCTCCATCACTGAATAAGTGATTTATTTGACCATTTCACACAGATTAAGAAAAGTGTAAAAATGAAAGAAAGAAAGTGATACTTTTACCGAGTTGCCCTTGTCGTTATTTTGAAACTTTTTCACTTTTAAGTAATGATTACTTTCTTTGTTCCACTACAAACTTTAACATGGGGACCACAAAAAGTATTTATAAGGGGTAAATCTTTCAAATTTTGCTTAGAAATCTGAGAAGGTCAAGTATTGTGGAACAAATATTTTTTACAAATAGATCACTTATTCAGGGACGGAGGGAGTATGTTTTGGACGATAGTTTACTAAAACCTCGTCATAAATTATTGATTATTACTGTGGAAATTCAGGAAGATATAAAAGAAAATTGTATGCTATTGTGTGTGGGGACAACAAATGTGTTAGGATAAGTTAGTTTTATGTGTAATTACTTTGTTAAATTAAGTAATTAAATAAAGATTATTTGGGGTGTAAGAAGTGGAAAAAAGATTGCTAGTCTTTAGAGGCGGTTTTTGTGTGGGCTGGGGCTCTAAAGATGATCGAAAGATTCTTTAACTATTTTAGGGAAATGGCGTTGCTGCCTCATTATTTTCAGTAGAGAGGTCTTATGGGGAGATGTTATGTTAGCTCGTTATGGTGGTGGATCTCTTCTTGATCATCGTGGTGGGCACCCTCTAGGCTTTCGATCCATTTCATGTTGGTGGAAAGATGTTTCCTTGCTCGGGTTTGCTACGGAAGACTTGGGGCACCGGTCCTCACACGGGGTCTCCAAAAAAGTTGGTAGTCGGGTATCTACGTCCTTCTGGAATGACTCCTTGCTTGGGAATGCTCCTTTGAGGATATATTTTTTTAGACTCCAGGTTTCTTCGGAACGCGAGGCTTTGGTGGGCAATTTGGAAGTTAGGTTGTTAATCGTGCATTTGAAAGTTGATAAGAAGGCCTTTTCGGCCCTTCGCACAATAATAAGTATTGTGCAGGTTTAACAAAGAAAGTGTATTGAACCATAAAAGCTGCGTTTTAGTTCGATTTCATTCTTAAATTCACAATGTTTCAAAATCAAGTTTAGTAAAATGGTTTTGCTAACATAATGATAAGTAAGAGTTTAGCAAAATATAGAAAGTTGTGTCGCAATGTTACTTAATAGATTGTATATGCTTTATGCTTCAAATATATCTCCACATATCCCTCATCGTACGTTTCCATGTCTAGTAAACAATGCAAAATCCATCGTATCAATCAACTCCTGATGCTAAGAAAAATAACTGATTGATTCAATGACATATGACCATACAGTTTGAATATGAATATAAATTTAACCCTATGTCGAACAATTAGTATCTATACATGATTTAAACTAGATCCCCCTAAGTAACGAGTCGATGTCTTTCACTTGCTAAATTAAAATATTGTTTGCGGATTGCACCTCACAAAAATAATTAAGAACAAATCTAAACCAAAGGTTATATTGAATGCATAAATCATATACAATCAGCTAGATTAAGAGTAATACATTAAAATCCTAGCTACTTACATCTAATCCCAAGCACAAAGAGAGTTTAGTTAGTCATTGGTGGAATAACTCTAATAAAGAAGAGATGATATGTGTTGATGAAATATCTCTCTCTCATTACAAATATATTTATATAAGTACATAAAGTTGAGGATCTCCGTGTGAATTCGTGCTCGCCCATAATCGAGTTTTCTTTGATAGGAGGGGAAAGCCAGCTGGTTTTCAACCAGTCACTAAACCGTCTTTGTTTGTTGGGGAGACAAAAAAAAATGTTTAAACAGATTTTTTGTAATTAATACATTTTATAATTTCATTGTATTTTAACCCATATGAGTTGTTTCAATGGTGTTGGTTTGAGATCTTAAAGTATGCTCTTCTTAAGATCTTATATTCGTTTATTTTAAAGTCAATTTTAATCGGTTAGTTTGCCTTCTAAAAAAAAAATATCATAGTATTTTTTTTATATTAAGAAGAAAAAATTATATAATATAAGTATGGTAAATGATCGTTGAACACTTGATATGTTGAAGTGGGAGTTTCCAATTCTCAACATTTATTTAGTAGGAGAGGGACTACATATCAAGATTTTGCATAAAGGGGCATTAACCCCACAACTTTAATTAATACCCATTAACAACTGAAAAGGATCTTTTCAGTAGTCTCAGAAAGAAATACATGCAGTCCTTCTCAAAATAAAATCGTGTGTATGAAAAAAGCAAAGAATTGATGGGAACTAATAACTGCTACGAGTAATGAAATTTGTCACGCAGAGAAATTCCTTGAAAGAAATTCCCATTATCCACATGTAATAAAAGTCCTTAGCACAAAAATTAGCTGAGAATAGTTTTGGTCCCCCCTTGAAGAAACCCTTACTAGTTACTACTCTTTCGGTGAAACCTATAACTTAATACTCTGAATGTCGTGGAAACCTATATCCAAATTCTACTGACTTAGTCCCACATAAAAAAACCAGTGGTAGAGGACCCTGTTTTTAAATTTATATTGGTTAATAATGATAGTGAGTAGTATATTGTGTATTTTCATGCAAATAACATAACATAAGGTGACACAAGAAAAAATAAGGAAGAAAGTGACATGTAAGAGAGCAGATGTATATATTTAATGCCGTTTGCATCAGCCACCAGCAGTGGGTGGCTGTGTCATGGTATCAGTGGGAGATAAGTACTATACTGCAACCACCAAACTCAACCACCAAATCACTTACATGAGAACTCTCCAATGTGTGCATAGTATAGACAAAATGCTATCAGAAAAAGTTTGTTTTCTACACATGTGATTATACATACATGTAATAATAATGTAACGATGGTGGCTGAATTAGGGGCTAGTCCAATAGTGCCCGGCCCCCACAATGTGCCTAACGAAATTATTTTTTGTATAAAATGTATTGACTTTGAGCTCATTGTCAACTTTATTCCAACATATATATGAATCATATTGGTAATAACTAATAATTATAAAGCTGTTTTTGGTTAGCACACTCTATTTTTTGAGCAATTAATTAGTCTAGTCTCCAAAGAATGTAAGCTAAGCAATAATGAATTAGATGTACAAATTTACTACAATGAAGGAATAGTTAAATATATTACAACAGTTGTAATTAAGATTGTATTTATTAATAGTGAATTGTTTGAGGTATCGATTGTTTATTTTAGGTTAGGCAATGTTTGAGAGTTCATGAGGGGAGGGATGTGCTTTCCAAAAAATAAATGAGGAAATTAGGAAAAATGAAAATATTCTCTGAACTTGAATGAAGGTTTCTTTTCTCTTGGTAATACAAAATTATCGTAGAACTCAATATATTTTGGAAGGGTTGCTAGAATCACAATTCCATCGAGTCACAAATCGACTATGAATATCAAACATGAACTTATATAAATTCTCCATAATAGTAGGACAATAACTTGAGGTGTTATAAATTCCACCCGGCATTTACATTAATTGTATCATATATAGTGTGTAGCATCCAACGGAACATAAGTGTAAGTATTATATACGAGAGATGAATGAGGTGTGACACAATATAGTTTTCTCTTCCCTTCACTTTCAGCCATAGAATGCATTTAACATCCGAAGTAGTGAGTCTGAGTCCTACTTCTGAAGGCCATCGTTTGGTCCCGACCGTGCCCACACCATACATAACTCCTTTGGGCCCAATGGTGGCACTCAGCTCAAGAGTTTTGTCTTAGAAGACAAATAACAATATTAATTAATTTGTTTACAATATGCATCATGCTTCAACCTTATACTAAATTTTCAATGATCATATAAATTATTTCGCATTGGAATCAAGTTGTGGGACATGACTCAGAATTTTTTTTTACAGTTAAAATGAAATTATAAAATGTTTACAATATAATTTGCCTCCAACTAGTACTAGATAGATCATAGAGCCTATAATAAGCTTCTGAGAACCGTTATTTAGTACACTACAAAAGATATTTGTACCAAAAATGTGCAACTAAGTACTACTACTAACTACTACAATTGTACTACATAAACTGGACAGAAAACATTGATGGTTGGTTGGTTACAGCTTTGCAATTTATAGTTGGAATAGAATTGAATGCATTGGTTTCTATTTTGTGCACAATAACAACCAGCATTTAGCAAAGTGTATTTAATTTTTGTAGAGTTAAAAAAATAGGCCTCATGTCTCCTACTCCACAAAGCAAGTACTGATTTTAGGGATTTCACAAAGTAAAAGGTTGAATAAGTGAATAAATATCAACACAAATCGTTGTGTCTTGTGTTCAGTAAAACATAGTCTATCATATTCACGCCACTACTTCTTCCTTAGTTCCGACAAATCTTAATCAGAACCAAGCGAGGAAAACTAGAAAAGAAACAAAATTGTTAATTAACAACCCACTCTAAGACACATTTTTTTAATGTACGTTGTTATGTAGATCCCCACCAAATTAATTTACTATGCACTGAAAGTTTGTGTAATTGTGTTAGAAAGAAAGTTTATATAGTGTACATGTTTATAACTGCTTTTCTTGATTAAATTTCTACGAAAACGTGTTTTTTTTTTTTTATTGCGAAATGAGAAGCTTCAATACCTAACTTGTACCAAAACATAAAAATCCACCACATAAATGGTATAAGACACAGTTAAACAAAACATATGTTTAGAAATGTCTTAATTCGCACCTATATCTCATGCAATCAAATTTTGACTCATTCACACAATTTATCCATCTGTGATCGTCGGATTGGATGATCCAAATTTTAACCTTAATATTTCTTGATCTCGATCTAATGATAACACATATGTCGAAATCGTAAATGGATCAAATTTTCAAATTTGGATAAAGTGCAATTGAAAGTGGGTGTAGTCAACACCTAAAAATAGTTGGATCATGTCATCCAAGTCTTAAACAATTTTTAGTTATAAGGTTGAAATATGAACTATTCAATCTTAATCGAACACGCTCAAAATTATCGACTGTGTGGCTGCATAGAAACCGAATTCCAATTTGTTTAGACAGAAAATCTGATTTGGAGCCCCCTAAGAAAAGAAAACAATAGACTAGAAGCTAAAATGCTAAAACATTAACTTTGGACAACTGGCATTGCTAGGTAAAAAAACTGGTTACAGTTCTACAGCGTTAGAACAAAACTACTAAAAAAAACAGAGAAATTAAACGAAGACAAAAACTAGCGTCCATTAGCGAGAGATGTAACAACTGAATCCTTGCAAGGACTGAAAGGTGGACTTGGCTTTCCATTAGCAACAAGACGTTGCACGAAGCTTCCGATTCTATTTCCGTTAGTCTCCGTCAATAACCGTTTCCCTCCAAACGGTAACGACTCCAATCCTCTTTCCTTCAACACTTCCTCTTCACTTCCCAAACCAAACGCCTGTTACAAAACAAACGCCGTTAACTAACGGTAACTGGATAATGATGTGATTTGATTGATTTCTATTTTCTGAGTTCTGAACGAAATGCAGAGATCAGAGAAACAGAAAGAAGAAAAAAGTAAAAATAAAAATTAACGTACCTGAATTCTGACGTAATCCGTACGATTCCAACAGAATGCGTTTCCAAGCATTTGGTCAATCGTCTCGGAAACGCCGTCAAGAACAATGTCAACCATTAACGGCGTTGAGCACGTGCGGTTTTCGTTCTCACGTGTCTTCGAATTCGACGATCCGTTTCCCAATGAAAGAACCAAAAGATCCTCCACGCCGTTCACCGTTGGAAAATCACGTTTGTTGTGTAGAACATGCGTGACTGCGGCGGCGGTAGGATTGTTCATGACTAAACCACCGTCTACGGCGGAGCAAGAGGTTTTTCCATCGACGGAAGTGAATTCAAAAGGTTTGAAATGGTTAGGTGTTGCTGACGTGGCGCGGCATACTTTCCAGAGTTCGAAGTTGAAGCTAGGAGATTCCGTTGCGTCGGCTCGTGAAAAAACGAATGGAGCTGAACTCTTGAGGTCAAAGCAAGGTATAAGCAATGGTTTACACGTGTCCTTTAAAGTCAACAACCGTGAATCTTGTTTTCTGACGAACACTTCTTTCAACACGTTATCCATGTTCTTTGAAGAGAATCTTCGGCACCGGCGACGAAATACTCCGGTTGATTTGCGTTTGTAGAGTTGAGAGTTTTTCTCTGTGATAATACGAACGGATTCTCTAGCTGTATACATTGGTCTTCCGAATGCATCGGCTGCAGTGATCATTGCAGCGAGGATAGCGCCAATTCCGGTACCAGCGACAATGTCGAAGAAATCAACGACGTGAGCGTGAGGATCAGAGGTTTGAAGACGGATCTGATCTTCGAGATGGATTAAAGCAGCGCCGGCTACAATGGCGGTTGTTCCTCCGCCGTCAATGCTGAGAATGCGAGTTTTGGTGGTTGTTTCTTCTTTGCAATGAGAAAGCCATTTGTGTTCGAGTTTGGAGAAGATGTCTAGTGTGACTTTAGTGAGATCCATTTTTAGTGAGTTTCACAATGAAAATTAGAATATATGAAGTTATGAATGAATATAGTTGCAGGTGTGTTGTAGTAATGGTGAAGAGTGTGAAAAAAGGAGTGGAAGGTGAGAAAGGAAAGAGTGTGTCACGGTTTGGTGATGAGAGGAATAAATGGTGGAAATGAATTGAAGGGTGTGTGTGAGTTTTGTTTTGTACGGTATCTCTTTGATTCTCTGTTCTTTCTGAACAGAGTTGGTGAGAGTTAAAACTATCAGACTGAAAGGTGCGTTTGGGAATGGGTGTAGTTATATAGAGTGAGTACTTGTAACCATTTTTTTAGAGTGAGTACTACTTCCTTCATTTTATAATTATAAGAGTATCAATACATGTTCTGTATCACATATTTTTATCGATTAAAATTCATATATTTTTTCTTTGAGTTGAGATCCGTTGACATCAGGTGTCAATCAAATCTCAACCGTCAATTTATTTTAATCAAAGGCTAATAAATAATTTTTAAATTGACTCACGGTAATTATGTATCTCTTCCAATCACAAATTGAAGAATATACTCATTTTTGCTTCTGGACAATTAGTTATTCTCTACCACATCCACTCCTTGATAGATTTCTCATACATGTTGCAACCTATGTACATAATTTATCTAATATTCATGAAATCATTTGAAATTAGAGGAAACTAGTGAATCGTGAATCTAGGGTATTTTGAATTAGATGAGTTTCCTTTGATTGGTGGGTTTTTCAGTTTAGAAATAGAGTTTATGAAATTGATTTTTTTCGTGTTCTATAAATTGAGACGGAAATTCGTTTTTGAAATTGATTTATTATGTTTCACCACTTTTAATTGACTTGTAGAAATTCAAACGGAAGACTTGTAGAAGTTCTTGAGTTTCTAAATTCTTGGTGAATTGACATGGAAATCAAGTTTTGGATGGATTGTAATTGATCGGTTGAATTTTGGATGGGTTTACTTTGATTGTTGGCCATTAACAATAATTTGTTGAAGATGAAGTAGAAAAATGAGCGCGGGATCAGATGAGGCAAGGGAAAAAAGATCATGCTGATTAACTTAACAAATAATTATGGATCATTGAATTAAATAAATTAGACGGTTGAGATTTGGTGTCAACGAATTCGTTGACACCTGGTATCAACCGATCCTAACTCTTTTTCTTTTAAGATTTGGTGTAGCTTACATGACTTTAATTAAGGTTGAAAAGCTTATTAAGAGTTATTAAAGTTGTTTCGAGTCTTACATCACTCAAGTTCTCGAGTGTATTGCATTCTCTAATCCAATGTCCTGACAACATCAATGGATGAGATTCAAGTTCATTAAACATGTGTTGTTATTTGTTAACCTTATTTTCATACTAACTCACATGAGTTGGTTTGCATGATTGATATTGAAGTGTATTTCTCTAAAAAGGTCACATATTTAACTTTGTTACATGTCTAAAATAGAAAAAGTTACATTGTATTTTTTTTTTTGGCTTAATTGCACTTTTGGATCCCTATCTTTCTAAAAGTTGTGGTTATAGACCCCTAACTAATTTAAATACAAAATAGTCCCCTATGTTTTGATTCTTTGGCAGTTTTGGACCCCCAGTCCATTGTTACTCGGTCAACGCTGATGTAGCACCCTAAGTGAGGCGCCACGTGTCAATTTTTTTTTTTGTTGTCTTGGGGGTCCAAAACTGCCAAAGAATCAAAACATAGGGGGCTCTTTTGTATTTAAATTAGTTAGAGATCCATAACCACAACTTTTGAAAAAATAGGGGTCCAAAAATGCAATTAAATTTTTTTTTTTTTTTCACCTTTGTTTGGTCCCGCGAGAGTCTTATTACGTACGTATTAGGACTTAGGAGTGTCCATCCATGCATGTGCAGCCGCGCGTGCGGTATTGGGTTGCGGGTAGCGCGAACATGGACTTTTTGACCGGCCTCGCGTTATGTTATGCTTGCTCAGTAAGTCAAATATAGGAGTAGCATACAATTCTTCATTCCCCTCGTTTATTTCATTGTATTTTTTTCATTTGTTTTATTTTCTTGGATTTTTTGGGTTAATTAAGTTTTTAGTCCCTATAAATATCTGTAGTTTTGTTTTTAATCTCTATAAAAATAAATTATAATTTTTAATCCCTACAAAATTTTCTGTTAGTGTTTTTAGTCCCTGTTAAATTAAAATTTGTTTAATTATGCTTAAAATTTTAATTTTTTTAATGATTTTTTAAATACTTGTTTAAAACATTATAAAAGGTTCCGTCACAATAAATTAGCTCAAAATTTTATTTTTAGATCCAAATTTTCGTTAGTCTTATCTTCAAATTTTGGCGTTTTATAAAAATTATATTTAATTCATTACATGTTAAAAAATTCTAATTTTTTATAAAAGAGATTATTATAATGTTCTTAACATGTCTGTTAAAAATCAATTAAAAATATAAAAGTTTAAGTATAATTAAACAAATTTCAATTTAATAGGGACCAACACATATTTTTAGTCCTTGTAAAATTAAAATTTGCTTAATTTTGCTTAAACTTTTAAATTTGTAACATATTTTTCACATACTTACTTAGAATATTATACAAAGTTCCTCCGCAAAAAGTAACTTAAAATTTTATTATTAGGCCCAATTTTCATTAATATAATCTTGAAAATTTTGCTTTTAGAAAAATTTATATTTAACTCATTACATGTTAAAAACAATTTTTTATTTTTTTTATAAAAGAGTGTCTTATGATGTTATGGACATGTATGTAAAAAATATTTCAAAAATTTAGAAGTTTAAGCATAATTAAACAAATTTTAATTTAACATGGACTAAAAACACTAACAGAAAATTTTGTAGGGACTAAAAAGTGTGATTTATTTTTATACGGACTAAAGACAAAACTGCAGATATTTATAAGGACAAAAAACTTAATTAACCCTACTTTCTATACTTGGTTTTTTTTTTTTTTTTTGTTGTTAACTGCAGAGTGCTTGGTTTTTCTTTTTTTTGTTAACTGCAGAGTGCAGAAGAAGAAGATTGATTTAAGGGAGTTTGACCCTCAAGTTTTAGAGACTATGACCCCGTTGCTTATCTAAATCATAAAGATTTAAGTTGGCTAAAACAAAATGCGTCATTTTGAAGCTCTTAGGAAGTTGTTCTTCATAATGGTGAGATAGATGCTGCATGTAGAGGCATCATGAGAGATTGAGATACGCTGAGACAATATAAGTGATTAAGTGTTAGCGACATAAGTGATTTTTATTTGCTTTTGCTTCAAAAATAAAAAATAGGTGTTACGTAGAGTTGTTCAATTGTGGGAGCCAATTTATAGGGCACTTTGATATGAATTAAAGAAAAAGTTGTAGTCTTTCAAAAAAAATGTAGATATTAAATAATTGAGACCTCTAAAAAAAGTTAAATAATTTAGAGAGTTTTCTAGCAAGATTTCATAATTTAGAGATGAATTTCTAGATATATTAATAAAAACACTTTTTTTTCGTTTTTTAACCCTAATGAATTATTTTTTTATGAAAAAATTAAAATAGTTATTAAAAATGTTTTTTTTATGAGAAGTTGTTCAAAACAATTTTATATGAAGAATTTTAGATTCTTTTTTGCACCAAGAAAAAGAGTCCATGGGAGAAGTGAGGATTCAGGGTAACAAGCAAAGAACCTTTTTTTTTTGTTAGGTAGTTTGATGGCTAGATTCATACACATTATATTTATATGAGAAGAAGTAGAGGTTTCGGAGTTCGAACTTCAACCCTTGCACATAATGTCTCTAAGAGCTACTAATTGAACTACACACACGGGACCAAACAAATGAACACCTATACAAGTTATTATTGTTTTTAAAAATAGGCTAAAATATGGTTTTGGTCCCTGCAAATATGTCTTGTTTTTAGTCCCTGTATTTTTTTTTTTGTTTTTGGTCCCTACAAATATGTCTCGCGTTGGTTTTGGTCCTTGGCCCCACTTTTGTGATGATTTGTACACGTGACACATGATGACTGAACCCATTTATTAGAGAAAAAAAAGCCCATGCAAAATCTTTTGATTTTTAAAAAGGTCCCTGCAAAATATTTTACTTTTGAAAATAGTCCTAGGAGGGACTATTTTCAAAAATAAAATATTTTGTAGGGACCAAAAAATACTCACATGGACTAAAACCAAAACGAGACATATTTGCAGAGATCAAAACCATATTCGCCTTAAAATAATGTACCTTTGCTGCCACGTGTCTACTAACAATATATAAAAATCATATTTCAGCAAAAATTCATAATTGTCCTTTTTAAAACCCATAATCTTCTTGACCAAAAAAAATAAAAATCCATAACCTTCTTAACTTTTTATGTGCCTGATAATGATCATTTCTATTAACAATATATAAAAATCGCACTCCTCCAAAATTTCATAATTGTCCTTTTTAAAACCCATGATCTTCTTAATTTTATGTTCATTTTGTAAAATATAACTCGAAGTTGTTTCCTCTTTCTTCTCCTTATTATCCAATTTATTTAAATATAACTACTAACAATATGTATATAAAATTTGTTTATGCAGATATAAGAACATAAAATCTACAACAGGCGAGGTGCAAACATTGAATCGTGTTGTGTATATAAAATGAAAAGTTATTTAATAGAAGCACTACATTAATTTTGATATTTTAAAAATAGTCACGAGTTTTCAAAATTTTATCATCTTGATTTTCTCATATATGTACATAATTTTTTTCTTCCACATATATAAGTATATAAAATTCACAATTATTTATATATATATATATAAGAGAAAAATATTTAATAAAAACATTGCATTAATACTAATAATTTTTATTTAAATATTCTATAATATTAACAATATAATCAATATAATAAAATTATTTTTTATATAATTAACGCAATGTTACATGACTCGTGCCAGGTCTTTTACTAGTTAAATAAAAAGTGAGTTGTTATCTTTAAATCAATTATAACTCTACATTTTTGCTCCATAATACTTAGTTTTAGAAGTAACAATTTTTAGTGATGATAACAAGGCCTGAGATCTAGTATATCAAAACACCGTGAGATCTCTTGAACAGATATTAAGAATATATTTTTCTTAATAATACATATTTGAGTACATTTATTAATTATTAGCAGATCTCGTGACAAACTATTCGAATCTTACTAATGTTGTGTACACTAGTTCTTTATTATTAGTGAAAAAGATTGAATCGATCATTAACAAAGAAGTTAAGTATATATAATATGGTTCAAAAGATCTGTGCAAATAAAAAATTATTCAAAACATTTTTAAGAAAAGAGATCTATACATTTAGCAATTTTGTCAGCATTCGTACAATTATTTTGGAGACACTAGATAATAACCTGGTACGCATTTATGTAAATTAAGTATCACAATTCTTGAGCCGAGAACCATTTGGGCAACAATGTTCACTCTTAAGAGTTTTAACTTTTCATTTTTATATTCGAGCTCAAAATCTCTGATTAAAACTGAAAGAAATTCTCAACTTTTGGATGATTAATCTAAAGAAAGAACTTTTTAAATCTAGAAGAACAAGTACAAATATTGTGCAATAGTGCCAATTGGCTTGATGGATGTCAGGTATAATGAACTTTAATGTGAAGCTTCTGGCCAGCTTGACAGTGGCCATTTTTGCTACAAATGAAGTAGAAGTCCCCTGGGTTGGTGAGGTTGATGGAATCAGAGCCAGAGTGGTAAAAGGCCTTTGCAGAATTTATGTTGCAGTGAATGTAGTCTTGGTGACTCACCTCCATAACATCATGATATTGCTTGTGGTACGAGAAAACTGCATGTTGCATACTACGTTGTTATTAATCAACTATAATGTAAATAATTAAGATTTAAAATCCCGGTCGTAGTAACAATCACGATTTCTATTCCTATGAAGAACGATAGTTAAATGCAACTACACTAGGTGAATCATAGGATCGCATAGCGATCACACAACATTAAAATTATAATGTTATCGACCTATAGTTCATTTTGCGTTCTTAAAACATAATATAAACATCCCTACATTAGATAAGATATGGTTTATAAATAATTGTTATTCTTCTTTTTATAAGTCGGTTTTTTAAAAATTAAGTTAGATACAATATATATTTTAAGATGATATTAGAGTCTATCAAAGACTATTTGAACCAACTATTATTCGACTCACTCGGATACTGCTTAAGATAGTGGCAGGTAGCCGTCGCCTAAGAAAACCTAAATCTAAGTCTAAGACATAACTTTGTAAATATTACTATCAATGCTGCATAATTATTTATGTTGATAAATATGATATGAGGGTTATCAATGATGCACCCAAATCGTATATAATACGTGCTTGACAACCTGTACACGTATATACATAAATTTTGTAAGATATTCATCAAGTCACATAAATAAATTAATCAACAAAGATTTGAAGGAATATAAGAAGGGGAAGGGGGAAAAATTAAATATGGTGAAGAAGGTATTAATAAGTGAAGCACATACTAAGAGTATCACCAACATGGAACCATTTAGTAGAAGTCCAATTTTTTTAGTCAGGGTGATCTATGATAGTCCACCCAGCAGTATCTCCCACCCTGTAAACAGCACTTGTAGAATCTCCTGAGAGATTAATCAAAATTGCTATAATTAACACCAGAATCAAAGCCATTTGATTCCTGATTGAGGCAATAAGTGTAGTAGTGAGCTCATTAAACAAATATGAAATTGGGATGAAAATAAAGATATAGCCAAATTAAAGGTAGAGGATACATGCAAAAGGAAATGGAAAATTGAGCAGTTTGGTCAGTAAAATTGTGTGAAGTATAACTTGTCCTTTTATATAATGCCAACTCATGTACACTATGCGCCTCAAAACAAAACAAAAAAACTCATGTATACTGTGTGGGATGTGCAAGGTAAGTTGTTTGAGAGGGGGTTGTCTAAGGTAATTAAGTGAAAATGGAATTGGTTTTTTCTTTGGATATCATGTGCACAAATAACAACCATTGTTGGATAGATATTAGAATTTGCATTGGAATGGATTTATAAGCTGATAATTGTCTTTATTTATAAACTCGGTCTTATCTCATTTAATATGCGACTCTTAACACACACTCTTATGTCTAAAACTAGACATCTGAAGTGTGACCTGAGTGACTCGATAGCAGCGATTTAATAGAAGGCGATCTTATGAATCTTTGATACCATATTAAAATTTGAGTTGAAATTAGCTCAATCTAACATGACAGACTTTTAAGGTGAAGACCGCCTCTACTTTTTAAACTCATGTATGTATATGATATGTCATGTCTCATCCAATGTGTAACTTTTAAGATATATCTTTCTACCTCTAGAACAAATAATTGGAGTTGGTAAAGAAATCATTTAAAAACGTATCAATTACAAGTTCTGAATTTTTTTCAGCATTTTACCTCTATTTTTTTCTTTTCTTGTTATTGAAATAATCAAGTTAAATAACATCATGATACTTACCAAATATATTTGTGAATTGTATATATAAAAAATAATACATATCCTTTTGACTGGAAGAAAATAGTACTGTTAAAAACAATATTTTCATGTAAAAAAACAGCATTTTCCTTCTTAAAAATATAGTAGCATATATTGAGTTCTAACAAAAAAATTCTAGCACACATCGAGAAAAGTCTTACAAATCATAGTTCGACCTAACACATCCCTACAAAACCTGCTTGTGAGGTGAAGATTGTCCTACTTATAAATATATTATGAAACCATCTTTTATCTGATGTAAGACTCTTTAACAAAAAACGTCCCTAAAGTCACAACCATGAGGATTTCAGGCCAGGTAATGTTCTTCAAAGTAGTGTAAGGTTTAATCATCATCTATTTAGTCTAAACTTGTTTGCATAGTTTGGAAAAGAAAATAACAAATCTCGACTAGTCCCAAAATTTATGTCACTTTAGAATGGTGACGCAAATTAAGATTTTATGTTTTTTGAAAATTAAAACCATCAAGACATTAAAGAGAATAGAAGACGTCTAAATTAGGTTGACATCCTTTGTACATTTTAAACATTTGTCTAGTGCTCAAATATATTTATTATAAAAATGGAAAAATGCACAAACATTGGAGGACATAAAACCAAACGTAGTAAATCCACACAAAAGTGCAAGTCAATTTAAATGAATGATGCAAAAATTTAAAGCAACACAAGTGGATCCATCCTCTAGTTAATCCTAATCGGAGGTCTACAATGTGGCGAATGAGCCGACCACCAAACGAAACGATTTACTTACCAACAACTTCCTGAGTGACAACAACAAGCAATAACAGTCAGTTCATTGAGTCAAACAATCTCGTAGTAAGATATCACAACAATCTGAATTTAAACACAAGTGTTAAGATGATGAACCTGATGCCTTGAAACTTTTAGATCTCAACAAATATGGTAACAATCAGATAATCAAAGGCAGAAACACACAACAGTCATGGTAGAACCGACTAAAAAATCAATAATAAATAATAAGAGTTTTTTTTTACAAGTATAAATAATAAGAGTCATAATAGAAAAAACAACATTTATAATAAAAAAAAGTATTAATACTTAAATGATGATAACAAAATAAAAAGAATATATAAATAAATAAAAAAACTCATTTTGTCGACTAACAATTAAATCTGTCCCCGTGAACTTAGCTCAGTTGTTAGGGACAATGCATAATATATACAAGGTGGGGATCAAACTCCTGCCACCACTTAAAAAAAAGACTATTGACCTATTATTATTACTAAAAATATTGATGAAATTTATGAACTTACACATATATATTGTTATTGTTATCCACAACAAAGTCAAGAACACTAGGCGTAGAGCATCTCATGGCAACCTCTTTCTCTTCAACAACACCACTCCGTTCTATCTTTCAAAACCTTCCAATTGTTCCCAAAGCCCTTCTTTCTGCACACTCCTCTTTCACCATCAAACGCTCTTCAACCTATGTCACTCTAAAACTCTCTGGCAGTGGCAGACACTCCCTTTCTAAAGGGTTGTTGACATTGCATACAAGGTACCAAAATTATTACTCTAGAAGTGCTTGTTTTCAATTTTGAACTACTTCATTGGTTTTTATTGTAATTTGTTTTTTTTGAAAAATACCCAGAAAGGGATTTGTGAGGGCTGCTACTATTGAAGAAATTGAAGCTGAAAAAGCATCTATTGAAAATGATGTTGTAGGTATCTCTTTCAATAAAGTTCCCATTTTTATGTATATATGAATGCGGGGTTCTGAGTGTTTAATCTTTATGTCTTCAGAAAAGTAGGATGGAAAGAACTCTTGACAATGTTAAGACTAATTTCAGTTCTATAAGAACTGGGAGAGCAACCCCGTCTATGCTTGACAAAATTGAGGTATGCTTGTAATTACATTGTTACTTTTTTATTTAATCTGTTTCTGCTAGAAAATAAATATTACATTGTAATGGTTTTACTTTGTTGTTCTAAAGTTAGATCAATTGGAATTATGTGTTTTGATTGCTACTTTTATGTCATGATCACTTTTCATTGCATGACTTATGTATCTTATTATCAGCTTTTTCTTCTGTCATTTACTTCATTTCACTTGATTTGGATTGGTGTAAGTGTTTGTTAAATAGGGGCTATAGTAGCACTATAGCATAGCAGAATTCGAGCAAATCGCTATTGTTCCTTTATATACTACTTAGTATAAAGTGTTGTCAAATAGCAGCTATAGTAGCGCTATAGCGTAGCAGAACTCAAACAAATTGCTATTGTTCTATGATATACTACGTAGTACAAACAGTTGTCAAATAGCGGCTATAGCGTAGTGGAATTCGAACAAACCACAATTTTCCGCAATCCACAATTGACAATGTTGATTGGTTTAGTATTTTTCACTATTGTTATCATACCATTGCTCTTTACCGTTACTAGTAAACAATAATAGGACAAAACTTAGGTGCATTTCGTTAGGTGTTTTTTCGTGTTGTTATTCACTTAAAATTTATTTTTTGTGATTATAACAAATTCTGAGAAAATTACGGATTTGAGGAAATCGCGGGTAGTTATGAATAGTTTAAGTGAAGAACAACACAAAAATACCTAAGGAAATGGACCTATGGGACATCCAATTGTCATTACAAACTGTTTGCTTTTATTGTGGCTCAATCGCACATACTTACACAATGGTAGAAACTGAGATATTGATGTAATCATCAGATTTTAACTAAGTGCAAAGCTGAAGTGACCACACATTTTTAGTTTTATTTTTTCTAGAGAATCGGTCCTGTAGATGAGCTGTTTTATAAATTATAGGTGGAATACTATGGATCTCCAGTTAGCTTGAAGACCATTGCTCAAATAAGCACTCCTGATGCCAGTTCTCTTTTGGTCTCGCCATATGACAAATCAAGGTATGTTTTGCACTTATGCATGATAAACCAGAAAGAATGAAATGGATAAGCAAAATCAAAATGTTCTTATTTAAACTTATTGTATACTTCTAAGTGTGGCATCCTCGTTATGATTTGTACGGTTTTTTCTCTCTCCCTGTGTATATTAGTCATTGATTGAGAGTATTTGTATCATTCCATACGGTCCCATCTGAGACATTCTTCAACAATGCGAGACACATATAATTTTGATTGTGATTAAATGTGTACATATGGCATCTTATGTGAAGAATAATTCTGAGTGAGCTCTTGGTTACTAATATCGATTTTCAGCTTGAAGGCAATAGAGAAAGCTATAGTTAACTCTGATGTTGGTATGACTCCCAATAACGATGGAGAAGTGATACGGTTGAGTATCCCTCAGTTGACATCTGATAGACGGAAGGTATTTTCCACTTCCATTGATGCTGTAGTGTCTAGATTATTTTAGGAGATTTCCTGTGACTTTTCTTCTTTTATGTGAATTACATTCATACTTTCACTGATTCAAAGTAATATTGCTGGTTGGTTCTAATTTTGTATTTAATTATTATCGAAATGACATAGCATCATCTCTTCTATGACGCACTTGAATAATTTAAATGGCTCTAATATTCTTTACAAATGAATCTTAACAATTATATATACAAGGGAGATATAGTTGAAATCCCTCAAGATTAGTAGCAAAATAAATAACAATTAAACTATCTATCAAAACTATATTAAAAAAGGAAATAATAAATGATGATGATAATTACAATCAACACTTCTCTTCAAGTTGAAGCATATATAAGCTATCTGAGGTCCTTGTAAGGGTTTATTGAAGATGTCGAACAACTGATCCTTGGAGCTCGCAAAAGAAGTCTTGGTGATGCCTGGAAGGATATTTTTCTCTAATGAAATGACGTTCAATTTCCTATGCATTTAGTCTTTTGTTTGAAGGAAGATGCAACAGTAACTGATTATCACAAGCGAGCTCTATAGGTGTGAAAGGTGAAGAACCAACTCTGGCAACTAGGATTTAGAAGTGAGTGACAAATAGTAGAAGTTTCAGTATGAGCTACAGTTACCAAAGAAAAACCTTATTAGGCTACCTTAAGCTGAAGGTATTCCCTATATTCTCCGGTAGAAAATAGATGATATCGCCTTAGACCTGGTCTTCTGTTCAACATCTAACCCCCAAAGACTATACTGCATTGACAGTTTTATTCAGAAATCTATGCATGGAATGACAATATTTTTAAGTGTGCCGGTCTAGCTTACAATAAGAACAATGAAAGTTTTCTCTGCCACCCTTGTATCAATGAGATTTGGTAATGAAAGTAAAGTGGTCTGTGCACCTCACGTGCCTAACAATCGACTGAAAACTTGTGCATGTGAGCGCACTAACCAAGCTTTGGAAATGGCACACAGAGGTGAGGCATGTTTCCAGTTTTTAAGATGGGTAGGGGAGACAATTTTGATAGCAGTGTGAAGACAAGTACTGGTAATGGACAAGTGCTTGCAGCTGCTGAAACCTTAGACTGGAACAGTGTCGGATGGAGAAAAGCAAGGTACGTATCTATACAACTATTTATACAAGAAAGACAATAGGAACAAACCCCTCAAGGTTAGGAGCAAAATCAGTATCTGCTGAACTTTCTATGGAAACTTCAAAGAATATAGAAAAGGAATAAATTATGGCTATAGTCACAATCAACAAAAACAATCAATGAGACAGGGGGAAAAGTTTCAAGGTATTCCAGGTCAAATTCCAACAGAATTGTTTTGGTATCAATTTACCTTTTTATGAAACCATGTCATTTAAATGGTTAGTTATACATGAATTATGTGGAATCTTTTGAATGTCTAAACGAATATGTGAATATTGTGATGTCATTTGAATAACTTCAGCTATAACTTATTTTTGTTTCTCTTTTCCAGGAACTAACAAAGATAGTGTCTAAACAAGTTGAAGAAGGGAAGGTGTGTATACAAAATAAATTATACTTATGTTTTGTCATAATGAACTGGCTCTTGTTTATTGCCAATGTGAGGGTTTTGCTCTCCTTGGAACTTATTTCTTTGCTACAACTTTAACAGTTAGAAACTATGTTGAATCTTGAATTGTAAATGAAGACTAAAATTTAAATCATTGTAATAATTGAAGATAATTGTAAATGAAGACTAAAATTTAATCATTGTAATAATTGAACGATCTAATTGTTGTAAAGAGTCTTTCTTACTTCTTTCTTTCTCAATGTAAATCATATAGCTTTACATGCCATAATATGCTTCTAGAATAAATGTTTTGGCTAAATTGAAGTTGTTTGTGACTTTCTTTGGAATGCTTTGGAATGTTCACTTCTTTTATAGGTGGCTTTGAGGAACATAAGAAGAGATGCTTTGAAAGCTTATGAAAAACTTGAAAAGGTTTAAATCCTTCAATTGTTTATCTTTATTTCTTAACTCCCTTCAGTAATTTATTCCTTGTCTTCCGTAATACCTTTCATTAATCACCGTTGGAATTTTCTCATAGGATAAGAAGCTCTCAGAAGATAATGTAAAAGATTTGTCTAGCGATTTGCAGGTAACTTGATACACTCATATAGGTTACAATATATTACTGTGTTTAAACTTCAACTGCCATCTCTCTTTTGTTTTTATTGGTGAATGGGACAATATACTGTAAAATGGGACAAGCACAAATCCAACGTCAAGTTGTAATAAACAACGCTATACAATTTTTTGTTTATATTATACTGCAGTGAGCAGCTCATTTTTTTTGCTACCTAGTCAATATCGGTGTGAATTTTCCTGTGAGGATAATTTGTTGTTTTATTTCATTATTGGTTAATGTTTACTGTTTAAAATTAATAATAACATATTTTTTTCTATTTTGTTGTTTTGTAGAAGCTGACTGATGATTATATAAAGAAAGTTGATGCCCTCTACAAACAGAAAGAAAAGGTATTATATATTTCCACTTTCTTTATCTATTAGCTTATGACAGATTGTAGATTAATTAGATGCCTAAACATGGATTCTATTCAAAAAACTATTTTTCTCAGTTAAAATGAGTTAATAGCTTGTCACTTTCAAAAATAATGTTTCATTAAGCTCATGTCTTCATAGTATACAGAATTTAAATGAGAGAACCTCTCAAATAAATTGAGAAACATAAACTAATTTCAACTAATACAAAAAGCTATTATTTAAAAATGTCGTTGTTACAAGATTCTTTTAATTTTTTGGGGGGAGAATTTCACTGAAATTGGGCCTAATACAGTTCAAATAACTATTTCTATGATTTGTTTGATGTTCTACATTTGTCACTTTCACAGCATTATGTTCTGTAAATTAGCTATGTAAAACTCAACAAATGATGTTTCATTTGAACATGGTATAGTGGCTAAAAGGATTGCCTCTCAATTAATTTACACATTTAGATTAACTTTGGTGCCTTTGACTTGATGGAGATTTGAGTGAATAGGCAGATTTGTCCTCGAAATTGTGAGCATCGGTAAAACCAGTCTTTGAATTTTAAGAATTAGCTGATACATTGTTAGGACTTAAGCCCATGAGGAGAGCCCAACCCAAAAAACTAGTCCAATAGGTGGGAGAACCTCAAGGCTTAAGTACCACATCAAGCACTTTGATATACTCGATGTGGGACTCCTAACATTGCCACGCTCTTTAAGAGCCGACGTTCACGGCGGCTTTCACTCTATCGACACTGACCCGATGGTAGCCCTTTCCTTTTTGGCGGCTTCACTCACCTATCAGTATTCGGTGGAACACCTTAATCCAGCCTATAGGTAGCCCTTTCCGTGGTCCAACTCTCAATGAAAGCACCAATTGTTAGGACTTAAGCCCATGAGGAGAGCCCAACCCAAAAAACTAGTCCAATAGGTGGGAGAACCTCAAGGCTTAAGTACCACATCAAGCACTTTGATATACTCGATGTGGGACTCCTAACATTGCCACGCTCTTTAAGAGCCGACGTTCACGGCGGCTTTCACTCTATCGACACTGACCCGATGGTAGCCCTTTCCTTTTTGGCGGCTTCACTCACCTATCAGTATTCGGTGGAACACCTTAATCCAGCCTATAGGTAGCCCTTTCCGTGGTCCAACTCTCAATGAAAGCACCAATTGTTAGGACTTAAGCCCATGAGGAGAGCCCAACCCAAAAAACTAGTCCAATAGGTGGGAGAACCTCAAGGCTTAAGTACCACATCAAGCACTTTGATATACTCGATGTGGGACTCCTAACATACATTCATGAAATTGTAATGCATCAGTCAAAAAGGTCCTTCCTTACCTGTTGCGGTTAGGGGTTATATGACTTCACACGTTAAATGAGCATTATGTGGTCTTCCACATGGATCCCAAATCAATGCCACATCACCACAATTTTATGTGGCATATCAAATTCATGCATTTAATGTCAACTCCAAGGCTTCCACCTTAGGATTAAAACACATTATATAATTTTTACATCATAACTTTCATATATAATTTAGTCTAGTGATGTGACATTGATGTGGGATCCACATGAAATACTTTATGTTTATTCAATGTGCCACGTTGCAAAATCTAATGGAGCGACTTTTTCTACTAACGCGTAACAATTTCAAGAAAGCATTTGTCAATTGTAAAATTTAGAAGCTTTTTTTATCAACAATTTGTCTATTCAGTCACCAAGATTTATATCCTTTTGTGGCCGGGAAAGAAGTATATATCAACAAACAAGAAGTTATGGTTGATTATATACTTATATCTTGCAAAATTGAATTATGCATATTTGTATTATTGTCCTCATCACTTCTAGTTTTTCCTAAATTAATTTTCTAGTGATTTTTGTACATATGTATATTAAGGGTTTGACAAGTAACTTCTCCCTTTCTTTCAGGAGTTGCTGACAGTTTGATCGTTTGATACAAAAAAAGTCATCTTAATTGAGTTCTATCTAGAGAAGGTCAAATTGTATCTACTTTGCCAAGTTTTTTTTTGTTGTTGTTGCTGTTGATATAAGCCAAGTTTGAATATTGATGCATTTGTTTATTTGTTATACGGAAGACAACTTTTTCTGTTAAATATATGCTTTTTCAAATTGAAAAGGTGAGTTCTTGCATGCAATTTGGGATTTCTTCACAGTTGCATCGTTGGAATTAGACTCCTATAGCGTAGAAATGTTAATTTTGTGAAATTTCGAGATAACAAGATCCTTATGATTTCTATTGGGTGTAGGAAATTGATCTATGACATTTTGTTTGTTTGTTTAACAAGTTTATTTAGCTCATGACTTCTATGTTTTGAGCAAATATGGGTGTTGAAGTGAAATATTGAACAAAATGCTTCAAGAAAGGTGAAAGAGTGAGAAATACAATCTTCATTATATGACAAGCATGACCTACCATTGGACATTTTGCTCCGTTTTGATTCCTCCTTTATTGGGTACACAAAAAGGTTATGATGAATGGAGTTAAAAGAGTGTAAATCATACATAAAAGACTAAACAAAGAGGAATTACTCGGTGTTTTTTATGCCAAAAGGGAATGGTTGATATTGAGCATCAACGATAGTCGTTCCAATGAACTCAATTTTGCATATATTATTCCACTAAAACGACTATTCGTGATGGTCAGCTCCTAAGTTGGGGTACAAGAATTGAATTGTGCTGAAAAATATTGTTGCGGACTTGCGGTCAACGAGACTTTATTTTGGAGGTAGAAGTGACAAAATTGTTTCATAGGCTTTCTGCATTGTTCAAAATTTAGGAAAAGACCAATCGTAAGCTAGCTTTCGATTGGTTCTGTAAACAAAACAAATTCTATCGAAAGATTCGTTTCGATAGGTTGAGCAATCGGGGACACTAATGCAATTTTCTAGAAGTGAAAGAGATGAAAAAACTGAGGAGAATGGGAGTAGTGGAAAAGGGAATAACGACATAGAATAGTCATCCATCTTGTATGGGTTTATTTCTCTTTAAGGGACTAAACAAACACTGCAAATTCGGGAAAACTTTCAAAAATGAAGGGAGAAGACTCCAAGCAGTTTTGGAGGGGATTCAAAATTTCTCTAAATCATTTATCTTTTTAGAATAGTTATAAAATTCTAAAATCAATAATATATTTATCATAGGCTTTCTGTTTCCCTCCATCAAGAAAACAGTATTTCAAAAAAAGTGTGGAGATTACCTTCCCTCCTCATCTCCTAAAGTCGTTCCCTCCCTAAAATTTTGATAATTTTATACCTACTATTGTATATACCAATACCAATCATGACAATGACTATTTCTTGTCAAACTAATGTGTGTTTTTTACTGTATAAATTTCTTCCCGGCAAAAGATGGTATTGAATACGACATATATTTGTTAGTGTTTTAAGAAAAATACTAATTTTGAGTATCATTGATTTTAAGGTAAAATGAGATCTTGTAATGTAGTTTGGGTTGAACTTTGAACTCTTTGTTTTGAATTAAAGGATAATGTTAACCAGTGCTCCGGGGGCACTGGTTAAGGAGTCAAATGTGGTAAGTATTACATTGAAAATTGTACTGTCAACTTTTTAAAAGTATAAAAAGTATTACTTTTATTTTAAAACTTCTTTTTTTTAGTTTTCTTAACCAGCCTGAATTAAATTGTCTCAAGACTTCTTAGTTTAGTGGATTTTGAAATGGACTAAAAAGTAAAAAGTTGTGGCATACATGGTTGATTCTAAGACTACTCATATATATTTCCTTCAACGTTTCATCGAAGATGTTATTTTCCTTTTCGGCCTCTCTTGTTGGAGACCTTCTCTTAGGTATATCTACTATGAGCCAACAAATGTTTGAATTTCTTTTAACAAAGGCAAAATAGAATATATTAACACCAAATCATCTTTCTAGCACAAGACAACCCGAACAAAAGTTATTTCCACCAAACCATCCATGATAAAAAAGAGGGGAAAAAAACCGCTAAGTGGTTAATCTCATGAACATTAAATGATTTAGTTCTCCAAATTCCAATGGTTAATATCGAACATTAAACAAGGATTATGTGCTTTCGTCCAAGAAAATGACTAAGATTTAACCTAATCAAGCAATTTAGCCGTTGTTTCAACCTTTTGTCTAAAGGAACGCCGATTCATTTTTTCCGAAATGATCCAAACACAGACAAGCCATATAATGTGCATAAATGATCTTATTTATTTAGAATAGCCACCCAATGACGTGAATTGTAAACAAACAATCGGTCAAAAGAGATGGAGTAACAAAATGAATACCAAACCAATGTGAGATTAAATCCCCATTCTCACCAAAAACCTCACATTCCATAAACAAATTATTCCAGCTTTTCTTCAAGCCACATTCTCCTGCACACACATTCCGCTGTGGTTGAATAATTCCACTTCTTACCAAATTGTTTTTTTGTAGGAAGAAGATTCTTCAATAATCTTCAAGCAACATCTTTAGCGGAATAGATTGATTCCAAACAAATGTTTGAATTTACTACTTGCTGCTAATAAGGGTCACTTCGATCATTGTGAGGAAATTCATGCTGATATTATTTTATAATAAAAAAAAAAAGCACATCATAAAGTATTGTTTGCATGCCTAAGTAGAAATATTATGGCGACAATATTCAATCCCATATGCTGACCATTCCGGTTGAGTTGTTGCTGCAATAAACTTAATAAAATAATATGAGATTCTTCTATCACAAGAAAACCTTGTTAAATGTATTTAAAATTATTTACAAATTTAAAGTCATACACCTAACAGTGTTTGAAGTTTGAATATTGATCTAGAGACTAGACTAGAGTGTTCCATTGTACAGCTTGGCGACAGAAATGTTATTTAACTTAAAACATTTTTTTTTGCTGTGGCTGGGATTCGAATCCCGAACGTTGCATATATTATGTATTGTCTTTATCAACTTAACTAAACTTCTAAGGACAACGATTTAAAACATTTTCGTCATACTAAACTCAATCTGAAATAAAATATTAAAAAAGACAATCAGAACTTGAGACCACTGTATTTGTTGAGTTACGTATTGATGCAAAATTTTCATTATCGTCTAACGATGATTAATTTTTATAAAATACGTATGGTGAATTCTCCATCAACTGATTTTTTTTACGAGTTAAAAATTGAATCCTTAATCATCTGTTTAAGGGGTTTAAATCTCTTCTCATGAACTCATTATTGGTAAATGAGACATTAGTATTTAAATATGTATTTTTCTGTGATCGAGTCCTTAATAATTAGTACTATAATAATTGATAAAAATATTAGTAGCCTCGTATTCGCAGTCTAATTAAAATATTATATTTCCTTACAAATAATTAAAAGATTATATTTTGGATCATATCCATCTCACGATTAGCAACCAAACAAATTCACATTCCCGGAATTCGGTGTTCAAGGAATGCAACTTCAATACTTCATCGTGGAACAACAAATGCTTGCCACTTCAACTGATAAATTCAGATTAAATTAATAATATTGCTACTGTTCTTTATGAAGACAATTTGAATCCAACACATATTTTTAAATTAATCAAAGATTAGATGTCTTTCTTAATTTAGTTTTAAATTGGATGAGTGGGTTTGTCTCAACCCACTAATATATTTTATTATTCTTATGATCATCAGATGTGCATGTTCATCAATATTTTCTTATGCAAATGAGTTTAGGTAAATTAAGTTTGATGATTTATTAGGTTCGGAATATGTTTAATGGTTGTTCAAAGAACGTTCGTAAAATTATTTAAGATTAAATGTTAATAAAATCATTACATTGATAACGAGAGTTAAAATTATGTTTTTACAAAATATAAATCAACTTTTTATACCAATTAAAGAAATACATCTAATTCATTAATATATAGACTCACTACACATACAAGGAAACTAGCTTAAGGTCAAAATATATACAATAAACCAGTTTTATAAAGAACTATTATACTAAGATTCAAGTCACGATTGGTCATGTGCAGGTAGATTGAACCATTAATCAATGACCAAATCGTATAAACTAGATTAGTTTTATTTTATTTTAATCATGGTGCATTAGTAATAATAAATAAATAGTATAGGACAAGTGGAAGTGGGGTAGATCCCTCTCCTGACGTTTCAAACATATTTAAAATAATGTTGAAAAGCCGATGAAGGATGCTTTTATTAATTCTTTTTTCAATTTTATAATTGAATGATTTGTTTTATGCCTTAAGAAATAGAACTTGTTCATGCATTATATATTTGAATAATAATACAGTTTTCAATAATGCGTACTTTTATTTGCTTTCTTTAATTCTTTCTTACTAAAATAAAATATGGAGCTTGCTTTTCTTAGTGTCAGAATAATATATTTGCTTTGATTTGTATCCCTCTTGTAATATAATAATACCCCTCTAATATAATATTCCTTGTTCTTGTTGAATTGATTGAAGGATACAAGTTTTTATAATCGAGCCAAAGCTTCTGTTAAAAAATAAATAAACTATAGCCAAAGCCATTGGAAAAGGATAAAGGCGTCTTTGTGAATTGAGGAACATGTAATTTTATTACTAGTTGATATGGATATGTTTTGCTTCAAAAGAAATTTTGAGATATGTTTAAGATGGTTCGGCTTCAATATTTTATGCAAGTAAAAAAGGGGGGGTCTCGTGAAAAATGTTTTTTATATATCCATTTTGAAATAATTTTTGGGACAATTTTCTTCCATATTCTTATTGTTTTTTATTCTCCCTATTGCTTTTGTAATTTAAAATTTATTTTAAAATGATTGTATAAATATAATTTCTCATCATAAAATATTGTAGTGTTGAATACACAATCTAACAACTGTTTTAACGACGTTTAACATTTTCTCTATTGTTTTATACTTTTATTATACTGTATTTTTATATTACCCCACTGGCTTAACTAGTGGCATCAAATTACAATGTACCGCTTGGTGTTGATGTTTGCTTCATGCCCGTGTCTCAATACTCAATTCTTGAACTGAGTACATCAAGGTTGAAGAGAAAATTCTCAATCAAGTAACTTTTTGGGATACATGTTGCTTCAGGCTCGTCTCAAGCATGTGTGCATGGACGAAGGAAAAATATTTTTGTTTTATTTTTTTTGTGAAGGAAAAATATTAACTATTATGATAAATTAATTAATTTAAAATGATGTATAAATCTTATAAGTAAAATGGGACTTTAAGCTTATTAAGAAAAAAAAGGGGAAATTTTAAGCAGAATGGTATTTCCTCGACAGTAACACGTGTCTGCCATGTTGACATTCATAAATAGGGGTGAAAATATATCAAACCATCAGTCAGGGGTTTACCAACATACTTAAAGTTCGGTTCGGTCTAACTCATTTAATATTTCCTCGACTATAACACGTGTCTTCCATGTTGCCATTCATAAATAGGGGTAGGAATAGGTCAGACCGCCCGTCAGGAGCTTATGGCCCGGTCTAACCCGTTTATTAAATAGGTTAGGCTCAAACCTTTTAAAAAGCTCGTCAATTTAAACAGGTCAGGCTAAGGCTTATAGAAAAAGGCTACTAGGTCTACCAGGCTAGGCCGTATATGTGTAATTATATATACTCCATTATATTAATAAATTTTTGGTTCCTTCGAATTTTCAATACCACGATTTATTTATATTTTTGCTTTTTTTTTTGTAATTTGGGATTTTCGATAAGTTTCAAAACTCTTGGTATTACTCTCTTATTTCAATTCTAACGAGTACACATACTTTTGGGTATTACCCTATTAATCTCTTATTATTGTCATTCGCATCTTATTTCAAATTACAAAGTAAAGAACCATATTAACAACAAAAACAAAGGCAATAGATCAAATCTTTGCAATACACGTTTATTAATCTTTATAAAATGGATGTACAGGTTCTGCAAAAAAATTATTAGATATACCTGCAATATATGATTATAAAGTGGGAAAAAATGGATGTACATTTTTTACAAAATTTTATCGACCTATTAACCTTTTAAAGAAATATATGTTTATGAGAGATGCTAGGGTCACACTCTCTTTGACACACTCCAATATGAATTTGCCACATGACACACTCTTTTTATTTCATTGACCAGCTACCGGTTCTTCAAGTTGCTACGCTTCAACAAAAAAAAAAAAAAAACACTTTTACTCACTATTTTTTGCTTTGTGTACAGGACCTTGAAAACCCATATCAATGGTGAACGGTGTTGTAACAATAGGTGGCGCTAGTTTTTATTGAATGCTAGTTGCAGATTTTCTCATTCCAATATGAGAAAATCAGCAAAGGGTTCGATGGTTCCAGATTCAGCGCCACCCATCTTTCTTTCATGAAACTGAGAAGAGGGGTGGTTGTTAGAAATTGAAATTAAGAACAAAAGTGAATTAGAACAATTGAATGGTTTTGAAATTGAGAATGGTATGATGATGATGACAGACAGACCATCACAACCGTATATGGTCACTACAAGGTCCTTTGGCAATGGAAAGAAGGTCTGGGCAGAGAAAAATATTGCTAGTTTTTTTTTTTTTTAGCAACCAGAACAGCCTGTTAACAGGTTAAAGGAGCAATAAAAGTGGGGGATGTGGCAAATTCTTATTGGAGTGTGTCAAAGAGAGTGTTAGAGAGTGTGACGCTAGCCTTTCTCTATGTTTATTAGCCTTTTTATAAATAAGTCAAATGTTCTATTTAAATTTTTTTAGTATAAATTAGGCCAAACTTGACATATAAAAAGGTCATACTAGATTTAAAATAAAGTATCTGGCATGCCAAGCTTAAGAATTAGTTTTTTGTTTAACTAAGTTTGGCCTATTTAAGTTCGGCTCAACCCCGCCTATTCTCACTCCTATTTATAAACAATTGTCTGATAAATGAAATATCCAACGATGTCGGTAGCGCCTAAAGCTTTATCGCATATCCAATCTGTCCTTGGTCTCGTGAAGTGAGATGTGAAAATTCAAAAAAATTCCCATTTTCCCCCTTTCTTTCCTAAACAAAAAAAAAAAAAAAAAACAACTTTCCCCTTTTCCACACACACATATATATACTTTTTACTATATGTTCACAAATTTGATTGTATCCACCACGCATATATCTTTAAATTAATAGTTAAATAAATTATGTTTAGAATAAAAATATTACTTTCTATCATTTATAATTATAATAATTTATATCCTATTTATCAAAATGCTATTTTATAAATATCATTTCATAATAATAAATTATGTTTTAAAAAATATCATTTTATAATAAAAAATATAATTTATTTATTATTAAGAATCATGTTAAATTTTTTACATTATTGAAAAAAAGAGTGTACAGAAAAGACGATGAAACTAATTTATTAGAAAGAGAGTGTATGCAAAAAAAGAATAGAAAAGTAGGAATTTGTTCGTATATAAAAAAAAACTCCAAAATCAACTACATTTTAATTAACGAGTACCATTTTAAAATAACACTTAAAAAGAAAAACAAATAGTATTTAGATTTTGGAAAAAGCTAAACTTGTGGTAACAAAAAAAAGAACTAACTTTTGCCCTTAAAACTTTTAAAAAAATATCCTTAAGACATAAATTATTGAATCAAATATAATAATATATTATGTATGATTTTAAAATAGTTATAATACTCATTGCAATCAGATATATATGAATTAAATCTATTATGGTATTTGAACCAAAAAAATCCATTATGATTTTTTAAAAGATATTTACTTATTGTAGAATATTTATTATTTAAAGTACTAATAAAATTTCCACAAAAAATAATATAATATAAATATTTTCAGTTTTTTTTAGGGGAAATATTTTCAGTTTATACCCTTAATATTCCATTTAAAAAAAAAAAAAGCGTTCAACATGACACGCCACCTTCATTTAATATTTTAATGGAGGATACTTATTAAAAAAGAAGATCAGATTATTAAATGGGTAATCATGCATTAAATAATTCCCCCGTCAATAAAGCAAACGTAATGAAAAACTAAAATAAAAGGAGAAGAATGAGAGAAATACATCAAGAGTATAAGAAGAAGTGCACTCTTTTCACAAAACTTCCCTACCAAATCAAAGAACCACCGTGGACGGTGATTTTCCGATTACTCGCCGCCGTTAGTATTCAAAACTTATTCACCGGCGATTTTGATTACATGAGAGAAGAAAAATCAGAAACTCATGGATAGAATCAGAGAATCTAGAAAATCAAACGGATTTCCCAGACACAGACATCGAAATCTAGAGTATGAAGCGGTGGAGTTGAGAGAAGGTTCGAGAAAGATTGGAAGGAATCATGATAGAGAGCTTCGGAAACGGAGAAGACACTCACACTCTCACAGAGACGAAGGTGAACGAAGCACCGAAGTGAGCTTCGGAAATGAACAAAACGACCACGTTCGAGAGATATCTCGGATCCGTTTATCGAATACGACGTCGTTTGGTGCTTCTGATCAAAATCATCGCCGGAGTGTAACGGCGGCGAAACCGCCGCCGTTTAAGAGAACCGATGAGATTATCGGTGTGGTGGTTCCACGGAAGGCTCGTTCAGGTTGTTACTATTCAAATGCGGTTTTTCGTATATTTTATCGTTTTTTATTTTTTCCACTGTATTTTACTTTTTTTTTTTGTTCTCAGTTTTATTGTGATTGTTGTGTTTTTACAGCTTCTGTTAAAAGGTTGCGTGAAAAATGGATCACCGGCGGCGGCACGGAGGAGCAGATTTTCCGGCGGCGGTCGAATTCTCCGTCAGATTCGACTTCTTTGGATGTTTCTTCTCAGCTGAAGAAGGTATGTTCAAATTTTATTTTTTCTGTTTTTTGTTATAGAATTTGAAGGACCGAGTTTTCAATTTTCATGTGTATGTTATGTAGCGGAAAGTGATTGGAGATGTTGATAAGACATCGAAATCGTCTTCATCAGACATGGAGATTGAGATAGCAGAGCTTTTGTCTGGTTTGAGGACTTTCAAGAACCTCGAGTCTTCATCTGAAAAGGTTGAAGCAACCATTAATCACAACGCATCTATGGATACAGGTGGGTTTGAATTTTGTGAGATTTTCAATTTATTATTTATTTGTGTGTGTTTGTGTATGACTGATTTCAATGGTGTTTTTTTACCATCAGAGACGAAGAAATGGGAAGTCTACAATTCAACTGAAGAGTTGGTTAGAATTCAGTGCGATCAAGCTGTGGATGCGGGCTGTCATGATGGCAATGTTACTTGTCATGAAAATGGATCATTAGAGGTTGAAATAGAGAAAGTGAATTCTGGTGCCAGATTTGGTGGTGCTTCAGCAGATGGAAAACCTTTATCCACCACACGCGGGTCACAATCATGTATGAAGTTGGATGCCGCTGATAAACATGATTCGGTATCTACCAGAGAGTGAGTACCAATGAATAATTGTTCTTTTTTTCTTGCCCTTGAATACTTATATTGGATAGCCGATCAATGGGCTTATTTTCTCGTGGGTTCAATTTATTAGGATGTCGACTGCTCCGGCGACCCAAAGATTAGGCAAGTTTGAGATAGATTTGATGGTGAGGATCCTTCTTATTTGCATTCGAATTACATTTCTCTTTCTGTTTTGTAATAGCTGAAGAAGAGTGTCTTTTCCTTTCAGGCTCCTCCTCCTATGATGCTGTCCCCAAAAGGGAATGACTTGTCTCGAGGCAATTTAACATCAGCAAGTATAAAATTGGCACCGGACTTGGAAATGGTGAGTAGGTTGACTCTATTCTTGATATTATTTTTACTGTCCCTTTTTTCTGTACTCCAACTTACCACAATTTCTGATGCAGAAGAGGGAAAATAGTATCAAGGTTGAAGACAAGGTGGAAAGACAAGCTACGGTAGAGAAAAATCCAGAAGAAATTGAAGAAGAGGCGAATATGGCCACGATGAATGTGCTAAAACATTATTTGGAGAAGCCAAACAATGACAATGACATAAAGATAAACAATAAATTAGAGGAGCAGGGTAGGAATAAGGAACAACCTATTGCATTGTCAAATCCCAAAGTAGAGAAAACTGGTAAATTTTTGAATTTTTTAAAATATAGAATGAGTGTTAACTCTGATTTTGATATTTGTTGATTGTTTAGAAGTCTCTTATGTTTCTTTCCTTATTCAGCTTGTTCTAGTTCAGTGCCTCTACCAGCAGCTGTATCAGGATTGCCGAGCAGTCTCTCTCCTATTGGGTATTAGATCGTCATTTTCTGAAGAATATGTTTTTTCTTCATTCTTACCTCTCTAAATTTACGTAACATTATTCATATCTATAATGTGACTTTGCTCAGGTCAATAACTATGACTGGTGGATGCACGCCGCCCTTGCAGACAGTTGTGAAGATGAACACAACCACAGGATCATCAACATCAGCACAGGTATTATAATTTCTAGCAATTTTGTTCTTCTAATTGTAATTATTTATCTCCTTTCTTTATTCTCGCTTGTAACAATATCCTAGCACCCAGCCTATCTACATGTAACGGTATGGTTAACAATTCTTTCATAATTCAAACATGCAGCGTGTGAATTTTGCTCTCTCTGAACCACAACCAAAGAGATGTGCAACCCATTATCAAATTGCTCGCAAGATCCTACTCAAGCAGTTCACAAAGATGAATCCCCTTTTGTCAGCGGCTATTGGCTCGGGTTCACTTTGTGCCCCAAAAACCAACAATGTTAATTGTCTTCTCTCGGCAGAAAGTATGATCATTAACAAACAATCTCAGAAACACTTGCCGAGTTTAGACCAAAATGGCACACAAGAGAAAAGGTTGACTGTCATAGGTGATCATAATCTCACTGCTACTAAAAATTCTAATAATCCCAATCCTGTGGATTCAATACATCAGATGCACTTACTACAACAAGGTCCATTCGCCGGGTCAACTGGGAATCTAGTGGTATAGTCTTGTGACTCTTGTATTTATTGCTTCTATACAGTTGAAAAATAGGGTGTTACCCATTTTAATTGTGCTCAGTTGTTTTTTTTTTCTTAAGTAATGTGCTGTAATTTTGAATGTAGCATGGTCCTGCTTTTGTATTTTCTCCGGCTCATTATCAAGCATCAGTTGCAGCAGCTACTAATCAGGCAGGAGGTGTGAGTTCTCCCAACAATACTTCCTCATATAATAGGTCCCAGAGTTCAGTTGCTGGATCTCCTTGTACCACCTCAACTTTGCCAGCCACTGCCATTGCTAATGCTATGAGCTTTAGCTACCCTCATTTTTCAGCCAATAACTCTCCTTATGCAACATTAGTTCATAATAACGGGTATTCATTCCCCGTTTCATCTAGTTCTCTTGGAGCAACTGCAGCAATCAGAAATGCAAGCTCTGCACAAACAACACATATACTCGGTGGACCTTTGTACTCTTCTCAAACATTCCATTCTCTTCAGTATCCACAACAACACCCTCACTCACAAGCACATGTGCAACCAAGTTATCTTACTACGCAAACATCAAGTAGCTCATCATCTCAGATGCAGCCACATGGTGCGCAAGTAAATGGTAATAGTATCTTGACCTCTACAACTGCGGAGCGACGGTCACAAAAGCAACATACTCTACAGTCTCACCCACACAAGCAAGAGACTGAGGTAAATGGAAAGAATGTACCATCTGTTGCTAATCTAACATCTTGCCCACTAAAGAATTTGCAAGGGCAGAACTTCACAATACCAGTTCAGCCAGTGAACTTTTCTTTCAAGCCATGTGCGACATCGGATAGTGTTGGTGGCAACAGTGGAAACTTTGGTGACAAGCAGCAGCAGGCTTTAAAGGGGGGAGTTGAGGTTATACCATCTCAACCATTTGCGGTATCATTTGGTTCATTTAATGGAACCAATCTTCCTTCAAACCTTAACTTCTCATCCATGAAACAGAATCCACTGGTAATTCAAAGTTTGCCTGATGTTGCGCGACAAGGATATCAAGCTGCAAGCACATCTCATATTGTTCAGCAGAAGAATTATTCAACTACTATAGAGAAGAGAGGGGGAAATTCCTCCCACAAAGATGATGAAAAGAAAACCACTCATGGTAAGTCGTCAGCTAATGGGCCAACCACTCTTGTTTTTGATAATTCGTCAAAGAATATTAACTTTGTGCTATCTCATTCAAATGGAAACTGGCCCAGTCACTCCATTACTTCAACTGTGACAACAACCATGCCTTTTTCCAGTAATACTTCAAGTTCTCAACAGTCAGCGCAATCGCTTCAGCTTCATAAGCAGCATGGTATGCAACAGCAGCAACCTGCCGCGGCTACTCGAAATAAAGCTTCATCCACCAATACCACTTCTGCCACAAACTTTGCAAACAATGGCCCTGTTTTCTCACAAAGCCATACTCAATGCAATAGTTCTAACCAAACTTCTCACTCGAAGATCACGGGAAGAACCACAAGTTATCATGTTCATCACACACCTAGTACAACAATCAAGACTCCAACCACCAAAAATGATTTGGAGAAAGGAAGATTTTCACAGGGGCGTATGCAAATTTCTTTTGGGGGAAATTACACAACTTCTTTGCCATCCCAAGGGAAACACCAACTCAATAACAGCCAGCCTTTGTATACAACAGCAGCAGGAAATACATTTAATGGGGGAAATTTGAAGCCAAATTTGGAAGGATGGAAAGTTGATTCGTCAGTGAACACTTCGCAGTTGCAACAAACTGAGAATTCTTCTGGGAGTGGCCAAAAATCTTCCCCAGTTTGTGGGAGAAATGTTCCATCAATCTTAAGCTCATGTCCCAGCCACCTATCCGAGATGAAGTAATAGAAATCAAATCGCATCTTGTACCAAGGCAGAATATATCAAAGAATTCTCTCCAATTCCGCTCATAATCTTTTGTAATCGACATATATTCTGGAAGGTGCTGCTGCTACTGCTTCATGTTCAAACTGCAACTGTTGGGTGTGTTACTGCCCTTGTGGTGGTTCTTCACATTCATTAAGGCCACACTTAAATTTGAAGGAGAAGGTCCATGTAGCTTATATCACACTCGTGGAACCGGTCCTAGTGTTTTACCTGTCGTTCTTTACATAGGCAGTAATGATATATGAGAGGTGTAAAGACAATGTTGATGTGGAATAAGCTGAACTTTAATGAGGTGATAGTATGTATGAATATGATACCACATTTGCTGGTGGGATTTGACAAAGAAATGGTGGATAATGAAAGGAAGTTGGAATCTATTAGGCCTGCAATTTTGAAAAAGCTGGGACCGCTTGCTATACTGTCATATTTCTTGGTTGGTTAGCTTCTTGTAGGCTTCAACATTCTCGTGGGATCTAATTAATTTGACATAGAAAAGCAATTCTATTAGTAATATGTATATATGATTTTTTGTCTCCCTCGTGAGATGTACTTACATTAATTCATTAATGAAAAAGCTGCAATTATTTCTTTCATTTTTACTTCTCCCACAAACAAGCACAATTATGTGAATGCCTGGTTCATGTCTTTGCTTCCATGTTGTGTGATTCTTTATTTAATGCAGTCCCAATACCCTAAGAACTTACAAGGGTCTAGTCTCTAGTGCAAGGTGTTTGAGTGTTGTAAACTCTGGGTGCCGAGTTCTATTCCTATTGGTGAAAAATTACCCTGAAAACTTTTTTGCATTTAACGGTTTTGCACAAAAGGACGATGTTATTCAACTCAATGTGAAAGAAAACAACTGGCCTTCTGGCACTTCAATTTCAATGTTAATACAGATTCACTTTAATTTCAATGCTAATACAGATTCTTATGTATCAACTTTTATAGTTTTCTGTGGATATTTTCTGGATTTGTCTGTTTAGGTTTTTTTTTTTTTAATCGGCAAAATTTATTAAGCCAAGGAGGTGAAAGGAACACCAGAACCTTGGATCACAAAGAGATAAATACAAACCCTTTGGCGCTAAAGGCCTACAATAGCAACAGGCACACCTAACAAAAGCCTAAGCCACACACTTCCATAACAGGACCCTCCCACACGCTGCTGGAAAAATGAAACCAGCAAGGCCCTTACAAGGCTAACACGCCAAAACTGAACCAAAAACATGCAGAAAAACTGCGTAGCCTAACCCTCCAAAAACCAGAAGACAAGTGTTCCTCCCTGTTTAGATATTCTTCTTAGCTGTCACTATTTTGGGGGTTGAGCTCATTTGTCGCTTAACTTCTTTGAAGAAAGGCAAGGCCAAGGACAAACAAATAAAAACCTTCAGAAAGATGAATAAAATCAAGAGAGGAACCATTCATGGGAAGCAGATCTTTCAGGAAGTTAATCAAAGTAGATCATCAACGAGTTCCCTTGATTTTATTCATCTTTCTTTGCTCGTTGATGTGACTTCGGTGGCTTTTCTGAAGGTTTTTTTATAGGGCCAAGGGAATTCATCGATGATCTACTTTGATTGACTTCCTGGAAGATTTGCTTCCAATGAATGATTCCTCCCTGTTCCTTATAGCGCATAATTGGAAAGACACGAGTCCATGACAACAAAAGAGAGCATTGGAACAGCCGTCATTCCAAAAGATGAATTCTTAAAATCAAATTTTACCAGGATACCACGGCCTCAAGCTATACGCAAGCCACGACGAATACCTGGAGTTCACTTGTAGATATTGACCGTCTAACTCAGCAGTGCAAATGGAATTTAATCTATCTGCGGTCTTCAAGTTCCAACGCTAGTTAGGAATTTTCTGAGGTGTAAACTGTATTCAACCAGGATCTGTTGCTTGTCGAATGGTGAGTGTTTGTTGTGACCACGAGGTGGAAAAGGATGCATAGTTTCTTCAAATGCTAAGTTAGACAATTTTGGAGACAACTTTGATCATGTAGATTTTTGAATCATCTATCGGAATCTTATGATAGATATGAGCACCTCATTTTCAAATTTTTCAAGGCGTTGGATTTCCTTCATCAAACTTCTATAGCTATTTTGTTAGTGTTTGGAAAAGTAGTAATATGAATTTGTGGGAGGATGTTGATGAGAAATCAGAACAGATTTTGGGGATAGTCAAGCCTACTTAGCTCAATGGAATTTAAAATAAATTGCTGGATTACATAAAATAAAAATAAATTTCTACATGTCTTTTGAAAAAAAAAAAATCTTATTTATTGTAATATCAACTAAGAGTCTCAGCAATAATAAATAAGAATGTACAACAATATACACGTATTATGTTTGTTGGGCAAGGGCATTGCATTTTTTTTTTTTTGGTCAAGTAATCTAGTGGCTAGAGCTCACACAGTTAAATTGTAGAGAAGTGGAGTGTCTGGCATTGCATTTTATATGCAAGTGTTCGTTATCGAATTTCTCACTTATTCAGGTTATAAATGATTAAATTTTAAACATTCGTTGTTTAAACAAAAAAAAAAATAACACAACAATGTGCACATATTATGTCACCGAAAATTCAAATATCGATAGGGTATTTGAACTATAATTGAACATAAACAGAAGCACAACTGCTTCTAATAACAATACATATATCTAATAACATACTCATAGAGTATCGTTATTATCAATATAATTTTAATTATAATAAATATATCTAATAATTCCAACCAACCAAAACTTGCACAATTGTACCCATGAATCATGATATGTGAGTTACAATCATACAAATTAAGAATGGTTATATTTTTTTAGAATAAAACTCTAAAAAAGTTTAAATTTTAAATTATACATATAATTTTTTTTTGTGCGATGAAACGCACATGAAGTCCCTTGTCTTATTTTGAACCGTAAGGATAATGGATGAGTTAATGTTCTATCACGTATTTAGTCGGCTTTGTGGGATAATGTCCAATCTAAAATAGATCCATATATTAGGATTCACATGATTTACATAATATATGTATTTCAAAGGGGATACAGAATTTCATATTACTCATCTATCAATAATCAAACAAATATATGACATACATAGTTTCAAATCATATATAGCCAATGAATCACACATACAAATTAATTGAATCCTAATATAATCATGTGAATCCTAATATATGAATCACACATACAAATCATACATAGTTTCAACCTGATCATATTAATTGTTGGAATTTTAGTTGTATAGCCAATGAATCACACATACAAATTATAGCATATTCATAATATCAACAACAAAGATAGACACACCTTTTAAGATTCCAGAGATTGTCGATGAAAGTAAGTATGAGAGGAGTGACTACCGCATCACTGTTTAGTTTTACATTTAGGTTTTCACCTTATGTAGCACCGTGCTGAATCATCTAATGGATGACGTTTAAATAGTTAAATGATTGATCACAAAATCTCTCATCGGCTTAACTAAATGGTCCAATTCATCATTGTCCATTTAAAAATAGTAGTCAAATTAAATTATTTATTAATAATTAGTGCTTAATAACAATTGACCATAATTTATAGTATCAATAATGTTTAATAATTGATTTTGTCGATCCATATATAGTTGATTAATTAAAATAATTATTCCGACATATATGTCTTTGCTTAAGAGATGAATTTGGTTTAATTATAGGAACGAGGACACACTGGTTTGCTTAAAATATGAGTTTGAGTCCTCGTGAGCTTAACTCAGTTCGTTGGGACAATGCATAAAATATACAAGGTCCGGGGTTCAAATCACAACCACTACAAAAAAAAAAAAAAGATGGGATTGAGTTTTGGAAACATAAATACTAATACAAATTCAAAATCGCTAAACACAAAAAATAATGAATTTGCAAACCAACTCGCATAATTTTAGATTAATAGTATATAACGACAAATGCCTAGAAATGTAAAAATATGATGAAATTAAAATTGAGGAGTATCCATGTTTTCGAATCAGTAACGTTGACGATGCAAAAATCATTGATTGAATTTGAATTGGATCGAATATAATCTTTCAAATGAGCCAAACAAACACCACAACAAGATGAGAGACAACGTAACGTTGCGCTTAGACGGCGAGATAATAAAAGAAAATAAATAAATATATACGAAGATCAATCGATCACTGATTTTTTTTTTTTTTTTGGTCTTAGATGAAGTGGTAATCCACTGAAAATAAACTCACACACAACTGTGAGGTCCCGGGTTCGAACCCGGGTCATGACGTCCGGCCTTGCAATTTCGGCATTTGCCAGTTGAGCTAGGACTTCTAGACTCGATCACTGATTTAAATATAAAAAAAAAAGGAACAAAACAATTAAGATTGATTTTTGGTTGAAACTTGACCTTAAATCATTTTCCTCTATGGAAGAAAAACTAGGTTAGTAAGGGTTATGGACGACCGCAAGAGAGATAGTCATTTTACTTTATTCTTTTGATTATTAATGAAATTCATTACTCTCTTTGTATTTTATTATATGTCTCTTTATAGAAAAATATTTATATATTATTATTATTGACAAAAAAATATTAACTTTTATTCATAAAAAATAAATTACATGTCATTTTACAATAGAAATAAAATATTAATGTTTATTCTTAAAAAAATATTAATGTTTATTTTGTACCGATTTTTTTTTTTTTTTTTAAAGAAAGATGATTATATCATTTCATTATTAATAATATCAGTAACACAATAAGGGATATTAAAATAGATGATGAGACTAGTGGATAACACATAGCTTCTCCAACTAAAGTATGAGTCACTACATTTGTTCGTCGCTTGTTGAACTCCTCTTGAGAGTTTGTGAATTGTGAATGAAAAGTCTCCGACATCCTGATATGATGTGACCTAATTCTGAAACATTAGGTCTGTGAGAGTGAAAAGCGTCACTGGTTGTTTTAGAATCAACCGCAAAGTCGACTTAGTCCATCTACATGTCACTTAACCATTCTATAACATTATACAACTATAAAGCCTCACCTACATGGACCTTAAATAAAGGAGAGAAACTCACAATTTTGAGCAAAACAAAAGTTCCTTCATCATCTCGTACACATATGCCAATTCCTATACAATTTAAAGACCACGAAAAGCTGCATCTATATTACACTTGAGCTGATCAGGGGCCGACCTTTGCCAATGCACATCATGATTTACAGTTGACGAAGAGCTTGATTGCAAGGGAGGATTCACATGCACAATTGAGGAAGATTGTTGATGCTCACTTGCATTATGAATGATATCAACATCCTTCCGGTCTTTGGTAAGGTGACGTGCTCTATCAACAACTTTGATACACAATTAATTCTCGTTCTTCCATAGTTTAAGGTTATGATGCTTCCATAAACTCCAACAAATATTTATATCACATACATTAGCCGATGATATAATTGTAATACTACCTACTATAAGAAAAGAAGGCAAACAACCATATATCATTGATTCATTTATCAACTGAGCTATGCTCACAGACAAACAACCATATATCTACTTACAGAAGTTCTATTTGGACTTTTCTTTAAAAAAAAAAAAAAAATCTATTTGGACTTTGGAACTTCGATTTAAATTAAACATTTAATTAAAGTTTAAATGTGTCATTGGTCCCTGCACTTTCATCAGATTTTGGCATTGGTTCTGCACTTTGTAAAAATATTGGTATTGGCCACGTGGCCCAATCATGCCACATGACACCAATATCAATATTTTTACAAAGTGCAGGGACCAATACCAATAGTTTTGTGTTTTTTTTAACAGAAAGTTAATAGAGGGACTAATATCAATATTTTTACAAAGTGCAGGGACCAATTTCAAACAAAAAAAGTGTAAGGACCAATGCTAAAATCTGATGAAAGTGAAGGACTAAAGACATATTTAAACCTTTAGAGTACTCTTTAATTAATTGAAAACACCAGAGAAAGAGAGTGGGGGAGACGAACATAGCGGCAAAGGAATCAATGGCGACGAGTACGACGAGCAGTAACAGCACGCCACCATACAAACCTTACCGTCACCACAAAACCCTAACAACCCACACACGCGCCGTTTCTTGCGTCAAATTCTCCAACGACGGAAACCTCCTCGCTTCCGCTTCCCTCGACAAAACCCTTATCATCTACTCCTCCACCACTCTCTCCCTCCTCCACCGCCTCACCGGCCACTCTGAAGGCATTAACGACATCGCCTGGTCCTCCGATTCCCACTACATCTGCTCCGCCTCCGACGACAAAACCCTCCGTATCTGGGACGCTAACACCGGCGACTGCGTCAAAACGCTTCGTGGCCACGGCCACAATGTTTTCTGTGTCAATTTTAATCCACAATCCAATTACATCGTTTCGGGTTCGTTTGATGAGACGGTTAGGGTTTGGGAAGTGAAGACTGGGAAATCTGTTCATGTTATTAAGGCTCATGCTATGCCTGTTACTTCTGTTGATTTTAATCGCGACGGTTCGCTTATTGTTTCTGGGAGTCATGATGGGTCTTGTAAGATTTGGGATACCAATTCTGGTGCGCTGTTGAAGACTTTGATTGATGATAAGGTTCCTGCTGTTTCGTTCGCCAAATTTTCGCCTAATGGGAAATTTATACTTGTTGCTACTCTTAATGATACACTTGTGAGTTCTCTGTTTCTTTCTGATATTTATATCATGTGTTTATGATCATATACTACATACTCATACTCATAGCTTAGTTTGTGTTTTGAAACTTTTACTTCATATAGATTGGAAATGAGTTTGATCATTCTACTGTGATTCGTTTTATTTTTCTATAGATAAGGGATTGATTGGTAGGTATGATATTTTGATTAACTTAATTAAGCTCTTATTGTAGAAGAACTTCTATGTAAGTTGTTTCTTCAATTGAATAGAGACCTAGGATAAATTTGTATTAACTATGTGTAAGTGGATGTTTGGATTTGCGAGTTTGGCAGAAGTACGCGGTGAGCAACCATTGTTTTGCAGAAGCTATGTACAGTGAGCTGCCGTGATTTTGTAGAACTACAAGTTTTTGCCTAATCATGACAGCTCACTGTGATTTCAACAAACGCACCGTGATTCCAAACACACACTTTGTGAGCTGGATATTTCATAAGTTATTCTTATAAGCTCTTCCAAAAGTATGTATGAGTATTTTTATGGCATATGTTGAGCCTAAAGCAGCTCTTTCTGACGTGACTAAAGTCACACATCTTGCCAGCATGTTGTGGGTTGGAAACTATAATCTTGTCCGAGGTTATGTTGTGATTGATGCAATGGTTGCTTCTGTTTTTTTTTTTTGTGTATTTTTACTAGTAGTGTTAGTTTGGTTGATGGTGGGTTTTCTTTGATAATTTCCTTAACAATATGAAATTGGTTGATGCAGAAACTATGGAACTATGCAGCTGGGAGGTCTTTGAAAATGTATTCAGGCCATGTGAATAGAGTGTACTGCTTAACTTCCACATTCTCCGTGACAAATGGGAGATATATCGTTAGTGGTTCAGAAGATCGGTGCCTTTATTTGTGGGATCTTCAGCAGAAAAACATGATTCAGAAACTTGAAGGCCATACAGATACTGTAATATCAGTTACCTGCCACCCAAAAGAGAATAAAATTGCTTCTGCTGGCCTTGATGGTGATAGAACTGTGAGGATTTGGGTACAGGATTCTTGAATGATTGCAAAACTTTGGGGGGATATTGGCATACACATCTGAGGTTGTCCCCAATTAATATGCTTCTTTTTTGAGTCTGAGTTTGTCCCCAGTTATTAAGCTTCTTTTTTGAGAGTTGATGCTTTATAGGGGTGCGATTGTTAGAACACTATACGAGTATACATTAATAATTAGAAGAACTTACATTATTTGCATTTTAGGGTCTATAATTATTGCTTTAGAAAATAACACTGCACCAAAATGAATATGACATTGATGCAATGCAAGTAGTTATGAGACTTAAGACAGGTATCGTCTATTTCAGACCCAAAAGTTCTGATCTGCAGAAAACAGAGAAGGTTAGAAATAAATTTATTTTCATCCATTGAGATCTGATGCACTGAAAAATGAATTCATTTTCATCAAACTGGGTATAGGTTTCATCTGTGACACAGAAATAGCCAAATCAAACAGATCCATCCTTCCAACTTTTGTCAGGACAAAGAGAATAGACCAAATTACAGATCAAAATTTATTCCACTTAACCCCTTATATATGTATATAAAAAGAGGTCTTGCTAGACACTTGTTTAAGATTCTAAAATAGAAACAATTGATAAATCTTATGTAGAAAAAATTGTTTTTTGATATTTCAATATGTTGAATACGCAAATCCCAAAATAAGATTTCTATTTTGAACTTATTAAAAAACATGAAAGAATGCATTTGATTTTTTTTTAGTTCTTATCAAAAGACAAGGTTGTCTGTCCTCGTGAATTTAACATGGACAATGTATAATATATATAAGGTTCGGGGTTCGAATCCGACCACCATAAAAAATAAAAAATACAAGGTCGTCTAAAAACAAGAAAATGTGGAGACACAAAGTCATCATAACAAAAATAAATTGAAAAAACATGAACATCGCCTAAACCCGAAAGTAATCATGTTCTTTTTAAATGGAAACTGTGGCAAAAAATTAAGAGACATACAATCTTTTATATTTAGATTGCCATAAGGTCCTTGTAAGTTCGCATAAGTACTATTGATCCTGCAAGTCCAGCAGCACGACGCAATTTCACATTGAAGTTTCATTTCTCATATTCATGGATTTGTGAATTGATGAAATCGTTGAAGTATTGAAAGAATGTATTTGAGAGGAATTGGCAAAATAGGGATAAAAGGGTAAATATGTTAATTGTGAAACTTCATTTCATTGCATATACTTCAAATTTGGGGGAAAGGAGCTCGGCAATATTCAACAATCAAATTTGGGGAAAAGGAGCTCGGCAATATTCAACAATCCAAACAACAAGACCATATGTTTCATTTCACTCCATTCATTTTTTATTTCTGCAAATTCAAAAATGTAATCTAATTATTAAGCACTTCATTTCTCTCCATTGAGTCAAATACCATCGATCCAAACATAGCGGTTTTGATTTGGTAGTTCCCTCCTAATTTTCTTTCAAATTTATGTTCATATGACCTTTTTTGTTGAAGTGAAACTGAACTCTCGTAGTCAATATCACTTTTATTTGAAATTAAAGATTAAAAACTAAAAAAAAAAGGCTAAATGTTTGAAACTAATTATTGATTTCATTCGCTCTCAATTGTACAAATTGATTTTTACATTTTTTTTTTAATTTAAGAAAAGAAAAAAAAAATCATGTTGGCTATAAAAATTAAGTGTCACTTCAATAGCCTATTATAATTTGACCCACTGGCTAGGGTATTGGCTACACCATTAGAAACAACCATGGTTTCATGCTCTTTGCACCAACCATTAGAGAGGAAAACTTGATGATATAACATGATTTAATAAGAGGTTTAATATAGGAGGTTCCCGACGACTACTGGAGAATGAGGAGGACATCACTTATGAGACTATCGAGGCCATGCTTTGTCGAGCTAGAGAAGATTGGAAACCATACAATACAATCAAGTACATACAAATCAATCACAGTTAATCCAAAATATTTTCTCGTAGAAAATATGGTATAAAGAGCATTACTATGTTGTCTTCTTCAAATCAGACAATTGGCATTTGTTTCCTTTCATAGTATACAGTGCGCACACTTGAACACAAAATTAGTAGACAAATTAATTGTTCCTTTATTATTAGTCTTATTATCATGAATTTTTTTTTATCTAGAGACGTTGTTTATTGGATCTGTCTGGTTCTTATTGGGTTATTAGGGCTGGGCAAAATAACCAAAAACTATTCCGAACCGCTTAACCGAACTGAACTATATTAAAATTAACTGAACCATTATATTAATTATCTAACCGAACCATTATTTTAAAGACAATTCACTAATCCAACCAAACTGTTGTTAACCGCAATTAATTGTTATGAACCGAACCATTACAACTTAATTAATTTGGAAACATAAATTCAACTAAAGAAAAATAAAAATGCAGATCATTATAAACATGAACTACGAATAATTTTTTGTTAAAAAAAAAATGAACTACGAATTATTTTAAATTCTAAAACACAACATGCAAATGAAAATAAATCAAATACAGAAATTCAAATTTGGTTAATCAATTATGCGATCCAAATGTAGAAATTGTAGAAACTAAAATTAAAAAAATAACTAAATATTAATTAATCAAGAAAATCTTAATTACTAATTCTCTATTCTTTCTTCATTTTTGACCAAAAAGCAAAACAGAGCATAATCACGATTACTATAAACAATCTCTATTCTTTCTTCGTTTTTGACCAAAAAGCAAAACAGAGCATAATCACGATTACTATAAACACACAGTGATAATTGATCATTAAGAAGTAATTAAGCATAATCATAAATAATCGATTATGAAAATTGAACCTGAAGAAGAAACACAAGAACGAGAAGGAGAAGTAGAAGAATTGATGCTAACAGTCAGAAGAAACAGAACGTGCTTACTCATAAAATATTTGCAATTACATTAAAGAAGGACATTAAAACAATTAAATTCGCTCAAGGACAAAAAATTCAAAATATTGATTTTGGTTCGGTTTGGTTCGGTTAATAGGTAAACAAATGATTAATCGAACCATAACTTTGATTCAGTTCAGATAGTTCCAAATCTTAAACGGTTCGGTTCAGTTTTTCTAAACCATTTCAACAATTCGGTTCAGTTCAGTTCAATATTTATGGTTAACCGAACCATGCCCACCCCTATGGGTTATGCTTTGTGGTTTCCAACAATTTTATGTAATAATATGTACTTAAGTCTTGTGGCTACTGCACGAAATTTCTGAACCTTAATGAGCTCAAGATTCAAATTCAAATTCTGAACCTTAATAAACTCAAGAATCTTATTCAAAGATTCATCCTTTTCAGAATGTGTTATAAAATCTCATTCAAAAAAGAACAAATATTTTATGAGCAATGCTATATATCAAGAAAGATTTTCTCAAGAAAAATTCAAGAATGACATGACAGAATAACCACCCTTAGATTTTATCAAGAAATTGTACTGAAATTAATGTTAGCCAATAAAATCTATGTCGAGCCGGAAATCATGGGGTGGTGGGTGTTATGTATTTTTTATTTTTTATGAAATGAATAAATGAGACTGAAATCTAAGGGTGATTATTGTGCCATGTCATTCTTGAATCTTTCTTGATAAATCATTCTTGATATCTAGCATTTTCCATATTTTATTTGTCTGCTTTGTCAATTCTGCAAATTTTGTGTACAAACTTTGACAAACAAATTTTTTATCTTTTGTATTAATTGTTTTATCTTAATATAAAAATGTTGGTAATATTTTTGTGCACGACTGTTAAGAGGGGTTTCACAGATTATCTTTGGTGGATCCTTTTTCAAAATCAAATTTCAAAACCTATAATTAAATCAATTCACAAACAAAGAAATGTAAGGGATATAAAGATGAACACGATATTTATAGTGGTTCCCCCACACCGTCCTCTCTAATGAGGTACATTCAGTCCCAAAGACAAACCTTCAATGCAATTTTTGTTGATTATTGAACACCAACTGTTTGCGAAAATGTTTACGCCGATATTGTTCTTGAGATTTGAGAATTCAGCAGTAGAACCCCAATCTTTCAACAATTTTTGGGGTTGCCTATAAACCTTGGCGCCTAAGATTCAAACCTCAAACTCTCCTCAGTAACTAATCTTGTGCCTAATCAATCGTAGAGTCTCCTGAATCTTCTCATGGTCCGCTCCCAAAATCCTATTGGGTCTGCTTTGATATAAAGAACTCAACCTTTGATCCGTCGATGATTGTTGATATACCGTAAATTGATCTTTTGAGATGTTGGATGGAAAACCACCACACCCACCCCCATAACCCCAATTAAAGGTGAAAATTTTTATCCATTTCCTTTATGTTTCAACTACCCCTAAATGCAAAACCCTAAATATCAATCTTCGTACAAAGAAATCTTATCTACGTAGTCCATAATGTCTCAATATTCACAATCAATCAATATCTAAAAGTTTTTAAAGAGTGTAAAATAGAAGGAGGTTTAAGAGAACTTATTGTGAAAAATTCATGCTAAGAGTTTTCAAAAAGTAGAAAGCATGCAAGATGGTTTAAGAGAATTTATTGTGAAAAAAAATCATGTTTTGAGAAGTGGTGAGATGTTTTACTTATATAGGTATTGAAAATATGCAAGAAAGTGAAGTTAAAAAATACGTTTTTAAAAATATAAGTGAAACGATTCACTCCTAAAAGTGAAACGATTAATTGATTTTCTATGGACAACTAACCAATTCACTTATCCGAGTAAAACGATTAACTTTTTGAAAACACTAAAAATCACATTTCTAAAAGCCAAGTGAAACAATTCATTGTTTTTCTCTAGAAAGTGAAACGATTCACCTTGACAAGTGAAACGATTAACTTTTTGAAAAACATCAAAAATCACAATTTTGAAAGCCAAATGAAACGATTATCTTAGACAAAAATATGCGTATTTCAAAAACTAACTAGTGTATGAATGCAAGGTTTAAACCAATGCCACCTATATAAGATTGTTAAGACAATATTACGAGAGAACACTGACACAAAAATTCTATATAAGTTTTGACATACATTCAAAGACATCTAATCAAAATAAGCAATGCACTCCAACAATCATTATATTAATTTGCCTATTGTATACAATTTCAAATTAGTTTATTTGTCTGGATTTTTTTCCGACATTGTGATATTCTAAGCATAATCATCTAGGTTTAATTGCATGATTCAAGAATATCTTGTATTGCATTTCATTCATCCAATACAATATCTTGATACGTTTTTTTTTTGATATCTGGGATTCGAACCTTGCATATATTATATATTGTTCTTACCAACTGATTTAAGCTCACGAGAATACAATATCTTGATACGTTTGTCCATATACATATACATCATCCGATCACTATTATAAGCAAAACTTTGCATTTTAGATTCATTCATTTAATGATGTATATGATCTTTATTATAGATCACATACATCATTTAATAAATGAATATAAAATACAAAGTTTTGCTTATAATAGTGACCGAAGGATGTAGTTTTGAATTTTTTTCTTTGAAACTCCGTTTCCGCTTTACAATTAATTGGGGTATTTATTCAACTCCCTATGGATACAAGATCCATAACTTCTATCAAGCTGCATCAAAATTCATGAGTTTGACTTTGGGAAAAAGATGGATAATCTAGAGCTGCTTGCCATTGCTCAATCCAATCACCCTTCTTTTGTATTGACAGTTCCAAGATTTCTTGCACAAACATATATAGATCCTTCTAATTGAATGTCATGGAGGTTGTAATGTTAATATGTTATGCTTCCTACGGTCTTAAATACTAAACAAAGAAATTAAATATAATTGATTCAAATTTAAACCAAATACAATTGATTTTTTTCTTATATTTAAGATCACATGGAGTGCTTGGAGAAAGCATGCAATTAGTCAATTTGGTATTTCATATTTCTATCTCACTATCATTTAATATCAATCATGTCTGATACATCTCAAAAGAGTGGATCAGTTATATAAATTGTGTAATAATGCCAAGAAATCTATCATGTTTTTGAATAACAATATATAAATATGTGAGCATCCAATGTCCTTCTTCAAACATGTTTTCTCAATGTTGTGAGAATTGGTGGATCACTTCGTTATTCAATACTAAACACGAAAAAGAATGTCCCAAACAAACAACTATAAGTCTAGTCATCCTTCTTACCGACTACAAAGTGGTTTTCAAAACCCAACTTTGTTTTTGGATCTTCCTCTCATGCACGGACATTTCTAAAACAAAATGATATCCAACTGTTGTTTTCTAACGAGGATGCTTAGGTTACGAACTTATTGCATATTACTCAAATCTCAACAATGCTAACGCATTGATAAAGATTCACCATCTATCATTCTATCTATTTGATATTAAAGCTATAACATGCTTTCTTTTTGTGTGGGAGAGCTCCAACATGTAAAATTTACAAATTCACCACAAATCTCAATACACAACCTAAAACAAAAAACAACACACTCCTTTGCCTTTTGATTAAAACGCTTTTCACTATATACGAAATTGCAATCATTTTATCTTTCAGTCCTAATTAATCCATCAACAAGAAATCATCACACCATTTTCCTAAATATAAAAATTAAAATTAAAATAAAACCAAACCAAAAGAGTAATTTTTCATACAATACATTAAATATATCCAATCTACTTTTTACTATTGGAAAACCATAAAACATTCAAATATTAAATTAAATGCCTCACTCTTTTAAAGAATATTTTTTTTGTCTTAACTAAACATAATCATTATTGTTTAAATTCAAACCAAAGTAATGTTAAAGATTTAATAATTTTTTTACACAAATGTTAAAGATTTACTCGAGCATATAGATCATGAATAAAAATATTTTCCACGTATTTACCTAAAAAGAAAAGAAAAGAAAAGAAGAAGAAATCTCGTCTCGTATAAAATCTGAAGTCACACGGTTTCTCTTCAAATTCTCTAAACCTTGTTTTCTGTCTTTTCGTTTTCCTGAAACCACAATCTTCGAATAATGCGCTCGGTTTTCTAGGTTTCGTTGATTTCTCTGTAACCGGTTTCACATTGGTAAGTTACGAAATTTCAGTATAATTTTTTTTGTTTGCTTTTGATCTGATTATTTTAATCGATTTTTTTTCTAAGTTTTTTTGTGGTTTTTTTTTGTTACAGAAATGACGATGGTGTGTTTGATGTGAAATCTTGTACGGGAATTTGGTTTGTGTGAAGTGTAATTTGTAACTGTTAAGGTTTTTGAACTTGAGAATTGAATGGGTTATCTGTGTTTTTGTTTTTTGTTTAGGTTTGTTTAAGGTTTGCGGTGTTTGTAGAGTTAGGGTTTTGTGAGAAATGAGGGAAGGGTTGAGATCTCAAACTCCGGCGAGGAAGGGTTCTGTTGGTGGTGGTGGAGAAGTTGTTAGGAAGAAAAGGGTACGTGTGAAGAATGAGGGTTTGGTTTTGGGTTTAGAGGGTTTAGTGGAACCTACCGAGTTGAATGAGAAGGGTGAAGTTGAAGGTTTAGTTTTGGGTGATGAGGGTTCTGGTGGTGATGGGGGAGTTGTTCAAAAGAAAAGGGCACGTCTGCAGAATGAGGGTATGGTTACGGGCGATGAGGTTTTATTGGGACCTACCGAATCGATTGAGAAGAAGGGCAATGTTGAATGTGCTGACGATGTTGAGTGTGCTGTCAAAGTTGAGGCTTTAGTGAAGCCTACCTCAACGATTGAGAAGAAGGGCGGGGTTGAATGTGCAGGTGATTTTGAGTGTGCCGGTGAAGTTGATGCTTTAGCGAAGCCTACCTCATCGATTGAGAAGGGCGGGGTTGAGTGTGCAGGTGATATTGAGTGTGCTGGTGAAGTCGAGGCTTTTACAAAGCCTACCTCATCAATTGAGAAGAAGGGTGGGGTTGAATGTGCAGAAGATATTGAGTGTTCTGGTGAAGTTGAGGCTTTAGTGAAAAATACTTCATCGAATGATAAGAAAGGTGCAGTTGAATGTGCAGGTGATGTTGAGTGTACTGGTGAAGTTGAGGCTCTAGTGAAACCTACCTCATCGACTGAGAAGAAAGTTGCAGTTGAATGTGAAGGCAATGTTGAGTGTACTGGTGAAGTTGAGGCTCTAGTGAAACCTACCTCATCGACTGAGAAGAAAGGTGCAGTTGAATGTGCAGGCAATGTTGACTGTGCTGGTGAAGTTGAGTGTGCTGTGAGAAGAGGACGTGACTTGGATTTAAATGTGAGTTTGTGTATGGATGATGACATAGCTGAGAATGGGGAGAGTAGCCCTCAGAGTTCTTTAAAAGACAGGGATATCAATGTCGAAGCTAAAGCTGATAAGAAGGAGGATGAAGGGGTGAGTGGGGTTCGATTGTTGCGGTCAAGGTCAAAGAACGGGGGTGAGAGAATATCTTATAATGAAGAGAATTATGGTGTCTTTTCTGGGAGTGATGGAAAACATGGTGTGTTGGAGAGGATCAAAGTCAAGATTGAAGAAGCTGATGAGGTTTTAACTGATGGTAACAAGAATGAAAAGGTTAAGGTGAAAATAGGGGGAAAGGTAAAGAAGAAATTGAAACGGAAGCGTGGGAGGCCTCGGAAAACAGAGATAAAAGAGAAAGATGAATTAGTTGATCAGCCACCGCGTAAGCTTGGGAGGCCTCATAAAACAGAGTTAAAAGAGGATGATCGGTTAGTTGATCAACCACAACGTAAGCTTGGAAGGCCGCGCAAAACAGAGTTAAAAGACCATGATCAGTCACCGCGAAAGCTTCCGAGGACTCGCAAATCAGAGTTAAAAGGGGATGGTCAGTTCGTTGATCAGTCACCGCGTAAGCTTGGGAGGCCTCGCAAGACAGAGTTAAACGAGGATGATCAGTCACCACGTAAGCGTGGAAGACCCTTCAAGGCCGACCAACAAAAACATCTCATGACCGTGGCACATAATAGTAAAGGAAAGATGAGCCGTGAAAATGGTAAAAAAGTTTTAACTGTAACAGATAGTGCAAGTACAAATGAAGTTGATGATACATGCTCAGGGAGATCTTCTGGCAAAAAGTTAAAAGAGAAGAGATTTTCTCCTGTAAGGAAAAATAATCCACGAAAGGTTTTGAAAACTGAGAATGATGAGATGGTCTCGCCATTGGTATCAACTACTGTGAAAGCAGCTGTTGCTAAAGAAGGGCCAAGGCGTAAAGAACAGCAGTTGGTGAGGGATAAAATAAGGGAATGTCTCTTTGCTGCGGGATGGACAGTAGACCATAGACCTAGAAACGGCAGAAATTATGTTGATTCAGTATATGTTAGTCTGGATGGAACTACACATTGGTCTGTAACCTTGGCGTACAAAAGGCTTAAACAGCATTATGAAGCTGGGGATGGTGAAGGTAAGTTGTACAAACCTGGATTTATATTTACACCCATACTGCAGGAAGATTTCAATAGACTAACCAGAGTAGTTACCAAGTCCAAAAAAGGAAGTAATGTTAAATGTGAGCCCTTTGAAGAAAAAGGTGGAAAGAAAGTTGGAGTCAAACGAAAAGAGAAAAAAATAAAACCTGATTCTGGTGCAGGCAAGGGTAAGTCAGTAAAGGGGAAAATGAAAAGGAAACTTAAAAGGAAACGACCGCTTCCTGAGGAGGGCAACACAAATGTTACATCACCTAACAGGGATCGTAAGCGGCACAAAACACAGAACAAGACGCGGAGCACTCTGTTGGTTCGTGATGCTACAGAGGAGGTAGATTCAGAAATTAATGGATATGTGCCATACAGTGGAAAACGAACCATACTTTCCTGGATGATTGATTTGGGCACAATCCTCCAAAATGGGAAGGTCCATTATACACAAGATAGGTTGGAAAATGCTTCACTGGAAGGTAAGATCACAGGAGATGGCATTCACTGTGGCTGCTGTAATGAAATCGTAACAATTTCAGACTTTGGAGCTCATGCAGGAAGCAAACAATCTGATCCTCTGAAAAATATATATACGGAGGAAGAAACTTCACTCCTACAATGCCTGTTAGATTCATGGAATAAACAAGATGAATCTGAACTTAAAAGTTTTCATTTCTTTGATGTTGCGGGTGAAGATCCAAATGATGATACATGTGGTGTCTGCGGGGATGGTGGAGACCTGATCTGCTGTGATGGTTGCCCATCAACATTCCATAAAAGCTGCTTAGATATAAAAGTATGTCTCTTGATGCGTGGCTACAGGGGTTACTTCAATTTTTTATATAACTTTAATCGGTCTTAATATCTTACTCTTTCATCGTAAATTTCTTACTAGGATATTAATTTTAACTGTTATAAACTATAAGTTTGTCCCTTTTCCTTTAGTATCAATTGTCTCATCACTGAAAAGGGCTTGAATATATGCTAAATTGGTGACAAATTTGTCGGATTTGTTCAATATCTGTGCCTCTCTCTCTCTCTCTATCTCTCTGGTTCTTGGTGAAAATATATATGCTTGTTGATTGTTTTTTGCTTCTGAATTTTTACAAGATTTCATGAGAATCAATGGGAAAATCTTATTGTTTTTTTTATATACTTCATAGTTATTAGATGTATTTGTGACATCTGCAAACTGAAATCTGTGCAACTTAATTATGTTTGTTCTGGAAAGTAAAGTGTCTATTCTTTTACGCAGAAGTTCCCGTCTGGTGACTGGCACTGTGCTTACTGTTGTTGCAAATTTTGTCGGTTGGTTGGCGGAAGTTCAAACCAAAGTGTTGTCAATGATGAGTTTACTATGCCTGCATTGCTCACATGCCATTTATGTGAGGAAAAATGTACGCTCTTATCTATATTCTTTTGATAGCTAAATACTTATTTCTCACGAGGAGCTGTATTACTTCCCAGCTAGAAATGAATATGGCTCTTCTACCTTTTGTAGTTCACATATCCTGTGTTGAGGCAAATGGTGGCAAGACCGATGATTCCAAGGATGCATTATTTTGTGGAAACAAATGTCAAGAGGTATGATCTATTTTTTTTTTTTTCATCCGCTCGAATTGCTCACTGTATGTAATTGGTTGATGTAAGTTACTGTATAATTCCAATGGTTTGTTAACTCCTGTTGATAAATATTACTTAATCTTTACACATTCTGGTCATACTAATAAGTTTACGTTTTTTTATTTTTATAATTTTTTTTTCCTCCAGTTATCGGAGAGACTTGAAATGCTTCTTGGGGTTAAACATGAAATTGAAGATGGATTTTCTTGGTCTTTTATTCGCCGGTCAGATGTTGGCTGTGATCTTTCTCTGACAAATCCTCAGTTGGTAGAATGTAATTCTAAGCTGGCTGTTGCATTATCAATAATGAATGAGTGCTTCATGCCATATATTGATCATAGAAGTGGGACCAATCTGCTCCGCAGTATTCTATATAATTGTGGGTAAGATCACATGGCCTCTTTTTTCATATGAAAACATTATCCAGATCCTGCATTTGCCTTTGTAGATATTCCTTTAGTGGTTGCAATCTTGCAGTTTTTATTTTTATTTTTAGTTTTTATTCCTTTAGTAGTTACAATAGCACTGTGTGAGCAGTTTCTGCCATCGAAATGTGGGATGATTTCCTTTTGTCAAGACTACCACATAGATAGTGACTTGAATAATTTGTTATAAGTGGGAGATAGCCCTCATCATATGCTAGACTTTGGGGTTAAGTTTAGGCCCAAATTCAAATTTTAAGACGATATCAGAGTTTATCCTAAACGAACACTGCAAAATTCACACTCCAGATGTCCAGTTCTAGGTGTGAGGGCTCTGTGTTGAGAATCTCAAATTGGACAATGATATGACTTGAGTAGTATAAGTGGGGTGATAGGCCTGGGGATGAAGATATTTTTGAAACACTCAGGCTCTGTTTGGATTGATGGGTTGTAGTGGAATGGAATGGAATGTAATGTCATTTTATAAAATTCCATTGTTTGGATTGATGAGATGTAAATGGAATGGAATGGAACACAATGGAATCAATTCCATTCTATACCACTCATTCCTTCAATTCCTCATTCCCCCCAATTTGGGGGTATCCAATGGAATGGAACTTGTGTCTTGAAATATTACTATTCTACCCTCATTTTATTTGTCTCTTCCTCTACTCAAATATAATTTCCCACACGTCCTTTTCTCCATTACTTCCTACTGACTGCTCATCTCACTTTTTTCTTCTCGTGTCTTCATTTCTATACTTCTCTGATTTGCAATGAACCCATGTTTGACTTTTGTTATTAAGAGCTAATGTTAGTTGAACAGAAACTCTTTTGCTTGTTTTAGCTTTTTTAAGAGTTTTCAAAAATCATTTTTGTACACCCAAGAAAAGCTTGTTTTGGTGAAAAAAAAAAGTGGACAACCACTGTTATTTTATGTCTGGATTCTAACATTACTCATGCAAGTACATCTTATTTATCAACTATTGCAGTTTGACAGGATAATGTTTCTTTAGTCTATTCTCTTGATGTTGTCTTTTTTATTTATCAACTGAAATGGAACCCACCGTACAAATTAATGTGGGAAGTAGAGGGAAATATAAACTATTGAACATGTGGGATCGGATCACTCATACTACATCAGTATTAGCAGCCATTGTTTCATACATATATGAATATATAATCATAATATGCAACTTATTTTATAAGGGTAAAAATGGAAAAAATTATTGTAACTTATTTTATTCCATCCACTATCCAAACAGTGGAATGGAATCTATATTCCATTCGGTTCCGTTCCATTCCATTCCATTCCGTTCATTTAAATTCTGCTCCGTTCCGCTCTCTTCCATCAATCCAAACAGAGCCTCAGGATTTTTTTTTTTCCTGAATAGTTTAACTACCTACAAATTAGGGTCTTCATGAAACATTGAACCCGGATACTCTCAATCGAGATGACTGTAACTAAAGCTGTTTAACCAGTTGAACACAGCCACTTGATTCATCCAAATCCCACTTTAAAACGAGATAAGTCTTGAAAATAGTTTATAAAGAGTGACAACACTCGCCTAACAAGCCGGTTTGCAAGGATGAGTTAAACTCAATGCAAAACTAACATGATATCAGAGCCTATCCATTAATAGTACTGGGCTTGAAGAGCTATATTGGGAAATCAAAGTCCCACATTGAAAAGAGATAAGGTATGAATTAATTAATAAAAGGTGATGCCTCTCACCTTACAAGCTGTTTTGTAAGGATGAGTTTGACCTAATCCAAAACCCAAGATAGTATAAAAGGTCCTATCAATGTTGTGTGTCAAGAGGTAAGTCCTGGAAATATTATTCATGCACCAAACTCATTAATCTTGGGCGTGAAGAGATAAGGCCTGCAATTAGTTTATATAGTGGCATTCTTCATCTTACAATCTAAGGATGCTTTAAGCCTACTGCCAAATCTGAGAATATTTAAGAAAGTAAATGACTGTGTCCTAGTTTCATCATTCATGCATAAATTTTTGAAGTTAGGATAGATGACTATTATTCTTATACAATACATGCTTCTTATATTCTTGTTATATCATTTTTTAGGTCAAATTTCAAACGACTGGACTATAGTGGGTTTATTACTGTAATTCTAGAGAGAGGTGATGAGATCATCTGTGTTGCATCTATCAGGTATTTGTCCATAGAAATGCTGGGGTTGATTATTCAATATCCTCTGCAAATGATTGGGTTTATTGGTTTAATGTCTCGATAATTATTTCAATTACCATTCTTTTGAAATAAATGTGATATAGGTATTTCCTGCCAATATGTAATTAATATCACCTTTCCTTAGGTCACAAGATAAGGTATGGAATTAACTAATAAAGGGTGATGCTCCTCACCTTACAAGCCTGTAGAGAGTATTTATGCTCCAAACTCAATAAAGTTGTGTGTGAAGAATCGAGGATCACTAGAAAACAGAAAAGGGCTTTTTGTAGGTTTGGTCCAAGAGGATAAATTTGATAGGACTTGCCCAAAAAGATCATAACGTATATGTTCACAAAAGAAGGGTTTTCGTTAGCCCAAATAAAGGTAAGACTCGGTTCGGTCTGAGATAGTTTTTCCGGCGAATTTGACCCGAGTGTGAGAGCGAGGTGTCCTCCACTACGAGCTCTTACAGTGCACATGATTTCTCCCCTGCAAATCCTTTCGACATGTGTGCTGTGCCACGGTTTTTGCGAGCCTTTTCGGTGTATTATCCTCGATGCAGACCCTTCTGGTCTGTTCACTGTTTACGCTGCACAAGCTGTCTCCAAGTCCAGCCCTTTTGGCAAGAGTATTGATGCAACATGGGTCGAAGACCAAAGTCAATAAAATGGATATGGGTTTGGAGCAGCAACATAAGTTGGAGAAAAGTTAAAATCTTGATTACATATTTAAAATCTGTCCTTAGTTTTCTCTGCTTTAGCTAAATCAAAATTTCCCTTGTATAGCTTTACTTCGCTGCCCAGTTAGCTAATGTGTAATCTAATCATACTTTGTGAAATATTTTCTTTTAATTGATGGAAGAGAGTGTGATTTTTATTCTGATGGTTTTAGTTTTATAATTCATCAAATAGGGTCCATGGGAACCGACTTGCAGAGATGCCATATATTGGGACCCGCTATATGTATAGGCGACAAGGAATGTGCCGTCGGCTTCTAAATGCCATTGAATCGGTAAGTTCAGCATTTTTATATGTATCTTCAGTTTTTGTTGCTCACCATTTAACTTGCTCATATTGAATTCATTCATAACCATTTTCATTTTTTCTTTTTCCGTTTTTGCAATTATGCCCTTTAGCCTATAACTTTTGTTTTTTGGTTAACCTTGCTTCTGTCACATTTTGCAAAAAATTGATCTGAACTGGTTTAGCTTAGGGGTGGGCTACTGTTTTGGCTAGCTGCTGAAGCATATGACATTTGACAAGGGATGTTATATTGATTCATTTTTGCTTTTATTGTTAGAACTAGAGAGTGGAGAAAATGAAAGTTAAACTTATTAAGTAGAGTGCTCCACTTTCTCATTTCAATAAACTAGAGCGTAGAGCCATTTAACACCAGAGAGGTTGAAACTACTGAGCAAATGTCCAGAAAGGTTATATGTTCTGCACAGTCTTTTCTTGTCCATTCGATTTAGGAGGCAGTTTATGGGCTTAGTGTGAACTTGGGAGCATGTCCCATGGTGGTCACTGTGCGTGTTTGCAATTATTCCATGAATGGTAGTCGGGGTTTTGTTTTCGACGTCTTGAGAGGAAATGATTGGGGTGGACCAAAGGTAGTATGTGGCATAGTAAAAAGGAGTTCCAGCGTTGTAATTTGAGGGAAATAGTTAGTCTAATTGTAGGATAACGAGAAAGAATCATGCTGCACTTTCACATTATATGTTTCCTTTGGATCTTCATTTTGCTGACTTCAAAACTCAATCTCTGATTGTTATCAGGCACTCAGTTCTTTAGATGTTGAGTTATTGGTCATACCAGCAATATCAGAACTCAGAGAAACCTGGACCTCCGTTTTTGGGTTTGAGCCACTTAAACAAACAAGCAAGCAAATAACAAATAACATGAATCTGTTGGTGTTTCCTCATGTAGATTTGTTACAGAAGAAGATATCAAAGCATGCAATTGCTAATGAAAATTTGATTCATAATGAAGGTACGTTTTCCTAGATGCTCGACATAATCTTTTATTTGGTTATGCATGCTTGGAGATCTAAACCCTTGCTGTCCTTTTTCTAAGTTTGAACTTGTGTTTTGCATAATGCAACTTATTGCAGTTTCCAATCATCAGAAGAATCTTACTGCATACAAGGTAGCATGTCAGGATGGGGAAGACTCATCTGGATCTGATTGTTGCCCGAAAATTGAAAAAAATATATCTGTTGAATCTGGTTGTCTGCAACTTGAGAACTCGTTGAATAATGCACCTGACATTACTAGCAACAACATACAGAATATTGAATCTCAAAAAGATGTCACATATCATGCTGCATGTCAGATTGTTAATGAAAAATTGGTTGTGGACAACAAGATTTCCGACAGTTGTGAACTGAGACTTACGACTGACTGTGCTCAACCGGGCTGTATAGGATCAAAAGTATATGCTGAATCTGACGATGGTTGTGGCTCTCATTCTAGACCAGATGGTGATAGTGCTTCTGGCGAAGCAGGTCTCACAAGCAACATCTTGAGGCACGTTGAATCACAGAATACTACCAAAGATGTGCCTGTTAATTGTGAAAACAACTCTAGTGTTGTTAGTGTGCTAAATGCTGACGAAGAACTACATTATTCCAAAACAATTGATCTCCAGACAAAAAAAAATCCTGGAGATCGCTCATCTATTCTAGTATCTTCAGGTATTTGTGACAAAATTGCACATGGTGTCAATGGAACGAATAAAGCATCCAGGGAAGCTGATACTGATTTTCTTCCTGCTGATATTGAACTAATTCTTGATGATAAGCCTGGTTCTCATTCTAGACCCAATGGTCATAGTGCCCATGGCGAAGCAGGTGTTACAACCAACGTTTTGATGCACCTTGAATCCCAGAGTATTACTAAAGATTTTCCTGTTAATTGTGAGAACAATTCTAGTGTTGTTGGTGCTCCAAATGCTGATGAATCAGAACGATGTTACTCCAAAACAATTGATCTCCAGACAAACAAAAATCCTGGAGATCGTGAGAAAATTGCAGATGTTGTAAATGAGAGGAATAAAGTGTCCAATGCAGCTGATGCTGATTTTCTTCCAATTGATCTTGAATTAGTTCCCAATAATAAGCCTGGGATAAAAGAGTCTTCAGAGCTATCAGAGGTTAATTTGCAGGTTGATCAAACTGAATCGAGTAACGCTAACACTGCTTCGGGTGCGGCTCTGCACTGTACATCTACCGGCAGTACTTCATGTGGTAGTGCTGAAGGGATAGTTCTGTCAAACCAGGCAGTTGAGTAGGTGATATAGCAATGCATTTTGGATAGGGTCACAGGTATGCCCTTGGTTTTAATTCAGGAGGGCCACCCCTTACTTAATGCGACACGAGATTTGTCTTTGTAGCAAAGTATTTTGTAAAAAGTTGTTAGAATAGGGTGATCTTACCTATAGATAAAGATTTCTGGAGGTTAGCTCCATTTTTTTAGAGGGTGGAGGAGCTAGGGGAGGAACAACACCATGACATGAGGCTCATGTATTTTATTGCTCACGCGGTCATTGCCATTCAGACGTGAAGGAGTTGACCATTGCTTTTGTTATAAATATCGCTTATACTTTCGTTGTTTTAGGTGTTGCATTGAATTTTTCATTATTAACTTTTTTAGGTGGTAGAAATTGACATGATCATTGATGGTTGTGAATGGCTATGAACTTTGTACCTTAATTGGCAATGACAAATGGAAAGTTGAAATTTGAGTTTAAAATTATTTTCAGATTCTAGATGGCAACCTTTATTGTTTCCATTTTCAGGGGTTGCATTATGTGCGTTAAAAGAAATAGAGGCTATTATTATGATAGGGCACACTGGCAAGTAACTAAATAAGCATAGTTTTAAAACTCGGACCGGTCGTCGACTCGGTAAGGGTGCTGGGTCACTGGTTCATTGGTTGAACCACTGGGTCATTGGTTGAACCGCACAACTGAATCGGATTGAACCGGATGACTCGATCATATGACTCGGTTCTTATAAATAAGTTTAACCGTGTGAGTCGATCTCTAAAAATTACAAAAAATTCAAGACACGCATAATTTTACAAACTCATTCTTCAAATTAAACTACATGATTAATATTTTAAAAAAAACATCTCTTCATTTAATCAGATTAAACTAACTTACTCATCTCAAAAATATTTATAAATCGTTCATAACACTAACTTTTCTTACAACAAACACTAATTAAAAGTATAATATTCAAGTCATGAAAAACTAAAATATAACAAATTATTTTAAAAAAATTAAATATCAAAAATATATCAATGCTTTCTATTAATTTCTTCACATTCCTTAAAAAAAAAATTAATTTCTACACATGAGCTTTGTTATACCTCTACCAACTACTAAGCAAGCACCATTATACCTGTGGTATTCGTGTCATAAATTTGGGCTTATTTGAGAGGCCCATTATACCAATCACTACTAAGCACCAACAGGCAACAACAAACCCTAATAGTAGCAATACTAACAGCAGCCGCCAGATTCATTCATTTCTTTTCTCAATGCTTCAGCTTCTCCTCCTTCTTATCTGAGATTTGTTTTTCTCTTCCATCTTCATAGTTGAATAAAGTGCTATTCTCGCTCTCTCTCTTACTGTGATGCAAAACTGCAGCTTTCTCTAACTCAGATTTTTCTACCAAACACAGATCTGCAGCTTTCTGTCAGCGTTTTTTCACTCTTTGGACAAAAAACCGGTCTGATTTAAAAACCACCGAGTCACCGGTTTGACAGGAAACCGGCCGGTTCATACCGGTTCGTCACGGTTCAACTGCATATCCGATCCAACTATCTGCTCGAACCGGTCATGTTACCGGTTCCTGGTTGGACCGGTCCGACCGGCCGGTCCGGTCCGAGTTTTAAAACTATGTAAATAAGGATTCTATAAATTTTGTCTCTTTCTATCTCTTTTATTTGCCTTCTCTCCATTTTAAATATCATCTCTTCTATTTAATAATTTTTTTGCTTAAAATCACGCTACCTTTCCTGCCTAAATGGTAGAAGATTCAAATCCCTAAATTTTTCCACTAGATATTATTATATTTTTCAGATAAATGGTTGGAATTTCGAATCATTTATTTAAAAAAATTATAGAAATACTTTATCATCTTTGCAAATTCACCAAGCTCATGTTTCACCGAGAAAGGAGTGTAGACTGTTCTTAACTAATTGCCACGTGCGAGTGTTTCGAATGATGTTTTGATCCATGACGGACTAACTCACGAAATAATTAAGAATTATCATTATACAATGCGTTGACACGGTTGCATTTATTACTCTACTTATTTTTTTTTTAATGACAAACAATATAATAATATAAATTATAATATTTTTGAATGACAATAACAACATAACATTCTCCCCTCTCAAAAAAAAAAAAATAATCAATATAAAATTCTTATAGACATATATTTAAAGGTAGAATTGAAAGTAAAAAAAACCAGGTTAAAATTATGTATTCCCCTTGTGTGTGTATATATCAATACTAATGAGAATTGTTCATGTTTAAGCAATTCTTGTTTGGGTCCAAGGATTCAAATATGTTTTTTTTTTTTTTTTTAAATAAAAATAAAACGATATTCATTCATTTAAATCGAGAGTACATCAAATACACACATTGTTAAAAACGTAAAGGGTAAATCTGCGAACAAAGTCACAACACCCAAGTTAATAGCATACAACGACAAAATGCTTAAAAATAATATGATAAAACCTAAGTCACCGAAATACCCATGCTTCCGGATTTGCAACGTTGACGCCCAAATCATTGATTGACTGATGTCGATATTTCAATAGGAACTAAATGAACACCGCGACAAGACACGAAATCAAACGCCACACGGCAAACAACACAACGCCGCACTTAGACGACGAAATCACAAAAAACACAAGGAAAAACTTGATATATGTGAAAACCACTTATTTAGATCGAAAGAAAAGGGAAAAAAAGATGTAGAGAGGTGCTTCTAGGTCAAAAAATGACCTAAAACCACCTCTCCTTGATGAACAAAGAAGAAAGAAAGTTTAGAGAGAAGTTGGAGTTTCTCTCACTAAAAATCTAGGGCCGACTGCCAACAAAAGACTTAAAATATAGGATTCAGATATGTTATTTATTCCACACATTCATAAAAAGTGGACATCATGGAATTATTTATTCCACTAACCGAACTCTCCCGCTCCCCCTTAAAGTTGAACCAGACTTTGTTGCATCGACAAATTAGATAAATAGCAACAACACAAGTGAGATTGAACACCACATCTTCATCAAAAATCTAACATTGAGTTTATGAAATTTATCACTTATATCTTGTTCAACCTCAACTCTTCCATCCAATGTGAGACTTTACCTTACAATCGATACATCACAATATCTCTCTCAAGTGTGAGAAGATCCATGTCCTTGTTCTCCGTTGGTCTTAGACATAGATGAGATAAGACGTCACATTCTTAAAAGTTATTATGTTACGACAAATTGCACTCTGCAGACACGGTTATACTTTTAATGGTCTCGCAAAAGTCCATCTTAAACCTTTGATCTAAAACCAATTGATTATAGGAGAGTAACAAAAAAAGGGATTCGGTCACAAGATTCTCTACACATACAATGGTTTGTTGACGTGTTGATTTTATGGGCATTTTCACGAACAAATAAAAAACGTCCTTCACCAAATGAGAAAAAACACCAACATATGCAAAATAGATCTCAAAACAAGGAAATATGAAGTAATAAAAACACAATGTTGCCATGGTGGTTTTGAAGGGGCGCTCGGATGTCGTGTTAGCAATTGAGATGACAACCCTATCAACAAGATCCAATGGCGGTGGATGAGGCGGAGGACGATCAATTAAAGAAATCTTTAGGACGATACAACTTCACGAGGGTGAAAGCTTTTTGGGGGAGAATCCGATTTTGGGGTGGAAGTGATTTGGAGTCGAAAATGATTCGGGGGAAGAATTCAATTTTAGGGTGGAAGTGGTTTAGGGCCGAAAGCGATTTGGGGTTGAACGTTGAAAGTATCGATTGACATAGTGAAGGTGTTTGAAAAGTAGGACGGGCTGATTATAACACGATGAATATGGATATGGGAGGCACTATACACCACTCTTCCTGAAACCCCAACAGAGGAACAGAGGGAGTGGCGCAAAGAAAACCCCAACATTGTAATATTCATCACTCCACATACATTGCAATTTTGCTCGTTTCAGCCAACCTTACATGTTTACACATCATAAACAATTTACTTATGGCAACCGTTCTAGATTGAAATTTTAAGCTAACTCAAGCCAAAAATCATCCTTCAAATTATATAAACCTCAAGTCATCACTTATCAAGATATGATTCATTTTAAACCTCACACTCACCTCAATCACATACACACTTAAGCTTGAGAGTATTTGCATATACACGTCCCTCCTAAAGCATTAACTCCTCAATGGATTACGACCAAAAACCTCCATTAACAAAGCATTTCTTGCATCGGTCTACTATCACTAAAAATACCCTTTAATTAATGATAAATGTGAGTTGTATATATCCATACATCTAAATGGAAAAATGGAAATAAAAATGAATGAATCTTCAGCGTGGCTTATCCCCCAGGTCATCAGCATCTGATTAAAATAATATAAGAATCCAAATACAAAAAATGAAATGATGATGAAAGGGGGCAGAAAATCGAGATTCCTTGATTATGTCTGTTTGTCAATTTTTTATTTTACTGATTTTTCATTTGGCTCTTTCTGAGCATCTCATGATTCTCATAGTCTGGATGCATCGATTCTGCTCAATCAAACAACTATTAACTAATCAGTTTCATTTGTTTATTAGTTGAGTAAGATGAATTTTCCCTTTCCACTGCCCAACATGTCAAAATTATTATAACCACTAATTAATTAATATTATTACTACCAGCCATATTAGACCAGTGTTATCAACACATTACTATATTACAAAGAATTTGAGTAATTAAATTATGAGTGTCGTCAAGATCTAAAAAGAGACCAATGGTCTAGAATTTACTATTTTACGTCTTTTATGATTTTTTTATTTTATTATAAACCAAAATTATTCTCTACATATCCGTTGAAATTAATCTATCAAGATAACTGAAATTCAAAACTGATATATTTCAACTATGTGTTTCTCTATGGACTGATTATAGATCAAACCCTAGACCAAATATCTTAATTTGAATTTGACAAATGCGACCATTCACCAATGTCATAGCATAATTAACATGTCATTTTATTATACATTAATTTGATCAAAGAAGTCCATCAATTTCACATTTCTTTAAATTAGCGTGACACATACTCCTAGTCATATTATATACACATTCAAGGTTTTCCGTATTGATTGCATATCTTAATTTCAAATCAAAACTATACTACTAATAAGATGCTCAGAGGTAACTGAGAAAAACGAACTAGTGAATCATAAGTACCCCACAACAATAAAATTAACGTGACTCAAGGCCCCAAATTTCCTGAACGGTCTTTGTCCAAAGCAAAAACGAGAACTATAGTAGATTATATTTATTTATATAAGAAAAAAAATATTAATTATAGGTAAGATAGTGATAGATGAAGTAGAGGACCATGGATTCAGAAGTGAGGGGACCAAAACTTTGATTAGAGTTTCCCCACCTTCAAAGGAAAGAAACCAAAAAATTTAGTCACACGTACGTACTATATACTCAAGTACTCACTTGTTAAAATTAACCAAATCAAGAAACAATCATCGTGGATGAATGAAGTAGCAGATCAATTTATGATGATGAGACAAATCATTAACTGCCATCCACGTTACATGCATTTTTATCATTTCAATTTACAAAAAAAAATCCAAATTGTAACACCTTGCTAGACCATTAGAATCATAGTTCTAAATTGTGGTTTGTAATTGCAGTCGTAATATAACAATTTTAGCAATCTCTGCAACGGTATCACAATTGGGATGGTGGTCGCATTGACCATTTTTGCTTACATTTTATTGCAGTGCAACCGCAACTGCAATTTAAAACCATGACTAGAATGACATGAGGGTAACGAGGAGATCGGCAAAAGCACCAAGAATGAACTTGTGAGTATTCTTTGGGTTGAGAGCAAGGTAACAAAGAAGCAACTCATGCAAGATGTTCCAATTTGATTTCACATCCATCAACTCCGGTCGCGCCTCCACCATCTCTTGCATCGATCTTCTAAAATCCATATAAGGATCGGGCGAGTAGGTTGGTACTGCCACACTTCCATTGAACAAAACCTCCTCTTTCTCTTTCTCTTGTTTCTTCTCACGCTTAGTACTATTGGACTTATCCATCAGTGGTACCGAAGAATGTTGAATGCAATCTGTGTTTGTATATTCAATTAATGAGTTAGAGCTACCGGGGGAGGAGAAGAAGAAGCGTTGAGAGGCGAAGGCTGCTGCAAAATCTGCTGGCTCAGGTTCGGGTTCAATTTCGAGATCGAAAGAGGTTGATGTAGTGAAGGTGGTAGAGAGTGAAGAAGAGCATAAAGTGTGGTCAGAGGTTAAGGAAGGGTCATAGAGAGAGTTGAAATTCTTGATCATAATTGATGGGGAAGGTGTAGATGAAGAAGGCTTTTGAAGAATTTGATGATGATGTTGATGTGAGGAAGCTTCACTGATAGTTGTAGAAATTGGACTTGTGGGTGGAGATTTTGATTCAAGAGTTGAATTTGAAAAACATAGGTTGAGGTTCCTCAGATTTCTTGTGTTTGGCATGTTTCTATGTACTTGTAAAATGAAGATGTCAACATTCAAGAGGCCCTTTGCTCTATGATAATGTATGTATATATAGTTGGAATAAAATATGTACATGAGAAAAAGAAGTCCTCATCAAATTAAATAATGATAATAGGGCAAAATTGCATACGTCCTTTAAAGGTTTTTCTAGATTACCTTTGAAGAATGGTGGGTAATTTACCCACCAACCAATGAAAATGAGCAATTTATTGTTAGGGTCAAGATAGTTCATGGATACCACTTAAAAATGTCCTTATGTGCTTAAGTCTCAATAAGTGCACCATTACCCCATTTTTACTTTTCGCTTAACTCCATAAAAAAATCTCACATGATTTTTTTTCTTTTGACATTGTAAAATTTAACATTGCTATAGTAGTAGTAATAACAACAACAACAATAATAATTTGTCTATAACGTGGTTTGAACACGTAGAGAGAAGATCTATAGCTTATAAGTAGTAAAGAGGGTAGATCAAATAGAGGATAGTCAGGTTACAAGAGGTAGATGAAGACCTAAAAATACTATAATAAGAACTATTAATTTTTTTTTAGAGATTAATGAGCTGGATTCAAATATGGTTTATGATAAAACGTTATGACATAATCTGATCCAGGTACCAACCTCGCTTGATGTGATAAAATTTAGTTGTTGTTGTGGTGGTGATGTGATAAGTTCAAATAGACTTTAATTAAAATTATATTTTCAAAATTTAAATACCTAAATTAAAATTAATTAGGTTTCTTAAACGTAATCCAGTCCTCGTGAACTTAACTTAGTTGGTAGAGACAATATATATTATATGCAAGGTTTGGAGTTCAAACCCCAACCACCACAAAAAAAAAAAAGCGTAATTCAATTTTCTAAGTTTTACAATATGCATAACAACGTACTAATTTCGATTTCACTTGGAAGAAGCTAATTATTTTGATTAGTAACACTTGCTGCGTTTGAATGATATATGATTTGACCATGTTCATAAGCGAAGATAATTTTTACTTTATAAGTTGGTCTTGTATATATTGAGTTAGACCTTAGTCAAATTCTAATATAGTATAAAAACTTATTTAAGATTCAATGGACACTTGCTATCATATCATCACTTTAGAACCACGTACGAGGTCAGACTTCACATGTCCAATGTATTTATAAAAACATTGTCAATGTATTTATAAATAAAGTTAATCTTATTGTTACAAGTTGGTTTTGTAAATGTTGAGTTAACCAATTACTACGATTAACTATGGCTCAATTTATTGTCCTAATCATGATCATCATAATTGCTCAAAAATCACAGATAAACAGCTTAACATATAACCTAATGCACTTCTAGTTCCCTATAGAGATCTTTTTGATGTTTTAAGCTTCTCTCGTGAATCAAATACTCTCTCCGTCTCACAATAATTGTTTCTTTAACATTTTTTTTTTTCAAAATAATTGTTACTTTACAATACCAATGTAGTATTTTTTTTTTCCCATTATTATACCCTTATTTAATGAATTTAATTCAACTTAACTACTCCATTAACTATAATTAATAAGAATAGTTTAGTAAGTGATATTAATTTTACCATTGAAATCAACACAATTAATCTTTTTCTTAATAATCGTGCACAAACTTTAAACGACTATAATTTAGAGACGGAGGGAGTATAATATTAGAGCCCATGACTTCTTAAAAAAAAAGTATCAGATGAGCACATGATTTAAAAAACGACTAGTTCATTGTATTGACATTCTTCCTTAAAATTTGGTGATGAAACTTATATTTAACATATACTCTCTCGTCACATTTACAAGTAATTTTTGTTTTTTTAGGTTCATTAAACAACTGATGTATCTGGAATGTATTATAGTTCAGATACATAATTTATTTAATGAATATGGAAAAATAAAAGTTTATAAATATGATTGGATGAAATATTTTATAGGGGTAGTTGTGTGAAATTAAGGGAAAATGTTTCCTGTACACCCGTTATGAATGTAAACCTTAAAATAAAGAGAAAAATTGAGTGATGTTATATATAGACGAGACTATAGAAAGAGAGATAAAAATAAATTGAGATATTAAATAAAAGTATGAAATTTAAGGTGTTAATTTATGATGGTTGTTAAATAAGATATGCATTCTTGTCAAAGAAAAGAAAAACGTAAGATATACATTTTATATTACAATTGCATGTGTTGAAAATGGACACTGTTTCTTGGACTAATTCCTCACTTCTCTTCTAAGGAGCGTAGCTACACGCTCCAATAATCTCTTGAATAGCCAAACAATTCGGTTTTCACTATACCTTTGTTTGGGATGAAAGCAAGCATGCACATGGGGAAGATACAAAGAAGTATCAAACAAAAAGCAAAACACAAACAAGTAAAAAAATCATTAGACAAAAAACCCAATAATTATAATCTTCAAGTGATATTATTATCTTTTTTTGACAATTCAAGTCATATTATTTCTATCAAGATGGTTTCATATCTCATAAGAAATGAATAAATAAAAAAATATGAATGTGAGAAAACAAACATTAAAAGAAAGCTAGGATTCCAAATAAGAAAAGACAATCCTATAGTGCACCAAGATACTCATGGTTGGTCCATTTCATGCAGAGATCTACTATAAAATCAACACACATGAAAGTGATGTATCATACTCTATATATCGTTTCATTGTTTATGAGAAACATCGCAACAATGGCTTTGTCTCAAAATTGGTCCACCATAAGCTATTTAACTAATACTGCTCCATGCATGAGTTTGTGTGTGTTGTCATTTCTAAATAATTTTCTAATAAAATAAGTTACCACCATATAGCACCATATTGTGAATTTTTCATGCAACCTATATCACGGTTATAATAATGTTTTCATATAAAATATATGAAAACCAACCTTTACATGACATCAAATCCGTTATAATTTAAATTGTTATGTTCCCATGACATGCAATATATTGTCGTGATTTGGCTATAAGCCCTCTCTGTAATTTCCGTATTATTGGCCCCTACTTTCTCAAGTTTCTATGAGATACTCGTTCTTTATTAAAACCGGCCCCTACATTAATATTTGATTACATATGTACTTGACTAGTACCGTGTTGAATTTATATATGGACTGCATAATCCACCTTAGGAATCTCAAATGGATTCTTATACTCTCGGCTGTTCGATGTCAATCAACGACAACCAGATCGTTTAACAACATGAAACTGATTGTTTGATCTAGATTGGTCATTCGATGTAACGAGATCATTTAACAACATAAAATTGATTGTTTGATCTAAATTGTCCGATCTCAAATCAACGATGAAGATCAATTATTACATGAAATTTCGTAAACGTGCGGTTGTAGGAAAATTATTTTCTTATATTTTGACCGAAACTTTTGAAATAATCATTAACTATTTGTTCTTTTCTGAAATTTGGAGGATGTGTTTGTCACTCAACAATAAGAGTTGCTTAAATCAATATTTTGGTCTCCCAAATCGTAATAGCTGGACAGTTTAATATTTAAAAATTGCAAAATAATAATTTAGTCTTTTTAAATTAAAAATATCCATTAATTTAGTGATTTAGTCATCATAAGCAAACAGCTTTTAGAAAACATCTAACGAAATCAATGAAAAAACTACAAATTCATCTCTTACTGAACTAAGATAAACATATCGAGCCTTTACAATTATTATAGTAAATTTAGAAGAAAAAGAATTATCTTTTTTTCTTTTTATAATAATAAAAAATTACAACAAAATTGGTTGAGACGTTATTTAATTTAAAGATTAAATAATAAATAGTCATTTTGCAAATTTGAGACACTAAAAGTTATCTTGGAGATAGACGAGATGACAAAATTATCATATAAACTCACACGCACAAAATCGAAGTACCGGGGATCGAACTCCAAAACGTCCGGCTTAACAATTTCGACATTTACTCTTATAATTTCAATTATCAAAATGCTTGCTTATGACGTAACAAAAAAAAAGTTCATTGGCTACAAACAGACATCATTGTCAATAATTGTGAAAATAGTGCCTGTGGAATATATATAATTTTTTTTTTTAAATCGAGTACCTTGAAATTTGTTAGGTATCCTGAAATTTCTTAGGTACCAGTAGCTAAGAAATTTGTTGAGCCTTTATAATTATTATAGTATATATTTTTTTAAACTGAATATCCTTTCGGTAAATTCTTAGATACCTTGAAATTTATTGGGTACCAGTACATCATAGGCATAATTTATTTAAAAGTTGAATTTTTTATTTTTAAATAAATTAATACAAAAATATAACATGTCATTAAATAATTAGATGATGAATATATACTCAATTCAACTTCAGGGTTACCATTATATTCAACAAACAATTCTCCCTTGATCAGAACCTTTGCTTTGATGGAGTTGTTGGAAAATCAACCAAAGAATATCATCACACAAGAAGCAAAAAATAAACAAAATACAACTAAAAAAAAATGAGTTCAATTTTTGCACATAATATTGCAATTTCTCTCAAGCCATACAACTACAAAGTCTCAATTACATCCAAAAAAACTGGAGTAACTGTGATGAAGAAAACTCAAATTAACTGTCCATAATTATGATAGCTCTCTAGGTCTTTTTTCTTCTTACTATTCAATTATAGAGGGAGAATGCTAACCATTGCCCTTGAGGTATTGGATAAAGAGATATAAATAGAAATATAACATTGAAAAATGATAAAAAGTGGTAAATTTAACTTTTTAAAAATCAAAATATTGTTAAAACTAATGCAAACATGTTATTTTTAGCTTTCTTAACCATTGCCATGCAATGGTTAGCAAAACCCTTCTATTATTCTATTAACCGTGACAATCATCAATTCCGAAGATAAGTTGTATAGAATGTTATTAGTTAATGGACAAAACCTTTTGCAGCATTTTAAAATCTAAAAACTAAGTACATAATAATAGTAGTTTATGCATAACTAATATTTATTCAAACAAAATTAGGCAAACGAAAAAACTATCATCCACAAACGTCTTGTGGATGATAGCTTTTTCGTTTTGAACTTTTGATGCGAAATAATATCGATTTTCCATCCTCAAATTATTTATTTGTGTTATTTGAACAACTATTTTATGATAACTTATAAGACAACTATAGATTTACAAAGAAAATGAGGTATTAATACAAAAATCAAACAATAAAGAGAGAAGGTAAAAACATAATGTCAGTATTAGAAAGAATGGTTAATAGTGCTTTACCTCTTGTAATATAAGTCATTTTCGGTTTTTTCCCCTCTAAATATTTTTTTTATTTACCACCCTGTAAATTTTTTTTTTTTTTTTTGGAATACCCCTTAATAGGTCATAAAAAAACCAATTATTATTATTTTTTTTTCAGAAATTTTTCGTTTTTTTATGACCTATTAGGGGGTATTCCAAAACGTTTTACAGGAAGGAAAATCAGAAATGACCTATATTACAGGGGGTAAAGTACCATTAACCCTAGAAAGAAAGTTGTCATAAAAATTATCAAAAAATAATTGTACAAATATCATTTATCGTGCAATAATACTTTAAAAAAAAAATGGAAAATATGAAATCAACTTGAAAACAAATTCGAATCTTCCCTTCGTGAGCTGATCAGAGGATGAAGGACAAGCATCTGTCCCTAATATTTTATCTGTTTGAGAGTTTCCATGTATTTTCAAATAGTATAAAAAAACATTTTCGTGGGTTCTGAACAGAGTTTACAACATTAAGGTCATATTATATATAATATGGTAGTTGATATAAATATATTACATGACCAAATTATTGTGCGTTTATGTGACAAGGGTCTTGGCTAGTCTTGCTCAGTCAGATATATATATGTAGCTTTGCTCTACTGAATCATATATTATATTACTTCAAAATCGACAGTTCTATCTGGTTGAGAAGAATTATTAATTTCTCATGTGATCGTGATCAGTTTAAGCATCAACAACTCGACACCCAGCATGCATATTCGTACTTGCTTGTTCTCTGGCTCGATCTTCTCTCTAGCTTTAATTTATGAGCACATATAATATTAATATTTTCAATAATATTCATTTCAATTACCACTGGGATTCGGAAAATTATACTATCAAGATATACAGGAAGATCTCAACATGATTGATGCTGAATATAGTTATATATAGATTACACTTACATGGTGTCTTTTCAAACTAAATTAACTTTGTTCAACTTGGTTTTCTCCAACTGTCATAGAATTTGAGTTGGAAGTATGTCAGTTATAAAATTGATTTGTAAAATGAGGGATGTCTTTCTTTATAATATCTAATCAAACTTTATCTTAAAATTTGGATTAAACTTAAATATTCATCATAAGAAAATCGATTTGTAAGATGAAAAATGCTTCTATTTATAAACCTTGGTTATGTCTTATCTTTAAACTTTGTGAGACTTGATTTTTCCAATACAACGTAAATTTGTAACTAAGATTTCTGTTGGAAATCAAGTGTGCGTGATTATGTCCGATATCGACTAAAAATGAAGGAAACATTGAAAATATAAGAGAGGAGACTCATAAATCTATTGTCTTAAAGTTTTGGGGCAAGATGTGTTGTCTCTCTCTTAGCGGGTCCTAGACATTTAGCCTATTGTCGTTCCCAACACTCACCAAAATCCCCAACAAATTGGTATCAAAGCCTTGGTTAGGCTCGATGGAGGAGTGGGAGCGGGATCCTAGTGTGGATCAGACTAGTGATGTGAGTGAGTCACACTTGAGGGGGAGATTGTTGGAAATCAAGTGTGAGTGATTATGTCTCACACCGACTAGAAATGGAGGAACCGTTACATATATAAGAGAGGATACACATATACCCGATGCCTTAAGATTTTGGGTAAGAGTGTGATGTCTCTCTCTTAGCGGATTCTAGACGTTTAGCCCACTGCTGCTCCCCAGACTCCCTAACAACTTCGTTTACTTTTATAAATATTTCTATTTTTTCATTTCACAAAATATGTGTTTATTTTAGTTTGCTAATAATATGTAAGACTCTTGAAAGAGAAGATGAAATGTTATATATGTAGAGATGATGCTTTTTTGGAAAATGATGAACTTTTTTTTTTTTTTTTGTGTGTTTTCATTGTTTTTTTTAGAAGTGCACACAATTATTCATTTCAAAAGTCTAATATTTTCCTTGTATTTTTTTTTCTAATAATAATAATATCCTCCTTGTTTGCAAGTATTATTTCTTTTTTTGAATAATTGTTAGCAAGTAAAATTAAAACATATTATAAAAAATTTATATAATTTTTTTCTCCAAAAATAACGGGACCTAACTTATTTTTAGGGAGAAAATAATGATCTAGAAGTTTAAAACTGATTTCAACTTGTGAGATTTCTTTTTTTTGGAATAATAAATTCTGTGTTGAAAATGTAGTATATGATTTAGAGTTTTTTCTCTAAATTTTAACTTTTAGCTTAAAATAATTTCATGAAACTCCTTTATTGTTTTAGCAGATACAATTTTTTTTTTTTTAATAGTGATAAAATTAATGTTTTTGTAAAAACAATAAGCCCGTCTAGCTCAGTTGGTAGAGCGCAAGGCTCTTAACCTTGTGGTCGTGGGTTCGAGCCCCACGGTGGGCGTTTTTTATTTTATTATTTTATTTTTGCTTCAAATTATATTTTTTGAACAATCAATTCTTTAATTTTTTGAATTGTGACCTATTAGACAACCACTCCCAACATAAATAACATACCACAATCAATTCTTTAATTGTTTGAATTGTGACCTATTAGACAACCACTCCCAACATAAATAACATACCACAATCAATTCTTTAATTGTTTGAATTGTGACCTATTAGACAACCACTCCCAACATAAATAACATACCACGAGTAGTAAATGACGTGAGATTTGAACCCCCGTTGATGGTAATTCTTTCAAAAAAAATTTAAATGGACGGTACAATATGTTTTAACGGTGATCAAGATTGAAAATGAAGAAAAGAAATGAAAGAATTTTTAATGGAAAGAATCCAAATCCTAGTAACGTGTCATATCTTGTATGAAGTGTGTTAAATTATAATAACATATTTGTTTCAATCAACTATATGGGAAAATTTGAAGAACATAAATACTTTTTATTTTAGAAGGATTTGAACGGACATAATAAAACCACAAATTTTTTAATAAGGAACAAAAACATCCTACAACTTCATCATATAAGATATGTCCAAGATTAAAGAGCCACATAAAATTGTGTCAAACACAAGTTTTGAGTTGGGAGCTTCCGCGACTACAAACTTTCTTATTCATGCTTCTCTTTCGGATGTCATCGATCTTCTGAAGTTTATAAGCGAAGTTCCACTTTTGTATCTTTACTATAACTTTCCAAGAGAGTAGTTTTGTTTCGATTTTTTCCTCTTGTTTTTTTGTCTTTTGTTTTGTTTGATTAGCCTTTGTAAAAAAAAAAAAAAACACATGTTTTCATGATTCAAAAGAACCAAAACCAATCTAAACAAGACCAGACACAATTTACACAATTGATAACTGCCACCAGAAGTATAGGTCCAAAAAGTTGACTTTGGATCAAAGCTAGGCAATCAGATCAATCTTTAGTGTCCATTTTGTTCGGAATCCAGTATTTACTACTAATAGATGATCTAGTTGACTCTGACACATGTACCAATGCATATGTTTTATCTTTGATATATTCAACTCTCTACTAAAAAAAATTATGAAAATTTAATATTTTAAAAATATTCATCGAGACGAATCCAACAACATCTTATATGATATTATTTATCTTTGTTAATTAGTAGAAAAATATGATCAAAATATGTTAAATTAATAATATATATTGTCAAATAAATTATCCATTGAAAGACAAACTTTCTGCTACCTCATTTTGTTTAAAAACAAAAATATATTGAAGGACAGAGGGAGTACCAAATAGGTAAATTTGGAGGAGTGTAGTTTTCAAGAAATTAGTTGAAGGACAAATATATCTCTTGTAAAAGGACTGGAGAGTGGGTCCCTGATTTGATCACTATATTAGACATTTAACTCATTATGTGATGCATACTCTAAGATATTTCAAGAAGATCTTTGTAATAAAAAAACTACAATTCAAGTAAAGTGAGGGAATAAAAAAGTGTAACTTCGCTTACAATCCCAAACTATCCTTATTGGCGGACTAAGACCTCTCAAATTACTCACGTATGAGAGAATTAGTTAGGAAACACAAACTAAAATCTGGAACCGTTAATAAACAAGTTGTTTTGATCATCTTTGCTTCATTGTTTGGATGAGTTAATTGGTAACTAGTGAGACTTTATGATAGTTCATCATCACATGATATTTTTAAAGTCTTTTTAGTTTATTTCTTGAGTGCTATTTGAATTCTTGAGTGAATTGAGTTGTTTGTGGTAAATTTTTCAACAACCATATAAATCCTTATAGTGTGGTTCTCTCTTTTTGTTGTCGCCTTTTTTTCTCTTTAGTTTGTATTCTACACATGTGTTTAGACGGGTACAAGTTCACTATTTTTATTGTGCTAAAACAGATAAATTATCAAGATTTTTTTTTAATAAAAATAAATTATTAAGATAGTATTCATGAAATTTTAATTTTGATTAAAATTATATGTATATGTATTTTGATTAAATTGTAATAAAGATGAATGCTAACAACATACTCCCTCTGTCCTAAAATATAAGCAAAAAAATCTCATTTTCTTTGTATCAAAATATAAGAAAAAAGATCAACTTTTATGTTATTTTTATGTCTTTTCAAACAAATCATCTTTTCCAATGTAAAATTAAATGCAAGTTGCATTTAATTTGTTCTCCTTTTTATTTTCTCCATAATTTTTAACCAATGAGAATTATTTTTACATCTTTCCATGAAACTTATTCCAAGGAGAACACAAAAAATCATACCTCAAATCACTAAGTGTTAATCTTCTTAATAAGTGTGAATTAGTATTTTTTGCTTATAAATTAGGACGGAAGGAGTACAATTTAACACACGCTTTTCAACACACTCTTTTTAATTGATTAAATTTCATATGGGTCCCACCAAATCATGTGGGTCCCATATAAATTTGGTGGGTTCAATGTGAATTTTAACCAATCAAAAAGAGTGTGTTGAAAAATGTGTGTTAGAACTTGTGTTCTAGCATTTCTTAGGTAACAAATCATGCCTATCTTTTTCAAACATCCACAAAATAGCAAATAACTTAAATTCTTATATTTCTCAACGACACAAATATTATTTTTTTGGGTTAAATTAAGAGCATGATGAAATGAAAGAGAATAAAAGGTGTCCCAACTTGACTCTTATCCTTTGTCAAGTGTTCATATATATTATGAAATAAAGGGAAAACAATATATAAAATGTTTAGGGGGATATCAATTTAACCCCGTAAATCCACACAAAACACAAACGCGTAATACAAATATTTAAAATAACACAAATGGATTTGCCTCTATTTAATCCTAAAACTAATCAAAGGTCTACAATGCGGTGAATGAACCGACCGTCAATATGAAAGTTGGTCCACGTATCATCAACTCTCTGCAACGAATGACAACAAAGTAAACGACTCTTTCGAGTCCCACAATCCTAGTCAAAGATAGTGAATGATGAGGATATCATATCATTTTGAATCAATAACGAGAATCGATACCAATATTAAGAGGGATCAACATGGTGGCAACAAAACAACTACGAAACCTGCAGAACTAAACATATTTGAAAAAGGATCAGAGAATCAAAAGGCAATAACACCAACTATGAACCGAAGCCCAACCAAAACAACTCATACAACAGTGTTGGATGTGAAGAGATAACCATTAGAAAAAACCACAAACGCTGAATCTAGACGTCTCCATATTTTGAACTTAATATTGCGTAACCAGACATACCCTTACGAGGTTGAGCAACCAAACTTGAACCATTTTAAAGGAAATGTAATGCGGCGTCGTTATCTACCAAAGAAACCCTTAACCCATCGACATGGAGGAGGCAAACACCAAGAACTTGCGTATCATGAACAAAAACCAAATCTTTCCGAACCAGATCAAAACTTTGTGAACGAGGGAAAACCTTGTGAGATATCTAATGAGCAAAACCCGGCTTTACCAAGAACCATCCTGTAGAAATTGGATCCACTCAAACCATAACTAAACCTTGCATACGACAGAGGATCTCGACGATGGACAAAAGATGGGGCATGAACAAAGGACCGCCGAAGAAGAATAGGGGTTTATCAGTGGTATGGAGGGTGAATCTCATCGCACCACCAACGTGAATGGCTATATTTTGGAGGAAATAAGTGGTCGGTGGAGGGGCTGTGTGGTGGTTTTGCTAGAGGTTGAAGAGAAATAAAAGAGTGTATGTTTCCGGTGGTTTGGTGACACCAATAATATACCAGTTTTATAGAAAAATTTATTTAAAGGTATGATTGGAAGTGACAAAACCACCCCAAAAAATAATACATCCACTTTATATATAGTATATATATATTGTTGTCTCAATGACGCGAGTGATGTTATAATATATATGACGAAGTTTTTTTTTGAGAAAAAATATATATGTCTCATGCCAATTTATATCATCATTTTTAAAATGTATGAATATTTATATTCTTTTTATACTCTAAGAATGTGGCAACATGCATCTCTATTTGTTTTTTTTTATTACACATGCTCTATTTATTTTATTAAATGAAGAGAACTCTAACTCATCAATATGATAGTTCTTGAAAAACATTCTCTACTTGAGTTAAAATGCTTTAAAAGAAACACTCTTATCTGAAAGTTCATTTATTATAAATGACATTTAAAGTTTATGTTTAAATTGTTACGTTATATTTAATAAGTACAATAAACTATCTTGTCAAAAAAAAAAAAAGTACAATAAACTATTTGTAAGAAATTATGACATTAAAGTTTAAGTTTATCTCTTTTCAAATATTGTTTAAAATATGTAACCAAAAAAAAATTGTTTAAATACATACTAGATGTAGAAGTAAAATAAATATTTAATCTACATAATAGATTTCATTTTATTTTGCTATTGATCAACACATACTCAAATAAACACACATTGAGATAGAGGAAAATATGAAGACTCAGATTCGAATATGGGATTCCACACATAAACAATCCTCACAATTAAACCATTAGAGTGTAACACCTCATACATTGCATTTATATATTACAGTAGCTAATTATAATCATGTAATAAAATTGTTGTTTGTGATATCTACTATAAGAAAATGAATGTAAGAATACTTGCATAAGATAATAGTGCACTTTTTCGCATGTCATAAAAATTGTAAGACCAGAGAATCAAACTTTTAAGTAAATTATAAAATCACAAACATTATGATATAAATAATGAAATTATATGCTTAGAAATAACATAATTATTTTTCAACTTAATTAGTACGGGGATGCCCATATGTCACAAAAGTTATCTTCGCACTTTATATAGAGAGGATAAGGTACCTTTGGACAATCATCGTCAGAAACACAAGAAATCTGAGCTGCATTATCAAATAAGAAAATAAATCATCGTTACTAAAACGTGATTTGATATTGTGTATAAGAAAAATTAGAAAATTGTGTGACAAATTACATACTTCTAATGGTTTCAATAGGAAATAGAGTAATACATACTTCTAATAGTTTCAACAGGAAATAGAATAAGAAAGATGATCAACACATAAAATAAAATTACGATTTGAGTCATATTTGTTCTCCTTTGCATGTAATAAATATAATTATTTTTTTTTGTTTTATAAGCAAAAATTTCTTTTTTTGTTAACTTCAATTAAATAAGTTTTAGCACTTAGGAGTTCTAAGAAGCCATTTATAAAATTGAAATCAATGTTAAATATCTCTAATCAATATGTTGTGTTTATCTCTATAGCTCACTCAATTGATTATTTAATCTTACTAAATATATTACATAAAAATTATGATAATTATCAAAGTTCACTATTTTTTTTTATTAAACTTCATTATGTGTGTGTTTTTTTTTTAATATTTTAGCCTTTCGTAATAGATTGGGGAAAATCCCAATAGCGAAAGAATATTAGTGAATGATACAATTTTTTTTTTACCTGTGTAAATAATGAGTAGAAGAGGTGACAACATATTTTTTTTATAAATTAGAATGACTAGAATGTTATGGCTGGATCGTCCGTGAAAAGGGGTCACCACCAATTTTTAGTTCTTTACGAAAAAAAACCTAACAAATGTTGACCTTAAACCAGAGATCCAATTCAAAAATCGATTAAGAGTTGGGAATGTGTTATCTCCCTACAGTGTCCATTTGAAACAATTGTCCTATAATTAAATGCATAAGAATTATAATACTTTTAATAGTATTTATTTTATACAAAATGAAATAATAGACATAAACAATAATCATTTACATTAAATATGAGATAAGTAAATGTTTTTATATTTAATTTGATAAGGGAGATGATTTTTTATTTATTTATTTTACATATCCTTGGGAAAAATAGGAAAATCAATACACATTTAGTTTTTGTAGATTTTTTTTAAGCAAATGAAAGGGTGCATAGGGATCTCCAACTGCAACACCTTGAAAGATGGATTATGTGTGTTGACTATACTAATGTTAATATGATATTTCTTAATGATGTGGATCCTCTCTAACATTGATAAGTTAGTAGATAATTCATTTAGTTTTAAGTTATTATCATTTATGGATTCTTACTCTAGGTACAACAAAATCACCATGGCTTATGAATGAATCATGCAACTATTTTTACAACGTAATGTCATTCAACCATAGGAATACATGTGAAACCTACCAAATAATGAAACAAGGTTTCCAAAGAAAAAATTGACGACATCCTCTAAGTCTATATGGATGATATGATGATAAAATCCAAACAAGAGGTAGATTATACCATCATCAGAAGTAAGTCTTTGAACAAGCTTAAAAGTACAACATGAGACTTAACCCATATAAATATAAGTGCACATTTGATGTACGAGAAGGTAAGTTCCTAGGGTTCTACTTGATGAAACAAGGAATGGAGGCAACCCAAGATAAATTCACAGCTTTCACCAAAACACAATTACGTACTGAACTCGAAGAAGTCGATACAAAACACAATAACAGTGCAACCAAATATTACAAGAAGATAAATCCTATTTCGTGGAGACATTGCTGAGACAATGATGAGATGGTCACCTGAGATCTCTAAATTTGACATGAAAAAATGACCACTTGCCACGAGGACAAGAACAACATATGGATTATCTTTATAGACGAATCATTGAACTCTAATGGATGCATCACATTCATAATACTCAAGAATGGAGAAGGATCATTTTCAAAGTATATCTTGGACTATCCTTCTAAATATCAAACAATCAAGAGGAATATGAAACATTCTTCTTTGAACAAATTTTCAATTGGTAGCATCCCAAGTCCTAGGGGAATTTTATGTTGGAGATGAGTATCTGTGAGAATATAGTGATATATACAAAAAGAATCCTTATACAGTCCAAAAATATAGTACTTTTTGAAAAGCGACGTCTACTAGGGTTCAAATGGTGCAAAAGAAACGTTCATGGCTTAACTTTTTTTTTTTTTATCAGGTAGTTTAGTAGTTAGTGACTAGAATTCACTTTTTAAAAGGTGAATAAGTGAGGTGTTCGGAGTTCGAACCCCGATCCCTGCATATAATAATGCATATGTATATGAAAATATATCAAAGATTAAAATTACATATAAATAAAATCATTTGTAAGAACCTATGATACAAACATTGTGACATGTAAATAAAATTATACGCTTAGAGGTAATATAGCTAATTTTAAACAATTGTTACGGTGATCCCCATATCTCACAAAAATTATAAATGCACTTTATAAATAGAGGATACGATGCTTTTGGACAATCATAGTCAGAAACACATGGAATGCGAGCTGCATTGTCAAATAAGAAGAAAAAGATTGTTAGTAAAAGGTGATATAATATTATGTATAAGTTGAATTACAAAATTTGAAAATGGTATCAAAATGACATACTTCTATAACTGGTTACAACAAAAGATAGAGAAAGAAAAATAATGAAAAAATAAACAAACAGGAGAATTTGTGTCATATTTTACCCCTTTGCATTCAATAAATATGATTATTTTTATTGCTTTATAAGTAAAATTTCCTTATTTTTTAACTTCAACTAAATAGTTTATAGCACTTAAGAGTTGCAAGAAGACGTTTATAAAATTAAAATTAATGTTAAATGTCTCTAATCGATATGCAATGTTAGTTCATCAATTGACTAATAGCCTCAATAAATATCTCACATAAAGACATTGATGATCATCAAAGTTTATCATCTATTTTATTAAACTTAATTATGTGTTTTTTATTTATATATTAGCCTTTCGTAATAGATCGAAAAACAATTTCAAAACAGAAACAATATTAATTAATGATAAAACAACATTTGTATAAATAACACATCGAAAAGGTAAAAACACATTTAAAGTTAAAAGCACCATAATAGTTTCCATAAGTTTACATTAGCTGGTGAGGAAAAATGCATATTATATGTAGGAAACAGGGTTTGAACCCCGAACACCTCACTTATTCATCTTTAAAGTAAATTTTTCTAGCCGCTAAGCTACTTGACCAAAATAAAAACACCATAATATCGCAACTGGATGGTCTGTAAAAAGGAACCATCACCAATTTTAATTTGTTTATCACAAAAATTTGAAAAGTACTAAAAATGGTGATCTTAAACCAGAATTGAACTCGAAAATCAACAGAATATTTTAAATCCAAAATTAAATAAAAGTCATAAACAATTTTGAATCTAATAGAGAAGGCGTGAGCTAGGGGTGTACGTAGGTTCGGTTTGAGTTGTGTTTGACCAAACCCAAAACTCGAACCATATAGGGTACTCCGGTTTGAGTGAGGTAAAATAATCACCTGTTATACCATTGGATCGGATTGGGCAAACCTGCTAATTTATGGGTTGGATTGGATAATGAGTACGTGAATTTTTTGGATATGAGTCTGGTTTTACCCGAAACCCATTTATTTTTATAGATTTTTCATTTTTTGAAACCATACCCACCCTATTACCCGACCCAACCCATTTTTTTAGTTTTTTTTGGTGGATTTGACCGGTTTTTTTTGGGTTGACCCAACCCATGCACACCCCGCCGTGAGCGGCCTACATTCTCCATTAGATACAATTTTATTATAGTTAATTATATAGGATTTTAAGATATTTTAAATCCAAAATTAAATAAAAGTCATAAACAATGGAATATTTACATTATATATTTGGGGGAATAAACGTTCTTATTATTTAGTTTTTTTTTTTTTTTTTTTTTTTTTTTTTTTTTTTTTTCCGAACTCTAGACGTTGCATATATTATGCATTTTTCTCATCAATTAAGTTAAACTTAGGAAGATTTATTATTATTATTATTATTATTATTATTATTGTTATTATTATTTAGTGCGACAAGGAGGGAAGATTTTTCTTCATGTATGCTTAAGTATAATAGAGAAATCAAAATTCAAAACACACGTTTTTCTTGTAAAAGGAGTAGGTTTCACTTCAACATGTTTATGAGCCTAGCTAGCTAGCCTTCAAAACAAGTGAATTAATATATTTGCAGATGTAAGTTTGTTAATAGTTAGTTAAAATTTAGTTATGGATTTATATGTATAAATATATATGTATAAATAGGGTATATTCATGATAATTCAATTGATCTAATCTATCTATTCTGTATCTATCCATTATATAATTTCTAGCTATATATAAATGGTACAAGAATAGATAGAAATTATACATAATGAACTGATTCTACGAATGCTACATTTAACATGGAAAGATGAAGCATGAAAAGATGTTGCGGTTTGCCCTTTTCCAGATTTCAAATTTCAAATCGTGACATAAAAAAGGTATAAACGAAGCAATTTTAGGTTGTATGAATGATTTAAGGGAGAAGAAGAAAGCAGAAAATGGAAACAGGGGAGAAGAAGATGGAGATATGGAACAGCTTGAAGAGGAAATGTAGAGAGGTAGATCTGTGATTTTTATTTTTGGTTATAAAACCTGTATTTTTTTAGAAATGTTAACAAGTGCTCACTTGATAAGAAGTTTAAAATGGAAATTTTGTTTTGGAATTTGTGTATTCAACACATTGAAACATTAAAAAGTAGGGAGCTTCTACGGTGCAGTTATGAAACTGACTTTTTTGAAAAAGTTAATTTTAATCTTAATGTTTGATTTATTTTTAAAATTGTTGATTACCGATTAATGATCAATAGTAGTTCATCTAATAATGCTTGCAACATCTTAAACTTACATATATTATTTTATCGTTGATTTCTTTAACATGCAAACATACTTGTAGGAATACATTTTATTCCCTAAAAAACAAAAAAATAGTACAGTTTATTTAATTTTTTTAAAGAAAGTACAGTTTATTATTTTCCTCAAAAGGAAAAATACATTTTTTTTATTAAAAGATAAATTTGTCAAAGAAAAAAAATCTACGGTAATCATGCAAAGCTCGGATTTTGAATGAATATGATCAGGAGCTATATTGCTCTATAACAAAGGGGTAGCTATGGCTACCCAAAGAAAAAAAAATTATTGAATGAATAGGTATATTTATCTGATCCCGTCTTCTAAAAATTGGAAGGTGAACAAAAAAATACATATAAATTCTTTTTTTGATGGTGGTCGGGATTCGAACCCTAGACTTTACATATATTATGCATTGTCCTTACCAACTAAGTTAAACTTATGAAAACACACACATATATATATGTTTTGATTGATAATGAAAATATGACAACAACAATAATCTATCACTTCCTCTAAAGAATTTTGTTATCACCATTGGCCCAAAGAGATTTCACAGCAGTCTATTAACCCTTTATTATTGTAAAGGGTAAAGAGATTTAACGCCAGTTTATTAACTCTTTATCATTGCAAAAATAGACTTTTTATTAACAATTTTTTAATCAGTAAATTATAACCCTTTATTAACTATTTATAAGTCGTTCTTGTTGCTATAAATGTATTTTATAAAGTACATTTTATATTCGTAAAAGTTATTGCAATTTTTTTTTCTTATTTGTTAAATTTACTATTAATTTTTAAAAAATATTTTATTTTACTTTATATATGGCTACCTCATGAAAATATTATTAGCTTCGTCGCTCAATATGATGATAATATTTTTTCTTTAAAAGAATGATGATATTAATATTTTTACTCATATATTTTAACTAAATAATTTATTCTACTCACAACATACCGAATAATATATTAGAATGTACTTCAATCCCAAATATTGATTCTATATACCCCTTCAAACCCAATTCTTCAAAAGTTGCAGACTGCGTACCTGGGCCCGTACCGTACCACATGCCTAAGCAAATTAGGAACTATCAAATTTGAAGTTCTTTCTATTTGAATCATCTTTCATGATACTTTGCAAGAATGTCCCAGGCTTTGTGCGCATTCCTCTGAACTTCAGTTGCATCTACAACTAATCATGGATACCATTTTGCACTATTTCCAGTAAATCCAATGCTCCAAACAAACTCTTCATCACTGCACTCCTTCTTTCCCAATTTCTTCCTTCAAGATTTGAAAGATGAGTGTTGAAACTATTGCTACGCTTTAATTGTGTAATTGAAGATTTCTTGCTCCCCTAGAACAAAACAAAAGGCTCCTAATACCAATTTGTTAGCGCAGTTTACAATGCTTGTTCAGTACTAGGAAAATATGAGAAAATAAAAAGAAAAGAGAATGAGAGTTAGAGTTATGTAAATTATGATTTCATTAAATTGTAATCACACATACAAATGTTCATATACAAAATGTTGTTGAATTACTTAGAAACAAGTCATCTCTCAAACCCTAACAACCTAATTTTCAACAAACAAAAGTATCTTGATTACTATGTGATTTAACAAGTAACAATAACTACTTAGAAGGTCTTGACCTAGTTCTTTTCTCTCTTTTTCTTCCTCTTTTGACCTAGTTGCTCTTCTCTTTTTGTTCCTCTTTTTCTTTTGTTCCTCTCTTTTTGCTTGTATTTAACGGTTCTCCTTGCATGCATTACCTTTGTTTGAAAACAAAAATTGTGAGGTTTACATCTCGGTCCACGTGTGTGCATCCCACGTGCCATACTAATTAATTTACCCCAAAAGGAACCACAGGCCAAAACTATGTACTACTTCAAATTAGAGGATATGAGAATTCCTTATATTCATTACAAGATTTACCAAGTACAGACTAAAGATGTCCTATATATGGTGGAACCATTCTTAAAAAAAAAAATTACAAATGGAATAGATAACTTTTTTTCTTCTTCTTACAAGTAAAAGATAGTTTTTTCAGATCAACATTTCAACTCAAACTAAGTCTATCGCTGCCTTAAGAACTTTGAATCTCCATGTCTCACCCGCTCTTCCTGCACGAAATTGTAGAACAATAGACATTGTTAAAGAGAAATTGAACAACCACAAATATATATAACAATGAATGAAAGAAATTTTAATTAAAAATAAAAGTCTAACGTGTTCTGGTTGAGGGTGGCTGCCGCTGCCATCGATGCAGCCACACCGCCCGGTTTAGTTCTCATGTCCGCTTTGTTTCTAAGCTCTGCTCCAATCACTCCCTCTGCATCCTCTCGTGTTACAGCTTTATCCGATCCCAGCTTCTCCCTCGCACCCTCCATTTAAATCATTAAAGAACTATATGTCAGTTCTATAATTTAAGCTTCATTTTATTTTTAAATATGTATCCAATATTAAACCAAAAATATCTCTACAATTCTATTTGAACTAAATAAAACAAGAAAAATGTTAGGGTACTAGATAAAAAAAAATACAATGGAATTTGGAAAGTAAGAGAAATATTATTTTTAATAAAAAATTTCCATTTTTTGTTTTTGTTAAAGCTAAGAGTGCTCCAAGAACATCGATTAATATGACGCATAAAACAATATCACAAGGTAAGAAAAGTTACCGATACGACATCACCCAATGTAGTTTTCTGCAGATCAGGCATAGTACGAGTATTTCTGGTAGCTGCTGACTGAGCTATGGCACCCAACCCACCGGGCTCAGTATGATTCTTTCCGGTAGCTCTCATTTCCGCGGCCTGTATAGCAGCAGCATCACTCTGATCCAACGGCTTATCACCGGCTTGACTCAAAGCAGAAGCTTCCAGTGCCTCTCCAATGGTTATAGCATTCTTGTCCAAAACCAAACCAGGATCATTCATAGGCACATCAGGTTCAACAAACTGTCCAACAACTTGTGATCCAACAGATTCTGTGATCACACGGTTTGCACCCACTTTGGTTTTGGAGACACTCATGCCTTGGTTTTTTGCTATGTCTGAGATGTCTCCGTGGCTTACGAGGCCGGCAGCGGTGTTTACTGCAGCTGCTGATTGCATCACGGAGGCTGGACTGCCCTTTTGGGTTTGTCCTAGGGCTTGATTCTCTGTGGCTTGCATGAGAGCTGCGTCTCTTGGTTTGATTGGTTGTGAGGCTAATTCACCAGAGACGTTGAAAACGTCACCATATTTGATGGGTTCTTGCTCGGAGAATTGCTCTGCTTGTGGTCTCTGTGGCTGTTCTTGACTCATGATTCTGCACTTTGATTTTGATGCTTTACGTTTCCTAGATCGATATTGTGTGATAATTTATTGCAGTGTGTATATATACAGGGCATGTAGAAGAAATTAATGGATACAAAAAGAGGAATGGAGAATTTACACTTGTCATGCAAGGGAAAGATGATTGTTCCATGTTTGGAGGTACAGGTGGCATTTGAAGCAGCAAAGTGCATGCAGCATGACACATAGAAGACCAATTTTGTATGCATGCAGAACACGAATTCTAAAGACAGATTAAGCTGGTGATCTCTAGAACTAAACACACGTTATCCTTCTCTTTCTTTTCTACACCTCCACCGACTGGTGCCGGGAGCAACAAGCTTAGGGGATCACCTCAGAAAGTAAAGTTTTACTTTTTTTTATTTTTATTTTTTATAACGGAATTATACTAGAAAGAATGAGATAAGTACGTAATACGTGATCCACTAAATGGGTCAGAAGGTAATAGAGTATTTTTCACTGTAGGCAAGTGTGATTTAAACGGTTGGATTTGATAGTGTTTAGAAAGTTCGGAATTGATAAATACATTGCATGATATATGTGGAATTAGAGTTCGAACTTCAAACATTTTACTTATTTGTTTTGAAAGTGAATTTTAACCATTCAACTACTTGATAAAAGAAAGTTCATAATTGAAATTCTAATTTTTTAAGTAAAAGAAGTTTTATACATTCAAATACTAAAATCAAGATGTAACAAAAAAATAATACTAAAATGATTCAATAACAAAGATATAAGTTGGGACATGCCTCATTTTTATTTTGAGATTAGTATTAGCGTTAACGGTATATTCAAGATGAATTATCAATATGTATGAAATTCAAATTCTAACAACTAAACTAATTTCATCCACATATAACCAAAGTTATTACGAGATCCACAATTGTTAATCCATCCAACTCTAGGAAAAAAGATTATTGTGCATGTGTTCGCTCAAATAAACTTCAACTTTATGTGGTCTTTGAGATGACTAATCAAACTGCATGATGATAAGTCTTTGGTTACGTCGAGAGAATTATGAATTCGTTGATAGTCTTCACAAATATCTTCTTTTTTTAAGGGACTCACAAATATCTTTTTAAGCATTTCCTTTTAATATTTGTATATATTATCAATTTAATATTTATTTGTCTATGCTAGTTTGCTAATTTAATATTTTTATCATCAATTTAATCTAAAATAAATGAAGGATAATATAAACAAATAAAGGAGAAGATAAACAAATCTAGATATCCTTTCGGAGAAAAAAAAAAAACACATGTTAAAACCCATTATGATAATTTAAACATTAAAAACAATTTTTTTTCTACAAATGGGAAAATGGACAAACAAACAAAAAGAAAATAAACAACTATGGAAGAGAAACAAAGAAACAAAAAGAAAATCAACAACTATCTAGTAAAGAATTTCCCACTAGCATCGCCTAGCAGGTGGAGGAGAATTGCATCTTGATGCTCCGCGATGACCAAAACGCGTCTTGACTGCCAGCTCCAAGCTTAGCAATATAATCTGCACAAATATTTATACTACACTTATTATATAAACCACTTCTACCATAAAGTATCTAAACATAAATCACTTTAAACTTTATTTACTTTTAATCAAAATCAATTCTATCAAAATCAATTTTTGCCACCATATAACCAAACATACGTTAAGTCTGAAGTGAAGATATCACGGTAGGAGAAAATTGAAATTGGTGCTTAATTGTATGAGCAAAAAGCTTTTTTAATTACATCATGGGGTTACATCACTAAGTACTAATCACTAACTAATAAGACCAGTCAGGTTTGGAACAATAGAATAGCGACATTTCAAGGAGAGACAATGAATAGTACCAAAACATGAAAGAGAAGAAATAAAAAAATATACGTTGTATTAGAGTGACTAGAAGTAAAAGTTTCAAAACAAGACCCTTAACTAACCTTCCCTCAAAAAAAAAAAAAACCCTAAACTAATCTAATTTACTTTCTACAAAGTTCAATATCACCAATAACCTCATCAAGCTAAAATGTGTCCAGAACACTTTCACCGAGTGGTTGTTGATTCAACACCAAAGCAATTTTAGTTGTGCGTTTTTCTTACAGCTACACTTTGTTGCTTCTTCTTTTTCACCTTACAAAGATTGTGGCATGCATTTTTCTTGAATGGACGTTGCACCAAACACTCTGAGTATTACATCGTTAGAGCTTTGAAATACTTCTGAACAAGAGTTTTGGTAATACAACCATTTTTATTTAGTCAAGTAATTAGGAAACTAATATTTTTTCCTATAAAATCTCAAAAGCTCTAATCAACATCTTTAGAGACTAATCCTTTGAGGAGGTTCAAAAGAGAGGAATAAATTTCTTTCGAGTGAAGCAGGCAGATGATTGTAGATCAAAGACTGAGGGCTCGTTTGGCATGGATTTAAAAAAAAAAAAAGGATTTTCCTTTGTATTTCTATAATCGCATGCGCGCCGTACACGAGTAGTGCATCGCACAATCAATTTTTCATATGTGGCCTATTATTTCCAAAATAGGACGCGCGTCGCACATAAGCCAGCTAGTTCTACTATTTTTCATCCTTTTGGGCACCTAGGGTCGTGCACGAGGCGCACGGGCCAAAAGCTATTTTTCTTGATTTCTTCACTCTTCATGGACTCTTCATCTTTTGATATGTGATCGAGACTCGTGGCATAGTTCCCCAAGTTGTATGGACTTAAATTACTTCATTGTCCTTGGTCTTTATGCTTCCGTAACTTCTACGAGGTGTTTTCTGATCAGATCAAAACATATTCCAGAAACATTATGACACCCTATTGAATTGTGTGGTTAGGTAGTTACAAGACACACATATTCAATTCAAAACATTGCATACTCTTTTCTAAACTACTTGTAACTCACTTTAATGCTCTATAAAATTTTAAAATAAAAGACAAAAAGACTCTATAAAACACTAACATACATACTATGATGAGAAATCATCACTAAGTCACTACTTGCACCCATGATACATGGATATAAGCTTACCAAACTTGAGGCATCTTCTTACTTTGATCTTTCAGTTTATAGGTCTGTATATGGTTACTTGTAAACATGCAATTATTACAAGACCTGGCATTAGCTTTTATATCAACAAAGTTATGGCTAAACTAAATTAAACATATTGGAAAGTTACTAAAAGGTCTGGAGATATCTCAAGGATACAATCAATTTGGGGCTTCTTCTATAATCTAACTAACAAGTCCCCTAGTTTGGCTCTAAAACCCTAGACAAGGGTTCTGACAGCGATGACTAAAAGGTTAACATTTGATGCTTGTGTGCATCTAGACCTTATTAATTGGGTCTCTTAGTTTCCCCTCAAAAAAAATTGGGTCTCTTAGTGGATAAAAGCAACATGTGGTCTCTAGAAGTAAGACAAAAGCTGAATAATAAAAACAAGGCTTTGGTCACTTGTGGCTTCTTAGTTGCTTAAAGCTCCATTTCTAACTCCAACAGTTTTTTTGTTACAACATGAGTGCATTTGCTTTGACTCACAATCTTATCGTTTTGCATGTCAGGACCAAGCATATTGAGCTGGACCTGTTTTTGTTAGAGAAACGGTTCTTAGAAACAACTAAATGGTGTTCATGTCATAGTCCAACCCAATATGTTGATCTACTAACCAATGTCTTTCCGCTTATTCTTTTTGTAGATATTAGGTTTAAGCTCAAAATAAACTAAAAGTAGCTTAGCATAAGCTATTTAATTAACTCTTAGAGTTCGTTACAATTTGTTATAACTCTAGAAGTCTATAGTAAGAAATCATTGGTCATTGTAACATTTAACAATTCAAATCGATAAAATCAACTCAAAGAACTATGAGATTTCTCTACAATCTTTGAACCCTATCTTCAATTTCTCGCACTTTGCATCCTTGAAAAAATAAATCATATGCACTTTTGGTCCTTGTAGTTAATTCAATCGTCATTTGGGTGCTGTCATTTGTCTAACAGAAATATGCATGACACTGTCATTTTAACTTGGGGTAATAGGTCTTTACCCCCCCTGTAATATAGGTCATTTTCGGTTTTTCCCTCTGTAATTTTTTTTTTGATCTATCCCCTGTAATTTTTGTTTTGTTTTGATTTACCCCCCTAATAGGCCAAACAAAAACGAATTTTATTTTATTTTTCAAGAATTTTTCGTTTTTATTATTTTTTTAATACATAAGTATTAATAGGTCGACCTTCGGGCTTAACAAGCTTTTCAGAAAGCCTAAGCCTGACCTATTTAACTAAATAGTCTTTTTAAAAAGCCTAAGCTTAGGCTCTCACTAAACAGGCCAGGCCATAGCAGGTCAGGCCAAAGGCCCCTGTAGACGACTTGGACTATTCCCAACCCTAGTTGTTGCCATCACAGTTACATACATGAGGCGTTTGATTATTATGTTTACTATTATTTTAATATTTATTTAATTAATTTTCACTTTATTCAATCATAACATGACATGTGTCAAAAAAAATCAAAGTTTGGTTCAAAATATGAGTGAGGGGTGGCAAATGAGAAGGGGGCTAACTCGAGGGGTTAAAATCACACATTTTAAACTTGGGTGACCAAAATCGCACAATTGCTAAACTCGACCGTCCAAAAATGCAATTAAGCCTAAAACTTAACCTAATTTCAATATCTCTTCGATTTCATTCCTTTTAAATATGTGACTGTGTTATCTTTGATAGTATTACCAAAGGACACCGCCGTTGCACCCGCCACTATCTTTCTCTCACTATATTGTGTATACAAAGAGTTGTATAAGTCGTCGTTCACAATTCGTCGCTCATTGATGTACCTCAATTGCGACTCCATGCATTCATCATAAACTAGTAAAATCACAGGTCATTGACATTGTTCTATCATTGATTGCATCTATTTTTCTTTAGTTGTTTATTTTCGATCTTAGCCTTTTATTGTATTGTTTCATTAGATCTACAAGTAAGGCAACAAGATCTAGCCCACAGACAATCATTTTGTACGTCGTCAAATGAAAATCATTATTGTATTTTTTTAACAGTTTTTCAATTATACTTTTATCAATTGATCATTTGTAAAATGGTTGACATAAACCCCCAAACGATTGTGATTTACTTGATTACGTTTAACAAATGGCACTATCTTCATAGAAGATGATAATAATGAATTAACTATTTTTTTAGGGGGTATTATGTTTAGGATTACAATCAAATTTGACTTAATTATTGTTTTTTTCACAAATTATTTGATTTTATTTGTGATAGAAATGATCAACTTCATAAATTATAAATAGCTTTTATTTGTGAATTACTACAATTTTTATGAGTAAGTTATACGATTATATCAGTTATTTGTTTGATTTTATTTGTGATGGAAATGATCAACTTCATAAATTAGAAATAGCTTTTATTTGTGATTACTACAATTTGACTAAATGTTTGATGTCTTCTAATGCAGGTAAAGATCCTTCTGGGTTTAGATAAAAAAAAAAAAATCCTTCTAGGTAAAATGTAAATGGAAAAGAAAATGAAGATCATAATGAGGTTAGTTTTTTATTTTTTTATTTTTTTATTTTTTTTTTATGTTTGTAATAAGTGTATTATCATTAGAATGGCTTGCATATGACCCCCACCACTTGGGTACCATTGGAATAACAATGTTATATAACATTGGTCAATGAAGATGTGAAGTGTCATGTGGCACACCTTCATTGGTCAATGTTATATAACATTGGTATCCCGATAGTACACAAGTGGGCTGGTAGTTATTGGTCACTTGTTACTTTTTGGTTGAATGTTTTCCTTTTTCTTTTTTTTTTTTTGTTGTTATTGAATGTTTTCCTTTCTCATGGAATATATTTCTTGATAATGTTTAGGAATATTTCTTACTTTTTCAAGGTTAAAGATATATATCAACCTGCAAGTGTCTCCGTCTTCAAGGTTTTTCTCTTCCTTATATCTTTAACTTTTATTTTCACTAATTAATATGAATATTTATATTCATTTACAAATAATTAGTTGTATTATATCAACAAGTTAACAAACACTACTAAAACTCTCGATTTTCTTGCGGAATCTGGCGATAAATCCGCAGGAAACATGTTTCCTGCCGATTTTGCCCAGAATTTGCACTTCCAGATGATACTTTCGTGGGTAATTATTTCCTGAGGATTTTAGAAACCGCAGGAAACTTTCCTACCGAAATTTCCTCAGGAAAAGCCAATAGTATCCGCATGAATGTTTTGGTCAGAGTGGAAGAGATTCCCTTGCCCGTGAATATTTCCTACGAACGTTCCGCATGTAATTCCGCAACAAAGCCCTTAATTCAAGTAATTCCTCAAGAAGTGAGCCACAACTGAAGATAAATCAAATGCATAATTTATAACTTGCATAGAGGCGGTGCAAGAATAAATGTATAGATTTTTCCAAACTTTTTAAACACAACTTGCAAGCGAACTCAACCGCGCAGCCTCTAGGCCAAAGGTTGTCATCGTTTGGAAACCTATTGTGAATGAACCTCCACACAATGACGATACTCGAAGGAGCAATTAGGAGAAACTTCAAACCCTCCATATAAGATATTGGTATAGGTATATGGATGTTTTAAGAGGCTAAACCAGAACATGTTTGTCCTAACAGATGTTAACAGAGAAATAAACCATTGACAAAATAACACATAAATCACAACTTCCATAAAAGGTAATGAACATGCCACGTCCTAAAGCATTTTAAGCAATCTCCTTTAAGCAATTACACGTTCTCAAGTTTATGAGGTTGCTTTCTCTTGACCAATTGGAAAAGTGGGAGGAAGAACCCAGATTATTTTCAACATGGGATCACCCTTGTTTGTGTCATGCCAAGCAGAAGCTGAACAATAGCTAGTTGCAGAAAAAACAAGAATAGCAATTGATGATCCAACATTAATCTGATAGTTGGCTACATGTGTAAAAGTCAAACCAGAAAATATGTGGATTCCACCGTAAAGAAAAGCAACGACAATTTCACCACCTTGAGCTGAGTAAACAACTCGTGCGAGGGTCCCAAGATCTATCAGAAAATTAAAACGATTGAAATGGATCTCTTTTGACTTATCGTTTGTTGCCGGAATACTAATGTCCACTTTGGACTCCCAAACCATTTGAATATCAGGATTTCCATGAAAACTTCCAAATATTGGATGGATGACAACATGCTGGGAAGATGATTCCCATCGTTGGACTCTCCACTCTGTGACTGACGGGCCCTCATATGGATTATGATGGGACATGTACTTCCATGCAAAGATGAGTTGCAACATTGAATATCTATATTATGGATAAATGATCAGTGCACGTGAAACTTCATGCATAAAATTCTGACAAACATAAATTCCAATCAGCATCATCACAATATGTAGAAAATATTATATTACACAAGTTGGTCATAGAAGAATTTGTAGGCAGTGACAACATTAATAATAAAGGCAACAAAAATAGTAGGCAAGAATCAAGGATAAAATGCATATTAAAAAAATATATCATATTGCCAGTGAAAAAACACAGGTTTAGACATAAATGTTTAACAAATTTGAACAGCTTAACACAATATGTGGGTAAAATAAGGCTTCATAGATCTTAGTGTCGTTCAATTGGAATCAATTATAAATATGGTTAAGATAATAATGAATGTAAATAATAATGTAAAAAGAATATATTGAAATTGAATGGGGGATTCAAGTTAGAATTCATACCCTCAACTACGAAAACAACTATCACAGAACCACCACACATCAGATCAAAGGCTACCCCTGCTACACCACAACACTGGGTAGTGGGCGCAACTTCAGAACTCACATATGCTGAACAAAATGGCAGCTAAAGGAGCAAAACCACTCTAGTTGGGTGGGCTAAGAGGTGCTGAAGTTGTAATACTTGTCTTGGGAGAAAATTCCAGACCATTTCCATGTCCAGGAGAAGCCTCACATACAATAACAGTAGCTGGATTAAAAGCTCGCACACCGGCCACATGCAATGTACCATTGTCTGTGATGATAGCATCTCCAGCTATAATTCCACTTGGCCCACAATCTAATAGCCCTTTACTAATGCAAAACCATTTGGGTTGTGTTTCATTCTGAGTATGCGGCCTTTGGGGACAATGAAGTTGAACCGATCCTGATTGTAATACAGAACAGACACAGAGAAAATTGGGCCATCTAGCTGAAATCAAAACAACTATAAGTGTCAGACACACAAATTTTATATGTTGATGATGCTAGTCGCAACATTTATGACTAAATTATCATAAGATGCTTATGTGTCTGACACTTATAGTTGTTTTGATTTCAGCTAGATGACCCAATTTTCTTTGTGTCTGTTCTGTATTATAATCAGGATTGGTTCAACTTCATTGGTCCCAAAGGCCTCCTTCTAAGAAGGCAACACGACCCAAATGGTTTTGCACTAGTAAAGGGCTATTAGATTGTGGGCCAAGTGGGATTATATCTGGAGATGCTATCATCACACACAACGGTACGTTGTATGTGGCTGCTGCGCAAGCTTTTAATCCAGCTACCGTTATTGTATGGGAGGTTTCTCATGGACATGGAACTGGTCTGGAATTTGCTCCCAAGACAAGTATTACAACTTCAACACCTCTTAGCCCACCCAACTGGAGTGGTTTTGCTCCTTTAGCTGCCTTTTTGTTCAGTATATGTGAGTTTTGAAGCTGCACTCACTACCAAGTGTTGTGGTGTAGTAGGGGTAGCCTTTGATCCGACATGTGGTTGTTCTGTGATAGTTTTTGTCGTAGTTGAGGGTATGTACATAATTCTAACTTGAATCCCCTCTTCAATTTCATTATATTTTGTGTACATTATTATTTACATTCATTATTATCCTAACCATATTTATAACTGATTCCAATTGAACGACACTAAGATCTGTGAAGCTTTATTTTACCTACATATTGTGTTAAGCTGTTCAAATTTTTTAAACATTTATATCTAAACATGTGATTTTTCATTGGCAATATGATATATTCCTTTAATATTCATTTTCTTCTTGATTTTTGCCTACTATTTTTGTTGCCTTCATTTTTAATGATGTCACTGCCTACATAATCTTCCATGACCAACTTGTGCAATATAATATCTTTTACATATTGTGATGATGTTGATTGTGATTTATGTTTGTCAGAATTTTATGCCTGAAGTTTCACCTGCGCACTGATCATTTATCCATAAAATAGATACTAAATGTTGCAACTCATCTTTGCAGGGAAGTACATGTCCCCTCATGATCCATACGAGGGCCCGTCAATCATAGGGTGGAGAGTCCAATGATGGGAATCATCTTTCCAACATGTTGTCCTCCATCCAATATTTGGAAGTTTTCATGGAAAGCCTCCTATGTGAATGGTTTAGGAGTCCAAAGTGGACATTAGTATTCCGGCAACACATGATAAGTCAAAAAGGATCCATTTCAATCATTTTGATCTTCCAATAGATCTTGGGACCCTCGCACGAGTTGTTTACTCAGCTCAAGATGGTGAAATTGTCGTTGCTTTTCTTCATGGTGGAATCCACATATTTTCTTGTTTGACTTTTACACCTTTAGCCAACTATCAGATTAATGTTGGATCATCAATTGTCGTTCCTACTTTTTCTACAACATGTTGTTGTTCAGCTTCTGTTTGGCATGGCACAAACAAGGGTGAGGCCATGTTGAAAATAATCCGAGTTCTTCCTCCAGCTTTTCCAATTGGTCAAGAGAAAGCTAACTCCTCAACTTGGGAACGTGCAATTGCTGAAAGGTGATTGCTTAAGATGCTTTAGGACGTGGCATTGGTCATTACCTTTTCTGGAAGTTGTGATTTATGTGTTTTGTTGTCAATGGTTTATTTCTCTGCTAACATCTGTTAGGAAAAACAGGTTTTGGTTTAGCATCTTAAAACATCCTTATACCTATACCAATACCAATACCTTATATGAATGGTTTGAAGTTTCTCATGATTGCTCCTTCGAGTATCTTCATAGTGTGGAGGTTCATTCACAATAGGTTTCCAAACGATGACAGCCTTTCGTCTAGAGGTTGAACGGCATTGTTCGCTTGCAATATGTTTTTAAAAAGTTTGGAAAAATCTATACGGAGAGAAGGATCAATATGTAACAACTGTAAATGAATGAACGGTTTCTCAATGCTCAATGTCTAAATCAAAACACACGGGATTAGCAGACAAAATTTCTCAACAAAAAAAATAGATTAGCAAACAAAAAAAAATCAAAACATAAATGGTTTTTTTACTGTTTATTACGCACAATACTACAATTGATTAGGTGATTATTACTTCACATCGGGTGAAATATAGTTGTTAGTTTGGGTAAGATTGGGTTGATAGGGATGCTAGTTAATGACATTAGTTTGAGTTTACTTTGCATATATCATGGTATAAACTTGTTTTTTTCTTCAAATAATCTAACAATTAAACTAAAAAGCATTCTACCGTGAGTTTAGCTCAAGTAGAGACATTAATATATGTAAGGGTCGAAGTTCAAACTCTGAATTCTCCACATATTTAATTTTAAAGTGAATTTCTAACAATTAAACTACTTATCGAAAAAAGAAAAACTAATGTGCACTCGATGCGTATCGAATATCTCTACATTAATTGAATGAGTTGCATTTACATGACGGAATCCTTGTTTTATTTAGAAGGAAAAAAGAAGCCATATATTTATACACATATACATGTCATAAATTCATATATGTGAGTCATGTGATGAATTTGGCCTCTAAAGTGAGATATCTACCACGGTGTAAGGTGTACATATATATATTCATAAGATCGAATATTAGTTCCCTTTGATCTTTGGCACCGTCACTACAAGCTTCCCACCGGTACAAACCGCCGTCACCCTCTCTGGCTGCGTCCACGGAGGAAGTCGAAACCTCCACAAATCAACACCAAGAGAAGACCTTCTCTCCTGCTGACCAACCACCGCAACATCACCACCATCGATTCTCTTAATCACAATTTTAGTTATCCCTGGTAAAATCTCGATTGCATGAGCACGTACACCACCAGCGTTAAATATATTCATCTTATTACACGACGCCACGAATCGAAAAAACTGTGAAGTTTCTTCGATTGAAACGTCGGCGTCTGAAGGAAAAGGAAGCTCGAGCATTTTGGCGAAGACATGTGGAAGCCTCCATAGCTTCTTTGTGTTTACGTTTGGTGTTGAAGAAACAACGCCATGTTGGGAACGTTTCTTTGCAAAGGGGTTAACGTTAGTAACTTTCTTAGCAAACATGCTTGAATGTGTTGTTTGTGTTTTTGAATGTTAGATACAAGGTTGAAGAGGGAATTATGAAAATTTTGTGGGTTTATTTTCTTAAGTGAATGTTTGTTGATATATAGAGGGTAGTGGTGATTGGTTTGACGAAACTACCCTTAAATAGGACATTGTATTTTGATTGATTGGTTTTGCTTTCTTTGTCCTAAGGAATCTTGAAAAGGTTTTGCCCCATACTAAACGAATAGAATCCTTGTTCTGTGATTGATATGTGTTATAGGTAAAGTTAGCAAACAAATTTAATACAAATTAAAATGACTTTGTGGACCGCCCGTGTCTTATTCAAACCACTTCGTCCTTAACCAAGATTTTGTGTTTAGGGATTGTGGACCACCAATGTTCGGATAAGGGCCCATTAGCCCTAGAAAAGGGCAGCGTGCATGCCAGCGAGGGCGCTCTCCCTTCCTTATCCCCCGAAATCATCAAGCCCGAGCTTTTAGGTGAAACATTCGACTAATAAAAGGATATACGTGCTTTCCCCTATTATAGGTAACTTAGGGAGTAAGTCGCGAAAAAGAATGCCCAAAAGGCTAAAAACTAAATAGCATCATGGATATCATTCCCAAAGCATGACCAAATCAGATATCAAACCTTAGTTTTAACATTGTTCTCACTGCAAGTACAGTTTGTAAGTTTTATTTGTTTGCTTTATCACCAGTTTCATTTAACTTTCTAATTTAGTTTTAATATTAGTATGTTAATTGTTATATTAATATTTTCTATCTTGTCAAGATTGGAACTCTAAACTTTTAATTCGAATTTTTTTAATCTTTTAGCTTAATCAAGTGAGTTACTTCCCCTCTAATTTAGTTTTTATCAAATATATATTTAATTCATATACATTGTCATTAAAATAATTTAACTTTTATTCTAACTAGTTTTAAAGTCAAATATTAGATGATTGTGAAAGTGTAATTTTTTTCCCACTCAAAGTAGATAAATTAAACTCAAAAGAAATAATTGAATTGAGAAAGAAAAAGCTAAGATTAAATGAGATTAGAAGTGTGTAATTATGTGTTAAAGTAATCTCATAGAGTGATATATAGTTGACATGAGTAGATATTCCCTTTGTTTTTTTAATTGGTTGTATTCTTTTCATTTCATTTCTTTGGTTTTGGTTCCTTCGAATGTATGCTGCAGATAAAGTTTACAATTAGATGTCTCATCATTCATATATAATAGACATCAAATAATACCTTAAATGTAAAGGTTCTTTTAGTGATTAGATGGAATGTCTTATACGTAAATTACGTAATGATCCTCAAATGGAAGGATTTGTTTAATCGAACTAACTGCATATATTATTTAAATGAAAGACATCGTATAGAGGTCAAGAAGACTTCTTACATGAAAAACTCATATTAAGTACCAACTAATTAGTCTACACTTTTCATCTATAATATGGAGCTTCTTTAAGGTATATATCATAGTTTCTTTTCTTTATAAATTTATTTCGTGATTTTTAAAATTCTTTGTGTTAGAGTTTAAACCCTAGATTCTCCACTTATTTATTTTACAGATGAATTTATAATCACTAAACTATTTAAATGAAAAACTAATTTTCAATATTTTGTTCTACATGTTAGCCTATTATAACTTTTATCATTAATTAATATATAATATATGGTTAAGTGGTTATATAGTATGAATTAACAAATCTGTGTATATTCCATTGAAAATCAGGGTATATATACTTTTATATATTATTCTTGGACGCAAGATAAAAAGATGCCCGTCGAATAGTCAGACTCCACTTTGGGTGTGGTGCTTATAGCCACTTAAACTAATAACGAAGCCCGACCACACTTTTGCTTCAGTTTATATACAATAATATTGAATCTTTTAATGACTTTGATTTTAGTATTGTTGCATGATATAATAGCTATAGCTAGTATGATCTGTCTATGAGGAGTACATTGCAGCAATATATTCATCAATAACCAATCAATTCCATGTTAGTGAGAGTAGTTTTATTCAAGAATCTTATTCTGTAATTTGTGATTTTGTGTGGTCTGAGTATATGTGGGGATTTGACATGCTTACTGTGTTTGCATGTGAATCTTTTCTTTTGTGGCCTAACATGTGTTTGGCTGAGTGAGATAGAGAAAAAGTTGGAGAGAGAAAATGAGAATTTATGATCAAATTAGGGGTGGACAACGGTCGGATTCGGACGGTTTCGGGCTGAAAATCGTCCATTCGAAGCAAACCACGGTTGAAAAAACATAGAGTTTTGCTGTTCCCACATATAGTATGGCTGTGCCACACCAGTAATTTACGCAAATACCCTCTCGGCAGTTAACTGCCGAGGTTTTTAGGAAACCGGCGGCAGTTAACTACCGAGGAATTCCTCGGTAGTTAACTGCCGAGGAAAATGTTTCATCCGATGAAACAGCTACCTGCTCCCCCTACACACTATTTTTCATCACCTTCATTTCCAACCTCATTTCAATCCCAAAATCCATTTTTTCTATAATCAATTTTTGATCCAAAATCATTCAAGCATCAAGCATAGGAGGTATCAACACACTATTGACATAAAAAAACAGGTATTGTGCGTTTTATTTGAGTCATTTTTTGGGTGTTTTAGGGGTATCTACGTCAGTTACGTAGAACCCTGTCATGGGAATCCTCGGCAGTTAACTGCTGAGGAAAACTTCGGTTGTTTAGTGCCGAGGAAAACCTCGGTAGCTAGGTACCGAGGAACTCTTGGTGAAAATTTTCACCACGAAAAAATGGCAGCCACTGCCAAATTTTCAAAAAAAAATTTCTTTTGTTTTTTTTTTGTTTTTTTGTTTTGATTCATTATGGCATTGATGTTTATGCATTACTTAGTTGTTAATTCATATTTATGTGTTGTTTAATTATAGTAATGGTAAAGAATGCGAAAGATGTTCCGGGAGAGACAAAAGAAAATTTTGTCGAAAATTCCGGAGATGTCAAACCGCCTAATTTTGAAGCGAAAACAAACATAGATGAAGCTTCCGTCCATGTTGAAGCTTCAAAGTATGTTGGCGGCTCCGGTGTACTCCCACTTCAACCCCACGAGGTCGACACGGCTAAGTTTTTTTCAGACGACGTTAAGTCGAAAAATAGAGATGAATTGCTTGAGTGGGTGCGCCGACAAGCAAATAAGGCGGGATTTACCATTGTCACACAAAGATCAAGCTTGATCAATCCAATGTTCCGGCTAGTGTGTGAAAGGAGTGGAAGTCACATAGTTCCGAAAAAAAAACCGAAGCATGCGAACACAGGCTCAAGAAAATGCGGTTGCTTATTCATGATTAGTGGATATCAAAGTAAGCAAACAAAGGAATGGGGATTGAACATTCTTAATGGAGTTCACAACCATCCCATGGAGCCGGCTTTAGAAGGACACATTCTTGCCGGTAGATTAAAGGAGGACGACAAGAAGATCGTACGTGACTTGACCAAGAGCAAGATGCTTCCAAGAAATATTTTGATACACTTGAAGAACCAGAGACCACATTGCATGACAAATGTGAAGCAAGTGTACAATGAACGTCAACAAATATGGAAGTCAAATAGGGGTGACAAGAAGCCGTTGCAATTTCTAATCTCGAAGTTGGAGGAGCACAACTATACTTATTACTCAAGAACACAACTTGAAAGTAATACTATTGAAGATATTTTTTGGGCTCATCCAACATCCATTAAATTGTTTAACAATTTTCCAACGGTTTTGGTTATGGACTCCACGTACAAGACCAACATGTATAGGATGCCAATGTTTGAGGTAGTTGGGGTGACTTCAACCGATTTGACATATTCGGTTGGGTTTGGATTTATGACACATGAGAAAGAAGAAAACTTTGTTTGGGTTTTAACAATGTTGCGTAAACTTCTTTCGTCAAAGATGAATATGCCTAAGGTGATTGTTACCGATAGGGATATGTCTTTGATGAAAGCGGTTGCACATGTTTTTCCGGAAAGTTATGCATTGAATTGTTTTTTTCATGTGCAAGCTAATGTTAAACAAAGGTGTGTCTTGAATTGTAAATATCCTTTGGGCTTTAAAAAGGATGGGAAAGAGGTGAGCAATCGGGATGTGGTGAAGAAGATAATGAACGCATGGAAAGCTATGGTTGAATCTCCCAATCAACAATTATATGCAAATGCCTTAGTGGAGTTCAAAGATTCATGCAGTGATTTCCCAATTTTTGTAGATTATGCCATGACCACCTTGGATGAAGTGAAGGACAAAATTGTGAGGGCATGGACAGACCATGTGTTGCATCTTAGTTGCAGGACCACAAACAGGGTCGAATCGGCACATGCTTTGTTGATGAAATACTTGGACAATAGTGTGGGTGATTTGGGTACTTGTTGGGAGAAAATACATCACATGTTGTTGCTCCAGTTGACCGCTATACAAACATCCTTTGGTCAAAATGTTTGCGTGTTGGAACATAGATTCAAAGATGTCACTTTGTACTCGGGGTTAGGTGGTCATGTGTCTAGAAATGCTTTGGACAACATTGCTTTGGAAGAAAAAAGTTGTAGGGAAACATTGTGCATGGACAATGACATTTGTGGTTGTGTTCAAAGGACATCTTATGGACTACCATGTGCATGTGAAATTGCTACAAAACTCCTTCAAGAGAAGCCAATTTTATTGGATGAGATATACCACCATTGGCTTCGGTTATCTATGGGTGAACAAAGTAATGAAGATGCTTTTTGTGTCGAGGTTGAGTTGAAGGCTATTGTAGAGCGTCTAAAGAAACTCCCTTTCCAAATGAAGCTTGAGGTCAAAGAGGGTTTGCGGCAATTGGTCCTGAAACCACCTTGATGTCTCCACCACCACGAAAAGTACCAACCAAGGGAGCAAAGAAAAAAGTCGACATTGCGATGTCTAAAGGAAAAATTACATCGACTAGTCGGATCCCTTCTTCTTGGGAGGTTGTTGATTCCCAAAATCCGAATAGCCAATCGTCACCATCACCAACTACATCATCATATAAAAGGAAAAAAGGTGCTCGTCTTGGTAAAACATCACTTTCCCCACTTCCACCACCTACTCGGTATCCAAAGCCTAAAGCTATCCCGATTATGCGTCCTATTGATTATATGCCACGCTTCATGCTTCCATTTATTGAAAAAGTGGTGGATGTTATCGGCGATGGACATTGCGGATTCCGGGCTATAGCGGAGTTCATGGGCTTGACCGAAAAAAATCATCTCATGATCCGTACACATCTTATCCAAGAGTTGATGGATCATAGAGATGATTATGTTGAAGTATTTGCGGGTGAGCATCGTTATAACTACATTTTAAACGGATTACATCCTCCCGCAAATACAAAAACTTGTGCACATCTTGTTGATAAGTGGTTGACATTTCCAGACATGGGACACATTGTTGCTAATTATTACAAAATGTGTGTGGTTGTGTTGACAAATCTTGAAGTTGGAAAATCGGAATCGTTTTTCCCACTAAGAGGGCCACCACCGCCGGGTAATCAAAAAACTCCCATCTTGTGCCTTGGGGCAATTCCAAATCATTTTGTGCTTATTTCCTTGAAGAATGGTTGTCCACTACCTCCATCATCTACGGAGTGGCACAATCACAAGAAAGAAGATGCGGTGACTTGGGAAGATGAGTATTTGGATCGACATGACTTGTTCCGAAAGCTCATGACTATTGAAAGTGGAAACAAACCGTGCAAACCACAAAAGGAGTCAAACCAAGCGGCGCCTATTTTGTTGGACACTCCCGAAAAACCAAAGCAACAATTTGAAGTTATTGCGGAAGATGAGGAAGATTCTATGTCACTTGATCTTCTCCAATCACTTGGTCTTTAATGAGTGATTTTTTTGTCGGTGTTAGTTCTTTTTTTTTTGGTAGAAATTACACCGATGTATTTTTTTGGGTCGAAATTGTAACGCCAATTTTTTGGTGGCCAATATATAACTAACATTATGTAATTTATATATATATATATATATATATATATATATGATAATATGATTTTTATGTGGAGAAAATAATGCAATACTAATTTATAGCTTTTTAATGTTTTCCGCATTTCATTTATTCGTTATTACATTCCATTTAATTTTGTTCTAATATATGATTCTTTTGTTACAAAATTTTTCAAGTGAGACATGTCTGAGGTTGCACAAATTGAAGGGCGGGTTAGGTACTCCGCGTTTAAAAAGACGGTTAAGGTTATGATAACGCCGACGGACTCTCTTGACAATTTGAAAGCACAACTTAACACTTATTTTGAGCATCTTGGTGAAAATCAATATACACGTCACTTGTTTGGTCAAATGCCATGCATAGACCTAGGAGAAGATAGAGATGAATACGCATGAAAAACGGCAAGCTATATGCCTTTGCTTATTCGCGACGACGGCGACGTCGGATTTATGTTTCGGAATATGGTGGAAGACAATATATTATATATGTATGTTCGTTCCATATGTAATTGCATTGAATGTAAGTAGGGATTTAATTTAATGATGTGTAATGAGTAGTTTAATTATGGACACTTTGTAATGTTTTGATGAATTTCAAACGTCTGTTTAATTTTAACCAAATGTCGGTTTAATTTAATTATGAACAATTGTAAAAGATATTGTATTTATCTTCATTATGTCCGAGTTTCAATCATACATATGAATTATATTACCTTTGGAAATGCTCTGGTTTAATTACAGGTAAAAACTGGCCGAAAAAATGGCTTGGAAATACTTAGAATTATGCAGAACCTGCTGTCTGCATAATCAAATTTCCTCGGCAGTTAACTACCGAGGTTTTCCTCGGCGGCGTTAACTGCCGCCGGTTTCCTAAAAACCTCGGTAGCAAACTGCCGAAGGGTATTTTGGTATTTTACTCGTGTGGCACAGCCAAACAACATGTGGGAACAGCAATACTAAAAAACATAGCCCACTTCCGTCCATTGGTGTCTGCGGTTATTTCGGGTGACGGTTTGAACGGTTGTCGGATTTTGTGGGTGGGTTCAAACGGTTCTTAATCAATAAAAAACCTATAACATGAAAGGGTAGAAAATCCATAAACTAAGAAACATAATCAAGAGTAGCAACACAAAAAAATCAAGAAATATGACAACAACACTCTTCAAATTCATTTGCTTCTTTTGTGTATGTTCCCATTTATTAAAAGATGCATATATGATGTAGAGGAGACCAGATCTGAGGCATAAAAGAATATAAATTATGCAGAGGAGATAAATCTAAATAGATCTTGCTTGGTTGAAAACATTTGTTGTTGTATTAGATCACTAATGAAGATGAGAGGTTGAGATAGACAAGATGAAGAAGATGAAAAGTAGCATCGATTGAGAGAGAGAGACATTAGATTGTTTGAGTTTTCAGAGAGATAAAAAATTGAGTGAGAATACATGAAAGTTCAAGCAGTGTGTGTTTGGTACGGCGGTGGCGAGAATTGATTTTGATAGAATTGAGTTTAAGTGAATTGATTTTGGTTAAAAGTGAGTTGGATGTGAATTGATTTATGTTAGGATACACTTCCTTGATTCTTATGAGTTGATGTTGTTTGGATATTTTACATCAAAATTGATTTTGAATGTGTATTGACCAAATTATCCTTTTAATTGTATTTTTTTAAGCATCCTTTTAATTGTATTTAAAATTAAATATCTCATTTTTATTTTAGATAATTATTTTAACTTATCTTAAATGGATTTATATTGCTTCAAAATTATTTTTAAAAAATATTAATATATTTTCAACAAATTTTACAAAAACAATAGTTAAAAAAAGTTTAGAACATTCAATTTTTCCATAAACTTCAAAGCCATAGTTTAATATATTTTCGTCAAATTACAAGCATGTTCAGTTTTTAACAAGGGTATAATAGAGAGAAGCACACAATAATTTGCTGGAAGCTTGTAACACAAAAAAAAAAACTTGCTGGAAGCTTGACGTCAAAAAATTAAATTTCTCAAATATTAATTTTTATGGACTAGAGTAAACAGTGAAGATGAGAGAAAACGTAGAGGTTGAAACGAGTTCTATAAGAGGAAGAGAAATTTAAGAACGAGACATATCTAAGAAAAAGATAAAAAGATGGAAGTGAGGGCAAAAATGGAATAAAGTGAGTTATCTAACTATTAACAAACAATAAAGGCAGAATTGATTTAAGCCTCACCGTAGAAGCTGAGATTTGTAGCTTCTTGTAGAATTGATTTTGGAAGGTTGAATTGATTCTGGAAAAGGTAACCAAACATGCTGCAAAGTGAAAAAACCACGGTGAAGGAGGGCAAACGTCGTTTGGTAGTGAAAAAAGCTACACCAAACAGGCACGCAGTAGACTTCAGCTTTTTGAAACTAGGAAAGAGAAACGTGGGTTTGTCTCAAGAAGAAAGAGAAAAGGCTGATTGACCATGGAAAAAGCAGTTTAATATTACTAGTATCTTTCGGTCGGATTCGAGTACCGTTGGATTGAAAATCCAAGTCCGTAACCGTCCGCTATCATCCGTTGTAAACTGACAGAAACAGCCCGACGACCCGTTCACCTGAAAATGACCCGTCCGAATCACTGTTTTATCTACCGGTTAATGCGGATTCGGGTGGGTATCGGTTTTTTGTCCAGCCCTAGATCAAATAGAAGAGATAATGAGAATTTCCGATGAATTTTTGGAGATAAAGTGTCTCGGAAACGCACTATCGTGAGTCAGAAGGACATACTATTGTTTTTCTTTTATTTGTTTAGGGTTAAAAAAATTCAAGAAACAAAAAATTTAAATGTTACAGTTACAATAAGAAGGGTGGATTGCCCGAATTGGATACAAAGGATGCAATTTTTATTTTCTTTTTTAGGGGAAAAGGATGCAATTTTATTTGAAAATAAACTTCTCTCACAAAAATTGTGAAAGAATTGTTCGAACAATTGTCAACAGTTTAACAAACGCATGCTAAATGATTAAACACAAAGTAACTTTGTACTGTGACCTCAGCATGGGAGATCGTGCACCATAATGGTATATACTATTACACAATTAGAATGTGCCACGTAGCACATCCTTTAAAAAAATTATACTCCCTCCGTCCCGCAATAGATGATCTATTTGAAAATTTGCAATTTTGACCTAGTTTACTTTGACCATATTTTTCTACTAATATACAAATATAAATAATATCATATAAGATGCCGTTAGATTCGTCTCGATGAGTATTTTCAAAATATCAAATTTTCATAATTTTTTTAACATATTATTCAAGATATTTAAGCTCAAAATTATGTATTGGCATGCGTAATAGAATCAACTGTGTCATGTATTAAGGAACGGAGGGAGTATCAAATAAAACATTTATAAGGTGGCACACTCTAATCGTTCAAACCTATTTTATCCCACCACCAACAAAGAAATCAACTTTGTCAATAATCAACATGGGCAAAGAATGGGACAAAACCAATATGGTAAGTGGTAAAAACTTCTAGAGAGATAATAATAAGAATTTCTAAAAGCCTCAATACCCTTATCAACAGTACCGATAAAATCTTGAGTTGATAGATTACAAGAGCTTGGATATGCTTAAGCAGTTCATGCAAACATCCCTACAAAATTAGAAGAACACACAGAGGTTTCCCTTAAAAATCTTGAAGTACAAATATGACAACTTGCGAACAACATAGGTCGGTGAGCATGAAAAAGGTACTTCCAATACTTACCCTCGTGAAAAATAAAATAAAAAAAATAAAAAGAACCAGTGTCATGCTGTGGAAAATACATGAAGAAGAGCCTGACAAGGACAAAATTTGCAAAATCTCCTTTTTGATAAACTAGTATTTAAACAAGATATACTTGTTTTGGAACATATATAGATGAGAGAATCGTCTCCTCTGATACTGGGAAGGCCATTTATACAAACGATCGGGGTAAAAAAAGTTATGTGGTCACAAAAAAGTTGACCCAAAGAAACAAATTTGACATAATCCATTTTGCCTTGTTTGATAAAGCTGTCACAAGAAAGCAAGTCACATTGACTCAAGAGACGAACAATAAAAGTATCCATACCATCATCTTGGCATGGAATGAACATATGCATCAAGATTACAACATGAAACAAATACTTGTTGGGAGATAACTCAACTTTATAGGTGATGAGGTTCGATGTAGTGAGGAATATCGAAGTATTTCTTTTATCGTATCCATGTGGACTTGGTAAATATAATTAGGCAAATTCTATGGTACATCCAACAATTTGAGTGTATTGGTACATCAAATCCTTAAATTAATAGTTAAATGAGTTATTTTTTGTAGGAAAAATATATTTTCTATCATCTATAATTATAATAACTAAATCTTATTTACCAAAAACGTCAACACAATAAAATTTGATTTTTCTGAATTCCTATTTACCATTTAGTTTATTTGATTATTAAAAGGTTTATGGTTAATAGTTGGTAGTGTTTAGTTGATTGTAGGTGTTTATTGACACATTATGAGTGAGGGGTGAAACAAACAATAGAAAAGTTGTGTTGGGATTAAGCTTCACTAGTCAGTTCAATAATGTCTTTTCCTGATCGATTATAAACTCCTCTTATTTCAATTATACCTTCACTTATCACCTTAAATAGATCTCGATGTCTCATAGATAATGAGAGATCGTCTCTAGTCTCTAACTTATGATGTCTTGCCCAGTTAGCTGAAAGAGAAGCATTAAGTTCTGACATTGTGTTTGATTGTAAACCTAGCATCTACAGTCTAGCACGCCCCAAGTCAAAAGATCAATCTCATATTGCACGCCGGAGAAACATTAAGAGCAGTAATAAAGACACTGATATAACATAATAGGATTTATTTGTAGCCATCCAGACCAAGTATTTACATTAAATTCCTAACTAATTACACTTAATCCCGACACATAGAGCAATTAACTACACATAACATATAACTTACAAGACATAGGAGAGGATGTCGAGATGTAGCATCAACCGACTTGATCTAGAAGCATTCAATGTTTCCACCTTGATTTTTCCCTTTAACAAGTTCTTTCTCTCTAAACATGATCTATTGAGTGAATGAGTGGAATGAGGTTTCAAGCCTCTATTTATAGGTTCTAAACCTAGTCCTTCGTCGGAAAATATCCTTGTTCGTTTGGCAAACAATTGTTCTTTCGCCAAGTGGGGCTTCATACCGTCATTGCTCACCATGCGAGTCATATTCTTCGTTAGACAAATTTTGCTTGTTTTAGACTTTTGGTCTCTGACTTGCTTTGTTGGGCGGGTATTTGACTCGCTATTCGAAGGCCACAATTTTCCTCTTTTAGGTTCAATGCTTACAACTTTCATTCTTCTTATAATTGATATGCATATTGTGTTGGAAAAAATAGTAAAAGTTCAAGAAATACTAATATAATCTTTGTACTATAATAATTACAATAGTTAGGGGGTTTTCATGATGTTTCAAGCCAAATAAATTACAATAATCAGGGGTTTTCATAATGTTTGCCAAATAAGTCAATAAGTGCCATGATTCATAAAGGTAAAATGACGTTCATTTGACACATATCAATATGTATATATTTATATTCTTTAACTATTTTTATTTTGGTTAGATTTGTATCATTGAACTAGGCAAGCATAATGTTGCATTGTAAAAGAAGAGAAGTTTTGAAATAGATTGTCTTTTCTGCAATATGTTGAAATAGCCCGACAAGAGATCTCTGTCGTCGAGTGAATGAACAAATAGAAAACCGAGTTGGCTTCTATTCTAAAATGGTGCCCTTTACTTGAAATTAGTTGAAAATTTTATGACCTTGTGTTGAGGATGACTCAAAATTTGGTGTTTAGAAAATGTTGGAATCGTGGTACGATTTTCAAGGCTGTAAAAATTTGCTTGTGGTTAATTTGGTTGATGGTTGTCATTGATACTTGCTCCACGAATCTAAATTTCATTGACGTGAAGTTTGAAATTGAGACCGAATTCACAACAATTGGCGTCCACCGTGGGACAAGGGGAGAAGTTTTTCAAGTGTGCACCATGGGTACCAAAGGTTACATCTTGGAGGTGGAAACAAGCATGATTCAATGGAAGTGTATGGAAGCATTGAAGGTTGAGATGGTGATGTTGATCAACCTAGCACAATCAAAGAAGGAAAGTATGAAGAGAGGAGGTCATGATGGTGACGTCGTGGCGGTGATGTGTGTGTTCCCAATTGTCAAGGTTAGCTCAGAGAGGCGGTGTGAAGAATACTCGTGATCAACCTTTGAGGTGGAGTTGCAAGGTGAATGCATAGTGTGTGTACGATTTGGAAGTTGAGGTAGAGAAAGTTCGACTTGAGGTGGAGTTGGTGACACCAGGAATGGTACGACTATGGAGACCTTGGGTGATATGCTCTAGTTGTGAGCAAGAGAATTCTTCAAGAGGACGAAAGACATTTCGGGGGTTGAAGAATGTTTGGCATTGCTTGTGGAATTACCGGAAAATGTCAATGGTAATTGGAGGCAAGTGAATCTTCGGGAGGACGGGTTTGATCACTCCGGGGGCCGAAGAGGTTATGGTGTAGGCTTGTGGAACTACCTAAAAATCCTAGTGTAGTTGGATGCAAGGAACTTCAAGAGATCGGAAGGCATTTCGAGGTTTGAAGAGGTAAAGGTGAAAACTTGTGGAACTACAAAGTGCAGTTGGATGCAAGGAATAAGACTTGGAAGCTTGTGGAACTACCGAGGGTGGTTGGATGCAAGTGGAGGTCGGTGTGTGGATCAAAGTTCAAGCAGGGCTTTGGACTTGATTGGTTTTGTCTTGGGGAATAGTTCAAGGCAAGGTTAAGGAGCAAGGTGGTTGATGGTTAAATTGGCATCACCATAAATTTAGAGTCAAGGTGGAGAATTGTTAAGGAAGACTCAAAATTTGGTGTTTGGAAAATGTTGGAATCGTGACACGATTTTGGAAAACGTGATACGATTTTGACAGATCTGAAACACGTCTTAAGCACTCCATGACCCATTTGATTGGGTAAGCTTGGTGAATTTCATGGAAACCAAAGGAGGGAACTTTTAGATACTAAAGGTTGAGAGTCTTTGGATGAGGTTCAAAGCTTCAAGATGTGAATCTTAGAAAACCAAAAGATGGGTTTGTAACATCCCGTTATCCCAAAGTAATTAAATAATAAATATAACATCAGAGTATATCACCAAACGGGCATGTCACACTACTTTTCAAAATTTCTTAAATAGAATATAAAACTATTTAATAAACATCAATAAATTGCAGCGGAATGCTTTTCATTAAATAACAACATCAACATCCATGTTTAATACTCCACTAAATAATCCTGACATAAAAGCCTCATCAAAATAATTCAACAATCAATAAAAGGGCTACATCAGCATGTTCCAAAAATTGATACATAAGGAATGAAAATAAACAAATAATCCTCATCCCGTACGTATCAGAGCCCTAGACACTTGAGCCACCACCTACTACTTAGGATCACCTGCAAGTTACCGATAGGAAGGGCAACATTTTCAAGCAGAAGGGGTGAGATTCACAACAATAATAATAGATATAAAATTCATCAATTGAATCTAACACCCTAAGATAATAATAATTATTCAATACACATATATATTCCATAATTAACAACATCAACAAATAGTGGTAATTTCAACCAACAACAACGACTCATGCAACTACTCGACAACACCGCTAAGACTCCTCGACAATGCGACAATGCACATGCATGTGTTACCAATTTACAGGGCAGAAGCCCTCATCGAATTTTGAATGGTTAAAGCATTCATCAGGGCATAAGCCCTCACCAATTTGAACAACAAGGTGTTCTAGGACATGAGTCCTCCCGCTTTGAATGACAAGGCTTCCAGGGCATGAGCCCTCCCGCTTTATATGTTATGCAATGGACTCGACTTGTGTATATCTACATACAACTTAACAATGCATATATATATATATATATATATATATATATATATATATATATATATATATGACTTACAACTCCACAATTCAACAACATGTATGATTTAATTAAATGTAAACATACATCACAATCATCAACAAGTCAGTATAATTAATCCAACAATCCCAGAAAATGCACAATTGATCATATAAATGTTCATGCACCAAGTTCATCCATTTCTATTCAATCAAAGAACAAACAACTCAGATACTGGGCAACTCGCCTCGCAAGTACATCTACTCGCTATGGCGAACTCAAGAAAAGGGTTACTCGCCGTGGCGAGTACGAGGCGAACGAGAAAAAGGGTGCTCTCAGGAGTTTTGACATTTTTCTCACTAAATCTTCATTTTTAAGCTTCCTATTCATCTTTTTAATCTAAAAATTGTCTCAATCCTCTCTAAAAACATCTAGGCACTCAAAACTAACCAAATTATACCTTATAACAACAATTTAAAAATCAAGGTTCTCACTCACTAACTCGCCATGGCGAGTGGTTCTGCTCGCGAGGCGGGCTATGAAGAATGCTCACTCGTGAGGCGAGACAAGCTACTCGCCGGGGCGAGCGATGAATATCAGTACGGGCAGAATGCAGGTTTTTCCTCAAAATCCCAATTTTCTCAATTTCACCCCCCAAATCAGTTTACAGATATGAAATGAAATCCTGTATGCACTCAGAACCTATTTCTAACATCAAAACAGTAATTTCTACACTCAATTCACTCAAAAACCCAATAGTTCAACATAAACCCCAAAATCCCCAATTTCTACCATAAACCTGTTAAATCAAAATCAGAATTAAACATCTACACTACTGAAGCAAACCTCACCCTTACCTTAATTCAGATGAACAAATGCACAAAAATCTGGTTCACTTGGCTCTACTTGGCTCTTCTCCTTTTTCTCCCAAAACTCTGTTTTCACGTAAAACTGCTTTCTGACTGTTTCTTTTCCTAACTCCCAATACATAACTCCCCTTTATTTCATTTAACTCCCCCTTAATTCTATTAATTTCTAATTAAATCCCCAACCTCCAAAATAATAATAATTCTCACATTATTCTATTAATATTAAAATAAACCATATAATAAAATAATACACACCACATAATCAACAATAATTATTTAAAATCATATAAAAGACTCTAAATAAATCATAAATAAATAAAATAACGACTAGGGCGTTACAGGGTTCTTGTGAAAAGGGTTGGTGCCTTTTGGGGAAGATTCATGGGTTTGGGAAACACGTGAGTGGAGAATCTTTTGTGAGCAACTTGGGTGAGACTTGTGAAACCAAAAGAGAAGATCCTTAGTGAAATCAAAGGCTAATGGTTGGTTCTCTTTTGGGGGTTAGATTCTAGAGTTGGAAGCAGTTGTAAACACCTTGGGAGAGTGAAAATCATGAGTGTCTTGTTCATTGGTGAGAGTGGAAAAATGGGTAGAAATTAGGGATGTTCATTGTGAGCTTGTTGAAGCTAATTTCTTGTAACCCATTTGTATCTCTTTGTAAGAACTCATTGATAGTGGATTGGAGAGATCAATCTCTCCTCTAGAGTAGGTCAAGTTGGACCGAACTAGGTGAACATTTCTTGGTGTTGTTATTTTTTCTTTACTCTCGTTATCTTGTATTATTCTTTGGTTGGATTGTGGTTTTGCTATGCACTTGGTTTATAGACTAGGTCTATATTATTGTTATTGCTTGTGGTTAATTTGGTTGTTGGTTGTCATTGATACTTGCTCTACGAATCTAAATTTCATTAATGTGAAGTTTGGAATTCAGACCGAATTCACAACACCTTGCATTTTCATGTTTATTGATTTACCATATGCATAGATTGAGAATAGGTTGTGTTGAATCAAACACATTTGTATGGCTTGAACCAATTTTTTTCATAAAAATAATAATCTTAAGTTGTAATCAATAGTGAATGTTTTTATGATTAATACTCCCTCCGTTTCAAATTGTATGTCACTTTAGAAAAAATATTTGTCCCAAATTATATGTCGCTTTATAATACCAATGAAAAATTAATGTTACTTTTCCTATTATATCCTTAACTATTTATTACTCTCCCTTCTTTCAATTCCTTCATTTATCTTTCCCATATCATTTATTGAGGATAATTTTGTAAAACAACTCATAATATCTCTTTTCCACACAATATTAATTACATTTCTTAATATGTGTGAAATGTCCAAAACGTCATACAATTTAGGACGGAGGGAGTATATGTTTACCACTTGTAATATGAGCGAATTTTGGTTTACCCTCTATAAAAAAAAAAAAAAAAGGATTCCAACACTATAATATGAAGATTCATTGAAAATGAACATTGATGTCATCTAACTGGATTGAAACGTTGATCTAGTATGCTGACAATGTAAATGATTATCACCATCACCACCTTCACGCCATCTAAATCATCTTCTTCCACACCCGCTTTTTTAATATCTCTCTATCTCTTCATCACCAATTTCACCAGGGCTGTCTTAACAAATTCATAGGCCCGGTTTTAATTTTATAAGGGATGCAAAAAAAAAAAAAAAATCTGGGCCCCAAAAAAATAAATAAGTTATTTTAAAAAAAAAAATATTAAAAATCACACTTTGGTGAGTCTTGAACACATGACCTCACACTCAACAAAAAGTGGCCACGCCACTAAAGCAAGCTGTACAAATTGAATTGATTTGCTTTTAATAGATATATAACCATTATTTTCGTGGCTTACATATAAAAAAAAAATTTTGGATCCCAAAAAATTAGAGGTCCGGTGTCGTCGCCCAGCCTCGACGGGCTATGGGCCGGCCCTGAATTTCACCAATCATTTCCTCTCACTACATTCTCTCTTTTGCTGCTAGAAAGGAGTAATATTTGGGTTTGTATGTGAGAGAAAAATAGAGGTTTTAAGACCAATGAAATACCATTAGAAAGAAAATGAGCACCTCAGAATACATTATTATCTTCATCAATTATTCATCGCTATCTTACTAATATTAACCCTTGGCAGTCATATTGACTTGGATGAGGATGATGACGACATGGCAAGATTTATCAAACTCCTCTTTGTCCTCATGGAAGACCTTATTAATTTCTTCATTTTTCTTCTTCTTTTGGGTTTGGTTATGAATTGGAGACATGGTGAAAATGTTATTTTTTTTCCTTCTGGAATTGAAAGAAGAAGATTACGAGGAACACCATGAGTTGGTGATGAAGGCGAGAAAAAGAATTATTAAAAATACTTATTTTATTTAATTATTTTTGAGAAAGATGCTGACTATTTTTTTTAAGAAATGTCACATAATTAAAAAAGATTACTCAACATGCCATATGAGCAAGTTTGCATAGTCATATATCTTGACGGTTCAAACCTAAAAAAAAATGGATTAATGGTGTTTTACCCTCTGTAATATAGGTCATTTTTGGTTTTTTCCCCTATAAAATATTTTTTTTTATTTAACCCCTGTAATTTTTTTTTGAATACCCCCTAATAGGTCATAAAAAAACAAAAAAATTCTGAAAAAAAAAATAAAGTCGTTTTTTTATGACCTATTAGGGGGTATTAAAAAAAAATAAAAAATTACAGGGGGTAAATCAAAAAATATATTTTACAGGGGGAAAACAAAAAATGACCTATATTATATGATAGTAAAGCACCATTAACCCAAAAAAAAAAATTATAAGATTGAAATCTAATTATTTTCGTTTACAATGGGCTAAACCAAAACTCGCCTAAATTGTGGGGTAAACATCATTTAACCCATGTTTTTAATAGTAACATGAATTTTAATTTGTTTCTTCGTTGAAGCATGTTAATAAGTTTTGGAATCACTTTTTAGAATGACTTGTGAGTTGTATGAACCACATATACCGAATAATGAGTGATAGGCAATTGCATTATACACTTTTGGTTTTGTAAGATTCTTGCGGTTTCCAAATCTTTATAAAGCCATGAAATAATCAAGGCCATTTTCTCATTTGAGTGTAACCTTCAAAGTCAAACAAGACCGACCTTGTGAGCTAGTGATCAATTGCTACCCCTATGAGCCGTAACTTTTTATAAAAAAATATTTCTTGAAATTTTTAACCCCTGAAATCAATAAAAGAAAAACAATATTATGTCCTTATTTCCTAGGATATGTGATCATCTGTTGTATTAAGGTTTCGTTCAAAGTTTAGGAAAAAATTGTTTGTTGAACAAGTTAGGAAAAAAATGTTGGGTTTTATGGAATTAAAAATCAATTGAGAATAGTAATATGAGACTTGGTGATTGTAAATATAAACAAAATGTTGAAATGTTTTGTTTGACGCTACAAATGAAAGGGAAAGAATGAAAGAAAAAAGTTGTCAAGCATAATTGAGATAGAAGAAATATATTACTCTCTCCGTCCCTATATCTAAGCACCCTTTTATTAAAGGCAAAAGATGTTTACATATAGAAACAAACGGAGTATTATTAAGGAAAGACACCATAGGACTAATCGATGAAGTTTAATCCCATCACAACTTGTTACTCAATTGTTTCACCTATCCAATTATTTCAAATAAACATACCAAACATTTATCTATTACCACCACTTTAATTAACAATCAAAGTACTTGTGAATCGATAATTATAAAAACTTTGATACTACTACTCAAACGACTTATCACTTATGAAAGCATCTTATAGCTTATACAAAGTGTTTATCATGAAAACATCTTATTTCTTATACATAAATGTTTATCATAATAACTGCTTATGCTATTAGAGGAAAATTAAGCTGCAAATTAATGTTACACTATAAATTTCAGTTCAATCAGCATACTCTCACATCTACTTATAGTATATAGACACAGACACATTAATTTGTATTTTAATAGCCAAGAAATAATCAAAGTGTGCAAATGGTGCAATAGAAGGCATTTTGTAACTAGAAAATAAATAAAAGAAACAAATGCTATTACGATGATATCTAAAAGATGAGAATAGGTTGAGCTGAGTTGAGATTTGCAAGATATAAGTTTCGATCTATCAAACAATTAAAGGTCTAAGTCTCAAATATAGTTTATCATAGGCTTATTTTTTAGGCCTAAGTATGGCCTTTTGAAAACTTAACATGGCATGTTAGCATGTTTAGCTCATTTCATATGAACATATTTGTTTATTTTTTGATGGGAAAAAGGGGAAGAGTCCCCATATGAGCGTATATAAATTTTTAAGTAGACTAATGAAATTAAACACCCTTTGAATATAAGGATATTTCACATGACATTTTAGAGAATTTGACTATATAGGAAATCACATATCACTTTTAGTTAGCAATAATGAATCTATAATTCATTTGGGTTGGTCTAGTGGTTGGCTTGATACAGTGTAGTGTGCTCCTATCAAGGTCTTATGTTTGATTCCCCCTAGTGTCGATTTCGGTGGGTTAACTTCATACAAGGCTATGCTCTAGCTTTAATCCCTCCCCAACCCTTAAATGGACGATGGGATTGGACCCTTTGAATTAGTCGGTCATTGGGACAGATGCCTAGTTTACGAAATAATAATAATAATAATATGTTTACATATGAAAAAAAAAAACTAAGGTAGACTAATAAGCTCAAAATTATTGAAAAAGGTTAAAAATGTATTATTTAATCCAAAGTACAAAATTTAACAATAAAAATTGTAAAATAAACTATTACTTATATATATTTATTTAAGTAGGTCAGCCTAAAATGCTTCTCTTACGGCCTGTAACCTGACGTGTTTAACTAAAAAAGCTTCTAAGAAAGCCTTAGACTTCTATAATTAAAGAAATCCTGGCCTAAGCATGATGTAGCCTAGGTCTTAGGCTCATGTCTTTCTGACCTATTCCTTCCCTATTTTCCATATCTCACAAAAATTATCAATACATTTCATAAATAGAGGATAAGGCCTCTTTGGGCAATCATTGCGAGAAACACACGGAATGCGAGCTGCATTGTTGAATAAGAAAAAAAAATGTTACTAAAAGAAGATATAATATTAAGTATAAGATAAATTAGAAAAATTGAAAATGGTGTTAAAATGATATACTTTCACAAGTTACAACAAGAAATAGAGAAACAACGATGAATAAAGCATAAATAAATATGAGAGTTTGAGTCATATTTGTCCTCCTTTGCATGTAGTGAATAGGAGTATTACGATTGCTTTATAAATAGAAAAATTCATGATTTGTTACCTTTAATTAAATTGTTTTTAGCACTTAGCAATTGTAAATAGTCATTCATAAAATTACAATTAATCTTAAATGTCTCTAATGAATATATCATGCGTCTCTCTTTAGCTAACACAATTGATCACTTAACTTTAGCAAAAATCTCACTTAACAATATATTGATGATCATCAAAGATCATTATTTTTTTTAATTACACTTTATTATATATTTTTATTTATACTTTAGCCTTTTGTTATAGACAGGGAAATATTCAAAAAGAGAAACAATGATTAATGATTGACAAAAAATTGGTTGTACAAATAATGTATCGAAAAGGTGGCAACAAATTGTAAGTACTATATTATCGGAGGTGGATCGTATGTGAAAGAGGTACCAAAATTTTAATATCATGCATCGTCCGTCAGAAACACTTATCTTATATTTAATTATATAGGAATTATAATTTTTTTTTGAGTAACAAAATTATAATTTTTTTAACACTAGTTATTTTACCCCAAAAAATCAATAATAGGCATGAAAAATAAAGTATTTACATTGAATTTGGAAGAAAAAAATAAGTTTATATTAATTAGTTTAACTAAGGGGTCGGTGGGATCATTCTCCTATATATCCCTAGTAAAAGGGTAATCAAAACCCTGACCAAAAAAAGAAAAAAAAAAAAAAAGGGTAATCAAAACACATGTTCTTGTAACGAAAAAATTATGGTTTGATCGATTTTATTTGTTATTAAAATTTTATTTATCATAAAAAAAAGTTTATATATTATATAATGAGTAAAAAAAAAAAAAATTATGCATCTGCTCTACCAAACTCCTATAAAAACACACAGAAGATACCACTAGGGTCAACTATCGCTCCACGCTTAAAAAGGTTGTGTCTCCTTTTTTCCCAAACCTTCCCCTCCTTTCCCCTCCAAACTCGCAAACAAAGATCTCTAACTGCAAAACTACATCTACTCTTTTGCTTACTAACCTTGACCAACAAACCCATAAGATTTTGGTTGTCCCGTTTGAGCTACCCCATAAAATACGCATTTAAAGCAGAAACACTTACTTCTAAACCTTAGCAGACATTTTAAATAATGAAAGATATAATATAGGGATGTTGTGTTATGACTTACTCCCTCCGTTTCAAAATATAAGCAAAATTTATTTTTTAGGTTCATTCATTTAATGATGTATGTGGTCCATATTATGAACCACATACATCATTAAATGAATGAACCTATAAAGTGAATTTTGCTTATATTTTAAAACGGAGGGAGTAATTGATAAGGATCACCCAACCTTTGAGACTAACAAAAATATTACTCCATGACCCCATATAATTTGAAGGTGGGATAAACCATATGATCACAAGATTTCTCCTTGTGCGGCTTAACCCTAGGGGTGAGAATATGTTAGATTGGCTTACAGAGCCCTAGGTTTAAGCTTTTTCAAATGTCTTTTTAATCAAATAGGTCATGCTTAGACACATAAATCAACCTATTAAGCCTGATATATCAATCTATTTAATAAATAAGTATTATTTTTGTAGAACCTACTTATTTATATAATAAACACTCATCTCAAAATTAGAAGTTGTGTTTTAGCATTGAACACCTTTTTATTTAGACAAAAAACCCTTACTTTTCTTTTTAAAAATAAGTCATTTTGAAGGGCAAGCTTGTAATTTGACATTTAAATTTATTATTTTAATAAATGCTTTAATCAAGCTCTTCTTCTTCGACCTGCTTTTCGCCGCCATTATCGTTGTGGTGAAGGCCGCCAAAAATGTGCAGCTAGGATCATCACCTTTTTTTTAAAAAAAAAAACCAAAACGAAATTCATTCATTCAAATTGATAGAGTACATCACATCATATACAAACTTCGCTAAAAACGTAAAGGATGAATCTGCGAACAAACTCGCAACATCCAAGTTAATAGCATACAACGACAAAATGTCTACAAATAATATGATAAAACCCTAAGTCACTGAAATTTTCATGCTTCTGGATCTGCAACGTTGATGCTCAAATCATTGATTGAACTTGTAATTGACTGATGTCGATCTTTCAACAGGAACTAAACGAACACTGCGACAAGACGCGAAATCAAACGCCGCACAAAATGGCTAACAACACATCGCCGCAATTAGACGACGAAATCACAAAAATACAAAAGAAAAAACTTGATATATGTGAAAACCACTTATTTAGATTGATAGAAAAGAGGAAAAAAGATGCAGATGGATGATTTTAGATTAAAAAAAAAAAAAAAAAAAACTTAAAACCACCCCTCCTCGACGAATAAATGTGAAAGAAAGTTTAGAGAGAAATTGAAGTTTTTCTCTTAATTATTTTACTTCTTCTCTCTTGCCAGTTCCCACCACCGCAACTAATTTCTATTTTCTCCTCAATTCACTCTTTCATTCATTTCATTAAAATAATGGAAACAATATCATGTTTTTGGATTAAAAAATTGTAATTCATTCTCCCCGTTCAAATTAAAAGTAAAAACATTCTATCCAACTCTTCAATTAAATATATATTGTTGTAGTTATTGATAAATTTTGTACATTGTGAGTAAAAATGATTATTTTATTTATAATTTAATCATGCTAGTCAATTAAATATTTGAAGCTATTATTTTTAGATAAATATTTGAAGCTATATTTTCTTGTAGTCGGATTTTCAAAATGGATATTACACAATACAATTTAGAGACTTCTTTGTGTTGACTTATTTGATATAATATTTACTATAAACATGTGTGAGATTGTTCCTATTAACTTGGGAAAATAACTTACAACATAAGTTGTTTTAGCTGTTTGCCATAAGTTCTCAAATTAGCTTATGAAAAAATCTTATAGCTTATACGAAAATAATTTATTTTTATTTTATTATTACTTATAAATATAATTTATACATAATTGTGTATCATAATAAGTGTTTATGCTATGATATGCAAATTACTATTACACTTTATATATTTTAGTTCAATCAACATACCCTCACCTAGGCTATACACATAATATATAGAGACCTTATGTTAAAGAGACATTAATTTGTACTTTAATAAGCAAATAAAGATCAAGAAATGATCAAATGTGTAAATGGTGCAAGAGAAAGCATAGTTGACCTAAAAAAAAGGAATAAATTATGTTACAGTAACCTCTAAGAGATAAGAATAGGTTGATTTGTCAAAAAAAAAAAAAAAAGGTTGAACCAAGTTACATTGACCTAAGTTCTGACTGTCAAATAATTAAGGGTCTAAGCCTGATCCATTTCGAATGATTTATATGTCATGTTAGCATGTTTAACCTATTTTATATGAACATATTTAACAAGTAATTATGTGAATGTTTAATTAAATCAATATTAAAAAAATAGACCAATGAAATTAAACTCCTTTGTAATAATTCAAATGATGTTTTAAAGAATTCGATTATACATGACATCATATATGGTTTCTAATTTATAATCTTACATTATTTTAAAAAAAATTATAATCATACATCTACATATGGGAAAAAATAAATAACGTAGACTAATAAGCTCAAAACTACTAAAATAATTAACAAAATTTATAATTTAATCAAAATAAAAATAATAATAATAGTAATAAAAAAATATTATTCATATCTACTTTAGTTGCTCGACCTAAAAGGCTTTTCTTAAGGCTCATAGCTTGACCTTTTTAGATAAACAAGCTTCTAAAAGAGTCTATGTCTTTTCTATTTTAAAAAAATATTGGCATAGTCATGATTGTAGGCTAGGTTGTAGATTACTATCAGCGGGCATGACTTATTCCCAACCTATTATCCATGTCTCACAAAAATTATCAACACACTTCATAAATCGAGGATAAGGCCTCTTTGGGCAATCATCATGATGAACACAAGGAATGTGAGCTGCATTGTCAAATAAGAAGAAATGAATGTTACTAAAATGTGATATAGTAGTACTTAGGATAAAATATATTCAAGAAATAAAAAATGGTGTGAAAACGATATACTTTCACTAGTTACAACAAGAAATAGAGAAATAAAGATGATCAAAGCATAAACAAATATGAGAATTTGAATCATATTTTTCCTCCTTTCCATGTAATAAGTAAGATTATTTTGATAGGTTTATAAGTAGAAGATTCATGCTTTTTAACTTCACTTAAATTTGTTTTAGCACTTACGACCTTCAAGAAGTCACTTATAAAATTATATTTAATATTAAATGTCTCTAATCAATATATCATGCGTACCCTTTTAGCTAACTCAACTGACCAATTAACTTTAAAAATTACCTCTCTTAAACTGACCAATATATCATGCGTTTATTAATTTTTTATTAAACTTCATTATATATTTTTATTTATATTTTACCTTTTCGTTATAGATTGGGAAAATATTTCAAAAGAGAAATAATAATAATGAATGATGAAAAAAATAGTTGCATAGATAACACATTTATACTTTGTCAAAAAAAAAAAAAAAAAAAGATAACACATTTATTTATAAATTAAGAGCAGCGAATAGTATCTGTGTGGATCATCCGTAAAAGAAGAGTCGTTAACCATTTTAATTTTTTTATGCGAATATGTTAGCATCCTACATAGTCCATTATATTTAATTCTAAGAGAATCATAATATTTTTATCACTATATATTTCTCCCCAAAATAAATAACAAACATAAACAATAAATTATTTACATTTCTACTATACCAATCATCTATACCCATAAGTTATCTTTACATTTTAATAAAGTTTTCTTCTTTTTACTTCTTATCCTTCTTTTATTTACATGCTTACTCATAATAGTGATGATCTTAGTTAATAAAACAAAAGAATATTTGGTTAAAATTTGTTCCTCTAAAAATGAACTTGATTGTGTGGAGAGGAATAAATTATGTACGGGCAGCCGTAACGGACTCTGCTTCCAGCTGTGATTTTCCATCTTCGTCTTCATTAAGTAATGGTCACGATTTTGAATCTTTTGGCAATGCATCTGAAAGTGTTGTAACTTGATTTCTCACTATTTTTGCATTGAAGAAAGCCTCCATTATCATAAATCCAATCATGGCCATCAAGTCTTCAACAAATACAATTATGTCATCATAATTCCACCATTTTTTACATTTTCTTATCTATCCTATTTACCGTCTAGATCGCTTTCTTCTATAAGAGGACTCGTGCGCTATATGGCCTGATATGATGCAACATGCTTTAAATCGCGGTCTTTCTGATCATTGTCCCATTTTGTTGTCTATGGATGAGGAAATTTGGGGCCCTCTCCCTAGGCGCATGTTGAAGTGTTGGGGGGATTTACTAGGTTACAAACAGTTTGTTAGAGAAAATTTGCAATCATATCATATTGAGGGATGGGGTCGGGATCGAAACTAGGCTAATATTCGAGCTTTGAAAGCTCTGCTCGTTATTCTTTTTGAGGCAACTTCTGGTCTTAAAGTGAACTTCCACAAAAGTATGTTTGACGTAGTACGGAAGCGCAGGCTAGCAAGCACTAAACTTAGGTTGAAAGAAACAAGTTTGCAAGCGACAAACTTGTGAAAATAGGGTTCCGGAATCCACCAGAAATTGAGAAAAACTCTCTAAAATACTACTGATTGAATAAAAGTTATCTCTTAGGCTACATCTGTTAAGCTTAAATAGGGAAATAACAAACCTTAAAATACTATAGAAAATAATAAACTGAAACAAAATAGAAAGTTCTAAAAAATTAGACTGAAATAATAAATACTACTAAATTACTAATAAAACCCTCATGCATCAGTCTCCTCCTCCACCTCTGAAGAACTCAACCCCGAGTTCTCGTTCTAATAAGAGTTTTCCATTCATTGTTGACTCCTCCAATGAACAAGAGACTACCTCCTGGATCCGATTGAGTGAAATCTAAAGATGGTTTGGTTTGTAAAATATTGATGTTGCCTTTATCCCATTGAAGAAATGCAGTAGCATGCTGAATATTTTCTAGATCCATCATTTTAGGACCCCCTAATTCATTGGGCTCAATCTTTTAAACTCAAATCATTGCAGGCAATATCCTTACTTATAATAATGCCGACCCCATCAAGACCAACCTTATCCTCAAGGTCGTAAAAGTCGCACCATTGAATTGATTTACCAACTTGAGAATTCAAAGTATCAATTTCAAGTGTAAGATAAGCAATAAGACTTAGCAATATCACCCTTTGCTTACAATTTCTGCAACTATCAATTAAAGCACACTGATCCAGCAAGCCAATTTTCGTTAACAATGTTGCTATGATATTATGGAGAACAAAATCCTGAAGGACAATGTTGCTTACAATAATATCATTTTCCATAGACTTAGATGCAGGGCAAAATAGTATAGCACAACAAATAAATTTGGACACAATATATTCCAATGTTAACATATCGTATAATAGCTTAAATGGCTTACTTGAACCAATACATTGAAAAATTCCATGAAGCAATATTCTGGAAGTGATTGTATCTAGACAAAGCCATGGAGAAATGCAAATAGGAGTTACAGATACTTATGTAATGATTCAAATCCAAAATCTCTTCCAAACCCACTCATCTTGTAACCTCCATAAGGAATGTCATTTCCAAAGGCAAAGTAGCAATTAATCCAAATAGTTCCTGTTCGAATGTCAATGGACTTGAAAATGCATGCCCTGTTATTTTACATGCCTTTACGGTTAAGTAAGGGTTACAGTTCAAAGACGATGATGTGATTAACATACCAGATATGTCTAAACTTTATATCCGAGGGAATTATGTCTAAACTATGTTGTCTTGTTCTTGAACGATTTGCATGACAGCTGATAGTAGACAAAACATGAGGCTCTGAAAGAAGTGTTTTTCCATTAATCTCAGGTTGATTTCCCAAAATCACTCCCTTTGCACCTGCTGATAAAGCTTCCTGACCCTCGGCAATTGATTTTATTTTCCATTCACTTTTGAAGGAATTAAACTTTTTGTGGGAATTAAAATTAAGAGTCGTTGTTGCCTTCCAACATGGAGAATCCACATCAGTATCACTTTCACCGAAATTATTAGAGAACAATTCTTTAGGAGTGCTTTTAGCAGAAGACATATCAGTTGATACCTTGAGTGGGACAACTTTGTTTCGTGCCTTAAAAATGGAGCTAGACTCATCAACAGCATGATTTTTCCCCCGGAATTCAATGGAATGTCTTTTCCCACCATTGTATGGTTGTTGTTTTCAAAAAGGCCATCAGACATTTTTAGAAAGGGATTCAACCCATCAACCACATGCTTGTCTAATGCGGCACCTTGTACAAGTGCTTTCTTCTCCAATTGTGACTTGAATACGAGAGGTGGATAGTTGTCAAATCTCAAAAACGAAGATTTATCAGTTTCCACAACTTCTGAAAATCTCGAAACCTCATTAGAACACAAATCCGAATTAATTCGATTGTTTCCATCATGAACCCTAATTGGTTCACATCTCATGTTCTGTTTTTTCTGTTGTTGTTGATGACGTTGTCAATCTTAGATGTCAACGCCGTCGTTCGAGCCATGGTTGTTGTGAATAACACCACCATCTGATCCGCCACAACTTTGATGGTCGGAGCTAATCCGTCAAAATCTGCCCTTGTAATCAGTTGATCTCCCATAGATGATCACGTTAGGAAAAGAACAGTAGAAGCATAGGCTAGCAAGCGCTAAACCTAGGTTGAAAGAAACAAGTTTGCAAGCGACAAACTTGTAAAAATAGGTTTCCGAAATCCACCAGAAATATTGAATAAAATTTATCTCTTATGCTACAACTGCTGTTAAACTTAGATAGAGAAATAGCAAACCCTAAAATACTATAGAAAATAACAAACCGAAACAAAGTAGAAAGTTCTAGAAAATTAGGATGAAATACTAAATACTACTAAATTACTAATAAAACCCTTCAACATCAATGTTAGTAGGTATTAATATTCACGGTTCTTGGTTGGCTGAGGCAGCCTCTGTTCTTAATTGTAAATTGGGCAGAGCTCTCTTTCTCTATTTGGGGCTGCCTATAGGTGAAATTTTGGCAACCTTTGATTGACCGTATTAAGTCAAGATTATCAGGTTAGAAGAGTAAAAATCTATCTTTGGGTGGTCGTTTAGTTCTTCTAAAGTTTGTCTTGTCATCTCTTCCGGTCTACTTTCTTTCCTTCTTCAAAGTTCCCGCAAGTATCATTTCCTCTATTAAATCTATTTTTAATTATTTTTTGGGCTGTGAGGAGGTTAGAAAAATTTCTTGGATTAATTGAGACACTATTTGTTCCAAAAATAAGAATGGCGGATTAGGAGTGCGAAGGATTCAGGAATTTAATTTGGATTTACATGGTAAATAGTGTTGGTGGATGCGAGTTCAAAAGAGGAGTTTGTGGTATAGAGTTTTAGCAGCTAGATACGGCGAGGTAGGAGGTAAAATCGCAGAGGAGTGGTGGTTTAACTCTGTTTGGTGTAATAATTTGATAAATATAAAAAATGGGGCTGGTGTGGGAGGTGGGCGGTGGTTTGACGATAATGTTGGGCGGTGGGTAGGAGATGGTGCCCAAACTTTATTTTGGTGGGATCCTTGGATTGACGGGTTAGTTTTAAAGAATAGTTTTATAAGTCGCCTTTTTTTTTATCTTGCTAATAATAAAATGGCAACGGTGGCTGAAATGTAATCTCTTGGGTGGGGGGTTGAGGGCGAAGCTTGGCAGTGGCGACGGCGTTTGTTAGCATGGGAGGAGGAGAAGGTGCGGGAATGTTGTGATATTTTATCTAATATTGTTTTGCAACCTAATCATTCTGATAGGTGGATTTCACCCTTACATGCCTCCAGCAGTTATAATGTCACAAGTGCTTATAACCATGTGTTGACATCAACTAACAACAACTTGACAATTACTCACATGACAGAAATTTGGAACAAGGAAGTGCCCCTGAAAATCAGTGTCTTCGGTTGGCGCTTGTTACGTGATAGATTACCAACAACGGACAATCTAATCAAAAGACACATTTTACTTCCAAATGCTCAGTTATGTGTGGGTGGATACGACGTGATAGAAGATGTAAAACACTTATTCCTCTCTTGTGATTTATTTTGGCAAACTTTGATACGGTATTTCTCATTGGCTTAGTTACCACGTTGTGTTTCTTGAACATGTGCCAGACCATTTATATCAATTTGACACATTATGCGGCTTCTCTAATAGCAACCGCTCAGCTTTTAATCTTATTTGGCTATCTTGTGTATGGGTGATTTGACTTGAAAGGAATGCTCAGATCTTTCACCAAAAAGAAGTTTCGTTTAATCAATTGCTAGATAAAGTTAAGCTTCAATCTTACTAGTGGCTGAAAGTGAATCGTCATAGTTTTGTTTTCTCCTACCATTCGTGGTGGTTGAGTCATTTACCTTGCTTGGGAATTTATATGTAATAGGGTAGCTTTCTTTTTTTATCCTGTTTTAGTTCCCCGTTTTGTTTTTGCTTGTAATTGATACTTTTTTCAGCTGGCGTTTTGACACTCCTTGTACTGAAATCTTCAGGCTTTCAGTAATATATTCAATTTTAGCTTCAAAAAAAATATAAAGTAGTTAAACACTCTTAAAATATAGATTAACAATTTATTTGATGAAACATAACATAAAAATAGGTAAATAACCACGTTATCAAATTCTCCCATGCATGCTGGAACCATTGTTTGTTCCAAGATAATTTGCGTAGGTAGGAAGTATTTATAACAAGCAAACAACTAGAAACAATGAGAACAAGAATTCAAAGTGTATTTGCAAACACTGCACTCCTTCTTGACTTCGCCTGGCTTTTTTCCAATGGGTTTTCCAAGCAAGATTGTTATGGTTTCCCTCGAGTTTTGTCCTAGTCCACCGAAGTTTGGTTTGTATTTTTTTAAATAAATTTTAGGGCGTTGTAATTAATAGGTGATGTGTTTGGAGGATCAGCATAGTTTGGATGCCAATCTCTATTACATAAATGAAAAATTTTATTAAATAATATTTCTTCTTCACTTTTGATGTGCAATCATGCATATAAAAGTAAAACCCATTTCTAGAATATTGTAAAATTTGAAATCTATAATTATTATAAGTTAAAACTTATATATATATATATATATATATATATATATATATATATATATATATATATATATATATATATATATATAGCAGAGTCTCTTGGAGTTGCCTTGCGCGCTTGAGCAATTAAAATCTCTTGTAAGTGTGCTTGAATAATTGGAAGTCTCTTGGAGTTGTCCTTGAGTATGAGAGTCTCTTGGTAGTGACGATGAGTAATTGGAAGTCTATTGGAAGAGTCCTTGAACAATTGTAATCAATAGTGATTATAGAGAAATCCTTAAAATGCAAGGGGACTGGACTACTCTTGTAATGTGGGAGGAACTGGTATAATTTCCTTGTGTCTGCTTTCTATATATATATATATATATATATATATATATATATATATATATATATATATATATATATATATTATCTTTATGTTATATTATATGTTGCACTCAGACTTTGTGTCAGAATCTAATCGGCCTCAATACTTGGGAGCACGATGGTGCTTTTTTGATACTCTCTAATGTGTTTAAGTATAAGTTAAGTGTAGTCTTGTCGTTTTCCCTACATTGGATGTTTCTTAAATTCAAAGAGTATGTATGTATAATAGAATATTCATGAATGGATGCATATATTGTAGATTTTAGGTTCAGTTTTAGAGATAGAAAACTTTATTTCAAGTTAAGAATGAGATTTTTATGAGAGTAGAACAACGAAAAGTAGGACCTTTGGATTCATAAATTTCAAGGACGAAATTAAATAAGGGGAAGAATGTAACAACCCACAAATTTCCTTAGCTTAATAATTCATACCAATATCATTGTTAATCTTAACGAAGGTCATTAGAGAAAAATTAGACGGTGGACCAAGAGAGTTAATTTAGCCTAACCATACACATCAGGCTCAAACATAAAAAATTAATAATAAAAAATAAAAAAGACATGAGAGAAATTACCAAAATTTATGAGGGCAAAGAAGTAAACTTTTCCACTCACGTATATATAGCTAAAGTATGAGAGAAAATAAAAAACAAATTACATTTTCACAGTTGTAGTTTTTCAAATGACAATTCTTTTAAAAAAAGCAAAAAGAAGATTTTATTATAACAAATAAAAAACATCTCAAAGCACAAGATATGATATAAAGATGTCAAATACTCCTTCCGTTTCAAAATATAAGCAAATTTTATTTTTTAGGTTCATTCAATTAATGATGTATGTGGTTTATAATATAGACCACATACATCATTAATTGAATGAACCTAAAAAGTAAAATTTGCTTATATTTTGAAACGAAAGGGAGTATAGGGCAAGGTCAAAGTCTGCATAGGACAGAACTCTCTAGAGCACAAAAAACAACAATAATGATGTCAAATAACTCCTAAAGGGATAAATAATTTTGAACACCAATATATCCATTTTAAAGACACCTAGACAAACCCATGACAAAAGCTCCAACAACGAAGAGAGAGAACTACAAAGCGGAAAAGCCAAACCTCCATCAATGGACACACTTCGTACACATTGACCAAATAAATTGTCCAATGATCAAATTAAAAGAGGTATCTTAGGATCTCGCTCTCTCAACTCTAAATTGTACTATATCCTTCCTCACCATTTTCATCATTTTCTTTCAACATTATTCATGTAATCACCAAGAAAATCCACATGCAAGTGAACCGTTATATTAAACACATTGTTTTAGGGTTAAAAACAAAGAGATTTGTGCAGAATATTGGAAGCAAAGAAGAACAAATGGAGAATAAGGTTTCAAGAATTGGGAAAAGATTGGAGAAAAGCTAAGGGCAAAGGATTAGAGGAGAGAAAAACTTACTCATCATCAATTAGAGATGGGTTTCTTCTTATCCCTCATTCCTCATGCATAATCTTAAGTTAGTTAGTTTTTGGAATAAAACTCATTCTTTAGTGAAAATAACTGTATTTGAAAGCTAATTTATAGTATTATGATACTTGAAAGTTGTGTAATTTTATATTATTTGTACATTATTTCGTAACATTATGAAATGAATTGTTCTGTTTTGCAAGTTAATGTGCATCAGTCACAATAGAACCTCTGTATCTTGAGATAGTAACTCCTTTTTGAGTGAAACCAATTGTGTTTGAAAACAGACATCCAATAATTTCTTCATATTAAATTGCATAATTTTAGCCGTATAAACAAGTCTCGATAATTCTGTTAACACACTAGTTTTGTCGCAGAATTTTACTGTAACATTATTGAGTTTACAAAATCACGACTTCAGTTATATATATATATATATGAATTGGGAGGTGATTTGTGTCAAGTGAATGGTAAATGAATTTCAAATTGATTTATCTATTCTTGGATATAATTGATTAGTTGAATGCATAATATTGAGGTCAACAGTGAGGATATTTCTAAATTCTAATACAACCTTTAGAACGAGATATAGTTACTATGTGAACGGAGTGAATAATTTTTTTTTAAGTAGAAAATCTTTATCTGTCGTATGATGATACAATAGAAGAGCCGATTAGAGAAGTTTATATATGAATTGAGATGTTTCATTAGTGTCTTACGTTTAACACTTAATATGATAGAGAACGGTAGCAATTTAAGAGAGCGCTAATTCATAAGAAACAACTCCTGAACTAGGAACTACATTCTCTTGTGAACAAGGAGGATTAGAGCTTCAATTGATCGTTTAGATGTTTAAGAAAAAGATCATTGTATTTAAAGAGGGGAGCCTCATCATAGAATTTTAGAGGAAACTCATAAGAATAAGTCCACCATACACCACAAATAACTAAGATATATTAGGATTTGATAAGAATGTATTAGTAGTCAGGAATACCAAAAAAAAGAAGAGACATCCTAAAATATAGAGTAAATTTCAGGGACAAAATTTCTTTAAGAAGAGAGAAATGTAACATCCTAAAATTAATGGACTAAAAATAATTAGTCTCTTAGAAGTTAAACTAGTAATTTAAAAACTTAAAATTGATCCTAAATTAGTGTTAGACGATAAATTATTTTTATTTTTATTATTATTATTATTAGGGTTAATAGCAGTTTTGGCCACTTAAATATCAGGAAGTTGTGATTTTGGTCATTTAACAAAATAAAATACAACCCATTCCCTAAGTACCGTCCCTTTTGCAGTTTTGACTGGGTCAATGCATATGTGTCAGTCAAATAGGTGTCACGTGTGTTAATGTCTCATTTTTTTTAAATAGTTATGCCATCTTGAAAAATAATAAAAAGAAAAAAATTAAAAAATAGATCAAATTGAATAATTATAAAAAAAAAAGTCAAAACAAAAATAGATCAAAAAAAAATTACAAAAATCCATTGTATTCCTCTTCTTATCATGCTTCATGATTCCAACACGAACATCAAAATTTGACTTTCTCATCTCCTCACCTCATCACCGCCATCTGTCACTTCTTAGAAGCCATTGATATTTCCTCCACCAACCACGTCTTATATTCCAACCGATTCGCCGCTCACGCTTCTCTCTAGAATTACACTGATGATTTAAATGACGCAAAGAAAAATGTCGAACTCAAACCTGATTGGTCAAAGGGTTACAGCTGTCTCGATGCCGCTCATCTCGGTTTTTCTCAATATGACGATGCCGTTTCAGCTTACAAAAAAGGGTTAGAAATTGATTCTAATGAAATCTGGTTCATCCAATGCTTAAAAAGCGAAGTACCTCAACTCAAGCACCCTCTTGCTTGTCGATTTCATACTACCCATTTTGGAGGTACCCCGCTCTTTAAGCATCGGATGAACCAAATTTCATTAGAATCAATTTCTAACCCTTTTTTGTAAGCTGAAACGACGTCATCGTATTGAGAAAGACCAAGATGAGCGGCACCGAGACGGCTGTAACCCTTTGACCAATCATGTTTGTGTTCGACAATATTTTTTTGCGTTGGTTAAAGCATCGGTGTAATTCTGGAGAAAAGTGTGAGTGGCGGATCGGTAGGAATATAGGACGTGGTTGGTGGAGGAAATATCGATGGCTTCTGAGAAGTGACGGATGGCGGTGATGAGGTACGGAGATGAGAGAAAGTAAGATTTTGGTGTTCGTGTTGGAATCGTGAAGCGGGATAAGAAGAGGAAGACAATGGATTTTTGAAATTTTTTTTTTTATTTATTTATTTTTTATAATTATTTAATTTGATCTATTTTTTCTTTTTATTATTTTCCAAGGTGGCATGAATATTTAAAAAAAATGAGACATTATAACACGTGGCACCTAATTTTAACCATTGTTCTCCACTCTCTTTTCACGTTTTTTTTTTTACAAAACTTTCCACGTTTTCTTTTCATTCCAATTATGAGCAACCTGTAACATTTCTTGTTTATTTTTTTTCCTCCAACAAAATTAAGAAAAGAAGAGATAGAGTGGGAAGCTTCACATTGAAATAGAAAAAGAGAGAAGGGAGGAAATGGTCGCTTAGAGAAAGAAAAAAAGAAGGGGTTAAGAGAGAAAGGGGGAATACATGTCTCTGAAAGTGAAAAGAAGAGGAGTGAGAGATGGTCACCGAAGTTGATGGCTATCACACATTGGTGGATTCTATCGTTCCTTGGCATTTAAGCAACATGTGGTTCAAATGCAACAAACTAATTACTAATATGGATTTCACGGTGTCTTGTATTTTCAGAGAAGGAAATCAATGTGCAGACTCCCTTCCAAACATTGGTCTATCCATTCATGGTTTGGTTGTTTGGGATTCAATTGGCATTTTGCTCTTAATAGGCTTGGTATGCCAAGCGTTAGATTTGTTTACTTTTGAGGGTTTTGGTGTAGTCCTCCCTCATTTTGTATGCTCCTTCTCTTTTTATGGTATTTTGGAGGTCTGCAGCTCCTTGTTGCATCCTCTTTGTTTAAAATAAAAATAGTAGACAATTTATACATAGTACTTTTATTTTGATAGTAGTTGTTAAATGCCAATTTTTTAGTATTTTAATCATTTAAGATATTTTCGGATGTAAATAATTAATTATAAATTCTACGAAATTTGTTTATCAAACGATTTATAATTAATTTTTCGCATATTTTTTCAAAATTATTCTTGATATCTTCCGCTAACGTTCAATAATTCAAACTACACAAAAATTAGATGTTACATTGTGGTGTCAGAGCCGGTCGAACCAAGTCGGAGTGTGATGTACCTTTGTTTTAATCTATTTATCTACTGTTATATTAAAAAAAAAAAAAAAAAAACATGGGAGCATAGTATTGATTGTTAAACTCATGAATTATACATGCTACTATGTTGGATATTAGGATTATTGTGTCACTTGATGGTGCTTTTAATGAATGAGGTTATGTGTAGATTATAGAGAAATGAATCAAGTGGCCATTAAGTTATCCATCTTAACTTATACTTGTTGGAACAAAAGTGGTTTGTGCAAAGGTTTTGGTGATAATAAAGTATTGAAAAACAATTGGTTGAAAAACAAAAGTTGTTGAATAACTGACAATCCTATTTTTAGTCCAACAAGTATATATGTGGTAATCTAATATACATATATACCCTAGTATATACGATTGGTAACCAAGCAAAATACACATTAGGGTATCAGAAGAGGTAAGATAATACTGAGATGAGCAGTAGGAAAATGGGGGACGAAAGGTCCACCATTTTTAATCCAATCTTTTTTAACAGGTAACTCATCACTCCTTTTAACCCTCCCATCATACAAATTTTTGATAGAATACCAAATTTTCAAAAAAAAAATTAAAATTAAGTACTTTACTATCATAAGCGTGTATACACCGTATAATATATGATTATTACTGCAGAAATATAATCGGATTATTATATGTAGTATAAGTTTATGCACTATATATTTGTATATCTTCATTGAGGAATTGTAGATCAATATAATATATTATAATTTTAAAGTGATTTTATAGAGATGATTATTGTAATGAAATTATTTCTATTAATATTGAATGTGTATGAGATAGCTTTTATGTTTCATATATATGGGTCTTGCACCTCTGTTTTTACTTTGATATGAGCAAATAGTTTTTACTTTGATGAGCTATGTGCTTCATATATAGATGGGTCATGTACCCCACATCATATTAGTTTTGTGTTCCATATAGATGAGTCTTGTACTCTACATGAGATGAGCTTTGTGCTCCATATAGATGAATCTTGTTTCCCATTGTTGCCCGGATGAGCTATATGCTCCATATATGTGGGTCTTGTTCTCCACATTAGATGAGCTTTGTGCTCCATATGAATGAGTCTTGTACCTCATAGTTACTTAATTAGATGATCTATGTGCTCCATATAACAAAGAAATTTTGATTGATTTATCTGTATTAATTATGTATACTTTTAAAGACTATTTTAGAAAGAAAGCAGATACCACGGTCGATATTTCCGGCTGCCACGCCGGCTGAGAACAATACTTGTTCTTAAACTTTAGTGTATTATTCATTGGGATTTCATATCTCTTTAGAGTGTTGTTTTCAAATTCAGAGATTGAGATGTAGACCGCCGATAACGTTGGAAGATAAGAAGTACGACATTTTGCAAGCATCACTTCAATATATTAGGTTGATAGCTTGGGAATTAATAGTCAAATGTATACATAGAACTCTTATTTTGGTAGTATTTATTAAATGCCTTTTTTGAGTATTTTAATTATTTATGAATTTTTAGGATGTAAATAATTAATTATGAATTTTACGAAATTTGTTTATCAAACGTTTATAATTAATTTTTTGCCTATATATTTTTCTAAAATTATTCTTGATATCTTCCGTTAACGTTCAATAATTAAAACTACACAAAAATTCACTACAACATTTTTGAGTTTAGACCACACTTGACTTGTCCACGGATAAAAAATTGTGGCTAAAAATAGGAATAGGCCATGGATTTTAAAAGTGTGGCTTACCAATTACATACACAATACTTGTCAAAAAAAAATTACATACACAATACACTAAACAACTAAAAAAAAAATCAACCGTACCCTATATCCTTTTAGACAACAACGTAGTCACATAGAATAACCGAGCCATATTTAATTGTAAAAACTCTGCCTTAAAACAAATGAATGAAGTAGCGGGAATTGAAAATGAAAAAAAATTGTTTTACGCGCAACTTTTTTCATTTGGGCGCTATGACAAAAAAATTGATAAAAAAAAATAATAAGATTTAACAAAAAAAGCCAATATAGACATAAAGTCATCTAAAAAAAGCCAATCACTTTGTACACTGACCTCTTCGTCTACCACCAAGCTTCACTCCAACGAACCTCTTTTCTCCTTCATTCTCTACCACCGGCCGACAGACCTCCGTTTGCCTCCGGTGAAACTCTCTTTGTCTCCGGCGACCCACTGTTCTCAAATCCTCTCTTCACCTACATCGGACCTTCAGACTCTTCTCTCTTCACTTCACCTCCGCCGGACCTTCAACCTCTACCCTCCATTGAAACCTCTCTCTTCATCAATTTGAGTCATTTTCTCTCTAGGTAAGTTATATTTCTCTCAAATTTAGATTTATCTCAAATTAGAAAACCATAAAATTTCAAAATCCACCAAAATGTGAAATTGATGTTCAATTTGTTCTTATAGTTAGGTTTTTTAGTGAATCTCTTTACTTTGCATAATTGTTTTGAAATTTTGACAATTTTGGTTAGTTTGTTCTTATCTGTGTATAAGAGAGTATATGAGATTAATGTAATTTTTTTTCTTAGTCATGGAATGTTCCCTTTTTTATTAATATACTTGATTTCTTTTTGTCATGTAAGGCATAAAAATAGTTACTTGTTTTTTTTTTTGGGTGAATGGTAAGGGGCAAAGCCCCACCAAGAAACTAGATTATGACCCTCAAAGGGCTAGAATCATTACAAGCATCTCTAAAAGTATAGTTATCAAATAAAAAGGAAGGTGCATAATTATAAATACAAATATCAGAGGTATTGAAACCCTCCTTAGCCATTCTGCCAGCTGCAACATTAGCATCTCTACATATATGCAGAATGTTTAGGCTTCTAGTTTCCTTCAAAAGCTTGGAAATCTTGCACATAAGACTGAAACAAGTATGGGAGCTAGAGAAACCTTGTTGAATTAATTTTACCGTCATGAGGGAGTCAGATTCAATGGTTAAAATAGACATACCTCTAACCTTTGCTATTTCAAGACTTTTTAAAATGGCCCAAAGTTCAGAGTGAACAACAGAACATTGACCCAATTTAGCAGAGAATCCCCAAAGAAAAGTGTCAGCTGAGTCTCTAGCAATCCCCCCACATGCAGCTCTACTACCATAATCCTTCACTGCTCCATCACAATTTAATTTGACAGTTCCACTACTAGGAGGTATACAATTTTGAATTGTCGAAGCTGCGCTGCTGTTATTTGACTTAGGAATCCTAAGATTCAAATCAGTCCAAGTCTCTTTGATATTAGTGACCATAGTGTTGATTCGGATGGTAGAAGTCACAACATCTAGGGTTATGTTATTGAAAATGTAGTTATTTCTATCCCACCAGAGACAATCCACAGTAACTGCAAAAATTGTGCTCCAACCCTCAATATCCCTTCTAGAAAGATTCCAAAAAAACCAATGTTGCAGTTCACCAAAGTTATAAAAATTTGGGGAAGTGTTACCAAGAATTGTGTTCCAAGTTGCTTTAGCTAAATGGCACTCACGAATTGTGTGAATAATGGACTCCGGTTCAGAGTTACATATGGAGCAACGATCATTTGGCGCCATACCTCTGGAATTTCTAGTGAGATTGGTTAGTAAGATTTTGCGAGCCACTTTCCACAACAAAAATTTAATTCTCTCCGGCCCCTGCCACTTCCAAATGCACTTGTAAAGATTGGAATTGTTAGAAGGGGTAAGACTGAGAATCGATTCGTAAGCCAAAGCATGCGAGAATTCTCCATCAAGAGACCCTTCCCAGGCTAGAGAATCAACCGACGCTTCAGAGTGAGGTGCTGGTAAGGATCGAATTTGCTCTATGATCCAAGGAGGGAGAAGATTTACAAGCAGACTAAGGTTCCAATCCCCTGCATCATTTGCAAACTCTTTAACAGTCAACATATCATCATCTATCGTAATTGGCAGGTTTGTATGACAACTTAGGGGGCCTGCGCCTGGAACCCACATATCACTCCAAAAATTAATGTTATCCCCTTGACCAACTCTCCATATTAGATTTGGTGTGACCTTTTCCCAATTTCTGCATATCCCTCGCCACAAATTAGAGCCAGCTTTGTTAGTCTGGATTCGGGGCATAATATCATTACCACATCTATATTTAGCTTTAATGATTTTGACCCAAAAAGCATCTTTCTTATGACTCAAGGACCATCCCACCTTCATCATAGCAGTGAGATTCATATCGCAAGCAGTTCTGAGCCCCAACCCTGCATAACTCTTAGGGGTGCAAATGGAAGCCCAAGAGGCGAGGTGGACATGCCGATGGCTGGGAGTATCGCCCCAGATGAAACCTCTGCATTTACGGTCAATTTCATCACAAAGACCTTTAGGAATCATAGAAGTTTGCATGACATAAGAAGGGAGAGCTTGAAGAACAGATTTAGCTAAATTTACCCGCCCTGCCAAGGATAGATTCCTAGCTTTTAAATTACTAAGCCATTGATTGACTTTGTCAAGAATAAACTGGTATTTTCCCCTTGCTTCTGGAGTGGAGAAGAGGGACTCCCAGATATTTCCCAAGGTCTTCTGTACTCAAAAAGCCAAGTTGGTATGATGTGGACTTTCTAATAGACCAGTGGACATTTTTAGAGAAAAAAATTCTTGTTTTTTCTTGGCTTTTATCAAAAATAAAATAAAAATAATCATGTTGTTGTTAGGAATATTAGACAGAACATTTTTTAAGATTAGTAATGTTTTAGTGGAAGGATATTTGTAGGAGTATATCCCTATTTGGAGTTGTCATGTTGTTAGGATAGAGGGAAATTAAAGTTAGTTTAGATCTAATATGAATTGTATGAGATGAATATATCTTATTCTAAGGAATTAATTAAAAAAAAGCCTAAAGGGGCACTCTGCCGTGACTAAAATGGCTGATGCAAAATTATTTGGGTGCTTAGGCCTAATATTCAGGTGCCACCTAGCCTAAATCAGATGCCAAAATTCGTGATTTAAACTAAGCCAGAAAACCGTGCCTTATTGTAGTACCTGAAGCCACGGTTGCTACAATTTCGTGGGCAAAGGAAAAAATCCTTGGCCATAGGGAATAGGCCTAGGGCGCATAGACCACACTTGAAAAATGGTGGCCAAACCATGGTTTAAGGCTTTGGCCACAGATTTTCTGGCTTTGGCTACGCTTTTTGAAGTATGGTCTAAGTTTAAAAATGTTGTAGTGATTGGATGTTACATTATAAAGGTGGATTGTGCAGTAGCTTAAATTCTAAAGAGGCTATCGAAAACTTGTAAAGTTTCCCTTATCCTCTTTAGGTTATAAATGTGGATTTTGTGGTAGCTTAAAGTATGAAGTGGTTGTCCAAAACTTGTAAAGCCTCACTAATCCTGTTTAGGCTACCACACAATCCACCTTTATAACCTAAAGAGGATTGGTGAAACTTTACATATTGTGTGAATGACTAGGATCGAATATGGCACGCTCATGTACAATGACGTGCACAAGGCTTAAGGTGCACCTTCATGGTACTTCTCCGCGAGGAAGATCATTTTTAGCTATGCTGGGCTTTTCGCCTTGGGATTTTTTCCGGTCAGGAACATTAATTAATGACTAACATTTATCTGGTATTTTCGCATTGGGAAATCTAAAATCAACAATTCTAAACTTTAACATCTTTCTAACTTTTATGCTCATAAAAATAACATATAATGTCTTCCTCTTTCCATCAATTTTCTACTGAATATTTCACTCCCATGAGAGGTTGAAATTGATTAAGTTAATTGCAAAGATAATTCCGAAGTATTTATATCAACCTTTAGATAGCAAGTAAGATATAGCAGACATAATAATTATAACAATAATTTCAAAGTATTTATAACCATAACCATAGTGGCACCACATGTACCATAATTCAAAATATTTATAACCATATCCATGGTGGCAGTATACGTTGCATACCGAAAAGCTATCTAGTACTCGTAACCATATTCAAATCAAAAAAAGGTCCACAAAAAAAACATATGGCAACATAAGTTTTATATCCAAAAAAGCATTGTGAATAAACGAGCATCTAAATCTCCCCTCCAAACTTGTACGCCAAACCTATGTCAATAGTAAAACATAATTCTCCTTGACATTTCCCAGGATGGAGGGAAATGTCGACACAAAGTTGGTGGTAAAATTTTGATCATTAACTTTGTTTCATATGAAACATAATTTAACTAAAATGTTGATCCTTGTATGTAGTTCCTCCTGCTTATTATGCACACTTGTTAGCATTTCGAGATTGCTACTACCTTAATGAAGTTGACACTTCTGATTCCGGTTCTGTAAATGGTAACAGAAGTACCATACAAGGATTTGGATAATAAGTGTGAATAATAAGAATACTTTTTATTATGAACACTTATTATAGAGATCCTTGTATGTTACTTATGTTACCATTTGCAGAACCGGAATCAGAAGTGTCAACTTCATTAAGGTAGTAGTGACCTCAAAATGCTAACAAGTGTGCATAATAAGCAGGAGAAACTGCATACAAGGATCAACATTTTTGTTAAATTATGTTTCATATGAAACATAATAAGGATCAACATTTTACCACCAACTTTGTGTCGACACTTCCCTCCATCGTGGAAAATGTCAAGGACATTATGTTTTACTATTAACATTGGCTTGGTATACAAGTTTGGAAGGGAGATTTAGATGCTTGTTTATTCACCATGCTTTTTATTTTTATTTTTATATAAAACTTATGTTGCCATCTGTTTTTTGGTGGACCTTTTTGGTTTGATTATGGTTACAAGTACTAGATAGCTTTTTGGTATGCAATGTATGTTACCATCACATATATGGTTATAAATATTTTGAATTATGGTACATATGTTCCCACAATGGTTATGGTTATAAATATTTTGAAATTATCTTTATATTATGTATGCTATCTCTTACTTGCTAGCTAAAGGTTTATATAAATACTTTGGAGTTATCTTTGCAATTAACTTAGTGAATTTCAACCTTTTGCCATGGGAGTGAAATATTGAGCAGAAAATTGGTGGAAAGAGGAAGATGTTATATGTTATTTCTATGAGCATAAAAGCTAGGAAATTCCAAACGTTAACTCTGAACAAAATACATTGATACCACCACAAACAAAAACCATCATTTACAACCTATGTTATCATTCATCGCCTTCAGGGCATCCACTTGGCTCTAAGAGTAAGCCAAACAAGATGTCATAATAACACATGGAAACCCATTTGGACTATGTTCTCATGTGCTTGATATCACTACTGAAGTTGACGTGTCAATTGTTCTCTTTGATTATGCTCGTCGACGAGGGAGGTTAATATGCATCCTCAATGGAAATGGAGTGGTGGATAAAACCACTCTTTGTAAACCCATTGGGAGAATTGTAACCGTTCATCGAAGGTCCAACATTCTTTCGATTTCTAGGATATTGCTACCATTGTCGAAATCGGCAAGTGCGGGAGAGGGTTGATAGTTTACTTATCATGAAATTAAGGATGAATGATTAGGGGGAGTGTGATTCCCTCTTTGGTGGCTTCATATTCAGTTAAGTTAATGGTTGTGTCCTTTGCAAACAATGCATCTGAAGAGCTCTATTTGGCAGCCTATAGTTTTGGAAGTGCACAAACCATATGCCTCGATGCAGCTAGACAAGTGGCTGAAGGTAAACGTTGGCATGACCAATGCTCCAAGATTAACATCTGGAATGCAGAACATGACGAGTAGTAACATCAACAATCCCTCATCCTCTACTCAGGTTCGTATAATCGGAATAAGTATTACTGCGAACTCACCACCTAGACCTCCTCGCTTATAATTGGGTATGAGTAGGTTAACGGGTAATATGAGAATCAGGTATGGGGACGAGGAATGTAAAGCTCATCCTCACCCCCGGCCCATTGACATGCCTAACTGAAAGAGATATTCGTTGCTAATGTTTAAATTCTAAAAACAAATATGTTTTAATTAAAACATGATTTATTGAAGGGAAAAATATATAAATTGTAAAATGAAAATATAAACCCTAAGACATGTTTGATAAAAATAGATTCATGTAAACAATAAAGAATTTAAACTATGTTTGCTTACCTTTTTTATTAGATTCTTTCCGTTAAAGTTTGGATCAGTTGCCAACGTTAGGAGATCTAGTTGCAAAGGAAAGAGGACTTCAATTTTAGGTCTTTGAAGTCAAAAATAATGAATAATCTCCAATTGTATAACACCAATATATATCCTTCAAAAAATTTATTGAATCAAAAATAATAAAGTTACTTCATTATTACACAAAAGAACGTAAATCTACAATTATGATATAACAAAAAAACTTGTCAAAGTATATAGTGTCTAAGGACATAGAATATGTTTGTTGAAACAATATTTCACCAAAAAATTAATATCAAAATAGTGGCTAGATAAACACAATTCCATATATCACACACACACATAAATATCGAACCACAATTTGTTATAGATATCGAACCAAATTATTTTATCTTTTACTTTCAAAATCATTTATAAGTAATATAAGTATTTAATCACACAAATTTATAAAATTAAATAAAACATCAAAATATATGTGTGTGCGCTTTAAAATTAAATATGATATAAATGAATTAAAGTTTTCCTTTTAAACTTGATGCACACCTTATGAATTGTAACTCTGTCATTTTTCAATATTTATAGGTGCTAGTGTTTCATGTTATCTTCCTTTTCTTGATGCTCTAGTGTATGAACTTCCAATCTAAAACATATCAGATAAAAAAAACACAATTTAAAAACATAAGATAATTAGCTGAAATTAATTAAATAATAATTATAGCGCTAAAATATAAAACAAAATAAATAAGTTAAATAAAAAATATAAAAGTTACTTTTATAATTATACAAAAGAGTCTAAATAACATTATTTATGATAGAACATTAAAACCATCACGATATAACGAGACTGGTGAAATAGAATACATTATTAAAACAATATTCAACCAAAATAAATAAAAGATCTAACTAGTGTCTAGCTGAACACAATTTACTTTATTGTATTCATAAAAAAAAAAAAAAATGTACGTGAATCTTGGTTCACTTTTAATACGCCTTCTCAATTTTAAAACCTAATTGATAATAACTTTTTATACTTAATTTGATAAAAAAAAAATTGCAATCAAAATTTTAACAAATTATCCTCCCAATTTTACTTAAATTTATAATTTGATCAACAAAACGTTATGTATACAAATCATATGTTTAAATTCTCAAAAATGAATCACATAATCAAATTATAAGATTTATTGAAACGGAAAATAATCAAACAAAAAACTCCATTATTTACCTTTACTACTTTTATCTTTGTGTTAGAGTTTGATTCCAATGATGTGGATGGAAGATCTAGCTGCAAAACAAAGTAAACTTCAAATTCTATGTTGAAAATTATTTGAAGTTAAAAATATGATATCACCCCCTTTAATAGTACATATATAAAATATGTTTAACAACTTTAAACTCAAGTATAATGTTAAAAATGAAAAATTTAAACTCAACAATAAAATAATTACAAACATCTTTAAACCCATTACCTTCCCTACTATGATTGATACTTTCAAAGCCTACCAAGAAACCGTCAAGATTCCCCATCGCGAAGCTTTGAGAGATGAAGATCGAGAGAAAAATCAATTTTTGAGTGATGAAGATATGATTTAGAGACAAGGGAAAAATGAGATGAGATTGAGAGATGATTTTTCTTTGCCTTTCAGATGATATTCTGCGGCTAGGGTTTTCTTAGATGTGTTGTATCATTGTCTTTTATAGTGGAAACATAGATTTTGATATGTTTGATTTGGGCTAGGTAGGATATGGGCTTTGAGAACACATATTTGGGCCAGGGGTAAGTAGTAGTAGTAGTACTAGTAATAAAAGATGAAAAAATAGGATTTTTCAAATTTGAAAAAAAAAATGAAAATTTTCATTTTTCACATTTTAGAAAAAGAAATTTAATTCCAGACTTAATATGTAATACATTACCGCAACCTATAATTTTATTTTCAAATAAATTATCTAAAACATTACTAGATATATGTACTTAAGAGCACTTGGATGAGTTGACAAGAGATCTCTTCTCTCTTAATCAGAGATGTGTGATTTCTTTTCAGCCATGTGCTTGCAACAATGACAATTCTCTTGAGAGAGACCTTTCCCACCCTTTATGGTTATACCCGTCTCAAAGGATTAGTTTCTCCAGTTGCACGAAGGAGAAAATTAGTTTACACATTAAAAAAATTGTGTTACAATTACAGTATCTCGTGGTATCTTTAGTAGGATAACGTCAAACGGAGGAAACCTATAAGAAATATAAGAAAATTCAATACATGACAAAAATTAAATCTTTTTATAAGTTAGAGAAATTAAATTTATATAATAAAGAATATATTAAAAAGAAAGTTTAATTAGAGTGATTACATATATATGTTGTATTTTCATTCCTTCAGAAAGAAAAAAAAAAATATATATATATATATATATATATATATATGTTGTATTTTCATGGATAACTAAAATGACTTTTATAGAATAAATGTACTATAATGAATATAACAAATATGTTTTGATTTTTTTCAAAAGTATGACATATTGATTGTATTTTAATTTACTCTAAATTCTCTTAATAAGATCTGAAGTAATATTTTTCTTAGTCTTAATTATAAATATATGGAATGGTAGTAAATTTTAATAAACTTTTTAAATATTAAAAAAACTTATTTTCCTTTTTGAAAAAAAGTCAATACATGTCTAAAATATAATCATTTTTTCAGTATAGCTATATTATTTTTTGTAGAATAAATTTACAATAAGTAATATTTTTAATAACATTTAATATTTTTGAAAAGAAGTCAATACATGTCTTAAATATAATCATTTTTTTAGTATAGCTATATTTATTTTTGTAGAATAAATTTACAATAAGTAATATTTTTAATAACATTTTTATTAATATTTTTGTAGAATGAATTTATTTATTTTTGTGTGTGTGTGTCTTATGAGTTGGAGATTGAGAATTGGGGTTTTTAAGGGTGTCGATCTAGTCAGCATAGTAGAGTTTCTCCTTGATGTTTTCCTCACTTTTGGTTCATCGTAGAAAAAAATTATTTATTGCTTTTTATTTTAATTTAATTTAATATTTTTAATTAGGTATTACTTAATATTCTTCTTAGTCTTAATTATTAAGATATTGTAACATTTTAATAACATATTTTAAAAAAAAAACACTTATTTTCTTTTTTTAAATAAAGTCAATACATTTGGTCAAAAAAAAAAAAGGACAATACATATCTTAAATATAATTAATCATTTATACTATAAACAATTAAAAATAATTTAACAATAAATCCTATTTATCGACCCTTTAACCTCATCCGTTTTCACCAAAAAAAATGTCACATGAAATGATTTATAAAGTTTTCGTTGATTGTAAGAAAGCTCTTCGAGGGAGGTTAGTTTTGAATAAAGGGGACAAACCCTACACTGCAAAGGATTTGATTCCAAGGCTCGGTAAGATTTGAAAAACAATAGGTAAATATAGAAATTGGTATCATTTCATTTGGGAGAGACTCCTACGTCTTTCACTTTTAAACTTATGAAGATATTATTAAAAGACTTGTGCTTTCGCACGGGTCACGTAACATTAAAGAAATTATTTTTAAAAAAAAACATTACAGTAATTATATTAAAAAGGATAGGTTCCGTCCTAGGGTTTCGATCACCTCCCTTTTTCTATTTTCAAGTTCACGTTTCATCGCTGTTTTGTACGCTTCCATCACCGTGAGTCCTACCATGGCTTTTGATTGGCAATATGAACTTTCCTCTCCGGTGCTACCTTCCTCGACTGCGCAGATTTCCGTCGTGGTTGTTGTTAGGGAACCAGTCTCAACAAAAACACATCCAAAGAAATCCTTTGCTCGTGCGCTTGTGGCTGCTGCAACAGTTGAGAACACTATGCCACCGTCGTAGCCTGTCATATGTGGGGAAGCCTTGTGTATTAAGATATCATAGGAGACTTATGCACAGGGTGTTGATGTTTGTAAGCAAAATTTATGCGGCAGGTTATTATTGAATAAGGGCGACAAACCTTATACATCGAAAGACATTATTGCAAAGCTTAAAAAACAATGGACAACGGTTGGACCTTGGAAGATGTTGTCGTTGGGCAAAGGATATTTTGAGTTCTCATTTGCTTCATATGTCGTTGGATGCACCCTAACAAAGATAAATCGGTGGACAACAAAGAGAAGAAAAGTGTTGTCTCTCAGAAGCAGTAGTCTCAAAAATGGCAGCACAAATATAATCCTAATCGTATAGGTTCCTCTCGGGCTTTCAAAACTCCATTTATCCAGCCAGTTCCAGCTGTTGTCCCAATAGCGTAGCATGTGCTCACCACACAACCAGAAACTCAGGCCGAGAATGATACAACAACCATGTAGATCTAGGAACATGCTCACAACGAAGATTTCCAACATGAGACAAAATTGTCAGGTGATGCTTCTGCAGCTTTGATTCAGGTTGATGATACCACAATTGAGGGTCTTGTACAAGAGGTTAACAATCATGCACATGATGTTAATAAGTCCTCCACAACTTATCACAAGCATCTCACAAATGTAACAGACGAATGGTCTTTTTTTTTTTTGCTAAGCAGGGAGGAAGACAGACATCAGGAGGCACACCGACATCCCAACTAGGTTGGCATCCCGAGAAGCCTCCATCCTATGCCCGTCAAACTCTAAAATTTTATTAAAAAAAGGGGAAAAAAAATATACAAAGAGAGGGGGGACTAGGCCAAAACCCTCAAAGAAAAAACAAAAGAAAACATAAAAAAAAAAAAAATAGTACTAAAAACAGACGAATGGTCTCACCACAACCGATTGTCAAAAAAATTGCAAAATTTCTTCTAATATTACAAAAGCTAATTGATGGACCCGACGATGATATTGATCTGATATTTCAGAAGGAGATGGATTTAGCTAAGAATTTATTGGAGCAAAGTGCAAATGCAGAAGTTCAATTCATGCCTTATTTGTTGAAAGCTCATAAAATGAAAATCACAACGACTGCCTACAAAACCCGCTCCCAAGGTCCTCCTTCCCCTTCTCAATGAAGATTTTGTTCTAGAATATGAGAGGAATCAGTAATTCTGATTCCCGTCTTGCTTTAAAGGATTTTTGCACTTCTCATAATCCTTCGTTGATTTTAATTTTCGAACCGATGGTTTCCTTTTCTACTGTTCCTAGTTTGTTTTGGAAAAATATTCATGTTACTAATTTTTTTGTGAATAATAGAGATCCTCTTACTTCGAATCTCTGAGCATTATGGGGCGATGATGGTGATTTTTTAGTTCAGTTCACTTCGTCGCAATGTGTGGCGTTGGAATCAGTTTGTAACAATTCTAAAGTTTGGAGTTTATGCAAGCACTTCTTATTTGACGAGACGTCAACTTTGGGCTGATTTGAGGTCATTGCAAAACTTCTATATGGCTCCTTAGATTTTTGCTAGTGATTTTAATGCGCTATTTGGTGCTCATGAAAAGAGGGGAAACAAACTTCCTAAGTCTATTTCTTGCAACAATTTCCTTGCTTAGACTAATGCTAACCTTCTTCTTCATTTGAGCACAACTGGTGTACACTTCACTTGGTATAATGGCAGGCTAAACTCTGATTGTGTGGCTCTCCGACTTGACCTTGCAAGTTGTAATGAAGCTTGGACAAATTTTTGGGCATCTACTTCTTGTAACACGCTTGTTGGGATTGAATCCGATCACAATCCTTTATTATTACATATGGAGGTTTCTTTGATTTTGAAGCGTACGTCCTTCAATTTTGAAACTTCCTCCCATCCGTTTTTATTTTGTGATTTTGCGGTTCATCTCTGGCATTGGTTGGGGTCGAAGATGAATTGTGCTATTTAGTTATCGTCTGTTTTAGATGTTTTTCAGATCATTCCCGTGCATTGTAGTTCTCAATTGCGAGATTTTTCTTGGCTGCCATTATCAACACAATTCATACCATTTGGATGGCCTGATTGCTTTGCCGTTTGGACATGCTAAATTGACTCTTCATGCGGCGAAAGCTAAAATTCTTGCCTCTGTGGCTGTGAGTGGTAACATCTCAACATGTAACTGCTTACTGAATTCTACTCTTGGTTCGAGGCTCTTCCTTCGTTCCTACAGTTAGATTTTTTCAGATACAGAAATAGCTTACCTAACTACCACTTTCCTTAGGCCGTTTGTTTTTCTTTCCTTGCTTTTCTTCCCTTTAGAGGGTTTTGGCCTAGCCCCACCCCCTACATATATTTTCCCCATTTTTTAATAATATTTATGAAGTAGGCGGAAGAGGATGAGGGGCCAGTTAGGTGCCAACCTATTTCTTGCCTTATCAAAAAATATATTAAAAATAATTAGATTGTTGATATTATCAAATGTTTAAAGATATTAAGGGAAAATCATCAGTATAATATTTTTATTAAATATTTTTCTCATATATATATATATATATATATATATATATATATATATATATATATATATATATATCTATTAAATAGTTGAATTGCTCAAATTGTGAATTTTATTTGCTTATATATGTGAAAATAAATTATTTTTTTGTATATATATGAGAAAATCGATATGATTTTTTTTTTTAAAAAAAATTTATAATTATTTTCAAAGTATCAAAATTAATGTAGTGTTTATATTAAATAACATTTTATTTTATATGCAAAACATCATTCGATGTTTCCACCCCAAACTTAAAATGAGAAGGCAACACGAGAGTGAAAAGAAACATAAGAAGAAGATGTTGCTGCATGCGGTGGCAGTTGTGTAGAATGGTTAAAATAATTAAGAAAGAGAATTAATGGGACCAAAAAAGTAGAAAAATATAGAAATACAAATAATCATTTAATCATCAATTACAATCTTGTCCTTTAGTTTTCTCTTTTACAAAAATCAAAATAAGGTTTTTTTTTTTTTTCTAAATGGAAAAGATGCACGTTGTTTAAATACACTTTTATAAGTCCTCGTGAGTTTAGCTCAGTTGGTAAGGACAATGCATAATATATGCGAGGTCCGGAGGTCAAATCCCGACCGCCACAAAAAAAATACACTTTTATAAAAAGGATATGTAATATAAAATTTAAAGTGGTATCATTGCCATACACTCTTGTGCATAATATAAAGTATGACATAACCCAAGAGATTTTGAACTTTAATCTCATTCTATTATACCGAGATGCATATAAAAGTTGTTGTAATCTTAATAAGCATCATAGTTTTTTAATCTTTTTGCGTGCAAATATACACTTGAGAGATAGTTATTAATAATGGTTTATAAAGTCTCTTAGGTTAATAAACAAGGCAAATTCTATTGTACACCTAAAAATATGAGTGTATTTGTACATCAAATTATTAGTTAAATGAGTTATTTATTTAAAGAGAAAAATTATTTTATAACATCTATAGTTATAATAACTAAATCTTATTTACCAAAAACTTCGACGAAATAAAATTTAATTTTTCTGAATTTTTAATACTCATAATATAGAATTTTGATTATTTTTTTTACAATAAAATGTGAAAAAAAAATTAGTATGATTTTTTTAAAAAAATTAAATGATGTTTTTTTCTTACGAAATGATATTTTCTAAAATATTAATATCCACAAATATCTCTTTATTTCGTAATGTTAGTTAATTTATAGATTTTTTTAAACTAGAGTACCGGTCCACGTTAATTTGCGAGTGTATCGTATAAGTCTCCAATAAACAAAGGGTAATTATATAATTAAAAAAAAACCGTAACCATTTTTTTGTCAAAATTATTTGCCTCAGAATCAGCCTTTTTTTTTGTTAAGACTGAGCTGATTTCAAAGATTGCTAAGAAGAAGAAGATCAAGGAAACTGTTGGTGTTGGTGTTCTTGCTGCTTATTTTTTTTTTTTTTGTATGGTATTTTGTTTTGAACAAATTAGGGTTTTTCGCCCCTTTTTAATTTTGTTTGTTTTTGCTGTTGAAATTGAGATCTATGTTATGTAATATTTTTCGGATTTAAAAAAACAAAAGGAAGTTGTTTTTGATTATTATTTTGTTAGGTTTATGCATTTTTGGTTTTAAAAAAGAGAATGATAAAGAAGAATTTAGAAGAAAGATGAGAAAGATGAAGGTCAATTTGGACCATTAGATTTTTTATTGTTTTTTACAATATGCTTGCAACATAAGACACAAAATGGGACCCACCTTTATGCCACGTCAGCATTCCGTTTGATGACGGGAAGCAATTGACAGCAAGGACTATTAATGAAAATAGAGTGAAATTGTAGGGATTTTAAAAACGTTTATTGAAATGTAGGGACTGATATTCAAAGTCTTGCAAAATGCAGAGATGAATAACATATTTAACCCTTTTTTTAAGGTTGTTAATACCGTTTTGTCAATTTTTTTTGGGTTGTTCAATGTTTTTTTTTTGTGTGTCTATTATATATATATATATATATATAAAATTTTATCAATGTTAAGACTATTTAAAAATGGAAAATGTTAACGAGTGTTTCTAGTGCACTCTTTAAGCATTTTAAATGGTAAGTTTTTAATGAAAAAGTTGTGTATTAAATGCATTAGAAATCGTAATAGTTGACTTTTAAAAAAAATACACTCTCTAATCACTTTATAAGCAAAAATTTACTTTTTACATTCATTCATTTAATGATGCACATGGTCTTTATTATAGACCACATACATCATTAAATAAATGAACCTAAAACATAATTGCATTGGGAAACGTAGGACATTAGGCAGTTTGGCATACCTTTCGGTGGTCACAATAAAGCATAATAAAACTCTCATTTTTGTGTGAGAGTGAGCCAACTTTAGTAAACTTTATAGTTGTTCCACCACAACCAAAGAAAGCAAAGAACCACTTCCAGATTTTTAGTTGCCAATTATGAAAGCAACTGGAACGTGTAAATGTCATGTCACAATAATATGGCTAATGTCAGGAACATAACCGACACCAGTAGGTAAACTATAACTTTTCCCATACATTATCACATTTTAATATTATTATTATTTGAGTCTTCACGTTCATTTCAGATCCATTATTTAGAGCTAGTAGAAGTTGGTTTAAGATATTTCATTTTCAATTATGCATGCAACTTTCATTTCTTCTAAACTATAATAAATCAAATATATACATAAATATATTAAGTTAGAAGCTAAATCATACACTTTCTGTGTCACATAAGGAGAATCTTTCTCTTGTAACAAACTGGTAATTCCTTTTGCTTCCTACATATTGTTTTCGTAGCATAATGTTAGTTTGACAAATTGATATCTTAGTCAGTAATGCAAATTTGTTTTTAATATTGTTTTTGTTGGTGATGCTTATTTTTTTTTCACTTTTTGTTAATTTTTTCCAGTGACAAAGTTTATGTGGTGGTTGGTTTGAATCAGTAAGATTGTGGAAGAAATTATTGTTTTTGATACCTTGTAGTAGTGATTTGTGGCATTGAAATTTGAGATCTAGCTTTTTTGACTTAGTTGTTGTGATTATGGAGACCCTTGTTGTTGTTGAGCAGCATAAGAACCAAGACCATGCACCTTCCAGAGACTTTATAGGGATAAATTGCAGAACTTTTGAGTCTGGTTATGGTGTTTTACCAACTCCTTTGAGATCTCAGAGTTTCAATGAAAACCCACATAAGAAAACTAGTCATAGGAGCAACTCAATTCCAATTAATGGAAAAGGTTGTAGAAAAGATTTAACTTTTGATGAAGATTTGAGTGGTGGAAGCTTTTTCCCAACTCCTTTGAAATATGAAAGTTTCAATGGAAACCCTGATAGGAAAACTACTCCTAAGAGCAACCCAATACCAATTAATGGAAAAGCTTGTAGAAAAGAGATAGCTTTTGATGAAGATTTAAGCAGTGGAAGTTTTTTGGGTACTCCTATGAAATCTAGGAGTTTCAATGAAAACCCTGATAGGAAAACCACTCCTAAGAGCAACCCAATTCCTATTAATGGAAAAGCTTGTAGAAAAGAGATAACTTTTGATGAAGATTTAAGTGGTGGAAGCTTTTTGTTATCTGAGTTATGGGCTGGACCTACATACTCAAATTCACCACCACCTAGTTCATTGCCAATTCCCAAGTTTACTGTGAGACCGAAGAGGACTGTGTCTCTTGATCTTCCTGGTTCCTCGCCTGAGATTGAATTGCGTATCATGGCTAAGTCTGCGCCTTCTTCACCGAATAGGGAACGTTTGTGTTTCACAAGTGACCTGTTTGATAATGCTGATTCTGCTACCAAGACCCTGCGTCGGATTCTCAATCTTAACCTCGAGGATGAGTGAAATAAAAGGAGCGATGTAATCCTGTAAATAAGTGTTTGCAATGAAACTGGGTCAGTTAGTATTAGGTGTGTATAAAGGTTCAATAAATTTGTAGTGTGAGTTGGTCTTGAGTGCTTGTGTAGCTTTTGGCTGTGACGGTGTTGCACTTGATAATCTTGGCTTTAGTGGGTCAACAATCTCATGATTTGGGAAATGGATCAGTTTTGGCAGTGGAGAGGGTTACTTGGTGTGTGCCAGAGGAATATGTTGAAAACAGACTTTGTAATAGGTTTTGAAACTTGATTGATGCTTCCATGTAAATGATCAGAAGTAGAATGATGATAACAGGTAGGAGTGGCATGGAAAAGACTTTGGTTGGCTGCGTTTATTGGGCCTGAAGAATGTTACATACAAATTGAATCCCGACTTTATGATATGTAGTTACAACTTATCAGCAGTTTCTTATCATATAATGGTTAACCTTTCTTTACTCTTAACATAGGATTTATGCCTCTTACTCTCGATACTATGCACATACAGTAGAATCTTTCCCTTACAAAATCCCTTAAGTCTCTCCTTTTCTTTCTAAGCTTTTTAGGACTTTCTCCTTACCATCATCTTTAATCATTCTCACTTCTATCCTGATATGAAGTTTGCTAGTTAATAGCTACTTTATCAGTCTTTCAGCTCTTTCAACCATCTTTCTTTCTCTCTGTTAGTATTAAGTTCTTAGCTACCCTCAGCGAGGGTTTTGTTTTCCCCTTAACTATCTTTTCTGTTTTTTTCAATGAAAAGTTAGAAGGGATTTGTAGCAGTCTTTTGCTGCATTGTCTACTTTTTTCTAGGATTAATCAATGCCGTTCCACCAGCTAGTAAACCAGCTGATAGATTTCCTTCTGGTTCTGAGTAATGCTTGTTTCTTTAGTTCTAATCCTCACCTATCCTAGCTTCCATTTCCATGGAGAGTGTTGACCATGCTATGCCAAAATTTAAGGTAAGGTCTTGCTTGACCATTATTTAAATGCTTCTTTCATATTCTTTTCATGCTGTTACATTACAGTTACTGAGAATTTTTTAATGTGTGAATCAGGAAGGCAAAACTTTACCGATGCCGTTTCAGCTATGGATCATGAGATGTAGTCAGTTGCAAATCAGTTTCCGCCGTAATGTCTTCTGTGACTTGTAACTTTGTTTCTTTTTTTTCCTGTTTCAGTAACTTGTGTATTTTGTTTGGTCTGCTGAAATAAAATGTTAGTGACTATTATCTGTGCGACAGTATGTAGTGTTTGTTGAAAACTAAGTAATGATTGGGTATATTTTAATGAACTTGCATCTGATGTTGTTAGTTAAGCTTAGTTAATTAAAATGTAGTGGTCCTAATCCAATTGTTGATGGAACTTGTCCTAATCCAGAATTTAGCCGGGAGGTAAATGAATTCTAACCAAGAATTGTTCCACATTTGTTTTGATGTATTTAGGTTGGATCATATATTTAATTTCCCATATTTTTGCATCAGTGGCACATCCTACTTTGTTTGTATTGTATGATGTATACATGTTGTAATAATTAGGGATGTTGATGGTACCTGGATACCCAATATAACCCAACTATTTGGTCCCTAGATTGAGTTTGTTCCACAAGAAAAATATGGTAAAAATTGCGTCTCATTTTATGAATCGGTAGCATGTAAAAACGGGTGTAAGTTAGCACTAGGGGTAGTCCTACCTAAACACTACTACCTCTCCACCTAAAATATCATTAATCCATCAAATTAGTCCCTTAATTGTTTTAAAAACAGGAGAGAGAATGGTAGTTTAGGAACTAGCTTGGTGTATTAAAAAAAGTATAGAGATCAATTATATTTCTATAGTTCACGGATCAAATAGATGAGACTGGTATCAAATTGATATTTAATTTGTAATTAAGTTCGGTTTAAAAGTAGGGGTGACCCTAAACCTTATTAATAATTTTTTAAAATTTTAATAGAGTAAATAGGCACTCTCTAATTGAACACCTATGTAACCACTTTCTAATTTTGTTTATTTTACACTCCAAGTCAAACTAATTTGTCCTATATTGAGCGACCTTAATTAAACTCGTATATCATTACGTCTTTTTAATTAAAAAAAGACGCTCGTGAACATCACACAATCAAATCCCTTATTTTAGGTACAAAAGAAAGAGGAGAAAGGCTACATGGGACAATAGGGATCAAACCAAGCTGATCCTTAAACAACAATGAATCCAAATGAGGCTAGTATCTTCGAAAAATGTGATTGCAATGAACTTGCCAAACCCAAAGACTTGTCCATAAACCTCAAAACCTTTCTTCAAAAGAATGTAGGGCAATCTTTCTGAAATATTCATAAAACAGAAAGACATCGTATCTTGGACACTGATATCACCATCAACAATTGTTGAAGCCTCTTGTCACTATGAAGCAACCTTCGGTCATCTTCCATACTCAACTCGACGCACAGACTATGTCCCCTTCCCTCGTCATCAATCTCTCACGCTCCACAGTGAATTGTCACACACCATCCATTTCCTAAACGCAAAACATGTCATGCCGTTGTTTACCATCACCAAACCGATACCCAAACCTTGACATATACCCACCAAACCTCCCTCCATTCTGATTATTCCCGCGTAGAATCTGTTCTGACCTCTATCTTCCTATTGAGATGCTCCTTGACTTCACGATCCCCACCACAATCCAATCTCCGCCATTCCTGTCCCTTGCCCCCCTCTCTAACTCTATCTCTAGTTTTATAGAACACAAATTTTTAGAAAAATATTTGTAATATTTAGGAAAAAAAAACAAGAAAATGCATTATCTCTTCTCTCCAAGTCTCAGTCTTCCTTCAAACTCAAAATTATACATTTTCCCTTATTATTATTATTAGGAGAATGTTAACCATTGCCCCGGAGGCATTGGTTAAGCACCAAAAAAAGTAAGTTTTTATTAAAAAGTAATGTAATTATTATTTGATAAAAAATGTCAGTTTATATTTCCAAGATAGAAATTCTATTTATAGATTTCTTAACAAGTGCCTCCAGGACACTGGTTAACAAGACCCTTATTATTAAGCTAAAAATATTCTGTATTCAAATATTAGAACTGTTATAATATTTTGTATACCCTCGAGTGATATAAATAACTACTATTTAATAAAAAAATTTCTCAAAGAAAAAAAAAACTATATTATAGATTTCATTTCACCCGAGAACATAAAAATGTTATAAATTCTTAAATCTTTCGATCATCTTCAAAGAATTGTGTCCTAGAGGTGCAGTCCTACCTTCAATTTTATACTAGACGATACATTTCCAAACTTATAGCGGTCTGATGTGGGACTCCAGTGCATCGATTTTAATTCTTTAGACACCGTTCAACTTAAGCATCCTGCCAGTGCCAGCCAATTTAAGTCAAGGCAGATTAAGAATACAACTACATTTTTTAACTCATTATATAAACTACATTCAAGTAACCTAATTTCAATTAACTAAAAACATTATCTTGCATGCTTTGTAAAGAGATTATCTATTTATTCACTTGAAATTGATTGTGAAATTAAAGTGCAACGGCTACGGTTTTCTTTTATTGTTCAGTACTATATAAAAATAAACTTCCATTGTCGGTGGAATTGCACTAGTGTATTGTATAAAATTAAGGATTAATAGTGTTTTACCCCTGTAATATATGTCATTTTTGGTTTTCCCTTTGTAAAATAATTATTTTGAATTTCATCCTTGTAATTTAAAGATTTTTTGGTTTTGGACCTTCATGGAAAATTTCACCCCTTGTAATTTGAGTAAATTTAAGTTTATCCCCTTTGTAATTTGAGAAAATTTTGGTTTACCCCCTGTTAATTTGATTAAATTTTGATTTACCCCCTGCCATATCTTCGATTTTGTACAGTCAAAATTCATGATGGTCCAAAACCAAAATTCTTTACTTTAAATTACAAGGACGAAATCCAAAAAAAAAATTATTTTACAGTGGGTAAAATCAGAAATGACATATATTACAGGGGGTAAAACACTATTAACCCTAAAATTAATGTTAGTCTTTTTTAATTTATAATTAAATTACATCAATATTTTAAAATTATATAATTATGAATGAGTATACAAATTATTGTTAAAATTTAATGATATAGAGTTATTGTTGGGACCCAACTCATAATTATTTTGAGGTGTTGGGTTGGAGAGAATGTGTGCTTATTCAGTATTAATTATAAAACGAATGATATGTGCAGACGGGACCCATTTAAGCACCTAAATAGGGTGCTGTATTGTGGATGATGTTATAGCTCATTATAGATTGTTAGAGGGACTTCAATATAAAAAGTAGAAAACCAAAATATTTATCTTCTCTTAAAAGCAATGAATATAAATTATGGGTATTATTCCTTGAATATATATTTGTCGATTTTGTAATGTTCTTTACCATATTTTGGTTGAATTAGTTTCGGGAAGTTTTGAACAATGATATTCATTTTGTGCCTCAATGTAACAAGGCATGAACGTATTAAATTACACGGATTTTGAAATAGCGAATTAAAATTGGTGTGATAGTATTAAAGAACACGATCATGGGTCGGTACTTGTTTTTTTTAGAAAAGATTGCTTTTTTTTTTTTTTTGGACAAAAGAAAAGATTGCTTATAGCCTTTTATTATTAATCAAATTAGTGATACATGTCAAAATTTTATCAAAGACACGGAAGCTAGGTTAAGGATGTGGATGCCTTAGTTAATTCATGGACAATTTTATTCACTTGTCTACTGATAAATTCAACATGAGAGTTTGTTAAGTGAGAACTACAAAATTGGATATCAAATTCGGTGATATCTCCCTCTCCTCTATTAAAATAGTCAGCTATTTTTTACAAATCAACCTCAAAATCAACATTTGTGAGTTGTAGGTCATGTATTCACTGAATCGCATGATAGAGTCCCAAAGCCTCCCCTATATCAAGTTATCAACTGGACATAATGGAGTGAACCACATTGTTTTGAAGAGAACATGATGGCCTTTTGCGTCTCATATGCAAATGTCTATACCTACTTTATTATTGAAATTAGAAAAAGAGACATTGACATTGCATTTGAGTCTATCACGTTATGGTTTCCTCCACCTGATTTTATTACTCCTATTATCCACAATCAAATTAGTTTGTTGCTGAGTACCTACAGGGGTGGGAGTGCATATCTACGTTGAATTATGCTGAGTACCTAACACATTATCAAACTGGTTCAATGACAGTTCAATCCTATGCCAGACATTTGCAACATGCCACGTGTCACTTGCGGTGCCACAGTGAAAGAAAATATGATAACTATCTTTATATGGATCGTTGAACATAACACACTCCAATGGACAATTTATATCTCTACTACTTAATTTCACACGCATAGGGAAACAATCTCTACAAATTCGTCATACCAAGTTCTTAACTTTTGGAGGTACTTTCAATTTCTATATGCCACTCCAATGACCTGGTTTTCTAGAGTGGATATTATCCACAATATCCTCAATATAGAGACGGTAAGTATGTCTAACTGAGTAGCAATCATTTTTCTCCAGCTTCCAAACAAGTCTATATGTGTTAACCCATATTGAAATAATAGAGAATTGTTCCACATTTGTTTTGACGTATTTAGGCTGGATCATATATTTAATTTCCCATATTCTTGCATCAGTGCCACATCCTACCTTGGTTGTCTTGTATGATGTATACATGTTGTATTAATTAGGGATGTTGATGGTCCTCGATACCCAATATGACCCAACTATTTGGTCCCTAGATTGACTTTCTTCCACAAGAAAAATATGGAAATTTTTTGTCTCATTTTATGATTTGGTAGCATGTAATCTTACCTAAACACTACTACCTCTCCACCTAAAATATCATTAATCCGTCAAATTAGTCCCTTAATTATTTTAAAAACAGGAGAGAGAGAGAATGGTAGTTTCCGAACTAGCTTGATGTATTAAAAAAAGTATAGAGACCAATTATATTTTTATTGTTCACGAATCAAATACATACATGATAGTAGGATCAAATTGATATTTTTATTCGTAATTAAGTTCGGTTTAAAAGTAGAGGTAACCCTATGCCTTATTACCTCAACATGTAATAAAGGAATATATAACGATCCTTCTTTTTACAATTTTTAAATTTTAATAGAGTGAATATATATCTATTAAAAAAAAAAAAATAGAGTGTAATTGAACACTTATGTAAATTCTTTTTAATTTTATTTATTTTACACTCCAAATCAAACTATTTTGTCCTATATTGAGCGACCTTAATTAAATTCATATATCATTACGTCTTTTAATAAAAAAATTGAAATCAAGTTCATATAATTAGTAATCCACTTTATTTAGTTGGCCTACTAGTAATGACTTGAGACTTGGAATGTGTGGATCTTCTCAAGATCTCAGGTTTGGGGCTTGGGATTTGGGACTATCGACCTCAAGGTAATCAAACTACCAGTAGAAGTAGCCAATAGGAAAGAGGCTATCATCCACATTCAGTTTTAACTTGCTTGCAGATGGAGGATACAAACGGAACAAGAGAAGTACATCAAAGCAGGCATCTTCCTAAGATTAAGAAACTGAGAAATATCATCAAGAGACAAGATAATTTTCCTATAAACCAAATCCACCAAATACTAGCTAAGATGCTTTCCATAGTGAGGAAAATTGGTCCAAATTCAAGTCATTACAAGCAAATAAGATTGGTTAATAGTAGGGTGGGAATTTGATATATTTATCCACCATCCATCCAATCCGTTCAACTAACAATATGGATAGATCAATCCTTTTTTTATTTTATATAAATCCAATCGACCACTTTATTTTATTTATGAAATCCGATGTTTCAATTTTATTCATATGTAGAATTCATATTTTCAAATAAAAATTTTCAGAAAAAATCTTAATATTATAAGAATATCTCCCTAAAAAAAATAGAATATTTTAACAAAGCATGAATTTAATATGAATTTTTACATTTTTTACGGTTAAAAATTCATATTAAATTTGTGTTTGGTTAAAAAATTCTAACTTTTTTTTACAATATTCTACACATTTCTGCACAATTTTATTAAAAAAATACAAAAAATAACTTAAAAATAGGGACTAAAAGTAGTGACTGGAAATTTTATAGGGACTAAAAGTTGAAGGAGAATTTTAGAGGGACTAAAATGAAAAGTTGGTATATTTATAAGGACCAAAAACATATTTAACCCAAAATTTAATATTCTTTTATAGATAGATCGGATGAATATCCATCATTTTTTTTTAGGTAAAATCCATCAATTGAAAATAGGGTTAATGGTGTTTTACCCCCTGTAAAATATTTTTTTTAGTTTACCCCTATAAAATATTATGTTTTTGGAATACCCTCATAATAGGTTTAAAAAAATAAAAAATTTCTGCAAAAAAAAAATAAATAAAGTCGTTTTTTTATGACCTATTAGAGGGTATTCCAAAAAAAAAAGGAAAAATAAAAAATGACCTATATTACAGGGGGTAAAGCACCTTTAACCTTTGAAAATATGATAATGGATTATCATAGGTGATTTATGGGTTGAATGGATGAATTGAATTTCTTAAAGAATTTTCAATAAATTGTTATTTGGATCACTAAATTATTTTGATTCATCAATTACAAAAAAAATAAAAAAATAGTGACTATATATATTGTCACTATTGTTTATTTTTTTTAAAGTTGCCCCCTACTGTTTCAGCTCTAAATAGATATTTTTACAACATGCATGGGACCTGCGTATTTGGACGGGGTGCCATTTTACCTGTTGATGACTAGTTATATCATCATTATTAATGGACTTCCATTTAAGACATTGTCCGGAACTTTTCATAATTTCCTCCTATCCCATATCCTCGTGTCATGGGCTTCCAATTTTTTTTTTTTTTATTTTTTTTTTTGGTTTTCACGAGTAATGTATTTTCAATTTCTACAAGTCATTCTTACTGTGAAAGTGTGAATTATTTCTCCCTCATCCAGATATATTAAGAAATGTTTTTCAAGACATTAATTATGACACATACATTATATATTACTCTCTCCGTCTCATTATAATTGTCTTTTCAAAGATTGTGTATGATTTTTAAAAAAAAAAATTATTAGTTGTGTTGATTTTAATAGTAAATCGTAAATTTAATATCATGTACTGAAACATTCATATGAATTATAGTTAGAGGAGTAATAACGTGGAGTAAAATTCAATAAATAATAATATATTAATGAAAAAAATAAAAATATTGCATTGATATTTCAAAATGACAATTATTAAAATGGAATTCATTCATATTATTCACATACAATCATTTCTTTCGATTTAGTGGAAAGACTTCGACTTACACTGTAATTTTGAGAAATTAAAAACTCCTAATTTTTTTTTTTTATCTTCTACAACTTATACATGAGACACACAAAAAATACACAAAAATACATGTGTACATTTAAAAAATACACACAAAAATCAAACAACAACACTAAAATTTTAATGCCAAAAAGTTATTTCTCATATGATTATGAAAGCTTGAACTTATCTCTCCAATCAAAATGCGAAAGCTGTCACCTTTGATGTTCATGTGTCATTGGTACTAACTATAGTAACTAATTAACGTTTGGAGATGCCAAAGGAGTCACCACTTCCTAGTTCCATGCCAAAGGAGTCACCACTTCCTAGTTCCATTGGTTGGTTCTTTATTATTACCATTAGTTGAGTATCTTAGCATATTAGCATGCTCACTTTTCAGTGTACTTTGGGTCCCAATTTCGTTGCGTTCTTCAATTTTTCACCTTAAGCATTTCACTCTTCCTTTTATGAGAACGTCAATTTCTCTAGTTAATGATTCCACAAAGCACAATACTTATCTAGTTAAGGTTGCTTGTTATTTTCATGCGCACCAAGTCTTGTTTACCATTTGCTTTCATTTTCATATGTCGTATGTTATGGTTGGGTGCCTTATGTGTTTGGTCTAAATATGTGTTTCAATACTTTGGGTCCCAACCTTTGCCACTTATGATTTCTTATTTATCTTTGTCTAAATATGTAATTTGGTACCTTCAATTTCTATTTAAGAAGGCAAATACAATATATTAAAAAACAGAAGTCTCAATCAAGCACAAGATGTGTCTAAAAGAGAGTCAAAATAAAATCATAAGATACAAAGTCTAAACAAGAAACAAATATATCTAAACCCGACATTACATGTTGACATAACCCATGCAAATCAAAGGGTTATTCAGCCAAGAATGGAGGTCATAAAAAAAGTGGTTTTGAGATTTGGATACCACCGAGAGATCCTTTCAAAAAACAAAAAGAAAAGCCGCCAACAAGATTTTGCTTTTTGTTACAGAAAATCCGCGAGTTACACTTATTCTAACTGCCTTATAAAGAAGCCAACCAAATCATCTGAAAGCAATGACGAATATCCTTTTGAAAGCCTTATAAAGAAGCCAACCAAATCATCTGAAAGCAATGACGAATATCCTTTTGAAACAAATGTGAATCACCAAATTACGAGGCGTGCAAGTTGATACCCGCAAATATGTAATTTTGCTTTTATAGTCTCATTAGTTTTTCTTTTTCCTTCGGTCCCTTCAAACATACTATTTTTTATTTATTTTAGTCCTTATTATTTTGCTCCATATAAATTTTATTCATATTAAATTGCAATATAATATGTACAATATCTGATTTTAGTCCTTTAAAATAGGAACTAAAATGAGTATTACAAAGACAATTTTCAATATATACACATTTTGGAAGGTCTAAAACAAAATACGAAAAACCAAAAGCAATATATTGAATATTTACATGGATTAAAAAAAATATAGACAAAACACCAAGAACCTCTATTTTTTATCTGCAGTACTTTAGTTACGACTTCCCCAATATTGCTTTCAATGTGATGTTTAAATTTACTTGTTTTTATCATCATAAGTATATGTTAGTTGTTAATTAGTTAGGGAGGGGAAATGTTACAGGCCAAGATTGAATTCTGGACCTCCTACATATATATCTCTTTCTATGTCTCAACTCAAACCAAGGAATCCTCTTTCAAGGATATTTATTTGTCTTATATTATTTATCGGTTTGAAATACGAGGGGAGTCAGGGGGACCGTCTACATCGATGCTAGAACAACCACACACACTCTTACCTAAAACCTTAAGATGATGAGTTTATGGGTCATCTCATTTATCATGAAAACCGGTATACTTGATGATTTTTTAAGAAGTGTATATAAACTAGAACATTTTTTTTTTTTTTTTTTACAAAAATATAGACTAGAACACTTAATATTAATTAGAATGATAATTTAATCATTTTGCTAATTAGGTTGATCATGTTAAACAAGCCATTGCATTCTTTTCCTTTTCGGCACATAATTATAATTATTGGTGACTTGATGTGGATATAATTGTTTGTAATTTAATATTAGAATGGCTTTAAAACCGAACTTTGAAATTTTGGGATTCTCACAGTTGTTAATACGTACAAAGTGTCTCATTGATGCCTAATACTCAATTATTTGGATCATGGAGTAATAGGTAAGGAAAAGGACCTATAACAAATGTATATTTCTCTGTCAATGTCAGTTTTTTTCTATGTATTATAATGGTTTGCTCGATTTTTATCTAAGTTGAGGGGCGTGAAAACCATATCATAATAATAGAATACATCATGTACTAGTATTCTATTAATGATTAATTGGAATCTTCTTGAGAGAAATAATTTATTGGTCCCCATGTAATAATTATATGCATTATCATGGCCAACAACTAAGATAAGAAGGAAAATTAAAGGCACTATTTTCAATCATGGCATCATTATCATGAGAAGCAATCTATTCAATACTGCTCACATTTCTTGAAATGAACTCTACAATACATCCTCTTTTATATCTATTTGCAAGGTTGAAGGAGGAAAAATCACACAAATAGAACTTAAAAAGGTAAAAAAAAACATAATAAGTAAATTGTGAGCATTAAATTATTAATTTTCTGCTTCATCTAACACCATCTCTTTGTGTCTACATTCTTGACTGCAAAAAGCTTTTTCTCCTCTGCAAAAAAAAAAAAAAAAAAAAAAACACTATCAAGTTAATGTTCCTTAATAAGTTTTGCTCAAGTAACTAAATAAATATTTAAATGTACTAAACTTACCTGTAAATGAAGATGTCTTTTGTATGCTCAAGATGATTTTTGCAAGTGTAACAAAAGCTAAGAAAATTCATTGAAAAAGAGTGAGGACTATTGGTGACAGAACAGTAACTTTCTTCCACAACACAATTATCAAATATATGAGTTGTTTTTGGGTTTGGTCCATGAGATATCACACATGTGTATTCTTCAGAAAGTTCCATCTCACTCAAACTAAGAACACTTTTTTGTGACTCAAACATGGAAGGTGGTAGAGGAGGGATTTTCACTCTAAGCTCAGTTCCAAAGAGAACTTTTCTATTGCTTAGTTTATGATCAGAATTTTGATGAGAAGGTTCATCTTTTAGAACACCAATAAGACCAAGACCAATGGTTTTTGAAGCTACTTTGTCCCTAGTGCTACAAACTTTGTTGCTATTGGTAATTGAGAAAGGATTTTCAAATGAGGTTAATGCTTTTGTGTCAAGAGTTGATGTTGGACTTATCAAAGCTTCAGTTCCAGTGAGAGATTTTTTGGAAGTGAAATGAAAATCTCTATAGTTTGGTGAACCAAATAGAGATGGGAGTGTAGTGAAATTTTGATTTGGTGATTGTTCACCCATCAAAGTTTGTTTGGTGACTGCTCTTGATCTGTTTCTGAGTAGCATAAGTGCTTATTTTAAGCACTTCTAAGATGAAAAAGAAAATATTAAAATTTAAAAGTGTTTCACTTGAGGACTCTAAAGAAAAAGAATCCTAAGTGTATTGTGTTTGGTCTTGTGAATTTTCTTCAAGAAGAAAAAGCATGATTTAGTAGTGGTACATGTACTACAATATTTGGTTTATTTTTCAGCCTTAACTTTGAAACTTTGTGAAGAAAAAAACAGAAAGAAAGAGAAGAAAAAGAAGGAAGCTTTTGACATGGAATAGAGAGAGATATGACTGAATAATATATATGGCTTTTAAAGGAAGAAAAAGCAAAAGATGTTGTGTGCATGAAAATCAAACGTTAATAATACTTCAAAGTTTTGCTTTCTTTTTTAATTGAAAAAAAAGTTCTATTCTATTTTTCTCCATCTAAATCTCAATTCAACTGTGTCACTAAACATATTGATTTTTATTTTTTGTCTTTTTCTAATCATTTATTTATTGTATATATATATATATCTGTGTGTGTGTGATTTGATCCAAGGTTTTTTGTCCTGACTATAGTAATCTGGTGTGCCTTCGAACCATGGAATAGGAAAAAAAATTAAGGGAGATCTCACCTTTATGAATTGATTGAGAAAGTTAAGCATTGACATATTAAAAAAAAATTATAGTGTAAGTTTTATTTGCAATAGAACATGTAATAGATATAGAATAATATTGGACAATTGAAACATTTTTTTGTCATTTACAATATTTGGTAGACAATATACAACCCAAATAAAATAATGTGAGGTTTGTTTTTGATAACAGAATCTTGCCCAAAGTATTAAGAGGGCAGAAAGTACTAGTTAAAATTTTAAAACTTTATGATTGATATTCATAAGAGTAATATATAATTTTTTCCTACTCTTGAAAAATACATCAATTTACTTATATTAAAAATTGTATCACAGTAGCAAAATAAAAAACAACAATTGTATCACTCATAAAAAATGCACAAATTAATTATGTTTTTTTTAACAAATATATATATATATATATATATATATATATATATATATATATATATATATATATAACCCAAGAGAATTCTCAAGCACAAGGTGTGCTAAAGAAAGCTCAACAGTACACAGTTACAAAGTCCGATGTGAAGTAATACAAAAACAGATTAGCCATGCCCTAACAAACAAAAGGGCTCGACCACCACATATGAAAATTAGCCCAAATAGAAATATTAATAGTCTTCATCCACCAAAAGGAATGTAATTTGACTTTCTCTACCAATTGGTGGATGGTGCTCTCCATATTTTTGAAGATCCGACTATTTCTTTCATTCCACATGACCCACACACAATACAACCAAATAAGCTACACAAAAGATCGACGGGTACGCGAGCCACCTGCGCAATAAACAAACTGATAAAAACGATCTGACACTTGTAATGGCTCGGCTAAAGCTATACCCATCCAGGACCGAATTTTGCCCCACAAAGTTGCAAAAAAAGACAAGAGAGAAACAAATGTTGAGTAGTCTCGATGTCGCCGCAACCCACCACACAATGCCGATTAGCGTGAGGAAGAACACCGCGCACGAGCAAATTATCCTTCGTCGTCAATCTATTCTGAAGGAGCCGCCACGCAAGAATAGAGAGACCTTCAAGGAAACTTGTTTGTGCATAATTAAATCCGATAAAACTTATGTTGTCTAAACCTACTGACTGGTAAGCAATTGGTAAACACCTCTAACTGAGTAACCACTCGACGGATCAAGCCTCCAAACCCACTGATCTGTAGAATTTTGCTGCAAAGAAATGTCAGATAGTAAAATCCTACACTGCCCTAACAACTCATCCTCCCAAACCCACAACCGCTTGCGCCACTGTCAAGCCTCCCCGCCTTCCTCCCACCCTAACGAAAACATCTCCGCCATCGAAACAGACTTATTCACAGCTAAATCGAAAAACGTCTAAACTAGACACACAAAGGCGCATCACCCACCCACGGATCTAACCAAACCAACGTATACAACATTGATATGCACAAATTAATTACTAATTTCATATTTTTCTTTTCGATAAGGTAGAATTGTTTTGATTGCAAAAATTGTATTTTCAATAATATTAGCGGGGTAGTGGTGGTAATAGTTAGGGATGGTAATGAGTACCAATGGATAGAGTACTATTGTACCCTTTTTCATACCCGTGTTTGTAAAAAAATGCATGTATATGAGCCTGTACCATCGTGGTAACAATTTTAGTGTCATTCCCCATACCTTGTGGGCACCTAAGTGTTCATACCTGTACCCATACCCACACTTTAATTATAAAAAGACAATAAAAAACATCACAATTGAAATAAAACTATGATCCAATTTTTTTTAATGCAACTAATAAAAGTAGAAATCGTAGTATTTAACCAAATAAAAAAACATCCAAAATATTTCTCAAAAATTAAAATAAAATCATTCAAAATACATATAAAAATGTGCATGTTAAAATAAACATCAAATTGATTTAAATCATAAATTTGTAGCTCGTGAGCTTATGATGGTAATGATGAAATGATTACTGTATTAGTTTTTAGGTTTAGGTTTATCCTTAAATAACTAAATAAATTAAATAATTGTACACAAAAAATAAATAAAATATGGCTTAATTGCATATTTGATCCCTTATGTTTATTTTAGTTTTCAAGTTGGTCCCTATGTTTTAAAAGTTTCAAGTTGGTCCCTTACGTTTTAAAAGTTTCAAGTTGGTCCAAAACGTTACTCACGTTGGAATAAGCCAGTCCCTTCAATCACTTAACATTTAAATATTCGGGTTGACAATATGGGTGATGGAATGGACTAACTTATTTCAATGTGAGTAACGTTTTGGACCAACTTGAAACTTTTAAAACGTAAGGGACCAACTTTAAAACTAAAATAAACATAAGGGATCAAACATGCAATTAAACCATAACATATTTATTATATTATATAAATATGTATATGCCGGTTGTGAAGTTGGGTAGTATAGTACCTTTATCCGCATCCATACCCAACTGAATTTGCGGGTATTATCCGGACCCAAGTCCATACCCATAAAAACGGGATTTTACCCTGCTCTTTGCGAGTATTTTTTGCGGGTGCTCATCGGACCTGGGTCCAATTACCATCTACAGTAATAGTACAAATTATAAGACAATTTTCATGATCATTTGTTGGTTCACATGGTTGTGAAGAAACAAAACTATTATTGAAAGAGTTTTTTTTTTTTTTTTTTTTTACAACCAAATAACTCTGTCTCAATGATCCAAAATTTATTAGAAAAACAGACTTGTATTCGAACCAACCACCTCATCGTGATCTTTAAATGAAGGGGATAATATGCATAGGTTGAAAAAAAAGATGTTTTAACAAAATCCAAATTAAATATAAAATTTTAAGCACCAAAATCATAATTTTTTTTTTCATCCATAACTACCCATAAAATATTTCACAAACTCATTAAAGAATTTTTCATATTTTTTTATCTTCCTAAAATAGGCAAATCACTTAAAAATTTAAGACTTTACCTATTTTGAAAAATAAAAACTATAAAAACATTATCAATTAAAGAAGAGTAAGTTAACGACTATAATCAATGTCTTGAAAACTTTTATATGATAACTTTGTATGAAAACATATGTAATCAATGTCTTGAAAATCGAAATGTTGACTTTTTTATAAATTAGTTTCTTTTTTTTAGAATATTTAAAGAGTGCCTTAAAGGCACTCTTTAACTAGATCCATTGGCCCATTAAAGAATCCAAAATGTGTTGAAGATTAAATACCTTTTCCAATGGGTAGTACTACCACACCTTCGACTTTGACTGCAGTCCTACCATTATTTTTATACCAAATGAAATCCTTTCCAAACGTCTATCTCTCTAATGTGGGACTTGAATGTATCTAATTCTTTCACGGACCAGTTTAGCTTAAGCATCCTGGTAGTAACAATAAGAAGGAAGGATCACTATCTTATGCATTAAGACTCTCTTATGTAGTGTTTGTTTCCTAAAAGTTCTATTCAATTTAAGTAACGAGATTATTAACATTTATGAGAATAGAAGTCAGTTTTCAACTCAAAATAACACTCGTTGATCGAGTGGTAGCTACTGATTAGAGGGTGATAAGAAATCGAAATTGATTAAGTATTTATTTTTTTGAATATTCTGAATATACATGCTGAAAATAATTTGGCAATGTCCCTTTGCTCACCCCAGCGAAAAGGCTAGTTGTCGTGAATCCCTCAAGTTTTAGTATTTTGGCAAGGTGTGTCATTATTGCCCGTTGAAACCGTAAATGTTGCGACGCTTGCATATTCAAAACCAGTGTTTATTTATGAATTGTTAAAATTTGGTTGGTTATGAACTTGATTTCCCTTTGCAACCGAATTTTTGTTTTTTTTTTTAAGAAGAACCGAATTTTTCAAGAATTCTTCATATTTATAAATTATGTTATTTATTAATTAATAATTGTGTAACATTTCTTTCCTCTTTTGTAATGGGCAAAACACTATTATATATTGGCGATTACAAAATGATGAAAGAAATATTGCAAATTCTCATTTTGATCTATATATACTTAATCTTATTCAATGGGTAGTAGTAGTAGTACAAGGGTACTATCACACCTTCGACTTTCACCGAAGTCCTACCATTATTTTTATACCAAATGATAACTTTTGCTAACATATATGTCTTCAATGTGGGACTTCAGTGTATCTAATTCTTTCACGCTCCAAATTTAGCTAAAGCATCCTGGTAGTATCAAACCCAAATGTATTAAGATTCTATCTTATTATGTAGTGTTTGTGTACTATTAGCTCTAAAGAGATTAACATTTATGGGAATATAACTCATTTTTCAACTCAAAATAACACTAGTTGATCTTGATTATTGAGTACTCAAATATCAGCATGCACAAAATCAAAACTTGGTGACAACACAACATAAAATGGAACGAGACTTTAATAGTGCTTTCATCATATGAACCACATTTGTTGACGGGACACTTTGATCACGCACCTGAAATTCATCAAAACTATGTGAATCAATAAACGTTATAAGATATAGTTTACTAAACATTGTATATATACCTGAGAGAAAATCTAAAGTAGTAAGTGTTATTGAGCCTTCGGGTGATTCATATCATGAGAAGTTGAACTTGAAGGAGATACAATCATGGGAATACATAAATTAGGAATAAGTATACTCATGTTTGTTATAAAATTGAGAAACCAGTATTCCTCGGTAAAAAGGTTCTTAGGAATAACGTAACTTTTCACAACTTTCAATACTCCCATGTAACAAACATGGCAACTAGGACGGTGGAAGCTCCGAACGACCCTTGCATGGCTGAAGCGCTGGGTGTGAAGTTTGATCTGGATAGGATAGAAGTAAATGGTTGACGATCTGTGATCATTGAGTCAGATGCAAAGAAGATCGTAGATGGGATCAACAAGCTCAGCTTCTTGCAAAGATACTGGGGGCATATTGGTAGATGTTGTCTGAAGAAGATGAAAAGTCTTCAAAATGTCTCTCTGAACTGGATTAGTAGAAAGAGAATTGCTTTTTGACATTGAGAAGTTCACAATGACACATGTAAATGACCTAAAAACCTGCAGCGGTAGTTAACTACCGTTTGCCAAACCGGCAGCAATTAACTGCCGCTGAAAATTGCTTTTATGCACATGCCCACTTGTTCTGCCACCAACTTCCATTTTTTAATTGCTTTTCTGATTTAATTGCCACCATCATCATCTTTTCATTCTCTTTCTCTCTCCTCCTCATCTCAAGGAACAAAGCAAGCTTCGTCTCTTTCCTTCATCACCTTCTCTCTCTCTCCAACACCTTCCATGATCAACAAAACAAATAAAAATCAACACTTTGAACGACCTTTTAAGTAGGGCCGACAATGAACCGAACTAATTCGACAATAGTTCGGAACTTGATTCGACAATTAAATCGTTGAACTTGGTTCATGAACCAAATGAGCCGAACTTAAGCTGAAAATTAAGTTCGTTAAATAAATGAGCCGAACTTGAGCTGTATATAATTCGACTCGGTTGGTTCATGAGCTGGCTCGATAATATATATACATATTTATATTTATTTATTAGTTTAGTAAAACTTAATGAAGTGCAAACTTAAATATTAAAACACGAAATATCTAATTTATTACAACCTTCCTCTCATATTTAAGTACTTATTTTTTGAGAAAATATTACTAATTAATTAACAATTAACAATAATTATAAGAAAAGAGAGAAAAAAAGAAGCTAATAATATACAAGTGCAGGCTTAGGCTTTTAAGTTTTAACCACACATATGTATTAAAATTTGTCCCACATCGGTGAGTTCAATCACATCAGTGAGGAAGAGTTATTATAAAGAGAAGCGTGAGGGGAATACTACATTAGTAACTATAAGGTGCCATTGCTTTTTTCCTGTGGTCTTCAAGTTCCATAATTTAATGAGTTCAAATTTTGTTGTTTTTTTTTAAATAAATTAAAAGGTCAAGATACCTTTTTTGACAAAAACAAAAAAAAACTTTTGAATTATGTTACTCGAGCAAATGAATTGAAACCCAACGAGCCGAACCGAGATGTTCGTGAACTTTAAACGAGCCGAACCCGAGTTTAAAAAATGGTTTGTATCGAACTCGAGTCGAGTTTCGAGCCGAGTCAATTCTTATTGAGTCGAGCCGAGCTCAGACGAGTTTGACTCGACTCATTTTCAACCCTACCTTTAAGCAAAAACAAAGAACCAAATACTAAAGTCACAATTTTTCAATCAAAAAACTAATTTTTTAATCTTGAACAATTACATGGATCAAGATTGTTCAAAAGGGTATGTAGAAAAACACTAAAAAAATGATCTAATTACCTTCAATGAGTTGAAATGTGATGAAATAAATAATGGGGTCGATGAAAATTTGCTTCTAATGAATTAAGAACTATGCTAGTGTTGGATAGTGAGGTGAATAACAAGGTAGAATCTGAGTGGTGTTTATGTTCGATAAGTTTGAGGAAATGATGATTGATGAATATTGGTGGAAGCTGCAGTTTCATATGATTTGTGTATCGATCTCAAAGAAGGGTTGAATCAATTGGTTTGACAAGGTAGAAGCTGCAGTTTCATATGATCCACGGTAGTTTGGAGTTTTTTTTTAATGTCTTTTTTTTAAGCTGTGTTGGTGTACAACGGTAGTTAACTACCGCCGGATCAATCTAGTGGTACCGTTGGGGGTAAAAACGTCATTTTCATGTGTCAACATGACGTTTTGAATATCAAAAAAGCAATTTTCTAGTAGAAATGGTAACTGGGCCGCTCATGCCACAGCCAAATAGGCTGAGATTTAGCCCAATAGGGATTGGATCTGTAATTTCCTCACTCCCATTTTTACTCATATCCAAAAAGATATGAGCTTTTCTCCCTTTTCTTAATTGAATTCTTTTTTTGAGTCAAAAAAAATAATAATTAAACATCAAGGTAGTAACAATAACAAGGAATGATGACTGCTATTTTCTACCGTCTTACTCCAAAACCAACAATCATAAACCCATTACTACTCGTAACTATCTTTAAGTATTTGTGTACTAAAAGTTCTTCCTAATTTAAGGTTAAGAGATATTAACATATATGAGGATATTACTCTTCCCAATTGTATCAAACTCATATAGTTACTTTCCTGTTAATTCATTCATTATTTAAACGAACAGTGCTTGAGTTCAAATTCTCAATTTCTTAATAGGTTGCGATCAATTACTTAAACGAAAAGTGCCCATTAACAGAGCTCTTTCACAAACAAACAAAATTGCTTTCGAGGTATATAATTTGCTTAGATTTCATAGCGAAGAGCTCGCAAAATTGCATTCGACAAATCAAAATATATTCCTTGGCTGAAATCACAAACGGTGGTGGAGTCACAGTTTTCAGAGTTTCGCTTTCAATCCTTTTGTGATCCTTGTCGTGGTCAATTTATTTGTTGTATTCAACATCACCCATAAAAGAGATTCTAATTTTTATTCTTCTGAGATTCTTATAATATTTTAAAGAAATTTTCAGTAAAAAAATATAGGGTTACATACAGTGGCGGAGCCGGAATTACATAGAGCCTGGGCGAAAAATTTATCGCAAATTCACATGTGACATAATATATATATAAATTCCTTCCTTAAAAAAAAAAAATATATATATATATATATATAGATAAATAGTCATATATAAAAATAAAAAAGGATCGTCATATTAAGTTGTTTGAAGGATTTATCGGCAGTGGTGGATCTTGAGTTATTTTCTCGGGGGTACCAAAATTCTATGAAATATATATTAAGCTGTTTGAAAGATTAATCAAAAATGTTAACTGCTGTAGTGGTTTAATTTGCATGAGTATGGCCCAGAGGTGTGTGTTCGATTCCCACCATGGAACTTTTTTGACAAAAAAGTAAATATATACAGAAATATAAAAAAGGGACAAGAAGGAAGAATCGAACCCGCGACGTCTGAGAGAAATAGCAACTGCTTCTCCACTGCGCTAACTGGAAAATATGTAAATAAAATGCCCAATATAATATATATAGAAACATTGCGGTACCATGGATTCTAAGGAAGATCCGCCATTAATTATCGGTCGAACCCGGGCGACCGCCCGGGGTCGCCGGGCGGTGAAACCGCCCCTTTTCACCGCCCCTGGTTACATATGAATTGACTTAAAAAGTATAACTAAAAGTAATGAAGAAAACTTTTTACGAACTAAAAACCATAAAAAAAAAAAAAAAATCTTTAAAGGAACTAAAACTAAAAATTGATATATTTATAAATAACAAAAACATATTTAACCCTTAAAAATACTATAAATTGTTATAAGAGAATTTAATAATATTTCTCATTCCTCATCATACGTAAACAACTTATCTTATAGAATATAATTTACATATATTGGGATAGTGAGAAACATTAAAAATTCTCACATTATTCAATCATCGCGCGATGCCAATTCAACCTGAAAATACAGTCCTACCTTCGGTTTTATAGCCATAAAACCCTTTCAACACCCACATCTCTATGATGTGGGACACTAGAGCTTCATATCTAATTTTCTTCAGGTACCCGACCCATCGGTTAATACAGCTTAAGCATTCATATAAGAGTAATGTTAGCAATACTCTCTTTAATACTCACTTTCTTATTAGTTTAAATCATTGTGGATTACACTTTAAAAATTGAACCTTCAAAAAATAGTGGGACATACATTGATTTCATCCAACAAAAGAAATAAAAAATAAATGCTAGAAAAAGTATTAAAAAGTAAATGTTGTTGGCATTCCTCTTCATATAAATAACAATAACAAAGAATTATCATAAACTCAAAACATATTAACATAATATTCTTAATTATCTTATGAAATGTTATATTCCCCAAGAATTATTAAAAATATTATGAACTCTTATAATATGTAAATAAATATCTCATAGATTTTATTCAATCAAAAGAAAGAAAAACTATCTAATAGATTTCACATATTTTGGGACAACGAGGAACATTAAAAAATCTCAACTTAATTAATCTGTATTATCTTCAAGGCTATGATGTGACCTAAAGTAGAGTCCTACCTTCATTTTTATACTGATGATACCCTTCCCAAACTCACATCCCTCCGATGTGGGACTCCCGTGCTTCATAAACCCTCACGCACCAGTTGGTACAGTTTAAGCATTCGTATAATTAACTGTAACAATAACAACGAATGATCATATACAGTGTACTAAAAGTTCTTCCCAATTTAATTGAAGAGAGATTAAAATCTCTCCGAATACAACTCACCAAAGCTATGTCAACTAAACTGCTTATACTGTGTGCATATTAAAATCACGTCCTTATCGTCCTCAATCAAATCCCATCACCATCCTGAGACTGACACATCATTCTCCTAGCCAATATCATGGGATAGCTAACTGCTTTGCAAATGAAAGTGATATCAATATTTCATTTAATCACTTCATTAAAATTGGTTTTTGTACAGATTAGTACACGTTGCACAACAGATCCTATCTCAAATATTATATATTAAAAAGAGTGTGTTAGACAATAGACATTATGTTGTTAGTTAATACTGTTATCATTAATGCCACATGGATATAATTTGTAAAAATTCAAGACAAATTATGATGATGTCATAAATTTTAGTCTCCTTTATTTATATGGACATACTTCGTTGCTTGTTGCTTTTGGTTAGTTGCTTTAACGTGGAAATGAATTTCATTTTAAGAAAATTTGAGTTTTTTCGGAGAAACCTGTGAACTTACTAAAACATTTTGTTGGCAGGCCCAGCTATCCTTGAATCAAATGTCCCGTCTCTTACCCTAATTAATGGTTTTCCCTTAAACCTGCAAGGTAAATATCATTGTTAATGTAAAAATGATATACATTGTCAATGTAAACAAATAATTATTTATTTTTTGTTCATACACAAATGTTACTAATTAGCAGTTAGTGGTTATGTTGGCTGTGGATGTTGATTTCCTTTTTACTTGCTAGGTTTATATATGACTTTATGTTGGCTCAGACAAAAAAATGCAGTTATAATTTTTTTATTTACCTTCTAGCCAAACTCTAAATTATACGACCTATTTTCTTAAAAATTGGTAAAGAAAGAGTTCAGTTACAGGAGAATAATGCAAAGAATATAACAAGAAGAATAGAGTAGTGTTTTTAGTCTTGGTAAGTCTTAGCTAGCTCTAACTGAACATAACTGAAAGTTTAATTATAGTACAAGAACCTTTGGATTAATAACCTCAAATTAACGATAGTTGTAATTTTTATTTATTTTCTTCCATTATCGATCTAACTGAACTTGTTGAAATAAAAAAAAAAAATATTGTCTACACTTCAATGCAGTATCTAAAATCATTGAGGTATCTAATTCTCCTAAATCTTGAATTCAACACTCAACAATGCCACCAATGTTGAATATATTAATCCATAATAATATGAGTTAGTTGCGATCTAGTTAGTTAGCGATTTAATTGGTTAAGTTTATTGCTTAACTAACAAGTAATTCATATAAACAAGTTGTAACCATTCCATATATTTACTAACTAGATCAGTTACAACACATACTTTCTCTCTAATATTCATCGGAATTTTCTCATCTTTCACCATTCTTCCATAGATTACTTAGAACACAAGTAATACATAGATGCGCTAACAACTGACATCGAGAGCCTTGAGTTACGATTTTCAGGAAGAACGAGAGATTAGTGAGGGGATCAATCTATGGGAAACACGAGTGAAGTGTGTATTATTTCAGAAAATTCTTGCGTAGTAATCATGAATGTGAACGGTGGTGGTTTTCCATCAAATGTTTTGGTTCTTGACGGAACCAACTAGGAATGATAGAGTGTGTTGATGAAGTCGTTGTTTGGTGCTCAATAAGTCTTTGAGGTAGTTAGAAATATATATGGAGAATTGGGGGCAAATCCTACATATGCACATATAGCAACTTTAAGAGATCCGAAGAAAGATTGCAAGACTTTGTTCTACATTCAACAAAATGTAGACGCTCATCACTTTGAGAAACTCTCAAAGGTAACAAGATTAAAAGAGACTTGTGATATATTAGAGAAGTATGATAAAGGAGACAAAGTGAAGCTTCAATCTTTAAGGAGAAAGTACGAACTGATGCAAGAAAATCATAAAATCAATTATTACTTCTCAAAGTTGATTGATAGAGTGAATTAAATGAAGACTTGTGATAAAATTGTGCCTGATCAACAAGTGGTTGAAAAGGTTAAGAGGTCTCTGACTTCTAAGTTTGATTTCAAAGCAGTGGCCATTCAGAAATCTAAAGATGTTAGAGCTATGAAGATTGAAGAATTGCAAAATTCTCTAGAGGCTCGTGGACTTCTTGTGATTGAGAGAGGATTTGAAAGATCAGTTCAACAAACATAGAAGGATCAGATGACCTACAAATATGGTAACGACAAGATGTCAAAGAAGAAAGGCAAATGAAAGTTGAAGAAACGAAATTGGTATAACAATGAAAAGATCAAGATTGATGGCAAAGCTAAATCCTCCAAGATAGAAGAAGGTTTTGACACCAATCAAGGAAATAAGAAAGACTTTGATAAGAGAAGAGTGCAATGCTATAACTGTGAGAAGTTGGTGCACTATGCTGATGAATGTTGACATAGAAAAGATGGCAAGAAAGGCAAGAAGAACAATAAAGAGGCAAATAGCTCATGATGATTCTGATTTGAGGTGGTATTGTTGATGGACACAATCTATGAAGGAAATCCAATATGTGAAGATTGGTATCTTGACTTTAGATGTTCCAATCTTATGACTATAGACACAGAGTGGCTCGCAAATTTTGATTCTAGCAAGAGAACCAATGTCACACTTGCAAATACTCAAGAGTCTTGCAATTGAAGACATAAATGATATTGTCATCAAGAGAAGAGCTTGCAAGAATGCTCTCATTGAAAAATAGAGAAACACTTTGTGCCTATATCTATTGAGATCCCCACTTGTATCACAAAATAATTAAGGATTTTAATTACCATTTCTATTAGAATTTGTGTTAGCCTTTTTTTAAAAAAAAATTGGGTTAGGTTTGACTTAATTCTACAAAATTGACTTATAAAGTGTGATTTTAGACTATATTTTTCCCCAGTAATGAAACATTTCACTTAGTCTCAATGGCTCACAAATAAGTCATTATACCATCTTAAGACTTAAATTAGCCATAAGAAATATGATTTGTAAGATGAAAACTGTTTTTCTTTTACGGTGAACACGTACCGTCCTTCGTTTCAATTATTCATTTAAAAGTGGACTCAATAAGCACTCCAATACCTAGAGAGTAGCTTTGCGAACCACGTGCAAAATCACTACCACACCACTAAAATGTTTTCATAAATACTTTTTAGAAAATTTCACGTTTGTTGCATTTCTAAAATAGTTTTTTTTTTAAGGGAGATCCCGAAAATAGTTAAAGCATTCAAAACTCACTAAATTGAAAATGTAATAAACATGACATTGTCTCTCGCTACTCTATATAAGCCGAGTATTGTGCTATGGCATCCACTACTGAAATAATTTGGTTATATTGGCTCTTATCTGATATGAGTATCACTCTTTCTAAACCAACTCCGATGTACCATTATAACAAGAGTACTATTCAAATTGCTCATAACTTTGTCTTCTATAAACACACCAAGCACATTGAGTTTGACTGTCATATTACTCGTCATTGTCTTCAGCATGGAATAATCACTCTACCGTTTACCTCTTCATCTTTGCAGATTGCTAATTTGTTCACAAAATGCACTCCATAAAACGTTTTCGGTTATTGGTTGACAAACTCTCGATGCTCTCAACTAATTCATCGTGAGTTTGAGAGGAGATGTTAGATAGTATAGTCAAGGGCGGACCTCATCAAGGCACAGTGCGGCAAGTGCCACACCAGCCTAGGTCCTTTCTTTATTTTTTTTTACCGGTTCACTATATAATTTTTACTCATATATTAATACACTTAGTTCTTTATGTTTATACATGTGTCTATATTTTTACTCATATATTAATATGAAGACATTTTTTTTTTAAATTTCAACATGTGTCTATATTTTTACTCATATTAATAAGATGACCTATTTTTTTAGTTTATACATGTGTCTATATTTTAACTTGGGTTAATTAAGTTTTTGGTCCCTATAAATATCTGCAGTTTTGTTTTTAGTCCCTATAAAAATAAATCACACTTTTTAGTCCCTACAAAATTTTCCGTTAGTGTTTTTAGTCCCTGTTAAATTAAAATTTGTTTAATTATGCTTAAAATTTAAAATTTTTTAATGATTTTTAACATACTTGTTTAAAACATTATAAAAGGTTCCGCCACAATAAATTAGCTCAAAATTTTATTTTTAGGTCCATATTTTCGTTAATTTTATCTTGAATTTTTGGCGTTTTAAAAAAATTATATTTAATTCATTACATGTTAAAAAATTCTAATTTTTTATAAAAGAGATTATTATAATGATCTTAACATGTCTCTTAAAAATCATTTAAAAATATAAAAGTTTAAGTATAATTAAACAAATTTTAATTTAACAGGGACCAACACATACTTTTATTCCTTGTAAAATTAAAATTTGCTTAATTGTGCTTAAACTTTTAAATTTGTAACATATATTTTTCACATACTTACTTAGAATATTATACAAAGTTCTTCCGCAAAAAAGTAATTTAAAATTTTATTATTAGGTCCAAATTTTCATTAATATAATCTTGAAAATTTGGCTTTTAGAAAAATTCATATTTAATTCATTACATGTTAAAAAAACTAAATTATTTTTACAAAAGAGTGTCTTACGATGTTATGAACATGCATGTAAAAAATCTTTCAAAAATTTAAAAGTTTAAGCGTAATTAAACAAATTTTAATTTAACAGGGACTAAAAACACTAACAGAAAATTTGGTAGGGACTAAAAAGTGTGATTTATTTTTATAAGGACTAAAAACAAAACTGTAGATATTTATAGGGACCAAAAACTTAATTAGCCCTTTTAACTTATATATTAATATGGGGACTGACTTTTTTTAATTTATACACATGTCTATATTTTAATTCATTATAATTTTTTGTACAATTTGTACATATGTCTATAGTTTTATTCATGTATCAATACAAAGATCTATTTTTTTTTTTTTTTTTTTATAATTTCTACGTAATTTGCGACTTGCTTCCAAAAAAGAGCGCAACGCACTCCCCGTTCGTATGCACGGGTATCATGCTAGAGCATGTGATTCATCTCTTGTAAGTTACAACTTGTAAGCTAGATAGAAAGAGATGTTCTTAGAACAAATAGTAATGATATAATTTTAGTTCATTTTCAACAAATAAAAAATAGATTTTTTTTTTTTGTAATTTTGTTTGCTACAACTATTCTTAATATAACTTATTAAATTTAGTATTATTTAATTATTTGACAAAAAAATTTACCCCACTAATATTGTGAGCCTAGATCCACCCTTAAGTATAGTTATTATTTAGGCTTAATACATGTTTTGGTCCCTTAACTTATTTTTGAATTTCATTTTGGTCCCTAACTATAAAAGTATCTCAATTTGGTCTTTTATCTTTACTTCCGTCAATCAAATTAGTTCTCTCCGTTAATTTTTTGCAAAATTTGTTAAACATTTTCCATGTTCATTTAGGATTTGTGATCAATGACTGGATTTAAAAAACACATATGGTATACAATGGAAACACAAACATATGATAACTTTTTATTGTCTTTCCATATTTCTTTAATTTCATAAAAATAAAAATTAAAAATTACAACAATCTTCATCCTGCAGCAGCAGCACATACCCTGCCGCATCTTCTTCTTCTCATTCGCTCATTCCCTCTTCTTCAATGGCCATCCAATTCTTGCAAAAACACCTGCAAAAACTCCCTCTAACGTTCAATCTGCAGCTTCTCTGACTCTATTCCTTCTTCAATATCTAGCCTTTCCAACCTCAAAATCTTAACCCTCTGATCCAATTCCATCCAATTTCTTCTCAAAAACATGGGGTTTTTAGGAAAGTAAAGTTGCCCTCGAGCTTGATTCTGACGTTATGATCTTAATTCTTAACTAGAAACGGTATATGGATAATTGAAAATTTATCAATAAAATGAAAAGTAAGCTTGGACGGAATTGGCAGGTGGAAATCAGCCATGATTCTAATAAGTCAAAGACATTGTTACCTCCAAATGAATGAAGTTTGCAGCCTTCTGTTTAACGTTGTGATTTTAATTTTAATTTTTAGGAAATTAAAGAAATATGGAAAGACAAATGAATGTGTGTTTTTTAAATCCAGCCATTGATCACAAATCCTAAATGACATGTGAAAAATGCTTAACAGATTTTGCAAAAAATTAATGGAGAGGATTAATTTGATTGACGGAAGTAAAGATAAGAGACCAAATTAAGATACTTTATAGTTAGGGATCAAAATGAAATCCAAAAATAAGTTAAGTGACCAAAACATGTATTAGATATTTTAGACTATTATATATATATATATATATATTCGTATTGTAAGACTATATGCATTCAAGCTTTTTCTTATTATGTTTATTGAAACGCTAGCCCGTCATTGTTTTTCTTCTCCGATTATCTCTATTATTAACAATTTGTTGGTCGCATAGCCATGGAAGAATTATTCCCTAAAATAAATGCACTTGATTTTATCTTTTTTAAAAGAATTTTTTGTTTTAAACACTTATTAGTCGCCATACTTCTTGTTACTTCATTAGAGAATTGAAGAGTTTATAACTCCAGTCTTTTGTTTTCTTTTTCTTTTTTTTTTTGTACAGAAAGAGAGTAGAGCCCAATAGTCATTTGTTTTTTAATTGTTCTCTAAAAACTGTACTTGGTTTTATATAGTTTTACAAAAGACTAAACAATTCTCTGTAACACTTATATTTTTACAAAAAAGATGATAAAACAATTCTATGTAACACTACTAGACGGTAGTCTTATCTAAAATATAAACACTAATTAGATAATTAAGTAACATTTCTATCTTCCGTTAAAACTTATAAAAATTATATAAATTTTTGTACGCTTTGAAAGGAAAAATAGAAACAATACAAATTCTAAAGTCACAGAGAACACACAGTGTTGAAGATTTTGTAATTATTTAATCTTCTAAAGTCCCATGAGACCTGCATTTGAATGTTCGATACTAGGTCCTACCTTTATTTTTATAATGGATGACACCCTTCCAAAACTTATATCTCTTCGATATGGGACTCCAGTTCTACGCGTATAGTTACTTTTCAGTTAATTCATTATATAAACGACATTCAAGTACCTGATTTCAATTATAAAGGCTTGAACTAAAAAATGATAATTATCTTACTCTGGAAAGCGATTACATATTAATTGTACTATTGGCTTGAATATTCCATAGTAATTATACAACTACGTTACATATATCTTCTATGCCAATGAAATGTAAATATAAAACTTGAGCACTCAAATCTCAATATGAACAAAATCAGAACTTGGTGATGACACAAAACACAATGGCAAGAAGTGAAAGAAACAAGTTGAACGAGACTTCAATAGTGCTTCCATTGGATGAGCCACCATCTGTTGATGGTATACTTTTTGATCCTGCTCCACCTGCAATTCACCAAAACTACTTCAACTAAATTGCTTAAGAAAAAACTAGGTGAACTGAGTGAATCAATAAAATCTATATACTATAGTATGATTATTGATGTATTAATTACTTTAGTAAACATAATAATATATTTACCTGAGGGAAAATCTGAGTTAGCAGAAGGTGTTATTGCGCCTTCGGGTGATTCAGTTGGAGAATCAACAGGAGAGCCCGCCGGAGAAGTTGAACTTGTTGGAGATGTCTGTCCATTGCCACCTGAATTTATACAATGGGAATAAGTTAATAGTTTAATTTTCCATTAGTACCGACACTTGAGGTTGAAGACGTGTCCAACTGTCTGACACATGTTAGTGTGGATACATGTATTTACATTCAATCAATTTTACCATTGATCTAAAACAACTATTATAATTAAACATATTCTTGCATACCTTTGCACTGACTAACAGGTGGAGTTTGAACCTTACAAGCAGAAGGGAGAGAGAGAGCAAGTGTTTGATTTATAGTGATTCCAAAAGAGGAACCACCACCATTAAGGAGGGAGCATAGACACTGAGGAGAAGATTGGACTACACTTGAAAGTTGTGAGCAACATGAAGATGATGGATTTGAAGAACTCCCCATTATGTAGTTTAGACAAGGGCTCAAGCTAGTGATCGTTGATGTACAACCTGATTGAGCTTCATTTTGAGTACACATATTGGCCACTAGGACCATAACTAGAAATAGGATATACCCTTTAAATGCCATTACTCCTTTTATCTTGAAACTGATTAACTCTGATATGTATTTGTTATTTGTTGATATTTATTGATGTTTGAGTGTTAATGAAAAGTTAATGAAGGCTATGTTATTTATATATACCATAGAATACTCTTGAAATTCTAAGAAAATGATAAGTAAAATGCAGGTTACCTACTCTTTGGAATTATATGACCCTCTTGTTGTACATATATATAAATAAAAACCTTTTTCCTTGAAAGGAAGTGCTTATTGTCAACAATTTAATTAAATTAAAATGTGATAATAAACGGTTGCACTTTGACCCCACAACAATACCGCCACATCTTGTATCCTTCACTAACTTCAATTCATCAATTTCTCCTTCATTTGCATAGTAATAGGCTTACTTGACAAGTTTACACATATTATTCCTTAAAAAAAAAAAAAAGTTTACACATATTAAACAAAATGTATAAATGAACGGAGATTATAGTATTTTTACTACATTATTTTTATTAAGTAGTGTGTATCTATTGTAACTATAAATACAAAATGAAAGATATTAAATTATAGTTCAAATTTCATTATTCCGACAAAAAAAATGAAAGATATTAAATTCAAAACGAATATATAGTTTCAATCAGAGGGTACAGCTCGAAAAATAGTATTTCATGTTTAAAATTAAGGGTGTAAATTATTTTGGACAATTTTTTTTAAATAGGTCAATTATTATGGGACTTGAGTGGGTAGTATATATTTAAATATGCCAATATATATATATATATATATATATATGCTTCAATTCGTCAATGACTAAATGTAGTCATTTCAAAATTTGGTTTATAATCACAGCTTCATTCTAGCCTAACCTACCAAACTATCAAACTTGGGCAAGTAACAAAACAAGACTATATCAATAGAATTGTTGAGTAGTCAAGGTAGTTGAACTCCTAATATGCATATTCAAATCTACCTATACTCTCCTCCTAAATGTTGCAAAATATAAATCACGTACTATATCTTTAATCAAAACCCATCACAATCCTAAGAGTGACACATCATTCTTGCAGACCCAACAATGGGACATCTAAGTATTTTTCAAATGAAAGTGATATCAACATTTCTTTTAATCACTTCAGTAAAATTGGTTTTTGGACAGATTAGTACACCTTGCACAACTTCTATGATTAGTAGTTTCACCCCATGTGCAAATTTCATTACAGGAAGCACCAATTATAATGGTTTAATAACACCATCAAGTAGTTGTTGTGATTCATTACAGTCTATGATGAGTACTAGTATGGATTGTGCTTGCTTGTTAATTACTGCTAATGTTCCATTTCAACTACCGCCTATTAATCGAGTTCTTTCCTTCTTCCTTCCACAATCATGCAACCTGAATGGATTGCATGCACAATGCAAGGGTACATAATTCATATATTTTTCCTTTTGTGACAAATTATGTGATGAATTATTTTCTTCCTATTTTAGTTTCCTTTAAAATCATTTGTATATAATATGTCTAATAAAGGTTTTTATAAATTTGTACATTGCAGCTTCTGGTTCTCCTTTACCAGCTCCAGGTATTTATTAATTAAATTAACTCAATTGCTTTTATATTTTTTTCTGAGGTAGCTTAGTGGGACTCATACATTATAAATGTGGAGTAATAAGAAATATGAGATTCGAACTTCAACTCATCATATACTAATACTAATGTCCATGAAGCTATTAATCGAGTTGCATTTAAAAGATTATTTTTAAACATTTTATTTGCAAGAACAGTACGATCCAATCTTGTGATGGGAAGATAGTTTGTTGGTAGTAATATATTTATTTTATTCTCATAAAAAAACGTTGAGTTCTGGATATATATATATAACGACACATGGATATATAACGTCATAAATTTTTGCTTTTGTTGGCAGGTCCAGCTATATTTGGATCAAATGTCCCGTCTCTTCCGCCAATCAATGCTTCTCCCTTGAGTTCACAAGGTAAATAATATTTTTTGTGTAAAAATTATATGTATTATGTAAACACAAAATTAAAAGGGTTGGTGATATTTATTTTCTTCCATTATCCATCTAACCCAATTTGTTGACAAAAAATATTGTTTAAACTTCAACGCAGTAGATGAAACCATTGAGGTAGCTGATTCTCCTAAATATGTAATTCAACACTCAGCAATTGCACCAGCACCGACAAAACTAGCACCAATGAAGCATAGTCGCCCAAGAAAACTTCAAGAATTCAACAAGTAGTTTGGAGTTTCTAACTATCAAATAATGCTTGTATTTATATTCATATGCAATTTGGAATCATGACTTTGAGTATTTTAATAAATTTTTAATCACTAATGCTAGTTCTAAATTAATTACGATTTCTGAAGGAAACACCCCTTATCATTCTACACTTTGTATAATCAACTTATATTTTGATTCCTTTTTTTTTTGGTACAGTATTTTGGTTCCTTTTTAAATTACACCAAAAATACATATTACAAATCAACTAAGCAAAAGTAATCGAATTGAAAGTTGTACAACATTGTAAGATAAATTACCACTATAAACAATCCTTCATGGATATCACTAGGGATACCCTTGGAAACCTTTTTCATACATAAGTGCAAGTAAATCTAAATAAAACCAGGCAGAGTTAGAGTTTCAACTAGACCACTCAAATTGACCTGCTCCACTTTAGATGAGATAATTTTAGAGACTCATTTGAACACCTAAAATGGGGAGCTCCAGTATAGAAGCTCTAAGTTAGCCGTAGATCTTAATTAGACATTATATTATCTGGATGAATTTATTTTGGTGGATAGTGGATATCATATGATCTACATATCTTGAGAAAAAAAGAGATAAAGAATGTAATGTGATGGATATGATAGAAAAAGATGAACAATAAAATGAGATATTAAATAAATATTTGAAAATATGGGTTATACAAATTGAAACTTTCTATCTAGATTTCCTAATGTTTCTTTGACACCCCAAAAATCTATAAACTCATTTGACACCCTCAAAAAAGTTTATAAATAAAAAATTATTTATTATTATAAAAAAATCATTTAATTTACTTATTTTATTATTAATAATAGTAGTGGTAGTTTGAGCCGACCGACGATCGAAGCTTCACTGTCGACCATCGTGAGGTCGTCGAGCTCTACCACCGATCACCTTAAAGTTAACAGAGCTCTGTTGTAGTGGTTATCGTCGTCAACCATCAACCACCACTAAAAGTCGTCGGAGAAATCCTTCCTTGAAGTTCCACAAACTATTGGAAACTACTAGACTATATGACTAAACATGGACCAATTTCATATATGCGGACACAATGATTAGACTTTGATCAGAGCTTAAATAGATACATCCATTTAAAGGATATTTACTCATCTGAATTTTAGAGTACTCAACAATGATATTCGTCCATTCATATTTTCTTATTCGTTTAACGTCTCAATTTCTCTTTCTCTCTTTATATAAAAAATTTATCATATAACATGTGATTTACACATGTCGGAGTATTCAAAATGAGAGAGACATTCCTTAAAAAAAAAAAAAAATGAGAGAGACATATTTTTTATATGTTTCTCTCTCGATTTGTTTATTTCTATCGCACCAACAACTTATCATATAATTACATCACTTTTGATCTCACAATATATACATACAATGGTGGATTTAGATCTCTCAACTTTGAAAGAACTTGAGAAAATAATGTGTTCGATCTAAACAAAAGAAAATAAAATTAATAAATGGAATTTGAAATGAAAAAGAAAATGAGAAAAATTGATTAAGGGTTGAGATTAAAAACTAAAGAAAACATGAGAAAAAAAGTATTGAGAGGATCATATAATTCCCACAATGGGTACGAAACATTTTTCCAAATATAAATATAGGTTTATGACAAGTACAATTTCTCTGTCCGATGTATTTCATGGTCACAGCTAGACTAACAAGTGTGTATTAAAGAACTTTCTCGTACAGTGTCTTGCTGGCTTTTGTGCATATCAACTATTTTTCCACATGGTAACAATTCCCGCTATGTTAATTCATCATAAGACACGTACATTAACACATGTCCCCCTGCATGTTTTTGCCATATACCCCATTGTTTCCCTCTTATTTCATATAAATTAATACACAAACACACACTCAAATTCTTCAATGTCATAGAGCAAATAAGCTGAAACCATGGCAATGAAAACCAAGCTTTCTTTAGCTATCTTTCTTTTCTTCCTCTTAGCCTTATTATGTTCAAACTTAGCTATAGCTATAGGAAGAGAAGAAACTGACCCAGAACTCAAAACTTGTATACACCAATGCAAACAACAACGCCAATATGATGAAGAGGATAAGGGAATATGCATGGACAAGTGTGAGGACTATCATCGGATGAAGCAAGAGCGAGAGAAACGTCAACATCAACATCAACGTGAACATGAACATCAACATGAACGTGAACATGAACATGAAGAGGATGAAAATCCTTATGTTTTTGAAGACAGAGATTTTGAAACCAAAATAGATACAGATGATGGTAGAGTTATGGCTCTAAACATGTTTGATCAAAAATCAAAGCTGCTTAGAAACTTTGAGAATTATGGTTTGACCATTTTAGAAGCTAAAGGACATGCTTTTGTTTCACCACACCACTTTGATTCTGAGGTTATTTTCTTCAACGTCAAGGGTATGTATTAAAAAACAACCAAGTTTAATTATATAATTTTATGACTTATATTTTTGTTATTCATTTTGGTGATTGTTTTGTTTTTTCCTTGTTGAATTACTATAGGGAGAGGAATAATTGGGTTGGTGATGGAAGATAAAACCGAGAGATTTAACCTTGAAGCTGGTGACATTATGAGGGTACCTGCAGGAACACCTATGTACTTGGTTAATAGAGATGAGAATGAGAAGCTTTTTGTTGCAGCATTGCACATGCCACCTTCCTCTGCCTCTGCTCCAGTAAATCTTGAGGTTACAACTTCTAACAACATTATTTGATCTATTATTACATGTGACACTAGCAATCTTAAGGGACATGATTAAATGTGTGACATACATGTATTGGTGCAGGCATTTTTTGGGCCTGCAGGGCGAGACCCAGAATCAGTCCTCACAGCATTCAGCTCCAAAGTGCTCCAAGCAGCATTCAAGGTAGAGTATACCCTTCTATAATCAAATATAATAATTTTGCTTTTCTAAATTTTCCTAATTTGGTTTATTAATTTTGTACTTGTACCTGACAACAAACAGAGTCCAAAAGGGAAGTTAGAAAGTTTTTTGGATGAACAGAACAAGGGAAGAATTTTCAAAATACAAAAAGAAGATCTTAGTGGCTTGGCACCTAAGAAAAGCATTTGGCCATTTGGTGGACAATTTAAGAATCCTTTCAATATTTTCAGCAATAATCCAGCCTTTTCTAACCAATTTGGTAGTCTCTTTGAAGTTGGTCCTTCAGAAATTACAAGTGGACTTGATGGACTCAATCTCATGCTTACCTTTGCCAACATCACCAAGGTATATATCTAATATATAATCACATGACCTTAATGTTTTCATTAAAATAACTACTCCCTCCCTTTCAAAATATAAGCGATCCATAAAATGAATGAACCTAAAAAGTGAATTTTGCTTATATTTTGAGACGGAGGGAGTACTACATAGTGACCAAATATTAATTTAGGAGACTGAGAAAGGTTAGCAACACGCATTTAATATACATTTTTCAACACACTCTCTTTGATTTGTTAAAATTCACATCGTCCTATTAAATTATGTGGGACCCATATAAATTTGGTGGGAACCAATCAAAAAGAGTGCGTTAAAAATATGTGTTGCTATCAGATATAAATTCACTAGTTAGTAACGAACTCATTTAAGGACTAATATCAATTTTAATTTTGTTTGCAAATTGATATCTAAATGTGGCACAAGCTTATTTTAAGGACAAATCAATTTGAAATAAATTTGGTCCTTATAAATGTTTGGTACATCCTATGACTATCATTCTTTTGTCTAGGGATCTATGTCTACTATTTACTACAACACAAATGCAAACAAAATAGCACTAGTAATTGATGGTGAAGGAGAATTTGAGATGGCATGTCCACACATGTCATCAAGTTCATCACACTCTAAACAAAGAAGGAGTAGCAGCACTTCATACCAAAAAATCAATGCAAGATTAAGGCCAGGAACAGTGTTTGTTGTCCCAGCTGGTCATCCTTTTGTAACCATAGCTTCCAAGAACAATAACCTCAAGATAGTTTGCTTTGAGGTTAATGCACAAAGGAACAAGAAGCTTGCTTTTGCAGGGAAGAACAACATTGTGAGTGCACTAGACAAGACAGCTAAGAAGCTAGCATTTGATAAATCTGCTGAGAAGGTGGATGAGATATTTAAGAGAGATGAGGAATTCTTTTTCCCTTATGATGTTGAAGATGAGAGCAAGGAGGAGCATGGTCGTGCTGATGAGTGAATAGGGTTTTAAAAGGGTGGTGACAATGGAGGTTATGTAAATTAGGTCATGGTATGTGTATGCAAGGATGTGAATGAAATAAAAAGGACACACATTGTTGCTTGTTATGGCAACATAACTATATGTGTTGTATCATGAGAGTTACATTACATCTAAGTTAATGTAAGCTCTTTTCTTCGGCTTTTTTCTTCTTATTTTTACAGCATAAAACATCCAATTTAGTTCTCAATTATGTGACTTAACATTTTAATATATCCTAAAAAAACATTTTAATATATAATTTTACAAAAGAAACATTTAATATGAGAACATTTTAAATATAATTACTTTGCTATTTCAGTCATACATTTCTTAATTATCGTTGCGTTTTGGTTTACACCAGGATAGCAACTAGGGCTTGACAAAAATAACTAAAAATCATTTCGAACCGGTTAGAACCATATTAAAATTAACCGAATTATTATATTAGTTATTTAATGAACTATTATTTTAAAGACAATTCACTAATTGTTATCTAACCAAATTATTATTTTAAAGACAATTTACTAATCGAATCAAACCGTTGTTAACCACAATTAATTGTTACCAACCGAACTGAACCATTACAACTTAATTAATTTGGAAACATAAATTCAACTAAAGAAAAATAAAAATGCAGATCATATATAAGATATAGAAGCTATAAACATGAACTACGAATAATTTTTTGTTCAAAAAAAAATGAACTACGAATTATTTTAAATTCTAAAACACAACATGCAATTGAAAATAAATTAAATATAGAAATTCAAATTTGGCTAATCAATTATGCGATCCAAATGTAGAAATTGCAAAAACTAAAATTAAAAAACTAACTAAATATTAATTAATCAAGAAAATCTTAATTAACAATCTTAATTATTAATTCTCTATTCTTTCTTCGTTTTTGACCAAAAAGCAAAATAGAGCATAATCACGATTACTATAAACAATCTCTATTTTTTCTTCGTTTTTGATCAAAAAGCAAAACAGAGCATAATCACGATTACTATAGACACGCATTGATAATTGATCATTAAGAAGTAATTAAGCATAATCATAAATAATCGATTATGAAAAGAAAATTTGAAGAAGAAACACGAGAACGAGAAGGACAAGTAGAAGAACTGATGCTAACAAACTCTTATATCAGAATAAACAGAACATGCTTACTCATAAAATATTTGCAATTACATTATAGAACATAAAACAATTAAGGAAGTTTTACATGACATTGATGTTGTATCATTATGATTTCGAATTTTATTTCAATGCAATTTTTTAAATATTGCATTGAAGTGTTTTATGCTTAGAGTTATGATTTACTAGTCTCTTCAAAATTTTAAAAAAATAGAAACAACATATTTTGTATTCTACCTAATGACTTTTTTTTTTTAAGGCTACCTAATGACCTATATAGGTTTTTATATCAAATTCCTTCATATTAGATGAGTAGTGATAAAAATGAATGCATTCTAATATATTCTTTTGAACATCATTTTATTGTCACTCCAACTGACATGTTTCAATTTACAAAGGAGCATGATATAAAAACATGTTCTCAAATACACGTCCTTCATATATTCTTTGAAAATGCATTCTTTTTCGTCACACTCATCTTTTATGAATGAATTTGATGTGCGAACCTATAGTTCATTAGGTTGAATACAAAACATGTTCTCTTTTTTCTTTTAAATTTTTTAAGGGTAGCGAATCTTTACACTGAGTATAAGAAACTTCAATACCAACATTTTCAAAAATGACAATGAATTAAACTTAAATCCAAAAAAATAATGATACAATTTAATAATACAACATCCTCCAACAAAAACATAAGAATGTAACATAATAAAATACGACAGATATCACGGATCAAACAACCTAAAATTTAAATTTGATTCCTCCATGAGAGCCCTGGTTTTGTCGTAAGTTCTTGGCCGAAACAAAAATTTCGAACATCTTCAAAAGATCCGACGAATAAAAACTCAACTCGATCGATCATTTCGTATTGTGCTGACCAAATATCAAGAACATAGTTCTTACATCGTCGTAATTTATAATCTTCATCTTGGTGAACTAGATGCTTCCATCTGAGTCGATCGATGGACATCGATATTCAACACTTCCCACCCCCCTTGTATCTCTGTGGTTGAGTCGATGACTGATTGACTCGGACCCATAACAGATTTGGGTTTTTCAGCGTTGTAGTAAACTACGACTAACTTTCTATTGTTCTTTTCTTCAGAAAATGTGAGTAATTTGAGAAGTATATTGTGCAACCATCAAATACTGTGTATATAGCGGCAACAAAAGCCCATATTTTGGAACCTGGGCTTACTTTATTGAAAACAACTATAAATCATCTTTTTCTTTCTCACACCCGCCAATTTGAGCTGTGTTCAGGTTCCATATTGACTAACTTTGTCACATTTTAAGCTTCGGCTAAAAAGTGTAATGATTAATTTTTTTATTTATCTGTCAACAATGTCTTTAGAGTCAAACCATTATACTGAAACAACATGAACATAATGATTAATTTAACATTCACAAGTAAGTTCATAGAGATCAATTTGATTAATTTTAAGTATTCAACTTTTAATTTTGTTCAGCTCAAAAGAAAAAATAATAGTTTTGCTAAATAGTATTATACTTTTCAGACAAATTGAAATATTTCCCATTTGAACGTATCATGGAAACTTAAGACAGTAATTCCTTACGAGCTTAATGTTTTTTACTTAGTTTATATCCTTTTTTAATAAGCTGCTTCAAGTAGCATTTAAGATTATAGCTTATAATCCATCATTTGTCTTTTGTAAAAAAAAAAATCTATAATTTTTCTAACAATTTAAATTTTATTATCTTATTAAAAAATTAGATATTGATTAAAATCAACTTTTTATATCAATCCGTATCCAGATAGCCCAAGTCAGCAAAATACAACATGGTTAAGAAATGTGAGATTTATTATAGGCTTAATTGCACTTTTCTCCCCTATCTTTTGTTAATTGTACGATTTTGCACCCCCTCTTTTTTCGAGCGATTTTGCACCCCATCTTTTGTCAATTGTGTTTTGTTCAAAATCATCATTAAAAGAGGAGAAATGGGGCAAAACATGGGGTGCAAAATCGCTCAAAAAAAAGAAGAGGGATGCAAAATCGCACAATTGGCAAAAAGATAGAGGGCAAAAGTGCAATTAAACACAAGAAGGTCCATCAAACCAGAAAGGGGGCAAAAAGATCGGGTGCAAAATCGCTCAAAAAAAATATGGGATGCAAAATTGCACAATTAGCAAAAGATAAGGGGGTAAAGTGCAATTAAACCTTTATTATATGCACACCCCTGCTAAATTGGTAATTACATACTTAACTTTGGCCTAAGATATTCCTATGATATTTGTGTGCACAAAACTAAAAGACTTAAGTTATTGCTCTTCGCCCATCTGTTTATGTTCGTTCCCGTTAAAATAGCTGAGCATGAGTTAACTCACGCAAGTGCATTTTTACCGTGAGTTAACTCACATAGATGTATTTTTCACTGTGAGTTAACTCATGTTGGACGAAAATGAGTAAAACAGACGGGAGAAGAGCAATTCTCAAGACTGAAAGCCTCATCCAGCATAGACAACCCTAAATGCGTGTGATTGGAAAATGCTCTTCTCCCTTTTAAAATTGCTCATTTCCTTGAGTTAATGGGAGCTAACTCATGCTCTGTATTTTTCAACGTGAGTTAACTTATGTTGACACTTTTTAAATCGATTAAATAACATTTTATTAAAGTCGGTTCGACCGATCTTAAAAGTGTCAGCGAGAGTTAACTCACGCTGAAAAATGTCGAGCGTAAGTTAACTATTGCTGGGTCAAAGGAATGAGCAATTTTGAAAGGGAGAAGAGCAATTTTCATGTAATTACGGCAACAAATTTTCCCTGCAAATGTAGTACTTGTTTGAATGAATTCAATTTGAGAAATGATATTTGTACAACCATTTTATGATAACCTTTTATGACAACTTTCTCTCTCATACTCGCATTATATTTTAACTTTCCCTCTTTATTGTTTTGGTTTTCGTGTCAATACATATTTTTCTGGTTGTTCCATAAGTAGTAAAGCAAATAGATGTTCAAATATTCATTCAATTTTACCATACAAATAAGTGTTGAATGCAATATTTTGGATGAGGAGTGTTATGTACACTCACTTTCTAACTCTCTTTAACACTCATTCTTTTATTGAATAAAATTCACATAGATACCACACTTGAAAAGGATTTCAATATATAAAGTGGTGAGATTCATATGAGTTTTATCCAATAAAAGAGTCATTTTTAGAGATGGTAATAGAACGAGAGTTTTCGTCATAAGCATCACAAGACAAAGTAAAGGGTTTATCCACCAACCATACAAATCATATGATAAATAATAAAATTTAGTTTTAAGACACCAAAACACTAACATTGTCCCCTTTATTAATTAATGACTTAACACACACTAGTATTATTTATTGTGTTGTTACTTGGTGGAAGTAAAATCGAAAAGAGTAGTAAACCACAATCACTTCCCTGAAAAATTGGTTGGACAATCACAATAGACGATGAATAACGTCATCAACTCAGCTTGGGAAGCAGAACATCCCCATTCCCATGGCCCATGCTTACCTTGCTGACCATATCTGTCACTGTTTGTTTCTGCGTGAATCTATGTTCTCCATTGTTTTACACAATCATTTTACCACGTGACGTGATAGCTATTAGCTACTCTTCATTAAAATATTCAACAACGAAAAATATTGAACAAAAAAAAAGAGTAAGGCCAGTGCTTTGTACTATACAGCCATTGTAAGCTTTTCAATTTTAATGATAGTAGTACTCATATGCATTCTTATTGGTTATGCTAACGTAATGCATGCGACGGTATAGACACTTCGTTCAAAGTTTGGACTTTTTCAAGTGGACCACTTATCATAACCAAATTGACTTGCCATGGGATGGGATGTTAGAAAATAGTTTTCTCTATGGTCTCATGAGTGACACGTATTAGTAAATAATTGGTACAAAGTGGGATGACTTCTTAATTTTTTAATGCAATAATATTTTTGAATTACCATGTTATAATATTTTATCATCGTTTAGTATATGTTTGTTTTCAATTTTGAAAGGTAAAAAATGATTATGAATGTGTTAGCCAATATTTGTGAAAAGGATATCATTCAATACAGTCAAGGGTTTGACCTAAGAAGATGGACTTGACTTCATAAAAATCTATCGAATAAATGTTCGTGGCGAGAATCGAAGATGCTAATTCCAGTTCGATGGGTAGAGAAGTTATCGAAGCGCTATCATCTTTGTGGATAAGGTCAAAAGATAGTAACGGCTATATTCGATATTCAAATCGAATGGCTATGACTAGGTAGTTATAGGTCTATTTGTATAAATAGTAGTTTTTCTTAGGAAAAACGGGTCACAATTCAATCATACTCAAAACTTACACTCAATACTGTCCGTATGGAAGCGACAAACGAGTCACAAGTTGCAAAGTATGAATATGTGCACCAATTTTCATTAAATCTTTGCAATTTCAATACATTTCTTTAAACATCTTTGCAATTTACTTAAGCATTTTTAAGTATTTTCTTTACTGTTATTTACACTAAACTTCGATTGGATTCAACTGGGTTGGATTCGATTGTTTGTATTTTGTTCTTGTTTTTATCAAAGTTCTTTAAGAACAAGTATTACGTCTGAAACAGATAATAAAAAGCACAATATGCTCTTAAGATTTACTGGTTGATCTTGCAAGTGAACATCTTTGAAATCAGCGATTGTTTACCAAATTTCAGTGTAAACAGAATGAAGTGAAAAATATTACTCACGTGCCCGTTTTTCCGATCTTTTTATTATGTTAAAGTTTAAAAATTATAAACGGTGTTTTTTTATGAAATTTTGATTAAGACTAAAAATATAAATATTTGTTGTTTTTCAAGTTATAACAAACCAAACTAATCATGATTATCTTATTTTAATGACACCAATAATATAACAAAAAATATAACCTAAATTCTTTTTTTTAATGACACCAACAACAATTTTATTATAGAAAAAGTTGTTTAAGGGTATAATTGAAATGATGAAAAAGTAAGTATAAATATACTCATCTAATTTGTTACACTTTTTAAATGATAAAGGAAAAAAAAACAAAAAAATATATATTCATATCGTGTTTGTTACTTTTATTTTAATATTTAAATTTATTCTTATCCATTTGTTACATGTGTTATTTGTATTGAAAATTGAGCGTATTTTTGGAAAGAAAAATTCAGCCCAAAAATACTGAAAGGGATAATTTTCTTTATATATAATATAGATAAGGTGACAACTAGGGTACCCATGGAAGAATGGTGGGTAACAGGGGCGGAGCCACCCCCCAGCTAGCCTGATCTAGTGCCCAGGCTCAACTCCAACTTTCTTTCTAGCAAACCCAACCATTACTAGAAATTTTAGCTTTTCCTACGGATTTACCTGCAGATTTTTGTGTAAATTCCGCAGGAAACACATTTCCTGCAGATTTTGCCAAGGATTTAGGTTCCGCAGGAAAGATATATCCGTAGGAAATGTGAAATTATTCGCAGGAAGGAAGTAACATTTTGCGATAAATTTTTTGCCCAGACTCTATAAAATTCCTGGCTCCGCCACTGGTGGGTAATTTACCCCAACCAATACACATTAGCCACATAAGCACATTTTTAAGTGGTATCCATGAACTATCTTGACCTCACCAACAAATTGCTCATTTTCATTGGTTGGTGGGTAAATTATCCACCATTCCTCAAAGGTAATCTAGAAAAAACCTATAGATAATTGATTTTATTTAAAGTTAAAATTTGTAGTTATTGACTTCTACAATTGATTTTAGTATTTTTTTTTTTAAGGAAGTCTTAAAATTATTTTTAAATTCACTTTTATATAAATATATATGAACATAAATCACTTTACATTCAACTTACTTTTATTCCAAATCAAAGTTAACATAATCAATTTACTTCATATCAATTCTTGTCTCGCAAATCCAAACATACACTTAGCGACGACTAATATTCGTCTGAGAACATGTTAGTAATTCAAGATGATTTCTCACATTACAATCAAATTTCTTTCATACGCAAGAGTCAAAGATTGAATTTCTCACCACTTGCTTATGTGGTTGGAATATCTTATCACTTGAACCAATCTATATATATGGTGTTTTAATGGAATGCAAATTAAAAAACTTCAATCATATTGCAACACTCAAAGTTCAATATCTTCCACTTTATATTGGTTGTAAATGTAAAATACACTAAACTTGATAAGAGTGTTTTAGCAAAAGTTTTTTTTTTTTTTTTCATTTATACATTTTTCTTTCTTTCTTTTTATTTTGAAGCCAATTTATGCATTTTTTTTAGTATTTGAGTAGACAAGTTAGCATTTTTATTTTTATTATTATGTGTTGTCAAATAGATAAAAAAAAAATATATATATATATGGTCGAAGGAGTAATATCATTATTGCTATTAAGTAAAATATTTGAGATTATAAACAATTACATCCTCTCTATCCCTAAATATAATACTAGTACATATAAATTGTTGAATTATTTTAGATAAAATACGGTATCATAGAAATAAACTAATATATATTTAAATTTAAGATAACTTGGATTAAAAAAATATAGGTTGCTTTTTTTTTGGCCAAAAGAAAAAAAAATATAGGTAGCTTAAGAGTTGTATAATTTTTTATCATTATAGTAAAATGTGTATGAGTTGTATATGTTGTGGCATTAAAGGACCAAAAATGAGTTTCTTACGTACTATCCATAACTTAAATTATTCTTCCTTTATTTTTTTTTTTGACAAGAACTTAAATTCTTCTTTCTATATTTTGATTTTTTTTAATATTAAAAGAATATGCCTCTCCAGTACCAATAAAGAAAGGCTCTGTCTTCAGCTATTTTGAATTGCATAATTCGTATTAGGCATTTGTACTTGTGGAGTGAGTACTTTATACCTATATGATAGTGGGCTCTGATGAATGGTCCTTATATTGTTATGATTGTGTGCCAAACGTTTGGTTCGTGGTTCAAGATTCTATATCATTGTGTTAAAAGGACTAGACAAAATGGTGCAACTTCGTTCAACTTTAGTCGATTCATGAATTAAAGAAGTCAAATTATACGCAATTCTAGTTTAGTTCATTTGTTTATTAATAGCCAGATTCATTATCAAATTGAAATATTTTGAGTTGGTCTTGGTCCATTCATTGTACTACCTCCGGTCCTATTTATAAGAGAAATTTAGGTCAACAAAAGTGAATGTATTTGGACTGAATTTTTAACTAGATACATCAACTTTTGTTGACCCAAAATTCTCTTATAAATAGGACCGGAGGGAGTAATTGCTATTCTCCTGAATTAAATAATATAATGCCAAAGCATGGTCCATTAATATTTAAGCAAAAAATTGACAAGTTTGAGGTTAGTTTTCGTAATGGTTACAGCAGTTATAGTAATGTACAAGTGTAGATCCTGATAGTACTTATCTCACATCTCAATAGAGTTTGGTTAATCAGGTTAGAAGTAAGTGGTAAATGACGATGATATGAGAGCTTAAAAATTGTGGTAAATATTGTAGGTTCAAAGTTTGAGACGCATAGCATTTTCCAGTGAAAATTTTGATTCCTGACAAATTGACGCACGCTTGAGAATTGCATAAATTAAAGGGTATTGCATATGTGTATGATAAAAGTTCATTGGCTTTGGAATTAAGACCTCAAAAGCTTATCTCGTCTGACCACTATTCCACTCCTACCACCTCACGCCAATGCCATCACCTAGTTAATTAGTATCTTTAGTCAAACAACAAAACACGTTATGCAGATTTTTAAAAAAAATTCAAGAATTTTACGGTAAAACAAAAGGTGAAAGCAGATTTTGGTTGCGAGTTGAGAGGTACATGCATGCAAGTAAGGTAGAGAAGGAGAGGAGTGAAAGGTTTTAAGATAAAGTGTATCTTGAGTCGTGATCTACGGACACTTTTATACAACCGTCGATGTGACAGTTGAATGTAGTCATTGGAAGGCTGTTGCGAAAGGCAAAGTTCTATTACCATTGATGTTGGATAACCATTATGGTCAGAAGTGTTATTGATAACCATTAGACCGTTGGGTCGTGAGTTGGTGTGAGTAGGGTTTGGGATTTTATATAGTTTGGATTTCTTGCTCGGCATGAGGGATTTTGGGTCAAAGGTATTTTTGGGCGTTCTCCTATTCTCGAGCATGGGTATTTGGCCGGTTCATAACGAAGTTTAAATTTAAATCAAATATGTTTGACTTTGTAAATATATTTAAAACTGGATTGAGTAGTTTTAAAACGGGCATGCATTAAAAAGCAATATGCCATAGAATTTTTGTTCACTGCAGAGAGTAAAAGTGTACTATGTCATATTGAATATTGATCATGAAGCATCAAAACAGCAAAATCCAAAAACACATAATAATGAATATATGCATCATCTTTGTCAATAGCATGAAAAAATAACAAGATCAATGAGATAATGAAGTGTACATGAGAGTGCACGTGTGTACAATTAATGTATCGGTCTTACTTATGTATAATAATGCAACTTATGATGTCACAATTAGAGCATCACTCGTATTACTATATCTGAAGACTGAAACCTCTGCAGTTTTTTTTTTGCTTGTTAAATAAGTTATCTGTTACCAGAACAGAATAATTAATAACTAGTTAATGAATGAATGATATGTTAAACACTATTCACAACACAAAAGAAGAGACCAAAATTAATATATTTTGTGAACAACACTCAACATGGCCAATGTAAAATTAAGTTTATAACTTTATACTATCGTATATCATTTACTACACGTAGTAGTATTGTACGCTATGCAGAGCAGAATGCAGGACCTGACTCGGTTAATTTATATTGTACGTACGTATATAAATGTACAGAATATCATGTATCTATATCATAAATGTAATGAGTGATATCACGGTTGGAGTAGAATTACTGCTCAACTTTTACTACTTGCATGATTCATAACTATATTATTTGCTGCATTATATATATCCACGTGCATGCAAACAGAACCTCTTCTGTGTATTTTCCTCCGTGCGTGCAGACTTGTTCTTTCTATTTTGAGCTGCTGATCAAGATTTCGGAATTTAGCTTATATGGAGCAAATTCTTTTATTTCCACTCAATTTAGCTTATATATATATATATATATATAATTTCTTAGTAGATTAAAATTTGAAAGATATCGATCATATAGTAGTATTATTAATTATACGTATTGTAGCCTAGGAAGGATACGTAGGTGGTTAATTTTGTACATATACAAATGTTTAATGTAGTTTGTTGTATGTCCTTCACTGCTCTGCAACAAATAATTTTTACATGTAAGATGTATAATTGTCAATTTATAGACCCTCAAATGAAGTAATGAATGCACACATGTTAGTGAAATTAAAATTCGCTATGAATAGCATTATTCTTTTTTAAATTGATAACTTGGTCGTTGTGCGAAAATAGCTAGTGGTTCACGAATTAAAATCTTTATTTTATTTTTGTTCTTGATTTTTTTTTCGCACCATTAAGCATTTTCCTATCTCAACTCAAAACATTATCGGCTGACGTAAAAAAAAGTTTTGATGTCTTCTAAGTTAGGTCCACAACAATTTTGACAGGGTCAATACATTGCTCTTAATAAGGGGCTTAAGAATTTTGAACTTATATGAAACCTCTAATATGAAGGTGGAGAAAGTTTTAATGGAGCTGGTTATTTAGTTTGAGCAACTGAAATTTTGTTTCTATTTTTTTAATTAGCTATGGAAAAGTTGACATATGTATATATTTGGAATTTGGAATTTGGAATTTGGTATCATGCATATGGAGAAGGCAACATGAGCCAAATGGCTAAGTGGGTAGCCAATGGTGGCCAAGCCTTGGTAGGACCTGGACTAAGACAGGGGATGGAAGAAACTGGTCAAGTAGGTGAACAATATAATTACTTACACCAAAACAGCTACCTTCCCCATTTGTTAATTTGGTTTTATATATGTACATGCCACAACCAATATGTTCATTATGGAAGCAACCTTAATTTGGTGGCAGAGCTATACGACATTCACCATTCACGAGATTTGAAAGTTACATACAATTAAAAACATCATGAAAATTGAAAACCCAGTTTCATCAATTAAAATATCAAATTCTCTAAAAAATATGAATAAGTAGGAATTAGGCTCCTAACAACAAGACCGAGATACAAATAAGACTAAAAGCCTCTAAGAAAGACAACATATATAGTTCCTATAGCTATCAACCAATGTTAAGGCAAAAGAAGCAAGAATAATATCAAAAGTACGATCACAACTAGGGAAGGACCTATTTGCAGGCATATGGGGACACTTACCCCACTATCAATTTTAATTCGTTTCTTTAAGAAATATAAACATGCATTATTCTTTCCAAAATAAATATAAACATGAATATGTGTATATATTCCATCCAAAAGACAATTATGTTTTTACGTTATGAGTAAGTATATGGAAGTATTGGACCGTATGGTTCTAAAAATAATTTCGAAGTATTGGACGCGACATACCAATGCTTTTTCATTTTTGAAGTATTTTTGCATTCTATTGTTAGTATGAGAGCAATGCTAACAACACATATTTTAATTTACTTTCTAATATACTCTTTTTTATTAATTAAACTTTACATGCGTCCCACCAAATCATATGGGTCTCGTATAAATTTAGTGGATTTCCTATGAATTTTGACCAATCAAAATAAATGTTAGAAAGTGCGTGTTAAAATGTATGTTGCTATCATTTCTCTTGTTAGTATTTACATATTTGGATCATGTTAACAGACTGAAATAAGTAGTTTTTGTAGTGATTGCGTTTTAATACATAGATTTCAAAATTAATCAAAGGTGTTTGGTTACAGAAAAACTAATTAAAGTTTAAGGTCGAACGCTTTATCTTTCTTTTTTTCGTTTTCTTTAAGGTGTTGGTCTGTTTGGAGACTCTGATACTTGTGATTCCAAGATTTGACACTGACCAAATATTGAGAAGATTTGACAATGACGTAGATACCATCCAATTACTTTGTCTTCAACATTTTGGAAGTCAAACATTTGCTTGCTCCATTGTGTTTGTGTAGAACAAAAACCAAAATCAAAATCATTGTTTTGTTGTTTATTAGGTTAGATAAATTAATTGAGCAATTATAGAGCTATTTAGCGTGTGTGTTATTTATAGAACACTGAATGCTAAATCAACATTTTTAATATGATTTAGGGTTAATAGACCTTTATCTAATGTGATATAGGTCACTTTTGGTTTTGCCCTCTGTAAAAAAAAAAACATGGATTCGGTCCTTGTAAATTTTTTTGTTGTGGAAAACCCCCATGAGCCAGCAAACTGTGCATTTTTGCTAATGGGCATACTGCGTCACCTTTTACGGATGACGTGGCACGCTGACACGTGGCATTTATGATATTTCTAAAAAAAAATTAAAAATTCTTACAATGTTTTTAAAAAATGAAATAAGTTCTGGAAAAATGAAAAATAACCGAAAAAAATCTAGAAAATTTAGTATAAAAAAAATCTGGAAAAATTTTAAAAATCTGGTAAAATCTAGAAAAAATGAAAAAATTAATATATATCGAAATTTTCAAAAAAATCTGAATTAAATTAAAATTATAAAAAAAAAATTGAAAATATATTATTATATAATTATTTTGATTTTGAAAATTAATTTCTAGAATTTTATTTTATTCGAAAATATAATCCAGATGAATAACATGATACAATGGATATTGATTGACACCGATATATAAGTCGTGTTATAGTGTTGAATAACAATCCCTTAATTATATTCTTCTTGATCTAATGCTATATTCTTATTATATTCATAAATTTCGAAATATTTTAAGTTGCTGAATTTTTCATTTTTTTAATAAAATAAAACTTCTTACTTTCAAAAAAAAAATTAAAAATTCATTTTTCCAATTTTTTTATTTTTCCGCTGTTGAAAATAATATGGAAATATGAATTGTTTTAAATATATTAATTTTTTCAGATTTTATTTTATTAAATTTTCTAGATTTTATCAGATTTTTAAAATTTTCCAAATTTTTTTTTTAACTAGATTTTCTAAATTTTTCCATTATTTTTAATTTTTTTAATCATTTTTATTTTTCCAGAATTTATTTCTTTTTTTTTCAAAAAAAATCATAAATGCCACGTGTATTCCATAAAAATAATTATACAGTCAGCGTGTCGCGTCATCCGAAAAAGATTACGCAGCATGCCACATCAGTAAAAATACACAGTCAGCTGATCTAGGGGGTTTTTCAAAATAAAAAAAAATTTACAATGACCAAATCAGAAGAAGAAAAAAAATTACAGAGACTAAAATAAAAAATGATCTATATTATAGAGATAAAGGCCTATTAACCCTATGATTTATTTGAAGATGAACATGTTAAAGGTGAAGGCAAATGATTTTCATTAAAATGAATTAGAAGCATATTTCAAAATTCAAACCAGAAAGCATTAGCACGTCTTGTAAAAAAAGTGGAAACATGATAAGAAAATTTGCCTGAGATTCTCTTCAAATTGTCATTTTTCTATAATTATGTATATGATATGATATGAAGTGCTTCTTAGACGGCTCATTGCCAAATTGTCTCCCAGCAAAAAATGTTTTTGTCTCTGTGTAAGAACATATAAAGCATGTTTGCTAGCTCAGATTAAAATACTACTTATCATATTTTTCAATATTTGATTAGTCCGTAGATATAATAAATTAATTATGTTACGTTATTCTATTTTATTACTAAAGTCAAATTCTTATCCTACGTAGAGATTAACATAAGAATACACATACTTATCACTAAACGAACGCATAAAATTATCACAATAACCACTATATAAATAGGCATGAAAAATCATATAATTGGTAGTCACCAATCACCATATCTTTAAAAAATTGACACACTTGTGTAGTTTTTTTTGACAAAAACAAAATGATATTCATTCATTTAAATCGAGAGATTATATCATTCAACACCGCTAAAAATGTAAAGGATAAATCTGCGAACAAACTCACAGTATCCAAGTTAATAGCATATAACGGCATAATGCCTACAAAAATATATGATGAAATTTGTCAAAAAAAATATATATGATGAAATTAAAGTGACCGGAATATCCATTGCTCCGGTTCTGCAACGTTGACGCTCAAATCTTTGATTGAACAATCGATTTTTCAATATGAATCAAATGAACACCGCACGAAGACGGGAAATCAAACAACACCGCACAAGACGACGAACAACAAATCACCACACTTAGATGATGAAATTACAAAGAAAAAAAACCTAGATCTATGTGAAAATCACTTATTTAGATGATTGAAATGAAGAAATTGTAAGAGAAAACCTAGAGAGAGAAAACTAGGGCCGGCTTGTTGGAGAGGGAGAGATTCTATCTCCTATTTTCTTCCACTTGTGTAGTTGGATCGCTAACATTATAATGTCACTCCTTAACAAAGATAGAAGATAAATGATTTCTAACGTAAGCCACCAATTATCCAAACCAAATTATTCTCAATCGACTTTCCGTTGTTAATAATCCGATTCCGATCACCGTGAGCATATTTCAGTTTGCATAAACAATGCATTATTATATGCGATGGTTGGAGGTTTAAACTCTACACATTTCACATATTCACTTCAACAATGAATTCTAGCCACAAAGCTACTTAAAAAAAAAAAAAAAAAAAAAAAAAAAACTCTTTCTGAAAATTATAACTACTTACATATTAACATCAATACACAGGTAAAAGAATGTTATTATTTTTTACAATATGTAGTAGAAAATTTTCATAGTGACAAGATTGTGTTTCAGACCCCTAAAAAAAGATTGTATTTCGATGTTTTGTCAACAAAAAAAAAAAGTGTTTGGATGATTCATTATTAAGCAACTTTATTTAGCCGTATAAATTGGAAAATGTTAGTTTAAAGTGGTGAATTAATTATATTTTTAATACCATATTTTGTTTAAAAATATTCATTTACAATCATATTTTATTATTTTAGGATCCATCGCAAAGTTACTCTTTTTTTTTTTTTTTTTTAGTTAAGTAGTCTAGTGGCAAAGTTACTCTTCTATTATTGTCTGACAATGAACTAATTAACCCTTTATTTTTTTAATGACAAATGTTATTTCATATTGTTAGGTGACAATGAGCCAATTGGCTCATAACGAATGTCACTTATCTTAAAACCGTTTTAGCATTGTTTTATGTACAAAATACATATGAAGATCACTTTTTAATTTTCTTTTAATGATTAAAATAGATTACAGACTTTAGTCTTCAAATCTAGACACCCCTTTATCTTCCAAGTTAGAGACCACTTTGTCATATATACTCATACCAAAGTGAGGACACTGTATGTTAAGTTTGTGTGTAAATTTAGTGGCGATCGAAAATTATCTACCAACAAGTCTAGAAAGGTTTTTAAAATGGGAGGGTGAATAATGATTGTTTTAGGTTTTATTTTACTGAAATAGTACAATTAGATTTTGTATTTTGTTAGTTTTTTTATTAAAGTATTGCTTAGGTATTTAGATTTTGTAAATTACTTCGCTTATTGGAGTATGGTCATATTTCTTTTTAGTACTTCTTCCGTTCTATATTATACGATACAGTGACTCTGTCATACATATCAATGCATAATTTTAATCTTAAATATATTTAATAGTATTTTATATGAATGGTGCCCATTTTCAAATTAGGTCATTTAAAATGGAATGGATGGAGTATGTTCAAGTCTTGCCCTTAAAAGAAAATGCGGTGTTGGGTTGGTCAAAATACCATGTGTGATGACCAAAAGAAAAACGACTACTGTTTTGGGGTGGGGTGGGGGTGGGTTAGAGTAAGATGAAAAACATGTTTCCAAAACCTATTTTGCGTGAAAAATGTTCGTCAAACATACGTTTATTTGAAAAGATTCTTCAGATCATCAATTAAGTTTTGAAACTTAGAATTTTTCTATAAGGATTAGGCCTCGAAGTACACCATTTCAATATTTGAGGCATGTTTTGCAAACAAAAGGGTTCCTGTCGATGATCACACGATTATTTGAAAGGAGTCTCCTAATAAGATAAGTTTGCCTATGTTTGGTTGTGCGATGCCATTTTCACATCAGGTCAAAACCACGACAAGAACTCACGTTTCCAATGAAGCTACATATATAGTAGCTTTTTCAAATCACGGAACAAAGGTTTCAAAACGTGTGTCAGTCATTGCAAAACTCTAAACCAAACACATAGTAATAGCATGTTTGGTTTAGCGGTTAAAAGGGTAATATCGCGTCCCTATGCACATTTGCCGTGGTTTTTGAGAAGTTGGTAATTGTAGAGTTTGTGAAACGCGTGTCACTAACGTGATTTTGTGATTTTCCAAACACTAACTAAGTTATGAAGTGTTGAACAATAATTTATAAATATTCTTCTTTCATGTAAACAATTTCTAGTAAGTTAGTATAATTTACTTACTTGTAAGGTGTGTAAATTGTTACTGTATTGTTGATTCTGGATTTGGAGAGTCAAAATTGATTATAACATATAAAAAAAAAAATCGAATAAAATTGATTTTGCGTTAAAAATTGATTCTAACTAGAATTTGTAATTGTAGCTTTTGCCTTTGGAATTTATTTTTAGCTTCAATTTTATTGTTCAACCTACTCCAAATCTTTTTTATTCAAACATAAATCAATTTGCATATAGCCTACTTAGTTAAAAATTAATATTGCAAAATCTAGTTATGTGATGTTGAGTTTTTGAAGAATGGTAGCGTTGGAGATGTCGACACAAACATTCTAGAGATGGTAACTCAGTTTACAAATTTTAAACTTCACTAAGTTGCAAAATGGCAATAAAACAAAACAGATAAGTATTATTTTAGATCCCCTAATCTAAAATAATGTTGAGGGGTTGTGTATTGGGAGGAAGATAGGAAGATTGTTGTAGCTAAAATAATAGATATGATATTTGTAAAACTATTTTTGTATAATTTTTTGACAATTTTCTCTCTCATACTTACATTGTGTAATTTTTTTTTGTTTGAATTGGCAAAATATTATTAACCAACAAATCCGTGCAAGATGCACTAACAAGCTCGGGTGAAAAAAAATACAAGGGAAAATCGGTTGCCACATAACACCGGCTCGAACAAAAACCCCTTAAAAACCACCCCAACACTAAGGCACAAACTACCAGTCACAAAAGTAATGACGCAGACATATACAAATGGCAATCCGCAAGCATACCCCTACCGGTCACATTGTGTAATTGATCTCTTTTTTTTTTTTTTCTCTCTATTGTTTTTGACCATTAAAAAAAAATGAAGGTTGTCACGAAATGGTTGTACACATATCATTACTCCGAAAATAATGAAACCCTTCTCCCCTATCTAAAACATACAAGATTTGTTATACAATTTGAATTGTACCATTATATATGATGTGCTCAGCCATTTTCCATATTTGAACTTTAACCTAAAATCTTTAATAAGAAAAAACAAATTTGAATTTCTTATAAAAAAAAAAAAAAAATTTAAATTTCTTCTTATTTTGTCAATTTTCAACTAAACTTGGTTGAATAATTCAAATTAGAGACGTTCTGAATGGGCCGATCGAGTTAGACACTACCCTGGTAAGATTTTTTTTTATGTTATTCAAGCAAGTCTTGTTCGACTTATGACGTATGAAGAAATCAAGACATGCATGGATGAATTTGATGAAGAAATCAGTTTGCCTCATCTATGATCTTGTTTGTTTTATTTATATTGTTGTTGTTGTTGTATTACGCCGTTGAATTTATATTGAATTATATTGTTGAAATTGTTATGGTTAACTTATGTTGTTGTTGAAGTAGATTGTGATTTAATTGCAAATTATTTTGGGTTTTTTTTTGTTTAAATGATTTCGAATTATATAAAGACGCATGAGAGAGTTTATCAAAAAAAAAAAAAAGATGCATGAGAGATTGAGTGTTGGATAAGAAAATCTTATAAATATTTGGAAATAAAAGTCTCCACAAATTTTATTAAGGAATGATATTTGTATAATTATTTGAAGATAACTTTTGTGTCAATCTTTTTTTTCATTTTTTTTATTGATCAAATGCAATAGAGAGAAAAATGAAGAGAGAAAAAGTAAGAATATAATATGAATATGAAAGAAAGTTGTCCAAAAATTATCATTTTGTATAAATATCATTTCTCAATTTTAGTTGAGGTTTTATTTTTTCTAAATAAAAGACTTATAGAGAGGTTGCATGACTGCATCCTTGATGGTACACATAGATTTGACAACTTAAATGAGAGCCATAATTATTGGTCTGAATATTTATTCTCTGAAAGGATCATCATAAGTTGATGAGCAAAGCATATGGTACGCCCCATTCCTTCTATTGCATTAGCTATAACTACTATATCATTCTTTATTAGGATAATTTATCCAAATTCTAACACTAAAAATATTCCAAACCTTATGACTCAACAACAAAGGAGAACCAGTTAAAAATTTAATAAGCATGGGCTGAATTCACCACATTTATATTCAGTAAAGATTGATGGAAAAAGTTGTTGACGTTACCTAAGGAATCATACCAGAATCAGAATGAAAGTAAAAGAAAATTCAAAAGAATAAAAGAGTCATAATTTGGAATTTGGTACAAATAATGACTAGCTGATAAAAAGCCAATAAAGCAATGTATATTGTGCACATTTCTTTCTCTCCTTTTGGTTCCAACTTTCATCTTATTCACAAAAGAGAAAACAAAAAAATATTTGAAAAACTAATAAATTTACTCATTCACTTTAATAGTTCTCAGTGAAATCATTAGCCTCCACAAGTAAAAGAAGCTTCATATCCACCAAAATTTGCACATGTCTTTTCTAACACAAACAATGAGCATTCTTCACAGCATTCTTTCTTTTTATTGTTTCTGCAAAAGACCAAAAGAGTAAATAAGATAATTATGCAAGTTTCCACTGTTATGCAAAATTGCATGTGTTTTGTTACTTTTTCCTACTTTTTAGTATGTTGGTAAATTAGCCGATTATGTTAGTAATTAGTTCTTAGATTTTGAATTTTGAACCTCCTCGTTATTATTTCTAAGGTGTTCTTCAGCTCATCAACCGAACTATATGTGACTACCTAACTAAAGAGACATAACATAGTTCAAATCCTCATCGAGAAATATATGGCCGAATATCTCTCCATCCCGTAAATAAATAATAAAATTCCTCCCACTCTTATAAAAAAAAATTATAGTGTTAGTCAACGTTTGTTGCTAATTTTACACTAAGGGGTAAAACAAGTGTAATTGTGTAAATAACAATTACATTACCTTATTTTCAATGAGAATTGAGATACTATTTGTATAGATAAAAGAAACCGCCAAAAAGATTGTTAGCTGCAAAACATCCAATGTTGGTGATTGTAGACAAAAACCAAACTCTGCAGCAAAGAGGTAGGGAAGAGAGTTTTAGAAAGAAAATTGACGAAGACGGTGCGAAAATGAGAGAAGACAAAGGACAACCTTCTATGAGAATGTGAGAATAACAGAATGTCTACATCACAATTGGGGCTAAGCTAGCATTCCTCATAGCAGTGCCCACCTACAACAAGAGGGGGACCAAAACTAATTAAGGGTAAGAATAAGACATACAAGAGTCTCAACCAATAACTGTATTAGGAATAGGAAGGTAGAAACGGTCAAATTCATCACTGTGCACAAATCTATTCACTAAATTTTTGCATCAACATGTGCAAATTGAGTCAACTAGCCTAAAATTTTGAATTACCTTGTATTTTACACTTTGTACATCAGTTTCTTCAATTGATCAAGTTGATAAGAAAGAATAAATATTGATGCATTTCATCAATAGAAAGTCAAATCGGTATAGTTGTAGCCATTTGAATGAGGCAACAACTCTTCTACTTCGACCCTTGAACTTGAGCAACTAGAGCATTTTTTGATTCGGTTACGGCTAACAGACTCGACTTCTGCCAGGAACACGCTGCAAACTGGTCTATGATCAGAGAATCTTGACTCGCCACGAACATAAGATAATTGGCGGAGGCCTCTTCCATGCCATAAGATCCGATCACACCTTCAACAACAAAGATTTTAATCAAATTTACACTAACAATGCAATAGTTTAAAAATAATGACCTAGCACATTTCTTTTGATAATAATAATATTAGTGACATTTATTTGTTTCCTGCATTACATTTTCTGCTACAAGTATTCATACCATGCTGGAGTTCTCCTCTTTTGTTTTGAGTGTATATCATCGCCTGTGTATCTGTCCGAATTGTTTGAATACTTATATGTGGGAGGGAAGTATATTTGCCCCTCATTCCATCCTTCAAAGACACGACCTTGTTCCCGCTCAATATGCAACTGAAAGTAAAATTAATCGAAGCTCAGATACTGAGACAAGAAACAAAAGCTATGGCATATTGTAAGAGTACAAAGTATCATACCTGGTCATTCTCTAACAATACCTTCCAATTATGCATCTCAACAAGAGCTTTTGCTGCACGGTAAGTAAGGGCAATCCGATAATTTAAATCTCCCAGCCAAATTATTCGACTATACCAATTAAACCAAGAATTTTATTAGCCTTGCAATCTCCGAGCATCATAGGAATGGAAAAGATTGAAGGAAGAGATGAAAGGCTTACTCATGGTCCAGAATAGTCTGAGGTGAGCTCTCATCGCCAATGCCGTTAACCCGGGGAAACCTTGTCTTTCTGAGAATCTCCATTACATCTGAGTTTCTCCTTAACTCATCCCCCTCCTTTTGTCCGGAAGTCAAATGACTGCATATGAAGCAAAAGCTCGTTTTGTGCAAAGACATGCTAATTGATATTGAACCCTGAAAAGCATAAGAAAATGAGATTGAATCCTCTAGTTTCATTTTAAACCCCCTTCTTCAAAGAATTTGATCAAATTTACCTTGTTTCCGAGGTATCCCATCAAACCTCTGCCAACGCAAGACACTTTCATATTGCGAACATCATCTCTAATATTGCTTTTCACCCAAACTGTTAGAAATATCCCAACCATTTGCTTACTAGCAACCAAACAATATCTCGAGTTCTCTGTCTGTCTATCTCTGTCCTCCATAGAGACAGACCCTCTATACAACATCGGTGAATATTGCGCTACAACTGGAGAGTCCCCGTTTTCGTCATCCGAGGAACCCCATCTATAATTCTGTTCATAGTCACCTGTGCTATGACCAAATATCATTCTATCGCAGACGCTGAAACGGCGATCAAGGCATGCTTGTGGCACCACCATGTCATTGTCCATTCTCATACTATGACTCAAAGATTGGAACGACCTGCGATGGAAGAAAGAGGTTGCCTTCTGCCTCATTGATCCCTCAAAATCAGAATCTAACTCAACAACAGGATCAGGAAGTGGTGAATTAGTGTGGCATTCACCACTTGTTCCGGGAAGACTGTTTAGTGTCTTTCTAATAAGAGCTAGCCATTTTCTAGCAGGAGCATTGTCTTCTGTCCCCAAAACATTTCCAGCATTGAGAGGTACAATTTCTTGAAACCTGAGTGAAATATGAAAGAAATTATTTCAGATTATGACCATTATATATCTAAAGAAGAGGTTATACATTACAATTTACATAATCAGAGACTTACCCTAGAACATAAATATCAGCAGGAGGAGATGTATGAAGCCAATCTTCCAGATTTAAATAACTCGGAGGAGATCGTCCAGCTACATTCCAAGTCGCCGAAAAGATTCTGTATACATAAGAAAGAACTCAATAAGATAACAATTAATCAAAATTTTATAACAACTATGCAAAATGTAACAAACATACCTATAATGATTCATATCTGTAACCTGAGCTGCATCATGATCAACCTTACATCGCCGCGATCTTTCTGAATGTCTTCTCTTTGTTCTTTCTGTATATTTAAATATTATAAATTAACTTTCCAGGAGATATATACAACAAGGAGACAACAGAGTAGTGGTGAAAAAAGAAGACAAGGACAAAAGATTTATGAAACAGTAAGATTAGTGGTTACTAAATTTAATTTTATCTTTATGTATGTGGGGTTTAGGAATGGTGTGGTCCTAAGAAAGAGCAAAGTGTATATGAATACTGAACCTATTTTGCTTTTCTTGATAGTGCATTCTTCCCTCTTTGAACAGTTGTTCCTCCACTCTTCATCAACACCTGAAAAAGATAAACCATAAAGTGAATAAAGCTGTGATTTTTCCACTGTCAAGTTCATCAAACCACACAATACACAAAATTCAAATTTGTAAAAAAAAAAAAAAAAAGGTAAAATTGAAACATGAACAACAAAAACAAGTTGTGGATCTTGGGTTTCGAATCAAAGACTAATTAAACAATTTAAGAACAATTGAAGCTTGTTTTGAGTGAAACCTCAGATTGCAAATCTAATAGGCTTTAATTAAACAGTTAATTACATAATTAACTACATTAAATTGAGTAATCACCTCCATAAAGAACATCATCATCCGCTTGAAAGTCTTCATTTTTACTCTTGATATTAAACCATTTCTTGACCAAAGTTTTGGGCCATGAAAGCTTCAGAAAAAAACAAGAAAGTTAACAATGACAGAACATAACAAAAACAAAATGCATATGAATTTGAAGTAAAACCAATTAGCATTATTACTACAAAACAAACCTTGCTTTTCTTCAAGTTATCATCTCTCATTGTTGATACAGCTTCATATAGATTTTGTTTCTTCAATCTAATATAGTTTTTTGTGTTGAAACAATGAAGTTGGTTGCTTCAAGAAGGGTTAAAGTTGAAAAAGTAGAGAATGAGATGAAAGTACAAGTAATAAAAACAACCCTTATAATACGGGTTTTTTCTGTTGAATTCTCTCTCTCTTTGTTTCTCTGTTTCTCTCTCTGGTTCTGATTTTTATGTGTTTACTCAAAGAGATAGAGACATAACAGTTTTGATGGTGGTGGTGATCCTCTATTACTCAAAGATGGTCACACACCATTTTTGAAACAATGCAGAACAAATCAAAAACACTCTTAAAGAAGAACAATGAAGAAGAGAATGTAGAGAGAGAGAGAGAGAGTAGAGAGAAAAGAATGGAATTTGAAAGTTTTGGTCTCTCTCTAGAGGACTTTAACTGCAAATCCAATGTCCGAACCAAGCTTAGGAACTTGTTTTGTTGAGAGAGAGAGAGAGAGAGAGAATGGTTATTATAGAGAACACAGAACACAGAATGGTGTCTGATTCTGAACAGAAAACAAAAACAAAAACACAAAGACAGTATAAAAATAAGCACTTCTCAAGAAAAGAATTCACTCAAACAAATAACTTGTAGTTCTACACAATAGGGTCAGTAAAGTGAGGCTTCAGCTTATATACTCCAACACTACTACTGCTATTCTTACATTTGGTCTTCTATCACACAAAAGCAACTTATTCTTAGAGAGAAGAGATTAATTAGAAAGATAATAAAGAGGAAAAGTGTGTTTATACATGTGATGTATGTATTTTAGATGTAGATGTAGATTTTTTTTTTTTTTTTTTTTTTTACCTTTTGTCCTTTCTTTCTTTTTTATTTGGTACAATTCTTTGTTATTTTATTAATTTCTCTTCTTTTTGTTTTTTTTTTTTGACCAAATTCTCATTTTATTCCATTTATTGAAGTATTTCTTTTCTTTTCTTTTTTAGTCATTTTACTATCATGAGAGCATCTACAATGAACATCTTCAATTTTGAGGTCTTAAATGGATCTCACGTATACATATTTATTAATTTTTTAATAACAGTACCTAATAAGCACTAGATCACTTCAATGGAGACACTCTAACAAAATGTCTAAATGAGTCTCTCTAATAATTATTTATCATTTACATTTCAACAAATGCAACAGTATAATGATTATTTTAATAAAAAATAGAGTTGTGTTATTTGAACATCTATTTAGATGACAACTTTTGATACAACCAAAATTTTACAAAAAAAATGAGTTATTGACACAAAAACCAAATCAATAGAGAGAAAGGGTAAAAACATAATGCAAGTATGAGAGAGAAAGTTGTCACAAAAATTGTAAAAAAATGGTTGTTCAAATATCCTTTCTCTAAAAAATATTGTGGGATCTACTTAAGAATAAGGGTCTTATGTGAGATCCTATGTCTTAAAAGATCACCTCCATAAAAATTCTCCAATGAAAGACCTATTAGATATCAGATCTTAAATGGGGAAAATTTCACCAATGAAAATGGTCAAAAGGTCTTACTGATTTGAGATTCGAAAGAGAGATAAGTGAAATTTATCTAATCATTTCTACTCAATCATCTCGTTCTAAGTTTTCTTTTAATTGTAAGTAATTATATGTAAAAAAAGATAATCTTAAATTGTCTTCGTTAAAATACTCAAGTCTTAGTTCTTTACACCCTCCGATCATTATATACCACATACATCATTTAATAAATGAATCTAAAATATAAAGTTTTATGTATAATAATGACCAGAAGGTATATGTCATAGGAGACTAACATCTTTTGTCAATACCTCCAATATAAAATATAAATAAAATAGATAGTTAAAAAGTTGATGCGTATTCTTTAAAATCAGTTCATATACATCAACTTTTTATTTAATCATTTTGCATATTTGTTTATTACTAAAACAGTTCATGTGTACTTTTAATTTATTGTATATTTTGACTGATGTTTTTTTTTTTTTTTTCAGAGCACCTAATGTTAAATCTTAGCTCTATTACCTATGATGATAATTTTATTTTTTTTTATACAGTATAGTACAAGACTACGTAATACGTATGTTTTACTAAGGTTAGAGAGAATGTTTGGGGAAGAAAAATTGAGAAACTACTGATTTCAATGCGATTTGGTTATTGACATTGTACGATGTACAAATCATGCCCTTTGATTAATTTCATTGCTGCCTGCTAGTTTTATTCTATTTTCTAAAACGATTTTTTTCTGAAACAAAAAAATAATCATATTTACTTTCAAATTTTTAAAAACCAATATTATAAGCTTTTACTATGGACTGATATTTTATGTAAAAAAAACAGTAATAAAAATTATTAAGATATAACGGTTTTTTTTAGCAAGGTAAATATTTATACCAAATTATGGACTGATATTTTTCAAAAACAAACATTTAACTAATTTTTTTTTATTAATTGTGATCCATTATATACAAAAATCAACCATATATCCTTAAAATCAATTCTTACATCTTTAAAAGTAAAATCAAACATACATAAATTTGAATTATTACATTTTGAGAAGAAAATTTCTTTTTCTCAAGTTGGCATCACCTTTCAAGTTAAAAAAAACTATAGTATAAGTCAAATTTTTATAAGTAAAAATAATACTTATAAGTTCTTTTTTTAATACTTCATCCCTACTTGTCTTAGGAGAATCCTTTCAAATAGTTTGATCATTAAGAGGAACTTTTTAGTGTGCAAAGCATGTCTAGATAATTGAAATGGTTTGCATGGAAGGACGATTGTTATAGACAAACTCTAAAGTTCCAAAACTTATCTGATAATCATGATAATCATTTTAAATGAGCGTATGTTTGACGATAACTTTTGACCGTAAAATAAGATTGGAAAACATGTTTCATCTAACTCTAGCGCGTGGTATTTTTTTATAAAACAATGGTCGTTTTTCTTTTGGTTGTCGGCTTGTCGCACCTGGTATTTTAATAATCCACAACCTCATTTTCTTTTTAGGGCAAGACGTTATTTTTTTAACCAAATAAGAAATAACATTTTCTTTTGACTGTAGTCCATATAATTTTAATCGAATTAGAAATATTGATAATTGAAATTTGGATAAAGTAAAAGTATAAAAGAAAAAACAATTGTAGACTTACAGTCGTAGGTTCGTGTAAAGTTGTCCTTTTTGCAAAAATAGTGTTGGTTCAAGACCAATCTTAGGCATATTTATGAAACATTTTGTTATTTTAAAACATTTTAGATCTACCAACTTAACTTATTGATAACGAGATCGACCCCTCATGCATGCATCCGTTTTACACTAAGTACTTTAGTTAATTCAGTTAATAAAATTTAGTTACTTTAGTTAATAAAATTTTCATCGATAGTACTTTAGTTTTGGTGATAGCTTAGTAAATGTCCATCGATAGTACTTTAGTTAATAAAATTTTCTACTTCCTCAATTTTGGAAAGAAATAAAAAATAAAAAAACAATTATGTTATGAGAGTAAATATATAAACCTTGTCAACGGGGTCCAAGAGTCCAACATGTTGGGCAAACCTTTGTTTCTTGCAGTTTAAGTTGAATTAATAAAAGTATAATAAAATCCTCAAAAATATAATAAAAATCCAAATAGATAGACGTATTTATAAGAAAGCGAAAAACATATTTGTGAAACTTTTTTTTTTACAAAAGAGGGCCAAAGCCCATACTTTTAAATTTTTATATAGATAATATTTTTTTTTGGCAGAAAGATAATCATTAATAATAAAAATTTCAAATTGAATAATCCACTAAATGATCGTTTCTCAAAAAAATAGATATTGAATGATAAAATTGAGATCATCGTATAAAAAAATTAATTTGTGCCTAATACAGAATAGAAGAAATATACACAGTTTCCCTCTAATGAGGATTGTTTTTCAATTGATCTTGAGAGACTTCTTCAATTGATATACCTAATGTTTATAGTGCTCAAGAATGACAGAAAAAAGAAAAAACCATAGTATTATGCTTGGTTTAAAAATAAAATTCTATACCAAAACTCAAACACAACCTAAATGAGATAAAATGAAGGTAATTTTTTCCGGAGTAATTTTTTTACTAAAAAAGTGGTCTAAGCCCAAAAGAGAAAGGAGGCTGCATGAAAATTAAATGAGGGACACTAAACCCAACAACGTTAGCTAACAAAAAATGATTAATTTGAATCAGACATGAGTATTAACAAATCAAAGTAGAACCTAGACTGCAACCAAAATTTGCAAGAGCCTCAACGTACAAATTGGCTTCACGATAGGTATGTCAAACCTTCCCCTCCCAATCTAGTTGCAGCAGACGACGAATCTTCTAACACATACTCCATCCAGAAGGACAAAATTGATTTGATCAAACAAGCATATTAACCACAACCCACGAGTCAATATGAAGTTCAACATTTCGAAACCCCAAACTCCACGCATATCATAATCCTTCTAACACACATCCGAGCTCAACCACCAATACATTACAAATACCTTAGAGTATAGCAAAACTACCCAACCACTCACCATTACAACCTCATATGAGCCTCCATTCCTCGTCAAACAATTATCTTTTCCTGCTCCATCCATATTAAGCACAACTTATATTCCTTCAGGTGGTCTCCATTTGATATGCACCAATATATTTGGAAGCGCAATTACAATATTATCTTAACAGCTAAGCCATAGTCATTGGCATATCTAGCAAATATCCATCGTGGTCGCATGGGTCTTTGGTAATTTTATTCATGAACTTCCATATTTTGGCAGTTCAACAAGGAATGACGAACACTAGCCCAAAATGCTATCCGGTTAGAAGGTCATATAGACAAGTCCAAGCTAACCATCATTCCACTTCCACGAACTGTCGTCAACTATATATACATCATAGTATGCATTGATGTCATAGAGAGAAACACATGCTAACCATCAGGCCACATATGAGTGTCTTCATCATTCACACTGTCAGGTTGGGTAATGGCTAACAACTTTTACACAAAAAATAAGGAAGTCAACCCTCCAATATCTACCAATTCCGACTTCCTTCATCATCCAACAAATCTACCACTCTAACATTAACTAACAAACTTGGAATACTAATATCCATGTTTACTACTTTAAGGTCTGGCTCAATCCAACACATATCATATGTGTAAGAATTATTTGGTACTACCTATATCAATAAAATGCATCTTCTTTTTGGTAGCTCATTCCATAATCGTGGGATGGGTGACCTACTGGGAAGTTTCTCGGTAAGCATGCGAGTGAGGACAAAACATGCTGAAAAGACTCGTGTTGATTTGTGGGGTCAGTCAGCAATCCAGAAAGCATTCTGGGATGTTACAAATGGCATTAGAGCAGACCTCTTCAAGTACGATGTGGTTCGGGGACGAACCAAGCGGAAGCTGGTGGACATGTAACACCCACGGCTGACGATGGCGAGGAGCGGTCGCTGGTGCAGAAGGCACGATAATGAGCGGCTCCCAACAGCTTCTAGAGCAACCAAATCACATCAGAATGAGAGGGATCATGAGGCCGTGTAGGTATGAGACTACATGGTTGAAGGAAGATTTATAAGAATTATTTGGTACTACATATATCAACAATATGCATCTTCTTTTCGGTAGCTCAATCCAAAAGAACTCCACAGTTAAGCGTTTTTGACTTGGAACAATTTTGGGATGGACGACCTACTCGGAAGTTATTTCCCTGTAGACGTGCGAGTGAGGACAAAACACCTTCAAAAAAGACTCGTGTTGATTTCACTTTTCTCTTTTTTAATAAAGGAAAATGTTAACAAGTACCCTTACGACATTGTTTAGTAACTTTAGATAGTAAGCTTTTGTCAAAGTTTATAAAATCAATGCATTAAAAATTGGAGTTTTTAACTTTTTTAAAAAATAATTTTTTTATTTTGAATCTATAAAGAATGTCCTTAGGACACTCGTTAACGAGACTCTTTAATAAAAAAGCGCACACGATTTCATCGGATTTTGTGCTATGAAACTAGAGTATAAAATCATACTTTAATGGTTGTTCCAAAATTAAAAAATGTTACTTTAATGGAGTTAGCACTTAAGTGCAATCTTAATACTCCAAGCTTGGTAACATGGCACGTATGGAAGATTGTAAAGATTCACATTTTCCAATGATTTTTGCTTTTAGCAAGCAATTATCGTGCAAGTTCTGATGTCCAAACTGTTGTCGCAACTTGCGGAATTGGTATTTAAATGGGCTGGTCAAATTAACAGTAGTATAAGTATTTGTATATTGTGATATTTAAAATGATTGTTGTTCAAAGTTTTTACACGTAAGTTAAAAAATGTAGGTAAATTATATAGTACATCCAATATTTGAGTGTATCGGTATATTTATTCTTTAAATTCATAGTTAAATGAGTTATTTTTTGAAGAAAAATATTATTTTTTATCATTTATAATTATAATAACTAAATCTTATTCATCAAAAGTGCCAACGAAATAATTTTTTATTTTTTTTAAATTTTTATCACTCATAATTGAGAACATTCATTATTTTTTACGATAATATGTAAAAAAAAAGTTACTATAATTCTTATAAAAAATTAAATGATGTTTTTTTTTTTTTTTTTATGAAATGTTGTTCTATAAAATATAAATATTGACAAATAGCTATTTAATACATAAAAAATGATCGTTCATTTATAAAATTAAGAAGCAGGAGTACCGCTACACCTCATTTTGTGAGTGTACCGTAGAAGTTCCCAAAAATGTAACAACTTTGTTAAAAGATATGATAATTTTAATTCACTTTTAAATTTAGTTTTTTTTGTGGTGTTTGGGATTTGAACCCCAAATTTTGCATATATCATGCATTATTCTTATCAACTGAGTTCAATTAACGCGATTAAATTTAGTTATTTGGTTAACTTTTTATTAGTTGTTGAATAAATTACTTACAAATCTTCAAACAACTTGAAAAACCAAAGTAAAAACTTTAATTTGAAAACAATATGTATTCAGATTATAAATTGTTTCCTCGTAAAATAAATAAATAAATAAGTGTTCGACATAATACATTACGTTGTGATTGTAATTAAATTAGAAATATCTCCATTTGGAAGGAAGAAATCAAGTCAAATTTGAGTTCTTTAGTTCAATTATTTGAAGAGAAGGGGGGAGGTCAAAACCCCTCTAAAGTTAATTTTAGCTCCATTCAAGTATTTGAAGACAAAAAGAGACTTATTTCATATTTAGATTTAAATGATCTTTTATAACAATAGTTTAAAATGTAATTCTATATTTAAAATATATCTCTCTCATTGTCGGACGAAACATAAATACTGAAAATCGGGAGTACTCGCTAACATTTTCTATAATTAAATTATCTTCTCTTGTCTCCATTAAAACTTCTCGTGTCTCCATTAAATCTTTAAACGACAAACTATTAGACTAATAATGTTTCAAGAATGATGAAAGAAAACTGGTGTCCTGAACATTGGTTAAAGAACTAAAAGTATAAAAAAAAAAAAAAAAAATTACATTAAAAAGAACACGTTTTGAACTTTTAAAAAGTAGAATATACAATTTTGAAGATAATATTCCGTTTTAGGAAAATGTTAACTTGTGCCCTTAAGGCGCAAGTTAATAAGTCAAAAGTGGAAATAATTTGTTGTAATCAAGCATTTGAATTTTTTTCATTTTTAATTAATTAAGTGCACAAAATTTAAAATAATGTTTCTACTTTTAGGTTATTTAACATGTGTCCTTAGATCACAAATTTGAACGATCCTTTCTTTTATAATTTCTTAACAAGTATCACCGGAACACTTTCCTTTAAACTAATAGAGTTGACAGCAGCTCAATCATCCGCTAACTACCTTATAAAACCTAAACCTAATTAGCCCTAATTATATTCATAGGTTGTCAAGGATTTTGTCCATGTGATTGTCCCAAAACAGAGTGAGCATCCTATTGTACTTTTGGATAGAAAAATATAACACAAATCTAGGGGAGTCTCGATTTTGTCAATTATTAATAGCCTGTTGTGTGTTTTAGTATTATTGCCTATATTTGATCAATCATAAAGATTCCTCTCTTTTGTGCTTGCTTGCTTAATTAAGTTGGTGTCCATGTTCTTTAAAATACTATGCACTTGTTTTTTTCCTGTCCTCTAAGCAGTTTTAGGAATCATTTGCAAGACATTATTTTCCAATAAACATTTGATAATGCACATTTGTAATTGACCGAGAACAATGCATATCAGAATTAGACAGGGGCAGACTCTAGCATTTCCCCACTTCTTTATATGCTAATTAGTATTATCATAGTAGTTAAAGAGAATTGGCCCATTCCTGAAATGCCTAATAAAGGGTAACATTTTTACTAAATTTGAATATTCTAAATGTCTTGAGAGCTGATTCAACATGCTCCGGATTGTGAGGCCATAACTTTGTGACTACATGCAGTCACACATATTTTGGTTGTCTTATTAAAATCCAACTTGATTTCTTTTTTCGATATTTTAGATTTTAAGAAAATTATTCGATGCATATTTAGATTTACGGTGAGTTTGATAGAGTTATAGTGAGTCATCATGAATTATGATTTACATAGATTACATCATGAAGTTTCAACGAAACCATGATATATACATTGTAATTTTAGCAAACCCGCTATAACCCTAATTTTAAGCATGCACTAAAAAGTATATATACTAGGATGTTTAACAGCATGTATGATTCTTAATAAGCATTTTCTTTTAGACATATTAGAGTTTAAGAAGAGTTCATCTCACTAGAGTCTATAGCTTTAACATTTTCTACGTAAGTTGTGTTTTGTGGATGGAGGAAAATGGAATGACAAGGTGGAATAGAAGGGATTATTTTAAGTTTAATTATTTGGTTTAGTTGTTCAATTAAAGAATGGAAGCTCCATTATTAACCTTTTTTAAAATAAAACTTACACGTAATCATCTTTAAGTAAATAAATAATAATTTTTATTTTAAGTTATTATATGTATTTAGTTAAAAGTGTTACTTGTTTACCAAAAAAAAATCTTAAACGGTATCTGCCACATGGTTGTCATAATATACATCCATTAGTTTTTATTATAAGAAATGAATGAAACTTGATGTTGATTATTCATCATATAAGAAATAAAAGTTGGTGGAATGAATCAACACGGAATGATTTATGTTTGACGATATACTAGTAGTACTAATTTGCTTAGACATTCTTTTTTCTTCGAGGAATAACATTGCAATTATTGCTTAATATTGTTTCCTAATCCATTTAAATCATTAATGCATCTACAACGAAATAAACCAACACATGTTAGTTGCACTAGATATAGAATGAATGGTTTATTATATACCTTTGAACCTGCATGCTCTATTCGGAATTTTCAAGCCTACAAACTAAGCTTATGCTGGCAATAGCATATGTTTTGAAAAATGTAAAATATTTGCAAACCATGACAATCTTGAGCAATAGGAGGCTGCTTGAAATATAAATGAAGTTGTCCCTATGTCTCAAGGCAACTTTTATAGACTAGTAGTTTCTCTATCATACTTGTCGTTTCATTAGCTTCTACCATGCAAATTATTTTTTTATTTTTATGTTAAGTCTAGTGGCTAAAGCTCACACAATTAAATTATAGAGAAGTGGAGTATCTGGGGTTCGAACCCCGGCTCCTGCATATAATATGCAATATTCCTAGCAACTGAACTAAGCTCATGGTAATACCATGCAACTTTTTTTTTTTTTTTTTTTTTTTTTGTCAAACCATGCAACTTCTTTATTAAACTTATTTATGACTAAAAAATTTATATATTTTCTATCAAATAATTAACTTTTTTAAATAATTGCATAATTTTTTATAATGTTCCATTATTTTATAGACAAGTTATAAATTTTATCAGTTACCACTTTAAACTCAAATGAAAAACAACATGTATTAATTATTTATTTATTTATCTTCATATTTTGTCTTCATATTTTTTTTTTCAATTCACACACACGCATAAAAATAAAGAACACTTATATGCGAACATATATGAACCTTTGTATTAAACCAATTCAAATTAAAACTACAAAATGATAAAAAAAAAAACCAGAAAAACACACAACCAAATTTTAAAATCAAATCGCATACATAAATTTTATTAGTTATTTCTTTTATAGTATGACATGTTGCATAAATTTATCATTTGTTTGTTATTCCTTAAAAAAAATCATTTGTTTGTTATTAATTTTGTAAGTTCATCGCATGTATAACCGTCATCGACTCATCGTGTAGGTTTCTATGCTGGACCTTTAGAAGGAAAAAAAAAAAGTCACAAAAAAAAAAATTAGGGGAAAAACTCAAAAAGCTATTGGGGAGGTGTTTGCAAATGTATTTTCTATCTAATTTATTTCAAATTTAAGTAAGGAAAATATTGATAGGTTTTTTATTTAGGGGAAAATATTGATAGGTTAACGAGGCAGTCAAAGATGGCCAAAGTATATTTTCTTCTCTAGGATGTAATATGAGTTTCTTTATCTTTCTTTTGCTTTTTATACTTTGAAGCATCCCTTATTAAGTAAGACACCACTCCCTTTTATCATAATCTTTCTAACCATATCTCATTTGAAGGTCTCAACTGGACCTTTTTGCTTAATTTTAATATAATATATAACTTGATTTTTTTTTCTTCTCTTTTCTCTTTGATCATAATCTTTTGAATGGTTATTTTTATGTCCTTGTCATTATCTTCATAATCATCTGGCAAAAGAGGTAGCACTTGGGTCTATCGTACATTTGTACTTTACTTCACGTGGACATTCGCGGGCTTTAAATTTCTAAGTATCTCTCTCTATTCATGTACAAAATACATACGGAGAAATGATATTCGTATAATAACTTTTTGATAAATTTCTCTCTCATACTTATATTATATCCTTATTCTCTCTCTTTCTTTTTCTCTCTTTATTATTTTTTACCAATGAAAATAAAGAAAAAAGAAATTGTTAAAAAAATTGTCTCAAATGGATGTTCAAATATCACAACTTATCCTAATAATAATAATAGCATGTACTAAAGAATCCATGAGATTTGGATACAAAAATTTGGATTGTTCATGATTAAATTAATTTCAAAATCCCGATATTTTTATATAATTTTTAACTAGATGTATATATGCTATGTTATGTTTTTGGCAAAAATTCTTGTAAGTTTACTATTGTCTTAAAAAGACAAGCCTTTTTTTTTTTTTAGGGAAAAAAGACGAGCCTTATATTTGGAAGTTTCAAGTTTAAACTTAGTATTTTGGAGGGATATAAATATAAATTTATTTGTAAATGCTTTTCTCTATCTTGAACTAGAGCAACATCCTCTAATCCAAAAAATTTCTTGTATTTTTTTTCCTGTAGTTATAAACACTATAATAAGATCGGCATTCCCCCTAAAAAAAATCGATATTCAAGAAGTAATGTAGTTAGTCAAAAAAAAAAAAAACTAATGTAATTGTGTGTGTTAATGATGTAGACGAGAGTGAGTTTAGGTGGAGTTCGAGTCCAACATTAAAAGTATCCATATGTACAACTTTGTGTGAAATGAAATTGTTCTTCTTCTTTCTGCTTGTGCGAAGGACTGACAATGAACCGAACCAACTCGAAAATAGTTCGAAACTCAATTCGGTAATTGATTCGTTGAACTTGGTTCATGAACCAAATGAGTTGAACTTCAGTCGAAAATTAAGCTCGTCAAATAAATGAGCCGAACTTGAGTTATGGATAATTCGACTCGTTTGGTTCACGAGACAACTCGATATATATATATATATATATGTTTGCTAAATCAATTACAATAATTTTAAATGAAATGTTATTTCTACCTTTTTTGTCAAAGTTTTTTATCATACCACTTTAACAATATAAACTAAAAACGTCCAATTGAGTAAAAATAATGATAATGCCCACAACGATAATTTTGATAGAGAAGTGTATGACATAATCCATATGCACTTGATAGATTTAAGCTTGTTTGTCCAGAAAAAATTAAGCGCAGTTTCATGTCCCACATCGATAGTTTTATGATGGATACAAAGCAAAGGATCTATAAAAAGAGGCGTGCACAGTGATTCAAAATAGCATTGGAATTACAAGGATATTAATTAGTTAATTTAATTAATAATGTTGTTATCCTTTTACTTAAGTTGTTTTTAGACAATTAAGAGGTTTATGAGCTGTTTTTGTGCTCATTTAAACCATATTCTTCTTTGTCTCTCTCTTGGTTCATCGAGCTATCGAGTTGAGCCGAGTTGTTCGCGAGCACAAATCGAGTCGAGTTCGAGCTTGAAAAAAAGTTCGTGATGATCTCGAGCTGAGTTTCGAGCCGAGTTAATTTTTATCGAGTCGATCCGAGCTTAGCTAAGTTCGACTCAGCTCGACTCATTTCCAGCCCAAGGTTATTGCAAAATAGACTTGGAAGTCGTGAATAAACCTCTTAAATTATATTTTATTAAGGCTTAAATATGTAAAAGGTCCCTGTAAGTTCGCGCATTTTTGGTTTTCGTCCCTGTAAGATTTTTTTTTCTGAAACAAACCTTGTATCTTCATAACATTTTGAAAAAGGTCCTTGCCGTCAGCTTCTGTTAACAAAAACGCCACTGTGGCTAACGGAGGACAGGTGGCAGGCAATGAGTTGGCATATTTTGATGATCTGGCAGCGAGATGATTAGTTTGGTAAATACAGGGACTAAAATCAAAAACGACAATTACCACAGGGATGAAATTAAAAAACAAAAACATCAAAATTTGAAATTAAAACCTAACTTTCATTCTTCTTCTTCCTCTCAAATACCAATCTTCTTCTTCCTCTCTATCACTCTCATACCTTGCGCCCTAGAACCAAAAACTTTCTCTTTCAACAATGTCTTCTAATTCCATAACTCAACCATCATCAAATGGGTTACCTATGTGTGGTTGCAACAAAATCATGAGAATGTTCATATCCAATTCACATGAAAACCCTAAAAGGAGATACTGGAAATGCCCAACCTATATGATGAGTTTGCTGTTGTAATACTTTGTTGTTGTTCATCAATTTTCGCACATTTTAATCAATTGTATATGTTTGTTTTCATCTCAGACTGCTAGTAGTTGTAAGTTGTACATATGGGATGATGAAATTGAAGGACATCCTCCATATGTTCGTCCAGTAATCGCAGCTGAATCATCAACCTCATCCATGAACAAGCTTCCATGTGATTGCAATTGTGAAGTGGTGATGAAAGAGTTGACTGTGATGTTGAAAGATCTGGGAACGAAGAAAAACGAGAAGTTGAAGAAGAAGCTACAACATTCAAGGAAGAAGACGAACTTGTTTATGGTTTTGTTGATTGTTTCTTGGATATTTTTTGTTGGGTTTGTAATCAATTTAAATTGAGTGGTGTAGTTGATACATGGTTTGTAACAACCCTGCTGAAGGTGGTTATTTTGGTTCTAATTATGTAGTTCAACATTTGTGTGTTTTGGTTGTAATGTTAGTTGAAACATTGTATTCTACTTCTTTTTTATTAATTTAGTGATTTTTGTTGCAATTGATTGCATAACCATTCATAAAGCATGTAGATAATAACCTGCCAAATTGCATAAAGTTTTCAGATTGGAAAATAACATTGTCTGCAAAATAACATTGTCATATGGCCAATTATAAAAGCCAGATTACATGAAAACATGTAATAACCAAAATGCATAACAGTTTGAAATCAAAATTATTTTGTCTTATGGCCAAATATAAAAGCCAGAATACATCAAAATGGATAAAAGGGTCATAGGAAAACAACATTCATAAGTCTATTGCAAAATAAGTAGAACATAGCAGCCATCTACTCTGCAGGTCTTGCTTCATCTCCCTTCTTGAACTTGTCAACATTTTCTTTCCCCTTCACTAGTGCTGCAATTAGCTCTCTGGTTACCTTCTCTAGCTCCTCTGGTGGCAAGCTTGTCAGTCCAGCCATCATTTGCTCTTTCTGATTTTCTGATGGATTTCCAACTGTCTTCACCCTTTTTCCTTGAACCTTTGCAATATTCTTGTCCCAGTTCAACAGTTCATCAACCATTTGTGTCACTGCTTCATTACCTTGTGCTGGTGGCAATGCCTTTAGTCCATTAATTATCATGTCCACATCATTGTTTTGCTGAGTTGCCTGAGATGACTGACTAGTGTTGGATTGAGCTGACAGAGTGTTGCTTGATTGAATAGCATCTTCAACTTGATCATTTGGTACTTGTGCATCTGGTACTTCAGTAGGGATTGGCTCAGGGTTTTGTGATTGATCAACTTCAGTATGGATTGGCTCAGGGTTTTGTGATTGAACCTGATCACATTGCAAATAGTGTTATAGGCAAAAACCAATTTTATATAACCCAGCAGTTAAGGTAGTATCACTTACATTAGTAACAGTCCTAGGCCTTTTGAATGGTACATGAGCTGGAGGAACCTGATCTTCAAGTACCAATGGTGTCTCAGAATTAGATCCAGGACCAGCAATATTGACACACCTCAATTTCCTGCACCTATTACTCCTCCTTACATTGTTCAGATTGTGAGTTATATGCTTGACTGACTGTGGCTGCTTGCTTGGTTGTGGCTGCTTGCTTGACTGTGGATGCTTCCTTGACTGTTGCTTACTATTCTTTACCTAAGACATCACAATTTTATCAGTTAATAAATCCTAGTTGCATCATATAAAGAGTTGTTCAATACTTAACTGGTTTAGAGGGAGGAATTGATGCAGAAGTCATGACTGATGACACATTTGGTTGAGATTGAGTAGCTTCAAAAGCTGATGCAAGATCTGCAGCAAGGGCTTCAAATTCTGTGTCTTCACCTATTTGGTGTCCTGCCTCAATTGCTGCTGCATGGTCAGGAGCTTGAGATGATTGAGTAGTTGGGACATTAGTTGCTGCAGGGTTAGGAATTTCAGCAGGTCCAGAAGCTTCAGGTTGTTTTCTTTTAGGCTTTCTCTGTGATGAAAAAAAAAGGTTAATATCAATTCAAAATCAATGGGTAAACAATGCATATATGACAAAATATATAATAACAGTGTTATAACCTTTCTCTTAGCAGCTTCAGGGTTAGTGACTTGACTGATGCAACTTCTTGTATTGTGTCCATTTTTTCCACATTTGGTGCACCTGTAGCAAGTAGCTGTCCTTCCTTTGTTAGGATCCTCATCTGGTTCCCTTCTCCTTAATTTTTTAGGCCTACCAGGACCTTTTTTGTATGCAGGAGGTAACATTTCATCAACCTCAACTTCAGGCCACATATCCTCGCCATTGATTGGACTGACATTGTTATCATAACAGTCTATATATCTCTTTTTGGAATAGCATTCATCAACAAATTCATCAGGTCTTTGCATCCTATACCTTAAAGCTGCTACTGCATGCCTACAAGGGATACCCACAAGCTCCCAGAAATTACATGTACACATTCTTCTGCCAATGTCAACTATGAAAGCTTGTTTTGTGTGAACATGCACAACCTGAAAAATCTCATCCTTACTCCATATTGGAGTCCAACTACCACTCTTAGCAACCTCCATATCTAACCTATACCTAGGCTTAGGGCATATATCTTGTTGCCATCTATCCACTTTTTGTCTAAGAGTGGAGTTCCTATTCATTAGATAACTCCTAATCCACTCACACATTGTTAAGATTGGTTTGTCCCTTGCTACAAGTATTGTGCTATTGAAAGCTTCAGAAATGTTATTCATAAGAACATCACATTTAGGGTAAAAAGAAAAGGCATGCTTACACCATGATTTGGTTGGAATTTTCATGAGCCATTCCCATGCACCATGATTGATAGCTTTGAGTTCTTTCATCTTAACCTCCCACTCTTGAATGTATGTAGCCTTAGCAGCTCCCATCATAAGGTCTCTAATAAGTGTACCTCCTCCAAATTTCTTTTTGAAATTGGCATATAAATGCCTCAAACACAGTCTATGCTCCACACTCTCAAACAACTCATCAAAAACAGCCATTAGACCCTGGAAAACAATAACAACAAACCTTAACATAAAAGTGTAAAAAATGAGGAATGATATAAAGAAATAAAATTAAATAGCCATTTTACCTTCTGTTGGTCAGAAATGAAAACCCATCTCTTGTCTTGACCAATGTCTTCCAATAAAAGGGTCAAAAACCACTTCCATGATTCTTTTGTTTCAGTTTCACAAACCCCAAAAGCTAATGGATAGTACTGATCATTTGGGTCCCTGCCAACTGCAACTAAAATGATTCCTCCATATTTGGTTTTGAGATGGCATCCATCAACCCCTATAAAAGGTCTGCAAGTTGTTGTGAACCCTTTTTTTGTTCCATCAAAACAGAAATAAAAGGAAGAAAACCTGGGTTGTAGTTGTGGACCAATCCTTTCCACATTGATCTTGCAATTGTTTTCATTATTCACCCTTTTCAACTCAGCTGAGTACCTCCACAACAGATTGTATTGTTTAGCAGCATCACCCTCAAGTTTCTCTTTTGCAATTTTTTTGGCCCTCCATGCTCTGTTCATGGTTATGCCCACAGCGTGGTTGGTTACCATGTCAGTCACAATGCTAGAACAACTCACAGTTCCATCATCACTTGTTGCCATCTTCTTTAACACAGCTTTTGAAACCCACTTAGAAGTTGCAGATCTATTATTAGTTTTCCTTGCACACGTGTGGTCACCTATCCACCTTTTCATTCTAAAAGTGTGCTTATCTCCAACTTTACTTACCAAAGCTAAAAACCCACAAATGCCCTTCTTATCCTTGCATATTACCCTTACTCTAACTTTATCATTTTTCTCAAATTTTATTTCATACCCATTTAAAACATTCCACTCAATGATAGCTTCCTTAAATTGTGCCAGTGATGTAAATTCCAACCCCACTTTGAACTTGTAGCTCTTTGTTAACTCCTCCATTTTAAAGGTATCATAAGTAGGTGCTTGTTCATCATCTGAAGCATCAGGGTCACTGCTACCCAGCTCTTCACTTGTGTATCCAATTTCTAGATCATCTGCAGCAGTTGAAGGACCAGCATTCCCACCATAAACATTTGATGGACCATTTGTCCTTGTAGCAGGAGGAGCATCCTCAACATCACCTCCAAACCCATCATCCAAACCCAATGCTCTTTCCTCCTCACTGTCATCAAGTCTAACACCAGCAGCTTCATCTTCACTACTTTCAAAAACACCATCAGAAAATTCATCATCACCAACCCCTCCATCATCAACTCCTGCTGACACATTACCAGGACCATCATTAACTCTTGCTGACACATTACCATTACCTGCTTCAACTCCAATAGCATCAACACTTTCTAATGATCTAACTCCAACATTAGCACTTGTGGTCCCTATAACTGAATGTTCAACATATATGTGAGCCTCACATTTGGTATTAGCTACATACTCAGCAATGTTATCAGTGTCATTGTCATCTATAATCCTTACATACTTGTCATCCTCAATAATATACCACCATAACCTATACTTAAGGTGATCAGAATATCCTAAATCTTTCAATATCCCAGTAGCTTCAAAGTAGCACCACTTGTCCTTATCAATATCATTAAACCGATTCTCTTTTCCTCCTCTGTAATACAACAGAAAATCCTTGACAAACTCACCCCCATGGTGAAAAACAACAGCTACAGACATCCCTGTAAATTTTTAAAAAAACTTAACTAGTTAATAACCTAACAATTTCATCCCTAACACAATCACATACGACAACAACACAAAACTCACGACTACAAACAACAGAACTCAACAACCATTCAACTATATCAGATTATAGGAACATTAGACAAAAATAAAATTTAAAACAGAGCATGCAAACGTTTCGTCTACCTTCAAAGCTAAGAACACAGTTGAAACTGCTTTTCTACCGTTTAATCTCGTCGATCACCTTCGTATCACCTTCGCAACTGAAATGCTTGTGTTTCGCCGTCGTTCTCTCCGTTATTCACCCACCGGAACCGCTTCGTATGCCACCGGAAACTCTGTTTCTATTTTGGAACAAACCCTAAAAGACAGGGACGAAAATGAAAAGGTTTGTGATTTTTGCTTTATAAAGGGGGGAAACTTAATTTGCTGCCAGATCATCAAAATATGCCAACTCATTGCCTGCCACCTGTCCTCCGTTAGCCACAATGGCGTTTTTGTTAACAGAAGCTGACGGCAAGGACCTTTTTCAAAATGTTATGAAGATACAAGGTTTGTTTCAGAAAAAAAAAATCTTACAGGGACGAAAACAAAAAATGCGCGAACTTACAGGGACCTTTTACATATTTAAGCCTTTTATTAAAGATTATGAATTACTTGAATCTTCTCGACATTTATTTGTAAAGAGTGATTTTTTTTTTTTTTTTATAATGACTAGAATTAAAATAGTTTGACTAATTCTAGTAACACACGCTTAATTCAATGCATGTTGTAATTCTTGCGTAAAATGGCTCCTAACATTTAGCGATTATGTTTCCTTAAATATTACACCGTAATTTAATCGATAACATGTATCCCAAAAAAGAGATACTCCCTCCGTTCCAAATTGAATGACGTTTTGGCCATTTCACAGGTATTAAAAATTGTAATTAATATTGTGTGGGGAAGAGAAATTATGAGTTGTTTTACAAAATTATCCTTAATAAATGGTATGGAAAAGATAAATGAAATAATTGAAAGAAGAAGGAGTAATTAATACTTAAGGATATAATAGGAAAAGTAACATTAATATTTCATTGGTATTGTAAAGCGACATATAATTTAGGACACATTTTTTTTCCAAAGCGACATACAATTTGGGACGGAGAGAGTAGCATGAACCAAGAACCAAGAACAAAATCTAGGTGGCCCTGGAATCCCTTATCACTGATGTTACATGTGTCCTCTATTTTGAAAAAAATTGTTACTATCCTCTACTGAAATTGAAGGTACATTGGAGAAAGAAGAGGATAATTATTGGTGTCAATAGGAATGAGAAACAAAAAGAAAAACTGCAGTGAAAATGGAATAAAGAGTGGGTGAAACATCCAAGTGACAAATCAAAGCAGAAGAGAAACAACAAACAAGGCAGCAAAAAAAAACCTTTGTGTGAGGCCAGTATAGGATAAGAGGCTGCTATATATTATATGCTTTTTGAAGGTAACGTTAAGGAGGACAGAAATGTTACCAACTTAAGAAACAAAAATTACTTGTGGTTTGGTTTGTATGAAAACTGAAATGAAATCAATGTAGTATAATTCAGTTGACTATACTCTCTTATTTATTGGTGCCACAACTAAAGCATATAAGACTGATATTGATGTGAAACTTTTCACTTCATTGTGGGGGGTAGAAAAATGAGGTTGTTTTTCACTCAAATTTTGTCCTTGATCATTTCATTCAACTAGCTAGCAACCAGGCAAAAGATCTTGTCAATGTCTTTCATATATATCATATTATTATTTTCAAAGCTTTCATCATTGTTTTTTCTTTCAATTAATAATAAGGTCAATGACTGTTTCGTTTTGTATTCTTTTACCATATATGAGAAAATGTCACAAAATTATATTGCAGAGAGAAGACAACAAGGACAATGTCTACTACTTTGGATCACTTGCCCCAAATTATTAAAATTGATTGTCCACATTTCAATTTAGATAAATTGGATTCATAATGTAGAGCTAGACCATGCACGGTCTGATTTTGATGCAATGGTTGATATGGACTGATCCATGATTGTTTGGATGCAAATTAATCCATTTTTTTCTCTCCAAATGGTCTAGGGGCCAAATTCACCCACACTAAGCGCAGAGAAGTGAGGTATTGTGGTTTCGAATCTGTATCTCTGCATATCAAAATGTCACCGTAGCCAGTGGCGGAGCCACATTAAATTGAGGGGATGCACTTGCATTCCCTGACATCAAAAAATTTGCACCTACCTTCTAATAAAATTTTAGCTATGAACCCTCTGAATTAATTTCTTTGCACCGAATGATGAACCCACTCACATTTACTATTAGTTCAATGGTTCCATGACATTCTTACTCTAACCTATTAGCATTCTTAAAAGCTATGCAATTCAATTTCATTTGCAATTGCCAATGAATTGTAGTGTCGCATTGTTATTGATATATTATATTCCATTTTTTAATGGTGTATCAAATTAAATAATGGTAACATTGATAATTTACTCCCACCATCCCTATATTTAAGCACCTTTTGCATTTTCACACTTCTTGAGAAAAGTTGTTAGTGTAATTAATGTGTCTATTTTGTGTGTTAATATTACCAAATTATCTTTTGTTTGCATGTGTATCAAATTTGACATTTCCTATTTCAAGACAAGTTAGTAGTATTAATTAGGGTATGATTAGAAAAAATAATAGGGTCTTGTTAACGAGTGCCCCCGGAGCACTATTTAAGCATTCTAAAATAAGTAATTATTCTTTAAAAATGTGATAGTTTTCAATTTTCAATGCACTTTATTACACAAACTTTCATAAAGACGATAAATAACATTCTTCTTAAAAAATGGTTATTAAAGAGGGTAAAAACGATAAATAAGAAGAAAAATTACAATTATTTTTAGTGTTAACCCTTTGATTCATAGGGAATGAGACTCTAGTGATCTGATGTTCGGTCATGAGGTAAATAAAGTCTAATAAAAAATCGTGTTTTATATATAATCGAACTTGAATTCTTTCGAACGGTTCGTTCTTGTATGAAACACATTAACCATTTGCGTTAAAATTTTTACACCCTCTAATCTAGGGTCCTGGATACGCTACTGACCATAGCTAACATATGAGTTGTACGCTTATAAGAGGAATCCAAATCTTTATAGAAAAAGGGGTGTTATTTTTTTGTTCTTGACTTCATTTAGACAATCACTAGTCACTACACAATAAATAATAAGGTACAATTTTGCTTGGCCTAATTTGGTTTATATACTTACTTGTTTGAACTTCTCAACTAACATAAATTCTGTTGCTTGCTTGCTTGCAAGAGTTTTTATAAGTTTGTAAACCTAATTAAGAAGTTAAAAAAGAGTTATTCTTTTTTAAATAACCAACGGAGCTAGCACAAGTGGTTAATGAACAATGTGTCAATGTTGTAAACTTGAGGTATTGAGTTCGATTTCTACTCATTAAAAAATAAAAGGGAAACTAATGTTAGGAAAAACATTATTTTGCTATATTTTTCTTTAAAAGTGTGTTTATTTCAAGTTGATCAAATTTATTTCTAAGAATAATATTTCTTGGAACATAAAGATGAAAATTTTATTCTAAGGTATTTAGAAAAAATATGTTTGCTTAACATTATAATATTTGCGGGAACCATAAAAATTATAATAGATAATTACACATGAATTTGTTCTCATCTTCATGGGAACTTTATTTCCACCCTTTTATTTGGGAATTTTTTTCTATTCCCAGGAACGTTTTATGTTCGAGAATAAAATTTAGTAAACGTAACAAACATAAGCATGTATATTTCTATCATTTTATTCTCAGGAATCTACAAATATAACTTGAAACAAACACATCCCAAATGTTGTTGAAAATTTTACCAAAGTAATTCTTAGGGCTCTTTCTCTTTCAAACTAATAGTTATACAAATTTCTTCAGTGTTTATTATGACTGTCTCAGCCACTCCAATTGTTCAAATAGATCAAAAGAATTTGGTTATTGATTACACATCATTATCTATTAATTAGACCTTGCATGATTCGTATTTTCATTCCTCTGCAAGGACTCGATTTGAAATACCCACCTTCACAATGTCCTTTTCTTTCATCCTTGGGCTGTCACTTTTTTTTGACCCCAACAACAACAAACACTGGTCCATATATACATTCAATTTGTACAATTAACACTTTATTATAGTGATTTCTTATATTACAAATACCAAACTTAATTAAGCAACTGCAATTATAATTGGTTGAATCTTCACTAATTTTTTCCACAACTTACTTAACACATTTCTTGTCTCACTCAATCAAATTAATTAGCAAGAGTCATCATTATCATTATTCAATAAAAAAGAAGATAGAGTATAGTCATTAATGGCATAAGATACCGCCATGTTATTTTGAATTACACATCTCTTTCATGGATAATGCACAACTTAACTGCATTCAGGACATTCCAACCATTATTGTGATCATTATTATTAATAACAACACCATACAACCACCAAATTTAAAAGAAATATATACTATACCTACTAAACAATATATATGAGCATCAATGCATAGATGTAGCAGTTCATTTACTCTACATAATAGGGAAGGAATAAAGGCAATGCAGCAATTCATATATGCTATAAATGGATGCATGTGTATTAATTGATGTAACATCAACAACAAAAAAATCATAGTGTTAACTTGAGTCCATAAGAAGAAAGAGCAGCCACTAACGAATGGATAGAATAATGATAAGCATAGACTGAATTGACTCACAAATCTTACAAAGTGAAGAAAAAGCAATAATAATTTAGCTTGAACTATAGTACATGTCCTATATATATACACATAAAAAGAATTGCTAACTAACCATGCAGAAATTGTTGGACAAATATTATGAATTATATGCCCTTTTTTGCTGGACCACTGTCCCTCTCTAGAATTAGTATTCACATGGAGTTATAGGGGTGTGAGATTAAAACATATTTAGGGGTTAAAATTAGAGTAAGAGATAATTAATTATCTAGAACTGAAAAAGCAACTTCAGAAATATGCAAGCCATGATCAAAACCCTTAAAGACAGACAAGGAACAAGACTATTGTTAGGAGGAAAAATATTGAAGCATCAAAGTGATTGATGAGCACTTCTTTCATATGGTCACAAGCCTAATTGTATATTGCTTACATACACATACAAAATAGACATTTTTAAAAATAATAATCATACACATCATGATCTTACAATTTGAGGATAGTGTCTCTTTACGTATGCTTAAGTACTATAGATTTAGTCTTGTGATCTTCCAATTTTTGTTCGTTATTTATTAAGTTAAAGTAGTTAAAGGATAGGAGAAAAACAAAAAAACAAATATGAATGATTGATAAGGCAAAAGGACAATCCTGAGAATGTCATTGATCAGAATTAGTTAGATTTGCGATAAAAAACAAAAAAGAAAAAGAGGTATTCTAACTCCAAATCTTATTAAAAGAAATCCATAATTCATTTCAAGGAAAACTTTATGTTGAAGTTATGAAAATGATTTTTTTGGTGAAGCTGTGTATTTAATCTATGCCACGTTAGATTATATGGTGTATTGCACATTTGCCGATAACATATGTCATTATATCTTTACTTCTTGAAATTGTGTCACTGATTAAATCAAAATTAAACATAGATTCTCATTTATGCACTAAGATTGAAATTTCCCTTAATATTTTATATGAGAATTGGTTTGTAATAAGGTAAAGTTTAATTTTATAGTGGTACATTAGCCGACATAACATCGGTCATTATACTATTGGTTAAACAAAATAACTTTACTAAAAAAATCAATTTTCTGACTGCACCGCACCGTAGAAGTCCTTTGTTTCAAAGCTACCTCCAAATAAGCTCTTATATGGGAAGCCATCATGAGCCTAAGATGGGCCATGTGGCACTGGTCCAAGACCCGTGAATGGAATTATATCATATTTCCCCAGAAAGTAAACTATTTTACTTAGACATGAAAATTACAACTAAATTAGACACATTTATAACGTAACAATTCTTTTAAAAAATATATATTAAACCTGACAATTATCCTAAGGTCGTGATTTGAATTTCCTTTTTTGCTTTCCTCTACTTCTTGACCCTCATCACATAGGCTTGACTCATTTAATCACCAAACGAGCTTGACCAAATATTTAGTGAGCTTAGTAATTAGTTCAGGTAAAGCTCAATTTTATTTTATTTTTTTGAATAAAGGTAAAGCTCAACTTATTGAAACCCTTATAATTACTCAAATAGACTGACCCAATTCAAGATTATATCAATTCTTTCCTAGAATGCATACAACGTGATTTGAAGCAACTATAATAATCTAGTTCGTATACTGTAAGTATATTTTATTTTTACTACAATATTAGTAGGGAACCTATGAGTTACACAAGACGAGTTCTCTCGTTTCAATCGATTTTTTTTTTTCATACGTAATAGTTAGAAATTGAACTCTTAATCATATTTAAGAAGTTCAAATCTCTTATCACTTGAACCAATTTACTGTTGGTATAACTCAACCTTCTTAGACGGGGTGCATTCTCTTTTTGTTGCTTAAATATAAGATCGAATGAAGTATGCCTTTAAGACTAATATTTTATGCACGCGAGTATAGTAAACAATAACAACAATCAAGTTTTATTCCACTAAGTATGGTCGACTGCATGGATCAAATCATAACGTTCGGGGCATTAGTTTTATTCCACTAAGTATTTTCCACTAATATTTTATTACCATTTAAACTCTTTAACTAATATTCAGAGCATCAGTTAACATTTCTCATATATAAAATGAGTGAATCATCAACTTCGTCCCTGAATTTTCACGGGTCGGCCAACTTCGTCCTTCAATTATGCGAAATATCAATTTAATCCCTGAATTTGTTAAATGTCAATCAAGTTAGTCCTTCTGTTCAAACGGAGCGTTAACGGGGCTGACGTGGCCGTTAACCTTTCACATGTCAGACGCCACGTAGGCGGGGACTAATTTGGCCGATAATAACAAACATTTCGAAGGACTAAATTGATTGATTTGCAGAAAATGTTTTGGCTTTCTTCCCAAATGGCTCTTTTCTTCCCCAATAGCTCTTTCTTCCCCAATTGTATAAAATTGGAACGTTAATTACACAATCTGCAATCTACACTCTATAATCATGAAAATTTCCTCCAATAATAAGTGGTTCAGTTCTGCCCCAATTCAAAAAACTTCAAACCCTAATTTTTTTCGTAGTGAATCTGAAAGCCAGAATCCTCAAAATTTCTTGAAGCAAAACTATTGAAATTGAATCTGAAATGATGTGGGGTGGGAATATGGAAAAAACGGTTATGAAAGTCAAGTTTCATCTTCAAGCTCCAAGTTTAATAGTGTTGTGAGAGTGCTTGAATGTTGGTGTCCTACAATTTGTGTTGTTAGAAAATCCAATACTTCAAAAAACCCATGAAGGACATTCTATGGTTGCCCTCTGCCAAAGGTTGGTTTAACTGATCAAAAGAGGTTGAAGATGATTGAGAAATGTAATCTTTCTATAATAATATTGCCATCAAATTAGTCCCTGAATTATTTCTCTATCTATCAAATAGATCCCTACGTTATATAAAAAACCATCAAATAAGTCCCTGAATTGTTTAATCAGATATCAAATTGATCATTGAAACATATGTGTACAAAATAAACTAAAAAAGGCAGAACACACAAATTGAAATTGAAATATTATATAGGCATAAGTCATAGGTCATAAGTCTGAGATATTACATAGGGAAAAGCAACCCAACTATGGGGCATTAATAAGTCATAAGTCTTAAACGACAATTTAAGCAAAAAGAAACCCAACTATGGGGCATAATTCAAATAAGCCTAAATATTACAAATTCAAAACATCTATTAAACTCTAGGAAGCATCACTTCTTTGGAAATCCGGTAGTTGATATAAACTCCATGAATTTAGTAGGTTGAGTCGAACCGGATGGACCATAGGTTGGATATGGAACCCTAATTATGCCAGCACGAGTTGGATGAGCTGGTGCAGGACCCCTCATTGGTGTTTGCCTAGGCCTATCAACTGAAAGAATTGGTCCTCTAAGGCCATACCTCCTTGGTGCAGAAACTTGAAATTGCAAATTCAATCAAATTAGTCCCTAAAATCATAACATAATCAATCATATGAGTCCTTCAATTAATAATACTAATTGCCAAAACAATCCTTAAAAATTAAGAGTCATACCTGTCCAGCATTTGCAACAACATTTTCTGCAGTTTCTGCATTCCCAGACACAACATTATTCTTGTGGCTGACTTTCTTGAGCCTCACTTCAAAAACCCTAAAACAAATAATCAAAACAACTGTCTCAAAAACGCAACAAACACAAACAAAGAACAAGGCAAGCTTCAACGATCACAAAAATAAAATAAACAACATGATCAAAACATAAAACGAAAACACAAAAAAACGGACAAAAACAGGGTGAATACGAACACAAAAACTTGATAAACAACAGGAAAGGTGTTACCTTTAATCACAGCCGAACACACAAACTTCAAAAATGTCAGAATCGCCGGAGATGATGATGATTTTGGAGGAGTGAAAGTGGAGGAAGTTTTAGCGAGAAGAAGAAGGGTCAATGACGTTTTTGATGTTCTGAAATGTGAAGAAGTAGGTATGGGTAATGCAGAGGCAAAATGAGAAAAGCAGAAAAAAATAAACTGAAAAGTGAAAACTCAACATTTTCCAATTCAATCAAATTCGTCCCTGAACACGTGACTTCCTTCTTGCCACGCGTACAAGACAACACAACATGCAAGACGACAAATCAGCATGGCTAACGGAGCACTTGGACGGAGGGACCTTTTTGATGGACGTCTCACAAATTTAAGGACTAAGTTGATATTTCGCATAATTGAGGGACGAAGTTGACCGACGTGTGAAAATTTAGGGACGAATTTGATTGTTTACTCTATATAAAATGCATAAAAATAAAAATGCGGGCAAGGTTATTCTGGGCATTATGATGAAATATTTTGGTGAAACCAGTAATTAGGGTTTGTGATTGGCAGGACCCAACAAGCAACAATCAGGAATCAAAATTCCAATCAAGAAAGAAGAACAGAGCCTCTGTCTGTCTCTGCTGCTTTCTAGGTATTCTCTTCAATCCATGTTTTTCAGCTTTATGCTTTTTTGTTTGTTTTGGTTTCTTTTTCCCCCAAAATTCATGTCTGTTTATTCTTCAATGTTACTGCACGCGCAGGTTTTTCACTTGTCTGTTTCACAACAGTTCTCAAACTTTTATGGGTTTTTGTGTTTGATTGCAACAACCTCATCACTTCCTAATAATTGATTAAAACTATTGTTCTTTCACTGTTTGTTTGCAGAGGAGTACCATTTTTGTACTTTTTTTTATTTGTTTATTAATCATTTTTGGAGGTTTAAGGTTTAATTTAGATTTTAATGACATTGTTTGTGTTAATTAACAGGGTTTTGTGTTTATACACTATGAAGAGAACAATGCCATGGAGTGATGATGATGACTCATCTAATGATGAGTCATCTTCTTTGCATTCAGACTCTGAAAATGATAGTAAAACTGGAGCCAAAAAATCCAAAGGTATTTTGTGTGCATCATCTTATAGCTATGTTGAATTATATGCCTAAGTGAAATATTTTTTGCGTATTTTTGTTGACTACAATGAATTCGTGTGTGATTTATGAAACACTAACAACCGACATGACACTGACACTTTGAGGTTGGTACTAATTTGAGAAAATAAATTAATTGAATCTCATCAGGTGTAGTGTTGGTGTATGGACTCCACGCTTTTAATTTGAAATGTCGGTGCTACAGAGCGTGTGATAAGTGAAAATAGTATCTGGACAAATGTACTTACTTGAATCTAGGATGTGGATAGGTTCTTAATGTGATTATGACCCACAATTAGTGTTTGTGTTTTGGGCCTATAGAATGTGGATTGACACTCATCCAAGGTATGAAATCTCGGCGTTGCAATTATCTGAAGATCATTTTGTGGCTGAAATCTAATGTGATAAATTAGGAGTACCGGCGGAAATTAAAAGTTAATTGAGTGATATAGCTGATAATATTATGGAAGAGAAATTGCACAATTTCATGATGCCCCATTGTAGAAGAGATTCCTTGTTTTTCGTTGTTATTGGTGTATTGTGATCACTGTTTTTGATTTTATTGTTGGGGATATATACCCCCTTCTTGACCTTCAATTAGTGCAATGCAAGATGGTTCATAAACATGTGTGGTAGATACATAATGATATCCTAAATCAGCCGATAATGCTTAAAATAATGCTTTTTATCTTCACAGAAATTCTTTCAAGAGTTTCTTCGGCAACTAGAGTAGATATTTCCCAGGAGATGTAAATTAGAATATCGGGGTTGTTAAACATCCATTAACAGTATCTTATTGTCTTTGTTTAACCATATTGTGTGACTTAATTAGCGTTAGTTCATAATTGAAATTGTTAGCTTCTGAAATCTGTATTATGATGGCTTCATACTCATTTGCTTGTAAACTGTGACATCTTGAAAATTCTCACTAATGCCATTGCCATATGTTGCTTAGTTACTAGTTTAACTTACTTCATGTCTGCAGGTAAATCTACAAAGCAGAAAAGTGCTCCAATTGACTTTGAAGCTCTGAAACGATATGGCTATAAAGGCGGGCCTTCTGTCTTAAAGGTACCTCCACCCAAAGAAGATGACTCAAAGCGAGATTGGTCCTGGTCCAGTGGAAAGGAAAAGCGTGTCGAGAAGGAAGTTGAAGAAACATATGAAGAGAGAAAGAAAACAAGAGAGGCTCTTTCCCTAGGAGAGCAAATGCCAACTGTTCTGACCAGGAATGACAAGAAGAATCTTTCCTTTTCTCAGAAGGAAAAGAAGAAAAGGGATCTTGGTCAAGCAAGCAGGGGGAAAAATTATGTTGAAGAAGAGAAAAGGCTGTTGAGGGACAATGGAGTCTATTCTGGTTTTGATTCTTGATATGCCAGGCTACAATCTACTACATTTTGTATAAAGGTACTGTGATATGGTCTGTGTTATTTTGTTGTACTTAAAGGATTTAGTTTAGCTGGAGATGTCTACTATAATCTCATGTCATGTTAAGTCGAAACTCGAAACCATTTTAGATGATAAATGGCTGAGATTGATAAAATTAAGCCCCCTTTTTTTACTCAGAAGAAAATATAGAACGTTGTCCTGGGAATTGTTTTTCATATATTTTTTTTTTTCTTGAGGTGCTTAAAAAAGTTATAAGCTATGGAATGTTGGAGTTCTGATATTGCAGCATAACAATTTCGAATGAAATTTGTGATACTTGTATTGTGATAATATATTAGGGGAGAAACTTTTCCCATCTTCATGTTTCTTAAAAACCACATATGTTTTCGAAAGTGTATTTCGGATTATAGTTTATTTGAAAGTCTCCGGTTCTTAGGAGATTGAGCCCCTACTAATCCGGAGTTTGGTCGAGAGGTGGATAAAGTCTGACCAAAAATTATTTCACTCATAAATCGAACTTGGTTTTCCAGAACCATTCTTGAGGTCAATCCCTCGGTTTGAAAGAGTACTTTCATACAACACAAAACTATTTTATTTTTCAAACTTGTACAGATTAGTAGGGGTGGAGAAAGTTCCTCCCTTATACTAACTTTTCTTATTCGTGAGTGAGTGGTAAATCTTGCAATACAATCTTATATGGATTGCTAAAATTAAACTTCACAACATTATCTATTCATTTTCCCTAAAAAAAAAGACTACTCCCACCGTCCCATTTTAACTAAGCCCTAAATGAAATTAAGTAGTCAAATGTCATAGCAATTTTACCAAATTATCTTAATCAACTATTGGTTTGTTTTTCATTAAAGAAAAAAATAATACTTTGGAAGTAGTGTAACATAGTATTAATTAAAAGGTATAATTGAAAAGAAAAAGTTATTATTGTATCGGAAACTGAAAGTGACGTTCATTTTGAAACAATTTTTTTGGCTAAAACGACACTCACTTTGAAAGGGATGGCGTATAAGTGAAAGAGAGAAATATGGTTTTGAGTGCCCTTATCAACTATTGGTGCATTATTCTTTATCATAAATGCAAAGTAGAATATATTGAATTGAGAGTAGTGAAAGTAATATTAATTAGTGTTATAATTGGAAAAAAGTAATTAATATTATATTGAAAAGTGAAATAGGTCAATTTTCCCGGGACAATATTTTTTTTGCAAATGACTCAGTTATTATGGAACGGTGGGAGTATTTATTAATTTTGATCGTTCATAGATTGATCTCATGGCTATGGATTTACTCCTCTCATTCTTTCATAAAAGACATCTCTTTTGATCCCTCTTGTTTGAAATTTTTGATTTTGCTCCTATTTTTTTTTTTTTGTAATCAATGAAGTCTCTCCATTCCACCTAAAATATTAAAATATGTGGAAATAAAATTTACAGAGGGGTCTTATAAAATGATTTAAAGAGGGAGACAGAGTTTTTTTTTTTTTTTTTGACAAAACATACATGTTCTTTTATTGAGTAATTATTAATATTTCTCTTATAGTAGTGAGTTTAATGTAAAGGAATGTATAACATGATTTGATCAAATGAATTTGTGTTTTTTTTTTTAATAATTATGAGATTTGGAAGTTTTAAATAGAGTAAAAGTGATGGAGTAATAATTGAAAATTTCTAAGGACTAAAATTGCTAAAATAAACTCACGGGGGCCAAATTTGCACGGACCTTACTTGCACTGTGATATTACCAAGCTATATATTTTGAAGTTTTAACACCGTGATAGTATGAAGTTATGTTTTTGAACAAGTACTCCGTGCAAGGTGCAGTGACGATAATATGCACGTGCAATAATGAATATCTACTCGAATGATCTCATAGATCAAAAGTAAAAGATAAAACAATGTATGAGAGAATTTGTTTACATTTAAAACTAAATAATTTGTTCGCCAAAATCGGAAAACATTACGGTCATACAAAATCTCCTAAACTGATTGGAGGTTAGATGAGTGTAAATAAAGTCGAATATGAGTCAATCAAATCTTTCTCAATTCTATTGAGATCTATGAAAGCCGTGAAAGTGTTACACTCAGTCAAAACTCACGAGAACTTGACAATTGAGCAATTTACTTGTACTCCATATTTATAGCACCACTAGTCCACAAAAGCTAAGAACATGAAACCGCATTCTGCATAGCAATGGACAATTTCGTGAAACTGGAAAATAAAGTTAAATGTGAGGCGCCATGTATCCCAAGCAACATGAGGGTGTATAAATAGCCGAACAAGTATCCTCAGTCAAGTGTTGACTCGGTCAACGCTGACGTGGCACCCTAAGTGAGGTGCCACGTGTCAAATTTTTTATTTTTATTTTGTCTTGGGGGGCCAAAACTACCAAAGAATCAAAACATAGGGGGCTGTTTTGTATTTAAATTAGTTTGGGGTCCATAACCGCAATTTTTGGAAAGATAGGGGTCCAAAAGTGCAATTAAGCCTATAACCTATTCATTCATGTCATGACAAAGCTTACATAGTTACACTAAAATATTCATGTCAGCAAAAAATGTTTAATAGTATTGTCACGTCATTAATGAATATCTCACATCAATAAAACTTACCCAAAATGAGATGAGAGATGAAAATTTAGAGAAAGAAAATGAAATTGAGGAAAAAAAATTAAATTTTAAAAATTGAAGGATAAAAATTTACTTTTAAATAGAGAGTAAAAATGCATTTAAACTAACACCTTGTTTACTGAGCTCAAAACAATAAGTGAAGAATCAATTTGGTCTTTTGTCATTCACAATTTTCTCACATGACAATTGACAATTCAGTAGTGAGTGAGATTCTCTCATTAAGGGAAAAATTAGTTTCTAATCGATTATGAGAAAGAAACTAATTTGTCTTTGATATAAAAATGTCGTATAATATTTGGGATTTGTGGAATGTTATGCACACTCTTTCTCATATTAATGTTATGTTTTTATTTTTCTTTATGTTGTTTTGGTTTTTGCGCCAAAACGTTCTTTTATGTATTTTTGTTGTGTGGTTGCTCAAATAAAATGTATTTACAAATAGTGAGATCCACTTTTTTTTTGGTAACGTAGAAATTTGTCCTCATTTTGGCAGTGAAGTGGTGTGGTCTTCTTCATCTTCCAATCCAACCATCGAAAACCCATTTTGATAACATCTTTCAAGATCCCTTCTTTTTTTCACTTCCACCTTCCATTCAGAGAGAGACTTTGAAATGGAGATACTTCCATTTGAAGGGCCGCTTCACTTAGACAGACTAGAGGAGCTTTCATTGGAGAGCCTTTCAACCATACATGTTGAGTCAGAGTTCGCCAAAAGAGAAAAGGAACTATCTTTGAAAGCCAAAATAGTTCAAGAAAGATACCAAGATCTCTTCAAAGAACTCAAAATTATTGGCTCAACTTATGGTAAAACCATTCAACTTTTAACAAAGAAAAACAATGAATTGCAGGTTCAAGTCAAGAATTTGAAGGGTGTTGATGATGGTAGTAGTAGCTATGACTATGACTATCATTACCAACTTGATGTGTTAAGAATAAAGAACGTTGAATTAGAGGAAACAGCGAAGAAGAATTTGTCAACTATAAGCGAGCTGAGGAAAGAAAACAGCAAATTGAAAGATGAGAAACGCGGGGTTGAGAGATTACTTAAGTCTGTGGACACCAAGTTCAGGGGACTGCATCAAAGAGTAGAGAGGTTGGAGGATGATACTGGACGTTTGATGAGTGTAGATGCCTCTCAAGATGAAGAGGATGTTGATGATTGTGACTCCAGAAATGACACTGTGGAGGGTGAGTATGTGCATAGGTTTTTAATGTGATTATGCCCCATAATTAGTGTTTGTGTTTGTGTAGTGGGTCTATTTCATAAGGGTTTGTTCGGTATGACATAATTTTGAGCTTATAGCTTATGACTTGCAAGCTCATTTGATTGTTTCGTAACAGTCACTTTCTCACGAGCTTATGGTTTGTTTTTACTAGTTTATAACATTTTTTTATAAGCTAATCCAAATAGCGAATAGCTTAAAGTTGCTTATCATTATTTATCTCAAGTTTACCCCTATAATCTTAATTCAAAAAAATGAAATATTCATTAAATATATCACTTCCATGTTGTTTCATATTTATAAGCTAGTTCAACCGTTAGTTTTACCAAACACTACAAATTCAATTAGTCAGTTTATCCGCTATCAGCTTTAAGCTAGCTTATCAGCTCTCCACTCTAAGTTCATCCGCTATTTTTTACCAAAGAGAGCCTAAGTGTCTTAGCAATAGAATATGGATTGACACTCATCCAAGCTATGAAACCTTGACTTTGCTAGTTCCTTTACTTGTTGATTTGAATATTTGTGATCATATTGATAAGGGTAAATTGGGTTACATCTAAGGGTGGGTAGGTTTATAACTTGATAAAATGGCACTCATGAACCAGTCTAATTATGTAGCAATTACTTGAAGACCATTTTGTGGAATGGCATGTATTATGATAGAATAGAAGTTCTGGCGAAAGCCAAAAGTTAATTGAGTGATAACAGATAATAGTATGGAAGAGAGATTGCACAATTTGATGATGACTCATTGTGGAAGTGATTCCTTGTTATTGGTGTATTGTGATCACTGTTTTAGATTCAGTTGTTGGGGTATATACCTCCTATCTTGACCTTCAGTAAGTGCAATGCAAGATGGTTCCTTATCGTGCTATACAGTTGTGGTAGACAGATAGTAATGTCCTGAATCAGAGTACATTCAAAGGATTGACCAATTCAAATGTAGAGTCAATTATGCTTATAATAGTTCTTTTTATCTTCACTCACAAAAATTCTAGAGTTTCTTAGTGACTAGCGCAGATAAGTTAATTTTCTAAATTGCATAACCTAAAACATCATAGGTATTATCGTTTGGAAAACCCGAGTTTGATTTCTAGGTGGAACAGTTCTTGGCCAGGCTATACTTAGTTACTTACCTCTTGACCGAGCTCTGGATTACTAGGACCCCATCATAGGCATTTTTTTTAGACAACTGCTTGTTCTTAGCATATTATTAGAGGAGGGGAAAATGTTAGCGGCAGAGATTGAACCTTGAACCTCCTTCAACCTCCCAATCCTTTAACCACTGGGCTACACCTTCGGGAACACATCATAGGTATATTATCTTGCTATCAAGTGATTTAGCCTCATATCCCTTGGAACCCACTTGGGTTGGCCTAGTGGTATTGGCTTGGGACTTGGGAGTGTGCTCCTCCTCAAGGTCTAGAGTTCGATTCCCTCTGGTGTCAATTTGGGTGGGCTAATTTAGCTTCTTCAAAACAAAAACAAAAAACCTCATATCCCTTGGGTTCAGCCAAAGCTCTGTGTCAAGGAAAGCAAAAGACATAAAGTAGAATATCAGTGTTTCTTTATACTGTCTTTGTTTGACCATATTGTATGACTTAATTTGTGTTAGTTCGTAAAAGTTATTAGCTTCTGAAATCCATATTATTACAGCTTCATACTCTTGTAAACTTTGACATCTTGAAAATTCTCATTAATGTCATTGCCTTATTGTGCTTATTTATTAGTTTAATGAACTTCATGTCTGCAGGCAAATCTATAAAGCAGAAAAGAGGAAAAGGGAGCTTGGTCAAGCAAGCAGGGAGGGAAATTATGTTGAAGAAGAGTAAAGGCTGTTGAGAGACAATGGAGTTTGCTCTGGTTTTGATTCTTGATATGCAAGGCTAGAATCTACTATAATGGTATCTTGTGTCATTTTGTTGTACGGAGAAGGATTTGGTTTAGTTGGAGATGCCTTCTTATAACCCAATGTAAGTAGTAACCATTTTAGATGATAAATGAGAGAGATTGACATACATGTATGGGACTAGGGCAGTAAATGTGAGCTCATCTGAATGTCTTGCGGGCATCTTTGTTTGTTTGTTTAATTTGAAGATTTTCCTTCCTATCTATCTGATTAACTTTGTTTAAGAACTCGTCACTCAAATAAAGCATCCATCAAAATTTAATGAACTCAAAGGTAGCATGCTATAAAAACTTGTCAATCAAAATGATTGAAACTAACCCAACCAACCTAGAACTAATCAATTATGAAATTATTATTGAAAGCAATTTCTTGATTGTTCAATTAAAAGGATGTTACTTGTTGCATCTTATATCTCCTTGTAGTGATGCAATCCCGATGAGTGACGAAATAAACAAATTTGTTTCATCAAATGCAAATACCAAGCTATGGTCAGACTGGCCTTTATAAGAAGAAAAACAATCACTCTCGGGTGATTCAATGCAAGTTGAAAGAGAACTAAGACGAGAACAAAAATGCTGGCAACAAACCGATAAATTATTTTGAGCAATGCTATTGTTTACGAAACTTATCGGCAAAAAAGCAAAGAATTGCTCTTTGAGTAATGACAAACAAAATAGTGGTATACAACACAATACACGCAGCATTTTGCAAATTAGATGAGTGCCTGAGATTTATTCTTTGCTTTCGTATAGCAATTCATCCATAATAACTAGCATTTTTTAATTATTTTTTCCTGTAATTTTTAGTTCCCTTGTTTCCCTGAGACATAAAGTAATCCTGCATCTTGGATTTGCAATTGGCATATCGTTCCCACTCATGCATAATTTGAAGTGCTAAATCTCATCTTAAAAGGAAAGCCATCTTAAAAGAGGATGAAGAAGAGATAGAGATCTACCGAAAGCGCAGGAAAATACTCATTATGGATGGAAGAATATCTAAAATTGAAGCAATTACTAACTTTGTTATTATTAATAACTGGAGGAAGTAATTGCATTCTTTTATTTCATTTCTTGTAACGTGGCGATTGGGTTACACAGATTTTTCAACAAGTAATCAATATGCAGGTGTTGTTTATTCATTTGTGTAAGCAGCATATGTAATCTCTGTAGAAGCTCACATGATTGCTTCACTTTTAACCATCCATCCAGAATCAGGTCCCTGTTAACAAACTCTTGGCTAAAGTTGTACTCCTGTTTAATTTTATTGATCCTGCCCAAACACAAAACTCTTAATATGGTTTGAAATGAACATTTACACTACTGATGACCCAAGAGGTGTGGACACTGACAAAAGAAACGAAGATACAACAAAATTTAAAGTGTCCTGTTAGAATTTGAAATTATAATCAAACACATATTAGACACGAACACGACTAGTCTCTTCAAGTTTCATGTTTCAGAGCAGATGACCAATGTGTTTATCGGATACAGTAACCTAACAGTGTATTTCAGTTCATGAGCTAAAACCATAAATTAAACTGATATATGGTTGATACCTTCTCTATATTTTTCAAGATATACCAAGTGGCAAAATTCAAATATACTAACCTGAGTTGTATAATGTCAACTTGAAGAAACAAATTAACAGATTTAGTAATGCCGAAGAATAAAATAATGATTAGGAATACTGAGAGAATGAGCGGAAAAAATATATTTGAACACAGTCCAGATAAATTGTCATTTTTCATCGGCACTTTGGTAACCTAATCTTTTACTCTATTTTTAAACAAGCAGACTTTTACGTATTACAAATCATATTTACAAAATGAAGTAAACATCAAAATAAGAATGAAGTGAATAAATTTATTGATAGACATCCATGCATTGATATAGTGAAGTAAAATAAAAGCCAACTAGTATATCCAGATCATGGCCAATATGAAGAATAGCAAAGTTAATTATCTAACCTTTACATTGAAGAGAACACTACCATCAGAAACCTGTTCACCCACTGTAACTTGTAGTCCGTGTACATAGCCAGATGATGGTGCCTTTACAACATGCTAGAGAAAAAGCAAAGCAGAAAACAGTGTTGGTTATAACTTCCTAAATAGATAAACAAAGACACCAAAGAGAAATTTACAACATCTACAAGGAAGCCATACCTCCATCTTCATCGCTTCTAATACTAACACGGGTTGTCCCACCTCTACTCTTGTCTCGTTCTTTACTAGAACCTTAACTACCAAGCCTGCCATGGGTGCCACAACAGCTCCTCGAGGAACTCCAGATGATTCGGATTTTGGTTTATGTTGGGATTCCTCATCCTCAGACAAAGTGAGGCCTATTTTCTCTTTGAAATAATGATGAAAGGACCCTTGCCAAATATGAATATGCTTCATTTGCTCCTGAATCCCAAGGGAAGGCAATCAATAGAATATCAAGAATTTTATGTTTGTCAATAAAGAGAATATGGAAGCAGTTTTGTTTTACCAAATCAATCTACATACACTCCAAAATCATATATGCAAAGGAAGGCGAAATACCTTCGAGTATACAGCAAGGTTAACATCGTTGATTACACCATCAGCTTCAACTCTAAAATCATGATCTTTTACATATGTTGCTTTAACTTCTAAACCAGGACTTCCATTTTCATCTGTCTGGAAGTATACAATACCATCTTTAGTCAACTATTAGAGAATTTGTTGCACAACAAAATGTGCAAATAATTACTGTTTCATGTTAGGAGATACCTCAATCAGGTACCTCCCATCAGGCAGGTAAGTGATAGTAAGCTTCAGGATCTTTGAACTACCACTATCATACTCATTATCCCACTCAAGTTCTATCATACGCTTAGCTTGATGATGGACTCTAAAAGGCGGTGAAGTATACCATATAGGGTGTAAGCTGCTGCCACCTGAACATAGTGGCAGATGTAAATACCAAGGAAAAGCAAACAAAAACAACTCAGAACATTAAACAACAGGAATGAAACAATACCAGGGGGGTTTCTAGCTGATATGAAATGTTCTTTCTCAATGAGACATGCAGCTACAAGGGATGCACTGCGCCTAGCAGCTTCATATGCTTCTTTGGCAGACTCTGAATTTGTAGCATCCACAAAGAGATCTTCCTTGTAATTATCAATAAAATGAGTCTCCACATTGCCATTTTCAAATGCCCGGTGATTAGCGAGCTTTAGAAGAAAGTTGACATTAGTTGGTAGACCTGCAACCTGTGCAAGAATATATTAGAAGTTTACACATGTAGCATGATTTCTAAAAGATGGAATACTGCTAGAAATATAGTTGATTTAAGATTACTTGAATTTCTTTCTTCTATGGGAACTGGTCGGAAATGCCCAACTTTCGTACATACCTAGTACTATTCCACCCTACATTGTCAACCCTTGGCCCCAAAGATAACAAATACAGGGACACAAAGGGCAAGTTGTATGACATCTCAATACGAGAAAGCAGACATTTTACTAACTAAGCCTCACTCATAATCATTGATTACATCAAATTACCTATAGCAAGATCAACACAAAGATTCAAGTATACCTGAAACTTTGTCAAACTATCCTTCAGTTTGACCAATGCTGCAGCACGATTTTCTCCCTGCACTACAAGCTTAGCAATCATTGGATCGTAGTGCATGCTAACAGCATCTCCTTCTTTAACCCCAGTATCCACCCGGACTGCCAAGATAGTAAATTTTCAGTTAGTAAAAAAAAGAAAGTATCTTGGAGTTTCATGTTCTTCCAACAGCAGAAAATAGGATAAATTTTCGGATTGACCATAAATTAATTACTAGGCTAACTTTGCACAACTGACCCCCTGATGAGACTGGAACTTGATAATGGTGCAGTACTCCAGTTGCAGGAAGAAATCCTTTTGGAACATTTTCAGCATAGATTCGAGCTTCAAAAGCATGACCTGCTCCACAACATAGAATTATAATATAGATAAACTTCAAAGTATTGGCATAACAGACAGAATTTCACACATTCTCACAATAGTATAATAAAAATAAATAATTAACAAGCTCAACTGATGACTTATACAACATTCTATATGATCTCATTTTCAGAAAACCGGTTCTTTTTATGATTTTTAAGCAAGTTTCAGAGGATGCCGCTGAGAAGACTCTCCAGCAATTAGTCATAAATACTAAATAGTAGTAAGGATTTTTTCCCCAAGCGAAGTATTTGTCAAAATTCAGGAGTGAATACTAATACTCGACTTCCAAGCACCCCACTAACACAGAAAATTTTGTTTTAAAACTGATGTTTTGATTGTTTTCTCTTTCATATCTATTAGGTTTTTATATTGGGCCTAATTCATCCTTACAAAACCGGCTTGTAAGGTGAGAGGTGCCACTCTTTATAAACTCTTATCAAGAGTCCTATCTTTTCTACGTGAGACTTGGGTTTTTCCCAATAGTATCTCAGGAGAACCTAACCAAATTTAGAATATACTTAACTCAACCACAGATCTGTAGAACTGTCCACTTTAGTTCATTAAGTTTTTAATATGGAATTAAGCAAAGTCAACCTACAAAGTCCCTCACCCACACACTAAATAAACAGGAGGGGAACTAGGATATTAACCCCCACCCACCACCAAAAGAAAAGAGACGGGAAAAACTGAATCACCTAATATTGGTATTTGTGATTGACTCAGTGGAAGAGGATCTCCATTCGCAACATGTATTTGCCATTCAACAAGATCTTGACCAACAATCATCTCTGTGACAGGATGCTCAACCTGTACTAACATGCCCCCATGTTATACTTAGGTAAGCCAAAATCTAGGAGAAAATGACGGTAAATATCAATCCAAGCACCTGAAGACGGGTATTCATCTCCATAAAGTAAAACTGGCCAGAGACTGTATCAACTATAAACTCCACTGTCCCAGCATTGTAATAGTTAACTGCCTTCAGCCAGAAAGAAACAAGAAATCAATAAATGCTATTGAATATAATGAAGATCTTCAAACCACATGAAGTTATGAGACAAGCAAAAGGAAAATGATAAAAGGAAACCGCACCTCATTACTCAAATATTTTAATAAAGACTACTTGTTATTATTTACTGTTTAAAATTAAATAAGGAAAGACATGTGCATGAGTTTAGCACAACAAAAACCACATAACCATACCTGATGCTCAACAACAAGCAGAAAAATTAAAGCCAAACAATGTCGTAAAACTGCCAAAGAATCAGTTAATATGGCAAAACAAAACTAAACAGAAATCTAAAAGTAGCACCGAAATGACTGAATGAAACCAAATCAGAAGTAACGACTACAAGGGTGCAGAGCCAAGGGTCTTCAAAGGAAGATAAGCCTCTGTCACACAGTCCAAATTAGGTAGCTCTCCCTCTACCCCCTCATGCTACACTAACCTCCTTTCTTCGTCACACTTTTCTTCTTTCTTAACACACCCTCTACACTCGGGTGAGGTTTAGTATGGGAATGAGAAGTTGTTTCCCACCATGGGAAAGTTAATTTTAACCATTAGATAAAATAGAGAACATACTTTTACCATAGACACTCAACACCAGATTTTTTACCCACACTCTCCACTCAGCAACATACGGGCTGCTGCTCCAACTCCGTATCTTCTCCAGGAGAGAGAAAATTAATTAAGATGAAAAATTCTGGAATTTCTTCAACCTTGTTACTGTGCAATCTCTTTATTTTTGTTGTGATAATTAATATACACCCACCGCCCCACCATTACCATCGATTAATTTTTGCTCCTAAGTCCTCAAGAATCATATCTATATATGATGAATGGTGTTTATCCATTGAAGAATTTTTGTGGTGAGAAATTTAATAATAACCTAAAATTTGGTATTGTTCAACTTGATGTAAAATGTTATCCAAATAACATGATTGTAATTATTTGTTCTATCTTCAAAACACAAACACTTCATTATTGTCAAAAAGAACAGATCAGCATAATTTTTTTTGTCAACAAAAACACAAAAAGGTAATCCGATGGTGGAGGAAAGACAAAACACAACACAAAAACACTTGGTTTGTTGGGGAAGAGAAGCTATTGGCTTGTTTTGTCTTTGAAAGCTTCATGAAGCTTTTGAGAAAGAACCGTAGACACAGGAATGAGACCGAGAGAAAGAAAGAGTTGGGACAGCTGCAACCTGCACGTGATGAGTCAATGTGGAAAAAAATCTGATGTTGAGTCTCTATGATAAAAGTATGTTCTCTACTTTATCTAATGGTCAAAATTAGCTTTTCCATGGTGGGAAACAACTTCCCATTCCCATACTAAACGCCACCCTACACTCTACTAGGCTTCTAACTTTGCTTACTTCAGAATTACAGGTCCTAAAAGATACCATATAACTATTTATAAATTGTTAACTAGTTATCTAAATAAATAAATTAGTTGAGAGGTAAATAGTACTCCCTCCGTCCCAAATTGTATGACGTTTTGGGCATTTCACACATATTAAGAAATGCAATTAATATTGTGTGGAAAAGAGATATTATGAGTTGTTTTACAAAATTGTCCTTAATAAATAATATGGGAAAGATAAATGAAAGAATTGAAAGAAGAGAGAGTAATAAATAATTAAGGTTATAATAGGAAAAGTAACATTAATGTTGCATTGGTATTTTAAAGCGACATATAATTTGGGACAATTTTTTTTCCTAAAGCGACATACAATTTGTGACGGAGGGAGTAAAAACTATGCATGTATTTATTACATAAATAAATAAACATTATTGCTAAAACTCAATATGGGACTTCCTTGTTAAAAAATTTAAGCATGGAATTTTAATATTCTGTGATGTTCTCATCTTAAGCATTGAAAGCATAGAAAAGAAACTAATCTAGTCATGAAGACAACTTATCTAAAAGTTTTCATTCTTGAAAGAAGTCAAAGAACCAACAACTTCAGATCCTTTAAAGATTAATGAAGCAATTACAAGTGGCTGAGAAAATACTGATTAGCCTTTTGAAACTAAAGGACCTTACCTTTGCTGCAGAAACAGCCGCTTGACCCAAGTGTGCACGAAACTCAGGAGAAATGTTTGGCTGCAAATGTGTAACTACAAGTTCACAACTCCAGTAAAACTTTTAAAAACTAATATTTAGGCTGTGGAATGTAAGTCTTACTGCTGGAGCTTCTTCAATTATTTTTTGGTGTCTTCTCTGCACACTGCAGTCTCTCTCATTTAAATGCAGAACATTCCCATGCTTATCCCCAAATATCTATGATTTCAAACAGAAAAGAATCCATTACAACTTATGAGCTCATGTCCAAGACAAATGGATATTTTTGTATTGATGGTCACTATTTGAAATCCATTGTTCCTGTTAAGTTCTGAAGAACTGAAATAAAGCCCTAGGATTATATTATGAGACACTTTAAATTTTTCAAAACAAAATTAAGCAGCCAATGAAGCTTCTTGGAGAAACGGTAGCAGGATGAGTGATAAAATCAATATAATTACTTGGACTTCTATGTGCCTCGGTTGTGTAATATACTTCTCCAGCAAAATTGTGTTTACACCGAAAGAAGCAGCTGCTTCACGTTGTGCTGCAAGGAATGATTCAGCAAATTCATCTGGAGTGTGCACAATCCTCATACCCTACATTATTCAAATTGTACAAAATTTCAATAGAATGAAACTGTAACCACATGAGCAACAAGAATTTTCTTTATTGATCTCTTTCTTATCTGTTTTGACAATAAAAGAAATGTGCAATTCTTAGAACAGATTTTCAACTCTCAAACATGAAGGAACCTAAAAGTGTAGCCACACATAACGATACTCATCATGCTATAACCAATGAAAGAAGACAGGATATAAGGTTCACAGAATCATAACGGCACCATGAAATCAGCAATCCAAGAAGAGAACATAGAACAAGGTGAAACCCTACAATGAATTGGACTAAATGCACAAGGCAAAGAATTTTCCAAAATGGCCAAACCGCCCAAACACATTCATTCAGTACTATGATAATCATTCATCCAGGTCAGAGAGTAAATTGAGTATAAAAGAAAGAAGAGTAGCACATCTTTGAATCAAAGGATCATGAAAGGGAGCAAGTATATGAAGGTAGCACTAGGAAGTACCTTTCCTCCTCCTCCATGGGTTGGCTTAATGAGGACCGGATAACCAATTTGATCCGCCTCCAGCTTCATTTTATCAATATCTTGTTCATCTCCATGATATCCAGGCACAAGCGGCACCCCTGCAGCCCCCATTATTCTCTTCGATGCACTGATTAATTCATTCCAAAAAATAAAGATCAGCAATAATGCCTCACACAGACACAAACATGTAGACCTCAGAATAATTTAAAAAGATGAAAGTGGTTGTAAGTTGTAACCATATATATCGATGTCAGACACCAGACACATAACTAAAATTGATAGATGCCATGGAAGAGATAAAATATACACAACTATAAAATGAAATTATATTGACACCGGGAAAGTGTTTTAACTTCAGTGCAACTGCTTTACATCACTTGTATAGAGGTCAAGTGATTTACTAACTAATAACAAACTAGTATATTTGGTTAGACTTTTGGAGGTGCTATAATTGATTTTGGCCCTTGTTTGGATATTTTTCAGTAGGATTGATTTCACCTCCAGAATCGATTCTAGCTTGAATCTAGGATATGTAGCTTATTACTCCAAAAGTGATTGTTACACTCAAATTTATTGTTCGACTGATATGTATCAAGTGGCGGATCCCTTGTAAGCTCAGGCCTCGACAAGAGAATAAGATTTTGGATCCGCCCGCACATTAAAGGAAGTTTTTGGATCCGCCCGCACATGTATGCAAACACAAACCAATTTAAAGACAACTCATTTTTGACTAAATTCAATATTACAAAATCATTTCTTGTCACCGCAGAACCAAAGTTACATTAACTAACTACTCCCTCTGTCCCAAAATGTAAGCAAAAATTTGTCAACATAAGTTGATGTATCTAATACAAATTTTGAACAAAATACATTCATTTCTGTTACCGATTTTTGCTTACATCGAGTATTAACTAATTACATCTCTAATGTGAATTGTCGATGCTACATAGATATCTGTAACTAATAACACATTGCATTTCACTTCCAAGTATATGATAATGAATCAACAATACCTCTTGTCACCCATGTCTCGGATCGCAGATGCAGGAGGTCCAATAAAAGCAATCCCATTGTCTTCACAAAGCTGAGCAAAATCAGCACTCTCCGATAAAAATCCATATCCAGGATGAATAGCCTAATCAATCAATCAAAACACTCCAATCAATTATTAAAATCACAAAACAAACTTGATCGAAGTTCAAAGTTGATAATTATTACTTACCTGAGCACCAGAACGCAAAGCAGCGTCGAGAATGGAAGAAGAGCTGAGGTAACTGAGACGAGCAGGTGGAGGACCGATTCGAATGGCTTCATCGGAAGATGCGACGTGGAGGGAGTTTCTATCGGCGTCGCTGTAAACAGCGACGGTGCGAATTCCGAGTCTCTTAGCGGTTCTGGTGATTCTGCATGCTATTTCGCCTCTGTTTGCTATTAGAATTTTTTCTATTCGTTCTTTTTTCTTTGGTTCCGATGATGAGAACTCACGTGCGCGCACGTGACAGTTTGAGTGCGTGAGGTTGGTTTTGATCTTGGTATTAGCATTTCGACGGAATAGTAAGAAGAATAAGGAAGAAGACATGTTGAAATGTTACATAGTAGTTGAAGAAGAAATGAGTGAATATATGAATATGAATTTTGATTTATTTTAGGACACTGAATCTGACTAAGTGTTTTGATCATTGACGCAACTCAACTCAACTCTACTCAATGTCGTGTTGATGATAAGTGTGATGAGTTGTAATGTAATATTTTATGTAATCTTACATGGATAAGGACGATATATTGCCAAAGAGAATTGTTGTTTACACATTACATAAGGTTGTGTCACACACGAGTATTTAACGAAAATGTCCTTCGACAGTTAACTGTCGAAGTTTTAGTAAATTGGCGGTAGTTAACTGCCGAGGAAAACCTCGGGAGTTAACTGCCGAGGAAATCTTGACTTAATCATTCGTAGAACCAGAACTTCCTATTTCCAAAACAATTTCAAAATTCTCAATTTCTCTTCAATCTTCACCAAATCCATTTTCACGAATTGCAAGCAAATCAAGTGCACATTGTCAATCATTTTAATGTTAATGTTAATTTGTTTAGGTTTATTTTTTATAAAAAAAAAATTAGAGTAGTTTGTATGTGGTTAGGGTTGATTTTAAAATTGACAATTTGATGATTGTATGTGTAGTTTAGGAATTGATAAATAAATGTAGTTGTTGCCTATGTTCTTTAAATCATAATGTGGCTTTGAATGGTGGCAAATGAACACAATTTGAATATGTTTTATACTTTGCACACAAAGTGTTTGATAAAATGCCTCAATGACAATTTTATTGATTATTTAGTTAGTTTAGATTATGGAAATGATATAAATGATGTTAATTATAGTTTGGTTAAGTGTATATTGATTTTTTAGTTAGTTTAGGTTACGAGAATTATGATTGACACAAATGATTTAGTTGTATAGAAATGATTAAGTGTATGTTAATTATTGAATGATGTTTAGGTTATTATGGAAATGATGGACATAAATTTTATTGTAATGATGATTATATTGAATGATTTTAGGTTATGGAAATGATGTTCATTGTTGTACTTTTAATGAGTTTGATTATGTTTATGTTTAGTTTAGTTTTAATGTGTTTGATTAGGTTATGGAAATGATGTTAATTTTATTATTTTTTTGTGTAGATATGGCCGATCAGGACCCCATTGATCCATCTAAGATGATTGGTGGTAGGCGTGCGATGACTCAGAGCCACCAGAGGGAGAGGCAGAGCGGCCACATCCCAAAGAGGGGTAGAGGTCGGAAGGGAGATGGTTCAGGGAGCTCTCAGGCTACACAGCCTGAGGAGTCACAGGTTGTTGACCCGTCACAGCTTCTTGACCAGTCTGGGGTGGAGTACCTGAATTATCAGGATCAGGTACACCTGACTGATGGTGGATATGACCAGGATCATATACCACAGCAGCAGCATGTAGGAGACGATTATGACACTGCAGCAGCTGCTGCACCGGAGGTGTTACCTGTGGACCCTCCCTTTTCTGGTGGACCGGCAGACTTATCTTTGCTCCACTCTTATGTCAGTGATATGGCGTTGCCAATTTTGTATAATTAAGATAATGTAAGTGTAATTTTTTTAAATGCTTTTTCTTTATGTTTAATTATTTTCTTTAAATGTGTGTTTGATTAATTATTATATCCACTTTTATATGTTTTTTTTTAATTCTTTTTCTTTATGTTTAATTATTTTCTTTAAATGTGTGTTTGTTTAATTATTATATCCACCTTTATATGTGTTTTTTTTTTAATTCTTTTTCTTTATGTTTAATTATTTTTTTTAAATGTGTGTTTGTTTAATTATTATATCCACTTTTATATGTGTTTTTTTTAATTCTTTTTCTTTATGTTTAATTATTTTCTTTAATTGTGTGTTTGTTTAATTATTATATCCATTTTTATATGTGTTTTTTTTTAATTCTTTTTCTTTATGTTTAATTATTTTCTTTAAATGTGTGTTTGTTTAATTATTATATCCACTTTATATGTGTTTTTTTTTTAATTCTATTTTTTATGTTTAATTGTTTTCTTTATATGTGTGTTTGTTTAAACTATATTTATTTTTCTATTATTTCAGGTTCGTAAGCTCCGTGTGGTTAAACCGATTAATCATAGGGCTAAGATCCTCAGTCTCGGACGCCCAAACGGGAATGAGAATTGGTTTTGGGATCCGCTTAGGGAGAGCAGGTTACATGACTTGGTTTACTTGGGGTACTCCACCGTGCCTCATGCCCTGTTGATGACTTTATGCGAGAGGTGGCATCCTGAGACCAGCACATTTCACATGCCCATGGGGGAGATGATATGACATTGGATGATGTCGCATGTCTCACGCATCTTCCGATTGAGGGGCGGATGTTGAGTCATGGGAAGAAGATGCCGAAACATGATGGAGCGACACTACTTATGAGGCACCTGGTGTGTCGCAGCAGGAGGCGGAAAAGATTTGTGGGCAGGAGTACGGTGGGTACATTAGCTACCCGAGGCTGAGGGACTTTTATACCACGTACCTTGGTAGGTCCAACTTATTGGCTGGTACGGAGGATCTAGAGGAGCTGGCGAGGGTTAGGACTTAATGCGTCCGGTGTTACCTTCTCTACTTGGTCGGATGCTTGTTGTTTGGCAATAGAAGCAACAAGCGCATCGAGTTGGTCTATCGACGACCGTGGAGGACGGCTGTGCAGGGATGGGTAATTATTCCTGGGGAGGAATGACACTCGCTTACCTATACGGCGAGTTAGTTGATACGTGTAGTCCTGGAGACAGAGCTCTTGGGGGAGCGTGACACTGCTCATTGTAAGAAAACTTATATTTTATTTTTTTGTTATATTTTCCGTGCGTAATAATTTATAAATGTTATTTGTTTGATTTGTGCAGACATGGTTTTTGGCGCATTTTCCTAGGTTTTACAGTGTTGATCCCAACACTGACTACATGGAAAACTATTCGGTTGCAGCGAGGTGGAAGCTCCAAAAGGGTCACGGGGACGGGGTCACGTATCGGTCACTGCTTGATCGTATACAGTTTGATGACGTATGCTGGAGGCCTTACGAGGAGCACAGGGAGATCCAGGACTTTGAGGGGATTTTCTGGTATTCTGGTTGGATTATGTGCGGTGTCTGTAGGGTGTACCATCACTTGCCCGAGAGGGTTATGAGGCAGTACGGATACGTCCAGACCATCCCCAAACATCCGACTGATGTTGTAGACCTCCCACCGCCTTACATTGTGCAGACGTTCGTCGACTTCCGCACTCACACGCTTAAGGCGGCCGATTGGGGTGAGTAGGCAGGAGAGCAGACATGGCGGATGGCTATGTGCTATGGTACACTAGGGTGTCTCACCCTCAGATCTTGCCACCTCTTCCAGCAGATCTTCCGAGGCCTGCAAATGAAGAGCAGATCATTGTAGAGCAGTGGGAGCGGTATGAGGCGAGAAGCTCGCCTGACACCTATGACATGGTTTATGGTGTTGTTGCCTACGCTGATGTGCAGTTAGGCCAGGAGGAGAGCATGACCCCTCGGCAGTGGTTTTAGGCCATGAGCCATATGAGGGAACAGATCGCGCCGATTTTGACCAGGAGGCGAGCCTAGAGGCCGAGGAGGAGGCACCATCAGCAGGACCAGGACCAGTAGTAGTATTTTCATTTTTAGGACTTGTTTTTTAGTTTTGGTATTTTGATGACATTGATTTGTATATTTGTACTTTGATGACATTATTTTTAATTTCATGGAATTTTTTACTTTGTTTAATGTACAAAAATGTTGGTTTAATTAAGTTGTGCATTTGCGCCAATATTTTTTTGTTATTTGAACCGTTATGATGAATTTCAAACGTTTGTGTAATTTGAACCTAATGTCGGTTTGATTTAATTATGGACAATTGTAAAAGATATTGTATTTATCTTGTTTATGTCCGAGTTTCAATGTTGTATGAATTGTTTTGCCATTCGAAATGCTCTGGCTTAATTACAGGTAAAAATTGGCCGAAAAAATGCTTGGAAATATTTTAGAATGATGCAGAGCTCACTGCCTGCAATCAGATTTCCTCGGCAGTTAACTGCCGAAGGGCATTTTCGTAAAGTACTCATGTGGCACAGCCTTATGTAATGTGTAAACAACAATTCTCATTGCCAAATCATGTCAATGAAAAATGCAAAAATGGAGGAAAAAGGGAAAATGTGGGAGAAAAAAAAATTGAACTTATAGGTAATAAGAAAAAGTAAGAATTTCACCCAGGAAAAAAATTGTTAAAAGAGTTTAAGAGTCTGATTGGATAAAGTAATTTAGAATTTTGAGCAATTTAATTGAATTGTTTTTATTTTTAAATGTTCTTGTTTGAATAGGGTAATAAAGTATTTTAATTTTGGAATACTTTTATAAATTCCATCATTTTAAAAGTTATTCAATTTAATCATTCAAACAATTGGAATTTACCTAAAAAGATTTAAATTTCCTTAAAAAATAAATTACATTATATCAAAATATTGCATCGAGAGTCCAGACACACTTTAAATATTTGATAGAGTTGGTAGTGGCGTCGCCGTTTGTTGGTTTAGGATGAAGAGTTGGTAGAGGAGTGTAGGGAACTATTACTCACAGTTACATTGCAGGATGAAGAGTTGGATGTTCGCGTGCAAATGTTTCGCTACATATAGCATGGCTCTTAATTCTTATATTTATTTGTATTCAAGTACTGATATTGAGGTATATACTTGGATCCCATTGATTAGGTGTGCTGCTAACGTGTTTCATGCTTTTTTTTTTTCTCATATGAATTCATGTTTTTTTATCATGAAGTTGTTATCTAGCATTATCACAATCAAGAAGTTTGTACCTTTATAATGTTCTATAATTGACCAACATGGAGCTTTGTATATAGAAGTCTCAATATTTTTCTGTGAGTTGCAGTTCTTTTTAGCAAGTACTAGTAAATGGGCTAGCAACCAAGCACTTATTGTCATTGCTTGTGAAATGTCTTCATGCATTTGGCAGGGTAGATACTGGTTTTTTTATATGTAGTAGTGAAGTGTAGTCATCTAGGAAATTATGTAATTGGTTAACCTTTAGGATACATTGATTATTCTTTTACTTAAGGGGTAATTGTTCTGGCAGATTGTTTTAGTAACATGGATGTTCTTTTACTTTGGTAGTTATTGTGATTATTGATTTTGGTATGTAATACAATCTGCAGAAATGGATATAGATGAAATCATGAAGATTTTTCAAGGACGGGGACGGCCACAAATGGAACAAACCGAACAAATCGAATTTGTTGGTGGCAATACTAAGGTAAACATGTTGTTGTGTCAGGAAGGCAAAATTGATATGTATTTGGTTTGCATTTGTTTGTATAATATGTTACTAATTAGATGATATAAACATCTTATTAATAGGGATTGGACAACAATTGTGGTTCTGGTTCAGAGAATGGTAATACTTCAGTTGACGATGTTGTAGGGGAATCCAACAGCGAAGGATTTTCGTGCAACTACGATGCTGAAACAGCTGTAAACAATATGGCTGATATAGAGAAAATTGACTTGAAGGAAATCAGTTGTGAAGAAGTAATGAGGTACCATTTCTCAGACCGGGAAGTAGCATTTATGTTTTATAGTTTTTATGCTTGTTTAAATGGATTTGCCGGTAGAAGAAGTCGAAATGTTAGGAATGTTAACCGACAAATAGTTCGACAAACCTTTCTTTGCCATAGGGAAGGCATTAGGGATGATAAGTATAGCAAAACTAATATTAGGAAAAGAGAGCATAAACCTAATAGTAGGTGTAGTTGTCAAGCGAAGTTTCAAGTTCATATTGACTTTCAAAGCGATCGTTGGTATGTTAAATATTTTGATGATGCCCATAATCATTCATTTTTGGATGATAAGTATCAGTGAATGTTACCAGCCCATAGGAAGATGACTGAGCATGACAAATACCAAATGAAAATCACGAGGACATCTGGCATCCCTACGTCGCGCATATATGGTTATTTTGCTACACAAGCTGGTGGGTGCGAAAATTTAAGTTTTTCAAGAAGAGACATGTACAATGAACAAAATAAAGGGAAGGGTAAGAGATCTGATGCTGATGAGGCACTTGAATTCCTCAATGGGATGTGCACTCGAGATGACATGATGATTTGGAAGCATACCGTGAACGCAGATGGGTCACTTAAGCATCTTTTTTTGGTGTGATGGAGTTTCTCAAATGGATTATTCCCTGTTTGGTGATGTCTTGGCATTTGATGCTACATATAAGAAAATAAAATACAATACACCCCTAGTGATATTTTCTGGTGTAAATCATCACAACAAGAGCGTCATATTTGGTAGTGCCATTGTCGGGGATGAGACGAAAGAGTCATATGCTTGGTTGTTGGAAACTTTTGTGCAAGCAATGGATGGTAAATGTCATGTATCCGTTATAACTTATCTATGAGATACGCAATTGGGAAGGTATTTCCTGATGCTCATCACCGGTTGTGTGCATGGCATCTTATTCGCAATGCAACTAGCAATGTTAAAAATCTCCAATTTGTTGTGAAGTTTAAGCGATGTTTGTTGGGTGATTTTGATGTTGCTGAGTTTGATCGTAAATAGGAAGAGCTTGTGCTTGAGTTTGGTTTGGAGGAAAATAGTTGGATGATTGAGATGTACCAAAAGAGAAAGATGTGGGCCACTGCACATATTCGGGGCAAGTTTTTTGCTGGTTTTAGGACTACTTTTAGTTACTACAATTTGATTCTACGGTATGTAATTACCCTTTTATTTGACTAAGTACTCACTCAAATCATTATTAATCATAAAATATCTTTATTATAGTATAAATTTGAAATTAATGTAACGTTATTTGTTACATAAAAACCAAACTCTGATAGTACTTGATTTTAAAATTTTCATTTCAATGTAGGTTATAATTATTTTCTGCAATTTGTATAGGCTTTTGTAAAAAAAAAGGGGAAAATATAGATAGACACCCTTTTTTTCATACCACTCTTGTATACACTCATGTGGAAGGTTATTTTGGTAATGTGAAACAAAGGATAAGTAGTTATTTTAGACCCACATTGTCACATGTTGCATTTATATGTGGGGGTTTAAGGGGTGTATGCCACCTATGTGCGTCTATGTATAAGCACTCAAAAAAAAGTACAAAGAAATAGTGATTTTGGTTCTCTAGTGATGGGATTCTACAAGCTCTACCCATCAACTAAGCTTCTGCTGTTAGCAAGATCACATGTGCGTGTACTATTACTGCCAAATGGGAGAGAAAAGTTGACCTTGTCATCCCCCAAATTATTGTGAAAATAAATCAATAACATTTATTAATTTAATAAATGTCCATTTCGGTTATAAAAATCATAAAACAATATTAATCCACCAAATTGAACATATATTGTAGAATCTTAAATAATTGCCCAGAAACTTTAATCTTTCCCCAAAAATTCATCACTCTATCAATAAACTGCCCAAAAAATTCATAGCTCTGCCCAGAAAATTCGTAAATTGAACATGGACAACAAATTTCATTAACAACATAACAATTTAAAATTTACAAACATATTTGATTAACAACATAACTAAACACAAAAATGAACAACCTAAACATCAAAAATCTAAACAATTAACAAACAATGACTAAACATTGAAATTTTTTGTTGAGTCAGGAACAACCTCTTCATTCAACTTCAATATCTCACAAGATTGAATCTCTTGCAACCCACACATTTCTGCAACTTTTTCCATAGATTCCTTTTGAATTTCAGCAACCCTAATCTCAAATATGGTCTTCAAATCAGAGATATGAGTCTCAAAATCGGCCTTAACTTTGTTCAAACCAACCTCCATGCTCTTCCTCCTATTCACGTTATCCAGATCTACATCTTTCTTCACTTGGTCGATCAACCCCTCGAAATGAACAATCAGTGTTTCAATTTGTTCATCCAAACTTAAAGGCCTAAAAAACGACCTTTTTCTAGCACTGCAGATAGTGAAGGGTTCGCCGGTTGTCCGTCGACGGCATCACATCTACCACACGATTCAGTTGTCATCGCGGAGAAAGATCCATCCTTCGTGTACGAGCAACGGACACATATTGGATTAGAAGCGTTGCTGCTTGAGGTTGCCATTGTGTTGGATGTTCGAAAATTTGAAGGAAGGAAGGAAAAGGATTCAAACGTGGATCTGATATTGGGAAAAGCTTAGTGAGAGAAAAATGGAACTCAAGCTCATGTATTAATATTTTTTAAGGAAAAGGATGTATTAATATTAGTTGTTATTAATTCACAATTTTTTTAAAAAAATAATTTTTATAAACCATAATTAAACTATAAACTCTCATTTAAACTGAAAGAATCTTAGAACTAAAACAACAAGTAAGAAGGTTCAATGAATAATCAACCATTAAACTCTCATCTAAACGGAAAGATTCCTAGACCTAAAACAACAAGAAAGAAAGTTCAATGAATAATTAAACTATAAACTCTCATCTAAACTAAAAGAATCTTAGAACTAAAACAACAAGTAAGAAGGTTCAATGAATAATCAAACAAACTCTCATCTAAACGGAAAGAATCCTAGACCTAAAACAACAACAAAGAAGGTTCAATGAATAATCAAACTCTAAACTCTCATCTAAACGGAAAGAATCTTTAGACCTAAAACAACAATAAAGAATGATCAATGAATAATCAAACTCTAAAGTCTAACCAAAAAGGAAAGAATCTTAGACCTAAACAAGTAAGAAGGATCAATAACTATTCAAACTCTAAACTCTCATCTAAATAGAACGAATCTTAGACCTAAACCACTTGTAAAACTGTTCAATGAATGTTCAAACTCTAAAGTCTCATCCAAAAATGAAAGATCCTTAGACTTAAAACACTTGAAAAATATTTGATGTAAACAAGATTATTTATGTCACAAATAATTTTTTGTCACGTATAAAATAATTCAGATATATTTATTTTATGTCAAAATTTATTTTTCATTCGTTTTAATATCAATTTAAAAATCAATTGATTTTTTATGTTATTACTTTTAATATGGCAGCGCAACAATTTTTTTAATCTAGCAGCTGCATTTAGCAACTTAGGGCCTGTTTGAAACACTTTTTAAAAACAGTTTTTTAATTTTTAAAAATTAAAAAATTAAAAACTTGTTTGATTACCTATTTTTAAAATATAATTTTTGAAAAGTGTTTTGGGTTTTTTAGTTTTGGAAACTAAAAAAGTGAAAGAGCTAAAATGGGTTTTGCTTTTCTATTTTAAGTTTTAAGTTTTTAAAATCGTGTAAAAAATAAGAAAAGTGAAAACACGGAGAAAAGTGCCAGTTTTCTCCAATGGCATAGTTGTAATTATGTTTGAAGTTCAGGGGCATTTCCATATTTTTTATCAAAAATATTTGGATCAAAAATCATTCCTCATTTTGCAGAAAAACTAACGTGAGAACACTGAGAAGCGAAATGGCAATTTCCACGGCGATTCTTCTCCGATCTCCGCCGTGATTTTTCTTCGGTCTACATCTCGCTTCTTCTTCTCCACCGTGCTTCTTCTTCTCTGCGGTTTTTTCAGGTTACATCTCACATCTAATTGTTTTTCATTTTTAAATTAATTTCTGTTCTTTGATTCAGAATTTTGCACCTAATATAGTGATTTCTTACTTGATTTTGTGTTTTTAGATCTATGATTTTCAATATTAGGTTAATTTGTAAATTTGAGATTGTGGTAGAATTCGAAATTTGTAATGCTTTTTATATGTTGTTGTGTTTGATAAACTCTGATTCATTTTGATAACTTATTTGCAGCTTATGTGATTGATATTTGCAGCTTATAGATCTGGATTAAGTTCCTGTCTAGATAAAAAAAACTTATTTGCAGCTTATAGTATAAGTGCTTATCATAATAAGCACTTATTTATAAGCATAAGCTATTTTTATAGCAAAATAGAAAATAACGTTAAATTATTTTTCTAATTGCTATTTATAAGCTATATTAAAGAACTAAGAAATTATGAATATAAGTTGAAATCAACTCATGCAAATTGTTAAACATTATTTAATTATGGCTTCTATCAACTTGTATCTTTCAATGTCATTAATAAGTTACAATATTCACACGGATACCAGATACAAAACTCACCGATGGAAAATAATTTGAAAATCTGAAGTAATTGAACGTAACATGAGTCAATGTTGTGTTAGTGCTAGATAGTGGACATTACTTCAATTTGAACTGTTGATGTTCTTAAGTGTAATTAGATTTCAGCTAGTGTGGCATTTAATTAATTTGTTAATACTGATAGTTAGTTAGTCAAGTGTAACTTATTGTACTTATTAGTGAGTTGATATGAGTTATAAATAGTGTTGCATTTGATTTTTAGTCATTCAGATAGACAATCAATAAAATGAGATCATTCTCAAGTTTTCATAATATTCCTTTTTCTATTTCTTGTGTGCATTGATATGCTTGCTCCCTAACAGATGGCTACATATTTGTTTGGCTTACTTAACATATGAATTTTGATCCATGTATTGTTGAATCATTTGTTAACATAGACATGTAATAATTTGTTAACTGAACCTTATTGATATGACTCTCTCTTTGCATATCTGTTTTAGACATGAATCTCATCATGAATCACGATTAATTATTTGAAGTGGTGCAGGTAGAAGGATTTGAAGTAGTATGAAAAACACTAGCCACCGTCCACGTTTCACTGCTCCTGCCTCCTCATTTGTTGCGCCTGCTGTTTTGATCAAGAGAAAGTAAGAGAAAGTTGAAGAAAGAGTGTTTTCAAACATATTGTGCTTGTTGAAGAGAAAGTTGCTACATTCTTATTCATAATTGGTCATAATGTTCGTCATAGAGTTGCTTCAAACCGTTTTCAACATTCCACAGAAACAATCTCACGCAATTTCAAGGAAGTATTAAGGGCAGTGTGTCGATTAGGAAAAGAACTGATAAAGCAGGAGTCTATGGAGTTGCCTAATAGAATTAAGAATAATCCAAAATATTATCCTTGGTTCAAGGTATGTGTGTAATTCATATTATTGTTATTGTAGTTGTATCTTTATTTGGTTGTTGTTTAATTATCCATATAATTTGGATTGTGCCTTGTAGAATTGCATAGGTGCAATTGATGGGCTCCTGCTGAGAAACAAATTTCATGTAGAGGTAGAAAGACAACAATCACTCAGAATGTCATGTGTGCTTATGATTTCAACATGATATTTACATATGTATATTCGGGGTGGGAAGGAAGTGCACATGATTCTAAAGTTTTACTTGATGCAATTACAAATCCAAATGCAGGATTTCCTTGGCCACCTAAAGGTAAGTATTAATATCTAACATAAAGTTATGCAGTTATATTGAGGAAATTAACAAGTAGAGCTAACATGTATTTTAATTGATGAAGGTTCATTTTATCTTGTTGATTCTGGGTATCCATGTACCAGAGGTTTTCTTCCCCCTTATAGAGGTGAAAGATATCATGCACAAGAATATCGAGGTCAAGGTAGACAACCAAAAAGTCCAGAAGAGTTATTTAACTACAGGCACTCGTCTTTAAGGATGACAATTGAGCGCTGTTTTGGAGTGTTGAAAAACAGATTTCCTATTTTAAAGTTAATGCCTTCCTACAAACCTTCAAGGCAAAGACTCATAGTAACTGCTTGTTGTGCTATTCACAATTACATACGCAAGTGGAATTTGCCTGATGAGTTGTTTAGGATATGAGAGGAAATGGATAATATAGAACTTGAGGCGGTGAACGAGGTTCCTAACCTTGAAGGGATGAGCTCGAATGTTGAAAACTTAACAAGGTTATCTGATGAAGGTGCAGCTGAGATGGCAATGGATAGGAATCATCTTAGAGATAGGATGTGGGTACATCGTCATAATTAATCGAACTAATTACGCTTTTTTTAGATTTTCTTATATGCAACAATGGAGTATGGAGTTTTGTTAGTTATTTTGCGGATGATTGTTTTTGTTTGCTTATTTGATGTTTATGTTATCGACATTAATATGCTATAATATTTTTATGTGTTTCACATTTTTCAATTTTGTATCGCTTGAACAAATTATGACTTCGTATCTAAAAAAATTATTTATTTTGTGACTAAATTCTACATTTAACTATAGTACTTCAAATTTAATTTGATTGGTAACTAAGGATAAAGTTGTAAGAAAAATACAATTATATAAAAGGTAATATAATTTATATAGGTTAAAAAAAAGATTTTAAAAATTTGATTACCAAACAAGTTTTCTAATTTTCTATTTTTTAAAACTGTTTTTGAAAATTATATCACCAAATGGATTTTCTAATTTTTTTCATTTCTAAAACAGTTTTGAAAAGTCACATTACCAAACAAGTTTTTTCTTTTTCTCTTCTTGAAATCCCTTTTCTAAAATTAGTTTTTAAAAACACATTTTGAAAACTAAAAACAAAAAGTGTTCCAAACAGGCTCTTAGTTACATGGGCCATACGAAAAATCAAGTTTCAGCAACTAAGGCCCAAAGAAATTGCCAGCCCATTACCTATTACAAATAAATCAAATATTATTTTTTAATCAGAATGTGGGGACCACTGCTGGGGTCCACAATGTATTTCAACAATTCACAACAATTACCAGGTCACAAATCCTAGCCATCTATCTAACTTATTCCTAATCCTAGTTAACACTCCAAATAACACTCCCAACCCTAATTCTCCTGTTTTAGGCGCCAACAAACCTCAGCCCTTGGATCTAATCTGTTTGCAATTTTTTCCTCATTTTTCTCCTGTTTTAGGCGCCAACAAACCTCAGCCCTTGGATCTAATCTGTTTGCCAGTTTTTCCTCCTTTCTTACGTGACAAAATTAATTGTATTCAACTTTCCAACTGATGCCGTCAAATTAATTGGCTGGCACAAATCACAATTCAAGTTCAAATTTACAGTGTATTGTAAATGACAAATAATTAATGTTATTGGTTTCCAATAACCCTCCTTTCTCTTCATCTCTCTACGATTCCTCATCTTCTTCAAAAACACACAAAATCATTTCTTCTTCTTCTGCCTTCATTTCGACCTTCTAAAGTAAATGCATCATCGTTGACCACCGCGTTGGAAAACTGATGTTATTATCACACCTCTCCATTATTGTTCAATACCCATGCAAACTCTACAGTGCCCCATGCTTCCCTCTTCTTCTCCCTCTGTCACTTTTGATTATACATCTTCAAATGAGAAGTATTGTAGATATATTGCTTTCCTACCATGCTTTGACGGGTATGAGTCTCCCATTTTTTTGTTGCTGTAATTTCTGTACTGTATATCTTCCTGATGTTGTTTTTTTGGTTTTTTCTTACCAGCACCTTCGATACAAGGTTCGCTCCATCCATTTCTTCTTCGCATTGAACTTTTCCGATTTCGTTGCCATTGAAGTCTTCGTAACGGTGGAACCTTGATGTTTTTGGTATTGCGTTGTTTTTTTTATTTTTAGGATTTTAATTTCTGAATAACTTTCTAGAGTAAATTGGTGATATTCAATTGGAATTCGGTGAAATTGTAAGTATCAGAGTGTGAGGATTGGAGTACGATGGTTCAGATTGAATATTTTGCATCAGTTTTAGGTACTCACTCTCTCACTATTTTTCTCTAATTTCTATCAATTTGTTAAGGTTTAGAAATCTCTACCACCACTTTATCTTTGCAAAACATTTTTCTTTTTCTCTCAATTGAATCTTCAATACCTCTTCTATTAGGTCAGAATTTATCTTACTAGATGGTTCTATCAAAATAGATTCTACGTTAGAGCTTTCCTTTGGTAAGAAATGTGCAGTTTTGAAATTTGCAGTCATTTAATTGACATCTGATTTATAGGAATGAATATGAAGTGTTTTTGTTTCTCTTGCAAAAATTTCATACTATACTGATACATATGCTAATATGGTTACTTTGGAAAAGTTTTGTAATTTTTTTTTCATTCTATAACATGATATACTTAATTACAATGAGTTTTACTTCTCTATTTAAGAACTTGGGCATCTTCATCGTTGCTTACTTGCTTTGGTATAGATTTATTGAGACATACATGCCTGGAGATGATTGATTAAATTCATCTGATCAAATTGGATTTGTGATATGTCACAACTCATGGTGTGGTTAGTTTTAAACTACCTATACATGTCGTTGCTATAGTAGACATTAAGTTATAATAGTAATCTTTGTTTGTTTATCATCTTCTATAAGTTTCATATATGGAACTAATACAAAGTGACAAGGGTAGAACCTTGAACGAAGGATGACTGCTATGGAAATATGATAATGTTCCTGGTATGAGTTAAAGTATGTTTTTTTTTTATTAAGAATGAGATTAAGAATGAGATAAAAGAGAGTTTCGGTTGTAAATTGCTTATGCTACATATGTAACATTGCGGATTCAAATGAAATTGAAACTTCCTAATTGATGGTCAAAAAGAATAATGGTAAGTTATACTTCAAGGATGATTGACATGGCATGACTTGAGTGAGTACTATAAGATGACTCATAAAGTTACCAACAACTAATTGACTGCATCTGATGATTGATGTAACTTCTAGAATTCTGGTATGCACTTAGTTTCAAGTTTTTTTTTTTTTTTTTTTAATTTGTAAATTGTCATATGTTCTAACACTTGCTTTTAATTCATATGAAAATAAACTTAGACTTGGTTTGGATTTTGTCGAACGGCTCTGCTAAATAATGACACCTAACTGATTTTGGTGGATTACTTTGGCTATAGCTGGAAATGTGTATTGAAGTTTCTCCATGATTCAAAGATGACTTGCACAATTTTTGGAGAGTGGACTAATTTTTGCAAACAACGAAGGTTCTTTGAAGGATTGTCTATCAAGTTTGGAAGCATCTAATAACAATGTCATACATGCATGTGAGGACTGCCCCACAATTTGGTCTGTGAACTAGATTAGTCACACCTATAGGAAATGGAGTATTCAAACCTCTTTTTTAGACAGAACAATATTTTAAGAGAGGCCATTGTGTAGTGGGTGTTGTTGGTTGGCATGTTTGGGTTTAGGTGCTGCTGCAGTTTCAGCGGCTGTGGTGGCTTCCTTTTGCTTTCCTTTTGGTGGTAAGATCTCCCTATCGGTTCTGCTATGCCTCCATGTCCTTTCTGTTATAGTGCTGGCTGTGATGCAGGAGTATTCGTGGGTTTGCTAATTGTTTTGATGACTATATAGTTGTTGTCATGTTTGGCCTTTTGTTCTCATTTATACCTCAACATCATGTTATTTTGTCTTTGGCTGGGTTGCTGTTTTGCTTGGATTTTTTGGCAGCTTTTTCTTTGGGGTGTTGGAAGGTTTGTTTGCTTTTGTCCGGTGATCCGCTATATACGGCACCTTATTTGTATTTTGCCTTATTGGCTTTATCCGCAGTTGTTTTTTGTGTCTTGCCTTTTAGGGAGACCGAAATTGCAACTATCTTTTTTTTTTTGTTTTTGTTTACAATATAATAATTTTATTTAATGTTAAGTTAAAAAGTTTAAACAATTTTTCTTATTGTAGAAATATTACAATCATAGTGTTTAAAGAATTTTTCCAAAATTTGTAGGCATAAGAAATTATTATAAATATATTAGTTTCTCCATTGTTTATGATCCGGGCGGTAGCACGGGTAAAAGTTCTAGTTCAATTTGAAAAGTAATAAATTCATGGTTGTGGTTCAACTTTCCCATGAAGGGAAAGAACTCCCCTTTTCCATACTAAACATCACCTCATTACTCATTACGGACTAGCAATTATCAATCATACATATATGCTCATTATTTAAAAATAAGAAAGATTAGTTTTATTATTTGTTTTTCATTATTTAAAGTATTGGATTGGATTGGATAATCATTCCGTCATTTGTTTAATAAGCATACAGTCAGAGCTAATCCTTCTCATGTTGTGTCTTGTTTAAATGTTGTTTTAGGGGGTGTAATGCCTACTTGAAACAGGCCGGAAATTATTGGGCTTTATTTGAGAAGTTCCATTTATTGAAGCAGCTACTACAGCAGTGCAATTCAACGGGGCCATTACTTTTCCCACCCCTATGCGCTTCTCACGCGCCCTATTTGGATTTTAAAATCCGAAATATTTCAACGTGTTTTTGAAAGTTTTATGAGGTTTTTATGCAGTGCGGATTCTAAAATCTGAACTGCATAGGACACGTGAGAAACGCATGATGGAAAAAGAAACAGTCATTCAACAAAAGACTCTCGTGTTCTTGTATTATTACCTGCTTCTTTCGAGATTTCAGCAGGTGGTATGAGTTGCAGTCAAAAAAAAGAATATATCAATTATCCATTCATTCATTAGATGAAAGACTTGTATGCATTTCTTATTCAAATATCACCATTTTGTGATTTTTGACTATACTTTTTTAAGCGATTTTGACCTCTTATAGTTTTTCTTTTGTAATTTTAACGTTCCCACCATTTTTTTTTTCAAATTTATGCTAAAGTTACATATTGATCGTTACTTTTAAGGAAAATGATTGTACCTTATTTTGCCTTTTTTTTTATTAAAAAAAAAAAACCATGCTAGCTATAGAACTTTGGTACGTCAATTGAGGTTACCTCAGCATAAATTTGGTGAGACACTGCCAAGTATAGTGAACAATTCAAGTAGCATAAATTTTTAAATAATTTTCAATTAAGTTCTTAAATTAGGTAACTTTAAAGACATAATAAAAATTATTTGAAAGCTGATGGTTTAAGTAAAACATTTTGTTGTTGTGTGCAAGTGTGGGTTATATGTTCCACATCGGATAAAACAGTAAAGGTTGAACACCTTATAAGTAAGAGGACCCATTAACCTAATGCCTTAAGGTTTTGGGTAAGAGTGTGACGTCTATCTTGCTTGTGTGGTTGTTCTAGACTCGATGTGGACGGTCCCCCAAGCTTCCCTCATGACCCAACAGTGGTATCAGAGCCCCGTTCGACGAAGGGTACGACCGAGGCAGCCTGTCGTGTCTCTCTTACTTATGCGGTTGTTCTAACTTCGATGTGGATAGTCCTCCGAACTCCCCATGACCCAACACATTTAGCCATAATAACTAAGTTTTATAGTCATTACTCATTACGGACTAGCAATTATCAATCATACACATTTGCCCAAACTTTACTCCGAAAGTTAGCACAACTTTTTTTTACCGAAACATTTTCCTCTTGAAAACGTGGCGTATAAAGGAACTGTTGCAACAAGAAGAAATTATATATTGACGGATTATAGAGGGAAAGAATATAAAGGCATGCACATGGAGTGGTACCCTTGAAGGAACATAAAACAGTTGTTGGAAATGTATGGCCCACTATCATGTCCTTAGCAAATAATCATGTTTGAACATCACAACATGATAAGAATTAAAGGATTCGATGAGCTTTCTGCTTTTGTTATCTTCCACGTTTGGGAATTGAGATAGAGACATCATATCTTCCTCCCATTGCACTATATAATGTCTTGAAAATTTGGCAAGATATGACGACTATACAGTCCCTCCATCCCTATCCCTATCCCTAGTAATAATGAAACAAACAATTAGTTATTCAAGTTTGTATCTATCTTCCTCGGACTCATATAAGGAGGACCCCAAGGATAAACCATTCTTTATGTATGGTAGTGAGATACTTGTTTCAAAAAACCTTCTAATAAGTTAAAACAGATAGTATATCCGATGCATGTACCACGGTTTGATAAAATATGTTGATTGAAAAAACAAAGAGCATGGTGTCATGTTTATTATATAGTAGATGGAGTAGAATGCAAACTAGAGTCACTTAAATAGAAGTTCCAAAAGATTAATGGGTTTCTAATCTTTTCTCATTGCCATCAATTGTTATGATGATACGATGAGTATGACGTTTTGTTTTTACTTTGACCTTAATGGACATGGCTTGCATGGTACTCCTTTGTTTGTACTACAATGAGTAACATTTATAAATTCAGAAACGACCATAAATGTTTTTTTTTATTTTATAAATTACACTCCCCTTCTCTCCCTTCAAAATACTTGAATTACATTCCCCCTCTTTTATGTTAAAATATACACTCCCCTCCCCTCTTATTCAAAACATATTAGAAAATTTTTCACTCCACTTCCCTAAGAGAAGCTTGAATTACATTACCCTCCCTCTTATGTTAAAATCTACACTTTACTCCCTCAATATTAACTTTTTATTTCTAATAATCTAGAAAAATAATAATAATCTAACACACTTCGAAAAAAATAGTATTGCAGGCCTATTTTAATATAATAAAAAATTGAATACATATTTTTCGCTATTTTTTATTCACAATTTCATTAACATGTAGTTTTAGACCCTATTATAGAATATGAAACAGCCCAAAATAAAATTAAAATATGTGAAAAATTACTACAGACAATAAAGCATTGTTATTTAAAAGTTAATTTTATACTCTAAATTATCAAATCAATAGCAAAATATTTAAATTTAATTATCATTGACATTTAAGTTATAAAGAAATGAATTAATTTTTCTTAAATGATGGTATAAAATTAATATATATCGTAAAAAAAATTATTTATGTTAAAATAGATTAAAGTGTAGTGCATATTTAATTATTAAGGGAGGGGGTTGTAATTCAAGCACCTTATAAGAGAGAGGATTATAAATTTTATTTTTCAAGGGAGGGGAGTGTATATTTGAACATAAGAGGAAAGGAGTGTAATTCATGCATCTTTAAGAGGAGGGGAGTGTAATTTTTTTTTTTTTTTATCAAATTAATTCCATCAAGTATTGATGTACTCATTATTATCATAAAAACATATTAACTTGAGATTGATGGTACAAATTAGAGAGTTCACTTGAATATCAACAAAAGAATAAAGTATAATTTAAAAAAAAATGATTACCTGTTGAAAATGACACCGATTTTGAGATTTGTATTTTTAATTTTATAAATGTATCACACATAATAGTAGAGATCGTTAATAAAAAGTCAATAACAAATATAAATATATCCATCAAACTATTTACTTTTTACTCATTCATGCTTGAATCTGGTGGCTTCTAGAGCATATAACATTGTCGTATCTTATTTGGTTAGAGATCAACATTTGATTATTTGAGTTTTATGAAACATAATCAGACATTGTCATTATATTTTTCTCTATTTTACCCTTTTCTCGCAATTATAAATGTTCATTCTAGTCGGTGGCCAAGTTTGTGTCTCTACTATTGTTATCACCATTGATGATAAAATTAACCCTTTTTCGGTCGATGTAATCTAGGTTATCAAAGATCTTTCACGATTAGATATGGAATATTGTCGAACCATTGGCAAAAAGGATTAATAAGGGATTTTCATATATGACCTTATCGCATATGCAAATGTTCTTGCTCAGATATGTGAGGGTTCTTCTCCCCAAAAGAATAAGTGATGTCTTCGAAAATACTATGAGTATTTATGGATGGAATGACTAAGTGCAAGTGTTCTTGCTCTTCATGGGGTCTCCTCCCCAAAGGAATAAGTGCTGTCTCCCAAAACACCGAATATTTATGGGGTGAAATGATAAGTGCAAGTGTACATTATTCAAGTTATATTATAAAAAGATATTGATATCACATGAACTATGACATTATAGCTTTCTAGAGCTTTCCGATAAATAACTTGTTTGCAGAAAAATAAAATAATTCATATTTGGCACAACAGTAAAACAAAGATAAATGGTTGAAAAAACAGTTAAAAAGACTTAGAAGTTCTCCAAGGTGAAGGTGTGTTTAAACAATGAATTAGTTATGACAGAGTTTCCTCGCAACCCGGTGGCCTTTAGGGTCTCTTGACACAACCATCATGTTAAGCATGGGAAGACACACCTTTCGGGGTACAATCAAAATACTTAACATGCAACATTACTAGGTTGGTCATCTACAACTCTCAATCTTGGGAGAGGCTAAGCCGTGACCTATGACAAGACCCTGGATAGATTTTGACACATTTACAGGCTCTTTCCATATCTTACATAAGTTCAAGCAGTCTGTCTTGTTCTAGTCACCTCTCGATACTTAGGAACGGCTGCGGTTATGGTGCATAAGGAAATCCTTATGCACCCTACATAAATCCAGAAATGATTTTTGTGGGTTGCATTCCAAAATCATTAGATGTACTAATGGTTTCCAACACCTGCATATATCATAGTATGTTTTGTATAAAATTATGCCAAAACCATTTTACTGTGGAAATGGTTTTTGTGAGTTGTACTCCAAAACCATTTTTGAATTTATGCAGGGTGTATAAGGATTTCCTTATGCACCATAACCGCACCCCTTAGGAACGTAACTCATATCAAACAAATATTTTTCATTCCTATACCCTCATGATGAGTTACGTATAAAAATATTTTTTTCATTCCTATACCTTCATTAAAATTTATATAAAAATATGTAAACGATAAATATTTATATAAGTTCTCTTTATAATTGCTCTCAAATGTTGATATTTTTTCATTTCTAACCTATTAAAAAATATAACATTGAATTATTTTTCCAACCAATGAATGAAGTCATTTTTCAATAAATATAAATAGTAGTTTATAATATAATAGTAGTTTTAGGGTCTTGCTAACAAATGTCATAAGAACATTGAATAGGGATTCGATAAAAGAAAATTTTATCTAAAACATACAATTGTTTTTATCAGTTTAAAAATTACAACATTTTTTTTTATGTAAAATAACTTTTTGTTTTCTAAATTAATACACTTAGGACGCTCATTAACATCTTATAATTTGTTATAATGTTCATGTTATACTTCATTCTTATTACATATGGTGGCGGTGAGACTTCCGACAAAGGCGGTATTCTTTTCTGCTTGGGAGTTTTAATCACAGATGGCAAAGCAGTCCTTTCCTTCATCAGGATTGATGTGGCAAACCATGCTTTTGGGAAATTTTTGCTCGTCGTTGGCCTTTCTAACGGTATATATTTATTTTATTTTTGGAAAGTTTTTATCATTGAAAGAAAAAGATGTGGAAACTAAGTTCCCACATATGCCAACATTGTTCTTTGTTGATCATAAGAGTGACGTTTGACGATCTTTACATTGTTTATTGTAAGTTAAGAGTACTTGCAAACACTCTGACGTTCAAGTGAGTAAGAGTGCAAAAATGAAAGATTTAAGTTATAATGAATTAGACCCAATAGGACAACAAAAGATCCCTTTTATAGATGAGAACGCAAAGCCTCATGAAATCAAAGGAGAGGAGCCGTTGGAAAGCGGTTACGGATGGCGTGATCTCGTAACCGTCGAATGTTAGTCCATTATGGAGGGTAGGAGGCAATAAAGTTAAATTCATTTGAAGAGTAATTCTTATATGATCACAAGCTTAAATGTATAGTTTTTAGACATTTTAATAAAAATAACTAATGATAAACCATCATCTTTCATATTGAAAGCACAAGATATCTGATCATGTGACCATAATACTACTACTGTTTCGTTACACATAAAAATGGATCACCGGCCACACAGCATTTGATTTTAGTCACGACACCAACAGTGACCAATAATAGTACTATAACGAGCCAAGGACACCAAGTCACTGTCCCGTCATCCCTCTAGCACAGTCCCATCCATACCAGTATTTAATTCCTCAAACAAGTGTCATCGATTTTCCTCACATGATTTTCAATCATGATTTTTTTTAATAATTTTCCGTCAATTTTTTTAATATACATGTTAAAGACTTAAAAATAAAATTTTACATTAAGAAAACAATATTTAATTGTAAAATGTTGATACAAGATTTTCAAGATAAATTTTTTAATATTAAACTTTCTAATATGTGTCTGTGGAATACATATTAACATTGACCAAACTTATCCCGATAGCTTAGCTCAGTTGGTAAGAATATTGCATATTATATTCAGAGGTCGAGGTTCGAACACCGGACACTCCACTCCTCCACAATTAAATTGTATCAGCTCTAGCCATTAGACTGTTTGATAAAAAAACATTGACCAAACTTATCCCAGTGAGCTTAGCTCAGTTGGCAGTGATATTGCATATTATATTTAGGGGTCGAGGTTCGAACACCGGACACTCCACTCTTCCACAATTAAATTGTATGAGCTCTAGCCATTAGACTGATAAAAAACCATTGACCAAACTTTTTTTTACTAATAAATAATGCATGTAAGATAAGATATACAACTTTGTTGTATATTGATAAAATTCTACGGCTGATAGTAATGGTAATGAGTACGTATCCAACACTATCCCTAATAATCACGGATCAAGCACCGGCCAGATTTGGTAATTGCGGCCATTCTTTAATTTATTGAGTGGATAGTTTTGACTTTTGAGTTAATACATTACTTCTTCTGTTCGTATTGACAGTAGTAGTATTTACAAACCCTCCCTAAAAAAAAAGTATTTACAAACCCTAAAATGACATTACGTAGTATTTATAAAAACAAATATACAAATAAAAGAGTCCCTTTTAATTGTAATTCATACATCAATGATTGAGTCTTATAATTTAATTTGATTTGAATTATAATTATAATTATAAACTATACATAAATATACAATGAAATTAAAATTGGTCAAGAATGTAGAAACTTAAAAGAAAAGAGACACGTAAATTATTAGTCTAAGGTTTTTTTTTGATAAATAAAGTTAGTCTAAGGTTGAAAGTTCTTACATAATATAATATTGGATAATAAATCATAGATGTTTTTATTTTCACTCAACAGATGTTAAACAGAAGAAAATTAAGCATTAATTATTAAATAAATAAAATAAATTATTTTATCTGATAAAGTATTAAATAAACTTTTACGAAAAAATGTTCCTAAAGATAATTTTTTTTTTTTTACAAAAATAAAGATAAATTGTTGATGATAGAAAAATGTTCTTATAAGAATATTTTGGATTCAATCTAGTAAGCACATATTATATGATATTGAAATACCAAAAAAATAAATTATTACTACTATATGATATTGTACATGTCTTTTATTTACGAATAGAACTTGTTATATAATATTTATATATTCAATGCACATGTCTAAGGAAAAATACTCGTAAAATATCTTACATGGTCTCGTAATAAGTTTCATTTTTGCATTTTTTTTTCCTTTATCTTAAAATAATTATCACTTTAAAATACTAACATATACATTAACTTTTTTTTCTTCTATTAATATACTCTCTATTTACTGAATTTTACTCTATGACGGGTGCTAGTCACACCCTAAAAAAAACAAGTTACACTCAAATTTATTTAAAATTTTACAATAATATAAAAATTGTCCTCTTCATGTAAATTTCTAAAAACCCATCTTTTATGATCATTCTGAACCCTTACCCCCTTTCATCCACAAATCACCATAGATGTACAACCAAGATCTGAATCAACATCTTTGTTATTGATATGTATTATATTCATAAAGGTTAGTGAATTTCATTTTCGATGAGTTTCTATTTGTTTATTGTTTGTTTTGGTATGAGATATGCTTGTCAATTTGATTTTAAGTGAGAGGTTAGTGTAAATTAAGTTTACGTGTATGTATATAAAAGGGGTTAGTGTAGTTTACGTATGTAGGTTAATGTAAATTCAAATTTACGTATGTTAAATTTAGGTTAGTGTAAATTCAGTTTACTTACGTTCAATCTAGGTTAATGTAAATTAAGTTTACTTATGTTCAATTTAGGTTAATGTAAATTTGGTTTACGTGTGTATATAGTATGTATATAAGAGGTTAGTGTAAATTCAGTTTACTTGCGTTCAATCTAGGTTAATGTAAATTAAGTTTACTTACGTTCAATTTAGGTTATTTAGTTTACGTATGTATATAGTATGTATATAAGAGGTTAGTGTAAATTCAGTTTACTTACGTTCAATCTAGGTTAATGTAAATTAAGTTTACTTATGTTCAATTTAGGGGTATATGAGTCATTCTGGGGTGTAACTTATTTTTTTTGGGGTGTGACTAGCACCGGTCTTACTCTATTTAACTAATGTACTAACTACAATTAATAAAGATGGTTTAGTAAATGATATATTAATGCTCTCATTAAAATCAATTCAAATAATCACTTACTTAAAAACATCCAAATACAACACTTAATTGTCTTCGTGAGCTTAACTCAATTGATATGGATAATGCATAATATATGCAAGGTCCGGAGTTTGAACCTGACAAAAATAAATTAAAAACTCAATCTTAGATGGATGGAATAATAAGTAGCCTAATCAACCATGTGTGATTGTATATAACGGAAGAGACCTACCTTCAACGTTGTGACAAATCAATGTTCAAATTTTGACTAAAAAATATTTACACTTTTTTTTTAAAGAAAAAAATATTTATACTTAAAAGCCGACAATACTTAAAATATACTCCGATATCCTATATTTATAAGACAAATTTAGATGAACAAAACTTGATATTTCTAGTTAAAAAAATTGGAGCAGATTCATATGATTATATGAAACATATACAATTGTTTAAGTGATGATACATATGGAAAAATGAAATAAAGAAAGAGCCTAACCAAACACAAAACAAAACACATCTGATACATTCACCTAAGAAGAGTCCAAGTCCAACTAATACAAATACAATTACTACTACCATTTTTTCAAAACTGAAAAATGAAGCGTTTTAAATGCCTTTGAATTTGACTTGTAACCTTTATCTAATCTTTCATACCAATGACAATTAGTAATTAAAATGATAATTAAAGAAGGTTTAATATTATTATAATTGATCAGCTTAATTTAGCACCAATCCACCACCCACTATTTTGAAGCCAAATGTCTCTTCGCTGGTGAGGGGACAAAGTGCCACCAACCCAGCTAACCAAAATCAAAAGCCAAAGTAAAAACAAAAAATAAAAAAAAACATCACACAACATAGATAGACATAGAGAAAGTGAGTTACACACAGACAACAACATTGTGTACTGTGTTTTTGCACAACTCACGGAGATCTAACTAACATGGGATGACACTAAATTTCATCATTAAAATAAAATGAAACAAAATAAAAGGAGCTAGCTGAACTTTGTTCATAGCCGCCATAAAATTTTGATTTTCTTTTACTTTCATTTTGGTGAGTAGTAACATCATATCTATCTCAATTATGTTTTCTTTTCATCAATTCACTTTGATTCAATTATCTTTTGATCTCAAGTTTTTTATTTCAATTTGATTTGATTGATCATGTAGTTTTTTCAGTTATATGGTTGATTTGTATTCTTCTCATGCTTGAAAACTAAGCTGTTATTGTTGATTTACAGAAGTATGATTGGTTATTTATTAATTTTATTACAAAATTATGATAGTATTGATTTTGTCATTTTCTATTGCATTTATTGGATGATCAGGTAGTTTGTATTCATTCCAGCATATCAGAAATTTGTTCATTCAGTTTTGGAATTTGAGAAACAAAACCGAGTTCAACCAATCAGGTATGTTTTTTTTATGCTACTTCAGATCAATTTGAGAAAATAAAAAGAAGAAACAATATTCATGATTTTGATTTGTCTGAAACTGAACAATTTGTAATCCTTTTGTTTTGTTTGTTCCAATGAATACACACAGAAGCAGAAACTGTGATGACTTGGTTGACTTTGTAGTCAAAAGCATACTCTTGTGAATGTTTTGCCTCTTCATGTCTTTGAAGGATTAATAAAGTACTTACAACAATAGAACAGAAAGCGGTGATGGCGACGGCGACTCGGTCTCATGCAGATTCTAGGAGAATGTATTCTTGGTGGTGGGATAGCCACATAAGTCCTAAGAACTCAAAATGGCTCCAAGAAAATCTTACAGGTAATGCCTCCTATCTTTCTGGCCTTGGTAGTAGCGCAAATTTTTTTTTTTTTTTGACACGGTTGTTTTTTTGTGACTTGACATCTTTACGGTTGGAGGTTGAGTTGCATCATTTATTGTTGTTTTCTTATCTATAGTATATGGGAAATTAATGTTTTTACATTTAACTTTGAGCATAATTTATTTTGTTGATGGGTTTAGCAGTTACTGAGATTGCTATGATGCCTTAAAAGTTAAAAGTTACTGTATGGAAGTATTATTTTTTTGCTAAAAGTTAGAGTATCAGAATGGAAAATAGAAGTATATTTCATCAATGTCTGGATGGCACAATGATGTAAATATGATTTAAATCTGTTTCAGTTTCACTTTAGAATGTTCTTCTGGTTATATGATGCAGTAAAGTTGAGACTTTATTATTCTGTTATATTGATTTTTATAGAAGCATTTTTTTACTTATATTTCTGAATCATCTTCGTTATTTTGTATCTTGCTCAAAATTCTTTTCCTTTTATAATTGTAGATGTTGAAGCGTGTGATGACATGATTTATTTGGTTTTAGAAAATTTCAGTTGTTTCCTTTAGGGACATTCTACATGCACTTCTAGTTTGTATTATATGAGTTATTGGCTTAATTACCGAGAACGATATGACAATATTTATTATTTTGTGATAATCCATCCTCTGAGCTAATCACAATGATATTTCATGATGCACAGACATGGATGTCAAGGTGAAGCAAATGATTAAGCTCATTGAAGAAGATGCAGATTCCTTTGCCAGGAGAGCGGAAATGTACTATAAAAAGCGCCCAGAGCTGATGAAAATGGTTGAAGAGTTTTATAGGGCATACCGCGCATTGGCTGAGAGATATGATCATGCAACTGGAGTGATCCGTCATGCTCATCGGACCATGGCTGAAGCATTTCCTAATCAAATTCCTGTGATGATTACAGACGATTTACCAATGGTTACATCCATGGAGACTGAGCCACGTACACCAGAAACACGCCATCCTTCACGTACATTTCTGGACTCGGATGAATCAGAAAAAGATGCTCATTTTATCAAACGAAATGGAGCAGATAGTGAAGAACTTCATTCTGCTTTGAACAAGACGGGTTTAAGACAGCTCAATGATCTCCTCATCCCTCGAGAACATGCAAAGTTTGAAGGGCATGCTCGAAGGGGGCTCAATTTTTTAGAGACGCAGGAGGAAAGCAGTGAGCTAAACAATGGAGGCCGTGGCACTAAGGCTCATGTCTTGTCTGAGTCTGAACGCGTGACAAAAGCCGAAGCAGAAATTTCGGCCTTAAAGAAAGCCCTTGCCAAATTGGAAGATGAAAAGGAAGCTGGTTTGCTTCAGTATCAGCAGAGTTTGGAGAAATTGTCTAATCTTGAATTAGAAGTGTCTTCTGCACAAGAGAATTCTCAAAGAGTCGATGAACGAGCAAGCAAAGCAGAAGCTGAAGTTCAAGACTTGAAGGAAGCGGTAATCAAATTACAGGCGGAAAGGGAAGCTACTCTTCTTCAGTACCAGGAATGCTTGGAGAAAATAACCGATCTGGAGAAAAATATTTCTTTTGCTCAGAAGGATGCAGGAGAGTTTAACGAACGTGCTACTAGAGCTGAAACTGAAGTTGACTCCTTGAAGCAGGACCTTCTAAGAGTAGAAGCTGAAAAGGAAGTTGCCCTTCTTCAATATAAACAATGCCTGGAGACATTATCAAAACTGGAGGAGAGATTAAAAGAATCCGAGGAGAATGTTAGAAGGATTAATCAGCAAGCTAATTTAGCTGAAAACGAAATTGAAGCTTTGAAGTTGGAAGTTACTAAACTTAATGAAGAGAAGGAAGATGCTGCTCTCCGATATCAGCAATGCTTGGAGATAATTTCCAGTCTGGAACATAAACTCTCTTGTGCTGAAGAGGAGGTGGGTAGGTTAAATTCTAAGATAGACGATGAGGTTGAAAAGTTACATAGTTCCGAACAGAAGTGTCTTCTTTTGGAAACATCGAATCACGCTCTACAGTCTGAATTACAGTCTTTGGCACACAAGATGGGATCTCAAAGTGAAGAACTTAACGAGAAGCAGAAGGAATTGGGTAAACTTTGGAGTTCCTTACAAGAGGAGAGATTGCGATTCATTGAGGCTGAAACTGCTTTCCAAACTCTTCAGCATTTGCATTCTCAATCTCAGGAAGACCTTAGAGCTCTTGCTGCTGACTTTCACGGTAAATTGGAAATACTAGGGAATGTTGAATCACGTAAGCAGTCTCTAGAGGATGAAGTGCACAGAGTCAATGAGGAAAACAAAATTCTAAATGAGCTCAAGATTTCTTCATCTTTGTCTATACAAACTTTGCAGGATGAGATATTGAATTTGAAAGAGACAATAGAGAAACTTGAACAGGAGGTTGAGCTGCGACTTAATGAAAGAAATGCTCTTCAGCAAGAAATTTACTGTCTTAAAGAGGAGCTTAATGATATGAATAAAAAACATGAAGCTATGATTGACGAGGTCAGGTCAGCTGATTTAGATCCACAGTGCTTTGGCTCATCGGTGAAACAATTGCAAGACGAGAACTCAAAGCTGAAGGAGACATGTGAGGCTGAAAAAGATGAGAAACTGGCTCTTTTGGTAAAATTGGAAACCATGGAGAAGCTTTTGGAGAAGAATTCTGTTTTAGAGAATTCCATTTCAGACTTGAATGCTGAGTTGGATAGTGTCAGAGGAAAAGTAAATGTGTTGGAAGGAACATGCCAGTCTCTGCTTGTGGAGAAATCAACTCTTGCTGCTGAGAAGGCCACCTTGTTTTCTCAATTACAAGCCACCACTGAAAAGCTTGAGAAGCTTTCGGAAAATAACAACCTTTTGGAAAATTCACTATTTGACGTCAGTACCGAACTTGATGTATTAAGAGGGAAGTCAAAGATCTTAGAAGACGCGTGCCAGTTACTTGACCATGAGAAGTCCAGTATCTCTTCAGAGAAAGAAGCCTTAGTTTCAGAGTTGAACACCACTCAGCAAATTCTGAAAGATCTTGAAAAACAACACAGTGAATTGGAACTAATGCATTTGGAACTAAAAGGAGAAAGGGAGTCATCACTTAAAAAGGTAGAAGAGCTACTGGTTTCCCTGTATTCCCAAAGGGAAGAGCATTGCAGAGTTTTGAAGTTGAATGAAGATGAAGTGGCCAACAAGGAATTACAAATCGATATTCTGAAAGAAGATGCAAAGTGCCGGAAACAAGAATATGAGGAGGAACTGGATAGATCTCTAAACGCTCAGATTGAAATTTTCATCTTGCAGAAGTGTATCCAAGATTTGGAGAAAAGGAACTTTTCCCTCCTAGTTGAGTGCCAGAGACTTTTGGAGGCGTCCAAAATGTCTGACAAAATTATTTCTAATTTGGAGACTGAAAATATTCAAAAGCAAGATGATGTGGATTCTTTGTCTGATAAAATTAAAATACTAAGGGTTGGACTGCATCAGGTGTTGAAGACTCTTGACATTAACGGTGATAATTTCTTTGAAGATATGCTTGACGAAGACCAAACTCTCCTGAACCATATACATGGAAAACTTAAGGAGAGAAAGAAGTCTTTTGACGCGATTTTCAAGGAAAGCCACCACTTGACCGTTGAGAATTCGGTTCTGATTACATTTCTTGAGCAGTTGAAAATGACTGTAGAAAATCTTGTGATAGAAAAAGGAGCACTTGATGAGGAGTCCAAGATACAGTCTAAGCAGTTCACGGCATTGCAAATTGAGTTCCAAAAGGCATTGGAAAAGAATCAGGAGTTGAAGTTGGCCATAAGCAAAGGAGAAGAGAAAATGGAAGGTATGACAGCTGAAATAGTTAATCTACGCGAAGAGCTATCAAACTTTGAAAAGATCCACAGAAACTTACATGAAAAAAGTTGCACGATAATTGAAGAGAAAAAATCCTTGCTGGGAAGATTTAAAGATCTGAGTGAGGAGAAGGGTAACTTGGAAGAAGAACTTTGTGTCCTGTCCCACGAGACATTCGTTCAATCTAATATTTCTGCGATTTACGAGAATATCATCTCTGAAAAACTCCAGGAACTTAAACAGCTTGGTCAAGAACTTGATAAGCTCGGTTCAGAAAATAATAACCTTGAGGAGAGATTGAAGATAATGGCACACAAATTAGAAAATGAAGAAATGGAAAATTCTCATCTTAAAGAGTTATTTGTAAAGTCAAATGTTGAATTGAATTTAGTTGAATCTGTCAATGATCAATTGACTTGTCAGATTAGGAATGAAAGGGAAATGCTGTGTCAAAAGGAAAAAGTGCTTTCGGAAGCAGCCAAGACGTTTCATGCTTTACACACCGAGAAAACAGAATTGCAAAGAACGGCGGAAGATCTGAAGATTAGATATGATGATGCCAAGGGGAAACTTGAAGAGCAAGCTAATCGAATTTCCCACTTGTCCTCGGACAAGGACCGTCAAAATGAAGAGCTTGGATGCCTCAGTGAAGTGAACCAGAAATTGGAGTCTGAAATGAAGTGCCTACACCAAGAACTTGAAGAAATTAAGCTAAGGGAAAAGAAGCTAAGTTATGAAGTACACGAAGGAATAAATGAGATTGAACAATGGGAAACTCAAGCTGCAGTACTCTTTGCCGAACTGCAGGTTTCTGCTGTCAATGAAACACTACTTCAAGGGAAGGCTTGTGAGCTAGCTGATACATGTGAGCATCTTGAGAGCATAAACTACTCGAAAGACATGGAAAGAGAACAGCTGAAAGAATTAGTTAGCAAGTTGGAAGGTGAAAATGGGAAAATGTGTGATCAATTAGCTGCTTATGTCCCAGCTATCAGTGCTTTGAATGATTGTGTAACATCTCTGGAGGTGCAGACTCTAGGGCATCCAAAACATCATGACTATGAAAAACCTGAGGTATTAATATATTTTTTCAGTATTTGGTTTTGATTTTTCCTTTTATGGTAATGCCAGGTCATTGCTTGATGATTTTGCGACGAAAATTAATTTCCTCCTTTTCTACATGTAAACAACTATTATTGCCTTTCTTTATGGATATAATTTGATTTGTTTGTCCTATGATCACCATTTCCAGGTTAAAAATTTGGTGAATCACCAATACATTGAAAATGGTCAACAAATAGATGAATATCAATCTGTTACGGCACCAGATCCTCTCCTCGACTTCCAAGACCTGCAGAGGAGGATCAATGAAATTTCAATGGCAGTTAAGAATTTTAACGCAAGTTCCAAAGCCAATGTTGAAATGAGAGAGATTCAAGAAGCAAAGGAGATTGAACAGAAAATGGGGAGTTTAAGGCCAGATAATCCTGTAACTGAGATTGAAGTACTTCCAAAAGACATCATGCTTGATCAAATATCTGAATGTTCATCATATGGAGTAAGCAGGGGAGGAACTCTTGAGTCTGATGATCATATGCTTGAGTTGTGGGAAACATCTGATAAGACACCGAAGATGGCAGCAGAACCAGCAGAAGATCATCATCAAAGAAGAGCATCCAAGGAAACATACAACAAACATCCTTCAGGAGATTCCTTGGTGGAAAAGGAGTTGGGGGTGGACAAGTTAGAGATCTCAAGAAGAATGTCACGGCCACGTGAAGAAGGCAACAAGAGTAGAGTTTTGGAAAGACTTGATTCTGATTCACAGAAGTTAACGAACCTTCAAATAACCATACAAGATTTGATGAAGAAAGTTGAAACTATTGAGAAGAGTACAAAGGGAAAAAGTGCCGAGTATGATACCGTTAAAGAGCAGCTTGAAGCGTCTCAGGAGACTGTAATGAAGTTGTTCGATGCCAACCGCAAGCTGGTGAAGAATGTAGAAGAAGGTGCACTGTCTTCAGCTGGGAGAGCTTCATCAGAATCAGATGAGATTGGAAGTGTCAGCAGGAGGAGATTTTCGGAACAAGCGCAGAGAGGATCAGAAAAAATAGGACAACTTCAGTTGGAGGTTCAAAGACTCCAGTTTCTTCTTTTGAAACTCAATGATGCAAAAGAAAGCAAAGAGAAAACCAAAATGGCTGATCAAAGTCGGAGAGTACGTTTGCGGGATTATCTCTATGGTGGGACAAAAACCAACAACCAAAAGAAGAAGAAAACACCTTTTTGTGCATGTGTAAGACCACCCACTAAGGGAGATTGATTTCTACCGTAGTTTCAATTCCATGAGACATTAGCTTTCTTGTTTGTATATTTTCCTTTCTATAGATGCTTTAAGACGATACAAGTCATATTTCGATCCTTCTGTACATGTTTGTGCCTCATGTATTAGCAAGAAGAGGCTAGGATGGAACTTTTCCATTTCTTTTTCTTATCTTTTTTTCATATAAAATTTTGAATAATCCCTTCCTCAATTTCTGGTTTAATTCATGTGTGGATATACAGTGGGAGATGTAAAATGTTACTTTCCTCTGATTGGTCACTTGTATCATATCAGACTAGGATTTTTTTTTTCTCACCTAACACTCTTCATCTGGTATTTTTTTTCATTATTGGTGATTTATTATGGGAGATATTTTTTTGGTAAACATGTTATTGGTGCGAAGTATCCATCAACTTTGCATACGACTAATCTTCGCAGGCAAACTTGACCGGTCACCTCTATGAGTTCTCCCCTCTCAACCACATTTTTTTCATCTGCGAGGCTCAAACCCGAGACCTTGCTTACGTGATCCGAGTCAAGTTCCAGTCGGATCCATGTAATGTTGATTATTGTGTAATATTTTGATAGTACTTCAAAGATATGTATGTAACTTAATAGTGTTGAAGGTTTTATTTTTTTGCACTGTCAAGATTTAAACTTGAAAACTTCTGATCAGTAACCTTTAATTTTCTCCGGTTCCAGAACCTTTTCAAAGGCCATTTTTAATTCTCATGGTAAATGCTTTGCATTTGAATAGATTAACAAGCATATTGTTGCATAAGAACTCAACAACGTATGTAGGAAATTTCTTTCAACTGTGAAAGTTGAAGACTCATACATCTTTCATTTTCCTATGGCTCTAAATATTTAGTGGCATGATTCACATACTCTCATGCCACATATTGTAATAGTAATAATACATAACTGAGTAGAAAACAAGAAAGCTTCTGAGCTCTTTAAATTATGCATTGATATATATATATATATATATAACTCAGACATTGTTCCAACCCTCTGATTCATCTCTTTTGGGATTTGTTTTGCATGCAAAGTTACATGCTCTAACAGCATCTTCCACTGTCAGATAAATCCAATTTCCTTCTACATCCTTTTGGAAGCTGGATTTGTTTAACTTCTTCATCACCTCACTTCCAGGATTGACTAAAACAAGCTGTAATCATAGGAATGAAAAGATTTCAAGGTTAACAAAAATGCTACAATGAATAAGCTATAAAAAAAAAAAATTGGTTCATGATTAGCAAATGACATTAGAGAAATAATTACTTGCTGCTCTCTTCTTTCAACCATCTTCTTAGCCTCTTCAAGCATACTTATTCCACTTGTATCAATATTTCCAACAGCTGCCAATATAATTACACTGCAAGTTAGACTGAAAATTCTAATAACCATGTTTTGATTAATTGCCATGTCTCAAAGGCTCATTACTCACCACTCATATCCAGTATAACATAATTCAAAATTGTCTCCCCTGTATCTTTAATTCTATCTTCCTCTTCATCGATCCACCTTGAGATCCTATGAACAATAACAGTTTTCTTGTCAGTCGAATTATTCCAGGGAAGAAAATTTTACATGCTAGAGAAAAAAAAATCCAAATTTTCATGTATCTTACCTTTCTCTTAAATAGCTTGCATTGGCAAAGTAAATTGGTGCATCAATCTTTAGAATTAGAATTCCGGAAATACGATTTGCATTCGGATAATGCTCAATGTTTCTGTATATTACAGAATTTGGAATGTTTCCCAAAACAAATGTCCTTGGCCTTGCAACAAATAGCAATATCCGAAGTACTGATATAGCAACCTAAACATGCATAAGAAAACACATTAATATCATAAACTTGTATATCAGACTGATAAGTGGGAGAACAAAGAGACTATTGATACATACTGCTATGACTAAGCCAATTTCAACACTGCCAAAGACAACGCCCATATACGCGCTAATGCAGACGAAAAAATCGAATTTGTCAATCTTCCAGAGATGGATGGCTGCTTCATAATCTATAAGTCCAAGCATTGCAGATACAATTATGGCTGCTAGTACCACCAGAGGAGTGTAATAGAACAAAGGTGTCAAGAATAACAGTGTCAACATGACTGCAATTGACATCACAATGTTGGATGCTGCTGTCTTGCATCCAGCATTATAGTTCACGGCCGAGCGCGAAAATGGCCCTGAAAGATTTATCATTTTTATACCAAAAACATGTGAGAAATTTATGTGCAAAGGTAATATTGAAGTTAACATTTGGTGATGATGTTTACCTGTTGTGAGGTAGCAAGAGGTGAAAGAACCAACTATGTTCATGGTTCCAATAGCTATCATCTCTTTGTTTCCATCAATATGGTAATTTTTATACATTGCAAAGCTTCTTCCCACAGCGATTCCTTCCTGAAAAACAGCACCAACATTCAAGATCCTATTGAAATCTACATTAACTAAATTAGCATATCTAGGATTTTGTCTATTACATATGACATTTCATAGATTTAAAAGTATCATCATCATCTTGATATAATTACAAGAACTTTGAATGTGATAAGTGTCTCATAAAGTGTCAGCTAAATGATAAGAGTTTGACCTTGTAATATCAAGGGACGAAATTCAAATTCTCTTAAAGTCGGTTGTAAAATGACTATTAATAATTTTCTCTTGGAACCGGTTCTACAATGACCATTAATGTCATTTTAATTAATAATAATTTTCATTTGCCCATTTTGTTTTTAAAAAAGAGTAGTATAAGGTCAACTCTTTCTACTTACATCTTGATGTACATGTTTGTCCACTACCAATAACTTTCCTATATATGCACCAAAACATATTTGTTTTTAATGACTACTAACAAATTATGCAATTCAATATGATTATGACCTCATATAAACCTTGGCAAGGTAACAAGCTTGCAAACAAGCATATAATAATTTCATTTTATTCTTTAAAATGTAAATAAAGAGGTATGCTTTTGTATAAAATTATATAGGAATAGATACAAAGGTAATGCCCTAGAACTATTGGTAAAGGTCATGTGATTTGGTGTGCATTCAAGTAACTTGGTCTCTTGAAGACACAATTTGACTTGTATCCAAATAATTGTCAAATGAGGAGGACCATATGTTGTGCATTTGACAAAAACATATAAATCCACCAATAATAAAGTTATTGCCTCAATGCCTTGTCTAGTTTCATTCTATTCTTCTTTGGTTAAGGATGTGACATATTAGAGTTAGAGTGTGTCTTTATTATGTTGTGCACACATGTTAAGTCACGTTAACATGTGTTATAGTTTTGCCGTGTCTAAAAAAGTGTATTATTAGGCAATAAAGGATATAAAGGAGTTTGAGTTGAGAGGTAGTTACCGCAAGAGCTATAATGCCAACAATAAGGCCTGTTTTGATAGCTGTGGTCATATATGGTGACACAAATACCAAATCTGTGAGTGATGGTGGATTTAGTCCTTTCTTCAATTCTCCTATCTGAAACATGCGCCAATTTGGCAAATTACAATACCAAAAAAAAAAAATTAGTCCAATCACATCCCTACCCTTTTCTATATCTCAAAAGTAGCAAACCAAAAATCTACTAATATAATAATTAATCCCCCGAGGTGGTGTATATAAGATAAAGTTTAATAACAAAAGTTGATATATCTTGTTTAAAATTTAGACTAAATATATACATTTTTGTTGATCTAAATTTTACTTACATATAAGATCGAACGGAGTAACTTTTATTAACTTGGTGATATTACTTCAAATGAACTAGTGTACAGTGAAATCAATTTTATAAATTATTTTTTTAATTTTAAAAATCAAACTGCAATTTCTGAAATTAAAAAAAGTGTGAAGTATACATGTGTACTCATGGTGGGTTTTAGAAAAATGATTCATTTGCAGGTCCTACCAGATAAGAATACTCATTGAATATGGGTGGTATCGGTTGGACCCAATAGCACTCAACAGTGTTTGGCTCTTTTCTGTCTGAGTGCGTTGTGACAAAATAAAGACTATGCAAATCAATTTTATTTTATTTAAAACATAATATAGTATTTGATAAAATCATGATTAGATCATCCTAGAAGGAAAGTAAAAAAAAATAAAAATTTACTCATGCTTCCAATCAAATCACATCATAATGTCTTTTTTCTTAATTTAATTCATAAAATATTCTCACAAATATCTGCATGACGTGATTTGATATATATGTAAAATTTAGAGTGTTTTTGTACGTGTAAAAATTTAATTTGCATATACAAACGATACAACTTTTTTAACATTTATCCGATTAAATCAAACCAACTTGTTATTTTCATATACATATATATAGGAACAAAAATAGAAAAGCAATGTCATGATGTAAATTTGATTGAATGTGCGCGTAAAATAAATTGCACTGTCAACACATAAAAATTAATCTAATCGGAGAAATGCTCACCACTTGAACGCCGTGGTGCTCGGCATGAGTGAAATAAACCAGCAAACTGCCCAGTATAACGGACGCTAACGGCGTCATTGCTGACACCCAAAAGAACTTGGGTTGTTTTTTGCTCTGCATTGATCAATTATCGTCACAAACCACCGTTGCAGTCAATTCCAATTTTATGTTAAATTAATCTCAGTAACAAATGATAGAGTATAAATAGTAATTTATTTATTTTATTATATATAATTAATAATAGTATGATTATGATATGATATATACTACGTAGCTATACTTTTGTCATGGCTGCAGTGTTTTTAAACGTCAATTGCTGCTGAGAAAATTTGTTGACTTTAATCTATCTTATCAAGAGTTAGCAGCTAGGGTAGGGAAGAAATTGATCTTAATCAAAGCCAATTTTTAATTCCCATAATTTCCATAAACATCTAGTTTAGCATAATAATTAATGCAAGGAAAAATAAGTGACAGATTTGGGATCTAATCCTTTCACAGTCATAGTCATGGCTCGTGCTGTGAAAATATCATTTGGTGAGAAAAAGATTATCATTAGCAACTAAAGAAATCTAGATCATGCATTATTAATAATTTAATAATAAATGTTTCTATAGTTTATGCAAATGAATTTGTGTTAGGTAGTACTTACGAAGTATCTTGTAACAAGGAGAAAGAAAATGAAGCAAAATCCCAACACAGCGCTTTCCCACCTCCACTGCAATAACAAAATAAATAAATAAGTAAACAAAAATTTATTGGTGTATTTGTCAAAAAAAAATAAAATTATTGGTGTAAAAAACTAAGTCAGATAAGTTACATGACATTATTGTAACTATAAAGATAAGATAAGATAAGATATGTTTTTTTATATAAAATAAGTTTGAATAAGTTTTTGATCCGTATAAATATAGTCGATTTCGTTTTTAGTTTTTGTACCTGATGAGTTTGGGTAAAAACGGAGCGCATGACGGATACAATATCAGCAGCATGGGTGAAATGTTCAAGTCCTAGAATTGATTTCAGCTGCTGTAGACAAACCACCGTGGCTGCTCCTCCCATGAACCCTACTATGGCTGCATGTGACAGGAAATCCACGATAAACCCTAACCTGCATGCACCCCACCTCATGCGTTATATTATATTACCATGCATCAATAATATTTAAGGAAATTCATAAATAAATTATATCATTTCAAGTTAACTACTATATGACTGAAAACAAACAATGGATATTACCTAATTAGAATTTTTATTTTACGGTTCAATTGATAGATTTAATATTTGTAGTAATTATTAAACCAAGAAATTTTTTGTTTGTTCAATATTAAACCAAGTATATACCTTTAATCAGAATAATTTAATTCTTCATTGTAATAGTAATATGGGATGCGAAATGGGCGAATCTCATTGCATGGTGCAAAGTTGCAAGATCTTTTTCACCAAGACAAAACACAAAAAAAGGAGGGGAAGATATTATCCTGGTTAGGATATATATATTCTAACCTTTTTCCCATATTCATGTTATTTTATTTATTTTTCCATATCCAGTAACATAACATATCATTTCAATAGCTTACTTTATGACAACATGCTACTTTTTAAGGATCCTTTTTGAGTAGTAGTTATTAGTACTGCATCCGTTCCATAATACTTGACTTTATTACGAATGTCAATCCATAATTTTTAGGTTAAATATCTTGAATAATATATTATAAAAAATTATGAAAATTTGATATTTTGCACATTTTTAAATGGAGTAGTAATTGATTAGAATTTTTATTACCTAAAGAGACCCAATGAAGCTTGCAAAAGTCCAGCAAAGAATGTAGCTGTGAAAGCAAGGTGCAGAAAAAGCTTTGGATTTTGGGTAGGATTAACCTCATTGGCCAACATGGAACCCATCAGAAGAGATCCAACTGCCACAGTTCCAACTGCCAAATCCCTTGAACTACCCATCATTGCATAAATTAACGGTGGTATAAAGCTTGAATCTGCAAAATATGTAAATCAATAAAACATGTCATAACATAAATATTTAATTATGACAAGAACAGTGTTGAGTTAATAAAAAAGTTAATTGTCTTGTTAACTAGTGCCTCCGAGGCACTCTTTAAAGATTCTAAAAGAATAAATTATTTTATAATAAAGTCAAATATTTCGATTCTCGATGCATTGATTACACATATTTTTATGATAAGTTACTATTTAAAGGCCTTAACTAGTGCCTAGTGCCTCGGTAATCAGCAAGAAAAGTATATGGACCAAAATGGTGCTTAAAAATATGTTCAAAGTTTACAATTACCATTTTTAGTATTTTTTAATAAATTATTGAATCTTATTCTCTTACTATAAAATACTCCATCCGGTCCTTTTTATAAAAAGACATTTAAATCAATAAAAGTTGATGTATCTAGTTAAATAATTGGACCAGATCCATTAACGTTTGTTAACCTAAATATTTATTTTAAATAGGACTAGAGAGAGTATATTATTTTGGTAATTGGTATAGACTCTTTTTTGAGGTCCATATCAATGTCCCAAAAAGAAATATATAAACCAGTCTTTGATTCCCTCAATAAACTTTTTAGCAACAAAATATTTATATGAATTTTATTTTTAATGTTTGAGAAATCGAATCAAATTAAATAGTCTAATTGTACAGTTGAATTGTGAACAGGATGATTCGTGAGCCGATATTCTTTACAATTTAGTTGTTTGAGTAGTTTGATCATATATACAATTTCATCCTAATTCGAGCAAGTGAACTATGATTCGGATGATTCACCGGTTCAATGTCCAATTTGATTTTGAAAACACCTTGTTACTAATTTTAGTAATTAATCCTATTTCATTTAGTAAAACCAAAAAAAATAGTATATATTTATATGATAATTAAGTAACAAATTAATACTAATAGAACTCACATAGTCCAAGAATTGGAGGGAGGTTGGCAAGTTTGGCATAACTAATGCCTTGAGGAATAGCCAAGCTAGCAATAGTGATGCCAGCTATGAGATCAGATTTCAAGAACTGAAAAGTGTAGCTTGGTGCCCATTCAAATATGGGAAAAAAATACTGAAGACCAAGCACCAATTTTTTAGAAGCTGGTTGATTCTTAAACCTCCTCAATGGATCATCTGGAAAGAAAGTCTCTTTCATTGAATACTTCATAGACTTCAAAAATGGTTGAGGAGGTGGAATTGCCACACCATGCACACTCTCATCAACGTTCATGCCTGAACAAGGGTAATCATCATAGTCTACGTTTCCCATAATCTTTTCAACTATATATATGCACTATTTAAATACTTATAAAAATATATATGATATATAATTTTATATATGTGCTACAAGTTCCATATGCATATGCAAGGTCTTTTTTTAACAATGTTGACTAAGTAACAATAAATAAAAACGGTTGAGTAATTGAGAATTGAGAATGAGTAGATAGGGATATAAGAACAAGAGAAAGATACTAGTGAAAATGATGAGGGTGGTGTTGAGAGTTGAGACACTTAGGTTGTTCTTGATAACATGGCTTTATATAATGGTTTTTATAAGCATTTGGGTATCATTATTATTATTATTTATTATATTTCATTTTTGTGTTTGAGTTGAAATTTTGAGTGCGTGTGAGGGTCCACTAGAAGTCATGTAAGGGTAGTGGGGAGGATACCCCAAACATCCCACATTTGTATTCTTTGAATAGGATTTTGGGAATTTTGGACCTGCCACCTCGTGCTATTTTAATCTTCTTCTTTGTACAACAATATGAATCACATAAAGTTTCTTTCGAAAAAAATAAAAATAAAATGAATCATATAAAGTTTTTAATTTCTGTGCCGAACATGGTGGAAGCAAAATCAATGAAGCTCACGCATCTTTGTTTTGAATTTTGAATTTCTTTTTTGTTTGGTAAATAAATTTGGTATATTATGGTTTTACTCTTGAGTCCTTGCAATCATTAAACCATTTACCCCCAATTAAGTGACGTGGAATGGGAGATTTAATACTATATATATGTGTTTGACGACAGGGTTAGGTGGATTTGTCGATTTTATGTCCAAGATTCTTCTTCGAAAAATAAATAAATTAGGGTAGTTTATGTGAATTCAAAGAATTCATGTATTATTTGCATATTTTGTCCAAAAAAAAGTATTATTTATATACGTCACATCCATAAACTTCTCATTATAAATCATTTGTAGTCTTAACATTTTATTTTTCTTTACAAACAATGAGTATCTTACTAATTTAAGATAAGAAATTGACTTTTGCTTTTCAAATTTCAATCATATCCCAAGAGTATTTATGTTCTTTGCATTGAAAAATAGTAAGAATTTATAAATATACGTCCAATTAAATGATTTATTAATTTTTGTGTAAAATCTGAAAGCTTTTAGCTACCAAAGGTTTTTTTGTTTTGGTTACAGCCAAAGATATTATATGAAATAGAGGGAGTATTATATTTGTACTTTATTCAAGAAAAGGTAGAATGTGAAAAAGCTTGTGTTAAACTATATGTCTACGTATGTATTGTTCGAAAAGGCAATAGAAAATAATGAAATAAAAAGTGTTTGCAATTTGTTGTTATTGGAATTAAAATTATCCCTAGTCAATCCCACCTAACTATCCTCAAAGATTTACTTGATAGAGATTCGACGTTGAAGCTACATGAACACCAAAATTAATGATTTTGTATCTTAATTATATTACTTAGTGTTGGAAAAAGCACTCACTCACGATGATCTCACTCTATTATCACTAGGGTAGTGAAGAAGAATGATAAACAACAGAGCAAATTGGTACTCAGTTATATTTTTCTCTTTGCATGTAATAAATGTCAATACACTTTATACCCCACCGGTTATATTTACATTTTTGCTTTCAAAAAATATATTTATTGGCATGAGTCTCTAAAAGAAGTGTTATTATCATTGGCCAAGTGGTATATTTAGTTTGGTGAGAGCAAGTGAATGTGGGTTTGATTCTTTGCTTCCCCCTTGCATATTTGTTTGAACATTAATTTTATTAATTTTTTTATTATATATATCAAGGATTACTTACATATGAATAGAATAGAAGGTAAGAGGACAACAAGTTACGTCGCTGGACCTTTTTAGATGGCAAAATCAATCATATTTGAAAATTTAAACTCAATAATATCAATAAATCTTAAATAAGGAATATTGAGGACCTCGACCAACAATGTCACTCAAGGTGAGTGTTTCAGTGTTAGGGTAATCGCTACCATTAAAGTTCATGACACGGGAAAGTTCAAATCATCTTCCTCGTAAAACTATGAAGTAAAATACGAAATAGAGAACTATATTATCAAAATGGACGACAAACTTTGCGTTAATGGAACATCATAAAGGGTTATGGAATAACTCAGTTAGGTTGGTCTGGTGTTGGCTTGGGAATCAACCGCGGTTTTGAACGACAATGTGTCATTTGGATCAAGGTTTTATAATCGAAACACGTTTGGATTAATAAAAGAGTTGGCCGAGTAGGCAGATCATGGGTATATATAGAGATAGAGAAATATAATAGTTTATGACATTCCATATGGTATGCCAACAAGTTTCTCATGCGATTTTCAATGGCTTACTTCAAGGTTCATTCCTTCCCTTGATCCCACGATTAGAAATAGGAATTAGAGAATTAAAAGTTAACATTTAGCTTCTTTAAGCAATTAAACTAACCTATCTAAAATGATATTGAGGAAAACTAAAATTTTAAGAAAACTTATTTCAAACAAACAACGTAACAACCCAAGTGGGTTCATAAATCCATATATTAATTCATTGGGTTTGAATATTATTTGTTTGACTCAAGTTAGACTTTTTTTACTCAATTCAAATTGAACTAAAACACTTAAAAACCCAAACTAATTTAATTAACACACTCAAATTTCCAATTCATCAAATTGAATTAAACCAATATAAGATAGAGCTTCAAGCTCAACATACATCCTAATCGGAAAGGTCAAATGTCACCTCTTACAAATCATTCACGGAAAGTCACTAGACTGCAAGGAAGTTTTTGTTTTGACCAACCTGCACCAGATGGATCGAATGCTTATGCATCATCAAAGATTTGTGCGTTTAGATTAAAAAGACTTGACTGATAATGCTTGGATTTTCTTATTTTTTTTTTGCTTTGATAAGTGATAATGCTTGAATGATGTATTTATTTTTTTAATCCTCCACTTATCGGGGAATGAACACCAATAATCTGAAGTTCGATCGGAAAATAAATAAAGTTTGATAATAAACTATTCTATTTAAAAATTAAACTTAAGTTTTTCCATGCGATTCACCACTCAGTCGAGCTCATCAACTATTTGAGTTCAATCACCTGATTTTGCTTGAATGGTGTACATTAACATCATTTTTTTTTTTTTTGCAAAACTTACACCAATTTAAATACTATTAATATTATTGGTAAATATTTTTCTACTTTTTTATTAGAGAAATGCTAACTTATTTCTTTGGCTCACAATTTATACAAATTTTTTGGACACAAGAAACCAAATATTATAAATAAAAAAATTGCGCACTCAATATTTTAGAAGCTAGAAACCTTTTTTTTTTCCAACACAAAATATATGTTTTAATTTCTTTTTTAACTTCTTAACTTATACCTTCATTTCTTAAAAAAAAACTTATGCTCTTGATGCACAAGATACCTTTTTTACTTGGCAAAGAATCGGAGGTCCACGCTATTTTTGATTTTTATTTTTTAAGGAAAAGAGGTCCACGGTATTGGACGGTGAAAAAGGAATATAAACCTAGTAATGACTAGCATAGAAAAAAATGATAAGTTATAGGAATAGTAATATACACGTGCTTTCATTTCACACACACAAAAAAAAACCTCTCATCAATGGACATGTTAAAGGGAGCCAAGTTTTTGATCGGGATTACATGTTGATTTGACTCTAGATAAGGGGACATATCTTTGCAAATACATTGGTCTGCAATCAATTATTGTGCTTCTCCTATTGAATTTGTAAGGCGGAGATTTTCGTTGGTTGTGGAAGATCCAGGTGATAACAACAAAATCACATTCCTTATTAAAAAAAAATTACATCACCATCTTGTACTTTGATGTAAGGATCCTCTGGTGGTTGCGGGGTTGGCCGAAATTGGTCGTGGAAGGTGAGGGAAAGAAGAAAGCGATGAAACAATAACCAATAAGAATGGAACGCGAGGGAAGAAGAAATGTTGAGGCTGAAAAAGATGGAAAGGAGTGAGAGAATAGACACATGACTCGATGGAGTTATGTTTTAATCTCAACACTTCCTTTTAATTTGATGGCTACCATTTATTCCTTCAACTCATATACAAATGTCATTTTATATGGCAGAAGCAAATACTAGTTTGCTCAACTCCATGATAGTCTTATGTCATTATGTGGAGAAAAATCTTTTTGAAATTGCAAGAGATGCCACATTTACAATATAACGAACACATGTATTTTTATAACAAAAAGTGCGAAAATTTGTAGCAGTGTAAACATAATAGAACTGAAAGAACATATATGAGAAAAAAAAACTTCAAAAATTAAGATGGTACAATTAAATAACATTGTCCAGCTTCTGGACTACGGGAGAGGGAGATGTCACATCTTCATCTAAAACTTTAAGACATTAGGTATACGAGTTCTCACCTCCTATAACAAAATTTAGTTCCTGCTCCCTACCTAACTAAATTGAAGCATTGATACCACTTGTTGGGGAGTCTTCGGATCACCGAAGAAACAACGGGTCAATGTTTCAGGATCACATGTTTTTTTCCCCTCAGATGTGAGTTCCCACCTCCTATAACATGACCCAACACATGATCCAACTTTAACTCTCCCTCCAAGCCGAACCAAGGCTATGGTAACACTTGCTTCCTATCGGGGAGTTCAAGGAAGTCATGAGCAACAATGAGTCAATAGATCATGTATATGGGTCACCTATCATATATATTCAACATTTCATCCATCCATAGTCGATGTGGAGCTTACCCACACGCACTTGAAACCCAACAAACTTAAATGACTGAATGATATATTTTGATATACGTAAGATTTCTTTTAAATATGCATGAGACTTTATTATTTGTTGTTTTAATTTTAATCGTATTTCTAGAGAGTTAATAGTCTCACATCAGATGAGTTATGACATGAAAATGTGTTTATAAGTTTGAGCAATTTTTAACGAAATTTTTAACGGTTGGGTAATTCAATCCAATAATATATTAGATCACCTACTATCAAGTCTCACTACTATGGTCACTCAAGTCACGCTCTAGATATTCAGTATTAGACATGAGGACATGTGTTAAAAAGTCCTGCATTTAATCTAATATGGTATGAAAATATTTTATAGGTGGTAAATAGTTTTCATCTTTCAAGTCAATTTGTATGGATTGAGTAAGGTTAATTCAAATTCTAAGATGCTATCGAAATGCATCTAAGATTCATTGAATCATATGTTATCGTGTCACCAATGTTAAATCACTCGAAATGAATATCTTATCACGAATACAAAGATGTTTATTAACCGTCACACACATAAATGAAATATAATTTAAAAATATATTTATAAGTGGGATGGCCCTCACCTTACAATTCAAAGTTATAAAATTTTAATTAGATCAAACTTAAATTCTAAGATAGAGTGCATTGATAGTGATCAAGTGCCTGTACTGAAGTTCAACCAATAGAAATCTTGTTTTTTCTTCTTAACAAAACTTCTCGAAATGGAAAGTTTTGTTGGTTCTTTGTTTGCTTGTTTTCCTTTTGTTGTTATGTACAACCTTATGGAAGAAGAGTGAACACAACGAGCACCACGAAATGTGGGTAATGGGGTCACTCTAGCTAGCTGAATGGGAGTGATTACTCGTGCACCGACCATCCCGTATTTACCATGTTCAATTATTCATGCCATATGGTGCATACAAAACAGGACCATCTAGCAATCTATCAAGTACGTAATTACCTACTGCCCCAGTATACTCACTAAGGTTTTTGTTGGTCCAAAACCAATTTGGAAGCAACAAAATTATTTACACAACATATAGTTTGAATATTTTATATTATAATTGATTATATATACATGTGAAAGCTACCAGGGGCGGATACATTAAGAGGCTATGTGGGGCTAAAATCCAACTTTCCTACTCTTTTTATTATAAATAATCTCTCAATGTATTAGAATTTTAAAATAATTTTTGATTTTGTACTTTGTTAGTCAAAATAGTCCTGAAGTGACAATAAATAAGTATATTAAATGATTAATATGACAATATTAACATATTCTTTTAATGTTAGGGACTATTTTGATGCATTGAGGGACTATTATGGTTACTCCTTACATATTTATGGACCAAAATAATTATTACCACTTATAAATAAAACACAATATGTTAAGAATAAGACCAACAAGTCAACAACCTTATAGAAACAAATAAATGCAACACATTTGTTATGATTTATAAGTTTTTAAAGTTGACTTTGCTCTCGATAGCAAATGCAAGAACAAGTGTTGATAACTTACCTAGATCTTTATTCCTTCAAAAAAAAAAAAAAACTTACCTAGATCTTTAATCTCGCATGCACTAAATGTCTGGATTTGCCCCCAAAAGCTATGCAACCAATTGCTTTAGCTAAGAATTCACTTAGAACGAAATTATTTCTTGATGATAAGCATCCTGGTATGTGAGAACCAATTAGTTCATAGAATATATAAAAAGAAATCAAGTGGCCTTTTAAAGGAGAGTGACTTACTATCATTGAGTTAGCAACTCTAGTTAATTCTTAAAAAAAAAAAAAAAAATGTCTATATCCAATCGCAACAAAATAGATATCGAATTCTACTACAAAACATTTCTTATAACAATAAATTATTTTAATAAAGGATTTGTCTAACATATGCAACATTACACATGTTAAAATAACTAATAGTGGTAACTTTTTTACTGGAAAACAATAATTATTTATTCAAAAATTTAATATTTTTTTTTAATTCTTTTAAAGTGGTTCTTATTGATTTATATAAACAATTATTTACACTTGAATAGAAGGCAAACAGACAACAAGCTGCGCCGCCAAGCCTTTTTGGATGGCAAAATCAATCCTCGTAAACACTAATTCATGGATCTAGGAAACATAACATTGATATGCATGACCTTTTGAACTCTATGTAGAATGTCAATAGCCTCTAATGCTAGAAAATCGAAAGTGTCAAAAACAAATGGTATAAAAGCATGTTGATTGTCAGAATATGTTTTCTCATGTTTGGCCACTTTGCTTGACGCCGCTTTTAGGGCCGTTTATCTTACCGTAAAAGGTCTGACACCTAATCTCACAAGTGGGATATTGAGAAGTTTACCGGAGATAACGATTTTGGATTATGAAAGGTAAAGATGGAAGCGGTGTTAATACAACAGAAGTGTGAGAAAGCTTTGAAGGGTGAAGGTTCGTTACCGGTCACCATGTCACGAGCGGAGAAGACCGAGATGGTGGACAAGGCCAAGAGTGCCATTGTCTTGTGCCTCGGGTATAAAGTTTCGAGAGAAGCAGCAAAGGAACGAACCGCGGCATCGATGTGGTCAAAGTTCGAATATTTGTATATGACAAAGTCTTTGGCTCATCGGAAAGTCCTAAAGCAACAACTTTACTCATTCAAGATGGTAAAGTCAAAGGCTATCATGGAGCTACTTGTGGAGTTCAACAAAATCATTGGTGATTTGGAGAACATTAAGTTGCGTCTTGAGGATGCGGGTGCTCTGATGGTGTGGTGTTGTTTGGAGGATGAAGAAGGTGATGTGTCTCACCTTGGGAGTGATGCCTAGTGAAGCGGTGGTCGTTTGGAGAGACGTTAAACACTCAACATTAGCCTGGAGAGGCGGTTGTAAGAATACTCATGATCTACCTGTTGAGGTGGAGTTTCAAGGTTGAAGACATAGTGGGATGTACGCATTTGCTAGTTGAGGTAGAGTACGCTCAGCGTGAGGTGGAGTTGAACACACCGGTAATGGTACGGCTATGGAGAACCTTGGGTGCTATGCTCTATGGTGAGCAAGGGATTTCTTCATGAGGTTGAAGAATGTATAGCACGGCTTGCGGGATTACTCTAAAAGAAGGCCAAGGGTGATAGGATGCAAGGTGATCTTCAAGGAAGCGGGAGATGTCCTGCGTTGAAGATGTTATGGTGAATGCTTGTGGGACTACCTAAAACTCCTAGTGTAGTTGGACTGCAAGGACTCTTCGAGAAGACGGAAGACGTTCCGATGGCTGAAGAGGTTAAGGTGAATGCTTGTGGGACTACCTAAAATTCCTAACGTAGTTGGACTGCAAGGACCTTCGAGAAGGCGGAAGACATTCCGAGGGCTGAAGGGGTTATGAGGTGTAAACTTGTGGAGCTACTTGGTGTAATGGGAAGCAAGGGAAAGAGCAGCATGGTGGTTGATGTTAAATTGGCATCATCACTAATTTAGAGTCAAGGTGGAGAATGTTGTAGTATGACTCAAAATTTGATGGAAGGAGAATATTGTTGCTAAAAATATAAAAGATTTGTTTCAAATATATTTTGTGCTGAAAATATATTTATGGACAATAAATATATTTTTGTATCGTATGAAGAACGATTTGATGCAAATATATTTTGAAAGGGAATATTATATTTTTGATGCAAATATTCTTTCACTGAAGGAGAAAAAAAAACGTATCTTCAGTGTGGTATTTGTTCCAAATTTATGAGTTATACTTTTACTATAAATATAGACCTTGTATCAGGCTAAACTTTGAATGAGATAGAGGGGGCTAAAACAAGGGTTTAGAAAGGCAACAACAAAACTAGGGTTTGTATAGAGTTTGTCTCTTCGGAACAAACACTAGGGTTTGTGGGTTGATTCACCTTGGGAAACACTATTAAGGTTGAGTCTCTTGGTTACGGGAAGAGGCTGGGACTTTGGGTAGAATTAGGCGGGAGACTTATTCTTGTAATCCATTGATTTCTCTTTTGTAACGATACTCATCATATAGTGGATCGGAGGGCTGCTCTCTCCCCCAGACTAGGTCAATTTGGACCGAACTGGGTCAACAAATTCTTTTGTGTTCTTCTCTTCTTTGTGTTCTTCTCGCCGTTGTTTTCTATTTTGGCTTGTATTTAATTGTTCCATACACTTTGTTTTGGTTGCTTGATTATCTCTTGCTCCACACATCAAGTTGTTATTGGTGTAATTTCTCATCGAATTCGCAACATATTTTTTTCACTTTTTCTCAAAGATTGTTACTCTCTCCCTCCTACTTTGGTTCTAATACAAAAGAAAACTAAACATTTTTAATTAAAAAAGACTCACACACTTTGTATCTCCTAAATCCAAAGACAGAGAAAAATAACCTAAAATTAAGGAGATCAGCTGAAACCAATTTGTGAGATATTCTTCATAAATTTCCACCTTAGCTTCAAATTATAAAAAACGATTAAACCAATCACCAATGTGTGTACTCTCTCAATTAAGAAATTATGCTTTGTTGAAATTGATCAAGATCAAATCGTTATTGAACCAAAATCGATGACATTAATTAGGTTTTTATACACCAAAATCGTAGTAACAAAGATATTCATTTTGTTCATAAAGTAAAGAGGATTTCAACTCATACTTATAATTTTCTATTATCCAAATTTTCTCTTTCTCAAATGAAACAAATTTAATGAGGTACATAAAAATAAAAAGTATACACAAGTGCAGCTTGAGTAGTCTTCATCTGCATTATTGATTGAATTCCTGTGTAACATGATTCAAAGAATCAACGTAAATAGTGACTTTCCAATATATTCTTAGAGTACTAGAATAATTTAAGAGCACCCACACCTTTGGGTGCTATTCTTAAAGAGTACCAGAATAATTTAGGAACACAAATATGGGCAGATACAACAAGAACATAGTAATCTATATAGTTGCACGATGACATGACATAGAGATGTTATGAATGAATGATATATATGGCTCCCACGTTCTTTTGCAGGTGGGATATGTGCATTGTACAATGCTAAAAACCCACTATATGCATATGTTTGATTTTCACCCACATATCTACTTATAAAGACGATAAATTGAGTGTTTTATTAATGTCAATATTCTTGACACAGAATCACATAAAAAGGATTGGAAATTTTAAAGGTGGGTTTTCTTATTATATGGAAAAAATTATCTCAGTTAATTTTTTTTTCTTTCGCACCGGTTTCCAATCCTTGGTGGACGATTAATTTGGCTCGTACGTAGAGGCATGCGCACTGGCCAATCGTTGTTTCCCCTAGAATCGAATCCAGTATTCCTCGGGTACATCCTTGGAAGGTGCTCCTTGCTACTGAAGCCCAAGCAACTTAGTTCAGTTAATTTTAATTTAATTTTTGAAGAATAGCATCGTAAAGTTATGATAATGATAAAATTAAATTTTTTTTCAGACAATCATATATATAACATTAACACTTTTTTAGAAAAATAAAGATATATACTAGACCTAATTTGTTACACTTATTAACCATTTAATGTTGTAAATGAGTTTGATATTGTTACATGGTCAAATATGTGAAAGAAGTTAGACTTTTACAACGTAATTAAGATTTGAATTCTAAATGTGAAAGGTGTCTACATAAATCAACAATGTCTCGAATAGAATTATCTTTAGTAAAAAAAATGGAATAAAATTTTTTAATGCTTTCTAAAAAAAATAGAAAATTAGATCGAAGAATGCGAGGTAATAGATTTATGAAAGAGTGTTTAGATGAGATCACACATGTTTCTTCTAACTTAACCAATGTTTTGGGTTCGAATTCAGCATTAGGCATGCAGCAGAGTTAAAACTCTTAGGGAGAGTTTGTCGTCCATCTGGGTGTCACAAGACTGGATGAATTAGTCTCCACAGTTGCGCGCGGAGATATCTGATTTACGCCAAAAAAAATAAAGATTTATGCCCACTGCTAAATTTTTTTTCCCTTCTCGAAAAGCAAAGGAAGAAATAATGTGAGGTAATAGATGGAAAGATTGCTTGGTAATATATTTATGTGAACTAAACTATTCAGACTTATTATTATCGTCATCTTCAACCGAAGTAGATTCCATAATGGAAGCTGCTAATTCTATTAATTTTTCTTCTGCAACTGACTACAAAAGGTTATGTTCTTAAGATCATATATATATATATATATATATATATATATATATATATATATATATATATATATATATATATATATATATATATATATATGTATATGTAATGTGATTAAGTTAATTCATCGACGACTATATTATATTCAACACGAATATCTTCGATATATAATAGTTTATAAAGAAGCAAATCGGATCTAACAAAGATAACTAAATTTATTTGCAATAAGTTGATATATATGAAAAGGGAATGTATTAATATACACTACTAACAATAGTTGAAATAACAAAGGAAATTTTCAGACAAAAAAGATAAAAATGTGTCTCTAATTTGGCCACTAAGTATGAAAGACCAAAAATTTGACTTATTTTTTCGTCTCTAATTACTTGTCATAATGTCAATTATTCTAGTAGTGATAGTGTTGTTGCTTTCATGCACGATGATTTGTTGATTCTTTCTATCCATATCTCCTCATTCTCTTTGTTGCATTTCTTTTTTGTGATTGGAACATGGAATGTATTTTGTCCAATAGCTTTATATAAGTCCCTACATAATTTTTTTAAATTTCTTTACTAATTCTTCCAGCCTTTCATTATAAAGTATAAACCGTCCTTCACTTATATATTCTTAGTGGAAAGGTGACTTTGTGATTTGGAATAGGTGCATAAGAGCTGGATTTAAATGATAATGCTGGAGAAATCCAAGCATGAAGCAGGCTAAACTCTTGTTTTACACCTCTCAAAAACAAACAAGTTTTATATAAATTAATTTTTTTTTTATTTTTGAAATAATTACAAAAATAAAGATAGATAGAATTAATGATTTGTGAGTGTGCTTAAAAATTTTATTGATAAGGCCATTTCAATACTTTCACTATTAAAAATAATGGCTTGGAATTAACATTTTCTCTTCAGAAAATGTAACATTCATTTTATTTATGTTTTAAAGAAGAAAATGTAACATTCATATACATTTCTAAAAATAAACATTTCTCCCTTTGTGAATCAATTATAATTGTCAAATTAATACAAAATTTTGACTTCAATCATAATTACACCTTTTTTTTTAGGAATCATAATTACACTTCTAAAATCACACATGATTAATTGTGATTCATTGATAATGTAAAAAGATTTACACCAACTAAATTAAAGTCAATATTATATACTAATATATTTGGTAGTTTATTGTCATTTGTCACGTTATAAACTCTGAGTTGAATAGTGGTCCGTCCAACCATAGCAGCATAAGAAACGTCTCATTCGGATTTTCTGAACATCAACTGCTATATTCGGCAATCTCTTACCATGCAATTACTGGCCCAACTAATCATAGTGCTGTATATTTTCCAATTTTCTATAAGGTTTGTATCACATGATATCTTTTGTGTTTTGAGTGTGGAAGTATCACATGATATCTAGTTCAATTCAAGGTGTGACAACACCATGGTCCAACTAGCCATTTAATTAATTTGATGCAGGAAGATTAGAGAATGTACTATAAGTATTCATTGGCAGCAGAAAACGAAACCAATCGTTTTCTCCTCCTTAATTCATGCGATGTTTATATGTGATGGGAGCCACCATATATTGTGGTCCACAAAACACCAATAAAAATATGCAATTTTGAACCAATAGATTAATGTCTGGTGTCTTTTTCAAAACAAAATAATATTAATAATATGGTGCCCCATTTGCACAAATTTTTTTTCAATCAAACCCTAATTGTAGTCTTTGCTCACCCACATCCAGTAGCGGAGCTAGAAATTTTGATTAGTGAAGGCAATATATATATATAGTTTGTAGCATTAAATATATATTATATTTTATTTTTGAAAGCATAAATATACATCATTATTATTCTCTATTATTTGTCATTTTTTTAAAATGATATTTCTGAATTCTTGAAATTTTTGATCAACCACTAGATAGAACAATTGAACTTGTAAGAAATTTTCTCCAATTTACACTTTGACTTCTTTTTTTTCCAATCTGCAAAGCCTTATATCATTAAGGCCTCACCACTACCACTATTTTTAAATAGTAATGTCGATCATCGTTATGGTTTTAATGAAGTATTGATCCATGGTAGACAACCTATTAAGATAATCTAACAAAGAAATTACAGTGTGCCACATGTGTAAATAAATCTTCTAACAATAAGTTATTTAGAAGCATACTAATATAAATTAATTTCTTATATATATAAATTAACTGTGGGATCACTGGTGATAATTTGCAAGACTACAAAGGAATGAGACAATGGGTTGGCAAATATTCATGTTGTAAGTAGAAAGACCCACCAGAGCTCTCTATGTCTATACTTAGTTAGTTTTAACTTTTACCTTAGGATTTGAAAAACATCAAAGTGTATAATATACTGGAATTATCAATTACTATGAGCCACTATATATGTAATAGAATTAATGAGCTTAATTGTGTATGGGGATCTTATAATTTTATCAAAGTTATCTCACATAATATAGTTGGGAAAAAAAAAAAATTGTGCAGGCAGGAGCTCACACAACCTTGTGTGTGGCTCCGCCACTGCCCACACCATCTTTGTCATCGTCCCTCCTTCAGTTATACTATATTTGCAGTGTGGCATAAGAATGAGTCGTGATCAGTTTCTCTTTTTCATCTGCATATATGCTTCATTTGTTGTTTGTCTAAATCTCACTACTATTCCCATGACAATAATAGGAAAAATACTAGCAAAAATAGAAATTTACGACAGGATTTCTAAATCGATTTAAAACTTATAAGGTGGTGTTTATGTGGACGGGATTTCTAAATCGATTTAAATACTAAAAATGTTGATGGAAAATTTTATAGGGACTAAAAATTGTGATTTTATTTTGTAGGGACTAAAAACAAAATTCTGAATATTTATAGGGATCATTTACTTAATTAATCCAATTTTATATAGAATTGATTATTTATTGATCTCGGATTTTGGATGGCTAAATTTATATTTTGGTAGATATTTAAGAAAAGAAAAATAATTATTTCCATCCCCACTAAAAACTCTATCCTAAGGGTATTTTGGATGAGTGATTTAGCAAATTATGCACTAGACTTCCGCCATGTTTAAGTTTTTTTTGTGTAAACTATGTTTCATCTTCATCTCCCCTTTTCATTTTGTAAATTATGCACTAGACTTGAGAGTATGAACTTTTGTTGATCTAAGAGATGAAGTTTGAAACAATTTCTTTGAGATATTTTCAACACTTATTCCCGATGATAGTTGTTGTGTCTAAATGATGAAAAATGAATAAATAATTAATGTGGTTATTCATTTACTAGTTTATTAATAGTTAATGTCATAAACCATAGCATTTGGAGTTTTCTTCAAACAATTACGTGAGTTAGCACAATTTCGCATTAACTTTATTACTCTACATAAGGTGTGTCAATATCATCCACGTGATTTATGTCATGCAAACCCACTACAGACATATGATCCTACTATATAATGGTATATTTATTCAAATTCAACCGCTCTTTTCACTGTCAAAAAAGTGCATTGTAAGTTGTAAACAAACATATCATAAAATTAAGGCTAGTGATAAAAACAATATCATGATTGTGGGTTTTTTGGAGTTGTTTTTATAATTGACAATGGTGTTTGTTTTCAACAATTGTGCAAGTAAAAATGGTTTGTGAATCTAAATTGAAGTATTAGGCTTAGAAGAACCGATTGCATTAACAACGTCACATTTAAAAATTTTGTTTTCACCCAACATAACATGGTTATATAGCCAACCTCTACCATAGTTAGTCATCTATTCAATGTTGAAGGAAATTCCATTTTTTTTATACTATGTAATCTCGTTCAAAGTCTCGATAGAAGCTTGGATTGAATTGCATGTAGTTTTCAACCAAACTATTTCATCTCAAATTCTCTTTTTTTTTTTTTTTTTTTTTTCAAAACATAAAAATTTGCTAAATAACAAATCACAAAGGACCTGAGTAAGAAGAGAGTTGATCTCAAACACGAAAAGTTTTAAATAAAAAATAAGTAACATTTTTTTTCCACTTAAACTGAATGATAATTCAACATAGTATTACACAATAGTATCTGTTACAAACTTGATTATGCATGCATAATCACCTAGTTTATACTTCATTTTCACACTTTCAAGTAGAGTAAAAACTAATATAACTCCTGTCCACAAATCCACAAAATTGTCATCAGTAAAAAATATATGATTTTGTTGTCGCCCTTGTGGCCTTTTACACGAAGCTAATTTCCTTAGCCATCGGTACTTTACACTTACATCAATGGGAGGGAGACTTTTGACTGTAACTGTGTCTGAAAGGTTGAAATTGCGTATGGTATAACTTACAAACGAATTCTGAAATTTTGTGCTTTTGTAGACATCAGGGCCGGACCCTAGAGGTGCAAACAACTCTACTGATCCGGGCCTCCAAAATTTGGAGGCCCAATTTTTATTTTTTTTTGTACATACTCCATTTAAATAATTAATATAAACAAATTGAATGAAACAAACATTAGATATGACATTGCCTGGCGGTTGGTGATAAGTGTAGTGGTATAGTTGAGGTCATGGGTTCAATACCAGGACTCACGTTTCCTTGAATTAATTTTTTATTTCCTTTTTAATTCTTTAATAAACCTAGAACTAATTTTTTTTTCTTTGATTTATCTTTTCCTTTTTAATTCTTTAATTAACATATAACTCATGTTTTCCTTTAATTAATTTTTATTTACCTTTTTTAGTTACAATAATGACTTTTTTTTTTATCTTTACATATCTTATTTTCAATTTAAATTGATATTTGCTCTTTTAAAAAAATTATGTTTTTAATTTATTAGAGACCTATTTTTACACAAGAATCGAGTCTCCAAATATATAGGAACGGCCCTGATAGACATTAAGATAATACATTTTGAACCGAGTTGAGAGACATTGTAAAGTAGTAATTGTTGGATTAATCCAATATCCGTATTTTCTAATCCTTCATCTTTGTGTCTAGAATCCACGCATAAATTCAACATTTGTCAACATAGAGGAAATTATAATCAATAAGAGAAGCACTAGAGTTGAAAATAGTATTAATGTGATTATTCATATACTAGAGTTTCCTATTTAATGTCAACAAATATTCAAACTAATTGTCAATTTATAACTTTTATTTAAAGTTCGTATCAACTAATACAAAAAACATACATCCTTACTTTGGGTCACAAATTCTCAAAATAAATATGAATATATAATTTTATATTTGGTTCGGTCAACAAGTATCAAAAATATATATCAATATTTTTTTTCGTGGCTACTATACAATATTAATAGATATTTAAGTTATATGTGATTTTTACTGTGTTATTATATTTGAATTCATAATAAAATCACCTTAAAATATCTTTTTGTTTCCACGTCATTTCATATAGCAACTATTCAGAATCTTTTTTTTTTTTTTTGAAGGAACTATTCAGATTATTTCCTCCATCACAATTTCAAATAATATTTCCTTATGTTTTGTATTGATTGTCCAGCAAACACAACATAAACAATTTATGGAAGCATTAAAGAGCGTACACAAGATTTGTGAAGTCGTAGTGTGTGATAGAAGAGATGAAAGAGGAATCTGTCCAATTTTCTTGATGGTGTTCAACATGGTAACAAATATACAACGAGACGGGCAGAACAGTTGGTAGAGTATCTCAAACCGGAACAATTTTTCTTGACATCAAACCAATTGCGCTACGAAGTCGTAAAAGAGAAATTTAAAACTTGCGAATTTCTAACTCTCATCGAGACAATTCAAAAGGCGAACCCAAAAATGAACATCCTTCCATTGGATATAACTGAACGTAAAATGTTTTATATTTAAGAAAAATATATGTTGAGTCAATTGCGAGGTTCTTAAACTCAGATGATTATACAACGAGCGTGGGAGATGACCTTGTCTCTGGTTAGAGACTTCTATCTCTTCAACACTTTATGGGAATAGACTCAAGAGTATAATTTCATAGCGGCTATAGTCGGGCTTATTATATTCCAGGAATTGTAAATTTTGAAAGTTAAAGAAGTATGTTTCTATGGAGTCTACTACGAACTACAAACATTTGAAGGAGTTTTGCTAAGTAGCTTCTACTATTGAAGTTGTGCACTATAGTTTTTTAACAAGATCGACATATATGGTAAATTATTCCTCAACAAAAAAAATTGCTTCAACCTAGATATCATTAGTTACAAAGCAACCACTTATGACACCATCTGCTTTCATAGACATGTTTCTGCAAACAATATTTGAATGAGTTCAAAATATTCATGCGCTAGTTACATATAAATTACAACAAATATATAACCAATAACATTAATAAAATGAATATTAGATTATCATAATTGTATCGTTGACTTCCTTTATAAAATTAAAAATAAAATAAAAACTTCTTCTATTTGCTTTGTTAACATCTGGATGTGCAGAATGAGTGTAAAATCTCAAAAAATTTAAAAGTTGTTAGGTTGCACTCATATTGTCTTGAAGTTCTTTTGAAAAAATAATCTAATATGTTATATTTACACTTTTTGCATGATTTGATCATATAGAGAAAATGTGTGTTATTTTACATAGTACATCAAGTTGGATGATCGTCATACATGTGATATTTTTTGTTCAAAAATTTGTGTTTATAAATGTTCTGACCAACAAAAAGGTAATAGTTGTATGCAACAAAATGATATTCAACATCTTCTAAATAACGTGAATTGTTCACAAGTTTACACAATAGTTTTAAAATAATTTTTTTTTTTAATAAACTATACGCTCACCACAACTTGAAATAGAAGCCTGTGAAATAAGCTATAAACTCGAGACGAAATAACATTTATCGAACGGTTTTTTTTTTTCATACCATTTTACGCTAAGGTGTCAACAGCACAAATGTGAAATAAGTACCAACAAGTGTCAACAACATAAACATGGAATAAGTACAAACATGTGTCAATAGCATCTCACCCTCAGATATATAAGACCCTAGTCTAAGGGCGACTAACGACAACACCAGTGCGAGGACGATAGACAATACCATGCAAGACCAGATTCAAATACCTCTGCAGTATCTCAGCCGAGGACAATTGGTCACTACGCAATCTATGCGGCCACTCCCACGAATTGGGATTTTTCTTTGTTAAACGTTCAATCTCCTCCTCAGCTATCATAGTGCTCTCCACCTCATCGATGAATGTAAACATCAAGTCACCAAGCACTCCTAAACGATGAATACGCGACATAAAACTCATGATTTTCTTAGCTTGAAGATTGCGTGGAGGGTAACCATCAGGAATTCCAACCACCAGAGCTCTAACGTCAAATTTATGACTAGGTGGGAGACGGGTGGATGTGGGTACTTCGTAAAAATGTTTTCTTTAGATCTGGAAACCTAGATATCAAATTTTAAAATAAATTTAACATTACTCGAATAATTCAAATGGTAATGAGCTAGGGCTCATTAAATAGATGGTCAAAAGTTTGATCATTAACTCATATGTTTAAACTCTTTATATACTTGCTTTGGTTTGTTAGTGAATGTATAAATTGAATTTAACATTTAATTATTAATAATTTAATTCTTAGCAATTGATAATATAAGTTCAAACTCCTTACACACTTGTTAGGGTTTGTTAATATAGGTTAAAACTCCTTACTCACTTGTTAATGTTTGATAATTTACGTCTAAACTTCTTATACACTTGTTACAGTTTGTTAATGGAAATTTAAATTGAATTAAATATTTAATTATTAAGAAGTTAATTATTAGCAATGTTAATCTAAGTCCAAACTCTTATCTTGTTTGTTAGAGTTTGTTCATGTAAATATTAATTAATTAAATTTAATTATTATTAGTAATTTAATTTTCAACGATCGATAATCAAAGTCAAAACTCCTTAATGACTAAATTCTTAACATTTTTAATCTAATTCCAAACTGCAGCCCTAACCATGACCATTTTTTAGAAAACATAAAATAAATTTTTAATTGCACAACACTTAGTTAACCTATATTAGTCACATCCTTTATTCCTTCTCCATAAAAGAGATTGGGAAAAGTTAACAGAATCTGATTTGTAGGCTTTGGGAGGAATCAGAGATGTCAGCAATTTTGAATTTAGCTGCTGACACGAAAATTGGATGCCAACAGTCCGTAACCAAGGACAACCTCCCTTTTGTTGAGCAATTAGTACTAATTAGTACTGCTCAGGTGGTGGCAGCAATGCACTTTTCTTATACTAATAAAGCTTCACATGTTATGTCCCTCAAAAACCTCATAAATGGGGTGCCTTATCTTGTTACGAGGAGAAATTTTTGTTGAAGCCGAAGGAAACATTGGAACAATGCCAGAGCTTATGAGACCTCGACCTATTGTGCTTTAAGGTTTATTGTAAGAAGAGGGATATAGCTTCTGAAGCCCCCCCCTTTTTTTTTTTTTATTAGAGATCATTTTAGATCGATATAAACTTTTTACCTGCCACACAAACACAAAGTGATCAGACCTTTGAAGGTTCTAGAAAGAATGTGGTATGCGATTCATATCAGATATATTTTGTCATCATATGGATGTCTACTTAGTACTTTTAGATGTGAGATCACAATGCTTAGGTACAGAGCTTCGGAGATATACTCCCTTACGAAAGATGTTGCAACTAGAAGTGGTTCACATTATGTAATGGTAGTGGGTGGAAGAAGTCAAGGACGAGATTTTTTTAGAAAGTCAGAATACATGAAGTTTGGCATGGGGTGATTCCGAATATGGTCGTGTGAGTTTAGATTTGATCAACCATATTCATGGGATTAAGGAAGTTGTTTTGATTCCATATGAGCATGAATTCTGAAAATTGTTGTTTATGATTATAATTTATCCATTTATGCCCCTAGTTGGGTTGCTTTTGGATATGTAATATTTTTGCACTCGTTGTATTAGTTGAATTTATTTTGTTTTCACCCGTACAACTTTATTGGGTGGTTATGAACCATGAATTCTGGGTTTGTAATGACTTGTTGTACAATGACTAAATCATGTTTTATTTGTCATTTCAACATAGACATATTTGTATTTTTTTTAATAATCATGGACACATTTTACTTCATTATTTCATTTTGTTATTTTCATTATATTGATTCATTCTTTCATAATTATCAACACGTATTTGTTTCTCATACACTTTATATTGATGTTATTTCTCACACTACAATGTTATTTCGATTTTAAATTTGTTCTAAATTTTTAATTAATTCATTGAATATGTTCAATTTTATTTAAATATGCATGTGTTTGTTAAAAAAATTAAGCATATGAATTATGTCTTCTTGTTGTTTTTTTATATATAAATAAATTCATTAAATACATTATATTTTATTAAAATATGTATTTGGGTTTGTATCAAAATAAATGTATGAGTTTGATTTTCTTGTTCGTTCATTTGAGAGAATTGTATTTTTGTAACAATTGTTTTTTATATATAAATCGGTTTATTAATAACTTTTATTTAAACTTCGTATCAACTAATGCGAAAAACATATATCCTAATTTTTTGTCACACATTCTCATAACAATTTTTTTAACAAAAATGATCATTGTATGTGGTAAATTGTTCCTTAACAAAAATAAATAAATCATTTCAACCTAGATACCCTTAGTTACAAAATAAACACTAATGACTCCAACTGCTTTCATAGTTATGTTTCTGCGAACAATATTTGAATGAGTTACAAAATATTCATGTACTAGTTAGATATAAATTACAACAAATATATAACCAATAACATTAACAAAATGAATATTGCACTATTATAGTTGTATCCTTGACTTTATTTTAATTTTTTTTTTCATCCATTTGCTTCGTTGGAATCTGGAGGTGAAGAATTAGTGTAAAATCTCAAAAAAAAAAATAGCAAAAGTTATTAGGTTGCACTCTTTTTGTCTTGAAGTTCTTTTGAAAAAATAAACTGATAAGTTATATTTACACTTTTTACTTAATTTGATCACATAGAGAAAATGTGTATTATTTTACATAGTATATCAAATTTGATTTTTATTCAAAAGTTCATGTTTATAAATGTTCTGATCAATAAAAAAGTAATAGTTGTATAAAACAAAATGATATTCAACATCTTCTCGATAACGTGAATTCTTCACAAGTTCACATGATAATTTTAAAATAAATTTATCATTACCAAATAAATCAAATGATAAGGATTTAATGCTCATTAAACAGATGCTCAAAGGTTTGATCATTAACTCATAAGTTTAAACTCTTTATACACTTGTTATGGTTTGTTAGTGAATGTATAAATCAAATTTAATATTTAAGTATTAATAATTTAATTCTTAGTAATTAATAATATAAGTTCAATCTTCTTACACACTTTTAGGGTTTGTTAATCTAGGTCAAAACTTCTTACTCACTTATTAGTGTTTGATAACTCAAGTCCAAACTCCTTATACACTTGTTAGAGTTCGTAAATATAAATTTTAATTGAACTAAATAATTAATTATTAATAAGTTAATTCTTAGCAATGCCAATCTAAGTCCAAACTCCCAACTTGTTTGTTAAAGTTTGTTAATGTATATATAAATTAAATTTATAATTTAATTCTCGATGATTGATAATCAAAGTTAAAACTCTTTATTGACTTAACTCTTTATTGACTTAACATTATAGACTCTTGGATCAATAATTTTATTTGGAGTGGGGATATTCTTACTTGTAAAATATGTACAGTCTCTTGGAAATTTATGTGTCGATCTTGGGCATTGGGTGGTCTTGATCTTAAATCTACGCACATTATAAATGAGTCTCTCATGTTACAATTAGCTTGGAAGCTCATGTCAGAAAATTCTTCGTGGTCTGAGTTGCTTCGAAAGAGATATTTATCTAATGACAAGCCTATTCAACACTATGTAAAATAGTTGGTGTGGTGTGGTATAAAGGAACATATTGGTTCGGTTGCTACCAATTCACTTTGGGTTGTTGGAACGGGAGAAAATATTCTCTTTTGGTCGGACAATTGGCTCGGTGAACCGTTGCTTGATTTGTTGCAAGTAGCGCCTCATTACCATGATAGTTTTGATGACACAGTTGCTGATGTTATTTTGCACGGAAAATGGAACATCCCTCAAGAGTTGCTTGATGTGCCCCAAGTGGCAGCACGCATTGGTACCGTGGTGTTGCCCAATAGTTATCTTTCGGATTTGCTGGTTTGGTTACATTCTTCCGATGGCAAACTTTCCGCAAAGAATGTTTTTTCTTTTCTAAGGCCGATTGCTCCCATCCTTCCTTGGGCTGCTTTTCTCTGGACGGGTTGTATACCTCCGTCTCATTCCTTCATTTTTTGGCGCCTCATGCACGGTAAGATGCCCACAAACGAAAATCTTCGTCGTCGGGGATGCATAATTGTCTCGGTTTGCTGTCTATGTTTGTTGCACGAGGAAACGTCCGAACATTTGTTTCTCTGTTGCCCCTTTTCTCTTGCGTTATGGAATTGGATTGGGGGAAAATTCAACTATACTTCTGATTGCTCCTCTTTTGAGTTGCTGCTGCTCTCTCTTCCGCAGAACCGTTCCTCTCAGGTTCGTGATTTATTTTTGGCTACTGTTGTGCATACGATCCATTCCATTTGGCTAGCTAGAAATATTGTGCGGTTCTCTACAAGCTCGACTTCTCTTCATTTGGTTCAGATGCGAGTTCCGGCAGCCATCTTTTTGAGTGGTAACATCTCTGCTGGTAACTGTGTTGCCTCGGATTATTCTGTCCTTGATACTTTTGATGTTTGCCCTCACAACCGTCGTCTCAAAGATGTTTTTTTGTCACTTGGAAAGCGCCTTCAGCCCCATGGTTCAAGGTTAACACGGATGGCTCGATCGTTGGTTCTTTAGGTGCTTGCGGAGGTTTGTTTCGTGATCATTCAGGTGCTTTTCTTGGTGCCTTCGCTTCCAATATTGGCACGTCATCTGTTTTCTTTGCCGAAGTTTATGGTTTTATCCTCGCTATGGAATATGCAGCCACGAACGGTTGGAGAAACATCTGGTTAGAAAGCGACTCCACAAGTGCTTTGGCATAATGCTTGTAACCAATGCGTTCAGGTTATCTCATCTCACATCTTCAAAGAAGGCAATTGTTGCGCCGATTTGCTTGCTACCATAGGCCACTCTCTCCATGATCCAGTTTGATTTTCGGTGATGCCGCATGCTTTGCTTCCTCATTTCTTTAGGGACCGACATGCCCTTCCTAATATTCGGTTTCCTTAGATGGTTTCTTTTTTATTTCCGCTTTCTCTTTCTTTTTTGCTATTTTGATTCGAGGGTTTTGGCCTAGTCCCCCCTCTTGTACATCTTTTCCTTTTTTTTAATAAAATTTTATTTGAGCTGGCAGGCAGAGAATGGGGGTGCTTCGAGGTGCCAACCTAGTTGGGATGTCGTTGCTCCCCTTGATGTCTCTCCACGCTCCTGGTTTAGCAATAAAAAAACCCAGCCCTAACCATGACCCTTTTTTAAAAATAAAAAAAAATGAAATACATTTTCAATTACACAACACTTGGTTAACTTGTATCAATCACTTTATTTATTGCTTTATTTGTCATCTCATCAGAGAAATGTTTGTGTTATTTTTTCTTGATAATCATGGACACATTTCGTTTCATAATTTCATTTTGTTAATGTCGTGAAATTGTTTCATAATTATCAAGATACTTGTTTTTCATTCACTTCATATTGATGTTATTTCTCACACTACAATATTATATTTCAATTTTAAATTCTTTAAGTTTTTTTTTTTAATTAATTCATTGAATATCCAAGTTTTTTTTTTGATAGGGGGTATACCAAAAGACCCCCAAATGACGGGGGATAAAAGTCTATTAATCTTAATGAGTTATGTCTTCTTATTCATTTTTTTAAAATCAATTCATTAAATATATTCAATTTTATTTAAATATGCATATGAGTTTATACCAAAATAAATGTATGAATTTTGTTTTCTTATTCGTTCATTTTCATCTAGATTCGATTTTTAAAATACTATTTTAATTGCATAAGTAAAATAAGTTTAAAAACTTACTACATTTAAACTTCTTAACATGTGTATGTTAGATAAACCGTTTACTAAAACCCAATTTTTTTTTTTAATAATATTAGATGAATAAATCATATAATATCTGACCTGTGGATCTTAAAAGTAGCTAAATAAGAGTGTAAAAATCTTTGGTGAAGTGGGAATCCTTGGATTTTGTTTTGGTTTGTGTTTGGAGCCATTTTGATGTACTATATTTCAAAGAGTGACGCATATCATAGAAATAGGAGACAGGAAATAGGAATAGACGGAAGGGTCAAAGTCCAAAAGTGTAACTCTGGAAAAGGACTTCTGAAGAAAGAGAAATAAAAGAGAGCACGGAAATGGTGGGGTGTGCCCAACGCTGCACCCCCTCATTTACTTCCACTCGTACTTCTTATGATATCATCAATATTTTTCACTTTTTTTACTCTACTACTTCTTCACTTTCTTCTTCTTCAGCTCAAACAAACATTGTTGTAACTCATGTAACAAACTACACTACACTCATGTTTTTTGGAACAATGACACGTTGAAGTGAAGTAGGTTTTGTTTTATTAGTTAGAAACTTAGAACTAGATATGGAGCAGTATGAAGTACTAGAACAAATTGGTAAGGGTTCTTTTGCTTCTGCTTTGCTTGTAAGACACAAGCATGAAAACAAAAGGTGATGTTCTAACTCTTTGTTACTATAATGTGTTCTTTCAAGTTTATTTAAGAGTTTAAGTAATGTGTTTGTTTTTCATTATGATTAGTATAAGGTAGCTAATTAACATATAGTTTTTTTTTTTTTTTTAATTTAATGTGTTTAGGTATGTGCTGAAGAAGATCCGTCTTGCCCGGCAGTCAGACAGAATCCGTAGATCTGCTCACCAGGAGGTTACTTACACTCCTTCTTTGTAGCTTCATAAGTTAATTTAATGATGTTTAGCTTAGGTTATTTTTAGTCAAAATGTGACATTGGAACTTTATGTTAATTTTTTATAATTTCTATTTATTGCTAAATAATGTAAAATGTGGAATGCTTTTGCAAAATTAAAATGTGGAACTTGGAAACTTATTTTGTCTTGCTAAGTTTATTATTAGATTCTAAGATGCTTTGTTGTACACTCCTTGTTTTGCAGATGGAACTTATATCTAAAGTTCGTAATCCGTTCATTGTAGAGTATAAAGATTCCTGGGTAGAAAAGGTTAGCCTTTTATAAAACAAAATCATTTTATTTGCTTTAACTCTTTGTTGTTTTGTTGTGTTCTTGTCTGCTTGACTTAAATGATTTGATATTCATTATCTTCTTTAGTACTGTTTTGTTTATTATTATTTATCATACAAATAAAGATATCGGCCGAACTGCTTTTGTAAAACATCAAATGGGTTTATACTTGATTTATTTGTAAATTTTTTAAATTTAAGAGCTGGTACTTTCACTTCCAGGGTTGCTTTGTATGTATAGTCATTGGCTATTGTGAAGGAGGAGATATGTAAGTCATGATTCTTTTTGAATTCGAGTATTTGACGAACTCGCAACATTTGAAAACAATTATATCTTTAAAAATACTGATTATGTAGTCCTTCTATAATTTCTTTGTTGTGAAGGGCTGAAGCTATTAAAAAGGCGAACTGTGTTCATTTTTCTGAAGAGGTTTGTCACTCTTGCATAAACTCCTTTTACTTCATACCTTGGAGTGAATAATTTTCATTTCTATTTGAATTGAAAGCTTTTTTGGTACTTAGTTCATTGACCAATTAGTGAATTTTATACAGAGGCTTTGCAAGTGGCTTGTTCAACTCTTGATGGCACTTGATTACTTGCACGCAAATCATATTCTTCACCGTGATGTCAAGGTGAATGATTTCTGTAAATTTAATCAATGAAGATATATTTTATCCTCACTTTATATTGATGTTTTATGCACATTTGTTTCAGTGTTCGAATATATTCTTGACAAAAGATCAGGATATACGTCTAGGTAATGGCTTTCGACATTCTATCCTCACACTGCAGTTCTATCTACATTTAGAGTTCAATAATGTGTTTGGAGTCTGATCTTCTCTTAAGCTCTGCTTTGTTTTGTTATGGATGCAGGCGACTTTGGTCTTGCTAAAATGTTGACAAGTGATGATCTTGCTTCCTCGGTAAGTTTTATGGCTAAGCTATTCTTTGGATCACTTTTACTTAATATCTTACTCTCTTCTTTCTTGCCCTGCACTTAGATTGTTGGGACTCCAAGTTACATGTGCCCAGAGCTTCTTGCTGATATACCCTACGGCTCTAAGTCAGATATCTGGTCTTTGGGTAAGTCACATAGGTTAAATTTGCACTCACAAGATCTACTAGGCTTCATAATCATAACCTTTTCCTTTTCGTTGTTTTACAGCATGCTGTAAATTGCAACTGACGTTGGTTTTAACATAATTTTTGTCAGGATGCTGTGTATATGAAATGGCTGCTCACAAACCAGCTTTTAAAGCTCTCGTAAGTTACTCCATCCGTTTTTAATATAAGGAAAAATATACATGTATTCGGTCCAAATTTGGTTGCTTATATTAAAAATCGGAGTTCATTTTTTTAATGAAACATTATTTGCTTTGTAAAACTTGTTTTCTTAAGAAAGGGATTTCAATGGGGGTACAATTACTCATTTGAGACAAAGAATATTAAGTTTTTGTACTATGAAATCAGTGACCCTTTAGCTATTTTCTATTTGTGCAGGATATGCAAGCACTAATCAACAAAATAAACAAGTCTTTAGTGGCCCCATTACCAACAATGTATTCTGGTACTTTGTGAGTCTTCTATTTCCTAAGAATTTCATGTTACTCTTTTATCTGTCTGTTCATGGTTTTATGTAACTGTTATGTTAGTGCCTATACCTTCGACACTTGACTGATGCCTATGGGTGTTTTATTAGGACCTGCCGATACTGATAAAATTAGTGATGACTTTTCGATGCATTCGTATTTTGTCAAGCCTACCATTAAATTTTGCCTAACCTATGGCTTATGGGATTTCAAAATTGTTGTGAATTAAGATACTTAAGTTTGCTTTCATCCAGATTTGCATATATCTTATTGACTCACATTCTCAACCTTAGTTGAATGACATGATTTGTATAACTTAATTTCTTGTTATTTGTTTTTGCTTCTTCCAGTCGAAGCATGGTGAAAAGCATGCTGCGGAAAAACCCCGAGCTTAGGCCAAGTGTATGTTTCTATCAATTATTTCGTTGCATTTATCTAGATGTGGATTAATTCATGAAAACTAGTCTATATGCACATTTGTCTGTAAATGGTATATATGTTGTTCTTTTTCCACCATTGATTTCTTAACCCAAATTCAGCTTGATTAACTTTATCATGAAAGATTTATTAAACAATGTTTACTTTGGCAGGCTGCAGATCTACTAAATCATCCTCATCTTCAACCTTATATACTTAAAGTTCATCTGAAACTAAATAACCCCAGAAGAAGTACTTTCCCTTTCCAATGGACTGACTCAAACCATGCTAGGAGAAGTCGATTTTTAGAACGAGAATCTGTTTCCACTATCTCAGGCAGAGCTAAACGATTGTCATTCAGTAACGATAGGGCCTTGAATCCTAGTATTTCTGGAACTGAAGTAGGTTCTCTGTGTTCTACTCAAAGAGCACAAGGATTCTCTACTTGTTCAAAACATTATGAACTATCCATAGGTTGTGTCCGCGAAGAACACAATGCTAACAATTTGAAAGACACCAAGTTCTCAATTGTTGATCAGATGCAAAGACTGGGTGCATGTAAGGAGTCGGCCATCCCCCGGCGACAGACAACACCATCAAAGATAGCCTATACTAGTTCTAAGCGTGACTCAGTAAGTTTAAGTTCCACACTACCTTGCAGCTTTATTTATCTTAATGTACTTTTTTAAAGATAGGGAAATTTAGGTTCAAGTTTACTTGTAAGCATGTAAATAATGTCATATATGATACATTTAGGCTAGGCATGCATGCATGTGTGAGTATGTTTGTACGAAAATATCAAATTTTCACATTTATTTCCAGCATAGCTTAATTTGTGGTGTGGTCCTTTGCCTTTGCCTCTATCAATTTATTGATTTTCAGCTCATCATTTCAGCTTCCATCATCTTCTACTCCAGCTAGTAAATTTACTCCACCATCTCGCAGAGCTTCCCTTCCACTTCCTACAAGATCCAAGGCCACAACTACGCCTTACAGATCCAATGTTGGTCCTCTTCGAAGCGTGGACTCTCCTGATATTTCTGTTAACGCGCCACGAATTGACAAGATTGCTGAGTTCTCTTTGGCCCCGGGGGAGGATCACCCTCTCTTCCCTGTGCGCGGAACATCATCAACATCAGCTCAGTGCTCTTCTAGTTCCCCGAGGAGCGCTGCTGCCGACCACTCAATCACAAAGGACAAGTGTACAATTCAGGTTATGGACAAAGCCAGTGTCCCTACAAGTGGTCCTCTACAACATGTGGCAACTGCTGTTTCAAGCCATTCCTCAGCCGATTCTCATCAGCGCAAGTTTGACACCTCGTCTTACCAGCAACGAGCTGAGGCATTGGAAGGGTTGCTCGAGTTCAGTGCTCGACTTCTACAACAACAGAGGTTTGAAGAGCTTGAGGTGTTGTTGAAACCGTTTGGGCCTGAGAAGGTTTCTCCTAGGGAAACAGCTATTTGGTTGACCAAGAGCTTCAAAGAAACTGTGGTCTAAGGTTTTGTCATGCACTTTTATATCATTGACATGACAGTAGTGTAAACTAATGTAGTACTACTATATATGATGTTGTAGTTTGAATTTTGAAGAATAGCTTAGCTTCTAATCTCAAGAATAGCTTAGCTTCTAATCTCATTGTTGTTGTTAACATTTTCTGAGATGTCTAGACTTCCCGGCACGTGCACAAACACTTTGTAAAATGTTAGATGACATTATCAATATATTTATATTTATGTTCAAATTCAGTTTAGGAAAAAAATAGTTTACTGAAAATATGCCTCTATATATATATATATAATAGAGATATAGATTTAATTGCTTTGGAGGTCTTGAAGTATGCTCTTGTCAAAAAAAAAAAAAAAAATATACGTATTTCTAGTGTATGTTTGGTATCATGATATGCCAAACAAAATGTTTGGTATTATGGTATGCCAAAATCACGATAATCCACAATAGAGGCATAATTAGATAGTTGCATCTAAAAAAGTTTGTAATTGAGTTTCAAAACTAGTCAACAAGTTGTAATTTGATCATGGAACCAAAATAATTTTACCTAGGTCGTTTAACTTTTTAATTAATTGTTATTATGTATCTGAACTTAAGAATTTTGGTAATGAATTTAATTACAAATTATTAACAAGTTTAGTCCTCAGCTTATATCAGCTGGTCTAAATCCTAAAATTCGTCCATGTTGGTTTTTCAATATAAGTATTTTGGACTAGGCAAATAGCAACCACAAAATTCAATATACAGTAGAGTCCAAGCCCATAACAATGTTGGTCGTCGTTCGTGATCGTGGAGTAAAGGTTTTTTTTTTTCTTTCTTTTTTCCTCCTCCTCTGTAACTTGGAACTACGAAAATGGAAGAATGCGAGGTAATAGATTTATACGAACTTCACTATTCAGAATTATCATCACCATCTTCATCCAAAGTAGAAGATTCCATAATGGAAGCACTCGGATCTAATGGTCCAGGCCTCCTCGCCGTCACCGGAATCCCTAATATATCCAACCTCCGCTCCTATCTTCTTCCTCTCGCTCGTAAACTCTCTCTTCTCTATTCTCAAACTCGTAACCGTATCCTCAAGGTAGTTTTATTATTATACTTTTATTGGTACTCTGTGGCACCGACACCTCTGATTGAATGTGTCCGACACTTGCACCACACCAACACGTGTGATTATAGATTAATTATGTCATTTTTTAAATTATGACGTGTCAGTGTCATGTCCAGTGTGATATTTTTTTCGGTGTTTTATAGATTGATACTATCTATATGCGTTGTCATTGATATAAAGCTAGGGTTTATTTTTAAGGTTGTTTTATTATAGTTGATTCAGTTTTGTATGGATGCTTACTGTGGTTGATTTTCTAGGAAAATAATTTAGGTAGTGATGTTTCGTTGAAAAATCCACATAGGAGTGTGTCTTCTTTTGCAAGGCAATTGAATTATGCAAAAACACATTCTGAAGAGAAAGATAAAGATGAAGTTTATGGTAATGGATTTCAGAATCTAGGAAATGTTTTTCAAGAGTTGGGATTTTGCATGATGGAGGTTGGGCTTTGTCTTGCTAGAATTTGTGATAAGGCTATTGGTGGAAATGAATTGGAGCATAGTTTATTGGAATCACTTGCTGCGAAGGGGCGTCTTATTCATTATCATTCTCGTTTAGATGCTCTTCTGCTTCAAGAACTTGATAAGAGCAAGATGAATAACAAAAGAAGAGTTAAGAATGTGAAGCAATTACAAGGGTCATGTTTGAACTCTGTTGCTTGTGATTCAGTTCATTCAGATTTGTGGCAGCAGTGGCATTATGATTATGGTATATTTACTGTTCTAACGGCTCCGTGTTTTCTTTTACCATCTTATTCGGAGATGAGTACAATGCAAGATTCGGATAATTGTGTTGAATGTCCATCGCCAACTGGGCATACGAATTTGCAGATATATGATCCTAATAAGAAAAGGGTAGTTATGGTGAGGGCACCTCCTGAAAGTTTTATTGTTCAAGTTGGGGAATCAGCTGATATAATCTCGAAAGGGAAGCTACGATCGACCCTACATTCTGTTTATAGACCTTCAATGATTGAAAATTTGTGCAGAGAAACTTTTGTTGTATTTCTGCAGCCTGCATGGACTAAAACATTCTCTATCTCGGATTATCCTCTTGGAAAATCGACATTCGATGGGGTAGATGGTCAGTGTTTAATGGTGGATGAGTTTGATGATGAAGAACAACGCTCTCGACAGGATAATAACAAACTGAGTCTAGAAATTCAGAAAATAGTTCCCCCACTTTCATCGCGGTTAAAGGATGGGATGACTTTTGCTGAGTTTTCACGCGAAACAACAAAGCAGTATTATGGTGGTAGTGGTTTGCAATCAAATAGATGACTAAGAACTCGTTTGGACTCACAAGGCGGCAGAATTTCCCGCATCTCAATTCCAAACGAAATTTTTGTTAAGCAACAAATATTAGCTTGTCAATTGTGGGTTAGGCGGATAGCACATCGTAATTCCAAACAAATGCTAAGAAGTTTGGGTTAGTCTGGAATCAAGTCAATGTTATCCCCTTGCCAAAGCAATAAGACTTTGAAAAGCTAACCTTACTGATCATGTATTTCAGTACCTTCTTTACTTTTCTGAATAACCATTTTTTTTGCTAGGAGAATTAAATAATAGAGAATGATTTTGAATTTATAGAGTCGTTTAAATCAACACTGAAATTTTTTCCTTTTTTCTTTTTGTCTCCCCATCATCTCTCATTGTCTTTTCATCATTTGATTAAGATTGATTCTAGTGGTTCTACTTCTACATGTGCAAGCCACCTCTAACTTTGTTACTTGAGCCTCTTTATACTTATACGGGAATAGAAAAAAAGAAACTTAAAACTGCTGAAAAAGATGACCTAATTATACAAGTGAAAGAAAAAAAATGCTTTTCCCTTCCACCTGTTAGCTAATAAATAATGGACGTGCATATGCCTTTGTTCTTTCATCCTTTTTTCTGCGCTCACATTTGGTAAAGTTAGAGGGGAAGGTTCACGCCTGTCTTTTGCTTTCATTTCACCAAACTAAGGATTTGGGCTAAATTACTTATTTTGCCAAGTGCATGTTTGGATTCGTGGTGAGCAACCGTGATTTTGAACTCACAGCTGATCCAAACATACACTTAATGTGTTAGGTTTTACGGGGGAATACAATTGATTTGGAATGAATTGAAATATACATGTGTTATTTGAATGTGCTTCAAAATGACAAATGTCACGTCGCAATATGATTTACGTTGTTATTTTACAAATCTAAAACTCTAATATGATGATTAGGAGCTTTAGTGTTCGAGACGGATGTGGTCATGTCATCGAAAGAACACACATTTAAAATGAATTTTGAGGCAAAATCTCTAAATATCTTCTAAGAATCATCTCTAAAAGTAAAACAATTCCAATTAAACATTTAAAATTAACTTTTATACTTTAAGAATCACTTTTTTTTTTTTTGCGTCAAACCACATTTGTGCAGTCTAAATGCCACCCAATGAAATGGTTAAAAACGAAATGGTCACTTTATATTAAGCCAATACATACAAACATGAATTAGAGAAACATTGTAGACATAATATCGCTGCATAACTTCTAAAGAATGTGAGTGTGGGTCTGTTTTTGCATCAAGAAGTTATCTGTAGTAAATACGGCAACAAAATTGACTGGCCTGTGTCTGTTTGTTTAAGATGGTTAAAAAGAGCAGAGAAAATAAAAGGGTACCTATTATACTTTTGTACGTTTGTACAACAAATTGGCCACTCCATAGTAGTAGTAGTAGTAGGTCTCACTTTATCATTTATTTATTTTTACTTGAGTGGTCCAAAAGGGTAACCAAAATTAACTTTAATCAATACAAATTCAACTAGGAAAATTCTTCCAATTGAAAAATAACAAGAAACCACATTTGAAGTGAAAATGAAATCCAATAATAATACTAATAGGCATAATAATTCACAAGTATCATTGAGAAAACGATGCAAAGGGAATAAAGTATATACATCTTTTTGTCAGGAAGGACAAAACTAAATACAAACAAAACCAAACATGCCTCTAAGAAAAGGCTGTTTTTTTCTTCTTTATTGTGAAAATAATGAGAGGGGAATGGAATGGAGTTGATAGAGATTGTGTGTCATGGTTGAAAAATCAGTTGATGACGTATGTATTTTTATATATGCATGCGCATTTTAGAACAGGTCCCATTCTGTAGTAATTCAGCTTTTATTTATATACTTAATAATGTATTGGTCTAGCTAATTCTAAAACATGTTTGTAGCATAACATGTTGGTTCTGGTTTTGGATGTTGATAACTCCTACGACAAGAAGGAGCCACATTACTCTCAACTCACTCTCAATGCCTATAAACCTCTCTCATATTTTGCTATCATAGTGTCAGAGATCACTGATTCCTCTCTTCCAAACAGGACCTTCCTTGAAATCCTCCAATATCATACAAATAGTTTACCTATTGAAACCAAAATGTCTATTTTGGTGATGTCATCGTGTATTCAAATAAAGGAAACACATTTATTGTGACCATAGCTTTTCATTTGTGTAATGTAGTGGTGAAACTGAATCTAGCTTTAGAGTTTCAAATAGTTTTTTCTGGAAGAAAATCAACTTCAATCTCCCAAATATGGAATGAAGTTTTATGACTATGTTGGGAAGGGGTGACACAAGCTAGATAGATTCTGAATTATTGAGTTGTATTGTAGCTCCTTTGATTGATTTGGTCTTTTGTATTTGTATCTTTTATTGCTAGTGTTACGTAGTGCTAGCTAGTCTCTTATTGCATGGTCCAATTCAACTATATGCTAATAAAAACAACATTGATTTTGATGATGTCTTCAAATTCAAATAAGTGTATGATAGGAATCAAAATCATTCGCAACTTGTCATTATACTAAAGTACCAAACTCACGCTCAATTCAAACATACATTAAGTATATGTTTGCTTCAACGGTGTGTTCACCAGAACCACAGAGAAAAAAAAACATTTTTAGCACTTATGCTTGGCTTTGGGGCTTTAATGAAATTGCGGCAAAAGTAGTATAGAATGCGCGATTGAAGATTTAAACTTCAAACCAAACATATGTTAAGAATATTATTGGTTTGAGAATTTGTTTTTATCTAGTTCTCACCAGTCATTTCGGCCTCGTATATATCATGTCTGGTATCTCAGTAGATTTGTCAAAATCACGAAAAGCCACCTTAATTTTGTAAATTACCGTGGCCATTTTCTCGAATCATATATATGATTTTAGCATAATTCAAATGCAATTATGAATTACTAGTACATTATCAAAACTAGCCTAGAATAATTTTGCTTGTCCTTTGTTTTTCTTCATAATAATTGAGCCAATAATAGCCTAGAATAATGTACGTGTATGCAACATTATACTGCTAGATCCTCTTTTATTTTTTGTATGATAACGTAATTAGTTAAGCAACAAAATCCGTACTTGCGGCTAGTATCTACCTTGTCCCACTTTTAACTTTGACATGAAAATTTTAATTAAACTTAGTTTAGGAACAAGTTTTGTTAATCACATATAATTGATAAGCTAAATGTTTTAATCTAGTTTTGATAATAGTAAAAATATAAAACGTTTGTAAATTGAATATATGTAGTGTGTTTCTCGGCTGAAACTAAAAATCTTTCATTTATGTGTACGCATTAAAAAGTGTTGGTACTCATTTGGTTCACAAATTTCTTATTACTGTTTTAAAATTCTGAATATAATAGATCCACTTCTACTGTCATGTGAATTGACAATGTTCATATGATTAAAAGCACAAATGATAAACCTTGTTTGGTGATGATTGTTGAATCAGTGACCTATAATATAATAGCTCATTAAAATATGCATCACTGATTTAAATAAATCAGATCACTGTATATGATTTCAAATGAATAATGTAAAGATATGTATGTAGCCACTAAAGCCACAAAAAGTTATGTTAAAATGGGTGTCACATAATTCTCCCTATAACCCTATAGTCCCTAATATATAGCAACAAACCACATCACAGTACTTTTTTCTTTATTTCCTTTTTTCCTTTACAGTATATGAAGTTGAGGACAAAGTACTTCATCACATGCTGTTTGACCATTCCTTATTACTCATCCACCCCACTTTTTCATTTGCTGACCAAAACATTGTCCTTATTCACAACACTACATCACCATTTAAACCCTTCCATGCTACTACTACCATACTCTAAGCCATAACAACATTCAAATCAAAAAAATGGAACCAAAGTTAACTATCCATTGTCACAGAAATGAGTTCCTTCCAACAACAAACAATGGCAATACACGTTTGCCAGAGAGTCCTAGAATACCAATGGAGTTTCTTTCAAGATCATGGAGTGCCTCAGCTTTTGAGGTCTCTAAAGCATTGTCACCTCAACCACCACCCCCTCCTCCTCCTTCTAAGGCTTCTACTAACTCTATTCCTGAAGAAACTATTACTACTCTTTCTCAAGAATTCTCAAACATGTGTGGAAATCAATTCTCTTTTGCTACTTCAACTACTTCACAGCTTGTCCTTGAACGTATCATGTCACAATCCGCAAGAGAGGTAGTAAAAGAGTTGTGGAAAAACAAATGCAAGTTATTTACTAGTTTGAGACATTGTTATTCTTTTTAAGGTTTTGGTTTTAAAGTTTGTTTTATGTAACAGGAAGTGTCTCCATTAACATCAGGTAGATTGTCTCATAGCAGTGAACCATTAAATGGTGGTTCTTTAACAGGAACAGATAGTCCACCAATTTCTCCTTCTGATGAGTTTGACGATGTTGTTAAGGTATCTCTCTGTTCCCTTACCTTTTGTTTTGGGTTGGAGTGGGGCCCTTAGAAACAATTGTTGCAGTCAATAGTTGTTTGTTTCTTTTAAGTGCATAATACTGACTTTGTTATATATATTGCATGTGTATCAAGCTATCATTCTATTCTATAATCACAAAACTAAATCCATAATGCTTAGACTCACTCACACAAAACTAAGTCTACCCGCAAGTCAATTTTGGATAACATGTTTTTGTTCCATAATAAAATACCACTACTACTTTCTTGGTTTAATATGGAAAACATAGTTTGCTTTTGTTTAAATTTATAAACAGTAACACTACTTTGGATTAGAGGTTTTTTTAACCTTTGAAACTTCAACAAAATCAAGGTGGCACATTGATTTTTGGCAAATTTACTGTAATTCTAAACATGAACTTGAATATCATAAAAATCCATTTGAAAAATGATATCATTTAACTAGTTTTTTTCTCACCAATCACCATGAAACCAAACACAAATTTTGTTCATATCATGCCTGGAAAAGCAAATTGTACACCACTAATGGTCTCTAGTGCTTACAGATTTTAGTATCACTTTTATTTTATCTTACCACTACCTGACAAAAAAAAGAGCTAGACTAGAGCCTATAGTTATAGGTTATGACTTTTTTTCAATTAAATTAAATTAAATTAAAAACTGAACATTTTGAACTTTGAACATAACTTTTGGATGTGACTAGACATTGCTGATCAAAATGTTAAAAGATTGATTTCCTGTCAACTTAAACCTCCCTGCTTGCTGATTGTTAGACATCAGGACAAAGAGTTTGACTGTCCAATGTACCTTATCTTCTGATTCACGCAACCAACCTTCTCATTTTGGCATATTTTCTTGTTAGCTAGAAAAAGCTCACTTTAGCATTTAACTAGAAAAAAAAAAATCACAAGAAATACTAGTATATTGGTTTTATTGTCAGATTTTTTTTAATGATATGCTTTATAAATTATTGCAGTTTTTTCGTGCAAACAATTCCATACACCCTTTATTCAATGGTACAAGAGCAATGAGTAGTGGAATTGGCAATGCAACTCCTTGTTCAGGACCTAAAACAGTAGGAAGATGGTTGAAAGAAAGAAGAGAAAAAAAGAAAGAAGAAAACAGAAGCCATAATGCTCAACTTCATGCTGCTATTTCTGTAGCTGCTGTTGCTTCTGCAGTTGCAGCTATCACTGCAGCAACAGCAGCATCAACTACACCTAATAAGGATGAGAAAATGGCTAAGACTGATATGGCTGTGGCTTCTGCAGCAACACTTATTGCTGCTCAATGTGTTGAAGCTGCTGAAGCAATGGGAGCTGAGAGAGAACACCTTGCTTCTGTTGTTAGTTCTGCTGTTAATGTCAAATCTCATGATGATATCACTACTCTAACTGCTGCAGCTGCCACAGGTAGAATTTTCTTCATTCATTTATGTCAAGTTAGTTCTTATGTTCAAAAATGTCACAATGTTGGACCAAACTTTTTTTTTTTTTTTTTTTTTTTATATATTTATACATTAGTCAACAAGAGTCTAGTTATGAAATTGAGTGGTGAAACATTCTTTATAGTTTATTATTCACACACGAAATAGGTTGATTCAATGTGAACAATCTGTGCATAAGGTTATTGCTTAAAATGAATAAACAGATTATTAAGATTTTTCAATTTCAACTGTAAAGAATCAACTAATAAGGAATGTTCATGTTACACATGGTTTGTCAGGGGAATGAATACTCCTGTTTTGTAGTATGATTTTTTCTCCTGTCCTTATTATATTGCTAATGTGGTCCTTCCTTGATATATGCAGCTCTAAGGGGGGCAGCAACATTGAAAGCAAGAGCATTGAAAGAGATGTGGAATATTAGTACTGCAGTGACACCACTTGAGAAAAGCATAGGAATTGGAATATGTGGTGGTAAAGGTAATAACAACAGTAGTTCTAGCACTAGTGAAAGTGGAGGAGAGGTTATCAATGCAGATAATTTTCTGAGTACTTGCAGCCAAGAACTTCTTGCTAGAGGAACTGAATTACTCAAACGAACTCGCAAAGGTAATTTTAATAAATCGAGTTTTGAGACACTAATACTTGTTTTCATTTGCAAAATTGCAAAATGATTAAACTATATTTGGTGATTGATGTATGTAGGTGATCTTCACTGGAAAATAGTTTCTGTTTATATACATCGAACCGGCCAGGTAATTTTTTGTTCTTTCATATTTTAGTAGAAATTGAAATATAGTTGGTTAGTCCATTCATCAAATGCTTGCATTCATTTCAGGTGATGCTGAAAATGAAAAGCAGACATGTTGCAGGAACCATTACAAAAAAGAAAAAGAGTAAGCTATAACAATATATAACTTAATTTTTCCTTGCAATATCATAGAAATAACAAATCATTTTATTATAAACATGATATTTTTACCAGATATTGTGTTGGATGTGTGCACAAATTTACCAGCTTGGCCAGGAAGGCATCTATTAGAGGATGGTGAAAAAAGAAGGTATTTTGGATTGAAGACAGAATCAAGAGGTTTAGTTGAGTTTGAATGTAGAAATCAAAGAGAATATGAATTGTGGACACAAGGTGTTTCAAGACTTCTTTCCATTGTTTCACACAGGAAAAACAGAAATGGAATCTAATATTTGTTCCCAATCTAGCCAATGTTGACTACTAAACTTGTTTAAAATCAAACTATATTATATTTATGTAGTTAGCTTTGTTTTGCAAATCCTATAAGGGAAATTAATAGATTTTGTAACATTGGAATGAGCAATGAAGTGCTAGAAATATAGTTTGTGCTCCATGTATCTCCTAAATCTTTTCAATTATTTTGATGGACCATATTTTTCTTAATTCAATAACATAACACGTAGGGAGACTAAATGAAATTCACTACAATATCAACTAGGAGACTTTCTAAAAAAGAAGGTCTTTTGAAATAATCACATAGATATGTTTTTAAAAAAAAATTATAGAACTAAAGTTTGAATTATCGCTTATCCAATTTTAAATTATTAATCAGATTAATATAATTCTTAAATCAATTTTAACAAATTAAATTTAAACTACCCCTTTAACCATTCCATGAGACGTCCTTTTACACGTTAAATGTAACATCCTTTTCTTCTATTACATTACCAGAGCCACTCAAGGAAAGACAATCACCACAGAGTTGTCTCCCAAAATAGAAAGGAAATACAAAAATCATGCCAAATAAAATACTTATTAACCTGCCGTGTAGGCAACTCAGAAATCATGCCCCTCTGTTTTGATAACTCTTATGGCTCGTTTGGATAAATTTTATAAGTTAATCTTTATAAGTTATTTTTGTATAAATTACATTGACAAACTTATAAATAGTGTATAAAAACTTATTTATTTGTATAGATTGTTTTACATAAACTCAAAAATGTGTGTTGTTTGTTTCTTCTGTTTAGAACTTCTTTTTTTATTTGTTTGAAAGTGCATACGATTTTTACCATTCTTCTTTAAAAAATAATCGAGTTTTAATTCATAAAATCATTCAAATTCACGTTTTTATATATGAATTTGGAGTTAACTCACTATATCAAATTCCAAATTTCAAGAAAAAAATTAAAAGTCTATGAAACTTCATCTTTTCTATTCATCTCCAATCTTCATATCCATGATAAAATTGTTAAAATCGAGTTTTAATTGATAAAATCGTCCAATTCCACCTTTTTAGGTATGAATTTGGAGTTAGCATTGAGTCTTAGCAAAATCAAATTTGTAACAAAGTTTACTGGTAACAAAATCACCAAACTCACTTAAAATCAAATGCATTAACCTATTTTTATTAGGAGTCATTTTTAATATTAAAGTCGAGCCTTCAATTTTATTGGAACGGCCCTTATTATATCTCTTCTCTCTCTCATTTTCTTACGTTTTCTGATGCAGCCACTGCTAGAACGTGTTCCACTTAGGGAAACTATTCTCCACAGTGTCATCCAGCTCAACGATCTCCAATGCATACAACATAAAAATATGTTCTTGTTTGCTAAGAATACTAAGAAAGAACAGGAATCGGAGATGCTCTAGTACATTTCCAGAGCCACTGCCAAATCAGGGAAAGATAATCATCACAAAGAGTTGTCACCCTACTTAGAAATGATACAAAAATCATGCCAAATAAAACAGTTACTAAACCTGCCGTGTAGGCAACTCCGAAATAAATGCCCCTATCTTTTGATAAAAAAAATTATGTTAATCATCGATGCTTCGTGAGAAGGGTTTTGGTAATTTAAAGTTCGGTTGTAAATATAATGTAGTTAAATATTGTGTCACCTAGTAATCGAACTTAGATTTTTTCAAACAATATATCTTTTAATAAAACCCATTAATCACTTAAACTTAGTTACTGGAAAACAGTTTTGATAGCTTCTAATCTAATATAACGAACCCAGTTGCTTGGAAACGAATTTGATAACTCTTACTCCAATATAATCAGGGACGGATCCGTGTGAGGTTGAGTGTGGCTATTGCCACACCAGCCCAACCCATATATTTTTTTTTTTATATAGAGCATAATTATATAATATATATGTTCTATTTCGAAACATGACATGACATAACTCTTAACTTTTTATTTCAAAAAAAAAAATAATAACTCTTAACTTTTGTGTTTTTTTTTTTTTTATAATTTTTTCATGATAATATAAACAATATACATAAATAAATGGCTTAATTACATTTTTGGTCCTCTAACTATTTAGTTGGTATCGGATTGGTCCTCTAACTAAAAATTGATTTATTTTGGACCTATAAGTTTCTCACTGTTACTACATTTAGTCCTTTCTGTTAATTTTATTCAAATAAACGTTAGGCTTTATGTTATATGGGTACCTGACCTCCTATTTCACACATACATTGAACCATAACAGTTACCAATAATATCCGTCACTATTTAATCATAATACCTTAACAAGGAATAGAACCAAAATGATGCTAATAAATAAAGTTAGAGGACCCACATAACACAAACCCCAACGTTTATTTGAATAAAACTAACAGAAAGGACTAAATGTAGTAACGGTGAGAAACTTAAAGGACCGAAATAAATCAATTTTTAGTTAGAGGACCAAAAAGGTAATATAGCCTAAATAAATTTACTTGTAAAATTAAACTAAGTGAGAATCAAACTTGTGAACTCCAAACACATTGACTTTATTATCTTCCACTATGTTATTTTTTTGAAAAATGATATTTAGACAATTATTTTTTGACAATTTTTTAACAACTTTCTCTCTCATACTCACATTATCCTCTTATTCTCTCTCTTCATTTTTGTCTCCATTGTTTTTAACCAATGAAAAGAGAGAAAAAAAAGTTGTCACCAAAAATTGTATAAAATGGTTGTTCATATATCACTCCTCTACTTTTTGCAACATTGATATATATATATAAAATATATGTGTGTGTGCACGCGCGCGCGTGCACGTGCTTGCGCTCTAAGATATATTTATGATTAATAAGTATGTTGCTATTTTTGTAATCTATTTCGTCAAAAAATTTAGTCTTACTTCCTTAAAAAAAAAAAATAGCCACACTAATAATTCAATCTCAGATACGCCCTAAATATAACGCGTGTTAACCAACATGAATATTGAATGTAGGAGTCGACATATAGCTGCTAATATGCAAATTTGACACGAAGTATGCCAACGTTTTTCCTTAGGATGTGGCTGATTACTACCTATTATTTCTTCACGACTTATCTACATACATGAACATTAAACCGAGTTGGATGTGAGATTATTCCACGACGGAAAATAGAGTAAATAGATAAATAAAAGTGTTGATTTATTGCACGGAATCAACCGGAGTACAGCATTATAGTTGATCAGTTTGTGTTTTAAGTGTAGGAGTTCATGATTTAAAAGTTCACTTCAAACTAATGGAAGATATTTCCTCCGCTTAGAATACCTTAGTTTTTTTTAATTTGAATAGATGATTGAACGACCTTCTTAAATTTCGTGATACTAAAATAAGGGTTCATATTGAGTATTGTTCTTCATAAGTTAACCTGAATGAACAATGAAGACGACATGAGAATGATATTTTCTATATTTAGTCATTTACTCAATATCATCATTTTAAGATACATTTACTCAATATCATTTTAGAGACACATCGAGTGAAACGTATGTGGCTCAGGTATGTTCATACTGTTGAGACTATTTTGATTCCTTCCATGATCGATGAAAGATAATGGCGTGCATAGTTTATCTTAATGAATAAAGCACGTCCTCCAACATCTAATCTACAATCTTCAGTTTAATTTCTATTCTGAATTTATGTTTTAAAATTTGTACTTTTAGTCATCGCTAGTATGAATGTTATGTTTTAGTAGCACTTTCCTTCAAAAAAAAAAAAAATGTTTTAGTAGCACTAAAATTAATGAGTAATGTGATACTTATCTATTTACAATGCCTCCAGATAATACAATCCAGATGTGCATTTTAACAAATATATCAGTCTAAACTAACCGATTCGAATGCATTGAAAATCATATCAAAATATGTATGAACAATGGCAGAAAATTGCATCGAAATTGTACAATTCAAACAGTTTTTATTGTGTAATTCAAAGAGGACAAATTTAGAAGGAAAGAGAAAACATATGTTAAAAGCGTTAGAGAACAAAGAGGGGAGGGAACTTCTCAAATTCTTGATAACTCTACGCTATCATCATAACTATAGAAATTTTCTATAAAAGAGAATAACTAAGTAAACTTTGTTTTCCTATATCATAGGTATTTTTGAAATAATAAAATACAAAAAAAAAAAAAAAAAAAAAAAAAAAAAAAAAAAAAAAAACATCATTTTCATTAGTTCCAAAAGAACATCAACCCTATAACTATGATTTCATTTCAAAAACCTCACTTCTTACTACTATATAAGAAGTAAATGAACCCATATTTTAAAAAATATAAATGAAAAAGCTCTCACAAAGTAAACGCAACCTTTGATTTCCAATTCAATAAAGGATCAACCCTGGCAATCATATAGCTTTGATTTTGAACACTCGGGGAGGAGTAATGAACTAATAATATTTCAAGCATCCACATTCAAGAGAACAATGAATCAAGAGAACAGTGTTCAAGAACGTATTTACAATTCAAAATAACATCGTTAATCAACTACAGTAATATGTATCAACAGCCTTAACAGTAGTGTGATAATCCAGTACGAGAAACAGGTGCAACATGGAAGCCACAAAGATTTATTAACAGATAAGAACTTGTTTTCGTATACCACTAACCCCCCATCAGAAAACAACTAGTACGTACCAATAAGTACAAGGACTTCAACTATCAGCAGCTCTGAAAATAGTGAGCAAAGACAGGAAAAGGTTGATGATGTCCAAATATAAGGAGACAGAAGCCCAAATGAATTCATCATAAGAGTATCTCTTGATCAAGTTGTCTGTATCATATAGGATGTAGCCACAAAATATAATTGCTGCCAAGCAACCATAGATCATTGTAGATAACTTGCCCAATGGAAAGAAAATCTGCAGGCAAAAAAACACACTTGAGAATGTAGCCAGAAAATTAAACGGTGAAATAGTACATTGAAGTTTTAAAATCATAATACCTGAATCATCCCAAAGACCATAAGAACTAGTATAGCACCAAACAAGAAGGGGCCAAGGAAGTTGAAATCATAGCCTCTACTTGCAGCCCAAAATGTGTAGAGAGTCAGAGCTATCACCACCACAGCAGTCAATATAACAGCTTCCAGAATTACTTTCTCTGTATACAAACCCCATTCCCATCAGGAAAAATTCAGCAAAATCCCACTTAAAAGTAGGCAATTCTCAATGGTAAAATACAACTTGAGCAAACAAAATTGCACAAGCCAAAAATAGCAAGGTAACTCCTAACTGCAAATTACAAATTTGCTTTTACAGTTATGTTTTATTTCAATCGCACAATCGGCAGCTATACAAGCACTGCCAGATAACAAAAAATTGAAATCTCAGCACCATTCTCAATCAAAGGAAAGAACTAACCAGTATGTCAAAACTCCAGTAGCACAGAAAAGATTTATAACAATAACCTTGTCTTAACATCACCCACCTAATCAATTAACACATTTGGTATTTGAACACAAAACAACTCAGTAGCACCGCACATGTGATTACATTCAATTACGTAACTTTCTCAAATTATTATTAGTGGCATGTCGATGTGTCAGTCTTAGTGGCACTGCCGTATCCGTGCTTCATAGCAGCACAACTTATAATATGTGCCAAAATGTCAAATTTTAGTTAGAAAGATTATAGTTCCTAAATGAACATTTCACTTTGTTGATTACCCCTAACTACAATGACAAATAAAAACCCAAACCAAATAACACACAATTCAGAAAAGAAAATCATCTCAACCTAAATTACAATTCAAGCAATAAATATCAAAAGAAAGAAATCAGAAATGGAATGAAAAGAATGTTACCGCTAGTGAAAGCACAGCTCAATCCAACAACAAAAGAAAGCGAGAGAGTGAAAACCGCAAGAAGAAGGTAATTAATCGGATGCGTCTGATAATAATAGTAAAGTGGACACAACGCTGCAAAATCAACAATAATTAGATGAAAATTCAACAAAAAGAAGAAAATAGAAACGAAATTGAAAGAAATTAGGGTTAAAGAAAGCGGCAACGCACTGATGAAAGGGACGAAGATGAGAACGATGTAAAGAGCAAGACCAGCGCCGGTGGTGGCAAAGAAAGTGGAAATGGGACGAACGGTTACAACGACGGCACCGACGGCGATGGTGGCGAGTAGTTGAAGAGCGATGATGACGTAGACTTTTCTGATGAAGGACCATCGGAGTTCGGGGCTTTCGAGCATCATCGGATAGAGAGGTCTTGAACCGGTTTCAACATCGGTTTTTCCGTAGGGTTGATTCCGATTCCACATCTTGAGTTTCCGGTGAAGTTTTTTCTCGACTGAGAAAGTGATGGAAAATGCGAGAAAATGGTTGTAGGGATTTTGGATCTTTTTTGTTTGCGTGAGAGTAGAGAAAGAGAAATGAAATTGTTTTTGCGGGAGTTACTATATTAATATATAATTAACCGCCATGAGGTTAACTAATTAATTAATTATTATTACTGCAGGTTGAATTAATTAAAACAAGTTAAAAGAAACTTCGCGAGACATGCTTTACGCGAGTGGGGAAACAAAGACGTAACTTCGCTGGTACATCAGTGTGGGCTGTGCTATCTCTGACACGTGTATGGTTCGAAATTTCTGGATTCCTCGGATAGTGATTAACAAAATAAGACTTAAAAATATTTCTTCGTTTTAAGATGAGTGCCACTTTCGATTTCTATGTAATAATAATTTTTTCTTTTCAATTGTACCCTTCAATTAATACTATAAACATTACTTCCAAAATATTATTTTTTCTTTAATGAAAAACAAACCAATAGTTGATTATGATAATTTGGTAAAATAACATCTCTCTTTCTTTTAATTAATGTGTTTCTTAATATGTGTGCAATTGGTTAAAACGACACTCATTTTAAAACGAATGAAGTATTTTTTAAACGATCATTTTTTAAAAAAAATTTGGAATTTTTTGTTCTTCATGTTATTTGTTAATAGATGCACTCTTTGGTCACTAATATAAACAAAAATATATATTTTAAGTTCATTCATTTAATGGTGTATGTGCTCTATAATAAAGATCATGTGCATCATTAAATGAATGAATCTACAATGTATATTTTTGCTTATAATAATAACCAGAGGGTGTAGATAACATAATAATGACCGTTTAAGAATTCATATTACAATATAAAATAAATTGTTCGAATCAGAATCATTATGTTCAATTTAACAATTTAATATTTTTTTAAGAAAACAATTTCAATATTTGTCAAATGAACTACTCCCTTTGTCTCGGACTAGATGATTTAGTTGACTCTGACACACATATCAATGCATATATTTAATCTTTAATATATTTAATTATCTATTTGAAAAAAATTATGAAAATTTAATATTTTGATAATATTAATCGAGACGAATTTAACAACATCTTATATAATAAGTATTATTTATCTTTGTATATTAATAAAAAAATATGATCAAAGTATGTCAAATTAAAAATGTACTTTGTCAAACATATCATCTAATATGGAACTGGAGGAAGAAGTAATAATTATAAACTTTTTTTGGTTTGAGGAAAGACATTTTTCTTCCTCTTCATATCACTTAGGCCAGCTTTAGCATTTACTAGAATAAACAAGAATATGCCTAAGTGGGTACCTTGGCCCCACTCGATGTTTCTTTTAAGATCATGAAGAAAACCAAAATGTGATGTTCGTTTATTACGTGGATGAGTTTCTTCCATGTGAAATCAAAGGTTTAACTAATTTTTAAGTTAAAATTAGGGTTTAAATGTTCTTTTGGTTCCTTAAATATTTATTTGGTATCGCTTTGATCCCTTAACTAAAAAAAAATTGTTTGAGTACTTTATCTTTATCTCCGTTAGCTATTTTGGTCTCTTCTGTTAAATAAATTCAAAAAACCGTTAGAGTTTATATTATTCATCTTCTTCCTTCTCCTTTCATCATCTTCAACAACACATCAGCCCAGAAAATCAACCAATTTTTCATCATCATCATTTCCATCTAAACCCTTTAAGACAAAAAATATCTAATTCTCAGATTTCCTTATTCGAAATTGTTTCTTCATCCAAAATTGATTCCCAATCCAAAATCCCCAAAATCAATTTGAGTATCAGATTCTGGATCGTTCCTTCCCTGAACTCAATCTTTCCATCTATTCCAGATTCCTTCTCACAGAAGCCATACACTAGCAAAAGAAAGAGAGAAAATCATAGGGGGAGATTGCGAGTTGTTGTGAGAGAGAGGGAGATCGCGGCGAGTTGTTGTGGGAGAGAGGGAAATCGCGGCGGTACAATGACGAGGGAGGTATTCGTGGTGGCTAGCGTATCGACGGTGACGACGAGAGGAAACCATCGGTGATGGTGCGGTGGATCTAAAAGTTGGTACAATTGTGGTTGAAAAGGCAAATGAATCAGAAACTCTTCTTCTATCTCTATTAAGTAATTTTTGTATCTTTTGATGAGTATTTGTTATTGAAATGAGTTTGGTTTGAATATTTGTTATTGAAATCCGGAATCCGCTATTTTCAACTTGGTTTGAGTTTGATTCTGCAACGAAAATGAGTTGGTTTTTTTGAAGGATTTGATGATGATGGGTTTAGAATTTAGATCCAAAAATGGATTTTAGTGAAGGATTGGTGATGGTGATGATGATAATTAAATGGTTTAGATGAAAATGATGATGATGAAAAATTGGTTATTGATTGAGATATGAAATTGATTATGTTTATAGATTTGATGAAGATGATGATGAAAAAGATTTTTTTTCTGGGCTGGTGTGTTGTTGATGATGAAGATCATGAAGAAGAGGATGGAAGGAGAAGGAAGAAGATAAATAATATAAACCCTAACGGTTTTTTGAATTTATTTAACAGAAGGGACCAAAATAGGTAACAGATATAAAGATAAAGTACTCAAATAATTTTTTTTTTAGTTAAGGGACCAAAGCGATACCAAATAAATATTTAAGGGACCAAAAGAGCATTTAAGTCTAAAATTAGTAAAGAAAAAACAATGTTTTAAATCTCGGCTCGATCACGAATTAGACATACTATCGTTTTGAGTACAAGTTGAATTGGTATTGGCCATGCTTTTTTAAGTGTTTGATGAAGATCTAGAAAGGAATACAACTGTGTTGGATGTTCCGTTGCGGTGGACGTTGATCTTTCAAGGTGATATTCACGACAGAGGAGAATTGTGTCTACATGCATGTTAGCACTCCGAAACTCAAGTTGGTATGAGAATGAGGTGGATATGTGTGAAATGTGGTAAAAGTGAATCGTACCTTGGGAGTGACGCTACATCGCCCTTATTTATGCGTGTAGGAGAATAACCGTCTCCGTGAAATGCGACGCCTCTAATGCAGGCAGTTGAAGATGGCTCCAACGGCTCAGATGGCTCAAGGCGCGCTCCAATGCAGTGCTCCACGTGGAGCTTAGCCTGTACCATCGTTGTTTGTCTTTATTGGGCCTTGGTGCGTAGACACTCCGAAACATTTTTAATTTGGTATTGATCAAGAAATTTGATCAATTTTTTGGGGAACCGACGACTCAAATACGCGATGACCCTGCTGAATAAGGCATGTTTATCAAAAAGTGACAAAAATGACGGAGAAGAAGCAATATAAATGAAGTATAACGTTACAATTTCATAAATGTGGTAGTGATTTGTTGAGGTCATGTTGTTGCAAATTATATATCTAAATGTTTCAAATGAATAATCTCTGGATGAGTCGTAAAATATTCATCTTGTGATCCAGGAATATTGAATATCACATGATGATCATTCTTGATTGTGTAGTCTATAGTTGAATGAATCATATTGATGGGTGGAATCATTCAACTTGTCATGAAAGGTATGGTTCCATACCTTCTTACATGAAATGATAGGTTCCCTCTCCACAATTTCCCTATAAATATATGTTTTAGGACATATGAGCAATGACTTAACTAGATAACTTTTATGGCAACATCTTTAAGTATTGATGTCATTATATGTCTATCCATTGAGACTTGAGAAAGAAGGAGAGAAAGATCCTATCGTATAATCACTTAAAGAGACCCTCAAGAGTATCAAATAGAGATTAAGAGGATGTTTTCAAGAAATAAGTTTCCTTACCCCTTCGTCTTATCTTTAAAGTATATATATGGTGTCATTAATTCATGCAACTAAATTCGTGACTAATTGTTCATGATATTCTATATAAGTATATGATTATGATTTTCTTCTATTTTCATGATGTATGTTTTATTTTAATACGTGACATTAGAGTATTTCATTTATTTCTTCCGCATGCACGTTACTTGCAATACAGGTTGAAGCAGAGACAAGCAAAAGAGAAGGAAAAGAAGAAGGCACCATATCTAAAAACTGGCATGCGGCTGTTGTGACTTAGCTATGAAATTTTTACTTGCTATCCACTTAAATATGGTTACAAAAACAATTAATATTTCAAACTGTATATGTACAACAAGTCGCTAACAAATACGTATCATATCTTAGACTATACTACTCTCATCCATATAAATATAAAAAAACGATAAGCAAATATTAAAAACAATGATTAAGGATAAATGTGCAATATTACACTTATAAAATAAAGTCACTAAAAGATAAAGTACTTACTAGTTCGTTTCGTCTCATTCCCTAAAATTTAAGGGAAAAATATTGATTTGCGGAGTAAAGTTACTAACTAATTCATTTCATCTCATTTCTTCGATTGTTAAAAAATTAAATAATGTTTGGGCTGATTGGGAGAAGGTGGTGATTAATTATGGTGATTCTAATTTTGAGTTAGAACATGGTAAACTAGATATTCTTATCCCATCAACGATTTCTTCTCATAAAGATCCCCAAGTTGAGTTAAACGTTGGGTCTCATGAGAAAAGGGATATCACGTTTCTTGCAATATGCTAGGAGGAATATCGATTATTCAAAGGAAAATGTGCAAATTTTTTATTCTGAAATGTGGGGGAGTACTCAACATCTAATGATGTGTGTATTGGAAGTTAATTTTGTCGGATAATTTACCGGTGGACGGTAAAATTGTTGCTAAGGCTTGCTCTCTTCCACTTGGGTGTGTCATTGTTAATCCAAACATACAACACAACTGAGTTGGGACAAGAAGTTTAACTTATTCTCAAATGGATCATAAGGATGCTGGTAGCAATATTGCATAGACAAAATCTACATTATGGGGTTGGTGTGCAAGTATATGAAGGGGTGGTGTTATCGAAAATGGCTATAGGTGCTCATTCTTGTTTTGACAAGAATGTTTGGTGGTATGAAGCACGGATACGGATACGGACACCGGACACGACAGACACTGATACGTCGACATAGCTAATAATTTGAAAAAAAATCACATAATTCAGTATAATTACAAGTGTCGGTGTCGTGTCGGTGTCGGACACAACACATATTCGACACCGGAACACGCCTAATCTGAGGAGTGTCCGTGCTTCATAGGGTGGTAGATACTAGATGATTTAGCTTTTCCATTAAAAAAACGGCAAGGCTATCTTTGAATGAATGATGGTTAGTGTTCAATGAGTTTGATAAAAGTAGAAGTAGAAAGTTGAAGAATGGTTCTTTTCATTGTCATGTCTGAGTATTTCTAGTGGCTCTGTTGAGTGAAAAAAAATGGTGTGGTGATACATGAAAAAGTGAAGGTGGTAGCGGATGATGTGTGGGGGTTATGGAATGTGATTGAGGTGAATTACAAGGGTAACTATACACTGATAATTAAGGAAATCTATGAGGTTGAGATAAGGGGTCGTAAGGAGGAAAACAATAAGGAGGTGGAGAAGGAGGGGAGGAGGAGGAGGGGAGGAGAACATCGCACTAGGGTTGGACGGAGGGTTTTTGTTGATGGTGTTTGTGAGTGTTCGATGAACGGGATATTCTTATAATGTGACAGAGTTATGGGGATTGATACCATTAGTATGCGTTACCTGTCCAAAATGTGGAGTCAAAACACTCGACACAAATATGTTTGGTTTTGCAGTCAAAGCAACTTCATCACTTTCATGTATATTGATTAACCCTGGTAGATTGAGTGAGCATTGAAAGCCTTTCAAGAGTGTGTCTCAAATAAATCTCAATTAGTTCAAGAGATTAGTTTTTATAGTTGAGCGCATGATGCCTTGGTTCATCCAAAACAAGTTGTAATTGTTTTTTATATAAACTAAAAACACAATAAATAAATTTTAAAGGTGGTATATTTCAAATCCAAATTAAATTAAAAAAAAAAACATTTTGATATTTGGAATGAAAATTAATTTAAAAATCAAGATGTGTATAAATTATAAGTTGTGTTATTTGAACATTAAAATATAAACATTGTATTTTTTTTTTTAAGTAAATGGGATGGAGAAGGATCTGTAACACACGAAGTAGATTAAAATTAAACAAAATTACAAAAAAACCAAAGGATATAAAACCAGCGTAATCAACCACGCACTACTAGTACAATCCAGCGCAATCAACAATGCACTACTAGTACAATCCAGCACACCGTGTACAATCAAAAACAAAGGTGTATGAATTGATGAGCAATGGATCATAACTTCATCGTGACAATATAATCTGACCGTCAATACGGTAACAGATCCAGTCACCTGCAATCTACCACCAAACAACAATAAACTCTCGGTCATTTCAAGCCATGACCATTTCTAGCCTATCAGACCCTCACATGCTTTAGAGACTAACCACAAACAAACCCAAATCGAGCGCTGCAAATCCAAAACCACGACGGCCTACAAGCAACCACTGCTGACAAGCCACAATTGTGATTTAGAAAACAGTAACAAGGCCCACCAAATCCTGATGTGTTTTAACATAGCAACAAAGTGGTGACAAGCCGCCGCCACCACCACCACCGTGAACAAAAACTCATGAGAATAGACGAAAACAATTTTGCTTGAACTCACTCCTACCTTCGTCAATCCTCAAGAACAAATTTGAAACAAAGAACAAGACACCACATATTTTAGTCGACAATCAGGAGACAAAAACCATATATCTGAAAAGAATCAGAGTGGGTCCGCGAGCAGAGCAACACAAGCTCGTCGACGACTACGTAAAGCAGGTTCAAAAGGGGTGATGCTAAAAGGAGCCCATCACACCACCTCGCATCAGTGAACAGATAAGACCGCAATCTTCAACACCCATCATAGAGCATTGACCGAAACTTGGCAGCCGACATATCTGGTAGGAGATGGTGCGGATGGCTACGACCGACCGTCGTTTCATCACACACACACATGTGTGTGTGTGTGTGTCTTTAATTTTTTTTTACAACTTACACATAAAAAGTAAAGGGTAAACCTATTTTCCCTCAAGTTTTTTAGTGTGAGAAACTTCAACTTCTCTTTCTCTTTCACTCATCGAGGATGTGTGATTTTAGGTCATTTTTTGACCTTGAATCACCCCTCTGCATTTTTTTTTCCTTTCTTTCGATCTAAGTAATTGATTTTCACACATATAAGTTTTTCTTGTGTTTTTCGTGATTTTGTCGTCTGAGTGTGACATTGCGTTGTTTGTCGTCTTGTGCGGTGTTGTTTGATTTTGCTTCTTGTTGCGGTGTTCGTTGGTTCATATTGAAAGATTAGCTTTAGTCAATAACAAATTTAATCAATGATTTCGATGTCAATGTTGTAGATCCGAAAGTATGCATATTTTGGTGAATTTTATTTTATCATATAATTTGTATGCATTTTGTCGATGTATACTATCGACTTGGGTGTTGTGAGTTTGTTCGCGTATTTACTCTTAACATTTTTAACGATGTTGATCATGTTATTACATATGATGTATTCTATCAATTTGAATAAATGAATATCATTTTACTTTTGTGGAAAAAAAAATCTAAAGGGTATTTGACATCAACATTTTAATGTCAAAATATCATTTCTTATAAACTAATTAGTTTTCAAATTAAAATAATTTATATTCTTTTGTTTTTTTGAAGGAAAAATAATTTATATTCTAAAAATTAAATCGATACTCCTGTAAATTTTGAAAGCTATATCATATACGAGGAACTTATTTATTTTTACGAGTATATCAGCTATCTGGAAAGACAATTAAATGACTAGGAGAATGAAACATAGACATCAATTTGAACGAGGAATGTATGATCTTTTGTCTTTGACATTTGAAAAGGACTCCGTAATACCTGGTAATGCCATGCTTATGTTAATTTCATTTTGATATTTCAAGTCGTTTCATTACACCTTTTTCGCCTCCGTTTTTTTTTGTTCCAAGGGACAAGGCCTCTGTTTTATTTTGTTGTCATAAGTCACGGATAATTCTTTTTTTTTTTTTTTAAGGAAAAAAGAAAGTCAAGGATAATTCTATTTAAAATGTGCTGGATATTAAATATTGATTTTTCTTTTGCCTAGATTTTAAATTTGATGAACACAATGATATTGTTGAAATTTGATTAAGTATTTAAAAATAAAAGTAAATTTTAAATGAAGTTTTATTTACAGATATTAATATTCAACCAAACTTCAAATTCCTACAGAGTTTAGTCCTTCTACTACACCCAATCACATTAGTTTTGTTTAAATTTTTATTTGTGTCGACATTTTAACTTATGTTTTTATCATTTGATTCATGAGACATCAATATTTTTTATTTTGTTTTGTTTTAAAGATCATTCTAATAAGTAACATTGTCTAAGAAATTCAATAATACAAACATAATTATAATTATTTTTTCAAGTTTGTCCACGTTAGATAATATATGTGGGAATTAGAGTTCAAACTTTATAATTTAATTTATTTATTTTATGAAATGAATTCTAACCAATCTACTGCTTGACAAAAATTTTCTCTGAAAAATATAAATCAAATAGTTTGTCTATTTATTTAGTAATGAAAATTTTTCATTCATAATTTTAAAAAATTAAAAATTTATCACATTTATTCTTTAATTATATTTTTAGGTTCTTATCTCAAGTTAACATTCTCCATAAACATTTTCCATTTTTTTTTTTTTTTTTTTTTTACGGTATGGTCCACATCCAACAAATAGTGGCTGCAACTTCTATGGTGTCCAACACACCAACAACAGAAAAGATAGTGGGAACTCAGAATCAAAGTAAAAGTTATTCACTTTCCCTTTCACCAAACAGAACACAAAGTTCAATTTTTCAAATTAGATCCTCCTTTCTTCTTCAAACCCTTCATTTCTTTCTTTCTTCAGATTCAATTTTTTCTTCAATTTTTCAAAACTTTCGTACCCATTTGACCCTTTCCTGCATATTCCTTATTTGATGCTAAACAAAACACACTACAATACAAGCATTAAATGTTTATCTATTTTTGTTGAATACAAATCTTGACTCAGATTTTGTCAACCCATTTATCTTATTTTTTATTTTTTACTTCTGTGGTATAAAAAAGACAGTAATTTTGATTATTTTGATGTTGATTGTTTTTATTTTCTAACAGGGTAGGACAAAAAGGACCAAAATGACAAAAAGTTTTGTTTTTTCTTTCTGGGGTTAGGGTATTTTAGAGTTTGAGGTTGAGGGTAATAGTGGAATGTGACTAGTAGGTAGAAGCTTGTTTTTTCTTTGTCCCTGATTTGTAAAGGTTTGATTTTGAAGAATATAGAGTTGTTGTAGTGGAGATCTGGGATTTTTTTCGTGTATTATGCCCTATGAGGACTTTCTTCAATGGAGAATCATCCAAAGAAGAGCACCTAAGTTCTCTTAATCCACAATCATGGCTTCAAGTTGAAAGAGGGAAGCTTCCCAAATTGTCATCACAATCCTCTTCTGCATCAATGTAAGCTTTTTAATTTATTTTTTGATGTTTAGTTTTTATCAATTTTTAGATAATTTACTGAATTAAGTAGTTTGATTTGATGTTAATTATTATTATAGTGAATCTCTAATCAAGGTCCAACAGCCTCCTGTGTTACCTTTCTTTAAACCGGTTGATTATGTCGAAGTTTTAGCTCAAATCCATGAAGAACTTGAGTCGTGTTCTTCACAGGAACAGTCAAATCTGTTTCTGTTTCAATATCAGGTCTTTAAAGGACTTGGAGATGTTAAACTGATGCAAAGGAGCCTTCGCGAAGCATGGCGGAGGGCAAGTTCTGTTCATGAGAAAATTGTATTTGGGGCATGGTTGAAATATGAGAAGCAAGGAGAAGAACTAGTTGCTGGTTTGTTGACTGGTAAACGTCAAAACGAATATGGGCCGATAGATGTGGAGTCTCATATTCCTTCTGATGTAAAGGTAAGTTCCCAGGAGAGTGTTTTGATGAATGGGAACAACACTTCACAATACGTTATTTTTATAATTGGTGATGAGAAGATAGTTTGTGATAGACAAAAGTTTTCTGAACTGTCAGCTCCGTTTCGTGCGATGTTAAATGGCGATTTCTGGGAATCGTCGTCCGAGGCTATAGATTTGTCTAAAAATAACATATCTCCTTCGGGTATGAGGGCGATAAGTTATTTTAGTATGACTGGTAGTTTACTTGAACAAGTCTCTCCAAAGCTTTTGTTGGAGATATTAGTTTTTTCCAACAAGTATTGTTGTGATAGATTAAAAGAGGCTTGTGATAGAAGACTTGCATCCTTAGTTATCTCCAAAGAAGATGCTGTTGAACTCATGGAATATGCTCTTGATGAGAACTCAGTTGTCCTTGCAGCTTCTTGTTTACAAGTCCTTTTACGTGATCTTCCTCACTGCTTGAGCGATAATCGGGTGGTGGATATATTTCTTCATGCTAATAAGCAGCAGTTAGCAGTTATAGTTGGTCAAGGTTTATTTGCGCTTTTCTGCTTCTTAAGCGAAGTTTCTATGAACCTTAACTCTAGTTCAGACACAACAGCTCATTTTCTGGAAAGGTTAGCTGATTTTGCTGAAAGCAACAAGCAGAGACTGTTGGCGTTTCATCGATTGGGATGTGTAAGACTCTTGCGGAAAGAATACGATGAAGCTCGCTGTCTTTTTGAGAGAGCTGTAAATAATGGCCATATTTATTCTGTTACTGGTTTAGCTCGACTTGACTCTATAAAAGGTGAGAAGGATTTATCTTATGAGAAGATCAGCTCAGTCATTTCCCCTGTTACTCGACTCGGATGGATGTACCAAGAAAGATCACTATATTGTGATGATGATTTGAGATGGAAAGACCTTGAGAAAGCAACTGAACTTGACCCTACTCTTGTATATCCCTACATGTATAGGGCTGCATCTTTAATGAGGACAGAGAATTCTCAAGGTGCACTGGCTGAAATTAATCGGATACTTGGCTTCAAACTTTCGTTAGAATGCTTGGAACTCCGGTTTTTTATATATCTGGCTCTTGAGGACTACAAAGCAGCCCTTCGTGATGTTCAAGCGATTCTTACTCTGTGTCCGCGTTATAGAATGTTTGAGGGGCGTGTAGCTGCATCTCAACTCCGCACTCTTGTGCTTGAGCATGTTGAACATTTGACGACGGCAGATTGTTGGGCACAATTATATGACTGTTGGTCTGCTGTTGATGATATTGAGTCTTTATCTGTTATTTATCAGATGCTTGAATCTGATGCGGCAAAAGGTGTTCTATACTTCAGACAGTCATTGCTTCTCCTCAGGTATGATGTGAGTGAATGTGTGGTAACTGTTATTACTTGTAAAAAGTAATTGAATTCTACTTAACTCCACTATTGAACCTTAGGGAATAGGATGTTCTGATTGGTTTTTCATGTATACATATATTCAATCATATAGTAGGTATCACAAGCTCACGACTAAAAAGGTTGATAAATAAAAATAAGGCTTAGATGCACTTTTGGTCTCCCTATTTTGCCTAAATTAAAGTTTTTGTCCCCCCATTTTTAAAATTGGGTTTTGGGTTTGCCTTGTTTCACAATTTTCAGGATTTTCCACCCCACACCCAATGTTGAAGTTCTTTTGCTGATGTGGCATTGTCATTAATGATGTGGCAATGAAGTGGCCTGTCTATTTTGATGTGGCAATGGCGTGCCATCATGTTTGACATGGCACTTCATTGTCACATCAGCAAAAATGCCTAAAAATTTGGCGGTGGTAAAAAATCGCGAAAATTGTAAAACAGATTGACCAAAAACCCAGTTTTAGAAATAAGGGGACTAAAACTTTAATTTAGGCCAAATATGGGGATCAAAAGTGCATTTAAGCCTAAAAATAGTTTTTATTTTTTATCTCTTCCTGTTATGTACATGTAGGATTCTTTGTTCACTTGAAAACATTATCTATGTAGAGTACCTACACTTAAGTTTGAAAGTGTGTCTGATACGTTTTAGACACCAATACATGTGGCTACATTCAATTATTTTTATTTTCTCAAATCAATATTGTTGTGTATTTTTATGTGCCCGTGCCGTGTTTGTGTCTGTGTAAGTACTTCATAGTTCACTATATCCCTCTCAAATTTATATCAAAACAACCACAAGGAGTAAAAATCCACATCATAAAATTTTCCTTTGAGATCCAAGCTATACCTCTTGGAGTCATCTTGAAATGCATATTCTCCTGCTTGAGGAACTCCTTTCATGTATTGTAATACTGGTTGAAACTTATGTATTTGATGGAGTAAAAGAATCTGACATTTATATGATTTAGGCTAAACTGTCCTGAGGCAGCTATGCGGAGTTTACAGTTAGCTTGGCAACATGCATCAAGTGAGCATGAAAGACTTGTATATGAGGGGTGGATTTTGTATGATACTGGTCATTATGAGGAAGGGCTCCAAAAAGCTGAAGAGTCTATTTGCATTAAAAGGTCTTTTGAGGCATTTTTCCTAAAGGCCTATGCATTGGCAGACTCTGGTCTTGGTTCAATATGTTCTTCAACTGTTATTTCACTTCTCGAAGATGCCTTGAGGTGTCCTTCTGATAATCTGCGCAAAGGTCAGGTACGGTTTTTTCTATTGTACCACCTTCTGGAAATATTGCTCTAATCAACAATCAGTGTTCACACAGAGGTTAAGTACAAAGTTACGTTTGTAAAAAGAAATGATTTCACGGAAATTTATTAGCAGTTATTGGTAATTTTGTAGAAGTTCTGATGTGTAGGCTCTAGGTAATACCAATTTTGTGGTAAGATAACATGCAGGGGTATAAGGAATTTATGACATGTTTACTTTGTGAAAACATTTTTTTGTTTTTTGTTTTGTAGAATTGTATTTATTTTAACTTGCTAATAAGAAGATGGGAGACTTTCTAAAACGTCAATGTGATGGAGAGAAGAGGAAGTGCTAGCTAGGGATTCCAAAACTAATGAAAATAGTTCTTTTGACATTTTCATTGTTTTAGGAAATGCAAGACAATCGTTCACTTCAAGAGTCTCTTTTCTCCTTGTTAACAAGTAAAACTAACACAAATTTTGGGAGAAAAAAATAGAAAATGTTTTCACAAAGTAAACGAGGCCTTGGCAGAATGTATTAATACTAATAAACTTGTTAGCCTTTGTATAGTTGGTTATATTTGTAGCATCACATCATATCTAGGTAAGTATGCTACTTTGATACAGTTATTAACTTCAGAGTTTTGGTATTATTTTGTTCCATTTAATCTACCAGGCCCTGAACAATCTTGGAAGTGTTTTTGTTGATCATGGAAAACTGGACCAAGCAGCCGATTGCTATATTAAAGCCCTTAAAATCCACCATACTCGAGCCCATCAGGGTCTTGCGCGTGTTCATTTTCTAAAAAATGACAAGGCTGCTGCTTACAAGGAAATGACCAAACTTATCGAGAAGGCAAAAAACAATGCGTCGGCGTATGAAAAGAGATCCGAGTATGGTGATCGTGAACTCACAAAGGCAGATCTTGAGATGGTGACTAGACTAGATCCACTTCGTGTGTATCCTTATAGATATCGAGCAGCAGGTTGATATTTTTACTGGAGTTGCAAATTGTACTCGATCATAATTATGTTATTGCAGCCAGTACTTGACAATATGTGTATATGGTGAATGTGATTGCAGTTTTGATGGACAACCATAAGGAACAGGAAGCCATTGCTGAGCTATCTAGAGCTATTGCATTTAAAGCTGATTTGCACCTCTTACATCTAAGAGCAGCGTTCCATGAACACAAGGGGGATGTCCTGAGTGCGCTAAGAGACTGTCGTGCTGCACTCTCGGTGGACCCAAACCACCAAGAAATGTTGGAACTTCATACGCGTGTTAATAGCCACGAACCATGAGTCAAGTTCGCGAGCTATGAAGAATGAAGAGACCGGCATTTGTACAATCATCAGCCGTCATGAAAATTAAATTTGTAAATGCAAAGTATAGTTAAATTTGAATGATTAGAGCCATTTGTATACTCTGTTGTAATGAAAACATGCCCTGATATCATTTTCCTTTCTAAAGAGGGCAATGCCCAAATTTTGTAATTTATATTCTTGCTATCCTTTGGAGATGTGTTAAGAATACCAGATATATGTGGCTTATCCTCAACGACCATACATGTATTTTATTACCGCATCTAAACGTTTTTGTGTATTCCTCTTCTTTACAAGATAAGATATCCACCCTCTTTTTAGACACAGTTTTAAAAGTCTGATATAACTTAGTTGTATTTAATCAGTCATTCGGTCTATCCTTAAATAGGTTGAAGGATTGATAGGCGAACATGGATGGAACTGGGGTAGCTGATGCTAGTTCTCGAGTTTCTTTCCTTGATCATATGCCTTATGTCAGTATTTTCAACTCAATTACTATTACGCTTCCATTACTTTTTATCTACGAAGCATTAACATTTAACAGACACCTGAGACGACCTAACTTTTCATGCCTGACACCAACATGTGTATGTTTAATAAGAAGTGTTAGTGCTATATAGTTTTTAGTATACTCCATCCTTGTTTTTAACTGCACACACACAATCCAAAAATAAATATTGTAACTTGTAAGGCTAGAAAATGTATTATTCCATTATGAGTTCTTGTTATAGTAGAATACTGAGCATGATGATAGGAAGGGTATTATTCAATCATTGTATTAAGACTTAAATTTCTATTACTTCATCTCCAGGCTTTGCTGCAGGCTCTTGGTGATAGGAATGGTATTAACCGGTTTGGTAACTTCTCTGCTCCGCTTGATGAAGCATTAGTTCACGTTTCAATGGTAACTTGTGTACTGTTTGTATAGCTATAACCATTAACTCTGTTAAAGATTTAAGTTAATGTGTGTTTGGGGGAATACATATGATTTGTCCTTGCTTACAAATATGGTAAATAGATAAAGAAACTTTGAAACAATATAATGACTATTTGCATGTGTGACTTAACAACCATACATTATCATGTTGAGCCTGTTCCCTTGTGTCAAGGCTTTCTAGTTGACTCTAGCAGTACTTGTTCACAAGGTTTCCCAATTGAAATTAGGAAGTTTTAACCACCATCTTGATCACATTTATAAGCTTATTTTTCCACTATAATTTATGTTTTCTATTTCACTATATCTTTCTTCCCTTACCTTGTCCCGGGTTTATCTGGCTGACCGCATCTTGGTTATGATTTAGACTTACCCACTCAGAGGGTTTGGACATATGACATTCAGGTAGTACATGTCTATTTCATCACTTCATGGTTCAGTTTTAAATTTTGTACATATAGCTTTTCCCTATTAAGCTGAATCTTAAATTGGAAGAGATACGACATGAACATGACTTTATAGAGCTAGAGGCAATCCTTAACCTATAAACCGATTTTGTAAGATTGAGTTAGACCTAAACTAATTTCTAATATGGTATCGAGCTTATCCAAGATCCATTGTGTCACTTGTCATATGGTTTTCGCTATTATTAGAATGTATAAAGGTCAGAGTATGTCATATTAGCGCAACTATGTTTCTTAAAATGCAAGCAATCTCAGAATTAGGGTTTGATGGAGGAAGAAGAAAGATGAAGGTTGTTAGAGTTTGTTGGAGGTTGCTAAAAGAGAAAGAAAAAGAATAATAGAAAGTTGTTATTTCGTTGATTGTAAAAAATATGAGTTACAAGAATATTTATATACATGACTTAGAGTGCAAGTCACTTGTAACAAACTAACAAACTTATCCAAAACTAAAGTTAAACACAATTAACTTTCTTCTAAACATACCATGGATTAATCACAAATTAATATGTATGTCGTACCTTACACAATTAACTTTCTTCTAAACATATCATGACTTAGTGTTGCATTTCATTATGCAAGAAACATACTGTTACAAATGTTTTATGGGGCTAGATGTTTTTTTACACATCCCAGCCTTAGTTTTTGGGAACTATACATTTTTTAATATCTATTTTATTCCAATTTTGAATTTAATTTGGGCATAGTTTGTTGGAGCAAATTCCCATCATATTATTGTGGCAACCTCCTAGGCAGAGCTCTTCAACAAGCGACATAACATGATACACGTCGTCGTCGTGGAACAGTACCATCTCAAATTGTTTTTTTTTTAATAGGAAGACATATGTAGTTAGATTATATGTACTATTTTGCTGCTAGTTAAGAGATGTTCGTAGTGCAGTTTGAGGCAAAAATTTGTCCCAATCCAAATATAAAATTATATGCGGTTCAATACGGATTTGAATGACTAATGTGAAGGAAATGACTAAAATTATATAAAACTAATTGAAAGTATAATCGTTATACTTTCTATAAGGAAATGTTTAATCTCACGTTTTCTTTAACAACATACTCAATCTCACGAATTATGCATAGAATACGAAAATAGTAATTTATAATTAATTTAAGGGTTAAATATGTTTTTGGTCCCTATAAATATGTCAACTTTTTGTTTTAGTCCCTCTAAAATTTTCCTTCAACTTTTAGTCCCTATAAAATTTTCAATCTTCACTTTTGGTCCCTCTTTTAAAGTAAACTCATATGTAGAATTCATATTTTTTAATCAAATTTTCCAGAAAAATTCAAAATATTACAAGAATCACTCCAAAAAAAAATTATAATTTTTTAACAAAACATGAATTTAATATGAATTTTTATATATTTTACGGTTAAAAATTCATATTTAATTTGTGTTTTGTTAAAAAATTCTAATTTTTTTTTAGAATATTATACACATTTCTACGCAATTTCATTAAAAAAATAAAAAAATTAAATTAAAAATAGGGACCAAAAGTAGTGATTGAAAATTTTATAAGGACTAAAAGTTGAAGGAAAATTTTAGAGGGACTAAAACGAAAAGTTGGCATATTTATAGGGATCAAAAACATATTTAACCCTTAATTTAATAATGTTACAACACCCTTTAAAGTATAAAAGTTCAGCCTCTTGCTAAATACGATTTTGCAAATTGTGAATAGAATTTGATGAATTAATGATTGAATCAATTTTTGTTTGTATTTATACTAGCCTGAGTTCCTGTGTGTCATGGATAATTTTTTTTATTTTTAATATTATATATTTGTTTATTTTAATGTATCATATGATGTATTTTGTTGACAATTATACGATAAATGTTAAAATGATTTTGATTTATGTTTTTCGTATTATAATGTAGTAAACAAAAAGTAGCTCATAGCCAAAGCATCCTCTCAATCCCTTTGGATAGGATAAGCAACCCAACAGAAGCAGCTGTGGGTGGGCCACGTCAGCTATGGCAACTGCATTATTTGCATCATCATCTCCAAAGATTGCAACCTTTCTTTCAACATCTTCTTCTTCTTCTTCTCTCCATTTCAACACACGTTTTTACTCTCTTCCAACAACTTCATCTTTCTCTCCCATTATCACTACAACCAGAAAATCCATATATTTTCAAAGGAAGTCCAAACTATGGCCAAATCCTGTTGCTGCTACAGCTGTTGAAGATGCTGCCATTGATGCTTCGGAGCAATTGGCCTCATCAACTGCCACTGATGATGGGGTATCTATTATCGTATCGGCTCTTTTCTTCATTGCTTTCATTGGCTTATCCGTTATCACTATTGGGGTTATCTATTTAGCAGTAACAGATTTCTTGACAAAGAGAGAGAAGGAGAAATTTGAGAAAGAAGAAGCAGCTAGCGGAAAGAAAAAGAAAAGGAAAGTGGTTAGGGCAGGACCTAAAGGGTTTGGTCAAAAGATTGTTCAAACGGAAGATGATGATTGATTAGGTCCTCCAATGCATTTTTGCATTGAAATCAGATTTATTACTTGAACCTTTTTTTCCCCGATGGTTAAGAAAGTTGTGTAGTCATCACAATGTTTTAACAAAGAGAAGCAAGGGAATTAGTGTGAATGAATACAATTGAGAATGAGAATTTACTGTTTTACCACACACATTTTTATTCATTACTCCCTCTGTCCAAAATTATATGTCGCTTTGAAAAAAAAAAATTGTTCCAAATTGTATGCCGCTTTACAATACCAAAGAAACATTAATGTTATTTTTACTATTATATCCTTAACTATTTATTACTTTCTCTTCTTTCAAGTCATTCATTTATCTTTCTTATGTCATTTACTAAGGACAATTTTGTAAAATAATTAATAATATCCATTTCCCACACAAAATTAATTACATTTCTTAATACGTATGAGATGCCCAAAACGTCACATTTTCTAAAAAGAGCCATTAAAAAATAATAATCAAGGTTGAAAACAGCAGGGAGAAGATGAAAGCAAAAAAATTATGATATAGACAACTTTCAGTAAGATCTATAGACCCTCATAATCTAACAACCTTTAAAAGTTTCCCACGATGAGAGATATATGCTCTCTCACCCTAGCCTGAGCCTATCTTAGGCGATTATTTATCTCAAGCAAACAAAAAAAGAACAACAAAAAAAGTACTGTTCATTGCAGTTTATCATATAGCAAAATCAGCCAAGCTTACTACAATTCCGTGAACATTTTTTTTTTTTTTACTTCAAAGGGGAACAGAACATTTAATCCAAAAGGTTTGCAAAACCTGTCATTGATATTGTTCCCGTTCTTTCTTACAATACTTATAGCTTTTCTATGTTTCAATATATAATACAAAGCATGCAAAGCTCATCTGGTCTTGTTAGGTGTCCATATTTTGACACCTATTAGTAGTCTTGTTCTTCTTTTTGGTCGTATCGGTTATTTTGATACCTATCATCAGTCCATTATTTTGGCTACATGTCGTTAGCTTGTTTTTTTTTTAAGCTGCAGACTGTCAGCTTGATAACGCCATGTATTTGCACACTGTAGCTGATTGTGCTTTTTCACAAGAAAATCTGCATCTGCTCAGTGAATGCATTCAGTGATGTGTTTGGATTCACTACAGCCGCGGTACGATGCTGCAGTAGTAGAGACCTTTAGATTTAGAGAGAAACCCCTTGAGTTGTTTCTCTCTCTAAATCTAATGGCCATTACAGCTGCAGCACCATATGCAGCTGTACAGGATTCAATTAGAAAATTTCAGTTCCTCTTGTATGAATTTTTCAGTGCAAGCACCGGTTGTTTCCTCCTGCACAATTATCTTCTTGGTGGAGGATGGAAATAGGGATGCCGCAGTGCCTCATCAACACTTGGCCGATCCTCCTGCAAAATATAAAGAAACCTTCATCAGATACAACACTACCCAACTAAAGCAGTTGTTGACCAGAAGATTGACAAGAACGAATATAAAGTATTTTTCTTTTCTTTTGGGGAATAGAACAAAGATAAAATGAGAACCAGTTCAACGGTCAGAATCAAAATAGAGGTTTCGTTGAACTTCACACAGTAAAAACTTAAAATAAATGATCAGCCTTTGTAGAGAATTAAACTTAAGCTCCTATTACTAAGATCTTAGAGTTTAGTACAGCTGCGCACAGGGCAATCAAACTTTAATGCTAAGACCAGGATGGCAAATAGTTTAGATAGTTTCTTTGAACAAACTTTTTTGAAATATGGAGCTTTAGGATCACTAAATTACTATCAACAGTTATCATGAAACTTACCGGGTCCCACATAAGCAGATGGCGCACTAACCGTAAAGCCCAGATGTTTGAAAAACTGCAAGACTAACAGAAATGTTATGAAGAGAAAACAATTGCTTCATAGGAGAAGACTAAATATATTTCATAGCACGATAAAAGCATAAAAAGTTAGCCAGCCAACCCTATTTTAAGAGGATCTCTAGCCTTAATTTGTCTAGAAAAGAATTCTTCAGAGCATTTCCAGGATGCAGGCGAAACTCCAACCTATAATGACAGAAAAGAAAACTTCATTAGGCAATATGTTCAAATAAGAAAGTTGGAAGGCAGTGTGTCTCCAACAACTAAATCATGTTTGTGAACCATTGAGATGGTTTGTTTCACGTTCCAATGTTGGCTTTTGTGAGAAGTAACGATTTGTTGCTTTTGTCTCAACGCGAGGTTAGTGACCCCACAGCCTATGAACCATTGGAATGGACTAATATAGAAACAGACAATCAAAGCTTCAAGTCCATCTTCCCCAAGGGAATGAAATCCAAGATTTTGGTCCATGTTTCAGACTAGGTTGAACAAATATTTTTCTAAATGGATATCTGAATATGTTAGAGTATATAGAGTCTAAGGCTCTTACTGGAACTAGTCTTAGATAGTTCAAGTATTATAGCTTAGCCTCTTGGAGTGTGACATGTGTCACCACTCATATGCTTCCTAGAATGCATCTATAAATACATTGTATCTCTCACATTTATTCAATGAATAACACTAAACAGTTTTTCCCTTTCTCTCAGATCTGTTTTCTCTCTCTTCTATCCCTTTCTCTCTCCTCTAACTGAATTCAGTTTCAAGCTTCATCAATGGCGGTTGCCAATTCTAATAGAATAAATTGAATTCTCGGTAAATATTGGAGACAATATCATTCCATCAGTAATGCAGTTTAGGTAGGGCCAACTATACAAAATGGTTGAGAAACAGAGGAAGATATAAATAGTCTTGTATTTTCCAACGTATTTTAAACCTCAAGGTTATTTGAGCTTTGACATGTTGGGCTGGCCACAACGGTATGTTGATAAACATTAAATAATCCTAGGGATATGTATTCAGTTATCTTTTAGGGGAATTATAAGATTCCAGATCTGAGAGGTTTCTTACTCCAATAAACCCTTTTATAGTATCCTACTGATCTTTCTAAATCGTATTTACCTACTGTTATTATCTTTGGGAGTATTAGAATTGGGAGAGTTCTTAAGTAATAAGCACCCGAACTTTGGAGATTATCTTTGTCTCTAGTTACTACTTATCTGTGTTGAAAACAAGCTCAGTCTTGAAGAATCAATAGAACCAATTCATTTATAACATTATTACAACAAAACATTTTCCATCATAAAAGTAAAAGATGTGAACCAACGTTATACATTAAGACGAGAAAAAGTTTAAACAAAATAATCAGCTTTTGACTAGGTCATGAACCAGAGACTGTCCCGGCTAAGAAGGTAAACTTACTTGATTCACTTTGTGATACTTTTTTGAGTAGCTGCCAGAAACCCCAGGGATTAAGATGCACAATTCCATGAACGATCTAAGTCTGTCAGCCACATTAATAAAATAAATAGTGATAATATAGATTCCAGAGGTTCAAATATGCAAGTCTTCAGAATGAACCAGCGTTGTGCTACAAATTCACATTTGAGTTTACAACTACTACTAAAAACAACCAGCAACCAATCTAGCTTAGAAGGCATCTCGGGAAACAAAATAAATAAATAACTAAGTGCATTCACTTTGAAATTGGCACAACACATGAATTAATGTTAGCTGTCTTTCTGGTTTATAGAGAAAAAAATATTGTCAGAGAGCCAAAAGTTTACAGTATTAAAGAAGGTTATGATTCTAGCCTTCTAAAAGGCACACTTACTTGTATGCCAGCTCCTTCACACCCTCATTCCAGCCCTCAAGATGCCGATCCAAAAGAGCACGTGTTAAAGCATTTATCTGGAAAATATTTGGTGTCCCTAAGACCATCTCTAACATCACAACACCAACACTCCACATGTCATACCTGTAATAGCAGAAAGATTGCTTCAAAATTTTCAAGTAATACCGTGTAAAATCTAAATCCACCAAACAATCATGCAAAATCTTTTAGAAAAAAAAAAAAGATGCTTAAGTCATGCAAAATATGACATACTTCAAAGTTGAGCTTGTTGGCCCTTGATACCATGTAGCATTTAGCAAAGCTTCAGGAGGAGTGTACTCGTAAGTTTGTTCAGCTCTGAAATAACATAAAGCACATGTTTATTACAAAAATCACATATAAATAAATTAAGGGTTAATATATGCCTTTACCCCTGCAATATAAATAAATCACATAAAAAATAAAAATAATTATACAGTCAGCGTGCCACGTCATCAGAAAAAGGTGACTCAGCGTGCCACATCAGTGAAAATACACAGTCAGCTGGTCTAGGGGGTATTCCAAAACAAAAAAAATTTACAAGGACGGAATCTGACAAAAATTTTTTACAGAGGGAAAAACCAAAAGTGACCTATACTGCAGGGGAATAAAGGCCTATTAACCCATAAATTAAATAAGTAAATAATACTAGTATTTAGACTGAGCAATAAGATACCTAGAAGGCCCAGTAGAAGCATATAAATGCTTTATTGTGAACTCGTCAATTCCACTTCCAAAGTCAATAATACGCCTACAAGAAACAGAAAAAGGACATCAAATTCAGCAATCAAAACAGTAAAATATGCATGCATGCACACACACAGACACACACACACACACATGCAAATAATTCGATAGCCAAATCCAATTTTAAAGGTAAGCAATAACCCAGTTGTGCTTCTATCATTGTCGAAGACTAAAACCAATGATTATCAATTATATACAAAAAAAATCAGATAAAGAATTTTTTTCTTAATGTAAGCAGGAGATAGTCAAACATGAATATCAATTTAACACTAAATGCACAGTTTTCACACAAAATATGGATTAACTACAATAGATCAAATCATATTATAAATAGAAGCAAGTTAACTAGACATCAAATATATAGCATAAAAGGTTAAATTGTTTCCCATCAATTTTTTATTCTAAAAAAAAGGTTAGAATAAAAGAAGGATACTAAAAGACTTCACCGTACATTTTGGTGGAAAAATTATTCAATTTTGTTGGAGCATCTTTCAAGCATCTCCCTGACTCCGGATCTTCAAAGCATATCACCATATTCTCTTCAAAAATAACATACCTCAAGTCAGTTGCATTTTACAAAGAAACAAGTTCTTTCAATTGAACAATACATTATAATCAAAAGAAAATTCACAGACACATACATCTGAGGGACACAGATTGCAGTCTTATTATAGACCGCAGAAAAAGGGCCATCGTAATAGTGTTTTAACCAACAAGACATTAAATACAAAAGTGAGACAAAGATCCCACATATTTGAGAAAAAAAATTCTATTGAATCACCAGATTTGATTTCAGCTTAACTAGTTGTAGCAAATCTAGAAACCCAAAATGAAGACAGGTTGATTAAGAGGGTCTATTATAAAATATAGTAACATGTCAGTTTCCATAAAATAAATTAACATCTCAACAAATACAATCCACTTAGCATTTACATCAAGTGCTTCAACATTAGTGACTTCAAATTTAGCAGTACCAAATGATTGATATCCTTTATGAAACAATAGGAGTAAATAGGCAATTACCCCCTTGAAATTGTAAGTTTCGTCAATTACCCCCTTGAAATTAACAAAACTTCAATTACCCCCTGAGATTTCACAACGTTAATCAATTTACCCCCTCCGTCAAATTTTTCTGTTAGTGAACATGACGTTTTGCAAATACCCCCTGAAGTTTTGCACTTATGTGCAAAACGCCCCCCAAACTTAAAAATTTATATTATTTTTTTCTTAACGACAAACAGTTAACAATTAAATATTAAAGCTAACTATTAATTTTGGAGTTTGGGAAAACTACATGCATATATACATCAAAATAGGGAAAAATGTGTATTTTTAAAGTGACAATAATGGGATGATTTGTGGATTAATTTCAAAGGTAAAGAAATATATGTCTAAGTGTTTGACATTTCTCAATAAGTGTTCCTCTATACATACCGATCACATATTTCATTTGCTGGTGATTTGTGTCTTTTTTACATGAATATTACTTAATATGCTATATATGATATGTCGGTTTGATAGTATTGTGGTGTGAGCTAGATTGTATACGATGAATGATTGTCCCTGCCTGAAGCACAAACAAGAAGTTAGAATGAAGTTTTCTATAAAGTGTGTAAACAAGAACAAATCATATGAAAATATTGGGGGTTGTGTAGTTTAAATGGTTTGAGCAAATTGTTGAAGGAGTTGGAGGAGTTAAAAGACTAAGATGGTAAAGGAGAAAATATAAATTTAAAACTGATTATTAATTTGTCTATAAACCCCTAAAAATAATAATTTGTCTATTAGAAATAACCATTATTGTCACTTTAAAAATACACATTTTTCCATATTTTGATGTATATATGCATGTAGTTTTCCCAAACTCCAAAATTAATAGTTAGCTTTAATATTTAATCGTTAATTGTTTGTCTTTAAGAAAAAAATAATATAAATTTTTAAGTTTGGGGGACATTTTGCACATAAGTGCAAAACTTCAGGGGGGGTATTTGCAAAACGTCATGTTCACTAACAGAAATTTGACGGAGAGGATAAATTGATTAACGTTGTGAAATTTCCGGAGGGTAATTGAAGTTTTGTTAATTTCAGGGGGGGTAATTGATGAAACTTACAATTTCAGGGGGGTAATTGCCTATTTACTCGAAACAATAGTGTTTATCTAGAAACCTACATGCATACATCCCTTAGGCACCACAAACTACCCCCATGTCTTACCAGGTTTAATGTCCCTGTGTGTGATATTGCGGTCGTGACAAGACTTGAGTGCCAATAACTGAGTAAATAAAAGAGAATATTAGTAAAAATAAATTGATATTTGATCTGACCTGATCAGTTTATAAAACAAGAATTCCAAAAAGCATTCAAGAAAATCGGTAAAATTAGTTTTGTCCGGTTTTAGGTTTGTTTTTGGAATCGTTTTGCAGTCTTGTTTGAATCGGTTTGGATCACAATATGAGTACAATTTTTAAAAATAAGAAAAAAATGGAATATACATGAAAAGACAAGACAGAGAGGTTTATGATATACAAAAAACAGACAGAAAAGGTGCATACCTCAGCTGCACGTAAAGCAGTTAAGATGTAAACTCTTGATGTAATATGCTGAAATGATCAATATTGTTCTTGCTCTAATATTGCAATTGTATTCTTGTCAAGGATCAACTCTCCTAAAAGAAGTAGCTAGCAAAGGCTTATAAAAGGTTTTATATCTAAAAAGCTGCTTAACAAAGATCCTTTGGGCCTGATGCTTGGAACGCTAAGGCCCATCTTACGTATACCTTTTTTTTTTTTTTTAACAAGCCATCTTAATTATACTTAAATTACCTCAATTAAGAAGAATGGGGGCAGCGAGGATTAAATTTATGACTATTTGGACGGAGGCTCTGAAACAATGTCTAAGATCAAATCTCTTAGAAGCCAAAGCTATTACACGAGGACTCAAAAGGTTTATAGTAACAGTATCCTTTTACTTTTCTGTATCCATGTATCTTCCCTTGTGAGAAAGAAATTAACTTTTCCAGATTCATTGGGTGGGTACACTGATCACTTTTGTTTAACACCATGTTCAATAATACAAATAAAAATAATAACAGTGATGGTAAAAACAAGAAACTTAATTTTGTCAAATCCTTATTAGGGGGAAAAAGTTGTCGTGTTGTCGTAGTTTTCATGGTTATATATTAGCGAACCATATGGATAACATAAAAGACCCCTTACAAACCTACATTGAAGACATACCAGTTGCCAGATAAGGTTGCGCATTTCCTCTTGCCCTTCTTCCGTTGTTTTCAACCAACGCCACCACTTTGATGGACGTAGTATCCGAACCTGTTTCACTTGCTCAAGTCTTTCTTTCTCGGCAGTATTGTTTGCATCTTCTACAGTATATAAAAGTTTTGACAACGACACTCCTTCATAACTGAATACAAGCCATATTTCATTGGACCGAGACTCAAAAGATTCCACATATCTTGCAATGTGGTCCAAACCTTCTTCATATATGGCTCCTTGCAGTCGAAATTTGTTTTGAAATGAATACTCAGAATCATATTGTGATGTTTCGTATACACAGTTAGATTTTCCAGCCAACAGCACATCTTCAAAGCACATGGAGGCATTTAAGAAAATTTCTCCAAAATGTTTTTCCCTCAGCCCACTTAAGTACACAGCAGACCCTTTCTCTACCTGTTCAGTATAATCAAGAGTTATCTGTATAATGTGCTTACATATGTATAATAAAAATACAGTGCCTACTGAACACAATCAAGTGTAGCTTATGCTTTCTAAGCAAAAAAGATAAAGAAGAGCATTTTAGAGATAAGTGTAGCTTATGCTGTCTGTTATGTTTTAACTTTATGTTTTCTGTTGATAGCTTTGTGTTGTTATGTATATTGTGGGCTAGGGCCTTGGACCTCATCAGACAACAATGCAGCTTACATAGGTGTAACTCACGAAAGAAGATTCTAGTGGGTGAGATTATCTTATTAACAGAATCTAACAGTAGCAACTTGTTTCAACATAAATAGCCTTCCGTGTAACCTCTTATTAGTAAATATTATTAGGCAGTTATTATGTTATCGGTAGTAGCTATTATTTAGGAACAGTTATGTCAACTGTGTCAGTTATGTTTTATTATGTGATGGATGTAACTCTATATACACTAGTTTGTCATTTGAATTAGGGGAGGAATTTATTTAGAAGGAACCGCTTGGTTAAGGAGAGGGCAGGCTCTCAATTTCTTGTCAGTGTGTATTTATAACCTTTGCTCTTTGGAACATTGTTTCAAGGATGATTCCTCAATACCATCCAAGTACATTCAGTATATCCAAGTGATTTAGATACCAGTCCTAACAGTATTCAGTTCAGTTACTTAATTCAGATTTCAATTTCAGATGACAGAGACACTGCAAATTTTTCCACTCATCTTCCTTCACTTTTTTCTATTTTCTTGGCTTATGATTCTTAACACAGCACCAAGTCTATGCACATACCGCCCTTTCTTTTGATTGGGCGAATTTCAAAGAGAAATGAGAAAGGATCTATGAAGCACGGATACGGGACACTGACACACCGACACAGCTAATAATTTGAAAAAATCACTTAATTCAGTGTAATTACAAGTCTCGGTGTCGGACACGCCTAATCCGACGAGAGGACCAGACCCAAAGTGCACAACAGAAGCCGAAGAAAGACAAATTATTTAATTAATAGAATACGGCAAGCTGCCAAGGGCAGAGCCAGCATTTGAACTCGATGGAGGCCAAGAAAGAAAATAATAAAGGCACTGAATTTAAAAATTATATTGAATTAGTCATCTAAAATAGAAATAAAATATTCAAGCAAAATAGTTTTAAAAATCAAAGTTATAATCAAATTTAAAATTTATATTCAAAAGGTATTAAAAACATTATCAAAAGCACCAAAAAAGACAAGAAGAAATGGAAGCAACAAAAATAAAGAAAGAAACACGGGATAGCTTCCCATGAAGCCACAACTTATTGAAAAACCAGTACAGAAATGAAAGACTAAAGCTACCCACACTTTAAAGAAGAGTAGTGATAAAGAAAAAGAGATAGAAACCAAAGGACTCACAAGTCACAAACACTCAGAAAAAACATACATACAGTAGCAGGCTAGCAAAAGATGAAAACATTAAACAAGGTGGTTGTGCGAGAACAAAAAATGAGAACAGATGTGGTTGTATCCTATAGGGGACCTCAATGTAGTTTTGACATATGGGTGTTAAGGGGCCACCCATTGTCTCCGCATCTGTGAGCAGCTTTCTCATGGGATAAATAATCCACATAGCAGCACAATGACCCAACTTCTAGAAATTGTTTATAGGGATGAAAAAAAACATATCAAGCCCCTAAATAAAGACCGGGGGGGGGGGGGGGGGGGGGGGGGTGTAATTTGTACAAATTCGCAAAATTATTGCATGTTAATTATGTTGATGTAATAAAATAGATTTATACTACTTTCTCACAATACATTATCAATTTATGACACCCAAAGAGATCCGGATAAACTGAAACCATTAAAAATAGTTCTTGCTTCATTCAAATGTATTACCATTATACGTTTCAAAATGTACAGGGTGTAGTTAGAAGGACCATCCTGACACTCAGGATTACTTGAGCTGCTGTCTCTATTATTGTCACTCTTGCTCATTTTTGCAGTAATATTACCTTGGTTACAATTCCAATGAAAAGCCAACCATACTTCGCCATATGATCCACGACCAAAACTCCTCCTTAATACATACCTGCCCACCAAAATGCAGATTGGCTCAGTTGTTGGGCTAAAGATATACACTTATAAGCATCAAATTTGCAGGGGAAAAAGCTCAACTCATACAACAACACGTAATGGCAGTGATAGTACTGGCCATCCATATAAAACACACTTGAGGGAATATCTAAACTTTATGGACTTAAAAATGTAACTTTTGGTCGAGATACTGCCTGTGTCTTTTACTAGCAACCATATATCGGCTTATAGATGTATCACTGCATGGGAATTGAAAGCAGATAAATTTACCTTGAATCAGGCATCGAATAATCAGAAGACCTGTTATCTGAACCAGTATCATGTAAAGGAATTGATTCAAGAAGACCAATAAAACTGGCAAAGCCTTCAGGATTTATGCATTGGTCATTGGCTTCATTGATAGTTGAACTCAGGTGAAAACAGAAGTTTTGGTCGTTGTACAAAATTACAGGGCCATCTACTGCTGAAAAAGGAACCAACCAAAGTATATTTGATCGTTAATTAAAATGTAAGATAAGGACAGTAAATTAAGAAAAACCTAAAAAGTGCATAAAGATTACAGAATGAGATATCATCACATCTTTGCTTACCAGCTTGTTGATGAAGGGCATCTGGCAGAGGCTGGGGTAGTTCATACAAATAGTCTTCCCAGTCATCTTTTTTGGCAAGCCACTTAGAATCCACCAAATCACCAAGATTTTCTGATAAATAAAAACATCCAAAATCACCATGTTTCACTTCAACCTATCATAAAAGGAAACCAAAAGGAATTTATTCAGATTAATTTTGATGAGAGGGATCTCTCTGTTTCAAAGTGCAATGACTTATGATATTAAAAGAGCATATAGATAAGGATGAAAATTTGGTTTTGCTGGCACACATAAAGATATTAAATTCCCAAAAATTGAAAATTTACACCTGTATCTCAGTGAAAAACGGGACTTCAAAAGAAAAATAACTATTTTTTGGCAATAGATTAACTGGTTTGATTTCAACCAAAAATGCTAATAAATCGGCCAAAAAATACATTTCATCACAAAGAAAGTGGAAAAATGAGATTTTTTTTTTGAAGAAATCAAAAAGGAAAAATGAGAAATTAATAATCAAATTATGGGCATAGAAAAACTTTGTTGTCTAGTCTCAAATAAGAATACAATTTTTTTGCCCACCATTTATGCACCCCACCACCAAACAATATATTGTCATCCTATAAGAGTTTTATTAAAATTGACAAAATACAATTAGTCTGCTCTTAAAAATCAATGCACTCCTGAATTTCATAGGAACATTCAATTTATGACATAAACAAAATAACAAAGAAATCGGAAATAATAAATCCGATGGCTTTCAGCCATACCATTATTCGCTTAAACTTGGTATCTGGCAGATTAGGGTGCTCCAGGTGCAATCGATCAGAGGTGATACCATTGGCTGAGTATGTTCCAAATAATAAATTAGTTGATAAGAATCAATAAAAAAAAACGAGCTACATAAGGGACTACCAAATTAAATAAATTTAATGATCATTTAAGTTTCTGTCCAAGCATAGAACTTGGATAATTTGATTTTTTTTCATTGAATTTCAACATCGCATAAGCAATTGTTACATACAAATGTAGCATATAGAAAAGATAATTTACTAAAACTGCATTGATAAGTAAAACGAGCACATATAGCATGCCTATCATGTGTATCTCCGTGCACATGTCACAGAGCTTGTTTGGCCTGACCTTTTTTTTTTGCATCTCTTCTCCTAAACAAAGCTGGGCCAAAGATTTATCTCTTTCTTAGATGCAAAACTAAATAAAAGGATCTTTTAAAAAAGGTGTTGGGAGGACCTTCTTGATAGCTTTTACTGAGTTTTTTTTTAAGAGTACCCGTCTTTGAATCCATAGTTCCTTCCTTTCATGTTTTTCCCCCTATCTTCTTTAGGTATTCCCGTGACTGTCAGCCAGTCATATACCCTACTTCTTGTGTGCTTTTTTCCCCAATTGCTCCTGCCATGCTCCCGTGTTCTTTAGTTCTTCCCTAACTGTTACTGCTAGAATATATTTTGGCTTTTTTTCTTGACTTTTTTTTTATATTGTTTTGCTTAGGATCATCCTTCTTTTTCTTCATAATATTTTTCCTCTTCTTCTTCTCAATGATTTTCCTTTTTTAAAAATTGACTTTACTTGAAGTTTGTGATACTTAGAAAACTCATCCGAGTAAAATTTTAAAGTATGTGTGAAGGAGCAGTAGGCATATGGAATAATTATAACATGGGGGTAGTTCATGCAGTGAAGCAAAGGATTTGAAAACTGCAGCAGAGGTCAGGGTAATAGTATATAGATTAATTTCCTGTTAAATAAGAAAAAAAATGAACCAAACCTTGTTGATTATACCATATACATTCAATTCATTATGTATAAACTGATATGCATTAGCAATCAACATAGGGAGGAAATCTTGAGGCAATGTGTCTTGAACTCTACATATGAAGCTCAATGTTTAAACCCATGAAACATACCTGAGCTTCTGTAAGCAGATTCCTGCAGGCCAAATAATGGGAAACCTGCATCCTCGTTTTCAGTGTAGCTTCTTCTAAGCGAGTTAGCAGAAGATTTGAAAGATTCCAGAGGAACAACAACTGCTGCCATATTGTCCATACTGCCCTTTTTTAAGGCAGTATTAATAATAAAATCTGCTAATGAATAAGAAGCTGAAGAGGTGCAATCTGATCTCATGTCACATAAATGGTGTACTTCCCACAACAAATCACAGACATCTTGCACACTCAACTTCTCAAAGACTCCATCAGATGCAGCCACCAAGTAGCTATCGTTAGCAGTTAGAGGCTGCCAATCAGTCACTTCTGGTGCAGATACAACTCCATAACTGTTGAAAGGTCATTATGAGAAATGTGTTACAATTTCAACACATAATTGTAAAAGAAACCAGTCACCCTGAAATTTTAAATTATTAGCCCCACACGCATTAGTGCTTTGGTTTTGAAGCCTGGTCAAAGCACATGTCCTTCTACCTTTTTGCAATTTAATCTTAATTTAAGAATGAGACTTGGTTTAAATTTGTATCTAAAACATGAACCGCCTTGCACATGACATAAGGCTGCAGATACACTTGATAAGTTGATATAAGCTTGGAGTTTATGAAAATAATTTCCACCGAACCTACCTTTTAAAGAACACATCACCAATAGCCCGTGTTATAGCCAACTGACCATTTACGCGAGGCAAACCGCCCCAATTTAGAACTTGACCACCAGCAGCTTCCACCCGAGTTCTTTCATCCTCTCTGTCTGGATGATGATCACTAGTCAATTCCTTTACTGCAAAATGAGTGAGCCCTTGGGAAGAAGCTAATTTGTACTTTTTGCGATCCCACACAGAAACAGAACCATCACGCTCTGTCTGCCTGTATAGCTTTAATAAAGAGGCTACAAACAAAAAATTAAAATTAACAACCTGATACTCGTGTTTCCTTCCAATAAAAAGTATGCTGGTCACATTATCATAACCACACATAACATAATACTTATATATTTAGACAAAAGAAAGGAGCAAAAGAATAACATACAATATCCTAATATTGCCATGATAAACATATATGTTTAACAATGGAAGTTTGGTTATATTTTATAATCTTTCTCACCTTTAGCCTCCTTAGGAGACTGAAAATTTTCAGAGCACAAGAAAGCCTTGGAGTCTCCAATATTGGCAACCAAAATTTTATCATCTGCAACCAATACAACTGTTGCTGTAGATCCTGAATGAAGGTTATTCCTAGAGGCTTCCTTCATAGTTCAATTGAAAGATGTCAATACAAGAACACATACAAAAGTACCAAATAAAGTTTTTGTAAAAGTGAACAGAAAGTCAAACTTACCTCAGAAAACTTTTCATCAATATCATGGATTGCTCTTAACAATGCTTCTTTCAAAATTTCCAAGTGAAAAGAATCATCAAAGTTAGCAGAAAATGTACTCTGCAACCTGGAAAAGTTTTTCTAGTTGAGATATAGACATACAAATGTGAGAAATGGAATTAATGTAAAGCTAAATGCTGTTTGAAAACTGAAACACTTAGCACACTTGTACACCAACAAAACAACTCTAAATCCGAACCAAATAGCAAAATAAGATATTCAAAACGCTATGTACCTATTAGAAAAGCACTAACATGTCACTTTGACATTCACAGCTCTACATAAAACCAATCAGTCATTATAAACTTTGCAGCACGAATACTTCTGATCGATGGCAAGTTCAGAGTCCGACACCGACACATGTGATTACATTTAATTATGTCATTTTCTAAAATTATTACCAGTGTTGACATGTCAGTATTCAGTGTCCGACACTGACACATGTGATTGCATTCAACCATGTCATTCTCTTAAATTATTACCAGAGTTGACGTGCCAGTGTCCGGTGTTCGTCTTTGTGTCAGTGCTTCATAATAAACTATACTCAACATTTGATCAACAATACTAGATATACAAACACACCTTTCACCAATTATCTGTTAATAAAAACAAAAAGTATAGATGCAATTGCAAAAGCACCTTTCAGAATGAAATTCATTCAATTGCCAACCTAAAATCTCTTTCCATCTATGCAGTATGTTTACATGATCATGATCTCTCCCGTGAAGCAACGTTCCAGTCGAAGCCTTGGATATAACAGAATACATAGCATCAAGAAGAAAATAAGTATGAAGAACAAAATACTCCATCAATAAATTCGACGCCATCTCACTAGCTTCTGCACCATTATGACCGTCAAAAACCGCCACAATCCCAACCACGACCTCTTTAATTCCCATTGCACCTAATCAAACATCAAACACATAGAATTATAACTTACTCTCGCAAACAAAACTTAACTAACTATGTAACTGATTATTGTAAGTTGCAACTAACTATTATGAAAGTTAACTAATTACTGTAACTAATTATTGCAACTAACTCTTCCGATGAAACTTAACTATAACTGATTATTGTAATTAACTATTACGTCTAATAAATGGTTTACCGGGAAATGGAATGCGAAGATCGAGGACGCAGAGAGTGCGATCCTCTTGAGATTTTCTTCGACCTTGGAGCATTGCAGAGTGGCAACGTGTGGTGTATTGAGGACGAGAATTGTGATCGAAGAGGTTCCAGCGAGGGCATTTTGGGGATTGGAACACCGCCGGAGCGCCACCGTGTTTGTAAACGGTTAAGCATGTGGATGATTCAGCGTGAGAGAAGGGGATTGTTGTGGAGAGGAGAAGAAACCCTAACGCGATGAATAAGTGCTTTCTAATCATGTTTGGGATGAGGAACTGAAAATTGAGGAAGGATTTCCATTTCAGCACACTCTATGCTGAAAAGCGAGGAATGATTACCGTTAGAATCAGATTTTCCGATTGCGCCAAAGCAAATGGTATCCGCGCCAGTATTTTCTCTGTTTAGTGCCGTGTTTGGATGAAAAAAACAAATTCTCAAGCTGATTTTAACTAGAGAAATGGTACAACTTTTGTACAACTTTCTCCATCATACTCACATTATGTTTTTATTCTCTCTTTCCTTTTTATCTCTCTATTGTTTTGACCAATGAGAAGAGAGAACAACAAAGTTGTCTCAAAGATTGTACCAAAATGGTTGTCAAAATATTACTACTCTTTTAATAAGTGGTTTATGTTATAAATATGATAGAAATCTACAAGAAATTTAAGTTTTTTTTGGTAGTGTTACAAGAAATTTAAGTTTAGAAATAACTTTTTTACACAAGAGTTTAAAATAACTTGTATAATCAAAAGTTTTAATTTTAAATTAAAATCAATTTTAAAGACCGTTAATTCTCTCAAGAGTAATCAAAATGATAAAATCAATTTCATTTTAAACTTTTAAAATCAATTGACTTAGATGCGGTTTTAGTTTCTCTATTTAAAAAAAAAAAAGTTGTGGTACTCCATTTTAAAAATTAATTTTTCGGTCCTATATTTTAAATTTATACGAGTTTTGATGCTCCATCCAATTTTGGGATAAATTTTTACGATGTGGGCGTGTCTAGTGGACAAATTTAATATCTATGTCATTATTCATTTGATTTTACTGAATAATTAGATTTTATAAAATATTTAAATTATTAAAATATCATTTTAATTTAATATATTGTTTTTAATAATTAAATTATATTACAAATAATATTTAATTTTAATAACTATATAAATATTATTTCATTTATAAACATATTATTTCAATAAAAAAAATATTTTTTGAAGACGGTAAAAAAATATATTATTTAAATATTTTATTGAAATATTTAAATAACTAAAATAGCTAAAAAATATTAATTTAATATTTTTCATCAAATCTTTAATTTAATATATTATTAATAATTAAAATATTTAAATAATAGTAATGAAAATAAAAGTCACTTGATCCTTTTGTAACATGTCAATTGTGATCTAGAAATTTCTGAAACAGGAGATCAACCACTCTCTCCATCTCATCATCCAATTGCTCACGAGGAAGGTGCTCAATCACTTTCATCCTAATATATCTAGAACCTTCTATTCAATTATTGATCACTCACTGGTAATACTATTTTCTTCTATCCATGCATGTATTTATAAAATCCCTCTAATGACTTTAATAAACTAATTTGATTAATTCTAATTAGACATAACATATTTGAGAATGAATTATATGTACTCGGTGAAAGAAGAACACTTAGAACCAACGATTCCACCACCCCAACCAAATGAAGGACTTAATGAAATTAGGCCACAACCATTCCTCACAAAAACATTTGATGTAGTTGATGATCAAAGTACCAACCATATAGTTTCATGGAACAGGAGTGGCACAAGTTTTGTGGTTTGGGATACACATGCCTTCTCCAATCTTCTCCTTCCCAGATACTTCAAACACAATAATTTCTCAAGCTTTGTCAGACAACTAAACACTTATGTAAGTACTTACTCTCTAATTAAATACATACAATTTTTTAAATTGAATCATGATCTTAATGTCTCTATCTAGGTCAGATTTTAAAACATTGCTTATATAGTAAGTAATTGCATTTCAAGTTTATTCTCGGCTTTGTTTTCTCATACTGATTGTGGACTTGTGGTATGCAATATTTGCAGGGATTTAGAAAAATTGATTCAGATAGATGGGAATTTGCAAATGAAGGATTCCTAAGAGGGCAAAGACATCTATTGAGGAACATAAGGAGAAAGAAGGGACCTTCTCAGCCTATTGAAGTTGGTTGTGTTGGACTAGATGCAGAAATTGATCGTTTAAGGCAAGAGAAACACATGTTGATGACGGAGCTTGTGAGTCTTAGAAAGCAGCAATATAATACTACACTGTACCTTCTAGAGATGGAGCATAGGTTAGAAGGGATAAAAATCAATCAGAAGAAAATGATGTCTTTCTTAGCTAGAGCTATGAAAAACCCTGTCTTCATTCACCAACTACTCCAACAAAAAGAGAAGAAAAAGGAGCTTGAAGAAGCCGTGACCGTGACAAAAAAGAGAAGGCTTGTTGAACAAGGAACTAGACTAGGTATTGGACAATCAAGCAGTGTTAAAGTTGAGCCGTTAGAATTATGTGATTATGAATTTGGGGTGTCGGAGTTGGAAATGTTAGCTCTGGAAATGCAGGTTTTTGGAAGGGGGGAAATGAATAAGGAGGAAGTACATGAACCTGAGGCACTAGAATCACAAGAGAAGATGGAAACAGTGCTTGATGATGAAGGGTTCTGGGAAGATCTAATGTTTAGTATGAAATTTGAGGGTAGATTTGACATTCCAACTTCTGAAGATAACAATGAGAATGAAGATGATTCAAGTGAACCACTGAGTCAAGAATTTAGGGTTAACTCTTTTCATTCAGTTCACTAGCTTCAAGTCATACAAAAGTCAATGGTTTACTTATCCTAATTGGCAGAAGGAAAATGATTTACTTTTTGGTGTTTTTAATTCTAATCCTATAATAAGTCCTTTTGTAGCACTTTTTATATCAAATTCTCTCATGTTTCTTGTGTTTGATTGGGTAGGTTGCTGCTGGTGCCAGAACAAGATTCTTTGATAGTGAAAACTGTCATTATTTACATCAACGACTCAAGGTTCAATTTTTTACCACCAGGCAGCTAAATATGTATATGTAGATATGCATTTCTTGTTGTAATTTTGTATTACCTTGATGAATGTAGATTACTCAGAAGATTTATGATGGACAAAAAGTAACTTATCTCCTACAAGCATAACTGAATGAACACTATGAATATATCTCTGCAAGAATGCAACAGGTCTCTACCTCTTCCATATAATACTTATCTTATTATTGCTATTATTATAATCGACCAAGGATTGCATATATAAGTTTTTGTTCAAATTTTAAAAATCTAAGTATTCTTGTTTGTTCTGATGACTTTGGACTTAAATAATTTGAGCAGTTCGGTTTTTCGCTAACTTTAACTTAGGATTGCATGGTTAATTTGAATCGCAGTTTCTGTTAATTACATGTATGAAGAAAGAAGATTTTAGGAGCATACTTCTAGGACGGCTGCCGTGTCTAATGACACAGTTAATGCAGTAGAATTTTAGCACTAAAGAGAATTGGTTGAAAAATGTAATATACATTGTACAGTTGATTAAGAAACATGGAATCTACCCCCGATTCATTTCTTTGATCTTCCAGTAATGGGTGCTGCTTTGCTTTAGTATATCTTGTCGATTTTGACATATTTTTAGTATAATCTTTGGTTATGTAGAAAAATGGCCAATGATGTCCAACATTTTGAAGTTAGCACTTCTACTTGCGGTTGGATTGGTTGAGCTTCAACTAACAAACTCAATGGTATTTTGATCATCAGAAATAGTGCTGTCGTGGATAAGATTAAGGGTCTCAAAGCATATAATTTCTTCAAAAAGTAATCTTCTAATCCAAGTCTGTGTGGCTTATCTGTATGAACTTTGTCTGCATTTGTGAAGAACAATATGGAAAAGAAAATATTAGGTCTCATTAGATTTGATTCAAATTTTCTGTCTTGATTCTACTTCTTCCATTTGGTCATAAAAGATATGTTTGTTTTCAAGTTCTCATATGATAACCTACCATGAACAAAACTGTAACAGCAAAAATTGAAATATCAATTACATCACTTCAAATCAACGTATGATTTAATAACAAACATGCTTTCAAGTTAACCTTTACAATGCACATTTTTAATATAATACTGATCAATTCCTATTTATACAGCATTACTCATTAATCTAAAATGGAATTTTGTATCAACCTTCAAAACTAAAGTGTGTTATTCAAGTCCAAACAACTCAACCATCTTCAATCTTCAGAAAATTTAAGCAGTGCCTAAACTTTCCTAAGGGAACCACTTTAGTGATAAAGTCTGGAAGATTCTCTAATTTATGAACCTTCTAAATTTGCACCTTCCCATCTGAGATTCTGTTTCTGATCTCACAAACCATGTCCTCTAGTCGATCGTACATCCCTACAACAATAAGATGAACCATTATTGTGTCAACATGTGGATTTTGATTCACTCGTTTAACATATTTCAGAAATTCTTCTACATTATCCCTTAACTCATGTCTCATTATTTTCTGAAATATATACACACGTAACACGTTTCACGGGAAACTAAGGCTTCACTCAAAAACTCAAATTAACAAATATGTGCAATTAATATAAAAACACTCTGACGCATATAGATAATTTGATCCATGTACATAATCATACAAGTACAATATTCCGGTGTAATTGTCAAAAACTCAAGTAAAACATCTTTAAAAGACCCAAGAGAGAATGAATTTGCATCAGTAAAATTATCAAATCACCAGGATACCTGATTGTAAAGATAGTAAAACATTCCGGCAATAGGAGTTATTCCTTTTCCTGTCCAGCCAGAAGCAGCAGCTGCTGCTCTCCCTGTTGCCTGTCCACCATCGGCATTCAATGTTTTTTCTTTTTCGGTTCAGGCAGAAGACCAGGATGCAGCAGACTATTAATAGGACTACAAGGACCACTCCTGCAAAATGAATTGTAACTCAAGTTAAGCCTATAAAGCTTTATGAATATCAAGGCTCTCAAGGTTTGTGTTGTTTTTTTTTGTTCTTCTTATATCTACAAAACCAGAAGTCCCACTTCGAACAGTTTTTTTTGCTTTTCCGTCCGTCTTTTTATACCAAGCTGGGCGTTCTAACCGTTAAATGAAATGGTAATGTTATGGTTTAATGGTTTAATGATGTAACTTGATTTGGGTACTTATTAATAAATTAAATAATATAATTACTTGTTTCATTTTTTGTTTTTTGAACGAAAACATAAAAATATTTGTAACAGCATAGTTTTTTACTCGGACCGGTTATCGACTCGGCAATTTTATTGGGTCACCAGTTTGTTGGTTGAACCGGATGACTTAATCAATAAATAGAATTAAAAAGAACTATGACACCTATAAAATGTCAAAAAAATCATTAAGCAAAATTATATAGTTTCACAAAATCATGACATGTATATTTCATATCTAAATAAAGTATACATAAGTATTAAAAATGTCTTAAAAAAAATTATTTTTTTAAGAGGAAAACTCAAGTAAAACATCTTTAAAAGACCCAAGAGAGAATGAATTCAGTAAAATTAACTTAGTCTTTTAACCTCTGATCCGGAAGTCCACATGCATTTTCGACGAATTATCCACTTGGGTCATCATAGTTTTTTCCTTTATAAAATGTATCTCGTTAGGTTGAGAAGTGTGAGTGTTGTTAATAAACTACTCTTAATCTCAATTTTCAAGCAATGTGAGACTTTATAAGTGCCGAAACAGTAGCCCTAGTTGAGGCTAAAGGGGCAAATGGTATGTTAGTCATCATATGTGGCTAAGACTTCGTTGCCCACGGATGGTACTAATGATTCGAAGTGGAGCACCGTTTGTGGACCTAAATCGACTATCGGAGTGGTAGAAGCCTCGACGGAGGGCAGCAAAAGTTCCTCGGAGGGTATGGAGTACCTGCAAATACTCTGAGGATCAAATGAGTTTGTTATTGAGTGTGTGAGATTTTTATGGTTTAAATGATGTGTATCTTTAGAATGCATCAAGTATCCTTATTTATAGGACAAACTCTAGGGGTTATTCAGGTGAAGTTCATTGAGTATGTTGTGATGTCCATGACATTCGTGGATCAACATTTGATCGTCATCGTGGCAACTGATTAGATCGCTAGATTCGCCTGGATGTGCTTCTAAGGCCTCCTCATATCATACTCTACAGTGATTCATTCCATTAGCGGATTAGGCTTAGACAATATTCTAAATATCCAGATTAATAAGAGTACAAGGGATACTCAAAATCCATTACAAAACGTCTAAACCAAATACATTGAAGAATTTGAGTGGGTTAGTCCACCAATGGAAGAAAACAAGACTTTTATTTATGTCTTCCCTACATATAAACCAAAAACATGACAACCATTTAATCCAGACTACCTCCTCCAAAATATTAGCAATTTTCCTATTCCCTACCTATAAACCAAGATCATGATAACAATTTAATCCGGCCTACCACCTCCAAATTATTAGCAATTTTCCTATTGAAGAGGAAGTCATTACGCTCCATCCAAATACATCACGCCGTAGTTAATCGAACTAAATGAGACCTTTTTTTTTTATCATTCTTATATCTTTGCATAATAAATTAAAGAGTAAAAAATTATCAACCAATTCAACACCCCAATATTACGTTTCAATCCAACGATTTGAAAATCAAATTCCAAATTATCCTTATCTTTGAGCAACTTGCAAAAAATGACTTGAAGTTTCGACTTTGTTAAAACAAAACACACAACATTGTTGTTGCACTTGTAAAATGAGTTTGATATAAAGCTTGGGTTTGAGTTGGAGACCCAATATCTAGCCACTTTTTTGAAATTTTTGAAATTTTATTTAGAGAAATATTTGAAAGATATCAAAAACTAATTGACATCCAGAGAGAGAGAAAAAATGGAAAATATTATGTGATAAATATGATATATTGGTGATATAATAAGAAAGAGATATACAGAAAATGAAGTGTTTAATAAGTGTATAACATTAAGGGTGTTCACATTTCATTACTTAATCTATGTGCAATAATGTAATTGTTGTGAATTCGGACTCAAAATCACACCAATATAAAATATGATGTGTGGAGAAAAGAAAAGTAGTAACCAATATCAAAATGAACACAAGCAATAATCAACAATAACAACACCTTGATCTAATCTAGGAATCAAAGTAAAAAGCACAAAACCATAAGCAAAAGATAAAAGGAGAGAAAAGAGGAATAAACACACCAAAGATTGTTGACCCAGTTCGGTCCAACTTGACCTAATCTGAGGGAGAGATTGATCTCTCCAATCCACTATCAATAAGTTCTTACAAAGAGATACAAATGGGTTACAAGAAATTAGCTTCAACAAGCTCACAAAGAACAGCCCTAATTTCTACCCATTTTTCCAATCTCACCAATGAACAAGACACTCAATGATTTTCACTCACCCAAGGTGTTTACAATGTTTCCGAACCCAAGAGAACTCTAATCAAAGACCCTCAACCCTAAAGTTACCTCCTTTGATTTCCCAAGTTTCTCTCTCTTCAAGCTCTCTCTCAAAATCTGCAAAGAACACTTATATAGCAGTCTTCAACTGTCAAAATCGTGTCACATTTTACCAAATCGTGACACGTTTGGTGCGTACGACCCAAGGTACAACCAACCTTATCCTGAAAACTTTCCCAGCAAGCAAAAAATTGTGTCACGTTTTCCCAAAATCGTGTCACGATTGGGCACCCTGCAAAACAGCTCTCGACATTGCAAAATCGTGACACGCCTATGAAATCGTGTCACGATTTCTCTGTTTTCCAACTTCACAATTTTGAAGGAATACACAACATTATCCACCTTGCCTTCAAATTGATGATGATGTCACTTTAACCATCAACCACCAATCCCCCTTTTCTTTTCCTTGCATCCAACTACACCAAGTAGCTTCAGAAGTCTACACCAAACCCTCTTCAACCACGGAACGTCTCCTGCTTCCTTGAAGATCACATGCTCACAACTAGAGCATAAACACCCAAGGCCTCCATAGTCGTACCATTCCCGGTGTCATCAACTCCACCTCAAGTTGAGCTTTCTCTACCTCAACGTCCAAATGCTTACACACACCATGCCTTCACCTTGCAACTCCACCTCAAAGGTGATCACGAGTACTCTTCACACCGCCTCTCCAAGCTAACCAATGAGTATTCTTTCCACTGCATCTCCAGAATGATGTTGAGTGTTTAACGTCTCTCCAGATGAACACCACTCTACAAGGCATCAATACCAAGGTGAGAAACCTCACCTTCATCATCCTCCCAACAACTCACAACCAAAGCACCCGCATCCTCATACTCCTCAGACACAACTTGCGCGGAGTTCTCATTGTTCTCATTGCTCTTTGAGCTTCCTCGGTTACCTCTACCTCCACCATTTCCTCTTGAAACACTAAGGCCTTCACTGTTTTCATCCGCTCTCAAGTCCTTGGACTTGGTCAATTCCTTGGTTCTTAAAGCCGCTTGAACTTCTTCCAAGGTGACAATGCCTTCTTTGCCATAGAGCATGGTATCCTTGAAGGATTCAAATGATCTCGGTAGAGCACACAACAAGAGTATAGCTTTATCTTTGTCCTCAAGCTTCACCTCAATGTTCTCCAAATCATCAAGGATTTTGTTGAACTCCGTTAATTGCTCTGTCACGGTCTTTGACTCCACCATCTTGAATGAGTAAAGTTGTTGCTTAAGGAATTTCCTATAAGCCAAAGATTTGGTCATATACAATGACTCCAACTTTGACCACATCGACGCCGCGGTTGGTTCCTTCACGACATCCCTCAAAACTTTGTCACCGAGGCACAAGACAATGGCACTCCTAGCCTTGTCCACCATCTCGGTCTTCTCTGCTTGTGTCATGATGACCGACAACGCACCTTCACCCTTCAAAGTTTTCTCACAGTTTTGTTGTATAAACGCCACTTGCATCTTCACCTTCCATAACCCAAAATCATTACTTCCGGTGAACTTCTCAATATCCCACTTTGAACTCATGGTACTCACTAAACCAATTCACTCATATGCCCTACGGTGGGCGTCGATTGTTGTAAATTCAGACTCAAAATCACACCTGTAACATCCCGATATTTTATACGTTATATATGTTAATAATAGTTTCTTTATTATGATTTATGCCCTTAATTTATTTATAACTATTTGGAATTAATTTATTAATCTTAAATGGGAGTAGCCAAGCCTCACACGTCAGTGTTTTTTAGCAAAGCCTCAAGTACCCTTTTGTTTCTATAAACCATGAAACCAATTACTCCTATTTTGTAGCATTATTCAAACAAATTTTCCAATGGTCCAAACCACTCTAATGGTCAAATCGTTTACCATGATGACTATTTCTATCACATGTTCTCCATGATATACACCTATATGACTAATTCAATGGTTGCCCTCGTATCAAGGCTGTGTTTGGTAACACAAAAAAGCTAGTTTATAATTTGTTGGATTAGCTTATAAGCTCGTCGGATGAAAACGTGATGTGTTTGGCAACAAGCTTTTCTTGCAAGCTTATAGCTTTTTTTGAGAAATGTGTTTGGTAAAAAAAAGCTATAAGCTAGCTGATAGCTGAAAAGCTAGCTTATAGCTGATGGCTGATAGCTGATAGCTTATAGCTGAAAAGTTAGCTGATTAAAATTAAAAGTGTTTGGTAAAATTAGCTGTTGAAGTGACTATAAATATAAAATGACATAAAAGGACATGCTTGATTAATTTGTTTTAATATCATATATATAATTTTTATCACTTAACGCATTTATTTTTAAATATTTAAATATATTTCAAATTATTTTCATCTCCACAATAATAAATGTATTTATGAATTCAATCGAATTTTTTTATTTAACAATTTTTATTTTATTTTTATGAATTTTATTTAACTAAACTTGCTTCACTATTTATTATAAATTTTATATAAAATTATATATTATATGAATTATGAGCAAAGTAAAAAAAAAAAAAAAAAAAAAGTGGACAAGAAAATTTAAAAAGCCATACATGATAAACATGGTTAGTTTAAGAAGATAGTGGGTAGTTTTTTTTATTATAATAAAATTAAATTAAATTAAGAAAAGGTTAAAATGGGAAGAAAGTATAAAAAGCTACTTGGATTAGCTTCTTAAAAAACGCTATAAGCTAGTGAGAAAAGCTTTTTACCAAACACATCTCATTTTATCAAAACAAGCTTGTAAGCTAGTCCAACAAGCTATAAACTAGCTTTTTTGTGTTACCAAACACACCCAAACTATTTCAAGTAGCTTTTTAGCTTATAGCTGATAGCTTTTTACATTTTCTTCAATAATAACCTTATTATTATTTTTTTATCCTTCTGTAGACAAAGTAACCGTCCAACTCCCTCACGTTTTGTTTTCATCTTCTCTGATACTATTTCATTGCTTCATTCACTATCATTTCACTCCTTGCTAAGAATTGAAGATCCATGCTCATAGACAAGTATTTATAGATATAAATTTGTACAAACATATATTTATAACTATTGAATCTAAGTGCTATATATAGTATTTGAGTTATTATTTTTGCATATAAAATTAATATCGCCGCCCTTAGACCTCTTTTTCTAATTTATGATAAAAATACATATTTCAACGCATTTTTTAAACTTTCTTTTTTCTGTCTCAATAATTAGTGATGTCAACATTTTAAATTCTAAAGATATTTTTGAGATAACTAACATTGTAGAGATGAGTAATTGAATATGTGTATCCCTTTCGTTGCTTATCATTGACATTTTGAAAGATAAAAAATTCTCCATAGCTCCAAAATCACATAAACTGTAGGGCTGTAATATGGACACGAAAAATAAAAGCTCTAAAATGATAAATTAGTCACCCAAATTAAAGTATAGGATCGAATTAATTCTTTTTCAAATTTAACATTATATTATGTTCATTTTGATGTATGAAAAAAGAACCAAAGACAATACGTGATTTTCATAGGTTTTGATGAATATTTATTTTCAAAGGTTATATTTTTGTTGACATAATTTTGATTTTTAGTAAATAAAATTGTCATGTAATTTTAGGTCATTTTATATTTATAACAGTTAAATTTACCAAACACTTTAATTTTAAATTAATAGCTTTTAAACTATCAGTTATCAGCTACCAGCTAGCTTTTCAGCTATCAACTATCAGTTAGCTGATAGCTTCTTTTTACCAAACACAGCCTAAGTTCCTACCTTGGTCTTCATAACTAAGTATACTCTCTCCCATTTCCTATAGTTATGGTACACGTACACCCATCTCCTCTTCTCTCTTAACTTTTGTGTTAAAAATTAAAAGAATATATAGATATCTCCTAACTCCATTAGGTAGTAACCGCCATCCACTAAGACTGTTATACTCAGAAATTTAATTATATTCTCACTAATATTATTCTTAATTAGTATCTAGCCATTAGTCTCTCGCACTCCATATAATGGTATAGAAAAAGAATATTCAAACTCTTTCATTTATATCCCTCCAGAATGGTCACCTAAGAGTTGGTTTTCCAACTATTATAATTTTTCCCTCAAACACCCACAGCCGATATCTATATCCAACCCCATCGAGTTTTATTGTGTTCACAACTTATATTTCATTTCATCCATATTTTCCTAAATCCCTTTTAGCCATCGGTACGTTTGAGAAGCATGTTTTCTTACTGTTGTCCTGGTCAATTGAAACTGAGAGACTTAACAGAGCGAAGAATGAAGCGTGGATTAAGGGGTTATATTCGGCTAGGAAAGAGAGCATCCAAGGTAATGGTTGCGTGAATTAAACATAAAAATGGAGAGAGAGATTGTGTATGTACGGGAGCAGCAGATTTGGGGAAATAAACTAAATGCATAGATTGAGAGATTTTGCTAGGAAGGTCTAAAATAAGGGCTCTAGTCTTGACCATGTTTAAATGAAAATGATAGATTATGATGTTGGATTTGATATGCTTCTTGATTTAATGGATGAGTGAAAAGATTTATTGTGTTTTATTATTTTTCTTGTAGTTGCTAATTATAAGAATTGGTGAGTTGCAATTTTGTTAGAGCATGTGATTTGATGAATATGATTTGTTATTTGTGAAATGAGAAATGAGAAATGTTGTTGAATTAAAGTGATTTTTATTGTGTATGTGGTTTAGTGTTTGGGTTAAAGTTTACTCCGTATGAAGTTTTAGTGATAATGTAAAATTCATAAATTATGTGGTTCAAGAGTCTGAAAAATTTGTAATTTATAGAAAAGTGCATAGCATGCATATCATTGTATTTGATGGATCTTTAAGTGTTAAATGGGGTGATTATCATTATTTCAATGGTTTTCTATGTGTCAAATGGGACGATTATTATTATTTCAATGGATTTATAAGTGTCAAATGGGGCGATTATTATTATATGCCATGGGACGATTCAATGTAAAAAAAAAAAAAAAAATCTTCAGAATACCCCCTAATAGGCCATACAAAAACGAATTATTATTATTTTTTTCATAAATTTTGGTTTTTGTATGGTCTATTAGGGGGGTTTTCTGAAGAAAAAAAAATTATTTTACAGGGGGTAAATAATTTTTTTTTATAGGGGCTAAACCTGAACATGACCTATATTACAGGAGGTAAAACACCATTAACCCTATTTAAAAAGTGTGGATCCTGCTTAAGAATAAGGTACTTAATTATTTTAGACCTTGTTCTTTTAAGACCCCAAAATAAATTGTCCCCAATGAGAATGCCTAATAGGTACCAAGTCTTCAAAATTTGAGACACCCTTGAGATAGTCTCACATAACCATTAAAAATTAGGTGACAATTTAATTGAGGTACAAAATTTGTATAATTTAAAGTATGGTATAACTAAAATTGCGAGATTAAAAAATATAGCTAACAAAATGTATGCAATACCTAATTTAATTAGCAATGTCGATATTATTATGTTGGACATCTTTATCTGAGTTAGAACCTGAAATCTCGTAGCTCGTAGCTGTATTTGTGAGTTTTCCAAGTGTTTGCCATTCACCTAAAAGATATCAAAATTAGAATTAAAGCCTTGAAAAATATCAATAAAGATTCAACACTTCATTTTGTTTATCTCTCTTCCTGTGAAGCCCTGATACTTCAAAATGGATAATGTATCGTATCCCTTGTGTATCATGCACCGATATCTGCCCGATACTTCCCGATACGTATCGGGAGAGTATCCAAATATTAAATTTTATTTTTTAAGAAAATAATTTTCCGATACGCACGGATACTTGTGTTTTTTTTATATTATTTTGATTTATGTGCTTTTTTTTTGTAAAAAATAAGAATAAAAACATTATATTACTAATATATATACATTTCCTTTATCTTTCTTTGGTGCCAGTACGACCCACACCATACCACAGAAACAATTTCATCTTCCCCTTTTTAAAAAATTAGGTTTTCAACTTTTTCTTCCAAAATGGTCGCCTTCCACTTTGGATATAGTGCTTCTTTTTTGGATCGATATAGTATAGCATTAACAATTTTCCTTTTGGATATAGTATAGCATTGATATAACACTTATGGTGCTCTTTTTGGTATATTTTGCGTATGTAATTGACTAATCACCACTCTCTTAATCGTCAATATTATTTATATTTATGTTAATGTGCTACGAGTCTAGTTTCTTGTGTTTACTAATATATTTGCATATTAAAAAAAAGATTATAATTATATTATACATTTAATTATATATATTTTTTTATTAACGTATCTCAGGCGTATCGTATCTTGATTTTTGAAATTTTTCCGTATCAACGTATCGGTGCAATATCGTATCTCGTATCCAGGCTTCACAGCTCTCTTCTTATCACATCGTTAAACTATTATATTTAGGGAAATGTTAACTAGTGTTTCGGGGCACTAGTTAAGGGCTTTAAATGGTAACCTATCATGAAAATATGTGTAATCATTGCATCGGAAATTAAAATATTTGACTTTTTTATAAAATAATTTCTTTTTTGAAATCCTTAAAGAGTTCTCCGGAGACACTCGTTAACAAGACCCTTATATTTATCACTTCATTATCTTTTTCTTTGATTTCCTCTTTATTTTATGGTGTACACAAAACATATTTTTTTATAAAATAAGGTGATATTTTTAGGAAAGTTGATACGTATAGTGTTTTAAAAATAAGGAGAGATATAGAAGTTTTGATATGGGATGATGATGATGCGAGCCGAGAATCTAGCAATAGAAGAACCCGTGAATGATGTCTGGCCCGCATGGCATGGAGATCAACTATTACTTCTTTCTCTCTTTCATTTCCACTCATCATCAGTATCTCTGTGCATGCAGAATATCACAGAACTTAGCTAGAACACCAAGAATCGTTAAAACACTATTATGAGATTGTAATCATAATGTTAATGTCATATAGTACTCCATAACAAAAACAGAATGGAGCAGTAGTATCTATCTATTAACCCAATCCACTGAGGAATTAAGATCCATATACATGCTCTCATCATTGTCTAAAAATGTCATATTATTTGGAAGCGTGCACTAGTCATAAAGTTAATTTTCACTTGAATATTATTACTACATGATACTCAATGGCATGCATGTCCATATTTGACCAAGCTAAGTGTGCCTTTATCTAGGAATGTGTGTGGTTTTATTTTTGGCTTAATATTACGTCCCGCAATAAATGACCTATTTGAAAATGTGCAATTTTAACCTGGCTTAATTTGACCATATTTTTCTACTAATATACAAAGATAAATAATATCATATAAGATGTCGTTAGATTTGTCTCGATGAGTATTTTCAAAATATCAATTTTTCATAATTTTTTATAATATATTATTCAAGATATTTAAGCTCAAAATTATGCATTGGTATGCGTAATAGGGTCAACTGTGTCATTTATTATGGGACGGAGGGAGTAGTTTTGGTCCCATAAGTATTAGAAAGTTGTGATTTTGATCCCTTAACAAAATAAAATATAATTCAACCATTTAACTATTGTCCATTTTGCAGTTTTGGCCCCCAATGCCAATTTTGACAAAGTCAATGCCGATGTGGACGTCACGTGTGTAATTTTTTTTATTTTTTTAATTAAAAAAATATTGTAAAAAATAAATAAAAAAATAAACAAATTACACACGTGACGTTCACGCCAGCATTGACTTTATCAAAATTGACATGGAGGCCAAAACTGCAAAAGGGGCAAATACTTAGGGGGTTGAATTGAATTTTATTTTGTTAAGGACCAAAATCGCAACTTTCTAATACTTATGGGGCCAAAGCTGCTATTAAACCTTTATTTTTCAAATACTAACACCTAGACTTTTCCTTCTTAATTTTTTCTTCTAAGGAAAATAAATCTGTGTTAGGCACCTGATTCCGAGTTTTCTATATAAAACCATGAAAGTTAGGCGCCCACTTCTCAACTAAGAAATCTTTGTCTCTATATATAACTCTCATTTAATTAAACTAATTAGTTAATTTGGTTAATTTTGTTGTTCATAAATATCATCTTCGAAGTTTCTTTTTTCTGCAAGAGAAGAGGCTTCATCTAACCTTTCTTCTTCTTCGTCATTCATTGTGGAAGGGTTGTTTAGAGTCATTTTTTATTGAGAATCATACATATGTATTGTTTTTCTTTCCTTTTAATCAAAATAAATGTGAACATTCACTTCAATTTTTTTTAGTTTTTGTGATTTCATAATCCGAGTGTGGTGTTGTTTAATTTCCCATCTAAATGCGACATAGTTTGACTTTCCCGTCTTGTTGCGGTAATCTTTTCGTTTAGATTGACATATCAACTTTGATTCATTTACAGATCATGAAGCATTGTTATTCCATCCACTTTAATTTTGTCAATTTTGTAGATATTTTGTTGTTTTATGCCATTAACTTGGATGTTGTAAATTTGTTCGCAGATACATCATTTTTCAATTTCAACGACATGAAATTTGTGTTATTTTCGATGTAATTCACTGATTTGAATTAATGAAATATCTTCTATTTTACCTAATTTACTACTACATGTGTCTCAAAATTACAAATCACTTTTCCAATATCTCACATTAAAAACTAGTTACTTTGTTAAAAATAAAATTTTAGTTTAATTTATATGGAAAAGAAAAATGATGACTAACTTTACCAAATTTTTCTTTATTATGGTATGAAAAGGATAAATTAAAAAATTAGAGAAAGAGAGAAATAAATAGTAAAATCTATAATTGTTGGATTGAAGCTTAACAACATGCACTACTTGCTATTAAAAGAATTTAGAGAAGAAGATTTGGACAAACTTATTATTGATATATATGAGTGAATGAATTGATTACAACAAGGTGTCACCACACCTTTCAAAGGTGAGATTGCAATTGACAAACTCGGTTGCTTGTGAAACAAGTAAACCAGCAAAAACTAACTCACTCCTAACCTCTACAATGAACTTGTAATCTACACAACAAGTAACAACTAACTACCTCTAACAAGTTTGAATTACATCGAATACTCCTTTTTAATTCAAACTATTGAAATTTACAACTCTCAATTCTCTTCTTAACTTTAAAAATTGGTCTTGACTGCTTGAGTAAACAAATATGCTTGTTACTCCTGTGAAACCTTGTTTTGAACTTCTCGTTATTTCCATGACATATGAGATTTTTATCTAGGTGTTGTGAGTTCGGATCAAAACTCACACCAATATTTTGATGTGTGGAGCAAAAATAGCAGCAACCAAAACCAAAGCGATTAAACAAGCACAAACAATCAAACAAGATAAAAGTAAAAGGAGAAGAACACAATGATATTTGTTTACTTGATTCAGTCCAAATTGATCTGATTTGGAAGAGAGACCGACTATGTTCCACTAATCATGGGAGTAATTTTACACAAAGAGATACAAAAGATTACAACAAATTAGTCTTAAATCAATTAGATCTCTAAGAGAAAACCCTAATTTCTACCATTTTTCCAAATATCTTCATGTGACCAAGAGACTCAATGATTTATCGCACTCAAGATGTTTGAATGGTGTTTCCAAACCCTAGAATTTACCTCCAAAAGTCCTCAACCTTTAGCCTATTGATTTCCTAATGGTTCCCTCTTTTGTTCTCTTTAGGTTTGCCTTTTTTCCACTAACAGAAACCATATACTCGTGCTACCTATTTTTAAGATTCATCCAACACTTAAAACTTGACGACCAATAAAACACAAAATCTCGCGCATCCGTGTCGCGATCCTTCTCCCCACATCATGACATAGACAATAGCTTGACATTCTGCAACCCTACAAGTATCCGCATCATTGGACCTTTCCCCACATCGCAAGATAGGCAAAATTCATTTAATTATTACCACTCTTTATTTCATTTTAAATGTGATATTTGCAACAAAGAATTGTCTCGTAATAAATGTTATTTTTAATGTTTAATATAATATTGCTTGTTTTTTCAATCGCATCATCTAATTGATATTGTATGTAAGTATCTTTCGATTGCCATTTTTTATAAGCTAGAAATTCATTTAATAGATTAATAATTAATGTGAGAAACCATTTAAAAAGTTTATAAATATTTATGTAACAAAAATTTACTATTAATTATGTAAAAGTGATAAAGTCTTGCATTAGGTGTGTACGTGTATATTTCAGATACAAAGGTTTATTTTTTTATGGGTCCTATTTCAGACACGCCTATGGTTTATGGAATGGTCTGCATGGCTGCTACTACAGTATAGTAGCCCACGCATAACCCCTAAAGTAAACGATTGCCATGTTGATACTCATAAAGACAATGTTGACCTTTAAGTCAATACTAGTGTTAACAACAACCATTGACTGATTACTAAAATTGGGATGGCTAAAATGGACAATTTGTGCAATATCTATCCGTGGCTTTAGTGTTGGGTTTGGAATAAAGAGTAAAAAAAGAGGAAAAAGAAGAAAACTTTGCAAATTCTCCTTTGTGGGGTTTGGTTGAGAACTTTAAATCTTTTAGGTTAATAGACCTTTACCCCCTGTAATATAGGTTATTTTTGGTTTTGTCCCCTGTAAAAAAAAAATTTGGATTCGATCCTTGTAAAATTTTTTTGTTTTGGAAAACCCCCCTAAACCAGCTGACTGTGCATTTTTGCTGATGTGGCATGCGTCACCTTTTCTGGATGACGTGGCGCGCTGATGGTATAATTTTTTTGATGGGGTACACGTGGGCATTAATGATTTTTTTAAAAAAAATTCTTAAAAAAACTAAAAAATGAAATAAATTCTAGAAAAATAAAAATATTAATAAAAATGATTAAAAAAACGAAAACAATTATGGAAAAATCATAAATGCCACGTGTACCCCATAAAAAAAATAAAAATAAAAATAATTATACAGTCAGAGCGCCACGTCATCCAAAAAAGGTGACACATCATGTCACATCAGTAAAAATGCACAGTCAGCTGGTCTAGGGCGGTTTTCCAAAACAAACAAAAATTTACAAGGACCGAAATCAAATTTTTTTTTACAGGGGATAAAACCAAAAGTGACCTATATTACATGGGGGTAAAGGCCTATTAACCCAATCTTTTATTTTTACTCAAGGTTGAAATATTTCTCTACATTGTATACATATAACACTTGAATGAGACTGTAAAGATTCTTTTTCAGTTTAATTAGAGGTTTTAATTTCGAATTAAACTCCGGTGATGCAAATATATTAAATTTTGTAAAGGAAATTTGCTATTCATTGTGGTTTTATCCGTCTCGAGAGATTAATCTCTAACTTTAGACATATAGTAAGGGAGGAAAATATTTAATTGGATACAAGGGTTTGAACACTAAGTTTGAGCACACATACATAATTAAAAAAATGGTCATGTTAACCGGTGACATCAGAGCACAAGTTAGCAGCTAAAAATGGAAAGAAAAACAAAGTCAACATTAAAAACAATACTCTTACAAGTTTCAAAAAGTAAAATACAGAATTTTCGAAAAAACATTTTCTTTTATAATTCCTTAACTAGTGTCCCGGCCTCGGAGGCACTAGTTAACATTTCCCTTAAAAAAATGTAGAGAGAAAATAATTAAATAATATTTCTTTTTTAAATAATTAAATGAAATATACTTTTGTGTGTCGATGTCTAAGTGATGTGTCTAAAAGCTAGTGTCCAAGGAAGTCTTTCACTAGTAAGGGATACCCTATTAAAAAAATTATTATTATTATTTTTCAAACATTAAAAAATAATATTGGTTGCATATAGATGAGAATAATAACGCTAAAAGATAGACTAATAGGGTGGCAGGAAATCTTCAAGAATATAATGAAAAACAATTATGAGATATATTATATTCCACGAACCAAATAATAAGCTTGAGGAAAGTATATATAGATATATATATATATACTGATCGAGAGAACATGCTATATTCATGACTTACAAATTATTGTCTTTATCATCGAAAAGATGCAAGACCATGATAAATTTAGGATAAATACATGTTAAATAATCTTTTATTCCTATAGAGATGTTAAATTTTCTTATATAACTGTCATCGTGAGCTTAGCTCAATTGATAGGGATATTGAATAATATGTATGTAGGGGTTGGGGCCGGACATCCCACTTCTTCACATTAATTGACAAAAAAAAAAAATCCTTAAGTAACCAAAAAAATATTAAATTTCCTTATAGGATAAATTACCTTATACACATATCAAATTTCGTTTTGCATGGTTTTAGTTATTTTTAAATTTAATTTGTTTAATTATTATTAAATTTTTAAATGACTTTTTGCATATATGTTTAAAACTTTATAAAAATTTCTTTCGCAAAAAATTAAAAAAATTTAGCATGAAATGAAGTAAATTTGAATAAAACTCATTAATATGATTTATGGCTGCAACGTTGTATAATCTTCAACATTATATTGCTCTCAACACTACCAATAATTAGTATCAGGAGCATTGGTTTGATGCCATAAAACTCAATAGTGATTTATGGTTGCAACATTGTATGATCTTCTCCATCATAAAAGAAGGATGGCATATTGTGAAAATGTTGCTTCGAAAAGTTAACAAGAAAACTTGTGGTAATTAAGCGTGTCCATTGTGGCTCATTTCTCTTCTCTAAGAGCCTACATAATAGGGATGGCAATGGGTACCCAACAGGTAGGGTACTATAGTACCCATCTCCATACCCGCGTTTGTAAAAAATACCCGTACCCGGACCCGTACCCTCGTGGGCAACAACTTTAGTGCCCTTCCCCATACCCTATGGGCACCTAAGTGCCCATACCCGCACCCGTTACCCGCATTTTAACTATGAAAAGACAACAAAAAACCCACAATTGAAATAAAACTATGATCCAAAAAATTTCAAATCAACTCATAAAATAATATGAATCATAGTATTTAACCAAATAAAAAATAATATGTATCGTAGTATTTTGCGGGTACCCATCGGACTTGGATCCAATTGTCATCCCTTTAGAAGTATAAGATTCAAGAAATAGTTACATGGAAGGAGAAGAGATGGATAACAAAAAAGCAACGAAATGCAGGCAGGCGGAAGAGATTCAACGCACCAGAAAGCTAGGTTTAGGTTACCATAATAAGCAATTTTTAAGTTTAGGTTTAAGCTTAAATAGTCAGGTAAATTAATTAATTAATATATAAATTATTTATTATATTATATAAATATATATGTGCGGGTTGCGGGGATGGGTAGTATAGTGCCCATACCCGTGTCCGTACGTACCCTTTTAAGTTTGTGGGTAATTATCCGGACCCATGTCCATACCCATGAAAGCGGGGATTTACCCTACCCATTGCAGATAATTTTTGCGGATACCCATTAAATCTGAGTCTAATTGCCATCCCTACTACATAATACACACTTTATAGACTACATACACTTACAATATCTAGTTCTGCAAGTGCTATCAAGTTTGACATAGAAAAATTTAATTGAATAATCAATTTTAACTTGTAGAAAATTCAAATCAATGACTTAATGATTTGTTAATACAATCAAGATTACACATGATGCAGAATGAAAACATTATCAATGTCTCTATATCATTAATTTATGAGCGGCATGAAAAATGATATGTTATTTCTAACCGATTATGATTAGTATTTAGCGAATGTATCAAACCGTTCAAGTAATAATGTATCAAATCGTTTATTAATGCCACGTGTACCTTATAAAAAAAATAAAAAATAAAAAAATTATACAGTCAGTGCGCCACGTCATCCAAAAAAGGTGACGCAGCATGTCACATCAGCAAAAATGCACAGTCAGCTGGTCTAGGGGGTTTTCCAAAACAAAATTTTTTTACAAGGACAGAATCCAAAAAAAAAAAATTACAGGGGGCAAAATCAAAAGTGACTTATATTACAGATGAGTAAAGGTCTATTAACCCTTTATTTTTTATTCTTTTTTACCTCAAAGTGAATGATGCCTTTCTCTATCTACATGTCACTCTGCCACCTGTTCACCATATAGCAAGGTTCTGTATAATGTAATTATTCTCTTTTTTTATTTTTTTTTAGGAAATAAATGTAAATATTCTTAGTTGCATTGTGTGTATCCAAGTCTCATTCTTGGCTCTCAAAAAGTAGCTATCAGGAGTAATAAATACACACATAGCCATATTTTGAATCAAACAAAAACAATAGAATATCGTATCTTTGCTACTACCTAGCTTTTTTCTCTTCTCTTTTTTCCTCTCCTCTTCAACTTGTAGTGCTGTTTTTCTTTCTTCAAAGCCAAATATGTTCCCTGCACTAATGTCCAATTCCACTTCTTTCTCAGAAGAAACAAATGTCTCTTCTGCTAGATTAAACCACTTAGTTTCAACCTTAAATTCCTCACAACAGCCTCAAAAGACCAAGAAAAAAAGAAGCCTCCCTGGTAACCCAGGTAACTAATAATTAGTTAATTGGATTTATATTTATAACATGTTAAATCGTGATTGCGGTTAAACTAACCGCAACCATCCTGTTGTAGAGACTTCAAAAAATTTTATATTGCGGCCGCACATAATTGCAGTTGCAGACCACAATTTAAAATCACATGTAACAACATATATTAGTATAATAGTAATAGTATATAGTATATTTTTTTTGGTTACAATAGTATATAGTATATGATTGACATGTTAATTAATTATGTAATTGATTCTCTTAATTCAGATCCTGATGCTGAAGTGATAGCTTTATCACCAAAGACACTATTAACAACAAATAGATTTGTGTGTGAGATCTGCAACAAGGGTTTTCAAAGAGATCAAAACCTACAGCTACATAGGAGAGGACATAACCTACCATGGAAGTTGAAGCAAAGGAACAACAAAGATGTTATTAAAAAGAGAGCTTATGTTTGTCCAGAGCCTTCATGTGTTCATCATAACCCTTCAAGGGCTCTTGGAGATCTTACAGGAATTAAGAAACATTATAGTAGAAAACATGGTGAGAAAAAATGGAAATGTGATAAGTGCTCAAAGATCTATGCTGTTCATTCTGATTGGAAAGCTCACTCTAAAACCTGTGGTACTCGAGAATATAAATGTGATTGTGGTACCCTTTTTTCCAGGTATAGTACTATACTGCTCATAGATATAAATTTCAAGTACACACATAATATTTTCATGTTAATTTCATATATCTATGTTTTATTAAATTAATCCATTTTTTCTTGTGTTTCCATTTTAGATCCATAATAATGTTATAAGTGTGAAACATACTTTAAAATTCCGGTCTGCAACTGCAATTCAACCGCAATATAAAAGTTTTAGAGATTTGTGTAACGGTTTGCAATTTTGGTCGCATTTGCCTTATTGTGCTGCACTATCAAAGTTCGCAGCACAACCAAAAATACGACCGTAATCGCACCCTAAAACTATCCTACGGAATTTTAATTTTAATTCCTTAAACAATGTCTTTAAAACAGTTGTTAACATGTCCGTTTTCATTACTATTCTTTTTATTAGTATGTTCTAATTACATAAGAATGGTATGCTAGATTTTTACCCTTGAATTTGTTTCATGGAAGGTTGCATGAAATTGTGGATACAGCTAATAAATAAGTGTCCAATTGCTAAAGAGACTATAATTAACTTTAGCTGTTTTCTGAATCCTAAAAAAGGCCAAATGAATGTGCGGCAGTTAACAACAAAAGAAAACACAATCCACACACCTTTTGTTTCTATCTACTATACTGTATTATCTGTGACTCAATAGCAATTTTGTTTGTTTTTTTTTAACATCATGATACATGCACATGCATGTCAGCATGAACAGCATGATGTATACTATTTTTACAACATCATGTGTAAAAAAATTAAATAAAATTTCCAATTTTATATGTGTCAGGGTGCTTAATGGTTTTCTAGACTTAATTGTACCCTCTCTTTCTACTATACACTCTTATGTTGATATGGAGTGGGTGCAGTCTCTAAGAAAATGATGGACATCTATTTCTGTCTACTGAAAAAGTAAAAAGAATATAATCAATATAGTTAGAAAATTTGTGATGATTTCTTACTTTTTCTCAATTTCATTTTTATTGAAAACTCCATAGTATTTTTCTCTCAACTTTTTTCATCATTGTGAAATCTGATAAATCTGCAACAAATCTGATATGCTAAGTTGCTTTCTTCTATAACTTCATGGCAATTGGATTCATTGATCTCAATTGCTTATCTTTGTGTCGTGCATGAGTTCTAGTTTCCCAAGACTTCCACCATCATAATAATTATAAGACTATAGTACCAATAATCCTTCAACATAATATTTTTATATAATTTTAATTTTTTGCATGCATAAAGCAAAAGGCTATCCACATCAATTGCATCATGCATATGATCATTTGACCCTGTAACATAATTTATGTCCCATTTGGTCCAAACCCATTGACACGTTAATCCGTGTACATTAGTCCCCTCTCCCTTTATCCCATGCATGATTTCCCTTACCTTTTTGCCAATGGGGCACATTCTACAAGAATTTCACAAGTCTTCTTTGGTTATGCAAATTTCACATTATGTACATATGCATGCATGATTCATTTCCATTCTCAAAATCAAATTCATTGACTCATTTTCTCTGAAAAAAAAGTTACAATAAAATATATAAAATTTAATTACCATGTTAAAATGCATAAATGAATTTGGTGTCTAGCTGTATTTTGAACAATCGATCTACAAACGTTCAATTAAGATTAGATAACTCAAATTATATGATTGAATAAATGCATGATAATTTCGATTTAGGGAATCATATCCTTAAAACACGTTCTTCCCTAGTAATTACATTTAGAATAAAACACATTAGCAATAAATAAACCTTTTTAGGGTCCTTCTACTAGTACATTTTAGAGAAGGGTTGAAAGCTAGACTTTTTAGGTTAATTTGGTATAGAGGTTAATTCAAAATTTTATTACTACTTAACAAATTTAATGTAATTGCAAACTTGCCATGACAACACAAATGAATGGCATCCCCTCAATAAAAACACAAATGACATGTTGGTTCATGAAGTCCACTATTGAATCAAGACCATATTAGTGGCCCTTTTTTATAAATGAATAATACAATGGTTATAAGTATTATATGCAAGAAAATATATAGTATTTTCTCATGCTCTTTTGTGAATTAATATAAATTTTCTTTTGTTTTAATTTGTGTGAAAACTGCAGGAAGGATAGCTTCATAACTCATAGAGCATTTTGTGATGCATTGGCTGAAGAAAGTGCAAGAATGTCTGCAAACCAATTAGCCATCACCACCACAAACACAAACCCATTAGTCCAATCTCTTTTCCTCTTCCCAAATCAACAACAAAGTTTCCAAAACCCACAAAGCCACATCACCTGGGACCCACCTCAACAAAACCCTAACCCTAGCAACCTTAATAATACTCTCCACCACAACATCAAGCCTGAATCTCCAAATTTTCACACCAACCTCTCTTCTCCTCCTCCTCTCCCATTTCTTCATCACACAAACCCTAAGAGCATAATGACATCATCACCCTTCCACGTCAGCACACAACAACCTTCTTCCACTGCTGCCATGTCACCACACCTCTCAGCAACTGCACTTCTCCAAAAAGCAGCAACCGTCGGTGCGGCCGCCATCACAGGAAGCCAACCAACAATGAGTCACCATCAAACCTCTCAGCTCAGCATTGGCCAGTTTGGATCAGTGACTCAGCTAGACTCAGTTGATCACTACATTAACAACATGAGAGGCTGTCTCACCGGAAAGAACGACGATGGTCTCACTAGGGACTTTCTTGGCCTTACCAACGGTGGAGGAAATGGTGGTGACTCCTTGGATGTAAAGGATATGCTAACATTCACGGGGGGTGTAGAATACCACCAACACCAACCTCATCAAAACATGATGATGCTCAAGTCACAGTCACAACAAGCAGGTTTTGGTTTTCTTGGGACAACAACTGTTCCTGAGTCGTGGGGGAACTGTTAGACACCAAAATTACCATGGGTATATTTGGCCATTCAATTCATCTTTAGCATTGTTTCTCTTATATACCTTCTTGTCATGGATCATGGAGTACTGTTTTTGTTTTTATTTAGACAAAAATGTCATCAAGTACTTGTATTTTAAATTTTACCCCGTTTCAATTTCATGTATATCTCATTTTCAGTTTCATGAATTTTAAATTTTATGTACCTTTCTTGACATGGAGTACTGTTTTTGTTTTCATACGTAGCACTGTTCCTTCCTTATATGTTGTCGTTTTCTATTTTTGGTCTATACATACATTTAATATGCTTAGTCAATTTACACTCTCATGCTCACGCTCATGTTAGGTGTTTGACTTTGAGGGACCCATAGTCTTTCATACATCGAAGTAGAACCGTACTACTCGTGGGCTCTCGCCCAAATCCGCCCCGACTTTGACGGAAAATCCGAAACTATTGGATTTGAGTCTGGGTTTAAGTTTTCTATGGTTTCAAAAGACGAAGACGGAGTGGATAATGAGAACACTTTTTGTTTTGGACATGAGGTAGGTATCGAGAACATTGATACTCACTCGAGAACATTGATACTCACCCGCTTGTAATAAAAATTACAATTTTACCCCTCTTAATTTAAAAATTCTTAAACAAGCTCTTAAATTACATTCATTTGTTTATTTTCATCTTGAATTAATTGCACATTTGACTCTCTATGACTTGTTGACCCCTCGTGTGATAATGCGGATCCTTTCAACTATAACCACTTCAACACATTACAAGATTAAGGACCTGTTTGTTTTGTATAAGTTTAAAATAAGTTTTATTCAAACGGACTCTTAGTCTTCTAATGTGTTGAAGTGTAAAAATCAAATGAATATGTGACTTTAAAATTGATTATTTGATAAATATATTTTAATTTGTGTATACTATTAATGTAAGAAGTTTTACATTATCGGAAACCGCAATCAATCAAATAAATGATTTTAAAACAATTATGGATAAAGTCAAACATTTTAATAACACGAAGATTGTGATCGTTTAATAGTGTAAAATGTATTGATTGTGTAAAATTTTACACGGATAGTGTATACGAATTAAACTCTAATAAGGATAATATTTTTTTTTAAAAAAAAGTAATAAATGGCGTCTTATAAATCATTTATGATACATAAACATTTTAAATTAAACATATAATATGAGATGAAAAGGATAAAGTTTATATGAGAAAGTCTTGTATGATCATAATATTTAGACACATGATTTAGACACACAAAAAAGCAAAAGTAGAAGATCAAAATAATTAAATAGTATTTAGTTTTATCATCCACATACATAAAAGTTTTATGTATGTGGAGTTTAGATCCTCTACTACATGCATATGTAAAGAAGCTTTGTGTGGAGAATCCAAATACTTGCTGCATTGGTTGAAGTATTGTAAAATAAATTTGGTCAATGTATATCTGAAGCTGAGACATCGATTTTATACTCTATCCAAGAGATTGAGTTTAGGAGAGTGAGGATGGAAATGGATGGTGTTGTCAATGTGCAAACAGAGAAAATGGCACATGCAAATTATAATGATTGACCCTTCTGTTTTTATCATGACTACCTATGTCCTATCTTTGTCTTCACAGCTTTTCTTCTCGTGCTACGTTAACAAAAATTCGTTTATTTTTTATTTCATATTCTACTCCTTTATTACTTCAAAAAAGTTGTTGAATGCCATTTATTCTAATCAAATAAATTGAATGGAATTAGCTTTAATCAAAAGTTGTTGAATACTACTTCAAAAAATTACTTCTACGCAATTTATTTCACAAGCACCTCCATTCAACTCACGCTGTCAACTTTTTCTTTTATTTTTTAATATTATATTTTAATTTGCTTTTTTCTTCCATTTTATTTTATTTTATTTTATTGAACCGGTCGATATTTTTTTTTTTTGAAGGAGGGTCCATTTAATTTTATTATCTATTTTTGAAGAAATTTTATTATCTTTTTATCCCTTATATATTTAATTTAAATATCTTTTAATTATCACAACCTCGTAAATATTTTTATTCATGTTGTCATTGAATGACACCAAATATTTTTATTCGCTTTCTTCAACCTCACACATTAGTGTTTAGAGTAATACTTTATGTCTGTATGTCTGTTTTTTTGTTATGCTAATGCGTATAATTTTTTTAGTGTTGCGTAATGTGTATACTTATTTTTATAAAATTTTGATTTTAATTAAAAGTACAAGTATAAATGCCTAAAAAAACCATACTTAATATATATTTTACACATTTATATTGTAACAAACTATGCATATCTTTTTCTTATTAAAAAAACTAAACATATCTTTTTCAATGACACCAACAATGTAACAAATATAATATCATAGAATATAAATTCTTATCTTTTTAAATGACACCAAAAATATGGTATTCTTATAACAAAATTTGTTATACAGTATAATTGAAAAAGAAAAAACAAACTATTCTCTTTATATATACACACCATATATCTTTTATATTTTAAACATTTTTTCCCTTAAAAAAGTATTTTAAATATTTTTTTATTTATTATGTTAATTCGTAATAAATTCAAAGTTTTGTATTGGTGAGCTTAGCTTAGTTGATATAGACAACGCATAAATATATGCAAGGTCACATATTCGAACCCCGGACACCACAAAAAAATAATTAATTCAAAGTTTTGTATAATATTTTGCCAAACAACTTTTAACTTAAAAATAAAGTTAGAGCTAAAAAAAATAAAGAAACCAAACAGCTTTAGCTTTTTCCTTAAAGAGCTTTATTTTATCTTTGTTTTAAAGTAGCTTTAAGACCGAAAAAAAGTCTGGCCAAACGATACTTAATACTTATAGTTAAGTTAAAAAAAATATCTTTTACTTATTTATCTGAGTGTTTTTAGATTTTTTTTCATATTCTGATTGAAATGCCTATATAATTTTTAAAATACAATTATTTTTATTTTTTTTAGAAATACTTTTTTTATTTCCCGTATCGCTTGATAATTACCTTTCTCATCCCAATATTTTCTAGAATTTTCATTTCACTTTTTTTTTGTTTACAAGACTTCTCCTTGAACATTTATGCATTTGGCCATCAAAATCAACAATAATATCTGGACACTCTTTTTTTTAAAACATATTCAACGTCTTATTTATCTATATCATTCTCGTCATATTTTTTGTAGTGATACAAAGAACGTATGAGTTGAACCCGGACATATACCCAAGCTCGTCTGATGGTAAAACCGCATCAGTTTAAGACTAGATTGTATGTAAACTTTTGAGAACTCTAAGAAACATTTCTTTATAGAATGGAGAAAGATAGAATAAGGGAGTTAGATAAGGACAATATATAATATGAACATGATAAGATCTTGTTGTATATCTGATGCATTTCATAAAAACTTATGGTCTTTTTAGGTTGATACTATACTTGAGACTAGTGGTGTAGCCAGGAATTTTATAGAGCATGTGCAAATTTTATAGAGTCATTATAAGTTTTAGTGACAACTGCAACCGTAGATAGAGATCCATATTATTTTTAAAATGGTATCCTTAGAATTACCTACGGTTTTGTTTGTAGTTAAAGATGGAAAACATGTTGTGACAACCATTTAACAATGATAGACAGATTTAACTACAAAATTTTGTTCTATAATGACAGATTTTGGCCGTCACTACAAGTCAAAATTTTTGTAGTGATACAAAGAACGTATGAGTTGAGTCCGAATATGTACCCAGACTCGCTGGATGGTAGAACCGCACCTGCTTAAGACTAGATTGTATGTAAACTTTATAAGGTAGATTATTTTTTAATGTGTTTGAATCACGATATGTCAAACTTAGACTTAGAGTTGACATGAAATGTATAAATTTAATGTGCAACAAGTTTATGGTGATATCATGTGAGATTCATGTAGAAAATCATATGTTCATTTCCATAAAATAAAAACAAAGAATGATTTCCTTAAAAAAAAAAAATGATCATTTGATGTGTCATGTCATGATGAATGAGAGGATCCTATAAACAATGTTAAAGTATAAGAAAAGGGGGCCAAATCTTTGGTCAAAATTGATTTAGAGGACCAAAACTGCAAAAGGGACAAGACAAATCGCAAGTTCGTGATACTTAAGGGATCAAAACTCCTATTAAACCTATTTTATAATGAAATTATGTAGAAATGTGTACAATATCGTAAAAATCTCCGTAAAAAATATTAGAATTTTTTTAAAAAAACATAAATTAAATATGAAATTTTAACCACAAAAAATATAAAAAAAATTTATTTAATTCATGTTTTGTTAAAAAATTCTAATTTTTTTAGAGAGATTTTTATAATATTAAAAAATTTCCGCAATTTTTTTATTCAAAAATATGAATTTTACTTAAAATGAGGGACCAAAAGTGATGATGAAAAAATTTTAGGGAACTAAAGTTGAAGATTCTTTTTTAAAAGACTAAAATGAAAAGTTGGTATATTTATAGCATTCACAATGGAGACTCTCATCTTTGAGGTCTTAAATGGATCTCACATTGACACATCACTTTTTAATAATTTTTTAATAATAGTACCTAATAGGTACTCAACCACTCCAATGGAGACCCTCTAACAAAAAGTCTAATTGGGTCCCACCAATACTATTTATTTAATACACTGTTTATTTTAATACACTTTTTAATTATTATTTTTATAAAAAGGTGATGTGAACCCATTTAAGAATGAGGTCTTAATTTAGACCTTACATCTTTTAAGATCCCCAATTTTTTTTTCACAATGAAGATACCTATTAGGTATCAGAATTTTAAATATTTAAACTCTTCCATTATAAATGCTATTATAGAGATAAAAAAAAACATATTTAATCCTAAATGAAAAAAAAATACATTTTTCACCCAATATCTAATAGTCTCCGACAACAAAAGTGAATTGAAATATTCTTTTAACTAATGTGCTGCAGTTTAAATACTCCGGTAACTATTATTACCTCTTCCCTAATTATAAGACTCTTTTGAGAAAAAAATTTGTCTCTTTTTATAAGACTCATTTGCTATTTCCAACTATATTAATTATTTCTTTACATACATGCCCCTATTTATTCTACATCTTTTTCTTCAATTAGCCATAAATAGCATATATGGAAAACATAAATTAACTCTCTTTTAAGGATAAAATTGTAAAAACAATAGTGATTATAAACAACTTTAATACAAATATTCACTTTCTTAATTCCCGTAATTTTAGCAAAAAAGTCTTATAATTAGGGACCGAGGTAGTATAAGCAAAATTTCACTTTTTAGATACATTGAATAACTAATATATCTAGTCTATAATAAGCACCGAATACATTTATTATTCAATGTATATAAAAAGTGAAGTTTTACTTGTAATGGTGACCGAATAAAGTGTATGTATTTGCCAATTTCTAGATTTTAGAAACTATTTTGATTTAAGCTCATAATTGCAAAGATTGATGTTTATTCATTTTTTCAAGGCCTGTCTATAATAACAACCTACTTTGATGTAAAAAAAAAAAAAGTTATGCTAACTTGTACTCTAAGGGCACATGTTAAGGAACCTAAAAAGAACAATTTAGCACTAGAAAACATAATATTTTAACTTTTAAGAAGTTGAATGCACGACTTTTAATATGTATATTTCCATAATGAATTCCTTAACATGTATCTTTGAGAGCACAAATTAGCATTTGTAAAAAAAAAAGGAAGAATAATAATAAGTATAGTGATTACAAACGAATAAGTAATAACTAATTGTAACCATAAATAAACTAATAAGCTAGTGAAATTTGGTTCGGTTGTTACAGATTTGACTCACTAGTAGGAATATGTGTTCAAGTTTTATTGTCGGTGAAGAACTTTTTTGATAAATAATCTGTAAGTATCTCTATGAACACACGATGAACCTTAAGACATGTTGTAATTTTGCTAATTCTCTCGAGTCCAATTTATCTAAACTTTTTATAAAATTAAAAAACTAATACTTATAATAAACATGACAAATAATTGTACAGGAATTTCAACAAACTTTGTTTTTTTTTATACTCATTTAACAACCTTCTTATTACTGTCTCATTATATATATACAATACGCATAATCTTGGGGGAATATATAAAGTCCACTATATAATTGGTCAAATCAACAGCTATAATCTAAACTAATAAAAATAAATTGTAGATGCTAGTGAAATTATGATTTTAGAACATTATTTTTACAATAATTTAGTTCAAGTCTTTGTCTGGATGATGTAGATTGTCCAGCTTGTGTTTTAGAAGTTACACCATTTTGGATTTAGCAGCTAAATTCCAAAGGCCATCATATCCCTAGTTTTTGTCTCCATGACAAACTTGGCTCCACAATGGTCATGTAGGCCAAGTTAAATTTAGCTAAGAACTTTTGTTAATTCTATTCAAACCGAAACAGATCATTAATTGTAGCCCGTGAATTTGTAGGTTACTTAACTACTTGTAATTACCATCCCCTCAAATATTATTATGGGTTGCTCCCTCTGTCCCATAATAACTGAGTTATGGGATTCATTTCATTTTTCAATATCACTTTAATTACTTTTTTTCAATTATAACTCTAATTAATACTCCATACGTTCTTAATTATAAGCAAATTTGACTTTTTAGGTTAATTCAATTAATGTTGTATGTGATTTATAATATGGACCACATACATCATTAATTGAATTGAATGAAGCTAAAAAGTCTAATTTGCTTATAATTAGGAACGGAGGGAGTACTACTTTCAACACTCCCAATTCAATATTCTACTTTACATTTATGATAAAGAGGAATGCATCAATACTTAACAAAGACACTCAACCATTTTTCTCTCTCTTTTATTTATACATTTTTCTTAATCTATGTGAAATGGTCAACTAGCTCAGTTAAACCGGGACGAAGAGTATTATTATAAACAATAAACCATATGTTTAAAATGGGTCCCCCTAACATATAGTATAACAGTTAGAAAGGTGCAAAAGAACGCAATTAGTCAAATTGCATAAGAGTGGGGGGAATCACTTCTACTTGCATGCATAGCAATACCTATTTTGATTCATTCCATTTCGAACCAAGACTCAAAACTTCATAAACCAACTCGTGTTTAGTAATTTTGGGAGTGGTGTAGGTTGGCCACATTTATTGCCTAATTTCAAGAAATTCTTTTCCACATCACTTTTTCTTTTGAAGGATTATTAGGGGAAAAATGGACAGTGTTAAAGAAATAGAACCTTTTCTAAAGATAAACAAAGTGTACACTCCAAAACCCACAGTCTTATAAGCGTGAGTGAAAAGGTAAAATAAGCTTAAGAATTTAGTATGTGTATTTGTGCTGAGTGTAATAGTGGTCCGGGAGACATAATTAAAAGGTTAAAGAGTAAAGAGAAGAAGAAAAAAAACAAAGGATAAGGTTAAAAAAAAAAAAAAAAAAAAAAACATGTCAACGGTTAAGGAAAAAATGTTTTGAAAGATTGAATTATATATAATTCTGAGACTTCTTTTATGTGAATCCTTTATCAATTTTTGTGCCACTGCCACCCCCCACGCCCTGGTCCTGCCTTTGGTTGGCGTCCACAAATGCAATCAATATCAACATTATAGTGAAGTGAAGTCAATGACATATGTGCTATACTACAATGAAAGTCTAATAAAGTACTTATAATGCTTTGCATATATAACCAATCTGTCAAGTTTGAAGTGTGAACATAAGAAAGAATAAACTCTTGTAATTGTTCACAATTTAGCTAATTCAGCTCAATTATTCAGATATTGGAGCATTGTTAATCAATTGATACACTTGGATAATATGGGCATGTTTACTTTCTAAAAAAGTTTTCTATTTTTATTTTAAAAAATTGGTGTTAGGTTAGTTTTACATGAGAAAATAGACTCTTGAAGGGAACAATTGTATTGTATTTTCGAAAACAATAAAAACAACAACTATTTTCATTATTTTCAAACATGTTTCATCCCTAACTAACATTTTTGTCTTATCTCCATCACAATGATTCAATCAAAAGTCTCAAATCTTCTTATTAGCAAGTTAAAATAAACATTTGTTCTAAGAAATAAAAACTAAATGTGTTTTAACAAAGTAAACATACACTAGTTTAGTCATTGTTCACTGCATAAGGTGAAGTAAAATTTTAAGTGTGTGCACCGCTAGTAAACCATTTCTCAAGCCAATGGAAATCTCAAAAAGGAAAGTGTCTAATAAAACCTAGAGAAATACAGTATAAGTTATTGAACATCACTAGTAAGGATTGCATTAAAATCTGTGCTTTCAAGCTCAGCATAAGTTAACAAAAGGAATGGAGAAAGTTTTTTTGTCACTAAACTCGGTAGAAGGAAAAGAGCATAGGGATTAACCAAAGGAGGTATAGTGTCTGTCAGGTTTTGGGTGTTATGGTATATCCAAGCTTTTGAAAAGTATATTTATAAGTTGCAGTGTTAAGGTACAAAACATCCCATTTGCCTACTCAAAGAGACTGCCTCTTTCAAATATCCCTCTGTTGAAAAAGGAGACAAACTAAAAGCCTCTTCTATTCTCTCTCTCTCTCTCTCTCCCTCTCCCTCTCCCTCTCTCTCTCTCTCTCTCTCTCTCTCTCTCCCCCTGTCAACATTCTTGTATATGTCATCTTCCACTAGGGAATCTCATCTCCAATGCTAATAATTGCCTAAGCTTTCTTTTCCTTGTCATTGCTTCACTTTTTCCTTCAGCTGCAAATCCTCACAACACCGTCCACTCCCTAAATAAGACTGTGATACTCTTAAGGATCATGGACGGTGATATTCTGTCTACCCACTTGAAAATTAATCTTTATAAGGTATCCTAAATTAAATTTCTAACATTATTGTGTGCTACACAGTAGAATATTGGGCGTTTTCAAGCAAAATTCAAGAAAATGCTACAAAAGTCAAGCTGGATTTTAAGTACAACATATCTATATACACAATGAGAAAAGAATAAAGCTGCATGATGCAGATACTAATGACATTGCAACAAATATAACTAAAAAAGATAAAAGTATCCACGGTACCATCTGATTTGCACACAATGGGGAGACCCAACTTTTTTAATATGTAAAATTTACTTACACCAACTAATCAAAGTACAAGACATAATTATACATGGAAACATCTTGTGAACTAGTTTAGCTAGTTCAAATTGGGAGTTTCATTATTTCAGGAAAATATTAAATGGTGGGGTCAAAGAATCAATACACTGCAATTTCAATTTTGATTAGTAAATTCAGTGTATCAAATACATAGGGGCTAGGGCACATACAATTGATACTACCTATACAACACTAACCACTGTTCAAACTTCAAATGTGTAATAATCATCTATTGAACTGTAAACTGACAAATAGAAGTACAGATCCAACGAAGAAATGCTTTGGTTTCAAATATGCATCAATTTATTCTTCGGAGGTACCTTGGTGGGCCAATTCATTCATAAAGTTCACTTAGCATCTCATCTGACCCCTGGCTTTGAGCATTCTAGATTCACTCCCACAAATTTGTCCAATACATTCTTAAATGCCTGAACCATACATGAAAAGAGAACGTAAGAAATGAATAGAGAACAAGTATTTTCATTCCATCTACTTCAAAAGTGTGAACATTTCCTGGAGTTTTTAACATCTAATAAAATCACCATTAATTAGTTTAATTAACATGATTTACATTTAAATGACTATCATTTTGTCTAAACTACAAAATCCTAATAACCCAACTGCTTATTCTCTTTAATACATGAAAGTGAAACTAAAGTCTCAATGCACATGCAGGGCAACCAATGCCAGAGACTCATGCACTGAAACAATGATGAGGATAGAGACAATAAAAAAGAAAAGATGCCATCATCAAAGTATATTTAGGAAATAGAAAAATAAATATAAAAAATATTAAACAAGTCAGTCAAAATTGTCTACATCAATTGATACTGAGAAATAAAATAAAAAACAGTTTGTTTGGTCAGAAAATCATAATGAGTTTGAATCTTAATTGAAAATGACAGACACAATACATAAAATGTCATCAATGTTAAGGTCATGCATAAAACAATAGTGATGGATGGAATATTAGCCAAAAAACTATATAGATGGAAGTGAAAATGTGACAAGTGATTTCCACCATTAAATGAAAGTAGCTTCCCAGTGTTCTTTACAGCACTAGTTCATCCATTATATCACTCCGAACTCAATTTTAAGCAAAAAAAATGTCTATTGGAAGCAAATGTGAACTAATCTATCTACATTAAATGTTATTATTCCAAAAATCTATTGGAATAATTTCATAACTCTATCCTGATTGTAACAATCTAATAGCTCTATCATACAATGAATTAACAAACAATACATAATACATGAATATATTGTTTATACACAAGAACGAGTCTGAAACAAATTATCAAAAAGACATCACAAATCGTATGGTCAAGTATTCCAAGGCATGTGGAAATTTTGATCTTAAGTCACATTTCATGATATTCCTACTATAACAAAGATTATCATAGAAGGAAAATAAGGGGGGCAAGGGTGGGGTTGCTGTATCATCCCAGACTAAGAACAATGGGCCACAAATAATGGGCCTACAAGGATATGCAAAGAATGAAGAATATTGCTGTTCACACTTCAATGTTTGCCAAGAAACACCAGTATTTTACGAAAATAACCCCTCGGCAGTTAACTACCGATGAATGAAACCGGTGGTAGTTAACTACCGATGTGGTTAACTACAGGGGATTAACGGTGTTAGAGGAAAAGGGAGGTTTAATGTCACATTGAGAGAAAAATAAGGGAGTTTCGCAAGTACTTCTGCTCATTATGATGGAAAATTTCAGGTTTGAAGCTCCACGGGGTTAACTACCGTCGGTTTAGTTCATCGGTAGTTAACTAATGAGGGGTTATTTTCATAAAATACTGGTGTTTCTTAGCAAACATTGAAGTGTGAACAGCAATTTTCAAGAATGAAGGTATAGCAACAGCAACAACAGAATGGGAAGGAGAAAATCAGTTAAAAAGATTAGAGGGGGAATAACATAAAGGACATGTGTCAATTGGAGAGTGGAGGATGAGACAGGGAATCAGTTCCATACAGTAGAAAGGTGGGGGTCTGTGTGAGGGGAGGAAAAGAATTGGATAGTAATGGAAAAGCTTTGCCTTGGCGAAGGTTATTTTCTCCATAGGGAGAGCAGTCTAGTTGTTTTACATTTTGAACCATAGTCACTCTATTTTCTTCTGAGGAGCTTTGCTCCATTGATAGCAAATTCAATACAATCAATCCATCATCTCCATTTCAACATTGGTTCAGCTTATTTGTTTTGTTTGAGCATTTTATTATGTGTTAGCCGAGAGGCATTACCGTGTAGCCTAGAGAGGCTACTATCTAGGACAAAGAACATTGTAAGGTATTGCATGGAGAGGCCGTCCAGAACAAAGAATGTTTCAGGGCGAAGCTTGAGAAGGCTATAAATAAGCATGTTACATAATGAAAAATCCAATTGTGTGCGGATTTTCAACGTAGTCCACAACTTTTGTGGGTGAAGCCGATATAAAGTCTGTGTGCATTTCTCTCTTCCTTGTTCTATTAAGTTTAGTAAATTGGCACATTTGTTAGTACGAATTGTCATTTCATCAGAAATTGAAAACTGGTCTTCTCAAGAATATTTATTGTTACTAATGCAGAAAGCTCAAACCTTGTTTTAGAACTTATGCAAACACATTTTGAGAAGGTATTAAATCCTGCCAACTAGTTTTCAAATAAGCATAATAATCATACAATGGAAAACAGTTCAAGTGTATATTAGAAAACTTCCTTCCGAGGATGTGTCATTCCATCAGCAAATTCATGTTGCATCATTAGAAGACTTATCTTTTGAACAAACTTTGAGTGCTTGTATTACTTGAGTGAGAGTCAGAAAAGTTTGGGGTTAATAGGTTGGAGAGTCAAGGGTTGCAATTGAATTCCCTTCATGTGACTCTAAGTACACACACCAGAAGGGTAAATATGGAGGAACAATGAATTCCAAAAGATAAAGCTAGAGCACAGCTCCTCAATTACCTGTTGCGTGAATAGCTCCTTCCCCTTCAGAATAGAATTCATTGCTGCAGATTGATCATCAAACGCACTGTAGAAAACCTCGTAGAATCTATTCCTGCAATTAAAAAGGCGACCAAAATAATACGACATTATCTTCTTGACAACCAATCACATGAAACACTTATGAATATAGTACATATTAGAAAGTACCGATCTTCCTCAATAGTTAGTTCATCCATCTCATCAAATTTCCGTGTAAGAACTTCAGCCCCAACTGGTGATAGTACATGCAGAACAAGAGCCTCTAAAGTTCTTGGGAAGTTGTTCTGAAAATAGTAAATAGTGCAAGATTTTTTAAATATAAAACATAACTTAAAAATATCAAAGAAATAGCTACAGCATGATTAAACACAAGGAAATTAGTATGTAATTTGAGTTAAAGAAGTAGCAGTAGTCTTTATACAACAAACAAATAACTCAATCTCATCCACCTCAAGCATCACTTCTAAAGAATAAAGGAGGCATGAAATAAAAGCAGTTCCCTTTTAACGACAATAACGCCTTTTCCCACTAGTTGGAATCAGTCATACTCTAATATATCAAATAATGCCACAATGTCCTACCATAAATCTTGTCTAATGACAAGCCATTTAAATCTAAATTCTTCTTAATGGTTGAGCCAATAATTTCATTTGTCTCCCTCTACCTCTAATAATTAGACTATCCTACATATGATCTACTCACTATACATAGGCTTTTACAAGTAGTTCCCTTCCAAGCAGGAAAGATATTATTATTGGAATAGTCACATGAAATATTCCTGAGAAAATGAGAAAAAATAAAATGAAATGTATTTGTCAACTTGCAAGAAAGAATTCCATCGATATGATCAAGTACAAATGCCCTATGTCAACAATAACTTTGTTAAATCATAATTTGTATCTAAAACACCCACAACATGGTTCACAGTACAAAGAAGTGCATAAAAACAACTTTTCAGACATTTGTAAATTGTATGGGAAATGAAAACTCACTGCCATGGCAAGAAAGACATTTTGAAGAGTTTGTGGTTTGACGTTCCAGAGAATTTTGGCAACTGGATCATCTTTCAATTCAGAAGTCGCTATTTTCTCATATTTATCACTGCCTATAAGATCATAATCATTTATAGAAGTTGACAGTGATTGCTGATCCTGGCTAGCGCTAACACTGTTGTGAACCAAAGACACGAGTTCATGAAGCACCTGGACTGCAGCAGGTTCTAATTCTAGCAATGTGTTCCCCTCTTTAAGTCTTTTCTCCTTTAAATCCATTCCTTTCAACATCTGACTGCAATTTTCATCAGCGTGATCTGGTAATCAGATTATCAACATCGGTTAGTCCGTCAATGGAGAAATGATAAGCTGGAATTTAGTTTTCATGTAAGGAGAAAACCATAGAACGCAGCTATATTATAGCCATTTACTAATTATCTTACTTGCTCTTCCATTCTTAGGAAGCGCGTTCGCACACATCCTAGTTTTTCCCATCCCCAATTTTAGCAGTTGCTGGTCCTGTCCTATATTGAAAAAGCATGTCACCGGCCCATTACAAAAACTACTAACTTGTGAGCATAAAGGAAAAAAGAAATCAATTTAACTCGATGAACTTTGATAGACAGAAAACCCCTCTGTTCTCCACACTCAGGAACAAAATTTAAATAGACAAATGCTCAAAAGACTTAAGCTTCCTGTTAGAATTAGTGACTATTATTAGTTACTGTTAGTATTCCTAGATTGTACAGATTCTTAAAATAGTGCTAATCAATTAAACCTTCAAATGTATTTACTAACACCATTACAAATACAAGGTGGTGTGGTCTGATTTAGACACACAGAGGTACAAATTTTACACTTCCTACTTCATCAACCATTTGCAATGAAAATTTTCTGAAAATTTGAAATTCAATAACAATTAATCTGTACACTTTATGCTACCACACAAGAGAGAAAGGAACTGCATGGCACTTAACGGAGCTAAACATCTAAAGAAGTCTGAAAAAGGAAATTATTTATATGCACGCAAGCACACATACATATGTAGATGCATTCATAAGTAAGCTCATACAAGAGCAACACTAAAATATTAGTTCTCTTCCGTATCCATTCTCCAACGCCACCAAGACAAATGAAAAAATAATAGTGTAGACTTCAATAATGTTTTCTGCAGTAACTGACGTGTACAAAATAAGCACATACCATCTCTTTGTCAATCAACCTTTGAATGCGTCCATTGGATCAACAGGTAAATGATATTTGAAAGAAGAAGAAAAAAAAAAACCAATTAACATTCAAAAGTCTTTTTATCACATAATATTCGATGACAACTTTAAACAGAGAACTACATCATCACCATACCTTCTCAATATTCTGCGTAAATAATAAGCATCCATATGTTCCATCATGCAAGACATTGTGTTGGATCTCCACCAAAAGTTAATAGCAATAGTAAAATCATCACTATCTACTTGGTGGAACCTACATCATAGAACAGTAATTAAGTGACGAAGTATAGAGAACAAGACTAAGACACCTGAGAAGTTTATTTGTGTAAAAAGAAACATAGATTTTGTCACGAATATACGAACTAGGGAAATATGTCGTTGCACTTTAAACACAAAACATAGATCCTACTGCAAATATGGTTGGGTGGCATGAAGTGACAAATGAAGTTGTTGAGACTTGAGTCTCATACTGGATGTGATCATGAGATACGTTCTAGAAAAGCATTTATAAGTGGGAGACATCTTTCACCCTATTTTGTAGGGTTGAGTTAGGTCCAACCCAAATTCTAAGATGGTATAGGAGTTTATCCAAGATTCAGTGGGTCACTTTATTTTTTTATTTTTTTTTAATGGCAAAATATATTATATATAAATAGGGGATTAGATCCCAAGTATTACACCAAAAAGAAAATAAAAATACACCAAAACACCCAGCGCTTGTTATTGTCCACTCAGGTAACACTTCGATATTCAGGTTTGAGCATGAGAGGGTGTGATAAGAGGCCCATGTTGGATATGATATGTCCTGAAAATGTGTTTATAAGTGGGAGGCATCTCTCACCTTACAAAACCGTTTTGTAAGGTTGGGTTAGACCCAACTCAAATTCAAAGAGAAGACTAATGCACTGAATGTATATGCTCAAGCAACGGAAATTAAGAACAATCACAAGATCAATAAACAAACAAAATGAATTTTAACTGCATCTAGGATATCTAATTATGAGCTGTTCCTTCAATAAGTGTGAACATTGAAAGTTGCAGATATTTATCTGGTACAGAATTGCCAGAAAACAATCAGAGAAGTTAAGCTGTTCTCGAATGACACCCAAGTTTCCCTGTCCATGTCTGCCAAATATGGAAGAGAAATAATCTACCCAAAAACAGAGAAAGGCTTATCAAAAAGACGTTGATGAGCTATAGACCTTACCATCCTTCAGGAATGAAAAGTGCATCGCCTGCCTCCAGAACAACCTTTTGTCCAAACTCCATTAAGTCTTCTGCCCTTGGATAAATTGAGTAATCAGGGTTTTCTAAAGCAACCGAACTGCCACGAGAATTTTATTGAAAAGAAAGACAAAAGAAGGCATTATTAGAATATACAAGATATGTCAGTGAGCCATGTTTTGAGAACTCAGAACTGAACATGTAAGAATCCGTGTTTACTACATCAATACATATAGAGGGCTCTTAGCAATCATTGAGTATACCTGTGATTGGAAGCTTCTCCATAGATAGGCATAGGGTAGAGTGAGGAACTAGCAGAAGGAGGCCACAAAACAACTGCAAGAAAGCGGTTTCATTAAAGGAAAGAAATGGATAGAAGCTTGAGGAAGAAAAAGAAGGTCGGGGCGGAATATATATTGTTGAATAAGTAACTGAAAACCCTAGAAAGGATTTTTGCAAAATCATAGAATGAAAATAGACAGTGAAGCCAATAGAGTTCCAAAACTCTGTTATATGTTTTTTACTAGCACATTACTTTAGACATTAAATAAATTAAAACATCGGCAAACCAATACAAGTACTAAAAATTCCTACACGGCTGATAGCATATTACTGACAGGGAGCACCCTGCATTTCTGCAGTGGCAAAAAAACTCATGCTGGGCGGTAGTAGGATAGGATAATAGGTCATAACAAGACGAGGAAGACGTATACCTTACCTTGTTTACGGCCAGAAACTATGCACAAAAGATTGTGGTGTGGATCATAGTGAGTACTTGATCTAGATTGCGCATTGTTCATCCACAAATTTATAGAAGACAGATCTTTTGCTCCCAAAATTGGAGGCTGCAGAGGACAATATGATGAAATTATAATTTCATAAACAAAAGTCTCTACTATGAAGAGAAACATACCGTGAACTATAAACTAAAACACAAAATAGCATGCACAAATAGACTAACCGTCTGAATGTCTTCCCTTAGGGTTTCCAATTGAACTTTCTCCTGACGATTACTGTTCATGATCGGCACCTAAAGAAAAATCACCAAAATTCATTCCAAAACACAATAACTACTAACATTTGCTATTCAAAAACAAAAATTGTTTTAAAACTATAATACCATTAAACTATCAAATCAGTGCACAGATGGCACAGGGACAACATAGAGATGACTTAACAACATTAACAAAAAAATAAAAACTTGGTAGTATTGTCAGAAACAGTATAAATCAGTTTTGATGAACCAATAAGAATAGGTTATTTCATATTGGAGTTTGAACCTGGGCTAAATAAATTTGTTCAGGAATATCTTCGAATGACAAACAATCATGTTGTGAGCTATCCGTTTGCGAGGCAACACAATGATCGTTGTCTAGATGCTGTTGTTGCTGAGTTTGCATATGCATCCGTTTCTTACACAAATCAAGGAAGGTAGAAAATGGTAAAGGAACCTGCAATGCAAGGAAATGAAAAAACAAAAAAAATTAACTTAACATCACCATATAATCTCATATCTCAAATACTACTACAAGCTCTCAAGTATAGCTTATGATAACAACTTATAGCATATATCAATACAATTTGACTTTAATTTATCATGTGTTACCGAAATAGCTTATTCTTAAGCGCTGATGCTATAAGCTGCTTAATTAAGATGTTTATCGAAAATGTTGATAATTAAGAGCATATAGTGTTAATTAATTACCCACCCTTTGATGACTACCAAGATCACCGTAAAAAACAGGAGCAGATGAAGATATCATAGCCTCGACCACAGAAGATCCTACCCGATCCTGCAAGTAGTTGAGTCCATCGTTCCGTGGGTTCCATAGAGAGAAAGCTGTCCAATTCTTGGTGCAACCGCATAGAACCTTTTAGGTTAGAAAATTCAAATATTAGTAATTAGTGATGCAAGTAATAATTGAAAGAAGAATCTGATAGTGTTGTTTGTTTGATTACAGCGGGAACGTTTTGAGCTTCGATGAGAGACTCGAAATCATTAGATGTAAGAACTTCTTCATATCTTCGGATTTTAATGCAATCTTCCATTTCTTTCTTCTAACTTCTAACAACTTTCAAAGAATCAAGTTTCAGTTTCAGATAGATTTTCAAGAGGAGGAATTCGACACTTCTAGTTCAAGTTACAAAAGGATTACTATTTGCACCGCACTTTTTAGTTTTTACTACTTACATTTCCTTTCTCTTTTTTCTCACTGCTATCTTTTTTCTAATACACACTTGTTATACGGCGTTTCCAACTCAATTTTTGCTTATACTCTCCAAGAATCCCCTACATAGTACTTCCTCCGTTCCTGGTTAAATGTCTTTTTAAGGTGAATGTTCCTTTCCTATTTAGCTGTTGTTCGGATATTTTAAAGGTATAATTTATCAATTATACCCTTTATCAATTATTCTTATATTTTTCCATAAAATTAATTAATGTTATATATTTCGAAAACTAAAATTTGTTTTTTTAAGTTTTGTTTTAAAACAAAATTTGTTTCTTCTTATCTTTAAATTTAAACAAATTTTTGTTAACTATAATAATAATTCCATGAAGAGTTAAAATTTTATAAATAAGATGAGTGGTACTTGTTAAAAATTTCAAGTGTAAAGTAAAAGAACATATATTTGAAAGATAGTAGTAACTAACAATTGTTGGTTACATATTAAATTTATTGTAAAGATAAAGTGTGTGCAAAAAAATAGGAAATTATTAGTGGAGTAAAATGAGGGAATAATAGGAGAAAAATGTGCAAAAATACACTTCGTTATTTTTGTGCTAAAATTCTAGAATGACACTTAAAAAGGAACGGATGGAGTATTAAAGAGGGTGTATTGAATTATGATTTGAAGGGATTTTAAAAGATTTTTTTTATCATGAAAGAGTTTTGTAGCTTAAACAAAGTCATGTGATATTCAAGTAAGATTCTTTGTCATTTCAAAAAAAAAAACTGCGATATTAAATCAAGACTCTTCATCACTTAAAAAAGTATTGTTGTATTCAAAATCATTCAAATTTCAAAAGATTGTTTAATAAATCGGATTTTGTGAGATTTTTTAGATCGGATTTTGTGAAAGAGAGTGTGTTTTGATTATTTTTTTCAATGAGTCTTTAAAATTCGTAAAATCTTTTGAAATTCATAAAATCATTTCAAATTCATTAAAATCTTATGAGTTAAATCTATTGAAATCCAAATTGTAAATCTGAATAGTCTTTTAAAATCATCAAAGTAATCAAAATCCTACAAAGTCTTTTAAAATCCTTCAGGACTTTTTTAAATAAAGATTTTTCTTTAAAATCCTAATCAATACACCCTCCAAAAAAAAAAATTAATGACTTTTTCCTCATTATCCAACGGTAATGAACACTGATATGAAAATTTATCAAAAACTTAGATGATGGAACACACTTAAAGTATTTTATCGGTCATGAACAGTAAAAATTAACGGTAACGGTAAGTGACACTATACAAAATCCATTTTATAAATATTTCACTCTCATTCATAATTTTCACATCATTCTCGAAATATTTATCAATACTTTCAAAATGGTTAAATGTTTTCTTACGTGCATTACTCTACTTGTGATTGTTTTGCTCCTTATTAGCATTATCGATGTTGAAGAATTAGGAATATGTTACAAAAGAATAATTATATTTAATGTTTTCATATTATTAGGCTTAGCTTAGACTATTACCATATATTCCGATAGAGACATAGATTAAATCATTGTATTATAATTATTTAATTAGTGTCCCGGTTAACATTACTAAATTTCTTAATCCGTGTAAAATTAGTAGTTATTGGAGAGAGTAATTTAAAGAAAGAGTTATTATTAATATATTTAGTTGGAAAATTCTACGGTGAAGTCATGAGAATGACTTTTCTAGTGAAGTCAACACTATAACATCAAAGGTGTATTGAGTAGCACCCCGCTATTTGTACGGTGGCATCAAAAATTCAGTCCCCATAGTATCATCAATTCATCAGATTAACAAGACTGCACTTAATCTAATTTTATCCTACCTTGTTTTAAGTGCAATACCCCAGAAGTGTGACACTTAAGACTATCGCATAATATCAACAACTATGTTTGCATGTTAAGTTAAAGATGCCAACGATAAAATAGTACATGTAAGTTCAATATGTTGCAAGCATTAGTAGATGAACTACTATTGATCATTAATCATCAATCAACAATTTAAAAAATGAATCGAACATTAAGATCAAAATTAACTTTTTCAAAAAAGTCAGTTTCACGGTAGAAGCTCCCACTAGTTGTCATTTGACAAAAAAAAAAAAAACTCTTCTTGATTTCAAATTCGGCGCCATAACTCTAACAACTTGCTATTAAAATATGGCAAAAATCTAAACATGCTAAAATTGGGAATCTACCGTCAAAAATCGATTACGCGCTATGTGAAACAAATTCCAGTAAATTACTAAAAGGGATACTTGATCATATATAAATACTTTGGGGCTTCCTTTCAAAAAGAAAAAAAGAAGAAGCAAAACCATGGAAAAAAAGAATAAAACGCAACTCAACCTCCAACGCCATAGATGATCCTCAACCGCAACGTCAAAAAGTTCCCTCCAAACCAGTCGAAATCGCTGGTGATTACTTCGCAGGCATCTCCAATGATCACTCCCTACCTGCCCCTTAATCGCCGCCTAAGACTCCTGATTGCCCCGTTTACCAACACCTTGTCAAACGGGGGTTTTATTTGAAGAGAGAGAAGGTTGAGGATTGTCTTTGCCGATTAGGGGGTTCGATAAATGACTTGGATGTCCGGGGAAAAGAAAAAAGTTTGTTTCCGAAAGTTTCTGTTTTCCGATCTCCATTCTTGTGGTAGTCGTATACTTCCTACTCCTATTGAACTAAAGCTCAAAACTACTCTCCCTGGTACCTACGTATTGCAGGTTAGGTTTCAATTTCGATATCTACTAGTTACAAACCCGTGCTTCGCACGGGTTCAATAACGTATTCGATAAAAAAAATCTTTGAAAGAAGAGATGTTAAAACGACAGAACATTGTGATTCATCATAAAATATGTATGGGCTGATTAAGAGAGCATATAATCAGTTTATGAGATTATGAATTGACATAATTTTTAGGATGAAAACTATTGGAACCAATAAAGGAATCAATGATGTGTGAATTTACATATTATCCAAAATTATAAAAAAGAGTTTTGTTGTAATACCCATATTTACATCAAATGAAATCAAGCAAAGAAGTAGCATCACTGAGTGAAGATAATCTAGTCTAGGATTAAAGTTAAGGTGATATGTTGAAAGTGCGGATCATGAACACCAAATCTTTATTTGGAAACGACTTGAACGTGCATATTTTTAGGTGGCTTCTCTAGATAAAAAATTAACTTATCACCTACCTCTAACACATGTTATCGGCAAAATTTGAACCATTGGCCGCCTAAGTATTTTTTGTAACTTGCTCTCTTTGCCGCTATCAAGCGACACTTATACCTTTTTTGAGCTTGTTTGTCGATGAATGTGATTGTTTTCCGTGTTCCTTTTAGAAATGTCATTGATATCTCATTTGAGAAGTGCTAGGTACAAAACAAATTGCAGTGTTAATTAGAAGTTATATATATGTATATTTCTAAAACATTTACCAAAGCATTGTAAAGATTTACTGTAGGAAAATAGCATGTTTTATTTTTCTCAAGAGATTAGGAAAACAACATTACAATTAACATGATACTAATTGGAACCAATGAAGAAACCAACAATGTACAGATTAACGTTACATAATAGTTAGATTTATAAAAGAGATTGCAAGTTTCATAGACTAACCAAAAAGGAATTTTTGTCAATACTTACATCGGACAAAATGAAAAGAACAAATGACATCCCAAAATCAAGATAGTTTACGACTACAGTCCAAAGCGATACATCAAAATAGTAAAAGTTAAAATAGTTCAACAACAAAGATCTACTTTGGAACAACTCGAACTTGCAAGTTCTTCTGTGACTTTTCGAGATCAAAGATGAGCTTACCACCTTCTTCCATCACTCGTTATCTGCAGAAATTGAACCACTGCCCACCCAAGTAATTTTCATAGCTTGCTCTATCGGCGGTAATGAGATGACAATTATACTGTCTCTGTGTCTGGTCATCAATGAGAGTGATTGTTTTGCGCTTTCCTTTCAGAATTGTTCTTGACACCTCGTTTGGGAAATGCCAAACAGAAAAATAACTGCAATATTAGTTTAATGCATATTTACATAGATAAGATGTATGCGAATATAGTTACATATAATTTATAAAATAAAGGTAGCATAACTGATTTTAAGCTAAAGAAAATGTAACATGACTTCTAATTTATCATCCTATTATCTTCATATAAAGTCTAGATAAATGCATGCATGTGCATTATATGCACCCCGTTGACCAATTAACATTGTTGAAACAAATGGAAATTAAGCATCACTTCCGCATGTGCATATATAGCTGGCATCATTTGACATTGATGTCTTCGTACATTTGGTGCAACTCTCATAATACAATCCAAACTGGTTATGATTGAATTTAGTTGTTTTCCAAATAGTGATGCAATATGTTTCCTAACACAAATTATGCACATGAAATAAAGAATAATGCAATATGTATTTTTAATTTGTGCGTAAAAAAACTCAAAGCATGTTTGTGCATAAAAAAAGCAGACATTGACTAAGTTTATAAATTCAGCAATTGGCCTAACATGTGACAGTTTGGAAAAATCGTTGTACGAAGTACGTTGAGAAGAAGTCGAACTCTGACTTAAGTTCTAACTGAAGTTTGACTCTGAGCTTGAGAAGTGTTAAAGTCACGACAACAATTCAAGAAACATGGTCAAAAAACAATCAAATCGGATTGTGAAATAATAAGTTACTCTAACACTGTATTGTGAAATCATAATGCAAACTTACTAAGTCTTAAACTTCTCAACAACCGGATGATGTAGGTTGATGAGCAACCTCGAACCTGACCAATTGTTACATATATTTGGGTTGTCATTGACTACAAAATGGAAGCAAGGAACTCAAGGTAAATAGATGGTAAATGATAAAGCTACGAAGTATTTTTTTCCATAGTGTTACATCAACTATATTCCCACTACATAAGGAAAGACATTTTTCGAGTCATTATCAAACTTATACAAAATTCTATCATCTGATGTTGACAAAATAGAAAATAATACCTTTTCTATTTAGCAATATTTAGTTTTTTTGAATAAGAAAAAGATATGCATAGTTTATTACAATATAAAGGTGCAATATATATATAAAAGATAAGTATAGTTTTTTTAGGCATCTATACCTTTTATGTGTGTGTCTATATATATATATATATATATATAACATAAGCATGATGTTTTTAGGCATCTATACATTTTTTGAAGAAAAGACATCTACAATTTTACTTTTAATTAAAATCAAAATTTTATAAAAATTATACGCATTAGCGTAACAAAAAAACAGACACACATAAAGTATTACTCTAAACACTAATATGTGTGTCTGTATATTTGAGAGGTTGAAGAAAGACAATAAAAATATTATGTATCATTAAATGATAGCGTAAATAAAAATATTTGTGAGGTTGTTATAATTAAACGATATTTAAATTAAATATATAAGTGATAAAAAGATAATAAAATTTCTTTGAAAAAAAGGTAATAAAATTAAATGGAACCTCCTTTAAAAAATTAAATGGAACGGCTAAAAAAAAATTAAATGGAAGAAAAAAACATATTGAAATATAATATTTGAAAATAAAAGAAAAGGTTCCCAACGTGAATTGAAGAGAGATGATTGTGAAATAAATTGTCGAGAAATAGTTTTTTGAAATAGCATTCAACAACTTTTGGCCAAAGCTCATTCCATTCAATTTTATGCATTAAAAAAAGTACTTTTTTTAGTAAGTACTTAATTGATATTGTACTTGGCCTAACTTCTCCTTAAAAATGAAGAGAAGTTGGAAAAAAAAAGGGTCAAACGGTATCTTAATCTCCCACAACGGCAGTGTAGAAGCAACTGAATTTGTGAGAAAAAAATTAGAAAATAGTTAAAAATAAAAAAATTGGAAAATAGTCAGAAGTTTTTAAAAATATGAAAATTGGAAAATAGTTAATAAAAATCGGTGAGGTAACACTCAACCAAGCAATACTAAAAAAAATTATATGCATTAGCGTAACAAAAAACAGACAGATGGACATAAAATATTACTTTAAACGTTAATGTGTGTGTGTATATATTCGCGAGGTTGAAGAAAGGAAATAAAAATATTTGGTATCATTAAATGACAGCGTGAATAAAAATATTCGTGAGGTTGTGATGATTAAACAATATTGAAATTAAATATATAAGTGATAAAAAGATAATAAAAATCTTTTGAAAAAAAGATAATAAAATGAAACTGTTCAAAAAAATAAAATAAAATAAAGTTAAATGAAAAGAAAATATATTGAAATAAAATATTAAAAAATAAAAGAAAAGGTTTCCAGCGTGAGTTGAAAAGAGGTGCTTGTGAAATATATTGTCGAGAAGTAGTTTTTTAGCATTCAACAACTTTTGGCCAAAGCTCATTCCATTCAATTATATGCATTAAAAAATGTTCTCTTTCTAGTAAGTACTTAATTGATATTGTGTCTGACCTAACTTCTTTTTAAAAATGTAGAGAAGTAAAAAACAAAACCCGGGTCAAACGGTATCTAAGCAACTGAATTTGGGAGAAAAAATTGAAAAATAGTTAAAAGTGTTTAAAAATATAAAAATTGGAAAATAGTTAAAAAAAAATCGGTGAGGTAGCACTCAACCAAGCAACACTAAAAAAAATTATATGCATCAGCGTAACAAAATCACAGACAGACAGACATAAAATATTACTCTAAACGTTAATGTGTGTGTGTAAATATTTGCGAGGTTGAAGAAAGGAAATAATAGTATTTGGTATCATTAAAAGACAGTGTGAATAAAAATATTTGTGAGGTTGCGATGATTAAACAATATTGAAATTAAAATAATTGATAGTGTGTTTGACCTAACTTCTCCTTAAAAATGTAGAGAAGTTGGAAAAAAAACCGGATCAAGCGATACCTTACTCTCCCATAACGGCAATTTAGAAGCAACTGAATTTGGGTGAAAAAATTGAAAAATAGTTAAAAAAATAAAAATTATAAAAGTTATTAAAAATATAAAAATTATAAAATAATTAAAAAAAATGGTGAAGGGCAAAATGGAAAATGTAGCCTAAAATGATGAGGTGGCATTAACCACACCCCCATCAATAGGAAATTACTAAAATGCCCCTCCAAGGGGCAAAATGGTAAAATCCTAGGGACTTACTTTTATAATATAGTAAGTAGATTTCCTTTCTATCATTTATTTGCGGAACCTGAACACTTCACACCCAAATGCTGCAATGAATTGGTAGGTCGATGAATTTATCAATATCTTAGACACCTCCAATCAACAAGTGATACCTCCTCCAGGGATCAATAGGATTCTCAAGTTCAAATTGACCGATGGTGTTCAAACAGTCGATGCACTAGAGTACTACACTCTTGAAGCCCTTCAAGTTTGTGAGCCTCCTGGATTAAAGGTTTCATACTAAAGCTAAGTTATACTAGATTGCTTGGAGTCTAAGCTATCTTCTTTACTATTATCATGTAATATATTTTGCTTTTATTTGCTTCTATTCTCTTCGTTTAAGGGATCTTTTGGTACGTACTTGTTGTGGATCGAAATCTCTAATGTAGAAGTGAGACATGGAATGTTATCGCTGGTTCCTGGAAATATTAGAATATTGGGGGGAGGATTAGTTGAGCCTGTGGATGAAACTCTAAAGTGGGTGGTTGATGATCCCAGTCACAGTGACTCGATGTTGCCCAACATTGATACTATCCTTGCAAGCTACCAATGTAATAAGTCCTTTATGTTCTTTCTAGATTAGATTACATAAATACGTGTGTGAGAAATGCAATATAAGGAAAACAAATTTTGTCATACAAGAGCTTCTAATATTGAATGAGTTAGATTGAAGTTTTTTATCATATTTTCTTAACACATGTGTAAAGATTGAAGCATATACTCATGTGTCAAATTCGTTACCTCATTAAAAATTCAATCCTGCATCAGTTAAATGCATCATGTGTCACATCAGTTAAATTTTTTATCATGTGTAAAGATTGAAGCATATACTCATGTGTCAAATTCATTACCTAATTTTGTAGGCATGGTTAGAACACTAGAAGAACTTTCACCATTGAATGTTGGAGTAAGCATATACTCTTTAAGGCTTTCATTTTTCTGGCATACACAAAGACCAAAATGCCCATGAAAGTTAAGTGTCATTGGCTCTAACAACAATTAACATTTGTTGCACTCTATCACATAAGCCAAACTGCACTCCATTGGCATAATCTCAACATTTTTTTTGTTATTTTTATGTACTTCATTCATTGATACATTCAGGAACTATTTTGACATCAATGACTATTTGGACTAACAGAGGGCATAATCACGTACTATTTTGGCATTTCGATACATTGAGTGACTATTATGGTTATTTGTTACACATTTAGAGAACAAAATGGTTATTACTCCTAAAATCAAACGCAAATTATCGAAAAAGAAATTCCTTGAAACAGAAATTGTTTAAGTGACGATTACATTAAGTTAACTCTAATTGCAACGACATCTAAAACAAATTCGTTATTTACAACCAAGGATCCAAAATCAGCTAAACATAAAACTACTACACCTCCTGACTTGCCGCCTCCTTCTTGATATTTGATACGTAGTGGCTTGGATCATCCCATCCCTAATCCTCGTCAAGACACAACGAAATTCATGATTGAATGAATAAATGAACGATTGAATGAATAACCAAATATATCAATGAGTGAAGTAGGGAAAAATAACAAAAACATGTTGAGATTATGCCAATCAGTGCAGTTTGGCTTCTGTGACAGAACACAACAATTGTTAACTACCGTAGGAGCCATCTTAACTATCGTTAGTGAAACGATAGTTAACTGACGTTGAAGGTGAAACAATAATTCATATTTTTCTCTTTTTGGGATGTCTAGTGAAAAATGGAATCCTAAAGAGTAATTTTGCCGCAAGTTTCTCTAGTACAAGTTCTTGGGCTCAATATTTAAACTTAATTTAAAAGGGATTACTATTTGCACCGCACTTTTTACTCTTACATTTCTTTTCCGTTTTTCTTACTGTATTTTTTCTGAATACATTACACCTGTTCTACGTTTCCAACTCATTTTTTTTGGAATGGATATACATTCATTCTCAAACCAACAAAGTTGAGATTCTATATTTTGAAACTTAATTTCTAAAACATGAGTAAATGTTCACGAGGTAGTAAAAATTTAACATAGTAATGTCATGATACATAGTTCAATTTCTCTAATTGTACATGATCATTAGTAAAAACCTTTTTGTGAGCAGAAAAAATTCTCTCAAATCTTCACCTACTATATATTCGGCTAAAAAAATAAAACTTAATAAACTTGAGATCACGATTCTGCTCAAGATTTTAGGTTCATGTTTGTATATGACCCTCAGGTTCTCTCAAAAATCTTTTAATTTATCGGAATGTATCTTCTGATTATACAAACCTATCAAAAACAATTTTCAATCGACTTTTTTTTGCACAAAATTCATCGGAAATTATTTTTCGATCGTCCTTTTTTCAAAGTTGAGCAACTTGGTGTAACGCCCTTTTTAATTATTTGATTATTTTAATGAGTTTAGAATATACTTATATGATTTGTGTGATTTATATGATTTATTTTGATGAGTGATATTTTGTTATGTTATATGTTGGTATTTATTAGTATAATATATATGCTATTTGGTTTAGAAATATATATGTTATAGAAATATATTTGTTATAGAGATATATTTGTTATTTGTTATAGAAATATTTTATATTATATATATATATATATATATATATATATATATATATTAGAATAGAATATTGAGTTTAGGGGTTGTTATGAGAGAGTTTTGGGGGAGAAAGAGAAATAAGATAAAATAGAAAATAAAAGTTATAAACAGGAGAGACCTAGTTTAGAAAAACATAACGTACGATCAATTTTGGAGAAAATGGAGAAAAAACCAAGAGAAGGGAAAGAGACCTAGCAAGTTGCGATTTTTATATTCCAAGGTAATGGTGGGACTAACATTCAATAATCTTGAGTTTGTGATTGTGAAAATTGTATTTAATATGTTGTAGGTTTAGTTTTCGAGAATTTGAGAATTAGGGTAAGAGTGATGATTTTGAATGAAAGTGAAGTTGAATAATATGGGTTGCTTTTTCTGATTTTTCTTTTCATCTCTGCCCCGAATTTGAAATGAAATATGGTATTGATAGGTTCATAATTGGTCTTAGGTGTAAACACGAAAGTTGTAGGTATGGATGTTAGGTTTCTAATACCGTTGGTCTGACGTCAAAACGATTTATAGAACTTGAGTTATGGTCAAATTACTGCACGTAGGTCACAATGAATTTTTATGAATTTCAGCACAACTTTGTCTGAATTTGAACTGAAAACTGGTATTGATTGGTATAGAATTGGTCTTAGGTGTAAACACTAAAGTTATAGGTATGGATTTAAGCTTTCTAATGCCGTTGGTTTGACTTCAAAACGATTTATAGAACTTGAGTTATGGTCAAATTACTGCACGTAGGTCACAGTGAATTTTTATGAATTTCAGCACAACTTTGTCCGAATTTGAAATGAAAACTGGTATTGATTGGTACCGAATTGGTCTTAGGTGTAAACACGAAAGTTGTAGGTATGAATGTTAGCTTTCAAATGTCGTTGGTTTGACTTCAAAAGGATTTATAGAACTTGAGTTATAGTCAAATTACTGCACGTAGGTCAAAGTGAATAATTGAATATGATTGATGAATTAGTATATGAATGTATATGTTTATCAGTATGATATTGTTTATGATTGATGAATTAGTATATGTATGTATATGTTGTGAATACAATATTGTCCATGATTGATGAAGTATTATATGTATATATGATGTTTTAAGATATTGATTATTATTTGATGTTGTTATATTGTGATATAATTGTATATGCATTACTTGAATTATATGTGAATAACTGAGATGTTGTTGACTTGCATTTGATATTATTATGTCATGCTGTTTTTGTATACTATTGTGTTGCTGTTGTTATTTAACTAAGCTGCATGAGTCGGTCTAAGTTGATTAAGATGATGAAGTTCCAAATTATTGGATTATATAAGAGTTTGTCGATTTAAGATGTTTAAGAGGTCGAGTCCATGCATTAGCATTTCATTGTTGGGGGCTTGATGCCCTGGAGCCTTTGCTCACTTAAGTTGAGGGTTTGATGCCCTGGGAGCCTATTTACGCTCAAATAAAGTTGAGGGCTTGATGCCCTAGGAGCCTATTTACGCTCAAATATGTTGGGGGCTCGATGGATTGGTACCACATGCATATAAGAGGTCTAAGTTGCATAGTCGAGTTGGAGTCGCATTTGTCGAGTCAAAGATGTTTAAGTTGCCAAGTTGTTGAAGCTGTGATTCTTTATATGAACTATTAAAGACGTGATATATGATATATTATTATCTATGATAAATATTATGATGATTTTAGGTTGTTAAATATAATTATTGAATTATATGCTTAATATTATTGTTTTGTGAAATCTCACCCCTTCTGCTTGGAAATGTTGCTCTTCGTATGAGTAACTTGCAGGTATTAAAGATTAGTAGGAGTGGTGGCTCAAGTGTCTTAGGGCTCTGATACGTAACGGGATGAGAAATTGTTGCTATGTTTATCATTCTTTTATGTATCAATTTTGGAACATGTTGTTGAAGCTTTTATTGTCGTTGAATTAATTCCGCTGCAAAGTTTTAATTATTACATTGTTGAAATTTGAAGGATAATTATTTAATTATTCCATTTATGATTTTTAAGAAAATAAGTGTAACATTCCGTTTAAGGTGTTTCACTCTGATTAATTTATGAAATTTTTATGTTGGGAAAACGGGGTGTTACACTTGGAGGCGAAAGAGCAATCTCCGTTTGTGATTGGGGTATATATTGAATTGTATCTAATGTGATGTGCTTATTGCCTAATATCAAATTTCAGTCAAACCCTAGTCGCATCAACATTTGTTGGGTTGTACTACTACTCATTTCTTAATGCCAATATCATATGTATCTCAACCACTTCTTTTGTTCTTTTCCACTTGAAATCCCAAACTTTTTTAAGTTGTGTAATTTCCACAACTTGTCCGTCTGAAAATATATAACTAATTAATTTATATTTTCACATGTCCATTTCCTTGCTTACGAAGCTTACAATGTTTTTATCTTAATGTGACTATTATTATAAACATGGACAAGTTGATTCTAATTGTTTTATAAAAACATTGATCCTTCAGTCTGTATAGATTAATCTCACTATGTCAACCAAATTTTATGAACGAAATGATCTCTACATTCTTAAAAGCAACCCTTATTTTGCTCAATTTCACCTACTTCGAGTACCAAAACTAGTGCAAACATTAAACAAGATTGGTTCAAACATGTGATGTGACTTGGTTATTACTACTTTTGTGCTTGTTTAAGACATTTACGGAGTCATGCACATATTTTTTGAACTTGTTGCAGCCAAACATTACTATAACAATTTAGAAACAGGATAATACAAAAATAGTGAAACACTTGCAGCCAATTTGCTAAATACTAGTAATCACCAATTTGATTAGGTCAAAAACATGTCAAAGACTTGTCTCAAGACAAATCACCAACGTATGGGACAAGTTAACATCTTCAAAATCATACTTTTTAAAAAAAAAATTGATTTCCCTCTAAAATAAAGTGGACAGTTTATAATTTTATAAAGTGATAAAATTTAAATTGAAACCTGAAATTCTTAATATTAACCCTTTTTAATTTTATGAATTTCATTTTAAAAAGTAACAAGTGTATTAATAATTTTTTCGCATATTTTAGCTATCAGAGCCATTATTTAAATTTTATTTAATTTGCTTAATAGAAGCCTAAGAACAACAAGATGTCCCTTAAGTGAAATTAGCATTCAAGATATATCTTCACAATCCGAAGAATCTAAATGTGCAAGAAATTAACTGATGTGAGTATGTGAGACGTTCTAAGTACAATTACTTCAACTAAAAGAAAAATCAAAAGGTTGTCAAAAATGACAATGCCCCGTTAATTAATTTACTATTCTACTCTATTTCTTTCTATAGTTGCCTTACATTAGGTCTCAAGTCAGTATCTAACCAACCTTGGCAATGGCATGGGCTTCTGGATTCATATTACACGTATATTATGTAATATTAGTGTATATACATTGCCTAACATTTGATTATTGGCTTCATTTCATTGTAATTATTATTCTTTTACTTTTTTTAACAAAAATAAATGATATTCATTTAAACCGACAAAATGCATTGATACAATACAAATTTAGAGTCGCTAAAAACAAATAGGATGAATGTGCAAACGACATAGTTCATACGACTTATGTTTTTGGATCTGCAACGTTGACAACGCCAAAATCATTGATTGAATCTGCACTTGATCAAAGTTTATTTTTCAACCTAAATCAGATAAACACTTTATTAAGACGTGAAATCTCAAAAACACGTCGCACAAATACGAAAAACAAAAACAAACAAAGTCGTGCTAAGACGATGAAATCATAGAACTAACGAAAGAAAACTAAAAAAATGTGAAATCACTCATTAAACTAAAAGAGAAATAAAAACAATTTGGAGGGGTGATTGCAGGTCAAAATTGACCATAAATCGCCCACCTTTGGAGATCGAGAATAAGTTGGTCTTAAACCACCACTCTTCGACAGAACAAGAAGAAAAATGACGACGACTATGGTGTGTGGAGGAGATAAGAGAGATAATATTTGAGTTATCTATATTCTTTTACTTTTTTTAGGAAGTGTATTCTTTTACTTGTTATACTAACAAAATGTTGACTTTGACTAACAAATGGATGGAAATGACTAAATTGTTATCATTTAACAAAATTAAAGATAAATATGCACATTTTTTTTATAGGAGCCCATTACGAACCTCACAATAGAGATAAGAGATAAAAAAAAAAAGTGTTTTATCAAATTTAATGAATTTGTCAATTGATACTTCTTCAAGATAAAATTTTGTATTAACTATCATATACTTTGTATTTGTTGTGAGTACAATCGTTACTACTCTGTCTGGTGTTGTTCAAGCAAAGGGCAACAACATTTATGTGAAAGTGATCCCCTTCTCCAATGCCTTCAAAATCATCTGAAGCCCTCCCTCCTGTATTTTCTTGACCCTAGGTCCAGACCATTTTCATGACCCTAGGCCCATACTCAAATTGCTTGAAGTGAAAGCTTTATGTCTCCTATATGTTATCCATCGAAAAACTGAGCTCGGATCAATGAAGATGATATTCAAATTGGATTCAAAGTTATTATACATCGCAGAAAATTTAATCCATTCGACCAATATGAGTATGGTCTCTTATTTTAAATTTTAGGAGTAGTTTATCTTCTTATTTTGACAACTCTTAAAGTGGAGTTTTTAAAGGAAAAACTCGTGTGTTGGTTCACACTAAAGTAGCAGGGGTGGCTACATATATTGATATTTTAAAAATTATGACGAAGTTCCGTTATGTAGTACTGATTTTGTTATTAATGAATTTTCCTAGTTTTGCTTCGTCAAAAAAATAAAATCTACAAAACAAACATCCGTTTTAGTATTAAATTTCTTGAAGAAGCGTTTTGATCAATGCTCTGACTCGAGGATTATAAAATAACTCTATAATTATGCGGAAAAAATCTCAATTCACAACAAAACACCCCTTTTAATTATCATGTTACTTAAAAATAAGCTTAAAACGATGAAAAAAGAAAGAACAAATGGGGCATGTAATAAGTGAAAGGATGAAATATCTCTATAAACTTCATGAAATCAAATCTATAAGGAAAACAAACAAATGAGGAAATATACCCTAAAATAAAATCAAATACACCAACTAGTTAGTTAAATTAAAAAATAGAAATATACAATAACAACTGGTCTCATTTCACAACCAAATGTCAAGAGGAGGGAATATCTAAAGCTCTAAAATCTCATGATCCTATCCCATTAATATTCAATTCAACCCTATTTTGCAGACCAAGTCCTGCATGAAAGAAAGAAGACCCTAACCTAGTAGAGATAGAAAGAGAAAGTGGGAGAGAAGAGGCTTTCACGTTTTTCCTTCAATCACGGGATCCCACGTGGACCCTCTCCATTCATGGACCCCACTCTGACGTGTTAGTGTTACACCTTCGGTGCAAACAAAAACAAACTCAGATAACATAACACCATACAAGACTCATTTTAAATTAACAAAATCTAAGAACGAACCAAAGGGTGAAGCAAGCAATATTGAAATCGAAATTGAAAAAAATTGATTAAATTGAAGAACATAAAAGTACTTGTGGCCGTCCAAAACGCGATTTCTTTTATTAAGCACTTATTTTATTTTTCTTCACCTAGTACCATTTTTCTTTCTCTCACCATTTTTATTACCACCTTATAGTTTCACTCCGCATTCTAGGGCTTCAATTTCCCTAAACATTTTCCGAAATATTTGAAAATATTAGATTCATCCAAACATTTTTTTTTAAAAAAATAAAAAAAAAATTATCGGAGAAGAAGAAGAAAACTCGAAATCGCGTAGATCGATCTTATTACTTGTCAACATTTTCACCATTTTTGATCGAAACGCGTTTTTATGCAGCTGCGATTATTGCAGCTTATTTGATTTTTTGATAATTGATTGATTTTGAATGGTGTTTTCTTTTTCCCTTTTCGGAGGGAGGAAGGGAAATCGTTGGATCTGGTGAATGTTGATGAGAATAATCGAATGAGAGAGTTTTTGAAGGATCTGAACGATGAAATGGGTTAATTTGCTTAAAGACTTTAAAGAGAAGGTTGGTTTTACTCAATCGTCGTCTGCTTCGTCGCAACCACCGTCTGCTTCTACTTCTGCTGCTGTTTCTCCTTCTCGTGGTGATAACATCAACAACAATGCCTTCTTCTCAGCTTCGCAAAGCTCTTCTTCATCTCCCAACAGGTTTATATTTATCTATTTTTGCTTTTATTTTCCTATTTTTAACTTGATTTTCCTCTTTATTTTTATGCGATTGAGGTTTTAGCGATGGAATTTTGTGATGATTTGAGTATGCATTGGCTTTGATTTGTGAAAGATTAATAGAATAAGTTGCAATTGTAATTTTTGTTATTTCAATCCAGAAAATGATGAAATAGATTTTGATTAGGGCAAATGTAGACTTGTCTGCAGTTCAATGATCCTTTGCTAGTTTCCATTTGCTGATATTTTTCTTCCAAGCTAGGTTTAGTTAACGAAAGGGCGGAAAAATCCCGGTAGTTGAATTTGGAGTGCTTGCTCTGTATGCATGCGGATTTTATGTGTTTTTTTTACCGTGTTATGCACAATTCGCGGTGCATTTGTCTTCCGTTCTAGTATTTTAGTTGCGAACTAGATTAACAACCCCATAACTTGGTCATATGTTTAGTTGGATTTTTCGATTTTGTCGGATTCTCCAACTGCATTTCTTTGAATGCGTTTTTCGCTTTACTAAATATACTGCTAATATGGTAGTTACATTCCATTTTGGAACTGGTGCCTTGTGCACATATAGTAGTTATTTGTCGGTTATGGAAGCGTAACTGCAAGGTAAGTAATCGTTGCATCATGGGTGCGTCAATCAGGGAATCGGGTTTTGAATTTTGGATCATTTGCTTGGATCCTTCTTTGTTTTTATTCTTTTATGACGCCATAATGGTCAGGTTTATTGATTAGAAGATTTAAATTACAAAATGTTTTGAATGATGAAAATAAATCACTTATTTCTTTCACACATCCATTCATCAGTCAACATGCAAGCTGCTGTATAATTGTTAATTATTTTATTGCAACATGGCATGATTGATGGATTGTAGAAAATGTCTTGCCTTGGTTTACTGATTGGTCTATTTACTCTATGCTAAAATCCTTTTACCTGTTCATCTTATCTCAAGTTATTTTGCTTTAAATCAGGGACAGACATGAGCTGGAATTGGATTTCAAGAGATTTTGGGAAGAGTTTCGGTCATCCAGCTCTGAGAAGGTTCGTATCATTGTTTGGTTTCTTTGATGATCTAATGCATGTCTGTCCTGCATTGTTTAAGGGGATTAGGAGTTGCTAATGCTTAATCTCGTTTTGTTGCAGGAAAAAGAAGCGGCCTTGAATTGGAGTATAGATGCTTTTTGTAGATTAGTAAAGCAGCAGGCTAATGTAGCTCAGTTAATTACCATGTAAGGAAACAATTTCTCCTTAGCTTCATTGCATTTCTGTACATGCCTTAATCTACATGCAACTTGATTGCTGTGAATGTATGCCCGTTCATGGTTAGATTCACTGTGAAAAACTGAACCGATCTGAAAAGTAGTTCTAGAAAATTGAACGGAACCGAACTAGTTATTTGGTTCAGTGCACTTATCTCTATATTTCAAACCAAACTGGTTTTCTTATAGAGAAACAAACAGATTCTCACAACCCACTTATGTTGGCCTGATGGTGTTGGCTTGGGACCTTGAAGTGTGCTCCTCCTCAAGGTCTCAAGTTCGATTCTCCCCGGTGCCAATTTGGGTGGGCTAGTTTAGCCTCTTCAAAAAAAAAAAAAAACGGATTCTTACTGCTGAAGTAGTTCAAGCACTTGACTCTACCTAATCTTTAATAGTCGAAAGATATGGTCCCTGCAACTGATTAAGAAACACATTCAGCAAAGAAGTTGAATGTGATTTACTGCTTTGTTGACGTCATATTTTTATATTGGTTAACACCATTTTTTCCAAAGGCAAAATGTGTTTACTAAAAATTTCGAATTTTATATTGCTGGAATTCTGATATTGCAAATAACAGGGAAAAAAATACTGACCATGACAAATGAAACAACACAATTATCATAGTTGGTAAGAATTATTATCAGATAAACACTGACCAACATAAGTGAGGCAAAGTATTGGATCGGGCTTAAATACAATAATAATGAATACATGTTGAGCGATGTAGGAACAAGGCCAGGAAGCACAAAGCGTATTGAGGCTGTTGTTGATCAACACGAAGCTTGAGACAGTAGCAAGTGAAGTTACAATACTCACTCGAGTTAGATTAGTGTTTATTGACTCTATCAGTTCAGTTCTTTCGGTTAACGTTCTGAACTGAGTTTAAAGCTTCAGTTAGTGAATTGCGTGTAAAAGGCTAGGTTGGTTCACAAACTAACATCAATAATTCATTTCTTTACAGATAGGTTCAGATCGGTTCGATAGATCAGTTCAGTTTTTTGGTTTAATTCAAAAGTCCTAGCCATTATTTAGAATTATAATCTAAACAACATTAGACTATAAGTTGTAAGAGGCAAAATGTTTTTCCTGTGTATTTGCTTTATCTGTCTATGGGGCAAAATGTTACTTAAGCTCTTATCTGTCTTGTTGTTTCACTTGGAGATAAATAATCATTCATGAAGGTGTAAATGATGATATGCAAAGTTGTGCACTTAAATTGGAAGCCCTCTTGGTGATAATATGAATTTTAAATCTGTGGTTGATGCACTTTGTGGGCCAGAAGGTCAAAAGCATTTTATAAAAATATGGATGGTATTTTCAATTGAAGGCAAAAAACTGTCACATTCCTGCTATAGTAGATTTAAAGACACCATTATCATAAAAATAAACTTTAGATCTGGTTTGTGTCTTATTTCTTTCTGACAATTTTGAAAAAACACGGATTGTATATTTTGAAGAAAAAAATGTTATCCATGTTGGCATTGGTGTTTGCTAACCGACTTTTAATAATATTAATGGTGAACAGGTTAGTTGAAACACATATATTCTCTTTTGTTGTGGGACGAGCGTTTGTAACCGATATAGAGAAGTTAAAGATCAGCAGTAAAACAAGATCTTTGGATGTTGCTCAAGTTTTGAAGTTTTTCTCTGAAGTCACAAAGGTTTGTCTTTGACATTTCTTTCTTGGGATGAGTATTGTTGCTGCTCTTTATTTTGTTTTATCAATTAAATTTTGTTGATAGATACTCTTCTGTGCAGGATGACATCAGTCCCGGAGCAAATTTATTAACGTCAGTGGGAATCCTTGTATCTGGGGTATGCTTCTTAAAAGATTTAGTGCCAAGTCACCATATTAGGAACAAAACACAGTTGTGTTTCCATCTGACATCTGTTGTTTGTTTGATGGAAGTCTCAGTTTAATTAATATTTCCGATCTTTGTCATTCTTTTACTGTAGTGTTTAAATCCATTAGTTTTGTTGTTTAGTGTGGTAACTGCTTGGGGTTGCTGTATAACCATTGGATAGTTTTTCATGATTGTAGTATCATACATTTGTCATTTTTTCTCATGAACACTAATTCGTAGTTTTATTGCGTATTTTTTTACAGCCTATTGACAAGCAATCTCTACTCGACTCCGGAATATTTTGCTGTCTAATCCATGTTCTCAATGCCCTTCTTGATCCTGATGCAACCATTCAAAGGCCAAATAGTACTACTGATCACGAAGAACGTTTGGTCTTACAAAAAGAATATAATGTTGGTGTTGGGCAAAACCGACGGCTTGAGGTTTCTTTCTCCTCATGATATATGTACCTTGTGTATCTCTTTCGTGTTTTTGCACATGTTGGATGGCACACAATTTTATCTTAAATTAGTTTTACATTTCCTTGTTTATGACAAACTTGTGCTTCACAAGTTGTGGATGAAATGAATTTATTAACATCTAATGGGAGACTTTAATCTTATGTTACTGTCATATAAGATCTTAAGTCGCTCGAGTCCAAACCCTCACCATATAAGACAACCATAAAAACATTATTTCATTATGAGTATATAACTGGGATAATCCAGGTCCCATTTGTACATTTTTTTTAAATTTGCATTTCAATCTATTTTCTTATGTAGGTAGAGGGAAGTGTCGTGCATATCATGAAAGCACTAGCAAGCCATCCATCAGCAGCTCAGAGTTTGATAGAGGATGATTCACTTCAGTTGCTTTTTCAAATGGTTGCCAAGGGATCTTTGATTGTTTTCTCTCGTTATAAGGAAGGACTTATTCCATTGCACAACATACAACTTCATAGACATGCTATGCAGGTAAAGTGGGGTTCACTTGTCTGCTGTTGAAATAAATTTTGAAAATTTTATAAATGTTTATGATGAGTAGTTTGAGCTGATCCTATGCTTCTGGTGTTTAATGTTCGTGCCGCTGCCGCTGTTTATATAATTTTAGATACTCGGTCTTCTTTTGGTAAATGACAATGGAAGCACAGCCAAATACATCCGCAAGCATCTCCTGGTATGTCATTGACTTTCAAATCTTAATACTGTTTGAAAGTAACTTGTCTTACAAAACCGATCTTACACTTTGTTTATAGTGTAGTTTGTGTTCAGCTTTTGGTACTTTAATTGCAGAATAGCATATAACAATGTTCAACATTAATGATGGGCGAGTTTGTGTGGTTCTAGGATTTGAATTTTGTTATGAAAGATCTGCGTTGGTTACTTTCTCTGTCATTATAATCCAAAATTAAGTGAAAGCCAGTGTGCAAAGCCATAGTTGTTGCAATTTTCATGTAAAGGTCAAGTATATTCTGTTTTATGATGGAAATGTGAACTTGCAAAGCTTTAGGGAAGTGCAGGATAGAAAAACATATGAAGTATAAACATGTGGCTGGGGTGCTTTCTATTTTGGCTTGGGAAAAAGTTATAAAAATTCAAAATAATTGGATTACAAAGGCTATAGGAACATCGGTACATTCTGTTAAATGGTTGATTTTGTTTTCTTATCAATTTATTCGCTCCTCAATGAAAAGACAAGGCTATCTGCTTATATATTGGAAATGCGAACCTGCAAAGTTTTAGGGAAGTGCAGGATAGAAAAACGTATAAAGTATAAACATGTAGCTGGGGTGCTTACTATTTTGGCTTGGGGAGAAACTATAAAAATTCAAAATAATTGGATTACAAAAGTTATAGGAACAACAGTACATTTTGTTAAATGGTTGATTTACTTTTCTTATCAATTTGTTCACTCTTCAAAGAAAAGACAAGGCAATCAGCCTATATACAGGCATGTACAAAATAGAACTTATATAGCCTAGTTCTTTATTAACAATCGACCAGATTAGAACTTGTACAGGCATGCCTTCAGCTACCAATATTATATGTTTCAACATATGAGAAATGCCAGGAGCACTCTTTTTAACACTCACTCTCTTATTGGATGAAACACATGTGGGTCTCACCACTTTAGGTGGGATCCATTTCCAAAGTGTGAGACCCACATGAGTTTCATCCAATAAGAGAATGAGTGTTAGAGAGAGTGTTGAAAAGAGTGTCCATAGCACTCCTCTTCAACATATATCTAGTTATCATAATCATGAAGCAACTTAACATCAGCACTGAATTTTTTTCTTGCTTAACCAAATAAAGTTTAGGTTGCAAAATTTTTGCTACCACCCGACAACTCTAGAGGTTCATTGAAGTCAGTCCAGATCTTAATGAACTAGTTAATTTTATGTTTGAAAATATCCACCTACTGATCATATTAGATGGTGTACAGGTCCTCATCTGAAATTAGTGTTCATATGAGTCATTTTATGAATTTCAAATTAACCCTTAATGCACCTTTGCTCAATGCAGATAAAAGTTCTTTTATTGGCTGTGAAAGATTTTGATCCTGATTGTGGAGATTCTGCTTATACCGTAGGCATTGTTGACTTGTTACTCAAGTGTGTTGAATTGTCATATAGGGCTGGTAATTTTCTAATTGTTATATACTTTCAACAGTATCATTGTCTAAAGGCTGCTTGAGTGTATTCCCTTTTCCCATTAATGCTGGCTAGTTCTAATTTCTTAATTTGATTTTTCAGAGGCTGGTGGTGTCAGACTACGAGAGGATATACATAATGCCCATGGATATCAATTCCTTGTTCAATTCACACTAACTCTTTCCAACATGACAGAAAGTCAGGGCTTTCAATCCATTCCTTTTGATGAAGACAAAGATGTTGCTTCAGATGGGTCCCAAAATAGCAGAGGACAAAATTTCAATGAACAAGAAAAGTCTTCCATTCAATATCTTTCACCCACTCTGTCTAGGTTGTTAGATGTTCTTGTTAGTCTAGCCCAAACTGGGCTAGACGAGTCTCCACCTACATATGGAGGTAAGAGTTCTAAATCTTCTCAGAGCAAGGGTGGTGGTCATAGCAAAAGTCGGACCTTATCCAGTGATTGGCTTGGTGATGAATTATGGGAGAAGGACAATGATAAAATTAAGGACCTTGAAGCAGTCCAGATGTTGCAAGATATTCTCCTCAAAGCCAGTAACCAGGAGTTGCAGGCCGAAGTATTAAATAGACTGTTCAAAATTTTTTCAGGTCATTTAGAGAACTACAAGTTGTGTCAACAATTACGCACTGTTCCGCTTTTAATCTTAAATATGGCTGGTTTTCCTTCTTCTTTGCAAGAGATAATCTTGAAAATTCTTGAGTATGCTGTGACTGTAGTAAATTGTGTTCCTGAGCAAGAGTTACTTTCACTTTGTTGCTTATTGCAGCAACCAATAACATCAGAGTTGAAGCAGACAATACTTTCTTTCTTTGTAAAACTCTTGTCCTTTGACCAACAGTACAAGAAAGTTCTGCGTGAAGTTGGTGTTTTGGAAGTTATGTTAGATGATTTGAAGCAACACAGGATTTTAGGTCCTGATCAACAGAATGTTAACCTCAACCTACCAGAGAGAAAAACTAGCTCAAGCAGCTTCAAGAAGCATATGGGCAATAAGGATGTCATTATTACTTCACCCAAGCTTATGGAATCTGGTTCAGGGAAGTTTCCTATTTTTGATGTTGAAGCTACCATTGGTATTGCTTGGGACTGCATGGTATCTTTGTTGAAGAAAGCTGAGGCCAATCAAGCTTCATTCCGCTCTGCTACTGGTGTGACTGCCATGCTGCCTTTTTTGGTGTCTGATATACATCGTCCAGGGGTTCTCAGAATATTGTCATGTCTTATAATTGAAGATACCTCACAGGTTTGTAGACACATTTTATAAAATTTACAATTTTTAAATTTTGACTGTTTGTGCGTATTAGCTTATACAAAACTGCTATTAGTTAGATAAATATTATCCTTGAATGTGCTATTTGTCTTGGGGGTGCATACGGCCTTTAAGGTTACTCACTTTGCTTATTGCTCACTTGAAATCATCAAGATGATTACCTTCTCTCATTATTACTTTTTCCAGGCTCATCCTGAGGAGTTAGGCGTGTTGGTTGAAATTTTGAAAAGCGGAATGGTGACCAGTGCTTCGGGATCTCAGTACCGGCTTTCCCATGATGCAAAATGCGACACTATGGGAGCACTGTGGCGTATCTTGGGAGTTAATAACTCTGCTCAGAAGGTTTTTGGTGAAGCCACTGGTTTTTCTCTATTGCTCACAACACTCCATGGGTTCCAAAGTGATGGTGGAGACTTGGACCAATCTTCATTGAGTTTTTACGTAAAGGTTTTTACCTATTTGTTGCGTGTTGTAACTGCTGGAGTGGCTGACAATTCTGTTAATAGAATGAAGCTGCATGCAATTATATCGTCACAAACTTTCTTTGATCTTCTGTGTGAGTCTGGCTTACTTTGTGTGGAGCATGAAAAACAAGTCATCCAGTTGATGTTAGAACTTGCTCTTGAAATAGTTATTCCACCTTTCTTAGCATCAGAAGGTTTGATAAAACCAAATGCAATTGAGAACGAGTCTTCTCAGAATCTTTTATTGACTCCGTCAGGTCCAATTGATCCTGATAAAGAGCGAGTTTACAATGCTGGTGCTGTTAAGATTTTGATTCGTTCATTATTGATGTTCACTCCTATGGTGCAGTTAAAACTTTTAGACTTAATTGAAAAGCTGGCTCGTGCTGGCCCCTTTAATCTCGAAAGCCTCACCTCAACAGGTATTTTCTACGTTGTTTACTTCATTGCTTTTATTTGCTATTCTTGATGCTCACTGTTTTCCTGGTATCTATAGGTTGTGTGGAACTTTTGCTGGATACAATCCACCCCTTTCTTTCGGGTTCATCTTCCTTACTCTCTCGTGCATTGAAGATTGTGGAAGTCCTCGGTTCTTACAGGTAGGGTGCATATTCTTATTGGCTGCTCTCTAAAGTTAATACATTCATTTCCCCTATTAATATTTGAATTACAATACATTTCTGTTGATTAGGCTATCTGCATCTGAACTTCGTACGCTCATCAGATATGTTATGCAAATGAGGCTGAAAAATTCTGGTCATATAATTGTTGAAATGATGGAAAAATTAATTTTGATGCAAGACATGTCCTCAGAAAATATCTCTCTTGCACCATTTATGGAGATGGATATGAGCAAGATTGGGCATGCTGCCATTCAGGTTTCGTTGGGTGAAAGATCATGGCCTCCGGCTGCTGGTTATTCATTTGTTTGTTGGTTCCAATTTCAAAATTTTTTGAAGTCACCATCAAAAGATACCGATCCTTCTAAAGTTGTCCCTTCCAAGAAGCGCTCTGGCCCAAATGGACTGCAGGAGAGACAAATCTTAAGGATTTTTTCTGTTGGTGCTACTAATAACGATGATGCAACCTATGCTGAACTTTATCTCCAGGAGGATGGCATTCTTACTCTTGCAACCAGCAATTCTTCCGTCTTATCATTTTCTGGTTTAGAACTGGAGGAAGGAAGGTGGCATCACCTTGCAGTCATTCACAGCAAACCAAATGCTCTTGCTGGACTGTTTCAAGCTAGTGTTGCATATGTTTATCTAAATGGGAAGTTAAGGCACACTGGGAAGTTAGGATATTCACCCTCTCCACCTGGTAAACCATTGCAAGTCACAATTGGGACATCAGTTAACAACACGAGAGTTAGTGACTTAGCATGGAAACTACGCTCTTGCTATCTTTTTGAGGAAGTGCTTACACCCGGCTGTATCTGTTTCATGTACATACTTGGTAGAGGATATAGAGGGCTTTTCCAGGACACAGATCTTCTACAATTTGTACCTAACCAGGCCTGTGGTGGTGGTAGTATGGCCATATTAGATTCTTTAGACGCTGATTTGACTTTGGTTGCTACTGGTCAGAGAGTGGATGCTACTAGCAAGCAGGGAGACCTAAAGGCAGATGGAAGTGGAATTGTCTGGGATTTGGAGAGACTGGGAAACCTTTCTTTACAGCTTTCAGGGAAGAAACTCATTTTTGCCTTTGATGGAACTTCTACAGAATTTATTCGATCTTCAGGTAGTTTTTCAGTCCTCAATTTGGTTGATCCTATGTCAGCTGCTGCGTCCCCTATTGGAGGTGCGTAACTAAATTTATGAAGTTACATCTTTTGTTTCTTTTTCCTGTCGGAATTTGTTTCTTCAATTAGTTTTATTGACATTTTTGGAGTTGCAGGTATTCCACGTTTTGGACGTCTCTGTGGAGATACTTACATCTGCAAGCAAGATGTAATTGGAGAGACTATCCGTCCTATTGGTGGGATGGAACTTGTCCTCGCTCTTATTGAAGCTGCAGAAACTAGAGATATGCTGCATATGGCTCTGACTCTACTTGCCTGTGCACTTCACCAAAATCATCAAAATCTTAAGGACATGCAAACATATAGGGGATACCACCTGCTTGCGCTTTTTTTGCGTCGCAGAATGTCATTATTCGACATGCAATCTCTTGAGATCTTTTTTCAGATTGCTGCCTGTGAAGCTTCATTTTCTGAACCCAAAAAGTTTGAAATTACCCAGATTAACTTGTCTCCCGCTGTATCACCGCAGGAAGCCAGTCTTGAGGATAATTTTTTGTCGAAGTTTCATGATGAGAATTCTTCAGCTGGGTCTCATGGAGACATGGATGATTTTTCTGTACCAAAAGATTCATTTAGTCACATTTCTGAGCTAGAAAATACTGATATTCCCGCAGAAACTTCAAATTGTATTGTCTTGTCAAATGCGGACATGGTTGAGCACGTCTTGTTGGATTGGACATTGTGGGTAACAGCCTCAGTTTCAATCCAAATTGCATTACTTGGTTTTCTTGAAAACTTAGTGTCTATGCATTGGTATAGAAATCATAACCTTACAATTTTGCGGCGAATCAACCTTGTCCAACATTTACTAGTTACATTGCAAAGGGGTGATGTTGAAGTTCCTGTCCTTGAAAAATTGGTTGTGTTGCTTGGGGTCATTTTGGAAGATGGGTTTCTATCTTCTGAGCTTGAAAATGTGGTTAGATTTGTGATAATGACATTTGATCCACCAGGGTTGACTCCACAACGTCCAATTATGAGAGAGTCAATGGGGAAACATGTGATTGTCAGAAATATGTTACTAGAGATGCTAATTGATCTGCAAGTCACAATTAAATCGGAAGAGTTGCTTGAGCAGTGGCATAAAGTCGTTTCTTCTAAGTTAATTACATATTTTCTTGATGAAGCAGTTCATCCAACAAGTATGAGATGGGTGATGACTTTACTTGGTGTGTGTATTACTTCCTCTCCAACATTTGCTCTTAAATTTCGAACCGGCGGAGGTTATCAAGGTTTGGTTCGGGTGCTCCCCAGTTTCTATGATTCCCCGGATATATATTATATTTTGTTCTGTTTGATGTTTGGCAAGCCAGTTTATCCTAGGTTACCAGAGGTCCGTATGTTGGACTTTCATGCCCTTATGCCAAATGATGGAAATTATACGGAACTTAAGTTTGTAGAATTGTTGGATTCTGTGGTTGCTATGGCGAAAACTACTTTTGATAGAGTAAGCATGCAGTCAATGCTTGCCCACCAAACTGGTAATCTTTCCCAGGCTGGTGCAAGCCTTGTGGCTGAGCTTGTAGAGGGAAATTCAGACATGGCTGGTGAACTTCAAGGAGAAGCTCTTGTGCACAAGACCTATGCTGCTCGCCTTATGGGTGGAGAGGCATCAGCTCCTGCTGCTGCAACTTCTGTCCTAAGATTTATGGTTGATCTAGCTAAGATGTGCCCCCCTTTTACTGCTGTTTGTAGGCGTCCAGAATTTCTTGAAAGCTGCATTGACTTGTATTTTTCTTGTGCAAGGTTTGTTTTGAGATGACCTCTCGGTATCTATTTTGCATTACTTCTTAGATTTCTTACCTCTATTCATAGGTTGCTGCATACATTACATTGCATGAAATGAGTCCTTTTTATTGAACAAAAGCTTTTGTGCTTCCAGGGCTGCACATGCTGTTAAAATAGCCAAAGAACTCTCTGCAGTGACGGAAGAAAAAACCTTCAATGATGGTGATGATACCTGCAGTTCCCAAAATACATTTTCTAGTTTGCCTCTGGATCAGGATCAGTCTGTCAAAACGTCCATTAGTGTTGGTAGCTTTCATCAGGGGCAGGTAAGTTCAAGTTCTGATGATATGGCTGCACCAGCAAACTCTAAGGTTGGTGAGAAATCAGACAATAACGTTACTGTAACTGCGCCAGATTCAAATGTTACTGTAATTGAGCCAGAGTCAAAGAAATCTGTTCATGAAGATACGCAAACTGTTCAGAGCTTGGATGGTGATAATGCTGATCAGGGCTCTGTCTCATCTAGTGCACATGAGTTTAGCTTTCACAGTATCAAAGGCAACTTGGACATTCAACTGCCAACAGATTCCCATAGTTCTGCATCGTTTGCTGTTCTGGATTCTCCCGTTTTTTCGGAAAAGTCCAATTCTAGAACTCCTCTTACACCTTCTTCATCACCAGTTGTTGCGTTGACATCTTGGCTTGGAAGCTCAAGCCACAATGAAGCAAAATCTCCCTTAACTCCTACTCCTTCCTTCAATTCTTCAATGTCTGCTGGGGATTTCGATTCAACTTCAAACCTGAAGTCTAACTTTCAAGAGCCATCTGCTGCAAATGCTTACTTTACGGTAACCTCAAAGCTGCTTTTGGATATAGATGACTCTGGATATGGTGGTGGTCCATGCTCTGCTGGGGCTACCGCTGTGTTAGATTTCATTGCAGAGGTGCTTTCCGATTTTGTGACAGAGCAGGTGAAAGCATCACAGCTAATAGAGATCATCTTGGAAAGTGTTCCTCTATATATTGATAGTGAATCTGTGTTAGTTTTCCAAGGACTGTGCCTTGGGCGATTTATAAACTTCCTTGAGAGGCGACTGCTGCGTGATGATGAAGAAGATGAGAAAAAGTTGGATAAGATTCGCTGGTCATCAAATTTGGATGCTTTGTGCTGGCTGATAGTGGATCGTGTATACATGGGTGCTTTTCCTCAACCTTCAGGGGTACTGAAAACTCTTGAGTTCTTGTTGTCGATGTTGCAATTAGCAAACAAAGATGGTAGAATTGAAGATGCTGCTCCTAGTGGAAAGAGGCTCTTATCAATTGCAAGAGGAAGTAAGCAACTTGAGGCTTATATACATTCAATTCTTAAGAACACTAATCGGATGATATTATACTGCTTCCTCCCAAATTTTTTGGTCAGTATAGGGGAGGATGATCTCCTTTCGCGGTTGGGTTTTCTCGGGGAACCTAAAAAGAGACTGTCCTCAACTTCATCTCAAGATGATTCAGTTATTGATATATACACTGTCTTGCAATTATTGGTTGCTCATAAAAGAATAATATTCTGTCCCAGCAATACCGATACAGATCTTAATTGCTGTCTATGCGTGAATCTAGTATCTCTTCTCTGTGATAAAAGACATAATGTACAGAATATTGCTATTGATTTGTTCAAGTATCTTCTGGTACATAGGAGGGCTGCGCTAGAAGACTTGCTTGTTTCTAAACCTAATCAAGGGAAGCAACTTGATGTACTTCATGGTGGTTTTGATAAATTATTGACTAGAAGTTTATCTGAGTTTTCCGAGTGGTATCAGAATACTGAACAGATTGTGAATAAGGTATTGGAGCAGTGTGCTTGCATTATGTGGGTGCAGTATATTGCAGGATCATCAAAGTTTCCAGGAGTAAGAATCAAAGGGATTGAAGGTCGTCGAAAGAGGGAAATGGGAAAGAAATCTCGAGAAGCTGCAAAATTAGATTTAAGGCACTGGGAGCAGGTAAATGAGCGAAGATATGCACTAGATTTAGTTCGTGATGCAATGTCCACTGAGCTGAGAGTTGTTAGGCAAGATAAGTATGGATGGATTCTGCATGCTGAGAGTGAGTGGCAATGCCATCTTCAGCAACTTGTGCACGAACGAGGGATATTTCCACTCAGTAAATCCTCTCTGACGGAAGAGCCAGAATGGCAGCTTTGTCCAATTGAAGGTCCGTATCGAATGCGGAAAAAACTTGAGTGCTGTAAACTTAAAATTGATACTATACAAAATATTCTTGATGGACAGTTTGAATTAGAGAAACCAGAATTGTCTAAAGGAATAGTTGACAATGGTCCTGATGCATCCGATTCAAAATCTTATTTTCCACTGTTGACTGATGGTGGCAAACAGAATAGTTCTGATGGTGAGCTGTATGGACCTTTCTTTGATGATAAGTTGGAGAGTGTTAAAGATGCAGTTTCTGAGAAGAATGAGTGGAATGAAGACAAGGCGAGTAGTATGAATGAAGCAAGCCTGCATTCTGCCCTTGAGCATGGTGCCAAGTCTAGTGTAGTATCAGTCCCAATAGAAGAAAGCACACTAGGAAGATCTGATATGGGATCTCCGAGGCAATCTTCTTCTGTAAAAGTTGATGATTTTAAGATTGCCGATGATAAGTCTGATAAAGAAGTGCATGATAATGGTGAATACTTAATCAGACCTTTTCTGGAACCTTTGGAGAAAATAAGATTTAAATATAACTGTGAACGGGTTGTAGGTCTTGACAAACATGATGGTATATTCCTAATAGGTGAATTCTGTTTGTATGTGATTGAAAACTTTTACATTGATGACTCCGGCTGCTTTTGGGAGAAGGAATGTGAAGATGAACTCTCAGTCATCGATCAGGCTTTGGGTGTCAAGAAAGATGCTAATGGCAGTTTAGATTTTCAATCCAAATCAACTTTGTCGTGGAGCACAACAGCTAAATCATTGGTTGGTGGCAGAGCATGGGCCTACAGTGGTGGTGCATGGGGAAAGGAGAAAGTACATACCAGTGGAAATTTACCCCATCCTTGGCGCATGTGGAAGCTTGATAGTGTTCATGAGATTTTGAAGCGCGATTACCAGCTTCGACCCGTTGCTGTTGAAATATTTAGCATGGATGGATGTAATGATCTTTTGGTCTTCCATAAGAAAGAGAGGGAAGAAGTTTTTAAAAATCTAGTTGCAATGAATCTTCCACGGAATAGCATGTAAGAGTTATTTCTTTTGGCTTTATTGATTTGTTACAACATATTTGTCGCCAGTTTTGTGTTTTTTATATTTCTAGCAAGTAGCATAATGCTTTTAACTTCATTGCTGGTTTGGAACTTGGGCATTTATGCTGCAATATTGATGATGAATTGTAACATAAAATCTAAAGATTGGAAATATGTGCTATCACTCAAGCTCTTCCTTCTTTAGATGCTTTAGTGTTGTAGCATATGATTGCTTGTTTGCTTTGTTTTTTTAATATTGTTGTCTACATTGTATCAGGCTGGACACAACTATTTCTGGATCATCAAAGCAAGAAAGCAATGAGGGCAGCCGTCTTTTCAAAGTAATGGCAAAATCCTTTTCAAAAAGGTGGCAAAATGGAGAAATAAGCAACTTCCAATACCTCATGCATCTCAACACCTTGGCAGGACGTGGATATAGTGATCTTACCCAATATCCAGTCTTTCCATGGGTCCTTGCAGATTATGAGAGTGAAAATCTTGATTTGTCTGACCCAAAAACATTCCGTAGGCTTGATAAACCAATGGGCTGTCAGACACCGGAAGGTGAAGAGGAATTTATAAAAAGGTTGGTCCGTACGAATTGATGTCAAGTTCTTGTCGCATGTTTCAACTTGTCTTTTACTATATATTTTTTTTACGAGAAAATTTAATGCATTTCATTTAAAAAAAGAGTAGAGATACAAGATGGAATTCGAATGAAAATACGGAAACTAGCATGACATGGAGCTACCCTAGCTAAACTATGAGCAACTTCATTGGCTTGTCTCCTAATAAACCTCACATCACTGGCTTGTTGGTGCCTACTGTCTTTTATTATATATGATGTGTTGTTTGCAGTTATTACCTGGGGATTATTGGCACAAATATTTTAATGAGTTTCTTGAAGCATGTCGATAAAATAAAATTTGTATACATTCACAAACCGAAAAAATTTATAAACAATAATATCGTGGAAGGAGGCATTAGAACAATTTTTGTATTTGCAGGAAACTTATGGTTTTCTACACTTACCGTTGGTTAATGTGTTATCATTATATCATGGAAAAACTTGATATTGTAATCATGACACCTTATCTTGTAAGATACTTTACCTTCTGGTACATCTCATTTACTTTATTATTTTTTATTAGATATGATAGCTGGGATGATCCAGAAGTTCCAAAGTTTCACTATGGATCTCATTATTCTAGTGCTGGCATCGTCCTATTCTATCTCCTCCGTCTGCCACCATTCAGTATTGAGAATCAAAAGCTTCAGGGCGGCCAGTTTGACCATGCTGATCGCCTTTTCAATAGTGTAAGGGATACTTGGTTAAGTGCCGCTGGGAAGGGAAACACATCTGATGTGAAGGAACTGATTCCAGAATTCTTCTATATGCCCGAGTTCTTGGATAATCAATTCAATCTTGACTTGGGAGAGAAACAGTCCGGCGAGAAGGTTATACTAGTGCACTATATTATTGCTAATTTAAGTCTTCAAGAACCAAAATGCAGGTTAAGTTACTAGTATATTTAACCGCTTTCGTTTTTCTATTAGGTAGGGGATGTTATGCTACCTCCGTGGGCGAAGGGTAGCGCTCGAGAGTTCATCAGTAAGCATAGGGAAGCTCTTGAATCTGATTTTGTCTCAGAAAATTTGCATCACTGGATAGACCTAATTTTTGGATATAAGCAGAGAGGGAAGGTGTGTATTTCATTTTGCTATACAGATTCTTGTCACCAATCTTGTTTGAATGATCTCGTAATTACTGAATCTCATTATTGTATTGCTTAGTTTTATATTTATTTTTATTGAATTTTTGCTCTTCAAAGACTTTACGTCGAGCATAATTATTTTTCATTTGGTTGCAATAACAAAAAAGGCTTTCATTTTAAAAAAGTAGTTATTATTTAAGTTTTTTTAGTAGCTTCACATAATCTGAAATCTGATTTGAATTTTATTCAAAAGCTTAATCAAACACCATAAAAAAGTTTTAAAGCATTTCCACATTTATTGATGATCCTGTCAAGAAATATGTTTTTGACAACCTCTCAAAAAAAAGAATATTGTTTTTGACAGATGCGCTAATTTCACGCCCTTTCGATTCCAGAAATATTTCATCTCTTCTGTTCCTAATATCTACTTTCCTGTACAATGGGCAGGCTGCTGAGGAATCAGTCAATGTGTTCTATCATTATACTTATGAAGGGAGTGTAGACATAGATTCAGTTACAGATCCTGCCATGAAAGCATCCATTTTAGCACAAATTAATCATTTTGGTCAGACACCAAAGCAACTGTTCCTCAAAGCTCACGTGAAAAGGCGAACTGACAGAAAACTTCCTCCCCATCCCCTTAAACATTCCAGTCATCTTGTTCCGCATGAGATCCGCAAAAGTTCTTCACCTATCACTCAAATTGTCACTCTTTACGATAAAATTCTCATCACAGGAATTAACAATTTGCTTAAACCAAGAACATATACCAAATATGTTGCTTGGGGCTTCCCTGATCGTAGCCTGCGATTTTTGAGCTATGAACAAGATAGACTTATTTCAACACATGAAAATTTACACGGAGGTCATCAAATTCAGTGTGCTGGTGTTAGCCATGATGGTCAGATTCTGGTTACTGGGGCAGATGACGGCCTTGTTAATGTTTGGAGAGTTAGTAAATTTGGGCCCCGGGCCTTACGTCGCTTGAAGTTGGAGAAGCCACTTTGTGGGCACACAACCAAAGTCACTTGCCTTCAAGTATGCCAGCCTTACATGCTTATTGTGAGTGGATCGGATGATTGCACAGTTATTATATGGGATCTGAGCTCGATGGCATTTGTACGGCAGCTCCCAGAATTCCCAGCACCGGTTTCAGCAATTTTTGTTAATGACTTGACTGGAGAGATTGTTACAGCAGCTGGTATTCTTCTAGCGGTTTGGAGTATCAATGGGGATTGCCTGTCAATGATCAACACATCACAACTGCCTTCTGACTCTATTCTCTCAGTGACGAGCAGTAGATTTTCTGATTGGCAGGAAACAAAGTGGTACGCAACAGGCCATCAGAGTGGTGCTGTCAAAGTGTGGCAAATGGTTCACTGCTCTGACCCAGATAGCTCTCTCAGCAAATCAGGTGCAAGTGGGTTCAGAGTGTTAAACCTTGGTGCAAAAGAGCCAGAATACAGATTGATCCTACGCAAGGTACTCAAGTTCCATAAGCATCCGGTTACTGCTCTTCATCTCACAATCGATCTGAAGCAGTTATTAAGTGGGGATTCAGGAGGGCATTTGCTTTCCTGGACACTGCCTGATGAGAGTCTGCGAGGTTCATTAAATCAGGGGTGAAGCCTGTGAATGATAATTAATTGTGCTGACTTTGGCTTTTGACCAGCCTTTATTGTTGAATCCTAACATTGGCTTCTGATGGATCTCAATTGTTGAAAGACGGGTTCATGTTCCTAATTAGCGAAAATTACAAAAGAATGCTGGTCGGATTGAAACAGGGCAAACAAGGTTGACAAAGAAAAGACGAGACCACACCACATGCAGAGAGCTAACTAAGCTTTATGCGTGAAGAATACCATGTGTTCAATTTGTAGGTGAAGCATCAATCAGTGAAGAAAGCTGGGTGCTAAGTGGAAAAGGAGAAAACAAATGTTGCCTGCGGTTTTGTATTTTTGGTGACTGGCGGACAATATTTTGATTTTGCCAAGAGAGATCTTCTGTTCTTTCTTTGATGTACATATGTGAAGCAGCTTGTAATGTTGTGTATTTAAGTTGTATAGTAAAAAAGGCAAGTCGTTAAGTGGAATGTGATTGAAATGATAGGCCTTGTGAGAGGTATGGTTATGGGACTGTTGGTGGGATGACTATAATATACTTTTAAGGGAAATTCTTTTTCCATAGTGACATTGGGGCATTTATTTTAATGTGCCCCTAAAAGTAAAGAAAGAAACTAAAAGGTCATTTCCTTTGATTTTCACATTGTCTGAATATTTCCTCATTTTATTTGCCTGTTTTTTCTTTTCTTTAGGTGTCGACATATATATTTTATTAAATGGGATCACAAGGGGAACTTCAGTATAAATGAAAAAACAAATAGATGGAAAAATATATACTCCCTCCGTTCCTTTTTAAGTGTCATTTTTAGAGAAAATTTTTGTTTCTATTTAACTGTCACTTTCAAAGTTCAATGCAACATTAAATGTTATTTTACCAATATTATCCTTAGTTATTTATTGCGAAGAGATAAATATATGAAATGAGATATAAATGAATAAGGTCATCATAGTAAAAGTATAGCTTATTGTATCAAAAGTAGTATTAATTTTTGATTATCTTGGTTTGTGTAAAATGCTAAAATGTGACAATTAAAAAAGAACGTAGGTAGTAGTTGTCAAATGTTTGTTGTCTCGCATTTACGGTTCTAATGGAACAACTAAACTTTATCTCGTTAAGTGGATTCGGTTACATGACAATGAGAGTATAAAGAAAATCACTTCCAAGTTTCAAGATGCAACAATTATTTTCCAGAAAAATATCACCAATTAAATGAAGAGAATGACAAAATAAACCATTTTTCTCTTATTAATGGAATGATAACTTTGAAAAGAGGATGTATTTTGACAAATTTCATGTAAAAACTTTCTTTTTTTTGTGAAATAAAAACTACTTTCCTTAATTTTGTATTTATATCAACACGGTCTTCAATACAAGAGTGCTCAATTGCTAAATGTTACTTCCTGTTGTTTTTTATAAGAACATTTAACAAATTTCATGAGTATTAATAAAAGTACTAAGAGTAATAAATTTCACGAGTCACTTTTACATATTCAATTGTACAATTATTGATAGCATTATATAGAAAAAAAATAAGTTTCTCGATGGTAAATTAACTAAAGAATAATATTATTGAATGAGATGAAATAGTTATTTGCTTATCAATTTACTAGCATAATAAGACCTTGACACCCAAACAAAGGATGTGAGTAACAAGGTGTGTTTGTCTTATAGTAAAACTAATCACATGGTTTTGATTAACATTCAACGAGGACCTACAAATACAATATTGTAAGATCATGTCAAATTCAGTAACAACTTGAGATGTTTATTGAAACAAGCAACCACGAGTTTGCGGGTCCATTCACCACATGTGCATAATAAATTAAATAAAATAAAAATTAAATTATTCCTTCAAAAAAAAATTATTATATTTTAAATTTGAATAAAAAAATTTATTGAAACAACTGTTGTTAAAATAAAATTATAAACTAAAAAAAATATTTACCGGATCAAAATAAATATGTGTATTTTGTTGATAGTAGTGTTGCCACATGCTTATATTTCTGTGCATTGAGAAAACTCATCTAGCGTAATCTTCCATTCATCCTTCGGTTCAGGGCTAATATCATCAAGAGTCAGAGCGTGATTGACTTAATTGAAGTGATCTTGAGTCCAAGTCAGTCAGAGATAGTGTTTAAGGTGAGAAAAACATTGGGGGTTGAATTGCGTTGCCATTTTCAAACTTTTTCTAAGCGTTCATTGGTCAGAATCTGCATCAGAATTTGATTATACTAGTTCCTCCTACAAATCAAGAGTAGTCCAATCTCCTTGCACTTTCAAAGAATTTTCGCTATAATCACTAAAGATTACAAATGTTCAAACACCCAAGCAAAAGACTTCAAATGCTCAAATACACAAGCAAGGGACTTTCAAATGCTCAATTACAATTAAAAGAAACTTCTATAATCTAACTTAATCAAATAAAAAAAGATTGTTTGGTTTTTACACTTGATATACAATCAGATGTGTAAACAATTACAAATCAGAGTATGACTCTTAAGATCTCTCTAAAACTACTTCTCTGACCTCTCACTAACCTCCCTAGATCTACAGCCGCCGCTCCCCATATCCAAACTCAAACATCACGATGTAGACACAGGAGATGGTGGTACGACGAGAGTTGTTCTCCGTACTACCGTCACACTCTTTCTCCTCCGGCGTTTCTTTCATCTTTCCCTTTCGTCAAAGGATTGTTTAGACGAGATTTGGTTTTTCGTCCTTTATTCATTCTCTAGTGTCGGTTGCTGGAGGGCAGGGGATGTGTTTTTGCTCCGTTAGCTGGGTTTTCAACCACCGTCGCTTGTTTTGGAACATTGGTGTTACAACTCGATCTGGATCTTAAGTTATTGGTTTCAGATCTGGTGGCTTAGGATTGGAGAGGGAAACATTCGATGCAGATGTTAGAGCTTGAATCTAGCTTGTTAATGTTCCTGTTCATCTTTATTTTCCGGTTTTTGCTTTCTTCTAGCAGCAACCATATCCATGTCTATTTTTTTCACTTCATGGCATGTTTTTTTGGTGTTTTGACAATTGGAGGATTGTAGTCTAGATGTTTCTTTGGTGGTTTATCTATAGGTTGCTAGTGGGTTGTTTGCTGTCGTGGGTTTCTGACTACTTGGTGGTGGCTGTTATAGGAGTTTGCATAGGTGTTTTTTTAGCTTTGATTATGTGGTTTGTTGCTGGTGCCGTGTTGCCATCCCTGCTTGACGTAGACTCTAGTTTGGTGGTGCGCGCGAGTCCCTTTGTGTCTGCACCACCTCCTTACGGGTCTGCCACGGTTGGCTTCCTCGCCAGTGGTTGTTCTTCTTGTTTCTCGTTTTGGTCTGTTGTTTCTGGATGCTACTTTGCTCACGGTGTCACCTCTTTCCGGTGGCCGTCGGCGTGCATTCTCCTTGTCAATGGTAACAACATTGTTACTATCTGGGTCGTGTTCCCGCTTCAGACCGGCGTCGCTGCCCGTGTTTTGTTGTTGGGTTTCGTCTTTCTCTGGATTTGTGTCAGTGTTGCTGTTGTTTTCATGGTGAGGTGGGTTGGCGGTGTAGTTTCTGTCCCTTTTGCTGGTTTATGGGTATGTGGTTGGTGTTTTAAGTGAGGAGGTGGGTGCTTGTTGGGGTGATTTCCTTTAGAAGAAACCTCTGTTACACGGGTCCATGTTCGTCGTCACTGGCTCTTGTTTTGTGCTTTTTGGGTGGTTTAGGTGTTTACAGAGTTTGGAGGGTGCGTGTCACGTTATGTTGAGCCTTTTCCTTTTGATTTGTTTGTTGTTTAAACTTCGCATGCCATGTCTTTCGTCTTACATAGTGTTTGCTGATTTTTGGTGGGCCGGTTCATTTGGCTTCGAGATCGGGAGTCGGGGTCTAGCTGCAATCTTTGTTTGACTTGATTTGGTTTTTCTCTGGTGTACTGAGGGTGAGGGGTGCCCTGCTAATTTGGTACTATAGTCTGGTGGGCCGATCACTTTTGATTCGAGATCGGGAGTCAGTTCTTTGACTCAAGTTGGTTTTTGGGCTTTGTGTTGTGCTATTTCGGTGGGTCGGAGGTCGCGAGGTTTGTGATAGCTGTATGATCCTTTGGTTAGGTGCTCTTCGAAATGTGGCTAAGCTTGGGTGTTGGGGGTCTGAGAGTTTTATTTTGAGGGTGTTCTTTGTGGGTGAGTAGTGACTAAGGATGTAAATGGATATCCATGGATGCGGATAGTGTAATATCCTTGTCCGCTCCGTTAGATAAATATAAAATCCGTACCCTATCCATATCAACGCGGATATCCGTTTAGCGGGTAATCCGCAGATTTTGAAGTATCCGCGGGTTTATACAGATATTCATGGATAACATTTATAAAAATAAAATAAAAAATTTGTTTACTTTTTTTTAGCTAAAATTTAGAAACAAAGAGTATTCACATGCATTTTCTTTTCTTTTTAGCAAAACATAATATACATACATTACAATAACAACAAAGATCATTGACCCAACAAAAACATAAATAAAGTCCCCGACGTTTAATAAAAATAAAGTTATTTAATTTAACAAAAACATAAGTAAAGCTCATCATATTCAACAAAAACAAAGCTCCATTCACTTTCACTTCCTTTTAAAGGAGCATAATAACTAATAATACTCACAATACAATACATAGAGTTTTTTCCTAGGAAGTTGAATGATATTGATGTTATTTATGTAATTTAATCGGTTTAATAGCGGGTATGGATATCCGCGGGTGTGGATATCATTAAATCCGCATCCGTATCCATTAATTAGCGGGTAGTTAAAAAACCCATTTATTTTATCCATGGATATCCATTAAGGTATCCGTTCCGTGTCCATGGCGGATTTTATCTGCGGATATCCACGGGTGTGGATTTTTTTGCCATCCCTAGTAGTGACGATGAGCGGTGGTGGATACCGTGTTTACAGTGATTGTTTTTTTGGAGGTGTTTTAGGTGGTGACATGTTTTGGTGGGTTTATCTTCAGGGGTGTTTTTAGGTGGTTATGGTGTATCGTCTATATGCGGCACCATTTGTATCTTGTTTCGTCATACCTTGCGTCTTGCGAGGATGGTGTTTAATAATATTTGCCGATTCAAAAAAAAAAGAGTATGACTCTTAAGACTTAGAATTTCTAAAGATATGAACTTAGTAATAAATTCTTAAGTGTTTATGCGCTTTTGAATTTGATAGAGTACGGACACAAGTTAAAATTAGAAAGTCTTGTAGAGTTCTTCAAGTCTTCAGTTCCTTATATATGCAATGAATTGAGAGACGTTGGAGAAGTGTCAGCGCATTAAGAGTCCTTGAGAAGCTATCAAATCAAGATGTTGGAATGTTGTCTGATACGGTTAATGTCGTTCGAAAAGACATTCGAAATCTATTGCTGCAAATAGAATCATCCGTTTCATTTCATTTGCCCTTGAATTTGACTTAACATGTGATTCAGAAGAAGACAAATTGTACTATCCGAAAGTGACATCTTGAGAAGAAGACAAAGTCTGACATGTCCTTCAGATATGGCCTTCAGATTATTATGATCTTTATAAGCCTCTGGGTGCAACTCTTCTTATGATCCAAAATGTTGACTTATGGTTGACATTTCTTCAGATCTTCTACGAAGTCTTTTAATTTCTCTTGTGCTTCTGATGCTCTCATATATGCTCAGACCTTGATAAATTTTAATCTATGGTCCTGCACACTTAAGCACGTATTAACATATCCAATTATTCTTCAATACTTTGTTATCATCAAAACATCAGAGGCATTGTACAAAACCAATTTTGTTCCAACAAACGTTTCCGATCACTATTCAGGTCTTTTAAAAGTTTAAGACGTATAATATGACAATCTTAAACAAACATATCATGTATGCCTGCAACTACACGAAACCCATAATGACCATTGACCAACGATTTCATGCGATGTTGCATTTCTGATCTTGGACCCCTTGATAGACTATCTATACTTGTGATGTGGATTATAAATATGTTTGATAACAGTTGCACTTCAACCATTTCTTTTCTTTAAATTGGTCAAAATATTTCTTGAAAAGACCGTATATTCTTCAACTCACGAAGGAGCATATTATTTTTCGATCATAGACGTCCAAAATTTTTATGTCCTTGCAACACTTCAACCATCTCATGGTTGTTTGTATTTTCTGTCCCCGACTTTATGGCTGCAATCGTCAACACTCAACAAATTACCTCTCAATTGAAAGAGACTCTGACATGTCACTAAATGAACTATTTTACGTTAAGACAACTTCTTATACTCAATATAAGAACCTTCTTTTTTATATATCATATACTAACAAACATCTTTGTGTCATTTCCTCCATTATATAAAAGAAAGACAAAATAGTATTGATTGTCTTAATTGAATTCAACACCACACAATTTGTTTATATAGTACTCCCTCCGTCTCAAATTGTATGTCGCTTTGGAAAAAAAAATTGTCCCAAATTATATGTCGCTTTATAATACCAATGAAATATTTATGTTACTTTTCCTATTATATCCTTAACTATTAATTACTCTCTCTTCTTTTAATTATTTCATTTATCTTTTCCATACCATTTATTAGGGATAATTTTGTAAAACAACTCATAATTTCTCTTCCCCACGCAATATTAATTACATTTTCTTAATACGTGCGAAATGGCCAAAACGTCTTACAATTTGGGACGGAGGGAGTAAATTTTATTAAAGTCTTGGTTGATTGAATAATACTAAACTTTATTATAAAAACAAAAAAAAAAAACTTATAAAATCCTTTGAAATGCTCTTGGAATTCACCTCCTGAAACCTCTAGTTTACTCTATTGACTTTACCTTGATTCAAATTCCTTGCAAAATATCACAATCTATAACCTTTGCATGAGATATTTATCTCATCTTCGTCAATGCACCACCACAACTCACACTACAATGCTCACTTCAACACTTCCCCCAAACCACACTCTTCCCACCTTCTCTCACCGACCCATTTCCCTCAAAGAAGCTTTCCAATCCTTAACCCATTTTTTCACTGACCCATTACCCACAACAACTCGTTTTCCACTTCAACAAGCTTATTCTCAAGCTCTTGAACTATGCGCTTCACACAAAGCTCTTCCTCAAGGCCAACAATTACATGCCCATTTTCTCAAAACACAAAATTATCTTGATTCTGTGTTCCTTGACACCAAATTTGTACACATGTATGGAAAATGTGGCTCTTTTTATGATGCAGTCAAAGTGTTTGATAAAATGTCTGAACGGACAATTTTCACTTGGAATGCGATGATAGGTGCTTGTGTGTCAGCGGGGAGGTATGTTGAGGCGATTGAATTGTATAAAGAGATGCGGGTACTTGGGGTTTCGCTTGATGCTTTTACTTTTCCGTGTGTGCTTAAAGCGTGTGGCGCTTTTAAAGAGAGGCGTTTGGGGTGTGAGATTCATGGTGTTGCTGTTAAGTGTGGATATGGTGGTTTTGTTTTTGTTTGTAATGCGCTTATCGCTATGTATGCTAAATGTGGCGATCTTGGTGGGGCGAGGGTGTTGTTTGATAGTGGTTTGATGGAGAAAGATGATCCTGTATCGTGGAATTCGATTATTTCTGCACATGTTGGTGAGGGTGAGAGTTTGGAGGCATTGTCACTGTTTAGAAGAATGCAGGAGGTTGGTGTTGAGAGTAATACTTACACTTTTGTTTCGGCTCTTCAAGCTTGTGAGGGTCCGACCTTTATTAAAATTGGTAGGGGGATACATGCCGTCATTTTGAAATCTAACCATTTTACTGATGTGTATGTTTCCAATGCTTTGATTGCGATGTATGCAAATTGTGGTCAAATGGAGGATGCTGAAAGAGTTTTTAAAAGTATGCTTTTTAAGGATTGTGTATCGTGGAATACATTGCTTTCGGGTATGGTGCAAAATGATATGTATAGTGATGCTATAAACCACTTTCAGGATATGCAGGATTCTGGTCAAAAGCCTGATCAGGTGTCGGTGCTAAACATGATCGCAGCATCGGGCAGATCGGCGAATTTATTGGCGGGCATGGAAGTCCATGCTTATGCAATAAAACATGGAATAGATTCTAATATGCATATTGGGAACTCCCTGATAGATATGTATGGGAAGTGTTGTTGTGTGAAATATATGGGCAGCGCTTTTGAGTATATGCCCGAGAAGGACTTGATTTCTTGGACTACAATTATTGCTGGCTATGCACAAAATGAATGCCACCTGGATGCCTTAAATTTGTTGAGGAAGGTCCAGTTAGAAAAGATGGATGTCGATCCTATGATGATTGGAAGCATTTTGCTGGCTTGTAGCGGGTTGAAATCTGAAAAGCTCATCAAAGAAATTCATGGTTACGTTTTGAAAGGAGGTTTAGCTGATATTTTGATACAAAATGCCATTGTCAATGTATACGGAGAACTTGCGCTCGTAGATTATGCAAGACATGTCTTTGAATCAATTAACTCTAAAGATATTGTGTCTTGGACGAGTATGATTACTTGTTGTGTTCATAATGGACTTGCAATTGAAGCTCTTGAACTTTTCAACTCTCTGATAGAAACTAATATTGAACCTGATTTGATAACTCTTGTCAGCGTACTCTATGCGGCTGCTGCTTTATCTTCATTGAAGAAAGGGAAGGAGATTCATGGATTTCTGATTAGGAAGGGTTTCTTCTTGGAGGGATTGATTGCTAACTCCCTGGTGGACATGTATGCTCGCTGTGGAACCATGGAGAACGCAAGAAATATATTCAACTATGTAAAACAAAGAGATCTAATTTTGTGGACTTCTATGATTAATGCAAATGGAATGCATGGATGTGGAAAGGATGCCATTGATTTATTCAGCAAAATGACTGATGAAAATGTTCTTCCTGATCATATTACCTTCTTGGCTTTATTATATGCTTGCAGCCATTCAGGATTAGTTGTTGAAGGCAAGCAGCATTTTGAAATTATGAAAAATGAATATAAATTGGAGCCCTGGCCAGAGCATTATGCTTGCCTGGTTGACCTCCTTGCTCGATCCAATTCTTTGGAAGAGGCTTACCATTTTGTGAGAAACATGCCTATCGAACCTTCTGCTGAAGTCTGGTGTGCTCTTCTTGGGGCTTGTCGTATTCATTCTAACAATGATTTAGGAGAGGTTGCTGCAAAGAAGCTCTTGCAATTAAATACAGAGAATTCAGGAAATTATGTACTGGTATCAAACACTTTTGCGGCAGATGGAAGATGGAATGATGTGGAAGAAGTAAGGTCGATAATGAAGGGAAATAAATTGAAGAAGAAACCAGGATGCAGTTGGATTGAGGTTGAGAATAAGATTCACACCTTCATGGCAAGGGACAAGTCTCATCCACAATGTAATAACATTTATCTAAAATTGGCCCAGTTTACAAAACTTTTGAAAGAAAAAGGAGGCTATAGGGCTCAAACGAAATTGGTATTCCACGATGTTTGTGAAGAAGAAAAAACACAGATGCTATATGGACATAGTGAAAGGTTGGCACTTGGTTATGGTCTGCTTGTTACCTCGAAGGGTACCTGTCTTCGGATCACAAAGAACCTTCGAATTTGTGATGATTGCCATGCATTCTTTAAGATTGCGTCTGAAATTTCCCAACGCACCCTTGTTGTGAGGGATGCCAGCAGGTTCCATCATTTTGAAAGAGGGCTCTGTTCATGTGGAGATTTCTGGTGACCACTTTGATTACACACACACCAGCTTTTCTGGTTCCTTCCTGTTGCAGGTAGTCATCAAATCGCTCTTCGAAGTTTTAGTGTCTCTTCATGACATGTTACTGACAGAGCATGAGAACTTGTACAAAAAGGGTAAACAGAGCTCGGCAATTCTCAGAAGTTAGTACTATACTCTGGGATTGTAGCCATAGCCCATTGGTTTGAGATGGAAAAAATAGGCTGAAGCAGCGATGCTTTGGAAACTAAACGATTCAATCTCCAAATTTTGGAAATTTGGTTCATGTTAATGACAAGATGAGATCCTTGCACATGCACATGCACATTTCGAGTACATGTATGTAATTTGATTTGTGTAGTTTCATTTGAAACCTTGGTTCTTATTATTTAAAATGCTATTCTTGAATATAGGTTGTTAGTGAGAAGGAGGGTGAAGGTTATGCTAATTACGAAACAAAAAACGACCTGTCCGGATGCTCAAGAGGATGTGCCTTTTTGTACAGAAGTGCATGAATTATTGTGTTAGAATTTAAACACTTGTGAATTGGGCCTGTCAAGATCATAACCTACAATTACTTCTGTCTTTAAAGATGTCAAGCTACCAGCAAATTTTCATGAGGCTGCTTTATGAAAATTGTGGATTGACTTGCCTTTGGAGTTATTACAGTTTGCATTTTTGAGTTATTCTGAGTGCCAGGGAAGTCATTGGATACAACAAAAATACGGTACCATTGGTTTTTTTGTTTTGTTTTGAGAAACCTGGATTTTTTAGTTGTTCTAGAGTCCAGACGTTCCTTAGTTGCCTATGTTCTTTTTAAGGAAAACATCACCCCATAGCAACGATGACATTGTGGGTCCAGTTATTCCTTTTGCTGTTTTACTTGTGGTTGATGAAGTTCGCTATGGCATCAAATCCTCAGATTTGGGAAGTATTGAATTTTCAGATGATGCAAAGCTTGGCCTTAAATACAAAGAAGTTATGCAGATGGCTGGTGAGATTGATGTGTTATCTCATCGATCTATGCACCCAGATGACCATGCAGTCTCTTTGCTGATGACTAAGAGGAACCCTGGGCTGATTCTTCAAAACCAACTTTTTCGTCATATCGTCCAGCGGCTTGAATCACTCTCTCACAGGCAATGTACATGGAACTCCATATATACTGATACAATTTATGATACATTTATTTTTCATGTTTTGGATAATTCTTGTGAGCAGACTGAACCTGTTGGAGAAGAGATGTTTGATGATCTTTGGCCCATTGAGTTGAGGTTCAATGCTCCTGTGAAGAAGTTTGAACATCAAAGTTCAAGGGCATACATTTTATTGAAAAGAAAGATGTATACATGGCAAAAAAGTTTGATTCATATTTGTAATCAATCTGGATTTGAAAAAGTAGTTTACTGATGATTCTTCTCTCATTCATCCTCGGCTCATTAGAACACATTTGATAGCAAATAGATTATGTCCTCCACGATATGCTTTTTATTTTATTTTTATTGTTGATCCTTAGAGACACATTATCTGATAACAATTGTTACTGTTAAAGGCAGGCTCTTCCTTGAAGGATTAGCTCCAAGGTGTTCATTTCTTTAATTTGTGCATACATTTATGTGAAAAAATGCTCTGATCTGGTTTGTCTTTTGGGCTAGTCATTCAAAAAATGCTCCATATTAATTGTGAATATATTCAAGATGTTTTCAGTCATCTACTATCACCTATGTTTGCTGCAATTTAAACTCTTGTCAAGTGGTTCTAAACTTTATCTTAATGCTAGTTAGATAAGTTAAAGTCCCATTTGGCAAAACAGATATTTTCTATTCTGGGAATAGCAGTATCAATTCTCAAATCTCCTAACCGTATTTATACTTGGTCACACCAAAATAAAGTCTAAGGTATGCTCATTTTCTGTTTACATTTGTACCAAAAGCATAAAGCAATGGGTTTTTAACACAAATATGGAGCCCAGGCCCATATAAAAAAAGGCAAGGCCGTTACTTTTCCCACCTATGAGCTTCTCGCGCGCCCTATTTGGATTCTAAAATCCGAAATATTTCAACGTGTTTTTGGAGGTTTTATGGGTTCCGAACTGCATAAGGCGTGTGAGAAGTTCATAAGGTGGGAAAAGAAACAGTCAAAAGGTAAATACCCAGAGACTAACACTGGATAGGTCCATTAGAATCCTGGGTCAGTAGAAAGGCCATTAATAGTCATTTCTGATTTTGATACTACTGCAATTAGAAAGGAGTATTTTGCTTGGTAGTGTGCACTGTTTGCGTCTGTGTCATTATGCATCTTAGTTATCTATTTTTTTCTTAATGATAAATGTTAATCATTACTCCAAAAACACTAAACCATCTGATGCCCTTGTATTAATCTCCAGGGATTGGTCCGGTCTCTGGTGGAAAAGACTTAGGACTTGCGAGTGTGCTCCTCTTTAGGTCTCTGATGTCAATTGTTCCCCTCGTTAGCGAACGGCAAGACTGATCTTTTGATTTTTTTTGAAAAAATGTTATATCTCAACTATCAATCCCATGCTATGCAGCACATCCTTAAATTGGCCCTGGAAGCAGAATGATTTACAGTAGCATCAGCTTTGATCATATATAAACAAACAATATAATGGATAATATTTTGTAGTTACTTTTCTATTATGTTTTACACTTTTTTATATTATCTTTACTTTTCATTACACTACAATTTTCTCATATTGTTTTTATTATGTTCTTTTTAGTAAGATAAAATCTAGATAGCCAACCCTATTTAATGAGATAATGTTTGATTGTTGTTGTTTCTAGTTTTATAAAAATAATGTTTTTTGCCATACAATACCTCTGTCATTCTAACCGGCCATCATCGTGTTCTAAGTGGTTATTAGTGTGAAGTTGAAGCAATGTGTCACTAGATGCAACACAGTCACATGAACTCCGACTGTCCAATTAGGATTGGAGGGTCCAGCTTTTTAAATTCAAATACTAAGTTTGAAATTGAAACCGTATAATTTTAATCAAATTGACAAGATATGTGTATGACTACGGGTAATATCAACCTTGTGATTGCACACAATCCTGGTCCGTCCATCACAAAATATAATCGAGACTGGAGCTGGAGGGAGTACATATACAATATATAACTGTGGGAATTCTTTGTGTGTCACTTTCTTCATTTTTTCTTTTGTTTATATGCATATTTTTTTCTCTCTTTAAAGAGTTTTTTCTACTGTGATGTAGTACTACCGATAGAGAAACGTTACTTGGATATAAATTTGGATCTCCAAGAGCCAACTGCATAATTAATTGTCCATATGTTACAGGTCTATGAGGCTATGCTCAGAGCTTGAATCAGAGTTTACAGAACTTAGCTGAACCAAGTTGTTTGGGCTCTAGTGGCAAGGAGCTCATTCTAAGGACGTATCCCGAAAATACCGGGTTCGATTCTCAGGGGAAACAATGCTTGGCCAATGCGTGTGCCTCTACGCATGAGCCGGCTTAGTCGTCCATCTTTGATGTGTCGGAAACCGGTGCAAAAGAAAAAAAAAAAAAAAACTTAGCTGTCACAAAATTGAGTAGCATTATTACAAAGCATGCAATGGATGAAAGGAATCACCAAAGCAAAAGAAACAAAGCTTCACAAATTTGTCCTACAGAAAGAAGTAAATATTTATAATTCTCAAATGTACCATCTTCATAATATGTTATTTAAATGCAATTATGAAATGAATGAACTATCTGTAAGAAAAAAAAGTTAAATGAACTAGCTTGTTTATAAAGTAATTGATTGATATGCACAGACTTGGACAGTAATGCTGTGTATTTGTACTAATTTATTTGCAGACAAAACACTACAATAAATAACAATTTTAACTATTAAAAAAAAGTGATTACACACTCTTTAATAACAATAGAAGACAAGAACATGTTAGTAGGACAGAATGAATAGAAATCCCGTGGTAATGAGACATTGCTGTCTCATTGAGGATGAGAGTTTGATTGAAATCAACGGTGTAATAAGGAGTCAACACTGCGGTGACTGATAATGGTAGTACTAAAAGGAAAGGGATGTGCATTTCTTTGTTAAATATGCTTTTCTCGATTGCTGGGAACTGAAAAATAACATTGAGTTGAAGTAACCCAAAACATGAATTGACAACTGAGGTTGATAACACTACACCATAGCACCATCCTTGTGGAATAAGCAGAAAGAGAGAGATAAAAGAGAGAAAGAAACAAGCAAGGAAGGTTGAGGGCACAGTTACTAGGCATGCACTGCATAGAAATTCTAAACCAGTCTCTTCTTCTGTTCCAGAACCCAATAATTTGTAGGGTCTGTGCCTTTTTGTCCCTCTCACAACCAACAATGAACAATGCTAATTTTTTTTTAAGAAGTTAAAGTAACCCATCTAAATTGGAGACGAGAGGGAATCGAACCTGAGACATTGAAGAGAAATAAACTCCCAGATCCTAAGCTAATACCATCAGGCCAATTCAAGTGGGTTGAACCATCGAAATGCTAACAAGTGTCTTGCCTTATAAGGGCACTTGTGAAGCCTAAAAAAAAAAAAAAAATTGTTTTGAGATTGATGCATTCAACACATTGAAACTTGAAAAAGTAATTTTTATTGTATAGGTAACATTATATTGATATGCATGATGCTTTGAATTTTTTTTTGTAAAAGATCAACAACCTCTGGTGCTAAAAAACTAAATGATATGAAAACATGTTTATTGTATGAACACATTTTTTCATGTTTAACCTCTTTGCTCAAATTGGCTTTGAAGGCTACTTGTCCCACAACAAAGACCCAGTCCCTAATCCGACAAATGGGGAGAAGTTCACACAAGCATGTTTCCCTCATGCCCACCCGTACACCAAAACATTTGCTAGCTTAAGCGTTGATCTTCCTTTTTGTAGGTTAGTCATGAAGTGCACAAAGAACATCCCTAACAAAGTTGTGTTTGTAGTTGAAATCGAGAAGCTATTTTCAATGAATTGCATGCTACCAACATATATCCAAGCATGTCTTAAGTATATGAGGATAGTACAATACTTTATTGATAACATATGTTGGCCTAACCCATTACTAGGGATAATTAGAAAAAAATATTGAGCATGTGTTGCTGACAAACAATCAAAATATGTTTTCCGTCTTGTGGTCTTGTTAAACTTCAATTTCATTTCCCGAACATTTTTATTAAAAAGGAATTCATCACAACATGTTGTGCTTTAGGATAGATGGTGTCATTGCTACTGAAACTGCTAAAGTCAAAATATGAAATAGTAACACAAAGATCATCCAAAGCATGGATAAGTGGTATGAACTTTGATTTCGACCATGCTTTGGATGATCCTATAACACCCAAGATTGAACCCCAAAAGGCACAAAAGTGTACGAGGAAGGCTCTGTTGTCGAGTACAAACTCAACCCTCCAACCCTAATAGGTAAAGAAGTCAACCTTCATTGAAGGTCCTCGAAGAAGGGACCTCACCCAAATGCTTCAATCCATGATGTGTTTGATCTGCTAAGAAATGAAGCACATGACATGACAACTTCAGTTGTACAATTTTGATTTGTAAAACTATTTCAAAAACAAAACAAACTGGAGATAAGAAACATGACAAAAACTAAAATTTGTATCTCTCACTAATTCACAACGCAACTTATTGTCCTATATACAAGTTGTTTAAAATACAAAAATAGTTTTTTAGTCTACAAAAAATCGCATAAAACAAAAAATTATTCAATATCACAAAAATTTATCTTTTATTATTTTATCTTGTGTTGTTCTAGTGCGCTTACCGTTTAGCGTATTAAAATGATGAAAAGCTCAATAAACAATCATTAACTTAATCTCAGTCTATGAGATAAGTTTTTATACTATCACTATTCAAAAATAACTAAATGCCACCAAATAGTTTAGGTTTCTATGGCAACAATAATCAACCGTTTGTGTATCATTGACACAAACTTAAGTTGTGTGCAATAAACAACATCATCATATTATATTTTTATAGTTGAATGAAAAGAAAAGAAAAGAGAATGATAAATAATGTATGCATGCAATGAAAAGGCTGAGAGAGTCAGGCATGATTCTTCTACTGCTATGCCGCCCTATCTATCTCTCTAGCTATGACTCTATCTATCATTTCTGACCCCCAGTAATAGGAAATAGCTACCTAGCTAGCTACCCAACCAACCAAGACAACTCATCAACATTGTTTGTTCCTTTCAATGCTTTCTTAGCTGTGCCTGTGAGCTGTGTCCTTTAAATTTTCCCTTCTTCATTGTACTGTGTAATGTGTATGTATATGATGCTTTAAATCACTGTTGACTGTAATTAGTGATTAGTTATGTTGCTACGTTCACCTCCACCTTTAATCCCACCAACCCCTTTTTCACATTCTGCCAATCCTTCTTCTATTTATACACTACTAAACCAACTTGTTTTATTGTAGCACTTTCTGGCCTTAACTACTCTCAGTTTCCCATTCTCTTCTCTAAGTTTTATGTTACTAGACAGTTTTGACATGAAACTTGTCCCAAGTGTTAGTTTGATCTAAAATATTCCTCTCTTTGTCTTTTGTGGTTCTAAGTGAGTGCTAACATACTGTTTCTTTGTTGTAACAAAACAAAACCATATATATACCTGCAAATCACTCAACAGCAATATTGTTATGATCACAAAGGAAAAAGTGAAGCTGCCAGCATGATCTAGGTTTGGTTATACAATAGTAGTATTGAGAAGGAACTATATACGTTTTTTTTTTACTATACCACAAAAAAAGATTACTCTCTTTCACAAAATAGGTATTAAAGTGCCATGATTTTTGCATTACTAATGGGAAAATAAATTTTGGACACCGAATTTCTCACTTTTTTTTTATATAGATAGGAAATAGGTTTTGGTGGTATTTTTTTGTGGTACAGTAAAAAATAGCCGCTATATCCATACAAGTAGTACTGCTAGCATAACCCTGACTAGGTCATGCTGTGCTAGCCTCACTCCTTCCTATTTGGAGACCAATATCATCTAAGTTACCTACCTTCTTCTCATAGGCAGCAAAATTCAGGTGAGTATATATTGTTAACTTCTCGTTCTTACGTGTTAGCATAATGTAATATTGTATATCTGATGAGTTTCCATACAAACATGGTTGCACTCACATGCTTCATATATTATTTTACGCATGGTTGCATAGTCTATGCCTTATTTTCATCTTTCTTGTTTGTTGGTCCTTTTACAAGGCCTTTTTGATGTTTCTCTTGATTCAGCACAAACAGGTAACTCCTCCCCGTTATTTACCAGAATCGAATATCTGCTTTGGTACGTAGGTTGGTAATTTATTTCTAGCACCTTATTAATGTCTCTATATATATGTGTTATATATATAATGCTAGATACTATATACAAAATGTTCATGAACCCACCGACGGATCCAGGAATTTTGGAAACTGGCAGCACAATATATAGATAAATTTGAAACAATAACATATATGTATGTATGTATATATATATATATATATATATATATATATATATATATATATATATATATATATATATATATATATATGAGTCAGGATCCGTTGACACCAAGTGTAAGTGATCATGATTCTAAGGGATTTTAAGAGACTTTTTTATCATGAAAAAGTCTTGTGGTATTCATTCAAAACTTCTTCCAATTTAAAAAAAAGTCTTGTGGTATTTAATTAAGACTCTTAATCACTTAAAAAAAAGTCTTGTGGTTGTGGTATTCAAAATCATTTAAATTTCGAAGGATTGTTTAATAAATCAGATTTTGATGGATTTTGTGGGATTTTATAGTGAAATTTTAGGATGAAAAAGTCTTTCATGAAATCATGAGATTTCTTAGAATTGTTTTTTTCTTTTAAGATTTTACTCTCTCTCTTTCCTTACTTCTCTCTCTAGCTCTCCCGTAAAAAATAAAGGTAAATAAATAAATATAAGAGTTTTTATTTGAGATTTTGTGAAAGAGGGTGTGTTATGATATTTTTTTTCAATTATTTTTTAAAATTCATAAAATTTGTGGAAATCTTTTGAAATCCATAAAATCATTTCAAATCCTTTAAAATCTTACTAATTAAATCCATTGAAATCTTTAACAGTCTTTTAAAATCATCAAAGTTATCAAAATCCTCCAAAGTCTTTTAAAATTCTCAAAACTTTTTTAAACAAAAATTGTCCTTTAAAATTCTAATCTAATACACCCTCCTAAGGCTTACACCAAATTTCAACCATTAGATCCAATCAATATAATGGCTCACAATTTAATTTCAAAAACAAACCAATAGTGCGGCGGTGGACAATTCAGATGAAATTAGACAATGAAAGTGCAAATTTGCGATTCTCAAAATTGTGGCCATAAACTATCCCAATTCTTGGATTTCAATAATCAAAATCCATAAGTGCTTTTTTTTTTCTTTCAAAATTTGAGGAGAAAATTTTCACGTGTCATCATATTACGTGTGGCTTTAAATCTTAAATGGCTGCCATCTTAGATGTATAGGTAAATATTCAAAGCTTGTTCTTGGATTTTAAAATATCTGCCAAAGCTTGTTTTGTATGGCTGCAACGATGGTTGCTTCGATATGCACTCTAAGGAAGTAGGTTTAGCAGACGGGCGAATTCAGAGAACAGAAAGAAAAAAGAATTGCCTACGCCGCAGTATTGGTTTGTTTTTGAAATTAAATTCTGAGCCATTAAATTTGGGTCTATCGGTACACCAAGTCGTAAAATTAATAATAAATGAGTTGTTTTTTTGAAGAAAAATAATTATTTTCTATCATTGACAACTAAGATAGTTAAACTTTATATAGCAAAAGCTTCGACGAAATAAAATTTAATTTTAAGAATTTTTATTACTCATAACAATGAATATTGATTATTTTTATGATAAAATGTAAATTTTGTAATATGATCCTTATAAACAATGAAATGATGATTTTTCTTATGAAATGACATTTTCTAAAATATAAATATTGACAAATACCTTTTTATTTCATTAAAGTGATCTTTAATTTATATATTTTGTGAAACAAGAGTACCGGTACACTCAAAATTGTGAGTGTACCATAGAAGTTCCATATATATATATATATATATATATATATATATATATATATATATATATCATTTTTGAAAGCATAAATAAACATCATACTCCCTCCGTTCCTTTTTAAGTGTCTCTTTTGGAGAAATTTTTTGTTCATATTTAACTGTCACTTTCGAAGTTCAATGCAACATTAAATATTATTTTACCAATATTATCCTTACTTATTTATCACGGAGTGAGAAATGTATGAAGTTAGTGATTAAATGAATAAGGTTATTATAGTAAAAGTATGCATTGTTCTATCAAAAGTAGTAACATTTATTGAATGTATTGGTTTGTGTAAAATGCCTTAAAGTGACACTTAAAAAGGAACGGATGTAGTAATTGTCTTTACGATTCCCCATATTCTAAAAATATTGAATGATTATTTCATTTTTAATAACAACAAAAATATTTCTCTCTATATAAATAACTAAATAATTTTTTAACCATTTATCTTTGTTGCGTTTCACATCCGATTCTTGACAACGTTATGCTGCTGTGTCAAGGTGTGTGTCGGTGTGGGCAAAGAGTTAAGTGTTGTGTGGTTTATGCGGCAACTTTTTTTTTTTTTTTTTGCGCCCTACAATGAAACAAAAATTCTAAATCTACTCAAGTAGAAACAAAAATTCCAACACTATCATACTTTTGAAAAGTTGAGCCACATGCCTCAAGTTTGAGTTGTGACCTACTCTATGTCACAATTCAAACTTACGACATACCCCTATATCATTAGATCAACTTGCGACATACCCTCCTTTTTCAAATTTTGTCTTAATTATATGTCATAATTGTGACATGTTTATTTATTTTTTCGTTTTTTTTAATATTTTAATAGAATTAATTTTAAAAAATAATTGAAATAAATATTTATTATTTAAGATGACACATTTAAAGCTACAATACATTTAAATATTTCTTTTTTGGGCATTATGTGGTACTGTTCCATACCATAGTGCCTCAACATTTCTTATTGGGAGAATAATTTGATGCCAAGATCCTTGACGATGAATTGGTTGACCGTCAGTTTGGTCGTTGTGCACTTGACTACTTTGACCAAGCGTCAACGACAAATCATCTTCCCTGGTAGGCCATGCCGTATTGAGAAATTGATTATCTTCAATGGAGTTCAATGATAAACGGCCCAATGACGATTGACCGAACTCGGCGTCATTTGCAGGAAAAATTGAAAAATTATATTCGATACCCGGTGTGAATTGGGGATATGGGTCAGTTGGTGTTGGTGGGTGGTTGTAGTGCGGGTTCTTGTAGATTTGGTTATTGTAGTTTTGGTTGTTGACTTGGGGGTTATTTGAGTAGGATGTTCCAGGTTGGTTTAGATCATTGTAAGATGACCCAATGCTTGGTAGATAATGATTTCTAGGTGTTGTGTATGGTGGTGGTGGGATAATTTGGTGCAGTGGGGTGTTGAGATCAAGAAAGGAGAAGTCAGAAGTTTGTGGTAGTATTGTTGTTGGGTCGATGGTTGTTTGGTAGTTGGATGGATCGGTAAATCGTTGATGAAGTCTTGGGAAGAAGTGCGGTGACGGTGGTATGTTGTTGTTGTTCTCTAGTTCAGGCTCTGAAACATACTCCGGCTCTAATTCTACATCAAATTCCTGCTCTACCACCTCATGTGGGTGATCATCATGATAATCAATCCTCAAATTTGGATTGCACACAGTTGTATACCAATTGATATACTCATCACTCAAGACTAGCGTTCTCCTTTGCACACGAGGTAAAGTATATGCACTTCGATTGTGCAAATGGCCACACACTTCTGGAAATTGTGATTCAATGTCTTCATAAAATTTCTTGAATCCAATTTGTGGTATATCCGCATGTCCATAGGTGGTTCTTGTACACCTTGCGGTAAAACAAACTGGAACATTACCCTATTCATTGGATGCCACTCGACTTTGTCAAAATATATCAGATAAGTGCTTGCTGTACAATCCCAAAAGTCTTGTGGTTGGCGGTGTCGCAATTCTTTGTACGGCCTCCATTCAAACTACCATAAAAGAAAAGATTTAGTTAAAACTAATTGAGTTATGTTTTTATAAATAAACAAATAATAGTCATTATATATTACTCGTCGTTGTACTAAGCGATCAAATCGAATTTTGTAATGTATGGTGTCATGAGATGGATTGTTGTAATAATTCGAGCCCTTTTCAGTCCATCTGAAAGAATAGATCAATTAATCATTAATCTGGAAAATAATAATTTTTGAAAAGAAGAAATTAATAGAGAAGTAATAATAAAAAAAAGTATTATTATATCGTACTTACTTACTTCCTAACGGAAATTGGACTTGGTTATTATCACCATTATTTAGGTTTGGTCTTGGTGCAGTATGCTTCATCATACAATGTGCCCAAGCTTGAAGGAGGAAGTTACACCCACATAGTCATTTTTTAGTGTAGTGTGCAGCTTCGCACATGATAGAGGGTGGCCAGAACTGCAGAACCCCAACTGTATGTTTTTGTTTCCTCTTATAACAACAATTGAAAATAAATGGAATGTATACTGATATATGTATTTGCTTTAAAGGATGAGCATGAAGAACAAATTATTCAAATTTAGTTTTTATAGTGAAGTTGCATTGTGTTAAATTATAAGCAAATAAAAGGATAGATGTCCATGAGTATATGTTATAGCTACCCTAATTATTTTTTTCATGCATGCTTTCTCAGAACTACAACAATTTTTTTTTTTCACATGCATTTGTCTATACATGTGTGAACAGTTGACATGATTTTACAAGGAATGCATGTTCATGTACGTGTACTCATGCATGTGAAATTTTTTTGTTGTAACTTTGCGAAAGCATGCATTAGACAAATAATTAGGGTAGTTGTAACATATACCTATGGACATTTATTTGCTTATAATTTTACACAATGCAACTTCACTCTAAATACCAAACTTGAATAATTTGTTCTTCACACTCATCCTTTGAGGTGGCATTTACAATGCACAAGACACAAATTTGTGCATCATACACGAATATGGCTTATAAGGACAGTTGGCGGTTCATCACTTACTAGATTAAAAAATTAATAAAATCTTAAATTATATTTTAATGCAGAATTTTGCTAATTCACTTCCCAGTTTCTAAATACACCCCCTGCTTTGAAAAATAATGTATCGTCCTCATCTTCCTCACATTTTCAGATATAACTTCACCATCAAATCCTTGTCTCTTTTGTTCATTAACTAACTCTCAAATGATCGTTATCAATAAAAAAATAAAATTCAATTTTATTCCATTTCCTTGTTTCTTCCCACAAACTTTACTTCGTGCGCAAAGGAGAACGCTAGTCCCTAGTGATGAGTATATCAATTGGTATACAACTGTCAGCAATCCAAATTTGAGGACTGGTTATCATGATGATCACCCACATGAGGTGGCAGAGCAGGAATTTGACATAGAATAAGAGCCGAAGTATGTTTCAGAGCCAGAACCAAAGAACAACAACAACATACCATTGTCACCGAGCTTTTTCTTTGGATTTGATCAACGATTTACCGATCCATCCAACTACCAAACAACCACTGACCCAACAACAATACTACCACAAATTTTCAACTTCTCCTTTCTTGATCTCAACACCCCCACTGCACCAAATTATCCCACCACCACCATACAAAACACCTCGAGATCATTATCCACCAAGTATTGGGTCATCTTACATGAACGATTACATGCTAACCTATACTTACAATGATCTAAACCAACCTGGAACTTCCTACAACAACCCACACTACAACCACCCACCAACACCAACTGATTTATATCCCCAATTCACACTGGGTATCGAATATAATTTTTCAATTTCTTCTGCAAATGACGCCGAGTTCGGTCAATCTTCATTGGACCGTTTATAATTGAACTCCAATGAAGATAATCAATTTCTCAATACAGCATGACCTACCAGGGAAGACGATGTGTCGTTGACGCTTGATCAAAGTAGTCAAGTGCACAACGACCAAACTGACAGTCAACCAATTCATTGTCAAGGATCTCAGCGTCAAATTATTCTCCCGCTCCAACGCGGCAAAATCCAACAAGAAATGCTGGTGCACCATGGTATGAAACAAGACAACATAATGCCCAAAGAAGAAATATTTAAATGTATTGTATTTGTAAATGTGTCATCTTAAATAACAAATATTTTTTTTCAATTATTTTTTAAAATTTTAAAAATTAATTCTATTAAAATAAAAAACGAAAAAAATAACCATGTCACAAGTCGGACTTGTGACATATAATAAAGACCAAAAAAAATCAAAATTTGAGAAAGGAGGGTATGTCGCAAGTTGATCTTGTGATTTAAGGGTATGTCGCAAGTTGATCTTGTGATTTAAGGGTATGTCGCAAGTCAAACTTGTGGCATGGGGGGTCAACTTTTCAAAAGTAGGATAAGTTTGGAATTTTTGTTTCAACTAGAGTAGATTTAGAATTTTGGTTTCATTTTAGGACAGAAAAGAAGTTATTTATGTGGATCAGTTGATCAACATTTCAACTATTACTATATATTACTAATTACTATCACCTCAAAAAAATCTATAAAGTTAGTGTTGGCTTTGTAGGATTTAGATATGTCGGAATCAGAATCGAACAGTTTAGATATTCAATTAAAAATTTGTATTTAAAATAAGTTAATTCACAAAAACAAACAGATCGTATAACTTTCACATGCACGAATTTGAATAACTTTCACATTAAATTTTTTGTACAAAAACAAACAGATCGTATAAATAAAAAACGAATAATTTTAAACATACTATGAAACTTAGTATGGTCGAAGCAAGAGAGTGAAATAGTGAATTATTTGAATGTGAAAGCCATTAAATATCGTAATGTATATGAAGCTTGTTTAATGATGATAGGTAAACTCATAAACGGAATATTTTTTTTGGGACCGGAACACGAACAAAAATTTCTTATATGATTCTCTTTGAGATTTATTTATACCTATACCAATGATACACTTACATCAAAAAATACCATTGATACACTTTCAATTTTTTTTTTTGTCTTGTCGGTCAATACCGCCATTCCAAGTGGCAATATTGTCTGAAATTGACATGTGACACTACCGGCCGTCATTTTCTACCAACGATTGCAGAAAATGGCAGCTGACAGCGTCACGTGTCAGTTTTTGACAGTATCGCTACCTAAAATGACAGTATTAACCACTACAAGACAAAAATTGATAGTGGATCATTGGTGTAAATAAATCTCAAAGAGGATCAACAATGAAATTTTTTTGTGTTAGGGTCGAGAAAAAAAATTTCCCAGGAACCTGAAGGTTGTGTTTATGTATGTGGAAATGGTGAAGTACAATGTTTTTTACTTTTTTTTTAGGGAAGTCCAATGGTTGAAGGTAATAATATAACATGGTTGAGGAATATGGCCCATTAGCTTAGTTGGTTAGAGCGTCGTGCTAATAACGTGAAGGTCGCAGGTTCGAAACCTGCATGGGCCATTTTTTTTAATTTTTACTTGTTAAAAAAAACATGGTTGAGGATTGAAATAGGGATTGGATTGAGTGTGATAGACTACATTCAGAGACTTAATAGGTTGTCACTTCTAGACAGTTTGATCAAGATTAGAAGCCTAGATCAATTTAAATTTAATGTTTTAGTTAAGGGCACATGTTAAGGTTTCCAAAGAAAGAAGGTATTTATTGAGGAAAATTAAATTTCAATCTTTTCAGAAATAAATTGGTGCAATTTCTAATGCAAAAATTATATCTTTGGTATCTTAACATGTAAGGGCACAAGTTAGCATTCCCCTTTAGTTAAATATCTGAATTGTTCGATTATGAGTTTTAGATATTTAAACGACTTTGAACCCTAACTTCTCTGCATCTCTTATTAAGATGACTTCGATCGTCGAAAATCGAGCGCTAGTTTAGTCTTGTTCCAAATAGGTCATATTCAACAGTTGAATTGGTTTTATTCGATATGGTTTTCCCGTTCAATTTCCGTCGACGGAGGAGTATCCTTTCATGATAGCTACGTTTTTGAAGGGATAATTTGGTGGAGTGACCTGCATGGATGATTCTAGTCGTCAAAATTCGAGATCCTAATTCTTTCGTTTTCCAGTTAGGTCATATCTGTAACACCCCGTTACCCAAAAACAATTATATAACAAATATTCATCAGAGTAGTTCCACAACGGGCATGTTACATTGCAAATTCAAAATTTCTTAAATAGAAAATAAAACTATTTAATTAAAACAACTTGATAAAATATGAAAACATAGCAGCGGAATAGTTTTCAATCCAACAACATCTTACGGCATTAAAGGCCTTAGCATAATTCATCAACATTGTTCAAAAGACAATAAAAGGCTCCACACCACAAGTTCCAAAATTTGATACATGGAAAGGAAAAGCAACAATCACAATAAAGATAAATCCCATCCCACGTATCAGAGCCCTAGACACGACTTTGAGCCACCACCAACTACTCAGGATCACCTGCAAGTTACCCATAGGAAGGGCAACGTTTTCAAGCAGAAGGGGTGAGATTCACAACAATAAATATAGATATTAAAAATCATCAATTGAATCTAACACCCTAAGCAACAACACATTATCTTGTAGACATATATAGGTATAAGCCACAAGCAACAACAACATCAAACAACACACCATAATCACAGTGAGTATAATATATATGTATATATATCACATATTCAACACCAGAACCATTTTATCAGATAACAACTGAATATCCACTAAGACTCATGCAAATGACATGACCACTGCTAAGACACCATCTTAGACTTCTTAAATGAAATGCAATAATGCATGTGGTACCAATCAGGACCGAGGCCCTCACCGCTTTTGAATGGTTAAAGCATTCATCAGGACCGAAGCCCTCACCGCTGTTGAGCAACTAGTACTCCAGGACCGAAGCCCTCACCGCTGTTTTATGCATATGCAATGGACCTACTTGTGTATATCTACATACAACTGACCATGCAATGCAACTCCATGTGACTCAACTTAAACAACATGTATGATTCGATACTTTGCATACATTTCATTCATCATCAGCAATCATCAATCCAGCAATCAAAACAACCACAATAATGCATAATTACATGAAACTATGCTCAACACAACAACATTAAGGTACTACCATTCAAGCACGAAATTCAACATTCAGGAACTGAGTAGCTCGCCTCGCGAGCACATCTGCTCGCCATGGCGAGTTCACAAAAACACTAGCTCGCCATGGCGAGTTCAAGGCGAACTCGAGGCGAGTGAAAATTAGGTGCTCTCGGGAAAAATGCTATTTTCTCACTCAAACTCCAATTCTAAGCTCCCTATTCATCTTTTTAACATAAAACTTCCACCATTCATCTTTATTATCATCTAGGTACCTTAAACCATTCCCAAAACATCTTATAACAACTTTTCAAAAATCAACTTTTATCTGGGCTTACTCGCCATGGCGAGTTGGACTGCTCGCGAGGCGAGCGATGAAGTTGCTCACTCGCCATGGCGAGCACAGCTACTCGCGAGGCGAGTGATGAACTTCTGTACGGGCAGAAAACTGGTTTTTCCCAAAAATCCCATTTTCCTTCCAATCACTCCCCAAATCAGTTTACAGATGAGAAATGAATGTTTCTATGCAACCAAAACCAAATTCTAACTTCAGAACAGCAATATCTACTCCAAAAACCATAAATTCAATTAAAACCCAATTCCTCAATTTCACTCCAAAAACCTGTTAAACTCAAATCAGACTTTAAAATCTATACTATTGAAGTAAACCTCACCCTTACCTTAGAAATTGAAGAAGAAATGCACAGCAATGATCAACTCTTGGTTCTCCTCTCTTGTTCCTGGTTTTCTCTCCCTTGGCTTGGTTTCACGTAAACTGCTTCTGACATCTATTTCCCAACTTCCCTCTAACTTAACTCCCTAATATTTCCATTAACTCCCTATTAATTTTAATAAATATTAAATAACTCCCCTAACTCCAAAATAACTAATATTTCATACTTATTCTAATTATTATTAAATAAACCATATGTGCTCGCGATTTTCGGATATCAAACCATTGATTGATTTGAAACGTCAATCTTTGAACTCTCGATTTTTATTCTTGGGAAGGGAAAAAATGAGTAAAAAACCCTTATCGAGACTTTGGATTCGGGGGTTGGTTTCGAATAGGGAAGGTGTTAAGCACCCTAAACGACTATGGTATTCCATAGGAACCTCTTACCTAGATTATCTTGTGCTAAACTACTTGTTTATTTGAAAAATTATTGCCTAATGTCTAAGTGAAAGAATGGAGGGAGAAGAAGTATGTTTTTGGTTATTTTTATTTGATTTGGAAGGATAAAAATCCTATGCCTACATACCCTTAAAGAAAGGGATCAAAACCAATGTAGTTCACCTCAAAAATTTCTTTGGTGGGTTAGGTTGGTTTTAAGATTTTTTGAAAATGGTTTTAAGAAGAGAAAGAGGCCTCAAGGCATGAGATAAAGAAAACAAGTGAGGTTGATTGATTTTAAATTTTGAAAATGATTGAAGTTGAATTAAAATTGATTGAGAATTTGATTAAGAAAATAAAGGAAAAAAAGTTATTAAGAAAATGATTTTTGAAGTTTTGCATATTTGACTTTTTGAGAAAATGATTTTTCTAAACTAACGGTGAAAACTAACGTAACGTCGTAAAAACTAACGGAAAGCGGTAAATAAAATGTGGTAGTGTCGGTGCATGTGTCGGTGCTTGTGTTACCTACATTATTACATCAATTCCTAAATACAACCCTAAGGCCTTAATGCCAAAATAAAATGCAAGAAATAAAATTACATCAATTCCCTATTTATACATACTAAGTCAATGACAAAATAAAATAATGGGAAAATTAAATGTGCATGCTATGATTCAAGACAAAAAGAAATTAAATAGTTAGTAATCACAAGAAATATTATGATGAATGAGACATAAGAAATAATAAGCAAGAATTAAGACAAAAAATAATTAAGATCATCATATAAGAAATAAACAAAGAAAAATTAAAAAAAATAACTAGGATGGACTTTTAAAATTAGAGAAAATTAAAATAGTGAGAAAAATATTTTTTTAGAATTTTTCTAAACACAAAGATGTCAAAAAGTGTAAAAAACAGTATTTAAAAATAAAGATAAACAAAAATAAGAAATAATAAAACATTGGCTCAGCAGGATTAATTCTGAACCATTGGATTAAATCAATAGTCCAGATTCATTCACTGGATTCATCACAGCCGTTGGATCCAACGATCCAAGGGTCACAAAAACAACATAGAAACAAAGGGATTATACTGAAAACACAGTGACCGTCAGATCAACGATCTGACGGTCCAAACAGAAACCACACCACACTCACGCAGAAAAAACACACGCCTGATCAAAAATCAAGATACACAGGAGCCCTCAGATCAAGGAATGATCCAGATCCAAGGACTGTAACGCGATGGAGCACTGAATTGCAGTATGCGCATGTGCACAAGATCCAACCAAAAAAGAAAGCACTATAAAAGAGTTCTAACAAAAAAACCTAACACAATTCACAAAAAACCTCTTTCTAAAAAACTAGAGAGAGAAGCTCCCACTTCTCTCTAGGAATCTCGCCGGAGAAGAAGGTGGGGGAGGGGCGGCCGGAGCTGCTCCGGCGCGGTGGTCGGCCGGAGCGCCGCCGCGCCGGAGTTTTTTTTTTTTTGCTTTTTTTTCGAATTTTTTTACATCAAAATACTCCTCTTCCCTTCCTCTATTCGAATCCAAGCTCAAAATTTCGAAAACATGCACCAAAAATCCTAGATCTACAAATGAAAATGTGAAATTTTTACCTCTTTTTCGGTCCCCTTCCTTCCTTCCGGTTCGTTTCTGCTCCCTTGCTGGTCCGGTTCCGCTTTCCTTCCGGTTCGGCCCCCTTGCTGGTTCGGTTCGGTTTGCTTGTTTGTACAGTTTGGATGATGATGATTTGTGGTTGTATGAATGGTTTGAGGTTGTTGTTTAAGTTTTGTGTTGCTGGATTTTGATGAGTCTATGAATGTTCTTCATATGTTCATGTTATTTCTTTGAAATTTTAGTGTTTGATTTGAAAAAGTATTGGAAAAGTAAAAAATAAGTGTTTGTGAATTGCTGCTGATTTTTCTGTGAACAGTGATTTTCTGGCTCATTTCCCAATGATTGACAGTGTTTAAATAGTGACGAATTAGGGTTGGCTCTGGTACAAACAAAAGACCAAAATGCCCCTGCACCTGAGACTTGGAGAAAAAGATTTGACCAAAAAGATAAATAGATAAATAAAAAAACAAAATGAATAAAATAAATAAGAAAATAAAGAAAAAAAAAAAAAAAAAAAAAAAGAAAAGAAAGAAAGAGGTCACGTGAGTGACTTCTTTTTGTTTTTTCTAAAAAAAAATAAAAATAAAAAAGAATAAATAATAATAAACAAACTAGCCTAAAAAGAAAATAAAAAAGTCCCTTCGGAATCTGACATGAGGTACTTCAAAGTATCCTCCCTGCCGAAATTTCGATTGAAAAGATTAATAAAAAAAACGCCTTTTAAAATGCGATTAGCCATTTTAAAATGACTTGTCTGTTATGACTAAAAGGATTATAAAATGCGTTTATAAAAATGCAAATGGAGTGATTTTAAATGTTGTAAAAAAATGCAAGCGAGGACTTAAATGCAAGATGAAAGTTTTTAAATGATTAATGACGAAAAACACGAGTTTTAAAAGGTAAAAAAACGAATAAAAGAGAATCTGAACTATTAAAAAATGTGGACAAAAAAGATTTCAAATGGTCCAAATTTGGGGTATGACAGATGCCCCTATTTAAGTTTCTTCGTCACGAAGGGTTTAAAAGGGGACCTTTTAAACCAAAGGGTCGAGAAGACTTAAATATATAAAAAAACGCCAATTTTGGACCGTTTGAAATGCCAGGGATGTGATGCTGATGAATGTGATAATATGACTGAATATGATGTAAGCATGAAGGTAAAGATGATGCAAAGACTGACTGGGAGACAAATGGATAGGTATCACTGGGGAAGGCAATGATAGGTAAGTATAAATGACATTGTTTCAAGGCGAAAGTAAAGACATGATTGGCCGACGAGTGGCGAAAGTAAAGGCGTGATTTGCCGACGAGTGGCGAAAGTAAAGGCGTGATTAGCCGACCAGTGGCGAAAGTAAAGACATGATTTAGCCGACGAGTGGCGAAAGTAAAGACATGATTGGCCAACGAGTGGCGAAAGTAAAGACATGATTTAGCCGACAAGTGGCGAAAGTAAAGACATGATTGGCCGACAAGTGGCGAAAGTAAAGACATGATTTAGCCGACGAGTGGCGAAAGTAAAGACATGATTTAGCCGACGAGTGGCGAAAGTAAAGACATGATTGGCCGACAAGTGGCGAAAGTAAAGACATGATTGAGCCGACAAGTGGCGAAAGTAAAGACATGATTGGCCGACGAGTGGCGAAAGTAAAGACATGATTTAGCCGACGAGTGGCGAAAGTAAAAACATGATTGGCCGACAAGTGGCGAAAGTAAAGACATGATTGGGCCGACAAGTGGCGAAAGTAAAGACATGATTGGGCCGACAAGTGGCGAAAGTAAAGACATGATTGCGCCGACAAGTGGCGAAAGTAAAGACATGATTGGCCAACGAGTGGCGAAAGTAAAGACATGATTTAGCCGACGAGTGGCGAAAGTAAAGACATGATTGGCCGACGAGTGGCGAAAGTAAAGACATGATTTAGCCGACGAGTGGCGAAAGTAAAGACATGATTGGCCGACAAGTGGCGAAAGTAAAGACATGATTGGGCCGACAAGTGGCGAAAGTAAAGACATGATTGCGCCGACAAGTGGCGAAAGTAAAGACATGATTGGGCCGACAAGTGGCGAAAGTAAAGACATGATTGCGCCGACAGGTGGCGAAAGTAAAGACATGATTGGCCGACGGGTGGCGAAAGTAAAGACATGATTTAGCCGACGAGTGGCGAAAGTAAAGACATGATTTAGCCGACAAGTGGCGAAAGTAAAGACATGATTAAGCCGACAAGTGGCGAAAGTAAAGACATGATTAGCCGACAAGTGGCGAAAGTAAAGACATGATTGGCCGACAAGTGGCGAAAGTAAAGACATGATTGGCCGACAAGTGGCGAAAGTAAAGACATGATTTAGCCGACAAGTGGCGAAAGTAAAGACATGATTAAGCCGACAAGTGGCGAAAGTAAAGACATGATTAGCCGACAAGTGGCGAAAGTAAAGACATGATTGGCCGACGAGTGGCGAAAGTAAAGACATGATTGGCCGACGAGTGGCGAAAGTAAAGACATGATTGGCCGACGAGTGGCGAAAGTAAAGACATGATTAAGCCGACAAGTGGCGAAAGTAAAGACATGATTAGCCGACAAGTGGCGAAAGTAAAGACATGATTGGCCGACGAGTGGCGAAAGTAAAGACATGATTGGCCGACGAGTGGCGAAAGTAAAGACATGATTTAGCCGACAAGTGGCGAAAGTAAAGACATGATTGACCGACAGGGTTTGCTAACATTGTGGGATAGCGCACACACGGTAAAAAATAAAGGCAAGACAGACCATTGGCATTTGCTAAAAGCAAAGCCTCCGGTGAAAGTAAAGACAATGTAAAGCTTGGTATCAGGGGAGTGACTTGATAAAGATAAAGTTGAGGGGAACAAGGAATTTGTCTGAAGACAACGGGGAATTGTATAGACTGATTACTGGTGAGACCTGCCCCTTTGGAACATGTTTGATTTGATGACATTTTGGAGTTAGACACACTGGGGGTGATATCTAAGGATATTGAAATAAGTCATTGGGTAAAAATGCAACTATGTATGAATGATATTTATATGCGTGCTATGTATGCATGAATGAATGAGTATGTATGAGACCTATATGACGGCATAATGGTAAGATTGTTGAGGCAGGACTGGGCAGGTCTACAAGGAGAACGGCCCGGCATCACTGGACGAACACTCGAAACCTTCATTGGGGATAAAGCCACGGGGAATGAATCAACCATTGTTGGGGTGAAGCACGATATCAAACCACAAGTAGGGGAAACAAACCATTAATCAGGCCACTGAAAGGAGAATGCCCCATAATCAAACCACTTGAAGGGAGAATGCCCCATAATCAAACCACAAGCAGAAGTTGCCATTAATCAACCCACAAGAGAGCTACCAACCCATGTTTTGGCAGAAGTCGCCATTCATCAAACCATAGGCAGAAGTTGCCATTTGTAAACCAATACCGAGTGCATTCTTCCATTTGACCCTCTTGCACTGTGATGTCTCTGTCTTTGTTTTTTTTTTTTTTCATTTCATTTTTTATTTTTTTATTTTTTTGAATCCCTAACTTTTGCCTGGACCGCCCTTTCGGGTTTTCAATCCACCGGGAACATATTCTTTTTGTTTGTATGCCCCTAATTTTTGCCTGGACCGTCCTTTCGGGTTTTCAGTCCACCGGGACGCTCATTTTTGGCTTAAGCCGCCCTTTCGGGTTTTCGACTTAGCAAGCTTTTTACTTCTTTTTTTTTTTTTTTTTTGACAGAGGTCATCTCACAGCTTTTAGTCATGCCAACCTTGCAGAGTTTAACTGTCCTTGAGACGGATGTTGATGTATGTTTCACCTGCTCATAAGTTCAAAGAACATGTACTTGCTGTTTATGCTTTTCAAAAGACATGATAAAAGTTTTTTTTTTTTTTTTAAAAGATTTTTTTTTGAATTTTTTTGCTTTAGGTATTAACATCAAAAATAGAAGAAAAATTTGCAAACAGAATAAATGAGAATTTTAAATAAATGGGCACAACCTCAAGTTAATGTAAATGGAATGGTGACCTGCCAAGGCGTGGCTCCACAGATTTTAAAAGTTTGGAAAAATGGTAATTATATGGAAAAGGTACGTTGAACACAATAACCACTGTTTCCTCTACCAACTTGGAATTCCACTGTTTTGAGTCTTTGATTTGCAGACGCTTCAGATCGGAAGCCCTTTAACAGCTAAGATGCCCCAGATGAATCATATCTGATTTGATGCAATTACCTTGCCATGAGTCGGAGGTCTTTTGACGGCTGAAATGCCCCATATGAGTCATGTCCGACCAGATGCAGTTACTTTGTCATGATCCTTAACTTTTGCATAGATCGCCCTTGCGGGTTTCAACCTATCAGGATAATCATTTTTTTTTATACGTCTCTAACTTTTGCATGGACCGCCCTTTCGGGTTTTCAGTCCCTCGAGACGCTCTTTTTTTGCCTAAGCCGCCTTTTCCGGTTTGCGACTTATCGAGCTTTTTCATTTTAACAAAGTATTTCTTGACTGCATCGGTATACACAGGACATACAAGTTTAACCTCATGCTTTGTATTAGGCATTCATTGCTCCTGGAGTTTGTTTAAATCAGATAGCATAACTTTTGAGCACAATGCCACTCTCTTGACATTCATGGGGACGAGCCTTCTCTTGTTGAAAACATGCTTTTGATACAATTGTTCACGCCATACGGCAATAACACTTTTAAATTCAATCAAGTTTAGCTTTCATTGGAACTCCCGTTGATGGGACTTTGACCTTCATGTGAGGCATTGCCTTTATGTTGTATACTGAGGGATGGAGGGGGGGTTGCCCCTGCTGAAGTGTTTACTTGAAGTACAATATCCTTGCAAGGAAAATGGTGGCATCTCGTGCCAGTCTTTGTACATGAAAGTCCTCTTCTAGACAATCTCTTTTGATATTTGCAGCTTCGACGGCCAAGATGCCCCAGTAGGCGAGAAATATCAGTGGAAGCTTCTTCATCATCCTCTTCTTCAACCTCGGATACAAGGAACTCAAAGTCGAGAGAGAGTACATGGTTTAAGTGTTCAACGGGTTTATTAATGCATGATTTGATTATTGATATAAACATTATGATTATGCAGATATGTGGAAATGATTAAAGAAACAGTTTTTTTTTGGTTTTTTGTATTACCATTTTTCCAGAAAAAGCACAAAATAAAACAAAGTCGGGATCAAGACGACCTTTCACTAATGATGAAAATACATAAAGCAAAAATCCCTAAACAAATTCACTCTCGCCTCGGGTGGGACGAAAGGATTTTTTGGAAAAACATAAAGCAACAAACAAACATATTAATTGAACAAAAGAGTAGTAGAAATAAACATCAACAAATACCAAATTGCAACTAAACACTCCACATGCCACCACAAGGTCCAAAGATCCGATAGAGGATTAACTTGCACATTCAGATCCAAACTCTTCGAAAGGTATGAGATCGTCTTCAATCAGTTTCTGGACCGCAATCTTCAAAGAAAAACAGCGCTCGACATCATGACCTTGTGCCCCTTGATGGAAAACACAAAAGAGATCAGGTCTCCATCGAGCCGGCAATTTCTTCGGTATTGGAGGAGGTGGCCTAGTCTGGACAAGGTTCCTCTCAAGCAAATAGGGAAACAACTCCCCATATTTCATTGGAATCGGATCAAATTTAATTCTTGGAGCCTGCTGTCGAGGCTGTTGTTGATATTGCTGAAACTGGGGCTGATAACCCGGATCTTGAACAACATTGGTGATGGGTCTAACAGCGGCAACAGAGTGAGGAGCCAGATGTTGTTGTTGAAGTAGCACTTTTATATCTTGGTCATCGAAGGACCAGACGTTATTTTCAATCAACTTCTGAACTTCTTCTTTCAAAGGGTAGCACTGCTCAGTGTCATGACCTGGTGCCCCTTGATGGAATACACAGTTGAGGTCAGGGCGATACCGAGGTGGCAGCGAATTCGGCACCCGAGGAAGTGGTAGGGTTTGAATAAGGTTCTTCTTAAGCAAAATGGGAAGCAAATCCGCATATTTCACAGGAATCGGGTCACACTGAGATGCTTTTTGGACCTGATTTTGCGGAATGAACTTCTGAGGAACCTGATTCTGAGGGATAGACTGCCGAGGAGCCTGTTGTCGAGGCTTTTGAGGGCACATTGGCTGATATGGTGATTGAGGCCTTTGTTGGACAAGCGGTGGATCGTTTGTAGCCATCAATGAAGATACAAGGCTAGTTAAATTCTCTACCTCAGCCCTAAGTGTTGTTACTTCTCCACGAAGCTCGTGGACCTCTTGCTCAAGTTGATCCATCTTTTGTGTTTGCACGAGTGTCTGCATATGTGAGCCGAACTTGGATGAAGACATCTGACCACTTTACTAATGAATTGACCTTTTTATGGAGAAGACACAGTGTGAGATACAGACTAGAAACTATGAATGCAAAATGATGCATGATGTATGTATGCAAAAATGTATGTTTTTTTTTTTTTTTTTTTGAAGGACTAATCAAAGTTACTTTGTAAACATAGTTTCATTTGAAAATTGTGAAGATATTGCAAAAGGTAAGATCAAAACCAAGGAAAAAGTTCTTAACAAAAGTTAAAACTTAGTTAAGATTTTTTTGAAGTTGTATCTCTTGGTGTTCATTCTTACAAGGTCCATATCCGTGATGTTTACAAAAACTTGTCTAAGTCCTTCAAAAAATTTTTTTTGATGGAAAAGGTAGTTTATGAATGAATGCATGTATGCATGGTTATGCTAAGTGGATAGAATACATGGTGAGGGTAAGTTCCACAACGTTGGAGTCAATGGTAACAACGCCATTTGGTAAGGACTATGGTTTCAAATGTACCTGTATCACGGGTTCTACCAAGTTCCCAAAGTCTTTAACCACTTCCGAATATTTATCGGGTGACAGGAGTACTCCCATTCCAATTATATTCGTCGGAAAGTCTCGTTTGGGTGTAGTATCGCGTATCAACTAATTCAAGAGTACTCTCGATTAGCCACCGCACTACGTCCTAAAAGGCCAAGAGGGGTTAAAGGTGACTAAAGGTCCTCAACTTCAAAGGTCACTTGAAAATAGCATGCCAAACATGAGTACTCACGTTGACAACATATACTTCCAAGATCCCTCCGTTGAGTGGGGTTATCACATGTGCCAATACCGAAGAGTACTCTTGGCATGGAACTATGATTATACCGCCGTCCTATCTTAAGTTTCCCTCAAGCTCGGGTGTAGAGCTTATCTCACCACTCACGTAATAAAGTAAACATGTAAGCAAAATATTTACAAAGCATAAACAAATAATAAAGCACAAAATAAAGAAAGTAAGGTGGGTTTAACCCGCGTAGGATCTAAATCCCCAGTGAAGTCGCCATTTCTGTGCTCGCGATTTTCGGATATCAAACCATTGATTGATTTGAAACGTCAATCTTTGAACTCTCGATTTTTATTCTTGGGAAGGGAAAAAATGAGTAAAAAACCCTTATCGAGACTTTGGATTCGGGGGTTGGTTTCGAATAGGGAAGGTGTTAAGCACCCTAAACGACTATGGTATTCCATAGGAACCTCTTACCTAGATTATCTTGTGCTAAACTACTTGTTTATTTGAAAAATTATTGCCTAATGTCTAAGTGAAAGAATGGAGGGAGAAGAAGTATGTTTTTGGTTATTTTTATTTGATTTGGAAGGATAAAAATCCTATGCCTACATACCCTTAAAGAAAGGGATCAAAACCAATGTAGTTCACCTCAAAAATTTCTTTGGTGGGTTAGGTTGGTTTTAAGATTTTTTGAAAATGGTTTTAAGAAGAGAAAGAGGCCTCAAGGCATGAGATAAAGAAAACAAGTGAGGTTGATTGATTTTAAATTTTGAAAATGATTGAAGTTGAATTAAAATTGATTGAGAATTTGATTAAGAAAATAAAGGAAAAAAAGTTATTAAGAAAATGATTTTTGAAGTTTTGCATATTTGACTTTTTGAGAAAATGATTTTTCTAAACTAACGGTGAAAACTAACGTAACGTCGTAAAAACTAACGGAAAGCGGTAAATAAAATGTGGTAGTGTCGGTGCATGTGTCGGTGCTTGTGTTACCTACATTATTACATCAATTCCTAAATACAACCCTAAGGCCTTAATGCCAAAATAAAATGCAAGAAATAAAATTACATCAATTCCCTATTTATACATACTAAGTCAATGACAAAATAAAATAATGGGAAAATTAAATGTGCATGCTATGATTCAAGACAAAAAGAAATTAAATAGTTAGTAATCACAAGAAATATTATGATGAATGAGACATAAGAAATAATAAGCAAGAATTAAGACAAAAAATAATTAAGATCATCATATAAGAAATAAACAAAGAAAAATTAAAAAAAATAACTAGGATGGACTTTTAAAATTAGAGAAAATTAAAATAGTGAGAAAAATATTTTTTTAGAATTTTTCTAAACACAAAGATGTCAAAAAGTGTAAAAAACAGTATTTAAAAATAAAGATAAACAAAAATAAGAAATAATAAAACATTGGCTCAGCAGGATTAATTCTGAACCATTGGATTAAATCAATAGTCCAGATTCATTCACTGGATTCATCACAGCCGTTGGATCCAACGATCCAAGGGTCACAAAAACAACATAGAAACAAAGGGATTATACTGAAAACACAGTGACCGTCAGATCAACGATCTGACGGTCCAAACAGAAACCACACCACACTCACGCAGAAAAAACACACGCCTGATCAAAAATCAAGATACACAGGAGCCTTCAGATCAAGGAATGATCCAGATCCAAGGGCTGTAACGCGATGGAGCACTGAATTGCAGTATGCGCATGTGCACAAGATCCAACCAAAAAAGAAAGCACTATAAAAGAGTTCTAACAAAAAAACCTAACACAATTCACAAAAAACCTCTTTCTAAAAAACTAGAGAGAGAAGCTCCCACTTCTCTCTAGGAATCTCGCCGGAGAAGAAGGTGGGGGAGGGGCGGCCGGAGCTGCTCCGGCGCGGTGGTCGGCCGGAGCGCCGCCGCGCCGGAGTTTTTTTTTGCTTTTTTTTCGAATTTTTTTACATCAAAATACTCCTCTTCCCTTCCTCTATTCGAATCCAAGCTCAAAATTTCGAAAACATGCACCAAAAATCCTAGATCTACAAATGAAAATGTGAAATTTTTACCTCTTTTTCGGTCCCCTTCCTTCCTTCCGGTTCGTTTCTGCTCCCTTGCTGGTCCGGTTCCGCTTTCCTTCCGGTTCGGCCCCCTTGCTGGTTCGGTTCGGTTTGCTTGTTTGTACAGTTTGGATGATGATGATTTGTGGTTGTATGAATGGTTTGAGGTTGTTGTTTAAGTTTTGTGTTGCTGGATTTTGATGAGTCTATGAATGTTCTTCATATGTTCATGTTATTTCTTTGAAATTTTAGTGTTTGATTTGAAAAAGTATTAGAAAAGTAAAAAATAAGTGTTTGTGAATTGCTGCTGATTTTTCTGTGAACAGTGATTTTCTGGCTCATTTCCCAATGATTGACAGTGTTTAAATAGTGACGAATTAGGGTTGGCTCTGGTACAAACAAAAGACCAAAATGCCCCTGCACCTGAGACTTGGAGAAAAAGATTTGACCAAAAAGATAAATAGATAAATAAAAAAACAAAATGAATAAAATAAATAAGAAAATAAAGAAAAAAAAAAAAAAAAAAAAAAGAAAAGAAAGAAAGAGGTCACGTGAGTGACTTCTTTTTGTTTTTTCTAAAAAAATAAAAATAAAAAAGAATAAATAATAATAAACAAACTAGCCTAAAAAGAAAATAAAAAAGTCCCTTCGGAATCTGACATGAGGTACTTCAAAGTATCCTCCCTGCCGAAATTTCGATTGAAAAGATTAATAAAAAAAACGCCTTTTAAAATGCGATTAGCCATTTTAAAATGACTTGTCTGTTATGACTAAAAGGATTATAAAATGCGTTTATAAAAATGCAAATGGAGTGATTTTAAATGTTGTAAAAAAATGCAAGCGAGGACTTAAATGCAAGATGAAAGTTTTTAAATGATTAATGACGAAAAACACGAGTTTTAAAAGGTAAAAAAACGAATAAAAGAGAATCTGAACTATTAAAAAATGTGGACAAAAAAGATTTCAAATGGTCCAAATTTGGGGTATGACACCATATAATAAAATGATACACCATATAAATCACCCAAAAATCACATATATATAAATACATGCATATACTCCACATAAAACACCAACATCATATATAATAATATATATATATATACTCCACATAGTATAAAATTAATTAAATAAATAACTAGGGCGTTACAACTCTCCCCAAATTACAGAATTTCGTCCTCGAAATCTTACCTCAAGCAAACAACTCCGGATACGACTCCCGCATCTTACTCTCCAGCTCCCAAGTCAAACTTTCACCAGTCGCTCCACCCCAAACGACTCTCACAAGAGGAATCTCTTTACCTCTCAAAGACTTCACCTTTCTGTCATCAATCCTCAATGGCATAGTCTCAACTGTCAGGTTGTCTCTAACCTGTACATCATCCCTTGGAATCACATGAGAAGGATCCGCAACATACTTCCGAAGCTGAGAAACATGAAACACATCGTGCAAATTCGAAAGATGTGGTGGCAAACCAACTCTGTATGCCACTGTACCAACTCTCTCTGAAATCTGATACGGACCAATGAACTTAGGAGTCAACTTTCTCGACTTCAAAGCCCGACCAACACCCGTCAAAGGAGTGACCCTCAGAAAAACATGATCACCCTCCTGAAACTCAAGATCCTTTCTTCGCTTGTCATGGTAACTCTTCTGTCGACTTTGCGAAGCTTTCATCTTTTCTCTTATCAACCTGACTTTCTCCGTAGTCTCATGAACTAAATCCGGTCCCAACACAACACTTTCACCCGACTCAAACCAGCATAAAGGAGTCCTACACCTCCGACCATACAAGGCTTCGAACGGTGCCATACCAATACTCGAGTGATAGCTGTTTGTGCTCGTGATTTTCGGATATCAAACCATTAATTGATTTGAATCGTCAATCTTTGAACTCTCGATTTTTATTCGTGGGAAGGGAAAAAATGAGTAAAAACCCTTATCGAGACTTTGGATTCGGGGGTTGGTTATGCGAAGGGAAGGTGCTAGCACCCTAAGCATCTACGGTATTCCGTAGGAACCTCTTACCTAATTTATCTTGTGCTAAATTGATTTGCTTATTTGAAAATTATTATCTAAAAATCTAAGTGAAAGAATGGAGGAAGAAGAAGTATGTTTTTGGTTATTTTTATTTGATTTGGAAGGATAAAAATCCTATGCCTACATACCCTTAAAGAAAAGGGATCAAAACCAATGTAGTTCACCTCAAAAATTTCTTTGGTGGGTTAGGTTGATTTTAAGATTTTTGAAAATGGGTTTTAAGAAAAGAAAGAGGCCTCAAGGCATGAGAGAAAAAATAAGGTGAGGTTGTTCACATTTTAATTACAAGAAAATCAAGTTTAATATGAATATTAATTCAATTAAGCATTTGATTAAGAAAATAAAAAGGAAAGACACTTGGGTTACAAACCAAGGTTTATTAAGAAAATATTTTTGGAGTTTTGCATGTTTTTGTTGTTTTTGAATAATAAATGAAAATTAAACTAACGGAGCAATAAAAATAAAAGCGCGTGGATTTTTGTAGTGACGTTGGATCACCACAAAATCCCTAATCTAATTTGTTTGCATTTTTTGGATATATCTAAGGCGGTAAGGAACTAAAAGGACACACACACCCACACACTTTTCTCATTTATATTTACATTGGACCTAAATACATTCTAATTGCTGGAAAATAAATAACAATAATTAAAGTGCTAAATAGAAATAAAATCAAATGTAAAAATGCTAAAAAGAAATAAAAATGCAAGAAAATAAAAGAAATGGACTACCGAAAGGATAAAATTCCGAAGGGACTTATTCCGAAGGGACAGAAAAAAAAGGGAGAAGAAAAGAATAGCTCATTAACACAAGCTAAATAGGGAGAAGAGAGAAAAGTTCTTTGACAACTCAAGAGAACTTTTTGGTGTGTGTAATTGTGTGGTATGAGGGCTCTATTTATAGGTGAGGAGGTTGATGAAAAAAGGAAAAATGGTTTAATGGAAATGATGGACAATTATAGTGAATTTTGGAAAAGGAATGTTAAAGTTGACACTTGACTTGAAATTTTTTTAGACCTTGTACATTTTATTTTGGACCTATTGACACTTTGTTTTTTTTCTTTTTACACTAATTAATTAAAAAGAAATAAAATAAAAATAAAATAAATCTAATACGAAATAAAATAAAACAAATTAAACTAAATCATGTAAAGAAAAATAAAATTAAAAGATGGAAAATAAAAATTATTAAATATAAAAAAAGTAACTAATCTTAAAATTAAAATTAATAAAAGATGGAAAGAAAATAAAAAGAGAAAAGAGGGTCCGACTCGGAATCAAAAATGAGGTACTTCAAAGTAACCTCCTTGCCAAAATTTCGTCTGAAACGACGAAAATTCCCGACTTTAAAAATACGAATAAAATGGGTAAGAATAGAGAAAAGTGGTCAAAATTTGGGGTATGACAGATGCCCCTATTTAAGTTTCTCCGTCACGGAGATTTAAAAAAATGAAAATTTTAAATCAACGGGTCGAAGAGACTTAAATACTAAGTACACCAATTTTTGACCAGTTGAAATGCTGAGAATGCAATGCTTATGAATATACTGGTATGAATGTCTGCGATGCAAGTATGAATGCAAGGACGACAAAAATACATTGACTGGGGAAAAAACTGATAGATATCACTGGGGAGGAAATATTATTTTATTACCGTTACTGCGGTAAAGACGAACATACGAAATGAAATACTGTCTATTACCTTTACTGGGGTAACGAACAACATAGGAAAGGAAAAACCGTCAGTTACCTTTACAGGGGTAACGACCCACATACGAAACGAAATACCGTCAATTACCTTTACTGGGGTAAAAACCAACATACGAAAAGGAAAGGAAATATTGTCAGTTACCTCAACTCGGATAACGACCAACATACGGAAAGGAAATACCGTCAGTTACCTCAACTCGGATAACGACCAAAGGAAATATCGTCAGTTACCTCAACTCGGATAACGACCAACATTCAAAAAGGAAATACCGTCAGTTACCTCAACTCGGATAACGACCAACATACGGAAAGGAAATACCGTCAGTTACCTCAACTCGGATAACGACCAACATTCAAAAAGGAAATACCGTCAGTTACCTCAACTCGGATAACGACCAACATAAGATAAGAAAAGGAAATACCGTCAATTACCTCAACTCGGATAACGACCAACATAAGAAAAGGAAATACCGTCAGTTACCTCAACACGGGTAACGACCAACATACGATAAGAAAAGGAAATACCGTCAGTTACCTCAACTCGGGTAACGACCAACATACGATAACAAAAGGAAATACCGTCAGTTACCTCAACTCGGATAACGACCCACATACAAAAAGGAAATACCGTCAGTTACCTAAACTCGGATAACGACCAACATACAAACAGGAAATACCGTCAGTTACCTCAACTCGGATAACGACCAACATACCAAAAAGGAAATACCGTCAGTTACCTCAACTCGGATAACGACCAACTTACGAAAAGGAAATACCGTCAGTTACCTCAACTCGGATAACGACCAACATACCAAAAAGGAAATACCGTCAGTTACCTCAACACGGGTAACGACCAACATACGAAAAGGAAATACCGTCAGTTACCTCAACTCGGATAACGACCAACTTACGAAAAGGAAATACCGTCAGTTACCTCAACACGGGTAACGACCAAAATACGAAAGAGAAGATACTATCAATTACCTTTACTGGGGTAACGACCAACAATATGAAAGTCACCTGTTACCGGTACGAGGATAGCTTACAAAAGTTACTGGGGAGCTAAACTGAATTGACACAAAGATTGCTCGGTGGGACCTGCCATTTGAAATAAACTTTAACTGGTGACAAACTTGAATCAAACACATTGGGGATGACACTTTTTACATGATACACTGAAATAAGACACTTGGTAATAATGCAACCATGCATGAATGATATTTGTATGCATGCTATCTATGCATGAATGAATGAACATGTACGAGACACATATGACAGTACAACGGAAGACTGTTGAGACAAGATTTGGACAGATCCTAACAGGAAATAGCCCGGCATTGTAGCACAAACACTCAAGAATTTTCCACGGGGATACCAATACAGGAGGTGAGTCAAACACTGACGGGGTAAAGCCCTCCAAACAAAACATTAGTGGGGTAAAGCTCAAAATCAAACCCCTGATAGGAGAACAAACCAATAATCAAACTAATGATGGGGGCACAACCCAATAATCAAACCAATGATAGGGATACAACCCAATAATCAAACTGCTGATGGGGATACGACCCAACAGTCACCCAACTGATGGGGTAAAATCCATGTTCAAACTACTGATGGGATACGACCCATATCCAAACCAACTTACGGGGTAAAAACCCATATTCAAACCAACCGGTGGGGTAAGGCCCTAAGAAACAAACACTGGAGGGGTAACAACTCCACAATCAAAACCAACGGCAGGGTCACGCCTTATAACCATACCACTGAAGAGGTAACAAAACGTTAATCCAACCACTGAACGGGTAACTGCCCACTAATCATACCGCTAAAGGGGTAACGGCCCATCAATCATACCGTCGAAGAGGTAACAAAGGTAACAAACCATTTACTCAACCACTGAAGGGGTAACTGCCCACTAATCAAAACCAACGGCGGGGTCACGCCTTATAACCATACCATTGAAGAGGTAACAAAACTTGATTCAACCACTGAAGGGGTAACTGCCCACTAATCATACCGCTAAAGGGGTAACGACCCCTCAATCATACCGCTAAAGAGGTAACAATCTATTAATTCAACCATTGAAGGGGTAACTGTCCACTAATCAAAACCAACGGCGGGGTCACGTCTTATAACCATACCACTGAAGAGGTAACAAACTCCATAATCAGGCTACTAAAGAGGTAACATCCCATTAGGCATAACTTTGATGGGATACGACCCCATAAACAGACCATTGATGGTGAAACAACCCGACATAATGTCTCAGTTGATGGTTAAGCAATCATTCCTTGGGGATAAAGCCCACCGATCAGAAACCTGGCAGAAGTTGCCATCAATCAAAGCACAGGCAGAAGTCGCCATTTAAACAAACTATTGGCATGAGTTTCCCTCAATCAAAGCATAGGCAGAAGTCGCCATTTCCCGGGATGAAACCCATCAATCAATCATTATGGCAGAAATCATCATTTATTCAAACCATCGGCAGAAATCGCCATCAATCAAAGCACAGACAGAAGTTGCCTACAATTAAACCATAGGCAGAAGACACCATTTCATCTAACCACTTGGCAGAAGTTGTCATTTGTAAATCAGTACAAAGTGATTCTTCCAATCGACCCACTTGAGCTGTGATGCCTCTGTCTTTTTCATTTTTTTCATTTCAATTTTTTTTGTTTTTTTTTGTTTTTTTTTTTTGAATCCCTAACTTTTACCTGGACCGCCCTTTCGGGTTTTCAATCCACCGGGAATATATTCTTTTTTTGTATGCCCCTAATTTTTGCCTGGACCGCCCTTTTGGGTTTTCAGTCCACCAGGACGCTCATTTTTTGCTTAAGCCGCCCTTTCAGGTTTTCGACTTAGCGAGTTTTTTTTTTTTTTTTGTATATATTTTTTGACAGAGGTCATCTCACAGCTTTTGGTCATGCTTACCTTGCAGAGTTTAACTGTACTTGAGACGGATGTTGATGCATGTTTCACCTACTCATAAGTTCAAAGAAGATGTACTTGTTGTTTATGCTTTTCAGAAGACATGAAAAAAGTTTTTTTTAAAAGATTTTTTTTGATTTTTTTTGATTTTTTGCTTTAGGTATTAACATCAAAAATAGAAGAGAAATTTACAAAACAGAATAAATGAGAATTTCAAATAAATGGACATAGGCTCAACTTAATGTAAATGGAGTGGTGGCCTGCCAAAGGCGTGGCTCCACGGATTTTAAAAAGAGTTTGGAAAATGGTAATTATATGGAAAAGGTACATTGAACACAATAACTACTGTTTCCTCTACCAACTTTGAATTCCACTGTTCTGAGTCTTTGATTTGCAGACGCTTCAGATCGGAAGCCCTTGAACAGCTAAGATGCCTCAGATGAATCATATCTGATTTGGTGCAATTACCTTGCAATGAGTCGGAGGTCTTTTGACAGCTGAAATGCCTCAGGTGAGTCATGTCGGACCAGATTCAGTTACTTTGTCATAATCCTTAACTTTTGCATAGGTCGCCCTTGCGGGTTTCAACCTATCAGGATAACCAATTTTTCACTCATTTTTTTTGTACGCCTCTAACTTTTGCATGGACCGCCCTTTCGGGTTTTCAGTCCATCGAGACGCTCTTTTTTGCCTAAGCCGCCTTTTCAGGTTTGTGACTTATCGAGCTTTTTATTTTAACAAAGTATTTCTTGACTGCATCGGTATTCACAGGACATACAAGTTTACCATCATTCTTTGTAATTTGGCATACATTTGCCCCTGGAATTGGGTAGCATATTTTTTAGCACAAAGCTACTTTCTTGACATTCACTGGGACAAGCCTTCTTTGTCGAATACTTGCTTTATCCTTTTGATATAACTGTCCATGGCACCCGGCAATAACACTTTTAAGTTCAATCAATCTTAGCTTTCATTGGAACTTCCGTTGACAGGACTTTGACCTCCATGTGGCACAGTACCTTTACATTGAATACTGAGGGATGGCGGGGGGGCTGCCCCTGTTGAAATGTGCATGAAGTACAATATCCCTGCAAGGCAGATGGTAGCATCTCGTGCCAATCTTTGTACATGAAAGTCCTCTTCTGGACATTCTTTCTTGATATTTGCAGCTACGACGGCCAAGATGCCCTAGTAGGCGAGAAATCTCAGTGGAAACTTCTTCATCATCCTCTTCTTCAGCCTCAGATATAAGGAACTCAAAGTCGAGAGAGAGTACCAGGTTTAAGTGTTCAACGGGTTTATTAATGCATGATTTGATTATTGATATAAACATTATGATTATGCAGATATGTGAAAATGATTAAAGGGAAATATTTTTTTTGATTTTTGTATTACCATTTTTTCAGAAAAAGCAAAAAATAAAAACAAGGTCGGGATCAAGACGACCTTTCATTAATGATGAAAATACATAAAGCAAAAAGCCCTAAACAAATTCACTTTTGCCTCGGGTGGGACGGAAGGATTTTTTTTTAATTTTTTTTTTAAAAACATAAAGCAACAAACAAACATATTAATTGAACAAATGAGTAGTAGAAATAAACATCAGCAAAGACCCAATTGTAGCTAAACATTCCACGTATCAACATTAGGCTTCAAGATCCGATAGCGGATTAACTTGCATGTCTGCGTTCAATCTTAGAAGCGTAAGACCTTATCTTGGATCAACTTCTGAACTTCATTCCTAAAAGCAAAACAACGCTCAATATCATGACCAGGTGCCCCTTGATGGAAGACACAAGAGAGGTCGGGCCTATACCCAGCTGGCAATTTCTTAGGCATACAAGGAGGTGGTCTGGTCTGGACAAGCTTCCTCCTAAGCAAATCGGGGAGCAACACTCCATATTTCATGGGAATCAGATCAAACTATGGTTGTCCCGAAGCTTGTTGTCGAGGCTGTTGTTGATATTGCTAAAACTGGGGCTGATATCCCGGATTTCGGACAACATTCATGATGGGCATAACAGCGGCAACAGAGTGAGAAGCCATATACTGTTGTTGACTTGGTCGAAACTGGGGTTTATAACCCGGATCTTGAACAACATTGGCGATGGGCCTAACAACGGCAACATAGTGAGTGGCCAGATGTTGTTGTTGAAGTAGCACTTTTATATTTGGGTCTTCGAGGGACCAGGCGTTATTTTCAATCAACTTCTGAACTTCTTCTAATTTCAAAGG